>NW_026622841.1:19217500-20490189 GCF_023065955.2 Ursus arctos
GAATGGTTACTAGGTCTTCATTTTAGCTTGATGAAACAGACAGCAAGGTCCAGTTGTAAGTGTTCCTTGGATGAGGCCAATTCTATACCATTTTTTAAAATGCCTTCATGCATACACTGGGGAAGCAGATTTTTGTTTATTCTACAGTGTGTATTGTACTGGCTGTAATTCTGCATTCAGCGGCTTTTGATTTGGTGCCAGACATCTTGTGGGGATTGTGTATGCCATGAGTTAATTGTTCGAAATGCCTATCGAAGAGACTTTACATTTCTTGAGTTTCATTTGTTGTTTTGGGTTTGAGTATCTATGCATTTCTGTGTGTATGTGCGCATATGACCAGTGTGTGTTTTAACTTAAATTGTTGGAGTTAAGTGTGATCAGCTATTTGTTACACAAGCTTTCCTCTGAAGACAACACAGCACTGAATTCCTTCTTTTTTTTCCCAGTGACAAGTCAATTACTTGTTTAAATTCAGTTTGAACTCTCTGAACTGAGAGAGGCCAGAGGAAGCAGGTTTTCCCTGTGAATAAACAAAAGAAGAAAAATGTAAAATCATTCCAAAACACTGTGATTTTAGGTTGTTGGAAGAGTACAATTAAGCATTACAACAATTATGATTTCTTCTTTTTGAATTGGCAACTATAGGGTTTGTCAAATCAGTTTTCCTCTAACTCACTAGCAAGAGAAATAGTAGAGTCAATGGTATTTTAGGACAGACAAAGAAAAATGTGAATTTTCTATTATCTTAAGTTATGAAGTGTTTCTATGACCATAACCCACACAAATTGTTTTCTTCTTTCTGTGAACCACTGGAGATGGTCTGAAGTGTGGACTTTAGGAAGCCAAAGCCTACAAAATATCATAACACTAGAACTATCAAAGAATAAATCTTGAATGTAAACCAGAATGTATTTTTGAAAATCAGCTCCTCCTCAGGTGAGAGCTTAATGCCAAAACTTTAACCATATGATTTTTGTGATTTCTTTTCTTTATGGGTTAGAGGTTTAAATACACATGAATCCCATTTTCAGCCAAATTAAAAATTTGAAAGCATTACTTCTTCACTACGGTGAGAGATAGGCTCTTTGCAGAGAAAATAAGTCCAGTTTATTTTAAGTGTTAGGAGTGTAAGCATCTCTCAGACTGTGCGGCTGTGTCTGTCCTCATACAGGCTATGAGCAGTATCAGGCATTACCTGGTCCACAGTAAGTATAGTTCCTGCTCGAAATGTTGATTTTTATAACTGCTTCCATCTTCTTATTCACCAAATAAAAATTTTAATAAGTAATTATTTGGTCAGATTTCTACACACCTAAAAATAAAGCAATTCCGCAAAGATAAAATTATGGCAAATGAAATTGAAAACAAAAGTGGCGAAATTTCCTCCTAATGGTAATTTAAGATCACATCATCATCTCTCGCCAGCATGTGCATGTGTTAAACCGTATAGAGAAACCTATAATTATTGTAATTGCTCTTTTTGCTTTATACTAACAAGCTTCGAACCATGTTTCAAACTAGTTGTTTTGAAATAGTTATTTGTCAAGTCATCAAATCTCAGAAAGTAAATGGTAATGAGCTCTCCATGTTTATATTCTGACTGTTGGTCATATTATGCAGCTTTTCAACTCCCTGAAGTTCAGAGATGAAAATGGATGTTGATTATTTCTGATATCAAGGCCAAAAAGTAAAATAATTTCATGATTCCTGCTTCACATGAGAAAAAAAAAAAAAAGGAACGTTTTAATATCAGAATCACTTCAGTGGGGACTGCATTCTTAGAAAAAAGTTTACCTGTGAATAAGAGACAGTCTCAGTCAGCCACCTAAATTTTTTTAAAAGTAAAAATTAGGATATGGAGTGTTCAGCTTCCCACCCCCCCCCCATGTACCACAGGAAGTACTAACATAAAAAGCTTAATATTTAAATAACACCAGTATTAATATCTTCCAGTACAATTTACATATGGCCCTTTCTTTGTAAACCTCACAGTTGATTCTGGTAGCCTCCAGCCTCGTGCAGGTAGTCACTGGTTTTTAAAAGTTTTCAATAGTGTATCGACTATCAACTATGCAAATTGCATTTAGTATTTTAAAAAGATATTTCACATACTTACTATTCTCAGAACCATGATTATAAATGAAATAGCTGGTATAAAAACATTACTTTTTAAAATTATTGTTTACCTGCTGTTAGAGAGCAAAAATTTGCTTAGGTCACAAACTAATATAATTTTTCAATTCCCCACTGATTGAAGAAAACAAAACATACCAAAGAAAAAAACATACAGGAAAAACTTCCTTTTAGTAAGCTTACTTTTTGGTATTGATGACATATAAAAGCATTTTAATTTACCCATTTTAAAATAACAATGAAAATTTTATTTTTTTTCTTCTGTGCTTGATTGCTTAGAACAAAATTATGTTGATTTTGTTCTTTACGACTAAGCTGGTTAAAAATTCACCAGACGCTTAATCTTGATATTGTGGCTACATCTTGCTCTCCTGCCTCTGATTAAATTTCCAGAATCCCTGCGTGAGATTCACAGATGCCAGTTTGAACATTTCTCTGGGGCTAATTTCTTAGAAAGAAAATATGGATCGGTTACATATTTGGTTAATTTTATTTAATCCCTAATTTCTGGTAGGTCTGAACGTTTTAGACTTAGTGTTGATAATTGATAAGCATCCTTATAGCGTGAGGCGATGGCATTGTTTCAAGGAGAATTTGGAGGAAAGGCATTGAAACACAGGGGGAAGAGGGTTGGGGAGAAAAGTGGCCAGGAAAAAAGATCTAATAACTAGTGCAGTCTTTAAATACCTTTCCAACTGATCTACAGGAAATTGTGCTGAATAGTTGTTTGTTTCCTGTTCCACTATAAATGTGGTTCGCATTACACTCCCTATTTGTTTTTTTGTTTTGTTTTGTTTTACTAAAATTGCAGTTCCAGTGGAGAGGCGTGAGAAGTAGTGATTTCTTCCTTATAACTTAATTTTTAAATGTTTTTTTTTTTAAATCACAGCTGGATTTTAGACATTGCCATATTTCATTATTATGAATGTTGTGTGAGTGCGTTTCCAAGCCTACTTGAAACTTCTATCACAGTGATGCCACCAAGGGAAAAAAAATGCTTTGGCGTCATTCCTTTGGAATCACCACGTAGACCGTTCACATGGTCAGCAACCTGCCAGCGCGAGGTTAATTTTTTTTAAGTCTTAACTTTGAATCCAGTGAAAACATATAGATTTTAGATATAATTGTGGCAATTTAAAAGTTGCTAAAATTCAAGTTTATTTTTATCGTAGGAAGAAAATGCAGTAAAGACATATTTGCTTTTGCACAGCAAACCTAAATACAAGTCTTACAATGGAGACTTTCAGGACAGACAACAAAAGGTTACTAGGCTTTTTTCTCTTTTTAATTTTTTTCTATTTTCCTCCAATATTATCAGAGTTACCAAAAAAGCTCATACTTCACAGTCAATATAATTTAAAGGTAATTTTAGATTTCAGTCTCCCAGAGTTTGTTTATATTCGATTGGTTTTAAATTAGCCCTAATGCTTCAAACATAACTCTAAGATGACACAGGGTAAACTCATATGTGGTAACATTATTGGTAGTTAAGAAAAAAAAAGATTTGGAGCTGTGTGTTGATAAAATATTTAAATATTTAGAATCTATTCAGGAAATCATCATAGTCCTAAAAAAAAAAAGCAGTTATATGTAAACTAGGAAACAGATGAATAGTGACAAAACTGAAAAAGATGCTTCTGTAAAATAATTATATTTTTAAGCATGAAGTGATCTGCTAAAAAGTTAATGCATGGGATTTTCGGGAAACTTCCTAGTTAGAGGCTTTTTGACATTTTTGAATCTATAATAAACTGGCACATTGTATCATCTTAGGCATATCCATTTTATTGCATTTTATTAAGCAAAATAAAATTCTTCTTCTGAAGAATATTTCTTAAAGTTGAGTTAACTGGTTCGGGACTTGAACCTGGTTAGAGAGTTGTGCATTACTCCATTTGAACTTTGGGAGAGTTTCCTGTTTGCAGCGCTGAAGGATCCATGGCCTGGGTTCCAGACTACAGCCTTTACTTATTAACATATGCATTTCTGTCACAATACCGTGTTCTGATTAGAATTTAGACATTCACATTTCCGATATTTTTGTCTTTACATTCTGTGTTGTGTCAAGTCTCTACTTAGGTTTCTTCAAATTCTTCTCCCTTATTTCTTAAAGAAATCTGCACATGCTAATCAGGGCATTTTGTTCAAAAGTGACTTAAAAGGGACACTACACCTATAACATTTTATTTGGGAGAGTGTACTGTTTTAAAAGGCAGCCCCCCCCCCTCCACTGGGATAAAGAGTGGGTTTAAAACACCTCAGAAGTCAAGGGTGGGAGCAATGGGGATGATGGTCTAATTTCAGGCTCCACCGAAAAAATGCAGGCTTTGGCATTCTCCAGGGACCTAGGGCTGTGCTTTCCAGGAGACCAAATTATACTCCTCTTGAGAGAGGGCACGTTGAGGTAATTGGTGGGACAGACTGGGGAGAGTCGAGTTCCAGCTGCTTCCATTGTAGCTGACCTGAAAATGAATAGGGGATGTTAAGAGTGGAGGCTAACATTTGACTTGGCTTTTTCACCTCCACAAACCTAAGGGTGAGAATTATAGAGTACCGAATGACTGCACCAATAATAATCCTGTTCAAGCGGGAATTGCTGTGTTGAGGAAAACTCTCACACCATTTTAAAAATAGTTGATGCGTTTACCAACCACAGTCTTATCACTGTAGCCCCAGTAAAGTTTATCCACAGTATGGAAACACTCCCTGTTTTTACTGTTAGCCATCTTGTGAGTGTGTCTTGGATTCTCACCTCTTTGGTTACCATTTTAAAATGCTCAGAATGAGGGACATTCGGAAGGCTCTGGATTCCCATCTCCAAGAAGAGAAGCAGAAAGTGGAAGTGTCTACACTCCCCATTTCCCCCAGAATGTATGCTTTTTTTCTTTTAAGGAGAATAATGCTGTATTACTCAATAGCTTTTCTAACGAATAAAACAAATTAAATTGATGTTACATGCATATTTAAACCCCATCCAGTTAAGTACTGACGTGATTAAAATAATCAAATGTATTACTTAAAAAATTAAAAAGGATAAATTCTGTACCCCATTATTTTATTGACTTTTAAATATAAATTGCAGAAATGTTTACATTCCTAATGGCATTATTAAGCTAAACTGACAAATCAGAGGAAAAAAGTTGATTGCCCAGCACATTATTATTTCTGCACCTGTTATTACAATTCAGAAGTGGGGGCTCAGCACACGGGAGCAGCATGGATGCTGTTTTCTTAGGCTTCCTTTGTGTGATGTGGGGGTTGGGATAAATGTTTAACAGGTGTAGTTTCACTTTGTAGTGCCTTTTTGTGTGTTGATATGATTAAAAGCCTACAGTGTTTTTCATGTAGCTTTGAAATTAGTATGCAAATAATTGGGGATGGTAGGGCTCTCCTGTACCTGCTGCACCAAGCCTCCCTAAGCAGAATGGGGGGATATGAGCTTTTTAGTAGAAGTTGTTTAGGTACAAATAATGCCAACTTTCATCTCCACCCTGTGAATCTATAAGGGAAAAAAAAATAAGGGAAGAAGAGGGGCATCAAGTTAATGTAGGTAGAATTGCCTAATTGAGAATTTAGGTAGACCTGGGATGAGAATACTTTCGATTTTTATTTTCTGGTTTTATATTGGCCAGGAGGTTGGTAGACTTTTAAGTACATTTTTTTTAAACAATAATGTAAATTGTGTAACATTGCCAATGCTTTGGTTTGAAATTGTGCTTGTTTCTTTAGTTTATTTCCTTGTCTAAATCATAGAATTTCATTTTTCACACATTTGAACCATGTTCCTCCCTGTCGCTGAGGTGGCAATGAATGTTTATTAATATAATTCTAGAATTTCTTAGGTGTTCATTGTCCACCATTAATTTAACAGAGAAACCTAAAGTTTTTATAGCCGGTGGGATAAATAATGCTCTAATTTTTTTTTCTTTTTACCTTTTGCTACTGTTTAGGTTCTTGAAGAATGTCATTATATTCTTGAAAATGTAATGACCTTAGATTTGCATTTGGGGGGGGGAGGATCTTTATTTAGTGCCATCCAATAGATAGTCTGAATTTGTAAATAAGTGGTTAAAATGGCATTCTTTCCTGGAAGTTACTAGTTAACACTATTCATATGACTTTAGATTTTGTCCTGTGTAATAATTTAAATTCCTAGATTTTAATAACACTTAATATGTAGCATGGATCCCATTTAATCTCCCCCTGGCTTCACAGCAAAATGTTTACATAAATGAACTCTCAATTTTGATATCAACTATTTAACTCTGTCTTTCCAGAGTTAATACTATTTCCATAATTAAACATGTTCCACAGTTAGTTTCATAGGAGTATGTCTTAACCGTGATGTTCTTTTCTGTTCTTTTAAGCCATCTGTTTTGGCTGGGTCAGCAAAGAAATGGGAGCCTGATTTTATTTTAAAGCAAATAAGTCATTACTCTACTATTGTATTAGACATTGAGCTTCAGAGGGAGTAAAAGATAAAATTCCATCATATTTTCATTTTGTTACATTTGCTGCAGAAATGTGTATGCTCAAATGGTTATTTTCAACTCATGACAGCTGTGATATTTAAAATGATCACAGCTGTTGTGACTTAAAATTGATTTTTCTATTAACACCTGAGAAAAAGACCTGTGCTGTATTAAAAACTTAAATAAGGTAACTGTAAAATTAGATATGTTGATGTGAATCTGGTAATCCCACTCCCAGAGGTTGCAAAGTGCAGCAGACCTCATGGCTGCTTCCAAGGAGTGAGCTCAAACTGCTGGAAATAGACGCGTGGTTGTTAAATGCGTTTACCTTTTAGAGAATTCATCTAATAGCAGATCCTCTTGGCTCGACTTTACAGTGTCAGTTCTGCTAATAAAGCCTTTTAGAATTCAGTGGACTTAATTAACCCCAAGAAAGGCTTATGTGACTTATATGAATCATTATGAGATCCTAACCTCTAAACTTTTTTACCTTTCAGATATGACATTGAGAAATGCAAACCACACTAAATTGTTCCTTATGGAGGAAGTTTTGGTTTTATGGCTCTTTTCCTCCATCATTTTCAGATGATGAAAAAAAAAGAAAAACAGATGAGAAAGGAGAAACAAATTATGCCTAAGTAGTTTTAGGCTAGCACTTGTTTTTGGAGCCTTTAATACATTTTTAATGTTCACTTTGCAGATCCCATTTAACCTGTTTTAAGAGTGAGATGGTGCTTCCTGCATTTGGTTGATCTATTTGGGTGTTGATCTTCTCAGGATAATCCGTGTTGGAATTCTTTTTTTTTTAAGTGTTGGAATCTTGAATGTAGCAATAGATTACTTATCTAACAAAATACTCTAAGAAAACTTCGGAGCATTTAGATATGGAGATAATTTCATGTTTTGAGGTAGATGATGCAGTGTATAAAACATACAGCTGGCCTGATGTGGAATTATTTATAGACAATAGTGCCTTCACAGATGCATTGCCAATAGGGAGCTATGTAGATTAAACTCTTTGGCTGGTCCTGGGCTTTTTACCTGTGTAACTCAATCAGAATTGAAAGCATGACAGATTTTATGATGATAAATGTATAGCTGGGTCGGAGAAAGTATGGATTGGTGGATGGATAGATGGATAGATTGCATAACTAGACAGTAATAGATAATGCCAATTATTTATTACTCAAAATCTGCTTATTCCTGAAAAATTAATATACAACGTATTAGTTTGACTCTTGTATATAGTTTAGAATGGGTTGGTATTTCTACCACATAGTGAAATTACAGTAGAATGGTTCCAAAAGTTCCAGAATGAACATAGTTCACCTCTTTCAAAGCTGGAGGCCAGGACTGATGCACACCACAAGGCCACAAGGTCGAAGTGTCCCGTCCTGAGTGATCATGAGCATGAATGGGTATTTCCTTGTTTGGCGGGAGGGAGCTACTCCTAGAGATGGCCCCTGTTTATATGAAGAGTCAAGAAAATCAAAGTGGACATCTGTCAGACTCAGATTACAAACATGTATCTTTAGAACAGCGGTGCCCCCCAGGGGACATATGGTAATATCTGGAACATTTTTGATTGTCACAACTGCAGTAGGAGGGTGAGAGTTTGCCTCTGGCATCCAGAGGCCAGGGAAGCTGCTCGTCATCCGCAGCGTAGCGTCAGGCCTTCGCTGGTGCTGAGGCTGAGAAGTCCTGCTTTAGGAGTAACGTATCTGGACCTTAATCATTACTTTCTGACATGGTGAGCCACCTTACAAATGACTGTGGCTTGCTTTGCTTTGCTTTCCGTATCAATTTTCTCTCTCTGTCTCTGTCTCTGTCTGTCTCTCTGGCATAGCACACCATAGTATTGTCCAGGTATTTCCACCATTTACCATGAAAGTATGGGATTTTATTTGAAGTGTTATAAATGTAGTACATTATTTGTGAACCAACTGGAATGACTTCAAAGCAGCTGTTAGAATGTGTTGAGTCAATAATGTGCATTTCTCCGTACCCTAAATACATATTTATATCTTACCTTTCAAAATACCTTGAAAACTCTCTCAGTATAACTGTGGGTTTATCAGAATCATCCTGAAAGAGAGTTTATTACCATTAATTTTATTTTTTCTGTAGGACATAAGGAGACAAAGAAGGAAATAAATTAGCATAAAGAAACTAATACTACGTTTAAGTATTTTTGGCATTAAGGACATTATTTGCATCATCATTAAACATATCCTCTGTACAAGATAAAAATTAAAACCAACATGAAAACTCTCTTTTCAGCTTTCCCAATAATGCAGCTTCTTCATCCACTCACAACTGGGGATCTCTCTTCCTGCCACTGCTGTGCTTCCCATCAGTGTTGGATAATTCCTGGCAGTGATTTGGAAGTGATTTTGAAACCTCGATTGCCTTCCCTAGCACCCTGTGGAGGAAGGTGGCGGTATCTGGTGGCAGAGTCTTACACCTGCCAACTTGTAGAACCCAGAAGCACACCTCACTTCTTAGATGCCAACGTTTGGAGAGAGCTGCCAAGTCTGACAGTAACTAGTGCCACTCTTCAATTTCCTCCCCATGCTCTACAAGGTTCTATCAGAGTAGAGATGGCAGCTGGGCACGGGAGTGGCAGCTCTGATTTGCAGTCTGTCTTTGGAGTACAGACACTTATTGCTTAACCCATTGGTTGTTATATTTCAGTTCCATCCCACGAGCATCCGCAGATTCTGGACTGAGAATCTCTCCATTTCCCTGTCCATTTGGTGCACCAGGGTTCTAGTAAAATCACATTGATGCCTTTGGGTTTTACTGTGCCCATTCCAACTGAAACTGTCGTATAAGATTGCCCTAAGTTGGCATCTATTTCTGTTAGTTTTCCATGTTTCATTGTAAAGGGCTGTCTGTACTCAAAGTGAACAGAAAAGCAAACTTGTAAATATCTTTTTGCATGCCAAGCAAGTAATAAGGATTACCATTTTTGGTGATCATTTCACCGATTTGGGTATTTCTGTTTCTGGGAGATGGTAATTTTTGTTCTAATTGCAAATTTACTTTAAGCCAAAGCTCTTTGAGGAAGCAGTAGCCTTGTTTTCAGTTTTGACCAATCCCTGATTATCTGTGGTGGACTCTCAAGAATTTTCTTATATTCCATACACCTCAGAAGCAACCTCTGAATAGCTGTAGAACAATGACTTGCTTACGCATTGTTTTTACAGGAAGCTTGCTTGTGTGGTATTTAAGTCAGACGTTTACAGCGTATAAAATCAATCTTATTGTGACTTTTTTTAATTTTTAAGAAAGTGGTTTACAGCTAAAATAAAGCTCACATTAATATTTTATTATGGTAATAATCAATATTTAATAAACCACACTTGCAGGCCTCAGTTCTTTCAGAAGCCTTTCTAAAGCACTTTCTCGATCATTCCTTACTGCGTTCCAGTACGATAGGTGGTCTAAAAGTACTTACCCCCGTTCCTCGGTTTAGGAATGCACTGTCTGGTGAGGTCGCCACTGGCCACATGTAGCTATTAACATTAAATGTAAATTAATTAATATGCAATTTAAAAATTCAGTTCCTTGGTCACATGAGCCACATTTCATGTGCTCGGTAGTCACGTGTGGCTAGTAGCTACCGTATTGGCCAGCACAGATATAGAACACGTGCATCATTGTGGAACATTCCAATGGATAGGGCCAGTCTGGGAAATGGAAGTGTTGCAGGATCAAACTCACTTGCTTAACCCCATGGACTGTAACAGAACTAGAGTCACTTCTGCTGTATATTTCAGTGTGTTTTTGAATTTTGTGTAGCTTTCTCTTCAGTAAACACCTGAAGTTAAAAATTCGTATTTTAAGGGTAGCTCACATTTTAGTGAATGCTTCTCCCATCTGTGTTCATCTCTTTATTATTAAATTTGAAGCTCAACGTAGACAAACGTTTCAAAGGAATCAGCCCTTGACTGACCTTTCTCTTAATCAGAGAAATCTTCCCAAAGAAGAGCTATGTGTTAAGGAATCTTTATACACTTGTTAGCATATCATAGACAACCAAGAAATGTTTATGCAGCCAAATGAATGACTCAAGCATGCGTCATACATGCACCCGCGTATACATACAGTGAGGCATGGCCCTCGAGTAGAATGTTCGCCAAGAATTGGCCTCCACGGGATTTAAAGAGCTCATACCTGCATTCTGGCTGTTCTACTAAAAAGTATTTTATTAAAATAAAAATAACATGTATTTATTCATGTAATCTAAGTATCTCTTGATAATAAATGAAAAACTGTAGGTCTTATCCTTAACACTCATTTAGGTCCTAACCTGACTGACTTTGTGTTTTAAAATTTTCATGTCTTCCCATCACTGTCAAGCTTTCAAGCATTTGGAAGAGAAGCTTTTTTTTTTTTTTTTTTTTTTTTTTTTTTTTTTTTTTTTAAGCAAACTCTATGCCCGACATAGTGCTCAAACTCAGAACCCTGAGATCAAGAGTGGCCAGGTGCCCCTGGAAGACAAACTTTAACTCTTTATCTTCCCCTCAAGGATTAGCCCAACAATATGCAGGTAGACAAATGACATTTGTTGATTGAACTAGGAAGTATGGGAACTTGTTTTAATGTTAAGTTTCTCAAGATTTCTCCTCTCCAAAGCAGGCCAGTAGGATATTATTTGTAGAATAAATGAATGTGAATAAAAATATATGTCTTTTCACTCCATCACTGAGTTGGAGAAATGTGCCTGATGAATGTTGATGGTGCTGCTGACCACTTTTCATTCATAGTTGAGCTTTCAAAATTGTATCGATTAATTTTCATTTGTAACTGTGGACAGCAGTGGATGAATGGCTGAGCCTCGAATATTCAGCCCAGGGAATGAGTGTGTTTGTGCTTGTACCTATACTACTTTAATAGATTAGATGATTGAAGAATTTCTCCCATCATCCTGTTGTCGGGAGCACCAGGAGCCCATAATGGCACATCCTGGCAGATGCTTTCTCCTTGGGCTTCTAATGGTATAAGCAAGCCATCATTTCTCTCGTTAATAATTATGGTGTTAAGAGGCATTTGTGTTCTGTGCACTCTTTCAGCTTGTGCCATGTTTAGTTCCCGTTATGCAAATACTGCTTTAAACTTAGAAATGCCAATTTGCATTAATATTTTGGTTTCATATAGTAGCTAGCTATTGCATTTCACAAACAAGTGCATTTTAATGAGTACTGACAGAATGTAAAAAAAAAAAATATTATTCATTAAATTCTATTGTAGAAAATGCAGTAGTTGGTTGCCAGAAATCATTAAGACAAAATATAATGTGTGTTGAGGCCATAAGGATATTCCTCTTGAAGGGTGTTTGGCCCTGGCGGCATTCAGGGCTGTAAGATTCAGCACTCTTCGTACAGGCGTGAAGGGTGGGGGTTATTGCTATAACATAAAATCCAGTATACTATTGACATTTGGGTTTATTTTTAAAATGTAAACATATTTCACTATTTTATATTTGCCATGTGACCACAGGGAATTTACCTCTTGGTTAATGTGCAGGACTTTAAAAGTCATAAACACCAAGTTGTAAAGCAGTGTATTCCTATGTCTTACATTTTGATGTTAAATCCCGAAATGAGGTTTTGCTGTTTTACCTTTTTTTTTTTCTTCCTGAGATTTTTTTTTTATTAGAATTGTGAACATAAAATTTTTTGATGGTAGAAAAATTTTGCAACTGGATTTTCAGAAATGAACTATTTTAACACGTGGACTTTTAAATGCTGCTGTCATGCTTGTCATAGCTTGTGGTTCCTAATTATAATGAGCTTTTCTGGTGGTGTTATTGCAGTTGTTTTTTTTCCCCCTAGTCTTCAACTCACTTTTCCCAGAAGGAGAGTTCCAAGCCTTTGAAAATTCTCATGATTTTGCAAATCCACTCTATTTTTGTCTAGAATACAGGAAAGTTAAAACTGTGGCTGGTATGATGCCATGTTTTGAATCCAATTTTAAAGCAACCCTTTGCAACCCAGGGAGTAAAGCTGACATCTTTGTATCTGTAATGAAGATAATTATACCTGCAAGGTGACATCACTAGCAAAGTAACAAATGCACTTGAAAATGGAGTCTCTGGTCCTCTCTGAATTCTGTAGACCACTTTTGGCATTTAACACGAGACACCTCTTTCATGCTTGTCGTTTGAGAAGTTGCTTTCAGATGAATTTACTAAAGCTGACTGACACAGGGTTAAATTAATTCTTTTCTTTATTACTCAAAGTGATACAGACCTTTCTTGGACTAATGTAGCTTAATTAGTGGTCAATTAAAACTGAACATTGCTGAATTGAAGTTCTTTGATCAAACTTCCTGGCATGGGTTCTCTTTCTTTAACTAGCCACCATCTTGAATTCATTTGGAATCAGTAGTATAAACAAGTTTAAAACTGGTTCTTTTATAAGAAAGTCAGCAGGCTTGTATAGCTGTGGTTTCTTTTTTTACTTCTGTAGGCGGCAATTCAAAGGCAATACTAAATGAAAACAGTACTACTACACCCTGAAAAAAATACATTTTTAAAAGTAACACTAAGTCAGAAAACAGTCAATACCCCCACCTATTTATTCTAGACAGGAGATCAATTTCCCAATTTCAGTGGTTAATTTTGTTGTTACATAGAAAGCTAAAAGAAAATTCCCCTCCCTCACAAAAGTCCACAGTTAAAAAGTGAAACAAACAAACAAATTAAAAAAAAAAAAAAACCAGGCTGGGGGTTGGGAGAAAGATGGGACCGGCACCGTTACAACATATGTGCAGAGATTTGACTCAGTTGCCCCTAAATTCATTCTTCATTACTCTTGGGAAAATATTTCACCTCTGAGCCATTGGGGTGGGGGTGAGCCACTGTTGGATTTGCTGGTTGATGTCACCATTTCGTTTGGAGGGCAGGACTGCTCCAATATGAGAACTGGTGATGGAGAGCATCCGTCATACAAATCACTAGGTTAAAACACACATTGCTTTTCTTAGAATTTGAGTGCAGTTTAAAAAGAGAGAAAGAGAAAAGAGGGATGCCGGGTCGCCGGGAGCTGGGACAGAGAAAGTCACTGAATATTTGTAAGTGGATCAGCCTCTTCCTTTTACACAGTTACATGTCTTAACATTCAAAGTGTATATGCCATTCTTGTGGAAACATAAATTGATACCATCCAGTAACCCCTAACAACCTAAAAATACCATAGCTGGCACTCAGTTAGTGCAATATATTTTAAAGTATTAATTAAAACTGGCGCTTTTGTGCTGGAAATAAAAGTAACAGATTAGGTTTAAATAGATAATTTGCTTAGCCTGTAACGGCTTCCTTGGAATCCTGAAATTTTCACACAGGAAAAGGAAAGGGAAAGTTTGGAAGTGACCATGTAGCATCCCCCCCCCCCATAAATGATAAAATTTTTGTAGCTTTCATTATTTATATTCAAAAATTACAGTTATAAACAATAATTAAGATAAAAATTGTATCACTTGACAGAGAAATTGTTTATAGTCAGTGTGCCTCTCAGCCTTCTCTCGTGCCTTCTCCCTAAAGGGCTGATTAGAATGTAATAATTGGGGATGATAGCAGGAGGAAGACAATTCCATTTAATTAAAGATAATTTATTTTACTTTAAATTGGTGATGTCCCACATGAATAAGAGTAGATTTAGCAGATAGATTTATTAATGGTTACTGACATCTCAGTTGACGTAAAAAGCAAACATTTTCTTTCCTCCTTGTTTTTATTGTGTCTGAGCACCTGAAAACTGCTGTCGTCCCGCTTCCCTTCCTGCTTTACAGAGCTGTAGACTTTTCCACCAGATTCGCAATTACTGGTTTATCAGTGAAACCCACTTGAGCCTCTGCTGAGTTAAACATGAGGCCCCGGAACTTGAAAGGCTGGTCAGAGCTCGTGCTAGAAATTCTGTCTTCTCAGATGACATTCTCTTGCCTCGTCTTTAATATATTTTAGTTCATGGATTCCAGGGTAACGTCAGCATTTTGAATGAAGATCCTAAGATGTCCTTTGGTGTTGCATCAATATTTCTTTAAGAGAACTTGTACCTTGCATGTATTGGGTAATGAAAAGTGCCCCCCCCCAATACTGTTGGCACTGCCTAGGCTCATTTCTGACCAAGAATCGTATGGGAAGTGAAGCCCTTGGGTCATGTATTTATTGTTGTCTCATGCAATTGCAAGCAGATCCTGGAGATTAGGGAAATTCTTTAAAGTTAGAAAGTGGATGCAAGAAATGCATGAAATTGCCTTCATCTAGTCGCCTCGGCCTGTGATGGGTTTTTCAGTGGTATATACCTTTAGCAAAACTGTGTTTGTATTTGTAATTCTAGAAATCCTAAGGCACTTTCCTTCTGCTCCTGACAGACTGCATTCTGTGTTTCTAGTTAGGGTTTGATCTCTTTTGCATTGCCTTTAGCCTCTTAAGCCCCTGTCCCATTCCTGCATCCTTCCTTATGCTTTCTGTCGTCCAGTCATTTCTGAATACCTGCGTAGGTATGTCTCAGTCACATAAGGTTTCTCTTCTCCGAATGAAATCCCAACCCTCTGAGCACCTCTTTCTCCCCGAGCTTCTCCTTCTGTCCAGAGCCTGCTTCACAGCCCCCTCTCAGCCCTCTCAGCCCTCTAGTTTTGCTTCCATTCATTTTTCTTCCTACTTTGTTGCTCTCATTTTCAGATACAGTTCCTTTCTGCTCATTCCCTCTCTTTGCCTCTTCAGGCTTCACTGGTGTGTCTTTCTAGCTTTATTTCAAAAATTAATTTTGTATAACTAGTGTCTTCAAAATGAAGGGAAGAAATGAGATCTTTTCTTTCCTGGGGGGTGAAGACCATGGTGGAGTTTTTATTTCATTTTGAACTAGATGGATTTATTGTACCCTGTTCTGCCATTTTACTTTTTCAAATAGATGTTAGATCAGTGGTGGTGTTTTTGCAGGATTTTTCTTGAGTCTTGCTTTTCACGTTGTGTCAACCTTTTCCTTCCCCTCAGCCAAAGCATCTTATTTTTCTGTCCATTTACCTGGGTAGTTGTAATAATCCAGTCTCTCCAGTCCTTATTTTATCCTTGATTTCTTGCCACTTTTAGCCATCTCTCTCTCTCACTCTCTCTCTTTTTTTTATTGCTCTGTTATCCTCACTGTACCTTACGTGCCTTCTTCTGCAATGTGTGAATCTTTCCCAAGACTACTGTGAGCAAATAATGCTGGGAAAGAGGACATATAGAAGTAACGTTCTTTGCTGAGCATTGGAGAGTTCTGATTGGATTTTAAAATTTTACTAAATTTTTTCCCAGAGTTGTACAGCTATGATTTGGGGTAGCGGGGACCTGAAGGCCAGTGTCCAAATCGATCCTTAATTGGAGGTGAAAAATCTAAGTATAAATTTTCATGGAGGAAAACGATCCTACATTTATAGCAGGTAAATTCAGTTGTACCTGTTGGCTGGTAGACTGGTTCAGGCTGTGTGTGTGTATGTGTGTGTGTGTGTGTGTGTGTGTGTGTGTGTGTACTGGGAGCAAGATGGCAAGAGTAGAGAGTGATCTGTGGCCAGCCACTGTTGTTCTCAGTGGCTCCTGCCGGCCTGGAGGGAAACAGGCACTTGGGTCAGAATGAAGACATAGCCTGTATGTAACTCAGCAGTAGGGCTCCTCCCTCCTCCCCCAGTTTCATGCTATTTCCTTTCTTTTCTCTCTGTTCCATTATTTCTCTAGCAATTTTACTATTTCCGAACCCCTCCAACCTTTGTCTTTTCTTCTCCTTTTGGCCTTCGGATAGTTAACGATGGGTAAAGAGCGTCATTAAGTTGGAGGCCATTCCTCTCCACAAGCAAAAATCTGGATGGCATGCTTTCGTCAACCAGCCTTTCGTTAGTAGCTTCTGTATCCCCTGGAAAATGTCAGAAATTCTGAAAAACAAGTAAAGGAAAAGACAACTACCACATCCCAAAACGGAAACCCCACTTTTACTGTGTAAAGACGGCGTTCAGGGAGAGAAGGCTCCTCTGTCCCCGGGAGGAACTGGGAGTGGCAAGAGGGAAGCTGCTAAACGTGGTCCAGATGCAGCTCCATCCAGGGGAAGCCGCGTGCTTGGTCATTCGGGTGGCTGGGCTTGTCCCACCTCCCCTTCTCCTCGCCCTCCTCCCAGTCTCTTCCTAGGCCCTCCCACCCCTAGGCGAGCCCCAGGCCTTGCAGCAGACATCTGCGGGTCTGAGTTCATATATCCAGCATGAAGTTCCCTCTCTCCCTCCTATTATGAATTCTGTGCTGTGGTCCTGCTTGCTCCTTGTCTGTCAGATTGCAGTTCTGATGCTGTCAGCCATGTCTGACCAATCAGCGGACAACAGCACAGGATGAAATTTAAACAATGCAGATGCTCAGATACAGGGTTATGTTGACTGGACCACGAAGGGAAAGCAGAGGTAAGGTCAGAGTCTCCCCAGAGTGGTTATCCCGAGCCTGCCTGATCTGACCCCTTGTGAGCTCCACTGTGTTGCTTGGCTTGTACGCTGCCCATTCGCTTTGCCCTACTTCTTTCCTCCCCTGCCTTGCGGCAGGATTTTCATTTTAATTCCCCGCCCTTGTTACTTTACTCCCCTCATGTATTCACTTCTTTCTCTCTTGGATCGGTGCTGAGCGTCAGTATGAATGGTCCTGCATTGCCTCTGGGCTGAGGATCCTTGGGCAATGCCACCTCGTACAGGGCTTTTGTGGCCACACGTCCAGGAAAGGACGACTGCTGAGAATCTGGGCAAAGGGATTGAATGGCGAGGCCTTCTCAGTATCCCTCTGTGGGATGGTGCACTTTATCCTTAGGCTACAACCATGCTTTTCTTTCTTACCCTGGAGATGTATTGAATTGTAAATGGAGCTTGAATCGTCTTTTGGGGGGGGGAATGCTTTAATTAGAATAGATATAAATAGACACGACCTAAATGAGGAAGAATCAGCCAATCCTGGAGAATTTGGGGGGAAGAAAAAGAGAGTTGATATCTGCCCCCCCTTTACAGTTTGCGGTGTTCGTTCATGAGGTTACTGCTCGCAAAAGAGGATTGTTCTATCATCTTTCTCTTCTGTTTTAAGTATTTGGTTGGTCTTTTTATAACTTAGAGTGTTTACAGGGTTCTGTACTCCCTAGTCCCATCTGGAAAATATTTAAACTTCATAAGATCTATAAGACTAAAATATCAACATATAATGGGGTAGGCAGAAGGAGGAAAAATTAGACCCATTGCGTGTGTTTAGAGTAAGTCGGTTGTTTGTTCAGAAGCGGCTGCTGGAGGGATTGGAACAAATAGATGTGAGCAGTGAATGGTCGGGTCCAGAGCTGTACATTTCACCACAGAATGAGCCTTGGTTTGTAAAACTGACATTCTGTTGTGACTTCTAAATCCAAACAAATCTCTGCAAATTTCTGCCCAATCGAGTTAATAAGAAAATATATACATGCAGAGGCGAGAGCTGTATGCTACTTGTGGTCTGTCAGTGTCGGTGGAAATAAGAGACGTGTTTTACCTACTGTATTACATTCAACCAGCAATTGCCAGGACCTCCAGCTCAGCAGGTTTTCTGGATTTTTTTTTCTTCGATGAAAACAATGGGATGCAGAAAGAGCTTCGGAGAAGGGGACGGCAGATGCGGGACTAGAGTCCCTTGCCTTCTAATTGCCTCGTAATTGGGGAGCGGTTTCCATTTTCCCACTATCTCACTTGCAGGAGAGGAAGACAGATGTGGCTTAGCGGGCACCAGCTTTCTCCAGGCCGGATGTGCTGTGGGACGGGGAGGTCATTCCCTGCTCGCAGGCCTGTGATCTGCTTCACACCTGTGCTCATTTTTCCCCATGATCGATGACCTTGTATTAACCTGGAGTGACCTTTCACCTTCGCCTGTTCTCTGAGACTGGCTCTTGGCTAGCGGACCCTCCTTTCTCTCTGATTTACAGGTGGTTCCTGGAGCCGCATACACTTGTTTTTCATGGTGCACAGTGCACTTAGCAGCCCGGCAAGACCTGCAATTTCATCCCTCTCAAGGGGCTGAGAAGGGGTTTGGGAGGTGGGGGGGTTCAGCGAGAGAGGTTGCTGTTTGCATGTGCTTTTCTATTTTGTGGCTCATATGGTATCAATTACCATTTGATGGCAACGCCAGGCCTGAGGCCCTTTGCATGTTTGTCCTGTGAGAAAGATCTGGAAGAACCGACATATGGTTTTGATTGCAGCAATTGCAGGTTGATAGAATGAACGCAGGGGTGAGGTGGGTGGGTTTTCCTTCCGGCCCTTTCCACTCTGGGTTGCTAATGTGCTTTGCTTGTGGAACTGGTCTTTTCATCATCCAGCCCCTCCCCACTTTCCTCCCCCCCCCAACTCCCTTCCCCAGCCCTCTACCACTTTGCATTCCCTGCCCCTGCCTCCTCTGTACTTCCAAATCACCGCCCGAAACATGTGGCCCACATTAAGGACCTTCAATTAAAACAAACAAAAAAAATTGTCCACTCTTGTGTTAAAATCCCAGAGCAGGTCAGTCCATCAAGATGATCAGAATTATACTAAAGTTAAAAAAAAAAAAGGGTGGTGGGGTGTGGGTTCTCTCCAGAAGCTCGGGACATGTTTTAAAATGGCTATTAGTTCAGGTTGTTGAACATTGAAATGACACTGAAAAATGGCAGCAATAGAGATGTGTGTGTGTGTGTGTGTGTGTGTGTGTGTGTGTGTGCGCATGTGCGCATTTTATCTAGGATACCTCTTCGAATTTGTTTGAACATATGCTGAATAGGGACAGGATTTCTTTGAGGTTCTCTTTTCCTGTACATCTCAGACCATAAAATGGAGAGGAGCAAGTTGGGGTGTATAGGTCTATATGAGCATTTCCCTTTGGAAGGGAGATGTTGGAGACCCATCTCTCCCATACACAGTGACTTCTCTCTGACTAAATTTGTGACAGTGGGGGGTACCCAGGGGGAGACTCCTCATTACTCCCGCGCAGCAGGGGATCGCATCTGTGAGTTTGCCAAGGGAAGGTCTAGTATTGGGGAACAGAAAGGCAAAGAGGGGAAAAGAACATTATAAACACTTTTAATGCTACCCATGAAAATGTTTTCTTTCCAAGTAACATTTTTCTATAATCCTCTCAAATTCACATGTCTTGTAATCTGTTCTACAGATGGGTAGCCCATGAGGCTATGACTTTTTTACTTCAACTATTGCATTTCAAAATATTACTCACAATTAGGAATTTATATAGTTTTAAAAGGTAATGTGGTTTCTCATGAGTGAATGTTTCTATTATCTTCCTTCTTTTAAACTGAAAACCAACAAACCAGGACCAAAACGTAAAAATATGGTCCCCCAAAAAAGGTTTTCAAATGTGAGGTGAATTATTAGTTCTGAAGGCCAGCGATTGAAACTTAACCGTAATCCCTGACACACTTCATATTTATTTCCACATCAGAGCTGATCTTTATCGAAAGGCAGTAAAAACTAAAAACTTCAGTTGTTGACTTAAATTATAGGGAGATGTCTGTGTGATAGACTCTGTAGATAAAACAGATCATAATTTTACAATGGCAGTTGACTGTTTCTTAAGATATTTGCCCAAGGCTACCTTTTTCTTTATCCAAGTTTATCCTTATAACGTACAGATTGGCTTGGTAGATGGCTGTGTTCTTTCTTTCGTTTCTGTTCTCCAGTCCTGATCATATTTTGCTGTTTGGTAATCTTCCTACAGTGTTGTCCTCTGAGCTGTGTTTGAATTCACAGTAACTAGTGATTAATCGATTTGCTCTAGTCATGTATTTTAATAGTGGCTACTTGGTTATTTGACTGATAGTTAGTGGACACATATTATAACCTTAAATCACCATTCAGTTTGGCAGCTCAAGACTTAACATTTCTACTTGCCGCTCGTGCCATATTAGCTGCTCTCGAAGACTGATGTATTGAGAAGTCCAGTTTGGTGATTTTTTTTTTTTAAATGTTGCTTTCCTGAAATATATGGTATTGAGGATTCATAGCAAAATAATATAGTGTATGGGCTGTAAGCCTGTTTCAGAACTTGTTGGGTCACTTAACAGCAGCTGTGCTGGGGAGATATTTGATTTGAGAAGACTTTTTGAATCTTTTTAGCCCTAACCATTCTAGTTTTGAAACGGGAAAATGGAAAAGAGTTTTATGGAAGAGAGATAGCTCAGTTTTGAAAGGCAGCATAGGTAGAAATCTTTCTGTCCCTGCTCAGATTAACTAGCATTCCTAATCTGTCCCCCCAACAGAGGACAAAGAGTCTGATGGGAAATGTGGGTTTATATTTTAGAGACACACTACAGAGGCATGAGATAGTGTTAGATACCAGCTATATGCTTCTTGCCCAGCATTAATTTGGTTTGGGGACTGAAATTTAGGTAAGTTTGCAGAGGTAGCAACTTTTTTATGTACAATTTCTTTTTAAAAAAAAACTCTCACTACTTTAAAAACTACTCCCTATTGAAACTTTATTCAGTCTTCTAAAATATTTCTACATTTTGGAGTATCTTTTTAAATAGTCGAATTTATGTAGGCACCAATGATCCTAAAAGATGAACCCCTCCCGACCTGTGCTAATTTATAGAGTCTTAATCCTAATCAAAGAAAAAGAAATCCTGTTCTGTCAAAAGTCTGAATATAGGGATCCTCAAACTAACTCATTCTTTGGAAGTACTAAAAATTACTGGTTCTTTCTTTCTTTCTTTCTTTCTTTCTTTCTTTCTTTCTTTTGTCTTTCTTTCTCCTTCCTTCCTTCCTTCCTTCCTTCCTTCCTTCCTTCCTTCCTTCCTTCTCCTTCCTTCCTTCGTAGTTACTCACAAATGGAGAAATATTTAATATTATGTTTTTTTTAATATATACAAACAACTATCAGATCACACTTGAATTAGAGTTACTTTTACAAATTGAGGAAAGAGAATGCCTGAGAAGTCCCCAGTGGGATGAAAATTCTCAGGACTCTCTTGGAAAAGTGATAACTACTTTCCTCTCTCTAGATGTGAGACCCCCTTCCTGGCCCCAGATACTGTGCTGCAGAACACATTCACTTAATCTTTGAAGAGCTCATCGCCTCTCTTTGAGACCTGTTCTTGTTCATACATTGCAAATATGCACTTTCATGTCCACAAGGAAGACATTACTACCATCTAGAAGGGCAATGTCAGTTAGGAACAGGAAAATGCAAGGTCTGCCAACTGCAGAATTGTACTGACTTTACACCACCTCCTTTTGAACAAAATTTGAACCTTTGAGGAAAAAATATTGGAGATTTTGATGAGCTTTTTTCCCCTTTTTTCTTTCTTTCTTTCTTTCTTTCTTTCTTTCTTTCTTTCTTTCCTTCTTTTTCTTTTCTTTTCTTTTCTTTTCTTTTCTTTTCTTTTTACTATTTGCAAATCATGGCTTCCTGATCCTAAGGGGGAAAAAAAAAAAACCTCAAAGGAAAGGCTCAGCAGGCTTCCTGGACATCAGATAGTTCGCACAAAACAACATTCTGATGACTAGCATGTAAATAAATCAGAAACATATGAATTAAACGTCTCTCGAAATACATATGGGTTGAAAAATAGCGAGAAGTGCTGAGAAAATGTGTTTTGGGTTTTGCTGAGCCCATGACATTCGAAAAATAGTATGAGACACCGAACAAACACAAGGCATGGCTTGGCGTACCCATCCCTAATAGTAGCCCCCGGTTCAACGGCAAATCGGTTATCATGTGCCTAAATATGAGCCACCTTTGGTGTGCTCCCCCACACTTAATTACTTGCAGTTTAAATTTTTTTCAATTAGAAGCGCAAAAATAGCATCACATTTCAAGAAAATGCAAATCTTAGCATTTTCTCACTCCGTTGGTTCACAACAGACTTTTTTAGAAAATACCACAGATCATGTCACCTTTAGGAGCGGTCATACTGGTATGGCCCTCTTTGGGATGACTGGTGTGCAACAGAAGGAAAGCATCATTATTAAAAAAAAAAAAAAAAAAAACAACTGGCCCTGAAATTGATGTTGCCCATTAAATCAAAGTGATAAACTACTGCAGGTCAAACTCCCATGAAGATAAACGGTGTCCTCTCTTGACATTTGGTGGTAGCCCAGCTCCACACTACCAAGCTCAGAGTTCCTGTTCTTTTTCACTCTTGAGCTCTGTGGCCTCCTCTGTAGGTGATAGGAGTTTGCCTTCTCTTTTTCACAATGTACTCTGGAGAGCCAACATCAGGGATTCTAAGTCCTGGGACAATTGCAAAGACCTTAGAGACCTCTTATCGTCTCCTCTTGGTGTCTTGTTCTTTGGCATCTGGCTTTAAGTACAACACCCCAGACCATAGGGGAATTTAGGAGCAAAAACAGCCAGAGCTTCAGGCTTTTACCCACTGAAGGTAAGTCACTCAGGTGTCCGTGGTCAAAATCTTTTATTTGTTCTTTGGACTTGCGCTATCATCTGAGATTATCAGTTTGAAGTTTTAGAGAGGTGGTGGATTTTATTTTATAGGGAAGTTATTTTGGTTGTTTAAAAACACATTTTAATGTACTTTTCCTAATTCCTTCACTCAAATGGTGGTAAGAAACTTCAGTGCTTACCATGAGTAAGATGCTAGAATATAGCTCTGAACAAGACAGGCATGAGATAGACCAGGAAGTAGAAAGCCCAAATGCAGTTTGATAATGCACTGATGGGGGAGCACAGACGGCTAGAGATGGACACAAGAGGGGCGCCTGTCCCACATTTGGCCCCCAGGAAGCAGGTTCCAAGAAGGAATGGGTATTAGGCAAGCAAAATGCTGGATCAAGGAAGAGCATGGCCTATACTGTTACCTGAAAATAGTTCAGGATGATGGAGCTCATGGTGCCAAAGGATAGTAGTAAGAGATGGGACTGAAAAGGTCAGCTGTGGCCAGATCATAAAGTGCCTTGTGCACCCTATTAAGGAGTTTAGACCTTATCATGACTGTAATAAGGAGCCCTTCAAATGGGTATGCCCAGGAGGTCAGTGAATTTAAAAGTCCAGAAGGATAGCAGGAAAACCTAGTCAGAGAAGCCAAGGGAAGCAAATCTGACTGGAAGGAAGAAGTAGTCAACAGTGTCAGATGTTGCTGAGAGTTAAAGATGACCGTTGGCTGCAGCATCCAGGAGCTCTTGAGCAGTTCCACTGGGGTAGTGGGTGTGGAGGGAAAGTAAAGAAGTGGAGAAAGGGCATCACCAGCTGCTTTTCCATCATCATTGTCATTGTCATTGTCATCATCATCGTCATCACCAGAAAATGAGCATCAAGCATCTTATCTACCAGACAGAGAGAGTGAAGGAAAGAGAATGAGACACACACACACCCCCCAGGGAATTGGAACATATTTGGGAAAACAGATCATAAATATAAAACAGAAGACAGCAACACAAGATAGAAGACATGCAAAGGGGAAAGTGAGCCATACAAACCAATGAGATGAAGCAGATCCGAACAGAGCCATGAAAGAACAGGACGAATCTGATGGCAGACGGAAAGGGAGAGTTTTTAAAATGGTGAGTGCAGCTTGATTTATATTCTGAGTTATGCTTCCTTATCACAGTCCGGTCTGTTTAGGGGTTCCTATCAAATGGAAATGGTAGATGTAATCACCGTTAAAGGTGATGTGTGCTCTTAACTTGCCTGTGACTTCTGTTTAAGTTTCTCAACCCTTTTTTTTGAAAGTCACAGACTGACTCTCTGTTGTAGTTTCATGCGGTCTTTATTTTTAAAAGCTGGACACAGAAACTAAGGAACAGATATCACAAGTAGAGCAAGTCAGCAATGTGCGTAAATTCTACGTGAGTTCCTTGAGAAGTTTTGCACATCCAATGCTGAATGTCTGTGCAGCTGCAGAGTAGTATCTTACACAACTGTGTTATCTCCTCGTGATGACCTCTTCCCACTCTGAGGCCAGGGGTTCACTCTCACGTGCAGTACCTTCAAGAAGCCGTTCGTGATTCAGAGGACAGTTTTTCTTGACAAAGATACTGAGGTATACTTCTGTAAGGCACTTTGATGCTAAAAATCTGCTGTGTAACCTTTAAAGTGAGGGAAAGAATTGGTCCTCTGTTACTTTGGTTGTTTCCCTTGTTCGCTTAGTGACTATTTCTTGGGCACCTGCTGTGGGCAAGCCATTGCGTGAAACATGCTCCAGGTCACACCCTCTGCGCCCCCAGGAGCCCATCGTGTTTTATGGGAGAAAAGACTTCTATACTTCATAAAATTTACACAGTTCTAAAGTAAAATGCTGGGGAAGTTTAGAAGATGAAATATATTTGATGAAAACTTATTGAGCTCATTCTTTGTGAAAGGTTTTTGGTCCATGATCCTGTCTGTGTTACAGCACCAGTACCCTTCCTGTTCGCGCTTGTTAGAGACAAAAGCTGAATAGGGGGTTCACATATCAAGAGGTTTTCCATTAAAGAAAACAGACTCATCACCATCAAAAAATATTTCAGGCAACATCAGGGCACTGAATGTGCTATACAAATGAGATAGCTTGAGGTCCATACTCTTTCAAGGTGTTTTCTCAGCACATAATGTTGTTCGTACCACATCTCTGTGCAGCAGCAGATGTCATGATCTCTACTTTCCAAGCAAATATCGTAAGATTGAAAGAGGTTAATGACCTCCCTGTAGTCAATTCATGAGCGATAGAATCAAAAGTGGGAAGATGATCTCCTCCTCTTTAGAGCACGTTAGAGACCATTATTTATCTTAACTCACTTAAGATATTTTGGCAATGAGGGAGAATCATAAATTCATCTTTTTAAAAAATTTCTTAACAGATTTATTGAGGTATAATTGATATACAACAAATCGTACATATTTGAATGTACAATTTGATAAGTTTGGCGTATGTATGCTCCCATTAAGCCATTCCTGCATCTTGGTAGAATGAAGAACATTGAGCTTGCTAACAAAGAGGTCATGAGTGACTTTGGTGAGAGAGCAGCTTTTATTTCAGTGGAAAGACAGCCTCCTGTCCTACGAAGGCTACATTATTTGCCTAAACTGACAAGACATACTGCTTTAGAAGTTTGACCCATTATTGGTCTTCTCTACTACTGGAATACCGTCTCCCTGCGGATGAGTCCTCATTAATATTTTTGTGAAGGACAACATGAAGGTTATGAGCCTGCTACTATGTTTTGTTTCGTTGGTATTGATTGAGGTACAATTCACATGACATAAAATTAACCATTTTAAAATGAACAATTCAGTGGTATTTGATACATTAACAATGTTGAGCAACCACCACATCTGTCTAGTTTCAGAACATTTCCATCACGCGCAAAGGAAACCCGATACCCATTAAGCAGTTCCTTTCCATCGCCCTGCTGCCGTGTTTTATAAACCTGTAATTTTATCACAATATTCACAAATATGCATGCACACAGGCACACACACACACACACACACACACACACACACGGTAGACATATAATCCATCTATCTAGAGATTAGGAAATTCCAGATCTACCCACAATTAGGAAATTTTCCAGACAAAGGACCTAATGTATCCTAATTATATAAGCAAAGGACTGTATGTTTAATGGCTGTTTCTCCGTCAGGTAAAAGCAAAAAGGAAACATCCTTTGCTTCTTTTTAACATTTCTCTGTATTTCTCTTAAGTCCTCACTTAGATTCTAATTTATCAAGGAAAAGGAAAAAAAAAAGACAAAATCAGTTCTGGGCCTTTGATTATGTAAAACTGCCATGTTCCTTTTCTTGTAAAATATTCCCTCATTAATTTCATCAACACTGAGAATTTTAAGCTGCTTCCCTTATCTTAATATTAAGCAATCATCTGGAATTTACATTTCTAGTTTTGAAGATTCAAAATTATTGAACAAAGTAATTCAGTTATCAAAGGTTTCATTTCTTGGATAAACATCAAAGGCGCAGTCTTACTGTAATTTTTATTGTTAAAGTAATTACTGTTGTTTATATTTATTTATACCCTTGTTATTCCAGAAGAATATTTGAGGTAGCCAGTAGCAGATCTTTAAACTGCATATCTTTAAAATTAAGAAAAATTAGATCAGATGAAAAAAAGGTCTGAAATTCAAATATTAGAGAAAGTCAACTTTTATATATATATATATATTTGAGTGAGAGAGAGAGAGCACACACGAGCAGGAGGGAGGGCAGAGGGAGACAGAGAAGGAGAATCTTCAGCTGACTACCCACTGAGCCTGGAGCCCAGTGCAGGGCTAGATCTCATGACCCTGAGGTCATGACCTGAGCAAAAATCGAATCTGACACGTAACCCAGCTGAGTCACCCAGGCTCCCCCTTAATATTTTCAATGTTTCTGAAGAGGTGCACTGTTTAATGGTGGTATTTTGTTCTTCTACTGCCCAGTCCCCTTTGAGGCATGTTATTGCCCTTCTTTATTAAGCCCTCATGTCCTCAAGAAGTCTTTGATAACCCTTTACATTTCTTTGGCATAAACATTTTGTACAAATACTATTCATTTACATATGTATTCTAGTTGCTTGTTATATATCTGAGGTCTCCCGACTGGCTCCTAATGACAATTCTAGAGTCCTATTTTTTTTTTTTTTTTTTTTTAATGTACCAAAGCACCTAGCCTTGTGCTAGCTGAAGAATCTGCTGTGTGTCACATCGGTGAAATACTGCTGGCTGATTTTACCTAAACGTTTGCCCTGGGTGTGAGAGAGGGGCAGGTCCTTGAATGGATAACAGATAAAGAGGTGGTTGATTGGACAGAGATATTGACAATTCACAGACTTTTTTTTTTTTTTTTTTCATTTCAGTCTGTGCCACAGTCTTACATTTGGTAATTATTTCATGCTTTTGTTTTCAGTTGAAAGGAGTTAGGGCCATATGTTTTGACAGAAGAAAGACAATTTGTGCTTTTTTTCCCCCACCTCTGTGAAGGGGAGGCTGGGGTAATGATTTTACAGTGTGCCGTGGCAATGATTCCTGTTCAGAACTTCACCAAATTGGAAACTCACTGTTCATAACAATTCTCTTGGTAAGCAGAAGATGACAGCATCTGTTTGAAGCACCGAGGGTTAAGCTCAATGCTTCAAAGCACAGCATAGAGTTCATCTTTAACTCTGGTTAACATCAGTAGATATCATTTACTAACATAAAAATCTCCAGATTCCTTAGACCGTGGGTGATTTGGAAGGACATTCTGATCAAGTGCTAACAATTCTGACTTGGGATTTGGAATGAAAAAACCTAGATAGATCATAGCCCCACTCCTATCCCACCTAGTCATGTTAAAGCTCCCCCAGCTTTTGTCTCCTACTGTATAAGATGGGTGAGATGGGTGACTGCTTGGATGGATAATCTGTCTCAAAATGATTCTTAAATGAGGTAATGGAAACAAAGTTTTTTTTTAAGATTTTATTTATTTATTAGAGAGCATGTGATAGAGACAGCACAAGTGGGGTGGAGGGGAAGAGGGAGAGGGAGAAGCAGACACCCCGCTGAGCAGGGAGCCCGACTCAGGGCTTGATCCCAGGACCCCGGGATCATGACCTGAGCTGAAGGCAGACGCTTAATGCACTGAGCCACCCAGGTGCCCCCAGAAAGTCTTTATAATTTAAAACATTACATAGATATGAACTTTTTATAATGACTAATCATAGAATTTTACCAAATTTCCTTTTATATCGTTAAGTTCAAGGTGAAGAAGGTATCTAGGGAAGTACATATCCCATTTTGCAAATTGTTTCTTTGACCTTTACTCTTGTCTTTGCAGTATCAGTTAGAACCTTGGTCTTACTATCTTTTTTTTTCCTGCTTGGGTCTCTACTTTTGCAAGTGTCTTCCCGCTTTTGTCTGACACAACTTTCTCTCTAATTCCTCTTGCTTCCTGGGAAGGAATGCTGACTTAGGAATGATGGCTCTCTGGCCCTCTGTGCACATTATACACTAATGCGGTCCTGAAGATCCGGGATTGAGGGAGAGGAATAGCACGTTTAGGTTGCGCAAGGTCAAACTATAACGTAGTCAGTGTTTTTCTTTGGTGGTGCATTCCCTTCTTGTAAAACCCTCTCTGTACCCTCATACCCTCTTCACTTTTTTCTCATTCTTTCTAAAAATTATTTCTTGAGATAAGATCTGACACCTCATCACGTTGAATTGTAATAGCTCCAGCAGATGATAACATTTCCTGAGATGGGAGGCTGACTGGAAATATGTTGAAAAGTGGGTTTGTGACTGTGGAGTTTTTCCCAGAGATGTAGGCTTTTACCCCTCATGATAAAGTTCATTGACTAGGGTCTGCAACATTGAAGTTATATGTTTATCCCAATGGTGCCCAAAATTATTTGAGCTTAGATCCTTTTTGAAAAGACAACCTTATGATCCATTGAATGATGTCAGCTCTAGGCTTCAGGCATCAACCTATGGCCTTGGGTTCAAAGGGAAAAGGGTGGAGAATACTCTTAGAGCCCTTAAGTATGGACCATCATAGGTCATTGTCTCCACCTCCTAACACAAGCTTAGTCCTCAAACATAGAGAAGAGCACTAAAATGTGTTTTGGCAGAACAATGAATGTTTATCTCTCTCTATGATATTATTCTCAGTTTGGTGTGTATCTTGTGTTCATTCATTCATGCATGCACTTAGCCACTACTTGAGCCTCTTCTGTGTTGGGAACCATACACACACACACACACACACACACACACTTGTGCATATTTTCATAGTATTTGCTTAAGCCTTGTTGTTTCTGTGGTTGGCGATTGTCAATAGTGTTGAGATGGGATATGATCCATTAGAAATAATTAACAATCATGAATTTGATGTGATAGCGAAGCAGAGATCAAAATCATCTGGATATCATACTTGATAGAAATTGAAAGTCATGTTCTTCTTAACATTACCTTTAATTTCTGACAAGCATTCAATAAATAAAAGCCTGGAAACGAATGGTTGGGTGTGTGGAACATATTAAAGAATTGTGATGCACTTAACATCCACAGTCGTCTATCTGCACCCATCCTGAGCCTGGTGATGAGGCCAAGTCCCACGTGAATAAGTAACACGAGGAATGTAACCAGGAAGCAGTCAGGTTTCACCTGGACCAAATTTTATGCAATTAAGTGTTTCAAGAGATCTTTAGCCAGGTGTAACTTAATCAGTTTAAGGCATTCTCAGCTAGGGCCAAGGTACTAGAATGTTGGCAGTGGGCATTCCTGTGATATACCACGTTGAAAGTAATAGCAAACATACAGTGTCTGCTCACTTCGTGCCAAGAGCAAGAGAAATGCAGGTGTAAAAATAAAAAGAAGTATTTGGAGCCAGAGGCTAGTACACATAGACAGAACTATATTAACACTTCACTTGAACGTAATATGGTGCGTTTTATCAGTTTAGTGTCCTCGTTTTTAGGCCTGGGTCTGGTTTCACCGCTAAATGCCAGTGTAACTCGCAGCAGATTACTTCACTTCTCTCCGACATTAGTACTACCGAAACAAAAAGTATTGATACCTGCTGCTACTTTGCTCAGCTTCGTGCCTGGAAGACAGATGAGTGGTCCTCCCGTAGCAGCGCGCAAGAGCTTCTTTGTGCCCCTGGACCGTGACCACCTCGTGTTCTCTTTAGGCAAAACGGCATTCTCAGCCACCTGGCTGCTAAATGGCCAGGGCGTGGATGTCAGGGGCCCAGGATTCACAGAGCTGGTGTTGGGAGGAGTCTGTGAACACCCTGGAGAGAACTCTCGCTATTAAGAGATAATGTTGTAGAATGGTGGTTATAGCTCAAACTCTGAAACAAACCTACACACTGTTGCCCAGTTTGCCACTTAACTAGCTGTGTGACTTTGAGCGAGTTACTTAATGTCTCTCTTAGAGTCCTTATTTATATAATTGAGATGATAATCAAATAGCAGTTTGAGTGTACAAAGTGAGTATATGTACCTTTTTTTTTTTTTTTCTGGAATAGTGTCTGGCATGTCCTAAGTAAAGTGTTAGCTATTTTTATCTTTGTCACGATTTTTGTCATGCCAAGTGTGACAAGAGCTTGGGGCTGGCAGCCATTGGGACCAGGTCCTTTTTCACTTCTGGAGAGTGTTAAGTTATGATACCATAACAAATTACTTCTTTTCTTTGTTTCTAATTGGCAACTCCCTCATGCATCACTGAGATGGTTGTAGGATAATATGTGAAAACAACTTAAAATCTCAAACATTTATATCACAACAGATTTATTATATCATAGCAGGGTGAGCCCCATCGTACCTCTCCTGGTTGTTCTACTGTCTCAGGGTTGCAATGATAATGCATTGAAAATCCTTCTAAAATAACAGGATACTATGTAGATTTAAATTACAATAATATTATTGTACAATTATGAGTAATTCTTAGTGCTTTTAAAAAAAATCGAAGTGGGATTTTGTTTTTCCTCCCTTGGAAATTTTTATATACGTCAAAGGCTATGTGGACTCATTTTATTTTTAGGGTTTGAAATTTGATTTAAGGATTTGAAAATTATACTATAGCTAGCTATATAAAAAAAACATAAGAATTGTCCTCGCCTTTTTATTTGAAGAAAAGAAAGAACAAAGTAGAGCTGCCTGCCCGTAAAGAACACCGAGTTTTTCCTAGCTCCTGGGGAGTTTGCACGCAGGAGGCACGCGATATTGGGTCCAGCTCACTTTTTCACTGCATGATCGCTGCTCTTGCCGCAGACCGGGCGCACTCCTAGGGAAATGCATTGCCTGCAGGCTGTCCACCTCCTCCTGCTTACCCAGCTCTGGAGCCTGATCCCACGTGCATCACTCAGGGCCCTTCTCCTCCTTCCTGTTGCTTTCTTTGGGGTCTTTGTGATGTCTTCCACTTACAGAATTTGGTAAAGATACAAACAAAGAAGGGAATTAAAACTTCCACAATTTTACTACTTCTTCACACAGACAAGGAAATTTGGTGGCTGAGAAGAATGAAACTCTTGGCTGTAATTCATTTATAGGACGTAGCTTCAGATCTTATGGACTGATCTGATCATGAACAGATCATCAAAACTCAGCTGATATTTAGGAGAGTGGAAAAATTATACATGATGTTTGTGATGCGGTGTATGGATGTGTGTTCAAAGTGACCTGTGGTCTAAATATATTACATACTCGCGGCACCTGGGTGGCTCGGTCGGTGAAGGTCTGACTCTTGACTGCAGCTCAGGTCATGATCTCAGGGTCGTGAGATCGAGCCCCGCATCAGGCTCTGCGCAGTGTGTGTGGAGCCTGCTTACGATTCTCTCTCTCCTTCTTCCTCTGCCCCTCCCTCACCCCCGCTTGCACACATGTGCACACGTGCATGTTCTCTCTCTCTCTCTCAAAATAAATAAATGAAATATTAAATATATATATATAATATACTCAAGGAATTTCTTTTAAGAGGATCACACACATTCTTTTTGTGTTGAGTATGGCAGAGTGAAGACAGGTCATTTCTTGTTAGTGGAAAAAATAGGAATATCCTATACACTAATGGTACATTTTATACATGTTTAGATAATTGTGATTTTTTTTTTCAGACTACCAATAAAGATAGTTTCTGGGGAAAAAACCCTCTTCTTACCAAGAGTTATTTTAGGGCATTTAGAACTATTTGGTTAATTCCTATGAAAGCTTCAGGTGATTTAGATGGTCATAAAAGCTTCACGATTTCAATAGCCTACAACCTTTGAAATTTTCCATTTATAATTAAATATCCATCAGTTTGTCAGTATACTGCAGACATTTATGTGTTATCTCTAAGTAGATTTCCTATTTATGTGACAATAATGCAAATTGGCCTTTAACCATCACCTGGAAGTGAAGTAGGGTTTTTCTGCCATTAGTAAACATTCCTTGACTTGATATATCTACTGTACTGAGAATATGCCAGGTGAATAATTTTTGTTCCCGGAGTTTGCTGTTGGTTTTGGTTTTTTGCACTCTTGGATTATTTACTGCCCGACTGTTATATGCCCTTGAGCATTATTAACTGCCTTTAAACCTTATAATAACTTACTCAACTCTGTTACTTGAATCTGTTTATTAACCTTTTATGCCATTTTACTGCCCATTAGAATATTTAAGTTATAAAGTTAAAAAAGACTTTAGAAAGGAGAGTGCCAAGAGGACTGGGTACAAAGTCAGGGGCCCTGGGCTCTGTCCAGGCCCTTGGGTAAGTCCATTAACCTCTTCCTTTGCTCATGTGTAAAATAAGGTTGAAAGCATTTGAGCTTTAAAAATACGACGCCAACAGGCAGGACAGAGGCAGCAGGTGGAAAAGTAGCACAAAAAGAGAAAGGAGCATCTGTAAAGAAGTCGTATAAAAAAAGATTAAAAAAAGAAAAAGAAAAAGTAATAAAAATGAAGTGAGAGTAGAATAGAGGGACCCAATTACCAATAATGTGAAAACACATGATCAGAAAAACTTAAACATCTGTTCAACTTTTATCGTCTAGAAAAAGTGATCACACCATGTCTAACTATAATTCCTTTGCCAAAGACACTGGGGGCCAAGGACAGAATTGCAGTGGAAGAATTTCTTTGCTTCCTACACATCCAGAAACCTAGAGTCACAGATACTCTTGCCTCGTGTTCCACTTGGTACAATTTGCAGGAATTTTGGCAGATGGTTATAAAAGGACTTTAAAAAATACATCGTAGTACAAGGAACTCTAAACATAATAAATAAAGCTAAAACCTAAATGTCCTACCCTTCGGTAGCATCAACATTTATTAACACCAACTCTATGCTAGGGACTAGGAATACCTAGAAATTGCCTCTCCAGCCAGTCCACCAAAAGAGTTCTTGCTTTTGCAGCCTAAAGGGAATATCAAGTCTTAAATGCACTGACATTGTTGTCAAAGCTGGTCTAACAGAGGGTGACACACATGGCCCAGTAGGACTCTTCACAGGCAACAATGACTCTAGGCTAGTGCTTCCAACAGAACTTTCTGCTGCAGTGGGAAATTTCTATGTTGGTGCTATCCAGTACAGTGGCCTGTGGCCACGTATGGCTATTGAGCCCTTGGCTAATGTGTCTAGTGTGACTGAGGGAATGGATATTTAACTTTATGTAATTTTAATTAAGCTTAATTCAAATAACTACCTATTACTAATGGCTACTGTATTGGATAGCCCCATTCTAGACACTTTAAAAATAGCTATAAGCTGTGACTAGCACTTACAAGATGTGAATGATACTACCATTTACTGAGTGCCTACAACAGATCAAAAATTATGCTTGACAGATATCTCCAATGCTTACAAAAAAGAATAACCTCGTTTCACAAGTGAAAAAACTAAGACTCACAACATCACCAACCAGCTCACAATTAATTGTGAGAGAGCTGGAATTTGAACCCAGTTGGTCTGGCTCCGGAGCTGGGTAATTTCTGTTATTACGCCAAGTCTTTTTCTGTACTCTCTGAAGATTGCCTCTTTTAAGTACGTCTTCCCCTTGCTTTATGGGTCAGTTAGCGATATACGTTTAACTTCACGTGGTACAATTAGGTCACGTGGTACAATTAGTGTCCGTATTAACTCCTCTGAATAAGAAGGTGTCACTGCCCTTGAGCCTTTCTTTTCTCTTACTGGGACCCATATCTTTCAAACAATATTTTAAGAGTTGAGGGTCCAACCCCATTGCCGGAGTAGTGAGCTGACCCACTTCCAAGCACTTTCCCCATTAGATGCTGAGAAGCATCAAAGCATATGCCTAGCATTGTGAACACTTGGCATTTGAGTGTTTTGCTGTCATAGTTTAGAGTATTTGTAAAATCTGCCAAGGTCTAGACTACTCAGTGAGCCTTGCTAGCACTTGGGCATTGGAGGTGTAATTCTGCTTTGTTATTTTCTACCCATCATGGAGCATACAGCAACTCTCTTTAAGAGTCTGAAAGCCTCGACTACAGTGTTCCTGTTAGTCTGAACTGCTGCTTTTCGTAAATTCTATATTCAGACGGTACTTGGAGAATCACAAAGGGGTAGTAATGGTAAGGAATGTTAAAGGTGCATTGTACAACCTAGTAGTTATCACTCAGCCCCACGCAGTTACACACCTCATGACTCGTGCTCTGTAGCCACTTCTCTGTCTCCCCTTAGAGCTTAGCTTCCCACTTCAGGAAGCAAGTGACATTAATACAGATCGATTTTACTATGAATGTGCCTTATCACATTTTGCTTTCTTAAAAGGTGATTATGAAACCCCCATAAGAATATTTCCATAAACCATGGTCAAAGTATAACCTTGTGTTGATAGTTTAAAATACCCCTTTTTGGGCCTTTTAAGAGCAAGAATTTTTTTTTTTTAATGGAAAGAATATAGACTTTGATGACCCATTTAAATCCTGCCTTTACCACCTGATTGTTAATGTAGAAAAGGTGGCTTAACCTTCCTGAGTCACATTTGCTCAGATCATAAAAAAAAATAGCAACACAACATTAACCCTATTATCTGACGTTTTTTGCATGCTCGATATGTGCCAGGTACTCTTCTAGTTGTTTCACGCACAGCATACCATTTTATTCTCATAAGAACTTTCCATAGCAGGCTGCGCCATTCCCATCTTACAGGTAGGAATCTGGAGACCGGAGAGGTTAAAGAAACAGGTCCAAGGTTGTCTGATTGATGAATGGTGGAACTTGCAGTCACAGCCAGGATAGTCTGGGCCAATACAATTGATCTCTCAACTATCTTCAGCCCTGGGAAGTACAAATGATGCTGTTCATAATGACCATCTCGTATGACCCTTAGGAAAATCAGAAGTAATGTGTGTAGAGCTCCTAGCACAAAAGCTATTCCACAAGAGGCCCTAAACAAATGGTTCGTCGTTATTTTTTAAATCTTCATAAGTGAAACTGCTCTGCCAAAACAGATAAAAATGAGAACATCAAGGGGGGAAAGGAGGATATGCATTCTGCTCCCTTCATTTTGCCCGTTTGCTTGGTTTTCTTCTTTTCTAATAGCTGGAGATTCTATTTAAAAGAAGGTATCGTATTATTTCTTTGATGACTGAGCAAAGGATAATCAGGAACATTGGTTGGAACAGCTGATGTAATACAGTAATACTTCTCAAATTACAACAAAAACCAAATATGTAAAATGAAAAAAAAATATATATATATGTATTTTTTATCAGTTCAGGGTGTTTAGTGTTATCTGGAGAGATTCGTTAAACTCAGAATTTCTATATGTATGATTTTGTTTTTTAATTCAGAAATGTAAGAGAAAAGATAATGGTGCTAAATTTGGCCATAAACTATACTCTGCTCTTAGTTCCCCATGAAGCTTTTATTCAGCAAACAGTTCAGTACAAGAGCTGTATGTAGCCTACGAGCTTTGTCCAAGTTTCCCCATTTCCAATTTTGCAACAGAAATTTCACCCTTCTTGGGTTTCTCTTGTGAGAGGAATCAGAATGCCAAAAGTCACCTTGATCTAAGCTACCTTATCAGAGAAAACCTAAGTGTAGATTTTCGTTTCCCTTTAGACTTTTCCTCATGTTTCATAGGTGGAGTCACTTCAATACACTGAACTAGAGTTTGGGATTTTTATTTCATTTTTCACTGGACTGATTTTTTAGTGTTAGTCATTAAAATGACTCCAACTATTTGAAGCTATCGGGGTGTTTGTCATTGTTCTGTTAAATAAAAAACTATTTTACTGAACAAATACTCAAGTCATCTTTCCAGTTACCTAAAATAGTAATAATTAAAATTAATCGGATGTGAACTTTTCTTATGCAATTTAGTGTCTCTATTAAATACATTATTGAAACCCATTGGAGTCTTTTGATTGAGAAATTGGCAAAATAGGTGACTGAGGTAAAAATAATGGAACAGCTTCCTGGTCATCCGTGTTATTAAAGATGAAAACATTAAGGATAAACTGAAGTATGCACGTTATGATCAATCTGTTTTCGTAAATGTCATCTTACACCTCTGCCACCATATTTAAAGAAAGTAACCTAAAATAAAGAGCAATTGATGGTTGTGTGTGTTGGGCCAGTTGCACATCTTGAGCGGTTGCTTTGCCCATTCCATGTTTGAATTCCTTATAATTAAAATGTGGGGGGTGGGTGGGGTGGAGCTGACCTAAATAAATTGTTTAATTCCTTCTACTTTAAAAAAGGATAGCGGTGCCTGGCTGGCTCAGTTGGCAGAGCATACGACTCTTGATCTCGGGGTTGTGAGTTCGAGTCCCATGTTAGGTGTAGAGATTTCTTAAAAATAAAATCTTACAAAAAAAGTATAATAGTTCTGTGCGTGGTTTATTTACATAAATAATTCTGTAGGGTGCTTACCTTACAAGTAACTTTTGAAGTGGGAAAGATGAAGTACATAAATGGAAAGAGAAGAACATTTTACCTGATCTATAAATTTACAGTATAAAAAAAATTTATAAAATATGCAGGAATTGCCTTTTTTCTATAAACAGTGGTCCATTTTTTTTAACAAGACTTTCATCTTACCTAAAGAGTCTTCATTTGACCATAACACCAGAAAAATAGAAATCATATAGTATAATATATCCTAAAAACTTTGTAACCCCGCAGATACTTGTTATGCCAGTGGTACTTACGAATTTGGGATAAGTGATCTTATTCTCAGATCTTTGAGTTTGATCATAATTCATAGTCCAACAGCCTCCTTGTATGTGGGCACAATTACCAAAGATTTGTCCTCATCTCTTGTAAGAAATATCAACTAATTCTGCCCACATCAGGAGGGAAAAGGTGAACCTTGTTAGGTGCCATTAAATGATATTGACATAATAATATACATGTTTAAAGATAACATAGTAGAGTATAATTAAAATTAAACTAAACATTATCCTAAAACAACTTATTTCAATTGTTTTAAAATATAAAATGATTTTATAATATGGGTCAGAGTTTATTTTCAGCTTTATAGTAAATATGCTGATTTCCGAAATATGGGGATAACACATAGTACACTCATCTTGTGTTAATACCAACTGGCCAACTAGCTGTCAGGCTAATGGCCTGGACCATAGATATATTGTAGTAGCTGTATTGCGCTCATTCTGTCATTAGAATGAGATAATCTAATTTTCAATTTCCCCTTTTTCTAGACAGTAATGTTTCTTTCATATTTTTAGCCTACTCTCAAGACCTTCTCTAAATACATTCAGTAGTATTTCCCTAACTAACTGTTTATTAGTTGTATAGTTTTCAAGAAAATACTGGGTTTTGCATGACAAAACTTTAAGGGTATTGATTTGTTTGGAGATTCCTGGCTTAAGGTTTATTCTTTGTCTCTTAAAGATGCTTAAAAAGATGTCTTCCTTATTGTAAGCCCTATGGGAAAAGGAGCAAATAGACATTTATATATTTAAAATACGAGGAGAATTAAAAAAATGAAATGAAATATAGCCCACGAAATTCGGGGCTTATATCCCTCCATGACTGAAGAAAAATCCTTGTTTTCTAATGTGTGCCTGGGTTCCTCTGGTTTGTTTTTGTTTTGTTCAGTCTCCAGGACCTCCCAATTTTCAAGGGCACTGTGGGGCATATGTAGCATTTATTTGATGTATGTATGTGTATGCATATTTTCCCACATCTGTCTCTGTGGACCTATCCTTTGTGAAATCCTAAACCTTGTATTAATGCTTAGTTTGTGATTCTTGGTGTTCTGAGAGCAATTATATAATTTTTCTTAGGGTGTTTATTCGATGTGCACTGTAAAAAAAAATGGGAGTATTTTTTGGTAACTCTGCAGTTGCCTTTTTATTGGTGAATTTCTCTTTCTTTTACTGTGACCTGTGAATATCACTGTAGGCTCACTGCCAATTTTGTGAGCCGCTGCCTGCTTCAAAATGGAGGCAGGAAGGTATCCATTTTCATCAAGAGGATGACAGTGTTTCAGTCTCTCCGACCATCTGGAGAGAGGAACTTTTGGAGCAAAAGAAAATAGGGATTTGAAGAAATTATATTTAGCAGAAAAGGCAAGGGGGGAAACCAATTAAAGTTAAACTATACCTTATGAATTTATGCTTTTCTACTATGCTGCCTTCTTTAGAGGAAACATAAACAAGAAAATACACAGGCTATTTTTATAGAGGACTGGTTCCCCAAGTCTCATGAGTATTAGTAAACGAATGTTCAGTAAATTAGGATTTTGGCATACTTTTTAAAGTTTATTGCACACACAAATATAATAGGAATTATAAAGGAGTACTCCCCCCTCTTCCTGTGTACATACTGATTGTTGGTGGTCTATGTAGATCTGAGCTTTTAATGGTCTTTTTCATGCATCTCTGCAAAAAGCTGACACTACGGGGATTTAATATTCCAAGATGTATTTGTCACTTTCTGTGGTCTGGATAGTGCATTCGTTTTCTCTGTCTCTGTCTCTTTCTCTCAGAAGTGAACATTTTAATTGAAAGGTAGAGTTAAAAGGGAGAAGGTTGATGCGTGCCCTTCTGTTTGCGCCTTTCATGAGCTCAGGGGCCATCTATGTTTAAAAAAAAAAAAAAGATGCTTGGACAGGACAACCCCATGGGTATTATGTAATATATTTAACTAGACATAATTCACAATATTCTTGCCTGCGACTGGAAAATATCCCCCGCCCCTGGTTTTCCAGTCACACAAATCTACTCAGCATTTTTGTTGTTGTTTTTTGTTTTTCTGTATTCTGAAAGGGGCAGTGTTCTAGGGTTTGATCGGATTTGGAATGGACATGGAAATTTAGCATTTTGCGCCTGCTTCTTGTCAAGTAATGGACCTTGAGGTGCTTTGGTCAATGCAGCAAGGAAAACTAAATTGTCTCTCCTTCCTCAGGTTTATGCTCCATCAGCAAGCACTGCCGACTACAATAGGGACTCGCCAGGCTACCCTTCCTCGAAACCAGCAGCCAGCACTTTCCCTAGCTCCTTCTTCATGCAGGGTAAGATGCTGCCACTTCTGCGGGGAAATCCACTGGGCAGAATCTCCCTGGGTCTTTTCAGGTCATATATGGGGCAAAAGACTGCTGATCTCAGACTCAAGAAATGGAATAGCAGGCAAGTGGAGAATATGGAAGGTCATGCTCTTCTTAGGAATTGAATTCATTAAAAATTCATCAATTAATTAAAACTTGACTAAGACTTATTTTTTTAAATCAAAGCCCCTTGAGCAATGCTGAGTTAAGATTAAACTGGTTGACTTCACTTAGAACTGACGCGTCTTGGGGGATGGTCTTCCATGACAGATCATTTCAGCTTCTTCTCTCCCCAAGAAGAACGTGTGTGTATTTTTAGAAGTGTTTTGGTTCAGCATGTATTTTGAGCATCCTGGATTTAGCCAACTGGGAACAAATTGTCCTTATGTATAACTTCATATAGAAAGTTTAGCCACTTATTAATTTATAGGTAAGAACAAAAGCCCCATTTAAGATGAAGTAACATATCTCAAGACTAGAATATTATTTCATTACACAGCAAAAGCTCCACCCCAACATGCTAATTGATTTAAAGACCCAGCTTTTGTCCCAGACAAATTGAGAAAATTACAGTTTCATAGTAGGTGAAGTATATTTATTCTTTTAATTGTGCAGTTTATTTAATGAAATGTACATGGGTGTGTCCCCCTGAGCTTCCAGTCTTGCCCCTGATAGCATGGTTCCTTTCTGCTGCTTGGAAAAGACCGGAATAGTTAGAATGACACCAGCTGCGTTTAAGAACATACTGTCCAGAGCGTGCACCGAAGGCTTCATCCCTGATAGGCCTGGGGCACTTACTGTCAAAATATCATCATCTTGTTGCCAAGTTAACAGTCTGAAATTTAGACGTGGAATTTTCCAAGAACTCCTGTACCTGTACGCAGAACTTTTAACTCTTTTTGCCTGGGTGTGAAAACCTTTTTTGACTGTGCCTTGGCAAAGTGCCATGGGATTTCCTCTTCGTGCTGTTCTAGGAAGGGCCGTGTTGTGTTGGGGGGGAGGACCCTTGGATCAGCAAGGCACCAGGGAGCAGCTTGGTGTCTCACTTAGCTTGCAGTGGACATACTCGAAGTCATTCTGATTAAAAGGGACTTATTGTCTTGCCCTTCAGAGTATTAGCTTTTTCAGGTTGCTAGTTTGCATGTGAAATTCCATGGAAAATCTATAACATTGAATCAAATGGGTCTCGCAGGAACGGAGAGAATTTGTTCCACGCGTAATAGAGCTCATGATCATAAGGGTCCTTTATCTTTGTGACCCGTCCTAGGTGTACCTCACAAAGGGACCCAGCAGGATATGTCATTTGAGGGCATCCTGGGCCTTGACAAAAGGCTCATCCCTTTCAGCTGTAAACAGCAGTCACTTGGGCATCCGCTCCCCTCTTCTGCGACCAGTCAGAGCAACTATGCTGCCGGTGCTTATCGAGATGGTCAGTTCAAGGATTCATCACTCAAAGGAGATTTTCACTGAGAAAATTGACAGGATAGAGATTTCTTCTATCTGCCTTCAGGAAGGTGCTTGCTTAAACTGTGCACACCACATGGGAGGTCAGGCGGATTAAAACAGAAAACAGTAGGCTCTTCTCCATGGCAGACCACGCAGAATATGGGGAACGAACTTGCTTTTCTGCATATGAATACCCAAAAAAGCAAAAAAAATAAAATAAACTGAGTTGACATTTATGATGAGCACAATTAATTTGCACACATCTAATTCTATTCTTTCAAAACAACATTATGCCAAGATCATGGGATGTGATAAATATTAATTTACTGTGAAAAGCATAATTTATGTAAAGTATGTATTTTTATAAGTCTGCATTGGGTAGAGTGTTCTGTGTTAACAAATCCTAAATGTGTTTCCATATAGTGCATCATGTTGTCAGAGTGTTTCGGGAGACTCTCGTTTAATGATATCTATTCTCAATTTATTTGTCATAGATGCCATCTATTTGAAATGTTAGGGCCTTAACTTCATCTTTGAATTTAGGGTGACATCTAAACTTCCACAACATGAAGGCTAAATCTTAAGTGCATGAATAATAACTTTTAGAAAGTCCTGTGTCTTCCCATTAGGATCACAGAAACAGTACCTGGTGATCCTGTCTCACATCGACTCCCTTCAGTGATGAGTGCATGGTGCCCTGAGGATTCAGGTCTTAAAAAAACATACAATTTGGGTTAGACTGTCAGGAGACTGTCAGGAGCATATTTTAAACTCATTACCATGTGACCTCTCATTTTTCACTTGAATTTCCATCTTCTAATTAAAACTCTGAAGTTGTCAAAGTCACAGATAGGATTTTCTTTTTTTTTTTAAGAAATTTATTGATCATTCCTCCCTGTCCTGAAACTATTCCAGTTTTTGGAATTCTAACTTCTGGATTTAAAAGCTCAGTGAAAAAAAAAAGCTTTGTGGTATGTAGTATTGGATTTAACTTGCCTATTGCCTTAATTTTCAAAAGGCCTTTATTATGTAACATATACGGTGAAAATCATCTTATTTTCAAGGAGGCAGTACCTCCTGGACTGTGAACACCCAGCTGATAGCCGGGTATTCATCTGGCGCTCAGTAACTTCTGTTCAACTACTGAAAGAACGGAAAATTTGAACTCAGCAGCGACATAGATTCCCACCCACCCCACCCCCACCAACCACCTTCGTTTTGAGAAACCCAAAGCAAACATCAGCAATCCCTGATAGTAACTTCTAGGCCAATAGACCCAAGGAAGAAAAAGAATCTGTAAAAATATTTTTAATACGGCGTTCACAAAAGATTAACTTAATATTGAAAGGTACTTCATATAATGTCCCTCTCATTTAAAACCTCTTTTTAACTTCTAGTTTTCTAAAATCCAGAACCTCTTAAAATTGTCTCTAGTGTAATATCTACCTTATGATATGTGTGCACTCTTTCAACTGCTACTGAAGGCTTAAGGTCACTGCAGAACTATGCAGCAAAAAATAAAAGTTAGAAAAGAAAATTCAGAACTGTATATCTGAGACTCGTGTTCCCTATAAATTATAATGTAATTTCAACTTTAATTCTACCATGTATGTAATAAAAGGGAAATTTGATCTTTTAAATCTGAGATGTTCTTTTTCATTCTTATCTTATCTGCATTTAAAACTTGTAAACTTGTCAACTCTATAATGTGTTAAGTACTTTATTTTCAACACAAAATTTAGGAACAATTTAACTGTTAGTTTTCATAGAAAAGGAGGTCAGGGGACTTTTAAGAAATGTTTTCTTTAGTGTTGTTTACCTGGCCGACTTGACATAATTCTACATAGAAGTGTGTTCTGTTCTTTTATAGCAAATTTTTACTGAGAACGCTGCCTATGGTAAATATTTACATTTGTTTGGCAATATAGAACCACTTGGGAAAAAAGAAGGATGACTGTCTTCTGATGTAATCAGCAAAACAGCACAAAGATGAATACACAACGGGCAGCCATTTTCAAGTATATGAAAAAACCCTATTCTGTAGGGCAAGGCTGAATGCCTCCGAAAAGTCATGGTTTTCTTTGTCCTTTACAGATGGCCATCACAGCAGTGACCCTTGGAGCTCCTCCAGTGGGATGAATCAGCCTGGCTACGGAGGAATGCTGGGCAGTTCTTCTCATATTCCACAGTCTAGCAGCTACTGTAGCCTGCATCCACACGAACGCTTGGTAAGGCTGATTCACATGGTGCTGGGGACGACACAGCTAGTTTACGAAATCTCATTCCCCGTCTTTCTATGCCTGTATACAAGGACTCTGTAATGAATGTAAAAATGGTATACACCCATTATTCTTATAGTTATCTTGTTTCTGAAATCAAAGACCTAACAGATCACCTTTGTAAGCCGTTGCGACTTTTTCTTGCCATTGTTCTTCTGTTTATGGTGTTTTATTCTGTGCTTTCTTTATGACAATGTTAGCTTCCTTCGGATGTAAATACATACTGTATTTGAGTTGTACAGTTTCAGCTATGGTGGATCCTTGTCATTTATTTGTTGTCTGTAGTTTTGAAGAATATACTGCAGGGGGCAGAGTGACAGGCAGTAGACTGAGAGTAGGTGGCCCGTATCTCCCGTGTGCATTTCCACTTCCCCTTACCGGCTTCTGTCCCTGGTGACAGCTTTGACCCGTGGTGCCACACCCAAAGGAAAGAGTTCCTGTTTCCCATACACTCCGCTAGTCACAGCAACCGTAGGGTTTCTGTATAGATCAGATTCCCAGTTTTCAGTGGTTTAGCTGTAATTCCACACCTCCCAACCTCCCATTGATGCCCCATTGCCTCACTCAGTTGAAAATTGCTGAGCTGTAGAACATTATCTTGTTTCATTACTGAAGTGTCCACTCTGCCCATTGCCTACACTCATCCATCCTACTGTGTCCCTTTATCTTGGAGGAAGCAGTTCATCTGACCTTTTCCAGCCTCAGAAACTCCCACAGCCCAGAATCCACCTAGGAACTTAAGTCGAGCATTATATGGAGATCATGAGTTAGGTTTGAGATGCAGTAAGATGGGACCGTCCCTCGTGCAGTCATATAACTTTAAAAATGAATGAAGCTGTAGGGGCGCCTGGGTGGCACAGCGGTTAAGCGTCTGCCTTCAGCTCAGGGCGTGATCCCAGCGTTATGGGATCGAGCCCCACATCAGGCTCCTCCGCTGGGAGCCTGCTTCTTCCTCTCCCACTCCCCCAGCTTGTGTTCCCTCTCTCGCTGGCTGTCTCTATCTCTGTCGAATAAATAAATAAAAAATCTTAAAAAAAAAAAATGAATGAAGCTGTAATCCTACAAATGCAAAAGTGTCTGACAAATCCAGTGATCCTTCATGGTACTTGTGTCACCACTCTTCATCTCAAAATTGCCCCTTGTTCTTCTCCTAACACCCAGGTTCATGTGTCTTTCTCTGCTCTGCAATAGGAAATAGTACTTTCTGGATTTCTGTGAACTCTCCTCTTTTTTTTTCAACCACTAGAGACATAGAAAAGGTGACCTACATTCTATTCTGACAACTTAAAATATTCCAGAAGTTATGGTCTCTGATATCCTTGAAAAATACCTATTTAGTGAGTCCTGGTGGTAGAGACACTGTAGTCAGTTAGCCTATCTGTTAACAAGAGGCAAATGATGGAGATGGAATTGGCCTTTTTATATCATGTGCCATGTTTGAATGTGTCAATCAAACTATCTCAAATTTCAGCACATCTTCAGTGAAGAGCAAATGATTTACTTGCAAATTTTATCTTCTCCCACCTCCTGCTTTGAGATATTAGAGTGAAAGCTTAGAGAAATATCAACTATTATTATACTAGAATTTCTTCTTGGCCCACTTCTTTATTTCCCTATCATCATTTTCCATTTCTCTAAGGAACTCCTGATCAAAACTACATGTGTCCTATAAGCAAGGAAAATTTTGATTACAGCTAGAAGATTTTGGCAGTATACTAACATAACATGGAATGTCAGTCCTTCTAAGAGTTGTTCATTTGACATTTATTTTCGTTCTTCCTATATTTCTTTCTTTCTTTCCTTATCATGCTCTAGATTTTTGATGTAGGTGGTTTGATTTTATCCCAATCAGATTCACTGCATGGGCGGAGGTATCTTTAAAATGTGCTCAAATGCATAAAAAGTGTAATTTTAAAAAAGAAACCAACTACATTCCTTTCAGAAAAAATTTTGCTGAAAACCTTAAAAACAAAAAACAATATTATCTACCAGGAAGAAAGATCATTTTGAAGGAATAACCCGACAGGTTGTATCAGATGCTGTATTTATGTCATTTATTCTAACACAGAACATGGGATTTTCATTCTTAATACGATTATTTAGCAGATCTTAGAGATTAAGGCTTTGTTTCAAAAACTGGTAAATGAATTAGGTTTCTGGTAATGTATCCTAATGAATTTTCTCACTGATAGGGAAACTGTTGGATTATCGTATCTAGTAATCATTGTAATTTCAGTATTAACCATTTGAAAATCTCTCGCTGAAGTGCCTTTCCGAAATCTGACACTGACTGAGAGTAACTTGAGTATGAGTAGGCACTTCGTGTCCTTGCACTTGAAAATAATGGTAGTTCCTCACAATTTTGGTCTATAGCTTTTGGCCAGTCTCACACAGAACAAAGGAATAGTTTAAGAAAAGAAGCGCATTTTCCTTGTATTATTCTGGGTATAATTTGGCCAAATTAATATCGTCTTCTAAAGGTACAACAGTTTAGAAACATCATCGCCTTCATCGCTTTATACTGTATTGTAATAGAACGTGTGGCTGTAACGCTTCAGATCCGCACATTTCAGTAGCAGCTGTCAAGTCACCAATTTTGATTCTTTAAATCCCCTTTATAGCTTCTGCTTCTACAACACAATCCCCCAGCTAATCACTACTGTGTCACAGATACACATACAGAATCACTTGGGAGAATGGAGTTTGTGGTTAAGCTTCGGGATGGGTTGTTGTAGGAGGTTTAGGGTTGGAATGCCTTGGCAGACTTCTGTTTAGAAATAGGATAGAGTCCTCTGTCTGGCATGGTTTAGGCATGGTCTTTGCCCCACAGAGTGAAGTAGTCCTAGGCATCTGGAATTTTAATATAAAAGAAGTTCCGAATTTTTTGTAACATAAACCCTTCCCTGGTGATTCTCAACCAGGTGTCATTTTACCCCCTCAGGGAACATTTGGAAATGTCCAAAGACATCCTTGGATGTTACAACTGGTAGGCATGCCTGGAATCTAGCATATAGAAGCCGGGGATGCTGGTAAACACACTACAATGCATAGGAGAGCCCCCCCACAGCAAAGAATTATCTGGCATAAAAGATGTATGGTGCCGAGGTGGTGAAATGTTGCCTGAGCCCAAAGCACGATTTTATTCTTAGTATGCGCCACCAATTATTATATTTCCTAATCTTTGAATTATCAACCCATAGGTTGATAAAAATATCACTAATAGAAACATTTTCAATACTTACTCTGTCAGTAGGCTCCAAATATGCTATAATTGGGCATCATAAGTAAAAATAATTCAATAGTGGGCATGTAAAGCTGTTATATATTTTCTCAGTCTCCCCTTTCCATGTGTAGCAAGCAGGGCAGACAGTATCAGTAGCTGCAGGAAGAGAGGCTAAGGGGACCTCTCATCGTTGATCCCTAAATACTCTAAAAGAGACATACTTCACACATCAGTGATATTCTCTGTAGTATATTTATTACGTCGCGGAGTGACAGTAGTTTTCAAGACACTTTTCCTTGTAAAATAATGTAGTTAAAAATCTCATTAATTTCTTTCAGCATCCTATTTTCTCCAAGTCTCTAAAAATAACTGATTTACATGGTTGCATTGGTTTCCCCATTAAAATTGATGGGGAAGAACTTTTCTTGTCATTCTCCAAACTCAGTATTAACCCTCAGTCTGTTAAATCCTGAATTACTGCCCATTTTGCATCATGTTGAAAGTGTCTAGAAATCCTCCCGGTTGTGAAAATCTTTTTCCCGTTCCACCCTGTGAATATATAGTCATTTAAATATTTATCAAAATTCTTTACCTCTGTTTTGATTTTTGCATATCTGGGACTGATTTATACAGTTTCTCTATTCTTCAAAACTCAGCACAGAATAGCATTGTGTAAAGGAAGGCAAACCATCTCTTTCTTTCAGTTTCCTTCTTCTATGTTCAGTTTCTTTTTCTCTACTTTATTACTGTGTTCAGCTGTCAAGCAGAAATAGTTGTTCTAAGTGTGGTGTTCCGTGGCTTATCCAGTCTTTTGGATTAGCTGTACTATGGAATGGGCCCGTTCTATCATTGTTTGGAGAAAAGGTCGTGGACTGCTTGGGGCACTTCGTAAGCGGCAAGTAGAAATGAGTTTAACAAGTGGCCCAAAGAATTTTTTGGTCAAGCACAGAGGTCTATGGAATTAAAAAGTTTGAAAGGCATTCTTGGGAAGTTGGAAAGATTTGAGGGTATCATCTCAACTTTTTCACTGACGTTGACCTCTCAGTTGGACTATCTTGAGTGCGTCGAGGTAATGTTGTCAAAGGCATCCACCAGGTCATTGGCAGATCCAATGTAGGTTCATTTGCTAGACTGTTTTGTTCTCTTTCAAATAAGTAGTATTTCAGTCCACTATTAAATGCCAACCGATATCCAGTTGTTCATTGAGAATATGGGATAATTATGTGTTTAGCACTCAGCCGTAAGTTGTGAGATGCAGAGGTATAAGCTCTATTCCCTCCCCTTAAAGAGTTTACAGTATAGGTGGAAATGCACTTGAAAGAAAAAAGCAGTGAAAGGCAGCATGTAATTAAGTGTTAAATGGCACAGCACAGAATGTGAGCGCATTAGGGATTCAGAGAGAAGAGATTGTGCAAGAGTTGGAAGTAGGAAGGAATACTAAAGGAAGAGGTAGAACCCAAGATGGGCCTCACAAAATTAATACAGAAATACCAAGACACCAGGGTTTCACTCCTATGAATAAGTCCCTGGGCTTTAAGCACCCCTGACTTTTATTTAGCCTCATATTCGATCTCAAATTTTAATCAAATTTCCACTAGTGATATAATAAAGATCCATAGCTGAATAATATATTGCATATAAGACAAAATATATTTTAGCCAAAATAGTTTTCCTTTACATGTCTGTGACACATTCAAATATGTATGAGAATAACTTTTTAACCCCAATGTTCATAGCAGCAATGTCCACAATAGCTAAATCGTGGAAGGAGCCGAGATGCCCTTCAACAGATGACTGGATTAAGAAGTTGTGGTCCATATATACAATGGAATATTACTCAGCCATCAGAAAGAACGATTTCTCAACATTTGCTGCAACATGGACGGCACTGGAGGAGATAATGCTAAGTGAAATAAGTCAAGCAGAGAAAGACAAATATCATATGATTTCTCTCACCTATGGAACATAAGAACTAGGATGATCAGTAGGGGAAGAAAGGGATAAAGAAAGGGGGATAATCAGAAGGGGGAATGAAGCATGAGAGACTATGGACTATGAGAAACAAACTGAGGGCTTCAGAGGGGAGGGGAGTGGGGGAATGGGATAGACCGGTGATGGGTAGTAAGGAGGGCACGTATTGCATGGTGCACTGGGTATTATACGCAACTAATGAATCATTGAACTTCACATCGGAAACCGGGGATGTACTGTATGGTGACTAACATAATATAATAAAAAAACATTAAAAAAAAAGAAGAAAATAGCTCAATGTGTTTTGGTAAATAACTGTGTCCCTGGTGGTGATCTGCTCATTCCCAAGCAGATGGATTGGTAGCAACTAATTTGCTGCCTTACAGGCACTGTGATATGCCCCCAAGAAAAGCAGCTTATTTGGACAACAAGGATAATAATTGAACTCAAAGCCAAACCTTTAAACAAATAATTCTGTAAAGATGTTCTTTTTTCATAGTCAGCTATCTGGTAGGTTACTAATGAAGAGGACACATAAAGAACTCAAATGAGTCCTTCTCAGTTCATTCATTCCAGTTTAATTCAATATAGTCATTGATTTAAGGCTTTACATATTGATGCTGTAGAGAGATATTTAATCATCGTTACTTTTTAAAAGTTTTCCGTTTACCATTCTGTGCTTGCTAGAGGTCAGAAAGGTGGTCCAGTTTTGCAGGAGGAGGGTCTGAGACTGGCTGCTCTTTGCTCTTTAGTGTCCAGAAGTTCAGGATAAAGTGTGATGTCAATCCCATGGGTCACGATATTGTTTTATTCATTGTGTCTTGGAATCTTTCTTACTTGATCAATAGTTGATACCAAAAAAAATAATAGTAGAGATAGTCTTTTATGTTGCTGACACCTCAGAGATACTTTTAAGCAGTAATTTTTAGATTTAGAGATTGTGATCATTTCTCACTGTCCTATATTGCCATTGTATTTCTCTACATTTGATGCAAGCCCAAACCAACTCTGTGTCTTTGTATTTTATTATTTGAAAAATGAAAGCTGTCAGATCTAAGCAAGATGTATTCTTGGATATTTTGAAATTCTAGGAGCCGTCTCCATTGCAAAATGAAGAGTTCCGAAAGGAGTATTAGAAACCTAGCTCACTAAATATTTCCTGGTTGACCATGGCCTCCTTTTTTTGCTTCTTGCTACAGAGCTATCCATCACACTCCTCAGCAGACATCAATTCCAGTCTTCCTCCGATGTCTACTTTCCACCGTAGCGGCACAAACCATTACAGCACCTCTTCCTGTACGCCTCCTGCCAACGGCACAGACAGTATAATGGGTGAGTCATAGAAATGTCGATTTGGACGCCAACAATCAAGGTCAGGGTTTAATAATATAGGACCTCTTTTTTCTCTTCATAATGGAATAGCAATCAGGCAATGAATATTTGTCACATAACTGAATGAAAATACATGAACCAAACAGAAATAGAAATAGTCATCGGCTTGTCCACAATCACTTTCTTTTTTTGGTCACAAGAAACTGATATTTGGCTACTTCGTTCATTGCGAGTTATTAGATTGAACAAAGGTTGAAACAGACCAAAACTACCTTGCTTCTCATACTCTCAAAGAGTGAGCAAAGTGAACTTTTATAAGACAAACCACTGAAGACTAGTGAGATAGGGGGCAAGTTAGCTCTTAATAGTAGTCATTGACCACTTTCCAAATTCCAATCACCATACTAAGCTCTTACCCATGACATACCACGGTCTTCCAAAGACTAGTTCCTGTGAAATTCAGGGGTGATTATTAATAACTTCGATGGCTTCAACTCCTGGAGAATGTGGCATCGTGGAGTCCTTCAGAGGGGAAGAAGCATTTGCTTACTTACTGGAGAGGAGAAGCCTGGGCATCAGGGCTAGAAGTTACTCACTGCCTTTTCTCAAGCAGATTTACTAATGAGTTGAGGCCCAAGCATAGTGCTGCTTCCCCATGAACTCAGCCATCATCCTCTGGTTTCTCATGATGTCCATTGTGATTCTCTCCCAAGACCGATGATTCCTTCACTGGTGCTGTGCCCTGGAGGGAGGAGGTAGGCAGGGGTCCAGCCCCCCCCCAGAGGAAAGAGTCCAGACTGGGGAGTAGGCAGCCACGCCCTTCTGAATTGGCCTTTAACAACTTTGCCATTCAGAGGAATAGCGCAGCCTGACATTCCAGGGTCTCATTAAAACCTCAGACTTCACTGGTCACCACTTCTCTGGTCCTAGCTCAAACTCACCCCTTCCTTGGCCTCAAGATCTCTTGCAGTGGGCCCCTGATGAGAACATTAACTGTATGTTTTAGAGAGAAGAATGTGTGACAGAATAATCCTACTGTTTATTCCCCTTAGCTCTCTGCAGTTTTTCATTTTCTTTAGAGAGTCCATAGGAGTTGGGAAGGTGGTGTGAATCACTTATGTGGGAGAGTTTTTGATGAAAGGGAAGAGATGTGCTTTGAAATGTTGCAAATATAATTCTGCCTAAATAATACACTCCCTGCTTATTCAATAATATATTTCACACTTGAGATGAGCCACCTCGCAGCCCTTCGCTATCATGTCTCACTAAGAAGCAAATTTACAAGAGTTTCCATTTTCGAAACTTTTCATAACAAAGCTTCTACAAATGTGTTGCATCAGTTTGACCTTGGAGAGGAATGGACAGAGGTCACATGGGGAAGTTGGGTTAGCTATCAATGCAGTTTTGGCAGATTTGAAAAACAAGAAGAAAGAAAGAAGTGCAGAACTGAAAGGGTGAGAAAAGCATATTTCACTTCAATGTGGTTTGACGAATGGAAAGCCCCTTTCTGCAGTCATGAGGTCTCGTTATAAAGAAGGATGACCGGTCATTCATCCTCTTACACGGCAGATTTCCTGTCTACTTGTGGTTTGAGTAATTTTCTTTTTTAGGAAGGTATAAAGGTGGAGCAAAAGCTTGAGTTGAGGAAAACATACTTGGGCATTGTTTGAAAAATTTTTGTGTTGAATGATGTACAAAACAGTCTTTCTGGGAGAGAGGCACCACAACTTGGGAAGAAAGAGATATTTTGAGATGGAATAATCATTCTCCATGAGCTGTGGTCAGCATGGCCACAAATCCCAGTGGGACTGAGATTTGCTTTATTTAAGATGGTTGACTCATCATTAGCCTGTGGATGGACAGGAATGTCTGCTGTCCTTCTTCATCTGGTCTGGGCAACTATGGAGCAGTAGGTGACGTCTGCATACTCACAGGCTCAACCACACACTAAAGAAGGAGTGAACTTGTTATATAGGCCACAGGGCCCTGTTGAAGTAGAGGGAGGGTCTCGACAATAATAAAAGAGCTGTAATTTTAAATGGGAAAGTATGAGATTTCTGGAACCCAGGAAAAGGTTTTTAAGAATAATTTTATTACATAAATTATTCCATAATCATGGGTATACTTGTCAAAATCTATTAACAGAATGTGAGAAAGCTTTACAGTCTTCTCAGGAAATAAGTTGACATGGTAATTCAGCTTTTTGGAGGAACAGACCTTTATTAACTTGCATAAATGCAGTTATGACTTTAGGATTATGTTAAGGGAGAACATTCTAGAATGTTCTTTCTTAAAATATTATGTCCTGCAATTCCTTACGTTAAAATACAGAGGAAAATTTAAATATGATAATAAGCCTTGGTATTGCACAGTGTCAAGTGGCTCATGTTTCTTCCCCCTTTAATTTTCTTGGGCTTTGGATTGATTTTCAGAGTATGGTAGAAGTCAGGGATGGCAGCATGTCTGTAGAACAAGAAGAGAAGATTTCTCTTCTGATGTTTGTGATACTTCCCTAACAGTATGGATTAATACGATACATCTGCAGACTTTTGAAAATACTTGGCATATACTCACTCATTCTGAAATGCAGGAAATAAAGAAATATTACATTGCCTGTATCTCAAAGAACAAACAGAGCTAATTAAATAATTGGTAAATAGGGAACACATAGCCTAACACATGTTTGAGATTACACACATGATTCTGTAGAAAATGACTGTAAGCACTACTAATGCTGTAAGAATGGGGTTCAAGCACTAACACATGGACATCACATTTTTCAAGTTTTCTTGGTGAAAAAGTGCAAGGCAATGCAATCTTTTCACGAACAGTGTGGATGTCTTTTAGGAAGCTGCTTTTTTCAGTTCAGAAAGATCATTGCTCCTCTTCTGAGTTTCAGATTAAAATGTGTCCTTGCAGCCGTCAGTGAATGTCCTGAACTGATCATAGAACAACAAAATGCATGTGGAGTGGGAGGCAAACTTAGGACTGTCAGATGGTGACCCCCTGGAATCACACTGTCTTGCCCCCGGTTCTGTCCTCTGCATTTCAAAGATGGCAGATGCTCGCCAAGGCTTGTGATGGCTTGTGTGACTTGGTGGAGTGATCACCGTTTCTTGTTTTGTTGGCTTTTGCCCTTTAATGCCCAATGTCATTTTTTTGAGAAATAAATGCTTCAGAAGGACAAAACACCTCAATTATAATAGGGTTTTCTTTTTAAATGATACGTTCATCCATGGATTTTCGAGAGAATTGTCATTTATTTTACTTGGGGCATGGAGTCCACTACTTTCCTCTGAAGTCTTGGCAGCAAACTCTGGAGGTTACATTCAACATTTCTGAATTGGAAGGGTCTATTAAGCTCCCTGGAATTATATGAATATAATGCACGGGACACAGCATGGATTCTTACTAGTTCGGCTGGTAGAGTACCTAGTTAAAGAGAAGAGCTAAATCCAGAGTTACCACCATCAGAGCCCGTTAACTATATTCTAAAACCCTTCAGGGCAATGCTGCTGGCTGTGTATCAGAAGCCGTCCAGGCCAGGGCCTCCGCATGCCAGTATGCACACAGAGGGGGCAGTGTAGTAAGTGATGAGATGCCAGCTTGTAGGGGATAGAAATGTCTAGAGGATAACAGCCACGTATCTTTTGCTATATCTACATATTTCCTTCTTAACCTACAATGTCCAATACCCCTTCTTGACCAAAAGGCTTGAGAGCACTGCCTAGCCTAACACGGTCCCCTGAGATTACTCAAGGACAAGAGTGCTCCAGTACCCCACTGGGAGATGCCATTTGTATACATTCCCAGGGTGTGACCCCTGGATGTTTGGGACTCCACACCCTCCCTTCCCCTCAGAGGGAATTGGGCATAAAACTAACATAATGGTTATAATAACTATTATTGTTCCATTAGTCTTTAACTGGCCTGCTTTCTAATGCGTGGTACTTCCCATGTTTTTAAACCTCAAACCAAACAGTGTTGAAGGAGCAGACTGCCATGATTGATTTAATGCAACATATGCTAAAGATTACCCTGGAATATCTATCTGGTTCCTGAATTAATCTGGCTTACAACTTTCACTTCTAATGACATGTTTGTATGACATGATGCATTTTAGTATGTGGCTTTTCTAGTAGAAACATTATGTCCATTTCCCCTTGAGGACTTGGTTTCACAGTAATTTTATTATTAGAGTAGTCACATAATATTCACTTTGTCTTTTGTAAGAATCTCGAGCCTTCAAATACAGTTGGGTGATGAACAGGCCCAGAGCATCGGAGTAATATGGATCTTATCCAGCAGTGACATGGCGTCTTAGTTACAAAGACCACCAACAGAGAACAATAAACTCGTTTGATTTAAGTCTTCTCGTCCATTTCCTGCACATGGTCCTGGGGCCCCATCTCCCCCCTTGAATTCCTAGGAGTCCCTCCTGCTAAAAATTAGTGCATTGTAGCCTATATTTGAGTCTTTATTCTAAAATCGTGTGTAGTAGGAATGCTGGAGATACTCCTTTTGGCATCTTTATAGAGATGAACTCATGGCTCATTTTAGAAGCATTATGCTGCTTCTAATAGTTTAATCACATGAGGGTCACTTGGACACAGTTCAAAAAACCCTAAATTTTAAAGCAGTTGTCATCTTTCAGACAAATTCACTATGAATTATACTTCTTATTCCTTTTAGGTCTTCACAGTGTTCCCAGCCTGAGGTTATGGGCGTGCAGTAAAGGGATAACACATTTTCCAAATTCGGATTTTCAGTAGCCTGTCCCCAGACACCACTCATCCTGGTGTTTTGTTTAGGGTGTGTTCTAATAGGAATTGCTGTTTCCACAAAGCTGAGATTGAGACAGAGGGTGGTCCCACATGAAATCGAAGATACCAGGTCCTTCTTTCTGCTCCATCTTCTAGCCAGCAACAGCACCTGTGTTCAAGCCATCTGAATAATGCTTAGGGGGCTGGCAGTCGGGAATCCTCCCACAAAATTGCAGTTCCTTTTAATAACTGCTCATCTTGTATTCATATTTACCTTACCACTTTAGAGACTGATTTGGGTTTTTTTTCCCCCTTCAGCATGAGAAATTGATTAGAGCTAAAATAACAAGAAATCGATCCCGTCTTTACTTAGAAGGGGCAGTAGTTTTTGTTTCTCTTCCTATTTTATGAACATTTTGGCAATTTCTAATCATACGAGTTGACAAAAACTTGGGCCTAGAATAGGAATTGAGTCCTATCACATGAAAGCCGTAACGCGGACCTGATGAGCCCAAAGTTTGATTAGAAGTGTGTTTGGCCAACCGCGACCCATTACTACTCAGTATAAGAAAGAGGGTGCCACTTGAGAATTTAAATTCACTTTCTGATTATGTGTGCCTTTTGACAAAGCAGTCACACAAATAAAAAGAGAGATCTTTAAGAGAAGGACCTATGTAGCTTAACGTGTTCAGAGGTTCGGAAATGTGTCTTCTCCCACATTTCCTGGAACAGAACAAAAGGCATTCCAACTGAAAGGGCAAATTGGCCCCAGTACGCTGCTTTGAAATTTAAACCCTTGGGTTTGGCCCTCCAGCTGCTGCAAGGTAGAATGGCTTCGTGTGAAAAAAATAGTCTGTTCTTATCAGTAGCTTCCATGAGTAGCCTTTGGAGTTTTCTGAAACATTCTCATGACCACATGAGGGAAGAAGTTGACTCTAGTTTTTATTCTGCTTCCTGAGTCCTAGTATCTCGCCCTATAAAACAGGCACTAATAGAAAGTTTAGTTGGAAAGGTGTAGTACAAAAGTAATCATAATGATCTTATCTTGTCTCAAGTGTGATTTTATGCTGTATGTGTGTGTGTGTGTGTGTGTATATATGTATATGTATATGTCATTTATTTTTTAAATGCCCCTAAAGTATTTCTATTGGTTTTCATGAAAATATATTTTGAAAAATTTGTCATCCTCACGTTAAAGTTGTTCAAAGGAAGATTTACTCTTTTGAAAGCTACTACTGTAGCAAATTTTATCTGTAATTGAAACAATATCTTGTCTTTTTTTATTTAGGTTTTTTTGTTAGATAATGTAATTTTTTCCGATGTGGCTCTGAAATTCCATTTCACAAAGATCTGTGTTCAAATCAAGCAAATCACAAATTTGTTTGACTGATAAATCTAATTTTTAGGTATCTGTGATAATATTGCTTCTAGGGGGAAAAATGTATCTAATTGCCCCCAAATACCATCATAGTACATGCCGAAAAAATGTTGGTGCTCTGTATGCTTTCAAAATCTTTATTATTTTCTCTTTAGAATTGTCTTTCATTTTTAAGAGCTCCTCAATGTAGAAATTTTCATTTTTACGTAAGATATAATTTCAGTTATCTCTTATATTTAAGTATTTTTAATAGTATTGGTATCTGTGAGCTCCATCCACTAGTTCAATTTACGTCTGACCCTCATTTCAAAGGTGCACTTATACTTATAACCTTAGTACTAATAACTAATATACTTTTAATATTATGAATTTGTGTTATAAAAAAAGAATGGTTTTGTCAGAGGTGGTTGTGTTCCTTTTACTGCATACCAGTTTTCTTTCAGTTTTAGTAATTAACACATGAATATGGGTGTGGGTTTTGTTAAACAAATAAAGCACACCTCAAAAGATTATTGAATTGACATACCCAACATATAACTATATAAAAATAGCAAGCGTAATTTAACTATGCTAAGCAGAGGTCAGGAGAATGAAATTATGACCAAGAAGCGGAGAGTTCAACCACTTGAGATCTGACCCCACTACTCCATTTTACAGATCTGGAAGCAGATGACACATTTGTCAGCAAGGGCGCTTTCTTGGGTCAAGGAGAGGGCTGGGAACTTTTGTATTTTTTTTAGTTATGTCGTGTGCAATGTAGTTCTACTTGGTTTAATCAGTTGACTTAAGATTTCCTCTTCTTATTTCACAAAATAGTGAAAGGCGGCTCCTTGGAGTTTGATAGGCTTTATTTAAATACTATGTTTATTTGCTAATGTTCAGGCCTTCATAAATGTCACATGCCAAATGTTCTAAGTGTTGTATTAATACTGTTCAGTAGAGCTGATACTTTGAATCCTATGCCAGAATCTACATCTTTTTCACAACAGTCCTCAGTTCATGTATTTTGTAGTAAAAAATACCCGTGTTTAAGATGACACAGATAACTTCGTGAATATGTAGATGTATTTTATCTCCAGAATTTGAGACCATATTGATATTTCATAGCGTCACAGTTCAGATTTTTTTTAAACGTAAACACAGACTTGAGTATGTGTAGAATATGTGTTACTTAAAATATTAAAAATATTTTCTCTCCTAGGCAGCCAGACCCGTTATAGACTTTCTATTTTATTTTTGCTGAGAGGAATACCTCGTTTTGCTATTGTCAAATTTTTTAAAAAACTGGAAAGCAGGCGTAAATTATTTGTGAAGACAATTCAATTGACTCTATGAAATAGTGAGAAAAGGCATACTTCGAGGACTTCAGAGATCTGAACGTCTTAGCAACGAACCTCATGTTTGCTGCCATTCCCCACTAACTACTCCTGAGCAACCAGGGGGCAAGTCATAGCCACTGAAACACTTCATCTTTAAACCAAGGTGTCAGGTTTATATTTTATCTGTAAAAAAAGTAACATGAATATATTTGACATCTACCTCAGCAAACAAATTAATGCTAATTAAAGATTAATGTGTTGTAATTAGCATTAAAAATGCAATTAAATTGTGAGTAAATGGACCAGGAATAGAAAATTGTTAGACGTCTCACTGCCTGGTTTTTCATATTCTGCCTTTTGTTTTTGCAGCAAATAGAGGAAGCGGGGCAGCAGGCAGCTCCCAGACTGGAGATGCTCTGGGGAAAGCACTTGCTTCGGTGAGGAAATATTGACTTTGGACTTCATATGTACCATTGTGGAAGGGTGAACTTTAATCAGAAGTGGACATTTGGAATTGTAGAAAATGAATGGCAAATAGCTTTGATTTCTGGAAATGCTAGCTTTCTTGCGGAATGATGATTGGAAAATTTGAGGAGAGAGCTCTGAAGCTTCCAGTGAATGGCTGACCCTTCCAGCTTGTCTCCTCACGATGGTGCCTAGCAGCCCTCAATTATGCATTTGTGGATATTCTCAGGGCCTTCTGGTGTATAGATCCTCTATCTTGATTTCTTATTTTTCTCTAAAATCATATGGTGCTCATTGACCAGCTAAGACTGACTTTGCAGGGGGCAATTCCAAAACACTCTGGGAAAGGTACTTTAAAAAAAAAAAAAATGACCATAACAGGTCCGTGAGAAATTGTCACATAATTGGCACCTGGGGACTCAGCTTCTTTGCCTCACCCGTCCACCGCCAGGAGGCTAGAATTGACCATTTCTTGCATGTTCACTGGTGACAAAGCACATCTCGTTTGTTGAGGGAGTATGCCTGGTATTGTCTTCAAAAGCTAAACATGGTCATTTGCAAGTGTAAGTGGGGATTTGTTGCTCTCACATTTTGTCTCTTCGGTTGGTTTTTCCTTACCATTGGGAGCATAAAATAAGTTTAATTTAGCATTGTGACCTAAGTGGAAGTTTATACTTCATCTGGCCATTCTTAAGCCTTGGCATTAAGTGCCTTAATCATGGTGGAGGAGGAGTTGGACAAAAATCGTAGAGATGATGCTGTCTAACCTATTTGATGGAGGAAGAAAGGGGGCTTAGGGTGTTCGTGTGGCTTGCTCATGGCCATGGAGCCATGGTAGGACGTGTGAGGGAAAGGACTAGAAGCACAGTCTACTGACCCTGGTCCAGTACTGTCCCCACCGTCTTACATGAGCTCATAATTCTTAGTTTGAAAAATTAAAGTAAGTGTTAAATCTTTCATTTTAGAACATTGGTACTAGAGTCATTGTTACATGTGTTTTATGACGTAATTTTTAGGTGAATTGCAATCATACTTTGTCATTTAAAGAATTGTTGATTCTTTATTCTTAATAAATGAGGGTTTGTTTGTTTGTTTTCTCCCCCACTGTTTTAAGATCTATTCTCCAGATCACACTAACAACAGCTTTTCATCAAACCCTTCAACTCCTGTGGGCTCTCCTCCTTCTCTCTCAGGTACTGTATCTAAAGCCAGTCCTATCATGGGACCGGTGTGTGAGAACGATTTCCCTCTTGTACTCCCTGGTCTGGCGGGTGGAAACTCCCTCCCTCCAAAAGCTCAAAACAGAATATTTCCGAACAGAACAATGGAAAGGTCTGTCTTTTCCACTGCCATATGAAAGTACAGCCATTCCCATCCAAAATTTTTCTCAAAAATTAGACGTTTTTAGAGTACATAGGCATATGGAAAACTTCTTAATCTTCTCTTAGCTCTGTAGAAGATATTCAACAGAATAATATACTCTAAGAAGACATCTCAGGTGAGAAAACCCAGTTAATACAGTCAGGAATATGAATATAGATGATATATTCATCAAGTGTAGACTGTTCAAAAGGATCATTTCCCACAGAAATTTTAGACTTTCCACATTTCCTTTTTAAAGTCCACCTCACTGGCATGATTGAGGAAAACTCTAATTTTGTAAAGAGAGAAGTAACTGTGTGGAGTAAAATGGGATGTTTGCCTTTGAAATATAACAAATTAGCGTGACCTATGGCTTCATATAATAAAATTATAAGTTTTTGAATTATGTTAGTAAAGCATTTCACTTTTTGGAGGTCCATTTAAGAGGCTTATTGCCCTTCTAGAATAAATGCTTCCAGAAGGCCCTATCTGGTGCATGTCTCTGTTCTTGGGAAAGAGGACAGAAGCCTTCTAAAAAAGAAACCAAGTCGCATCTGTACCTGATTGAAACTTGACCTTACTGTAATTTATAGTGGCGTCCCTTGCCTACGTGCTGCCTCCTCGATCCCTATTACTCCCTGCAGGCAGCACTCAGGGCATCATAAACTGGCTTCCCTGGTGGAGAGTGGCAGGTTTCAGACTGCACAGAGCTTTCAGAGGTGATGGCCATGGCTTAGGTGGGACCAAACATCAGCCTTTCCCAAGCCTCCGTTGACGTGGGGTGGGGGGTGTCGCAGAGTGGAGAGGGGTGGCTGGACCTTTAAGTCCATGTGTCCCGATGGACAGAGTTGAAATTGAAAGGACAGAGAGATGATATTAAGAGGATAATGGAACAGCCGGGAAACTTTCCCCACGACAGCAAAGGAACGGAAAGTTCCTGATCCACTACTGGGTCAGTATTCTACTGTTAGGCTCTAGGAAGTGATCGCCAGCGTCAGCGTCCAGAGCCAGAGAAAGCATCGAGCCCAGTGAGGCAGGTGGTGAGGGAGTCTGTGCAGGGAGAACTCCACGTTCCCCATTTCAAACAAAGCAGCTCGAATTTCATCTATTTTATCATTTGGGGAAAAAAAGTCTAGCATCTAACCCTTCTCTGGCTAAAAGTTTGAGAACAACTATTTTGGTCCGGTGCTCTGATGTTGCCGATGAGCGTACGAAGGCCCGTAAAGGGGACGTGATTTGCTGAGATGGCACGAGCCTCAGTACCAGAGCTCGGGCGAGAATCCAGTGCTCACCATTCTGTCACTCCGTTTCTAGGTTAATGTTGGGAAAGTTAGGGTGCACAAATTGTTCCAGAAAACACCACAAACAACCCAAAACCTGAGCAGCATGCTCTGTGCGGGAGACACAAGGCCACTTTTGGGGTCCTGCTAATGCACCACGAAAGACCACATATTAGGAAGAGAGAACGAAGATGTAAATATGGGGGTGAATTGCTATTTTCACACTGAAAGTAGCTGGCTCTGTTCATATTCTGTCACTATAAGGAATTGAACAAAATATCCTACTTTTCTTTAACATAAAAATACACATCCATGCACACCCAGAAATGACAGGAAGAAGGGATTTTTTTAAATGCTAACCGTGTCAGGGCATGAGATTACAATGAGATCGCAGATATTTTTTTTTCCTTTCTTGAATTATTTCTTAGTTTCCACACAGAGTATGCATTACTTTAAAAGTGGTTTTCATTTTGTAGGTTGGACACGTAATATTTATTGTAGCAGGAATCAAGTTTAGTGGATTACAAAATAATTATTTTCCTCAGAAGAAACCCCTTACTTATTACTGTTGTTCTATTGAGTTTTTAAATTTCCGGTTTAGTGGATGACTGCCAACTAATCTTATTCCCTTAAAAAGTTTGGAAGGCTTATCCCTTCTTAAGGATCATTTTTAAAACAAGTAGCATGCTGTTTTTCATTGGTGAGAGAATTTTGGTTTCACAGACTGGCCTTGCATGAGGGTGTAACAAAGTCCGCTTTTGCATTCTTACAAGTGCCTTGACTATGTAGCGATCTCTTTTCTTCAGGAGGAACCCTTCTCTGGCTAAAACTCAGAACGAATTAATTGTTCCCTTTTGGGAGGAAGCCTGAGAGAATTCCGAGTCCACAGCAAGTTTGAAATTAAAAAGGTTTTCGCTGTCCCAAAATTCTTGTATGGGAACTTTACATGTATTTATCTTAATTGTCCAAATGAAAATAAGCATTGCTATTTCTAAAAGAACTGTCTAAGATACCTGCGAGATTGTTTCAGATTATATAGATCTCATTGTAATCTCCATTTTCATATCAGCAGGCACAGCCGTTTGGTCTAGAAACGGAGGACAGGCCTCATCATCTCCTAATTATGAAGGACCCTTACACTCTTTGGTAAGTCTCATCTGCTAATCTCTCCTCTAGTCACTTGGTGACCATGTTTCTCTTTTTGCATCTGGCCGACCCTTTAGGATTCTTATTTCACTACAGAAACTTTAGATTGATGATAAGCATACAAGTTTGGTTAGAGCCGGAGTTATTAGACTATTATTTATTCCTGTGTGTAGATTATAACCCAGATACTACTACAGTGTAAACCCCAGGGCTCCAAATACCTAAGAGACTAAAAATTTTGGAAAGAAAGCAGCATCTGCCCCAGCTTTGGGGAGGGGCCCTGTTACTGAGTTAATAATTTCCTGATGAGAGAGAGCTGGAGTTCCAGCCGAGCTGCGTAGCTAGAACACTTGAAGATTCAGTGTACCTCTGCTTTACCTTCCAGAGTGGCAGGCATGTATAGGAGTTCTCCTCTTGACCTCTGAATAAGAAACCTGCTATCTGTTTCCTCGTTCACTTTGGTTCTCCTAGAAATCAAGTAACATCATTAAATGTCTGCTCTTCCAGTAGGGAATAACTGAAAATTTCCATGGATGTAATTAATATTATAAACACTCCCATGATGATTCAGTGTCTGACACTCTAGTTTTTGTCAACTCATGGTGGATGTGGCTGGAAATGTGCATGAACTCAGACTACTCTGGGCAGCGTTTGATCAGTGTATGAATCAAATGGGGAGAAGTAGCAACAAGGAACTCCTAAGTCCTTCAAGGGTGGGTTTCTCTCTTTTCATGCATATTTTGAGATAGAACATGGAGGAGGCATCGATTGATCTATCTGTCTTACTTAATGTCTTGTCAGCAGCTCAGAAATTCCTTTCTTCCCTTCTGGCTTACTGTTTAAATTAAGGAAAATCTAAAAATGGACATATGAAGGCGGACTCCCACCTTGGTTGTGGTCTTCTTTGCTGTAGCGTGGGATCGTCCAGCTAGGCATTTTAGCCCCTAGAGGCAACCACAGGGTAACACAAGGTATGCACTACTTGCCTTGCCTACATTAATTAATCTGCAGCCCACATCCAAATAATCCTTAGTTGTTCTGTTTACCTGCAGCAATTATTCTCTGGGACCCATCTCTCAAAACTAGGTCATGTCCAACTGTAGAACTATAAAGACTCAGTTTATAGTTACGAACTATAGCTTTGAATACTCAACATTCAACAAGGGAATTTGCAAGCAAAAACTACTCTCTCCACCAGGAAGCTGTGAGCCAGAAAGGGTGATAGGCACACGTATTACTTTTCAGCGCTCACATTCACGCTTGGAAGTATATATTATTGTTTCCATTTTTATAAATTATGATGTATAGACTCAAAGAAGTTTAGTACCTTTTCAAAGATGTCATAAGTAGCAGCTAGGAGTTTAGGGGAGGTCCCTTAACAACAAAGCCCACCAAATCAGAATGTTCTGTACCGTGGACTAACTGTATTAGACACACATTCCTTCTGTCAGTATGGAATAATTAGAAATTGTTTTTGTCATGCGGTAGAGCTGGTTCCTCTGTTTGCACAGCCCATCGGAAATCAGAGTAGGTTGTAGCATGATCTAGTACAAAGAGGCAGTGGATTTGAAGTCCAAAGACTTAGGTTCAACCCTAACTATACCATTTCCTGGCATTGTGACACCGAGTAATTAATACTTAAGTTCTTTGAGCCTCATTTGCACATCTACATGGAAAGCAAATAATGTCTTCCTGCTTGCCTTACACATGGAAAATGAAGACCTGGCGAGATGATGTATTTTAAAATGCGCACTGGAGAGTGGTATGCAGATGTTTACTTGCTATCATTAGCGTTCATACTGCAAAAAGTGAATACACATCTACATGTCCTTTTTTTCCACCAGAAATTATAGCATAGGCCTTATCTAGTGGCAGAAATTCCAGTGGCAGGAATGAAACAAAAAAAGGTCAGTTGGTTTTGAACTGTATAATTTAATTATTTAAGATAGTGAATTTTATACAGAGTAAGGGCTTTGAAGTCTATTAGAAGCCCCTGGTGAACAATTAATTCAGGTCTTTGTGATTCTTCTGTCATTAAATCTCATACCACTTTGGTTGACAAAGTTTTTGTAATGTTTTTTCTGTATCCATTTTGAGTTCCCCCTCCCCTCTACACACGCGCACGCACACACACACACGTGCACACACACACTGGTGATAATAGAAAGCAAGAACCACTGGTAAAAATAGATAGTACTCAATAAGAAATCATAGTCTGCATGCATTTACCTGTCCCCGACTTGCTACTTAGCACTCTATCATATGCTGCAGAGAAGATGAGGGAAATATGCCTCCAAGAAGGTAATTGGGAAACTATAAATACATCATCTTTCCATTGTTAATTTTTTAAAAATTGTAACCAGTGTGTGCTAGAATGTTTCTTAAATTCTATGGATATTTTTTTCTGCAGTAAATCTAAATTCTCTTTCAAGCTAGTGCAATATAGTATAACATAGGTACATTATAATGTCCTGGAAGGATTACAAAATATACTGTGTTCATGAAAAATAACACTATGATACACCATTTAGATTTTTCACTAGTTTCTTGGGAAGATCACTGTTTATTTTTATTATTGTTTCCAGGAAATAAATTTTATCGGAAACACAGATTCAGAAACTCAAAGTATGATTTGTGTCAACTCGAGTTTTACTTCTATAACCTATGCATGTATTTCAAACTAAATCAAATTTCACCTCATTTTTTAACCCACAGCAAAGCCGAATTGAAGACCGCTTAGAAAGACTGGATGATGCTATTCACGTCCTCCGGAATCATGCAGTGGGCCCGTCCACAGCTATGCCTGGTGGTCATGGGGACATGCATGGAATCATTGGACCTTCTCATAATGGAGCGATGGGTGGTCTGGGCTCAGGGTATGGAACCGGTCTTCTTTCAGCCAACAGACATTCACTCATGGTAAGTGATGAACTTTGTAGACTCTTAAGTTACTACATCGAATTAGAATTTCAAGTATAAATACCACTGCTGCTGTTTTTATCTTTTTTAAACAACTTTATTGAGATATATAATTCACTTGCCTGCATTTCACCCATTTAAAGTTTACAATTCCATGTGTTTGAGTATGTTCACAGGGTTATGCAGTCATCACCACAGTCTAATTTTAGGATGTTTTACCCCCTGAGAAAAGAAGAGAAATCCCCCTGCCAGTAGTAGTTGCTCTCCATTCTTCCCTCTCCCTGGACCTTGACAATGACTGTGTTCTGTCTCTGTAATTTGTCTATCTTAGATACTTCCTAACACTGGAATCATACAATATGTCTGACTAGCTGGCTTCTCTCAGTTAGTGTAATGTTTTTCAGGGTTCATATATATTTCATCCTGTATCAGATCATGATTCCTTTTTATTGCCAAACAATATTCCATTGTATAGGGATACCTTATATGTATCCATTCACCAGGTGATGGTTATTTGGGTTCTTCCCACTCTTTGGCGATTATGACTAGTGCTCCTAGGAACATTCACGTACAAGTTTTTGGGTGGACGTGTGTTTTCATGTCACTTGAGTATATACCTAGGAGGACATTGCTGGGTCATTGCTGGTGTTTTTAATTCTTCATCTTAGTGACATCATCTAGAGGACCCAACTTTTGTACACATTACATTATTGGCATTTCAGATATGAATAGGTTGAAATTTTTTATCGTTATCAAAGAATCCAAATCAATGTCTTTAATTCTGAGTGTGGGAGGTAGAAATATGTGGTGTGTTTATCTGTCTAAATGTATGGTGTGGGGATGTGTGATTTAAGGATATAGTAGTTTGTCACTGCCTATTTATGCATAAGTATATATTTCAATAATATTTAAGCAGATTTGTCCATGTTACAACTGGAATTTCAGTTCTGCCCATTGCTTTTGGAAACAATGGGGAATGCATCCCCTTTTTTTTTTTTTTTGGATGAGTATAAAAATTCAGAATCTTTTTTTTGAGATTTATTTATTTATTTGAGAGAGAGAGCACAAATGTGTGGGGAGGGGCAGAGGGACAGAGAAACCCTAGCAGACTCCCTGATGAGCACGGATCCTGATTCAAGACCCTGAGATCGTGATCTGAACCGAAACCAAGAGTCAGAGGCTTAATGGACTGTGTCACCCAAGTGCCCCAAAATGCAGAATCTTCTTAACAAAATGTTAAGTGGTGACAATAAGGTGACTGAATGGGGCGAGAATGTATTACTAATGATTCTATGTACTCTGCTTCTTATAAACTCCTGCCTGACCAACAAACACTCCTGTTTTGTACCTTGTAGGCTCTGAAAAAGTTGCTTGGATGAAGGTCTATGTTCTGTTACCGATGTAGCATTTCTTGTTTACTGATGATTTCAAAAGGAGATTGCAAAATAGGCACCGGTTCTTCTCAATCGGATTCTTCCGTTCTCCTTTCAGTTTCTCTTAATAAAAGACTGAGATTGAGAGGACCGTCCTGAGCGGTGTATTATGGAAACCTGCAACCAATTTGAAACCAAAAATACTGGTTTATAAATAGAAGCAATGAACTCACTTCTAAAACGTGGAAAGATATTTCTGAATGCCAAAGCTAAATCTTTTTTTTTTTTTTTTTTTTTTTGCTTTTCCTTGACCTCTATCCTAAAAATTCATCGTTGAGTAAAAATTGTTTGTCTATTCATGGCAGTTGCTAAGAGTTTACAAAAGGAAAATCTAGATGTTAATTTAGCTTGGCCTCAGGTAATGTGTTAAATACACTTGGGATGCATATAATATGAGGTTTTAGTTTGTACAGCTCTTTTCTTTTTAAACTACAATGTTTAAACAATACTGCTTTTAATTAAGAAATCTGGCTTTATTAAAAGCCAGATCTGTGACTTATAACCATTTCTCTATATCTGCTCTCAATCAAGAGAAAAATGGTTTAATTTCTGTAGCTGTGTTCGTTTTGCATATGTTGAACGGGCACATTGCTTCAGAGACAGTTTTTTCCATAAATATGTAATGTTTGCTCTTAAATACCAGATGTAGGTTAAGTGGTTCTTTAAAAATAATAAACTATACATAGATGCTTTGGGGGACTATTTGACCTTTGGGTTGCCTCCCCCTTGAGTCTGATTCAAAGGTGGGATAGGAGGAAGGGGCCTGACCTGTCTGGGGTGGAAAGGGAGAGAATGGAGCAGAGAGCAATAGAAGGGGGGAAATAATTGGCCAATATTACACAGAAACGTTTTTGATTTGGTTTTGAAAACACTCTGCAGAAGCCATAAAGCTGCTAGTTCTGCTGAGGAGGAAAAGTTCCCGTTCCCTCCTCTGAAGGCATTTATATATAATTCCATCAGGGATGACCACAGGTGATAGGTAATAGAGTAACTCCAGAGACGCAGCACAGCAACAACCTGCCGCCCTGGGAACCCAGTGAGGCTTTGCCGTCTTTCTCCTTTCTTCCCAGAAACACCCAGCAGGTCCACAGAGCCCGAGCTTCCCCAGCCCGAAACTCTAACGTGTGTGAGAGAGATCGGATTGTCATTTCTTTCCTTTCACAAACTGGTATGAATTTTCAAACAAAAACATAAGAACAAAGGAAATAGTTTTTGAATTTAGTCAGTCTGAAGTTAGCCTTTGACCATTTGATACATTCCACAATAAAAAGGAAGTTGAAGGGGAAGAAAAAAAAAAACCCACCCCCCCTTCCCTCTGAACAACAACAAAAAAAAAAATTCAAGGAGGATACTGGTAATGTTTTCCACATTTGAATTTTAATACATGAAACAGGCTATAAAACTTTGGCCAGCTGCAGTAAATAAAGTAGCAGTGGGAGGTATGCACCGGAAACTTCGCTGCAGAGAACACTGGTGGGTGTTTCTTTCCAACTACACACCTTCGTCCGTTGTTCTGGAGTAGAAGCCAGTTATAGTAACTTAAGACCCATCCCAGGGCTCATTTTGTTCTAAGCAAATCTCCCTTATAAGTCCCCTTAATAATTCCTCCTGATTAAAGAATAGACAGCTTTGAATCCTCTTGACCTCCATCCTCTGCTCGCTTCCTCTCTCCCCGCCTTCCGAAAATCAAAACAAAATGGCTTGATAACTTGGAAGATGATATAAGCATTTCTTTCTGCAGCAGCTTGAAATCATGGTGGGGAAAACTGGTTCTGCCTCGGCTGTTATGTTATCTCATTTAATTGCTAACATATTGTACTTAGCTTTTGATTCATAAAATGTTTTCCTTGGAGTTCTGAAGTAGGTCTTCAGTGATTTACTAAGTATTAGTGTAATGAAACGGATTTTTTTCACAGCAGCATGGCTCATAATACTAGCATGAATGTTGTAGACTTGCAGGCTTTCTAGATGATATTTGGCCATGCTCTTTCCTGCCCAGAAACCTTCACTGGCTTTCCATTATCTACAAAATAAAGACCAATATCTTAATCCAGTTGATTAAGCCCCATTACCATTTACCAAAAGCCTTATGTTCAGCTATTCCAATATGCAAAAATTCTTCCAGCAAGACCAGTCTGTGCAAATTACCAGAATTTGCCCTTTACATTCTCCTTAGATAGTTCTTCCTTGTCTTTTGGGCTTGGCTTGTCCTACCAGCTTCCCTCTGTCCATCTCATTCCCACCACTCTCAGGGCTTGGACTCAAATTCTGCCTCTTCCAGGAAGCCTTCCCTTGCTGCCTCTCGCTGTGATAGTCCATTTTCCTTTCTACTTTCCAGAGATCTGTGAATCATGCTGTCGGCTACATCTTTTTCTTACCCAGTCATGCAAAACTATATGTCTTTTGTAGGCCTGACTTTTGCCTTACCACCTATGTTGTAAATCCTTGATGTAAATCCTTGATGTATTACATTTTGTTTCCCCCTCAGTAAATACATCGGGAGAAAGGAAACTGCTGTTTTCTGACTGCCTGACAAGTGGACAGCCCCTCTGCTAGGTGCTCCGTGAACATTCTCTCAGGCAGTCTTCACAGGAGCCCTCTGAGGAGAGTAGTGATGTCCAGTTTAGGGGTTGGTCAGTGGGCCTTATTAGGGTGGAGGAGATTCAAGCCCTGAAGCCAACTTGAAACTTGGGGACAGTGCCTGCACGTTCCACGCTCTTACTACCACTAGCGCTCCCTACAGATTAGCCCTAGCTGTACCTTTCCAGGGAAGAGCTTGTGATTTTCGAATCTTGATAAATGCTCCTTGATGAAAGAATTCCCAGGCATCCCGTGGCCAAGTTCCCGGGGCAGCCTTTTACCCAAATGCATAGGTGAAGAATTTTACGTCCAGTGCGGTGGTATGCTAGATTAAAACCTGCATTGTCTAAACACTTATTCTTAAGTGGGGCTCTGGGCTAAGTGGCACGAGGTGTAAACTCTCCTTACTAGGGTCATAAAGTAGTAAATTTTAAATTATTTTTCTTACCAAAACCACCCACGTTTCCGACAGAGTCAAAGCAGAAATCTCTGAATGTGGGAGAATAAGGAAACAGGTGGGTTTGTCACTAAGCTAATTAGACACTCTTACCCAGAAATAACCCCCGTGTGCCTCAGATGCCTCCATGGTTAATCCTGATATTAAATCATTAGATTTTTATAAATTATTGAAATGACAGTTTTTCCAAAATAATTCTCTCAGTATTCACTCAGTATTCAGGTCCACAGATGAGACCTGAGAGCAAGCCTTTCAGATGACCTCATCTCCTCTTTTAACTGAATAAGAACAAAACCCACATCAAAAATGTCTTCATGTGACTCTGTATGTGCTTCTGACTACTTGTCAGTCGAGTCCGCAATGAAGGGATCATTTAGCTAAAAATCTCCTTCACTGTTAATATATAACATTAGTGTGGTTCCTAGACCCTTTTTGCTTAAAGTCCACTTATTCATTTCCAAAAACATTTATCAAGAATGGTTACCAAATGCCAGGCTCTGTGCTAACACATGGCTTCTCCTCTCAAGGGGTTCACAGTTCAGTAGAAAAGGACACACATTTAAAAACAAATTAGTACAGCAGTATAGCAAGCCCCAGCAGAGAGCAGGGACTCAGCTCTGTTACCTGGGAAGGAAGGATGCCCTTATGCTTGGTGGAAGAGTAGGCCTCTCTTAAGGATCTGGTTGATCTAGTTAACTTAGGGGTGGAGGAACCCTGTAAAACGCCCCACTCACACCCTTCCTCCACAGCATCCCTGAAACCCCTTCCTAAAACCCCCAGGTAGGGGTGTGGCACACATTTCAGAAACCACGCATTTCAACTTGAAAAAGAGAAGGAAAAAAAAAAAGAAAGAAGAAGGCCAAAAAAAAAAAAAAATCATAACATTTTTAATTTGGGTTAAAAAGAATTTATCAGAAGAAAATTCATTAGGTGATAGAGCACCTTTTTTATTTCACTGACATTTGAACATACAAGAACTTTTACAACTTAGGGCCTCATAAGATAACTTACCTTAGTTTTGCTTTCATTGTTCTTAAGATAGTTAGGACCATTGAATTCTAGATTCTAAAAGCACCCCAGAAATCATTTAGCCCATGGCCCTTATTTTACTCTTGAAGCCCGAGGCTTCAGAAAGGGGAAGTGACCCAAGCACGGACGCCCACTAGTTAATGGCCAAGCTCGGAGAGAAACCAGACAAGCCACCAAGGAGAGCAGCACTCTTTGTACTAAATACCACACTGCCACAGTGAACTTCCTCTCTAACCCAGTACCGTAGCAGTTTCAAAACTATGGCTGATACTGTAAACCTTTTCATCACTGACTGAAACTCATGAAACCCAAGAAAAAATTATTTTTGTTTTTTATTGAAGCATAATTAACATGCCATGTTACCTTAGTTTAGGTGTATAACATATTGATTCAACAAGTGTGTGCATTACTCACCATGATAGGAACCCAAGGCCCTTCTTTAGGTATTCCTTGGCTTCATGCCACAGGAGAGAGTCGTGGGCAGGGATGTGATATCTCAGGGAGCATTTACTCGTGTATATAGTCATGAGGGTGGCAGAAGTCAGAAAAACCTATTTCAGCGAAGGTCTGACCCATAGAGGCTCTGTCATCTTCAGTCTTGCTCCTCTTACGTTTTCATATGAGTTTGACTCCATAAAGTCTCGTGTATATTTAAGCAGAAGCTGCATTTCTAAGCAATTATTATTACCCCATAGAATCTCAGGGATCTTAGCTATCCTCTCTATCCAAATCCCCCTAAAATCCCCTGCCAAGCAGTCAACAAGCCTCTATCTGCCCCCTTCCCTCCAAGGATAAGTAGCTCTCAATGACCACAAAGCCCATTTCTATCAAATATTGGAGAATTATTCTTTATATCCAGCCCAGATTTACTTCTCTGTGCAGTCCTCATTTTTCTGCCCACTGAAGTTACCCCTAAGTCAACCCAACGCACACTTTAGAAACTTACAGTTCTTTGACAACAGTCTATTCAGTACTTTTTTTTCTCTAGGCTAGATGTTTATATCTTCACGTATTTACCACCACCACCACCAGCCCCCGTGAAAGTTTTGATTTTATGACTTTCCAGTGCATTCTCCCTAGTTTAAAAGGAATGCTTTCTTTTTGAAAGACGTTGTAGGGTCTCAGACTGAACACAGTGCTCAAGGAATCATCAGGGTGGATCTCTTACCAAACCCTTTCAATATGTTGTATCGTCATTTAAAGGCCACCTAACAAGACCCTACCAGCCATTTTGATGACGTCATCATCCTGCTGGCAGATATCGAATTTATAATCCGCTGAAATCCATAAGCCACACATCTCAGCTACCCTTGTGTACTTTGTGTTGTGCCAGTACAACACTTCACGTTATGCCTTTGTGGGCTTTTGTGGGGGGTTTTTGTTTCATTGTTTTGTTGTTTTTCTATGCCTTTGAATTTCATACTTCAGCCTTCAGTCTGTTTCCAGTCGACAGCTCTTCTTAGGTCCTCATTCGGTCACATACTCTGCCAGCTCTGTTGTTGGTAAATTTGATGGGTGCCATTATTGCCCTTAGCAAAGCCACGAATAAAAATGTTAACTAGCGGGGGACACAAAGCAGAAGGCCTGAGGTTCAGGGCTACAGACATTCTCTCGACGCTTACATTGTCCCCTGCCTTTGGGTTTAATAGTTCAACCAGTTACATTCAACTAATTTTACTCTCCTGATGTCCACCTTCTCTCATTTTGTCCTTAGCATTATCACAAGACACCAGACATGCGGCGCTCCCACGAATGAGGAAGTGAGCTTTGTCCACAAAGACTTGGTCTTGGTGGAACCAAACTGAGTTTGAGAGGTCATTGCTCTCTTTCAAAGCACTTGGAAACTGTCTTATAAATAGCCTGTTACAGAATTTCACTCAAGATCTTAGTCATCTCCATCATCTTTCAATGGCTGCTGTATAGAGACCAGTGCAGGCTTCTCTCTTTGATTAGGCTGTTTGCCTGTCTGTAGTGTGTCACCATCTATCCTAATCTCCACAATTACATTTCTGAGAGCAGAGTAGCAGTCTCAACTGAAAGGTTTGTTTGTTTGTTTAATCTATATCAATAGTGTACTTTATTTTAAGAAAACTTAAGGAGAAAGAGACAGGAAAAAGAACTTGGAGAAATTCTGTTTATTTTTTAAAACTTTTCCTAGCCTTTGGAGATATTCTTGACATCAAACATATATAAGCTTAAGGAGTACAACCTGATGATTTAATGCACATGTATATTGCAGAATGATCACCACAGTAAGATTAGTGGATACCTCCATCCTCTCACATAATTACCTTTTTCTGTGTGCCTGGTGATAACTTTTTTTAAGATCTACTCTTAACAACTTGCAGATATATGATAAAGTATTGTTAATTATTGTCCCCATGTTTTACATTCCAACCCATAGTCTGTTCACTTTATAGCTACAAGTTTGTACCCTTTGACCAACAACTCCCCATTTCTCCCAGCTACCACCATTCTACTCTCTTATTTCTTTGAGTTTTTTTTTTTTAAGATACTCTATATAAGGTATGAGAACATACAGTATTTGTCTTTTTCTGTCTCACTTAAAGAAATTCTCTTAACCATGGATTAGTACAACAGCTTCTGAAACCTGGAGCTCACCATTTGATATTTCTGCATTCACTTAAAGTCAAGAGGTTTTAAATACAACCATAGCAGTGAGACCACTTATGCTCCATTGACAAGCCCTGAGACAAATGGTTAGGACATGATGCATGCCCAAATCCCACAGCAGTCGGTCCAAACTAGGTATATCCCCTTCTTCCCCCCATCCCCGCAATACCTATCTTATTCAAAACAGGCCCTGTGACCCGGAAACAAGGCAGTCAGTCTGCATTGGACCTTCAAACCCAAAAGACTCCCTTTCTCCACTTCTAGGACAAAACAAGCCTAGTTCCCTAATTTTTTTCCCCTAAGATATGTGTTTAGCACCTGGTGTCATGAACTTCAAATAAATAAAAACAAAAACTGGTTGTTTTCCCCACTTTCAAAATATAAAACATATTTAAAAGAGACTCTTCGGCCTCATCATATTTTTACTTGGCTATCTTCTTAAATAATAGAGGAAAAAGCAGGTAGATGCTTTTAATAGCATAGTCACTGTCATGTTTTTTTATTGAACTCTTTTTGGGGACAAGGACAGAATGCTAAACTGTCCATAGTTTAGAAAAGGCACAACACTTGCATTTTAAAAAGGTGGTATTATCCTTGTTTTCTCAAGAAAGCAGATCTTCGGAGTTGGGGGGGGCGATAATACTGTATATATTAGCAACTACACAGATGTTCACCCCCTCGTTCTGTGTCTTCAGATCCTTTGGGGGTTATGAAATGTACCTGAGAGTCTCTGATCCTGTAGGCCTTTGACTCTGGGAGGGCGATAATGCAAGTATGTGCCTAACTGTAACGCAAGGTGGAATGATGAAGTGACCTAAGACACAATTCAGAGAAGGACGAACATTGTCCAGCCTTAGGAGACCTAAGGTTTCCTCAGAAACCCTTCCTGGAAAAGGTGTCATGGAGCTCATATTAGCCTCTGCGTAGGATTTCAGCAGTTAGGGACGGGCTAGGAAGGGCATTGCAGAGCTATCAAATAAAGTGATTGAAAACATATGCAGAAAATAAAGGATCTTATGTGCCCAAATCTTCTGAAGATACGGGGCCGTGCAGCACCAGCCGGGCCGCCTTGGGTGGAAAGCCCCTCCTCGAAGCGCAGCAGCTCCAACAATTGGCTCAGATATTTCACATGAGAGTCCACAGGAAGAGCGAGTTTTCATGTATATTTTTTTACATCCAAATTAAATTAACTCATGGAATTTTCCACCCTTAGGAATTAAAGTAGCAGCTCATGAAGTAATTCAGTTATGTCACTCATACCAAAACAGAAAATTCTGGAGCAACTTGGCACTGTTTAAAAGCCAAGACTAGGCCTTGGCCATTTTATATTTTTTCAAAATCTGTGGTCGTTGTGTTATTTTAACTTTTATTGTGGCTGTAAATTTTTCAAATCAAAAGTATCTTAATTGCTTAGAAAATAGAAGTGTAAAATGGGTTCAAAATAAGAAGAGGGTTTAGGCAAAGCAGCTTTAAGAGGGAAAACCTAAAAAAAAAAAAATTAAAAAATTAAAAAAAGCTTGAACATCGCATTTCTGGAACACGAGGATTCTACCTAATTGGCTGACATTCACAGTTGTGCATAATTATAGCTTCCTCTACATCCATAAATCATCTTACAACTATGAAGTTGAGTTTAACTAAAAGATCTGTCCAATATTAGTTAAATGACATCTTTGGGGTAGCACTGTCCTGATACAATAGCCACATTCATTTTCAAGCAGTTAATTGGACACACCGTCAAAAACCAGGGTATCGAGTTTCCCCATTTTAATTTCACATTTGCCTTCTCCCCGGCTTCTGCACACGGACGGGTCTTGTTTGGAGCCGAAAGTGTGTGAAAGTTATTGGGGAATGGTTGTCTCTGGGTAATGTTTCTGTGAGCTGCCCAAATTCTTCCCCCTGTAGTCTAGATGGGAAACAGCTGGTTTTTGTTTAAAAAGCTGTTTTGCGAAATGTCTGAATCTTGAGGTGTAGAACTGAGGTCACCAGTAAAAGCAGGTGCTCAGGAACAAGTGAGAATGACTCTGGGGGCCGGCTGGCCCTGTAACCTTCTGCAGGGTACTTCCTAAGCAGAGGAAAAGTGTTGACGCTGTCCCCTCTGTTTAGCACACAAACAGATAGACGTAAGTAACGCATTAACGATGCTATTCGGAATGGAGTATCTTTGAACGTGGCCAGCCCTTGAGTGAGTAATTAGCTCAGTCTGAAAGAAACCCAAATGGTTATTTCCCTCGCAAGGCTTCAGATACAAAGGTCCGAGACTTTAGCTTCCTCTAGATGTTATAAGTGCCTGAATTTCCTCTTGAAATACACCCACAGTGAAAGCACTACAATTTCGAGTAAATAGTACCATAACTGAGGGTGTCCTCCAACTCTGTGGATGCAGTCTAGGGGAGAAAAGAAACCTGAATTGGCAAGACTGGTACCAGGGCAGTTTTAAAAAAGGCCAAGTAAGACACATGTGGAATCACTAAAGTGCAGTGCACGTCAGATATCCACCAGCCTGAAGATGAAAGGAGGCAGCCTCCTCCCCTGGGAGCTGGAGGTTATTAGCAGCTGTTTATCCAGTCGGGAATAGAGATTAACATTGTAATTTTTTTTTTTTTTTTTTTTTTTTTTTTTTAAGAACTAGAAGAGAATTTGTTTGGGAAGTTGGCTCTTCATATCAAGTCACTGTGCATTGCCAAAAAAAACTTCCTTTCTCAGAACTCATGTACGAGAGTTGAGCAATGTTATGATTCTCTGAGAATCTCTGGATTACCAAAAGTCTATCTGCATTAAATAGAACAGAAAGGGATAGAGAAATGGATGGACATCTGCCATGCACACATTCCCTTGAACTCTTTCCCTGTGAAACGAGCCGCTTACCTGTTCTCCACGCTGCCTCTAAAGAGGGGGTCGCTCTTCCCTACCCCCACGTGCCCCGCTGCCCCCCAGCTTAATCTTTAGCACTCTGAGGCCTACCCAAATGGATTTTGTCCATGCCTACTTCTTGTGAAATGCCTTTTCAGGACATATCGGGGAAGCTAGTCAGTACTGTGTGGCGCTTCAGTCTCAAAAAAACAAACAACATCGTTGGATATTGGTATTTTTCCCCCCGATTTAATGCTACTCTTAATGTCATTTTCTTTTATTAAATCCTTTCTTTTGCTTTTGATCTTATTTATAGCAGAGCCACTGGTCATATGGAAACTATTATTGTATAGCTGGGAGATGAAAGACTTCACGCAGTTAAATAAGAGTGAATCATTTGGGCCAATAATACACACATACAGTGAGGAACCATTTGTGTCCAGAATGCCCTGTGTTGTTCACTTTGTAGTAAAGCCGGTGAGGTTTATAAAGGGCTTTACAAAAACCTGCTTTTCATCCAAAATACGCAGTCTGACAACATGAAAACACATTAATATGCACTCCTTAGCTGCTTCTTCGTATAGATATAATATCCAAATAATGCCACTTCGTGACGTAAAAATAGAAACTTTGATTTAAAGTTGAGATTGTGCCTCATTGATGTTAAATGTCAGTTTTTTTTTAAAAAATTTTAAGTAATTTGTATCAAAAATCTACCCACCCTTCAGAGTGTGTCTAAAATGCCACCTCCTTGAAGAAGTCTCTGGTTTCTCAGTTTGATATAGTTTTGCCCATCTTTAAATCCCCCACAACCTTGTACTCCTTCATGACATTCACTTTCTTTTGCCTTAAACGACTCCACCATTAAGATGGGGAAACGTGTAAGTAATAGTTGTGTCTATCTTTTATTATTTCTCCTGCAAATACCTGAATAGTGCCTTGCACATAGCACACATTTCAGAGGCATTTGTTGAATTAAACAAAATGTTAATTTTTTGATGGAAACGTGCAAAATTTATGTTTGACAATATCAAAAGGTTTTTGATCTCAGAAATAGTCTCACAGATACGTGCCGCCTGTGTCATCCTTGACTATTTACGAAGCATCTGATTGCACGTTATAATATTACAATCCTATACAATGACTTGTATACCCAGTCCCTGCCCTTGGGATGCTTACATCTCAAGACAAGAATAAGCTTTATGAATGGCAGCAAAGCAGAAACATTGAAGTGTATGCCCTTCTCTGTCAAGCACTGTCCTTGAGTGGGTATTCACGGGGGTGTCTGTAATGAACAGTCAGGGGAGAGCCCTGTCCGGGTCCAGCAAGGTGGTGAGAGTGCTGGAGATCCAGACCGTCGATGAGGAGTGCGAAGAAGGGGATCTGTGGGACCAATAAAAGAGAAGTGGTTGGTGAGTTGTGCAGAGGAAACCAGCTCTGGGAGGCAGAACAGGGAGGGCTTGGCTCAGGCGCCTTGCTGATATGGAAGTGTATGCAGCACATGGGGAACCATGAGTAGGTAAGTGAAGCTGGAGATGAGGGAACTTGAAAATAGGAGGGAACTGGAATGGTCCTCTGGCATCCAGGTGAAGGACACAGATGCACAAGGTATTGATCTTAGACTTGATCCAAACAACAATGGAAAGCTGTGCTGGAACCTTAGGGAACAGGTGATGGGCAGAGAATAAAGCATTCAGAAGGGGAATATTTAGTAGGTGATGGGGAAGGAATATTTCGTTAGTTTAGGCTTGTTACTCTTCACTTCCTTTCCAAATACTTTACAATAAGCATGTGTTACTTGGATGATAAGAAAGGCATTACAAAATAAAGGCCAGTTAGGTACAGATAAATCCCTAGTGGTCAACCTCCTGGGCTGGCTACAGAGTGGGTTGTGTGGAAACCAGCCCCACGGTTGTGCACGCTCTCACAGGTGTGTTTGTACCACAGGGATCCGGAGCTCCCAAGTCCACATCAAGTGTATAATTGTCTTTTCCTTCAGTCAAAAAAAAAGGAAGCCGCGTACCAGTAATTGCAAAATTTCACCATAATCTCTTTGCTGGAGAGACTTGGTTCACCAGACATGGATTAAATTTAGTTCCCTACAACTTACTTACTAACCTGCTTCCCCGAGGCAGGAAGGGATGAGATGGACTCTGCGAACCACCTGCTGAGGTTCTTACCTGGTGGACTGCATCCAGTTAGGGTTTCCACTCTACGAAAGTAATGTTGAGACTTGGGGGCGGAGGGTGGAGATACAAAGGAGAGAAATGAAACAGATTTGATAGGTGGAGCTTACGAGTTAAGAAAAAAAAAAAAGATGAACTGAAATCAGGTAACAGCCATTTGCATCTCTCGAATTAAGTCATAGAATCATTCATTTTAACCATTTTGGTGGACATTCATGGGAGTTTTGGCCTAGCTGACCATGTGACAGTTCAGGGCTGCCAAGTCAGGGTAATTTACATCATATTTTAAGTCCTCTTGAAAATTACTTTATCATCTGGAGAATAAGCATTAAAGAAATCTGCCAAGAATTACCCAATAAGGAATTACCTTAAATTTCAGGCAAAGCATAAGCGAAGCTGTGAGATTTCTTGGTGGGGGTGGTGGAACAGGTGTTCTCTAGAGTGAGGAAGTTTTCCCCCAATAAACATCTCCCAAGAATCAAAATCCAAACAAAAGAATTGCAGCCAGATCTGACTTGAGTGAAAAGTCCTTTAAATGTTTAATCACAGGAGTTTTTAAAAAGTCGTCTGATAAGTTTTTAAACTGGGAAATATGGAAGTGATATTTGTGGTTGAAGGACGTCCCAGATGTTAGAACTTTCTCGCACAAAGGAGTTGGTTATTAGAGGTGGATCTCGTTTTCTACCGCATCCCGGTGCCTCCGGAACAGTTCCCCGCAGAATCCGTCCACCGCTGCCATTTCGTGAACTTCCGGGTTCCCATCTGGGAGCCATTAAATCTGCGTGACCACTTCCCACCTCTTTAAAAGATGCACTTCTGGACTAAACGGCGTTTTGCACATTTGGGAAAATAAGTTTGCTTTCCTCTAACATGACGGAGATCTGGCGAGATAATTGAAACTGAAATCTAGCGCTCTCCAGCTGTCATGTATGATTGATATTTCGCGGGGAGATTACCGTTCAGACACCCAAACTGCTTTCTGTGTCTTTGGGTGTCTAATGACAACTGAAGCCCATCAACTTTTCTTTTGTGTTTGTGGAAAAACAAGAAGAGAAAGAAAAGAGAGAAAAGTAAAAGTTACCAGGCCCTTTTTTTCTTTGTCCCATTTCCTTGTTTTGTTTCTTCTTTGTAAAAAACACCTATGTCAAAAGAATGTGTTTGAATCAGATGCCATTAATAACAGACTTTTCTTTTACTATATCAAAAAGTTCCTGATAGCCTATCGAGTTTTGTATCAGTATCGCTTGGTCTAGAAATTGATGACAGGTTTCCCAGAAAGTTCCCGTCCTACACTCTTTTAGAAGGATTATGGTAGAAGACAAGGAACGGAGGGCTGAAAGCCGGCTTTGAAGCAGTTATCTCTGGAGATAACATTAACAAGGATTGAATAACTGCCAAATGAAATTTAATACATTTTCCCATCCATGAAATAGGCCTCTTAAATACAACAGAATAATTACTTTCACAATACTCCCTGGAAACAAAGAGAGCAGAAACGCTGAATGTCTTTTTTGTTTGTGGTGTTTGTTGTGAGCTCAAGGATCAGGATGAGGATATTTACCAGGATGCTGCACGCATCGCCACATTACAACAGCCTTGCCAACAGCCACCTAATTTGAAGCCGCATGTCTTTTAAATCTGTTTATGTTGGAGGGGTTATGGCAAATATTAAATTTTATAATTTAGTTAGACATCTTGGTCTTGGCCATAGTTGGTGAACTATGGTAGATTTTCCCCTGTGATAAAGAGAAATAAAATGGTTTTCATATCTATATCTATACACACACACATCTACGGACATGTATGCACACTGTCGTAAACAAAAGCTCCAGGAAGTAAACCCCTTTTGTCCCTTAACTCTGCTCCCATACACACACACACACACACACACACACACACACACACACATTCCAAATCAAATTGTTCAATGTTGTTATAAGTTTTCTGAGCTCAAATTCTATTTTGATCTTCTTACGAGACATTTCCCAAGTCACTCAACGATCTCCAACCTTAGCTTTCTTCTCTATAAAATGGAGAGTTTGGCCTAACTGGGTTCCAAGTCTCGCAAGCCCTTTTAGTCTCTGTACTGTGAGTGAAAAGTGTTCCTCATAAATATATCAATTCTTTCCTTGGAAAATAAGGTTATTTAAAATTATATGGTGCTTACGTGATTCAAAAGAAGTAATGTACTTCTGAAGATATTTAATTATTCCCAATGATAAATTAACACGAGAGAATTTAAATAGCTGTGTCAGGGTTTGACTATAACTTGACCTGAGATGCAGGGTAACTTAGATACTTGTACCTAAGAGCCATGATTTGGGGAGCATGATGTATGGATGCAAGGGAGGGGGGCAGCCATGCTTGGACCACATGATCTCACCTCCTCTTCTTTTGTAGCTCATTGAACCAGTTAATGGGGATGCCTGACCCTAGAGTGGCCCATTCAAAGGATGGCCCATGTCTGCTTCAAAATGATGAGCTCACCGTCAGATGATCTTGGCATTCTGAACTCAGAAATACTAAGACAGAAAGGAAATTAGCAGCAGATACAGAACCTGAAAGAATGTACTGAGAGGTATGCATGAAGGGAGAGTCCAGGCTGTAGCCATGAGGGGACAGAAGCCAGAGAGACAGAGGTACCACTGGAGAGACATGAGAAGCTGGAATGGCCCATGAGAGACAAGGAGTGGCCTTAGGTCCGAAGAGTTCTCTGGGTCCAAAACCCAAATTACAGAAATCATGATAAATGTCCTTTTACCTAAGAGACTTACTATTACTGTTAAAACCACCACACTAACTGATCAGTGCACAGAAATGCCACAGAGGACCACTGTAAGCTCCATGAGGTCATCTCAGTTACTCACCGCCTTCTCCCTAGAACCTCGTGGAGTGACAAGCATGAACTATATTAGTAAATATTTCTTGGATTAACAAATGTACTCTCTGATCAACTAACACTGAATAATTTGGAGATTTTCATTTTGTCTTTTACATTCAGCATAAATATATCTAAGACCATATTGTATGTAACTAAGAAGACTAACCTTAAAGATTGCAAAAAAAAAAAAAATTACAATCAATATTGATAAAATTAACCGCTTTTTTAGGTTGGCTTTTAACTTTAAACTATTGCTTATCCAGATGAAGACATTATCAAAATAGGGCTTTAATGAAGTCTAGATTTTCTAAAAATAGGTGCCATCCTTAGAATTGATTTGTAGGTTGAAGAATCTGCTTTTTTCTAGTTATATTATTACATATTTATTATTTAGAAGATGGACAAGGCCTAATCCTTGTATATACACATGGCTTTTCCTTCTATTTCCGAGGTACTCCGAGTGATGGATTGTGCTGGCCATCCACTATCTTTCTTTCCTTGTCTCTTATGTGACCAGAAATAATGTTTCTAAAAGAGAAGTAAATGGGGTTAGGACAAGCCGCCTGTGGCCAAGGAAACAAACAAAGCAAAGTTAATTCTTTGGAATATGATTCCACAGCCCCAGGCAATGGAATTGGTCCTGGAGAACCAGGCTCATTACCACATGGATCTAGACCCATCATCATTCATTTGTGTTTGACTCGGAATATACAAAGTTTACCAGGGAGGCCTTAAAACATCAGGAGTAGGAGCACGTGGGTGGCTCAGTCTGTTAAGCGTCTGCCTTTGTCTCAGGTCATGATCTTGGGGTCCTGAGATCGAGCCCTGCATCGGGCTCCCTGCTCAGTGGGGAGTCTGCTTCTCCCTCTCCCCCTGCTTGTGCTCTCTCTCTGTCAAATAAATAAATAAAATCTTTAAAAAAAAAAAAAGAAAAAAGATTCTCTCTCCCTCTCCCTCTGCCCTGGCCCACCCCCCAACCCCCTTTCACACACATGCGTGCATGCTCTCTCCCTCAAAAAAAAGAAAAAAAAATCAAGAGTAATTTTGTTCCCAACTTCCTTTATGGAAAATGATTAGGTATAATATTTGAGATGACCTAAGATGATCTATAGAAAATAGATAAAAATAGGTGTAATATGTATGGCTAAAATCCAAACAAATATAGTTGGAACAAACATATTTATAATTCTCAAACATAATATCATTTAAGATTTTACTCTCATTGTGCAGGAGAAGGATTTAAAATCAAATGCATGTGAACAAAATAGAGACAAGAAATGCAAAGATGATCGTGAATGAAGGTAGCTTGTGTCCTGAAGGTGTTCGAATTACATAGACTCTTGTTTTTATGTAGTATGCAAGTATTTTCAGATATTTTCACATAATATCTATAATTATTAGGTACCTATTATATAACAGTTGCTTTGCACATTACCTCCCTTTGCAACAGACATGGGACTCATTCTCTATAAGCTAGTGTTTTTTTCCCATTTGGGATTTGAACACCTTGTCCATGGTTACACAGCTAACAAAGAAACCAGTTACAGTTAAAATCTAGAAGTTGTTGACTCTCATTATTGTATTCGTTTTACTCAGTCTTTCATAATAGTTGAGGCAAAGAAATATAAAGATAATTGGTTGTGGGCTCTTTTTTCCTCTTGTAAAAACTAATCTGAATGTGATCCAGAAGGAAAAATAGAAGTGAGAATCAATATCTGAATATATTTCGAGTGAAAAGTAAAATATTAACCTTGAAATGTATCCTAAATGCTTACAAAGAAGGCTTGGGTGTTTTAATAGAATGATTTTAACATAAAAGGGATTTACCTCCTTGCTATGCTCAAACCTGTGGTTACCTTCAGTGATTCCAATTGAGAATCATCTTCTATGGAAATTTAAGAGATTAAACCCATTGGGAATACCAATAAATATGAATCGGCACTACGGTAATTATTTGGGTTAACATTGATTGACAAACTTAAAGAGCTACCATTTGATCAAGCCCTGTAAAATTCATCCTTACAAGTTGACATCTTAGATTGAAAGGATAATCATCGATTGAATCAGTCTTCTAAATGCACAAACATAAAAATGGCAAATCAAAACCTGAATGGAAAACAGCTATCACTCTTTTGTCTGGAACGAATATAAAAACAGACCAAGAGTGAGTGAGAAATGGTCGAGGGCATCGGGTGGGCCTGACCTCCCTGGAAGCCATCGGGCTCCTGTTACCAGAGTAGACAGCAGTGGCCTGGCGGGGGCGTCACATAGACGAAGGGGGCTTGCACTTTCTCCACGGAACTCCAGAAGTTGAAACTAGAATCAGTGGGTGGAATATACAAGGGGGCCAACTTGTGATTAAAATGGAACAGGCTGCTTTGGGAGGTAGTCATGGTCTCCTTACATGGGAAGCACCCACATAGAAGCGAAATAGCCACCATTCAGAATGTTCCGGGAAGGGACACAGGCACACAGGTGGCAGACAGCCCCGGACTCAGCCACAGCATTCATTTATACTTCCTGATGCTCACGAGTCTTTAAATCCTGTATATTCTTGCTATATTTTGAATCTGAGCAATGAGCATGATTTACGTGATCCCTCCCCTTCCCCCTGAGTTACTTCCTTCTGTACTGTTCTGGCTTATGTAATGGTGATACTTTATACTAGGTTGCCTTTAGATAGCATGTGCTTCCTTCGGTATCTGAATTTTATTGTTGTCAGTTCAGATTCTTATTGTTGTTGCGTTCTTTGGAAATTAAAACATTTGGCTACAAAAGAGGGAAGATTCTGCTTTGTGGGGATTTTTGTTTTTGGATTAGAAAAACAAATAAACTTTTTGATTCGTAGCAGTAGAAATTCATGGATAAATATTTTGAGTGTCAGACCCACTGTCCCGCATCAACGTTCACCCAACAATAGGCTCAGAGAATAACTACTTGGAAATGCAAACGAAAATCTAAGCTACTCATGTTCCTCTTGGTTTGCAAATGCATAATGGTTTTGCTTTAAGGCGTAAGCTATAAAGTCAGCAGTGGCTGTCTCACTGTCACTAGTGCAACATCCCTGGACCCCAGAGTGGGTAGTAGTAGTTAATAAAAAGCTCAGCAGTATTTCTTCCAGACCAAGTCATCGTGCTGTATTCTGTAATTTTATTCATGGAAACCTAAAGAGTGTTTACAGTACGGTGTCTATCTAGGATCAGAGTAGTGGGGGGAAAAAATGGAAAAATGTCCAAACATCTTTGCATGGCAATGATGGCATTACTGGTGTGTTTAATAAAACCTTTATTGGTACATTTTCCGGTGTGGTGGCATTGGCAGAAATGGTCCCCCTTTGGATTTGGAACTCAGCAGCTGATGAAATGCAGTAAACATTAATTTGGAATGGGCTGCCAGTTTTGGAAAGCCAGGTGACATTTTATTATATTTGTACCGAGCAGGGGCTGTGTCCCATACTGCTGTAGCTTCCGCTGTCAGAGGCTTAGCTGGCATTATGGAAAAAAAAATGGCAGGCCTGAGAATCTTATCCCCTGAAATGAAAGTCGAATGCCAAATTGAAATTCCTGTAGGATTTCCGATAGCAATGGGGGAATTGAGAAGCCCACAATTAAGCATATGGGCATTAAGATAATTGTCAGATCTGTTGGCGGACATGATAGAAGACAGATGGGTACGAATCAGTGCGCTCCACTGCAGCACCCTGGGAGACAATTTGACGTTTTACCTGCCTGAGCTACTCTGCCATATTTGTCACTGAATGTACAGCACGGCATCTTACTGCGTGTGAAGTGTTGCGCCGGGTACTGTAGGTGCACGTGCGGTCCTGCAGCGCCCTCTAGTGAGAGGCGTTTGGGAGTCTTGTTTTTCGGAGGCCAGTCTTCCTTCCGCAGGTCCTTGCTGCCCTACCTCTGGTTGCCACTAAACTCTGCGGTTCCTCTCACCCTTTCAGGTCGGGGCCCATCGTGAGGACGGTGTGGCCCTGAGAGGCAGCCATTCTCTTGTGCCAAACCAGGTTCCAGTTCCACAGCTTCCTGTCCAGTCTGCAACGTCCCCTGACTTGAACCCACCCCAGGACCCTTACAGAGGTAGGTCCTCCTCCCAAGGCACCCTGCCCTCACTTAGACAATAGCAACTGCAGTGTTGATCCCAGGCTTACTTGGCGTTCGTTCCTCAGGAAGTGCTGGCAGAAAACCAAGAATCAAATTCGGTACAAAAATGGTAAGCAAATGGGAAAGTAGTTAGAACGTAGCCGGCTAATTGTGTTTCTTCAGGAACTGTTTTGCTCAAACATCCTCTGAAATCCTGGTCCTATCTCAGCAGGGAATGAGACAACAGCCTGATGAGAGGAAATTTTATTTTAGCTATTTCCACATTTTCCTCATTCGGGTCCTCTAATGTGGTTAGTTGTAGCCTGAACATGATATTTCCAAATGAATAGGAAGGAAGGAAATTGTTTTTGTCGTTTAAGATCGAAGGAAATGTAGGTACGTTTCAAAACTGGAACTTGGTGGAATGATTTTCACTCTTTTCATCTCGCCCCGCAATGATTGCCTCAAACCAAGGACTCCAGGCAGCTTTCGTGACCCCAGGAAGTGACACGGTGCAGGGCCCAGACCTGAGTCCCCTGCTCCCTGGGTGACTGGCTGGCCCATGGACTCTCAGACACTTAAATAACATTCTCTCATTTCCACCCCCGCCCCTTGTTCGGAATGAAGATGGTAACACTGCCATGGGGATAGGCAGGAGCTTTTGTTTCACCTGCTAAACATTGTACACATCTGAGTGTTAATCATATGTGTGGAGAGAGAGAGCCCTGCTTCTTCGTGTACACTTCAGGGTAAAAGGCATGACCTGACGATCTTGTGAAAATGCAGATTCTGATTCAGGAGGTCTGGAATTCTGCATCTCTAATGGGCTCCAGTGATAAGAATGCTCCTGGACCACAGACCAAATTCGGAGTGACTACAAATAGAGGAGAATTGCCAGTAGACATGCTTCTACCGTAGAAATAAGTGGATACGTGAGGGGCATGCTCTAAAGTGTACTATGATCTTGAAAGGTGAAATGCATTGTGATCTTGAAAGTTGAGCAGTGGTAAAGCTAGAAATTTCTTCAGTGAGCAGCTAACTGCTTTCCATATGTACCATTTTTAAATGCTGATTACTCCTTGAGGATAAGAGAAGCCTAATTTCAGAATATCATTAGGATATCTATTGAAGCCTTGACTGTACGTATTTAGCGTACTCCCTGGGAATTATATTTTAAGGACATTTTCCTATTAAATCATTGCATATGGAAGAAACTCAATATAATAGCTGATATTTACTTGGGTTCTTAATCAGAACATTGAGGTGTGTGATTTTCATGATTATGATTTTCATTGCAATTAAGTTGATGTTTTGTAGACAGTGAAATTACCATCTACTCCAAAAGATTGCAAAATAGAATTTAACCTCGGAGCCAATGCAGGGAAAACTTGCTTCCACAGGTGCATTTTTGAAACTTCACCAGATAGCATGAAAAACCACGGCAGAAGGATCGCAGTGCAGCAGCCTGAATCGTATAGCCCGCAGCTCCGCTAGCTGCAGAGCGCGTCTGTGCCTCGAGTCTTCGGTGGAAGCGTCACCTGGTCTCTCTCTCTCTCTTTTCTTTTTTTTTTCTGTAGGCATGCCCCCAGGATTGCAGGGCCAAAGCGTCTCCTCCGGCAGCTCTGAGATCAAATCCGACGACGAGGGCGATGAGAACCTGCAAGACACGAAATCTTCCGAGGACAAGAAGTTAGATGACGACAAGAAGGATATCAAATCGATTACTAGGTCAAGATCTAGGTAACAGTATATGATACTGTCGCTTCATTTAATTCCTTTATTGGACTTTGATGAAGTGAACAGAACAGGAAGAAACTATTCAGTTTTTTCCTGGCAGGTAAATCTACAGCTGAAAAGAAAATTAAAGGCTTGCTCTAGAGGTACGAGAGTATCATTTCAGGTACTGGTCCTCTAGTGAAGCCCAAAATGTCTTTGCACTTACGAATTTGGACCTCGTGCTAATTGCACGCAGTACAGACAATTTGTAACGGATTCAAGTGCAAACGGTTGATTTTTTTAAAACTGTACGTATTCTGCGAATTTGGTCAGAAATGATCTTTCCAAAATATTTCTAAAAAAAGATCTTAGCCATGTTGAAAACTCAAATGAGGTATATTGCAACTATGACTTTTTTTCTTATCTTGAACATGAGAAAATACTGACTTCCCAGCTTTATAAACATGTTGATATATATATTAATACCTAAATTGCTCACTTTTTTCTCCCAGATACTCCCTTCTACAGAAAATACAACTGCAGGAAAATAGTTTCTGATTGGTTTTCTTAAATATCTGATATCTTTCAATTAGAATCTATCTCCTGGATTGCTCATCCTAATCTGATGATCAGATGGTTTTGGAACACCGTGACACCCATGTTCTTTGCCTCAATTCCCTTGGGTTGTTTTTATTTGTTAAATCAATTGTGCTGTGATTGCATATCCCCTTTTAAAAGCTGTCGTTCTTGGGGTTAGATCTAATGTCCTTTAGGAATTAAGAACATGCCACTTTTTCATATTGCCTTTATAATGATTGGGATGGATTTTATTACATGTCCTGCTCAAAGTTCCAAAAGTCCTAAAAGCTCCTTACCCCTCCCCTCCCACCATCCCCGCAGAGTTTCCTGACTCGTGGCCACACTGGTGAGATTTTAAGGAGGGGCTTTCACATCCCTACCATCGTCTCTGTCAGTCCACTCAGTTCTTAGTAATTTAACTAGTGGCTGTGACTTGTGCATATTAATAGGTTCTTGGAGGTTTCAGTACAACATTTTCACTTGCTGTTAAGAACCTTCTTCTTTTAAAAGGTTACTCTCGTGACATTTGCTTATGTCTCTGAGCCTGTGAAGTAAGGCAGTGCTAGGCAGTTTTCTTTGCATAACCAATCTATTTATTATTTATGAGTGAATAACCAATTATAATTAGTTGTTAGCCTGAATACCTTTGGAAAACAAGTTCCCACTTTCCAGCCCACATTGTGAAAGCCGTGGCGACCTGTTTGATCTTTAAAAACGTTACCTAAGTGTTAACTTCAGGATGGGCCCCGCAGAGACTTGGCTCTCTTCCCTTTTCACTTCTTATGTCCTATTTGTGTAGTGGGATGTGGATGCGAATTAATCGTAACTGTGGCTTCCTTGTCAGCAGAAGTCATGGGTGAGGAGGAGGAGGAGGGTTCGGCAGAAGAAGTGAGAAGGATCAAATGACACAGGAAGAGCCTTTCCCCGCTGGTTCGGTTCAGTTGTGTGTCCACCAGCACACATCTGTGGCGGACGGTCCCATTTGGAAGGGAGTTGAACCTAGGGGGAGATGAGCCAAGTCTTACAGCATCTTTCTTTGGTGTCTTCCTCTTCCCCTCCCTTACAAGTGTTCTTGGCTTATGTACGTTATCTGTATTGGCAACGTGTGCTTGCAACCTAAGAATACCACTCCCATTTTTGATTAATTGGAGCTTCTCGGCTGTAATTCGTCCTTACTGCAATTTGAAAGCTACCCAGAGATTCTCCAAAGTGGAAGATTCAGTGCCGTGCATGCTAAGCTAACATTCATTAAGTGTACATAACTTACCCCATGTCTTCCTGATCCGAAATGTGGTGATTAACATCTTTATTCTGTGAACATTTCACATTCATGGAATTTTCAAGTAGAGTTTAACCTTCATGGTCCTTTAGACCAACGCTTGAACTTCGAGATTAACATCCTTACAGATGGTCACCTCCATGTTGTTTCGTATCACGAGGAGTCTGTTACTTTTCAGTGAAGTTTTCCTTCGTTTTGTATATGTCTTATGACATCTCTTGTGCCCAAAAAGTTTCTTGCTCATGTTAACTCCATCTATACCACTCAGTTCTCCATTCTGTTCTGCCTTTCTGAGACAACACATCTCCCATGCCTCTTTTTTTTATGTAATCACCCATGAAATATCTGAAGCCCTGATGTCATGAAACCTTTTTTATATGACATGCTTTCCAGATGGCCTGTCATCCTATTTGCCCTCCATTCAGAAGTTTCTGATCTGTCAGCATGACACCCAGAAACAGACAGAAGTAATCTTGCCTTTCCAGATTCTACTGGGTCCACCCATGCCTTTGCGATGAATCATGTAGTATTTTGGTTCTCATGATCAGAGATTAGCTTTTGAACTTCGTTTTTGACTCACAATGAGATCATGGTCATTTATAACCAGTAGGTGTTTGGTATTTGTTTTCTTTTGTTTGCTTTGTGTAGTGGATGTCGACTCAGGTTTTCCCAACTTGTTTTGGGGATGACGAACATCTGTGATGTGAAAAGCCACGGAGATCATGATGTTTTTAACCTTTTTACTTAATGCATGGAGAAAATGACTCAGATACATTAAGTGGATTGGCCACGCCTTCAAAGCTCGTTAATGGCGAAACATGGACAAAAGTCCCCAGTCTTCGCTCTTACTGCTCTGGTGTCTTGAATGTAGGACCTTCTTCCTCCTGTTTAGCTGCGTCGTGTTCAGTGTAGACCTATCCAGATCCTTTCTCAAACACTTGTTTTCCTCAGGTTTCAGATGCGACTGAAAGTTAAAAACAACCACACACACACACACACACACACACACACACACACCTTTAGTGTAAAATGCTCTGATCTGTGGCCGTGCAGAGAAGCTGAAAGGCTCAGTTGACCGTGGCCTGCTTTGCAGAGTGTAGCCTCATTGATCAAAGCTGTGTTTGCCCCTCTGCCCCCTACATCAGCTTGGGCGCGCTCGGGGCCCTCACTTTAACTTCTTCTGTTTTGTTTGGGTTGAATGTCTGGGAGAAACCGAATGTCTCGTGTACGGATTGTCACCTCCATTTTAGCAAGCCCCAAGATGTGCAGTTCTGCCACGGACAGCAACCGGAGACGGACACGTCCCCTGAAAACTCCGGCACAAAAGAAAACTAACTTAGATAGCTTCTTTTTCCCCACACCATTAGAAAATGTCGCCTCCCTCTTGTCCCACAGCAATAACGATGACGAGGACCTGACCCCCGAGCAGAAGGCAGAGCGCGAGAAGGAGCGGAGGATGGCCAACAACGCCCGCGAGCGCCTGCGCGTCCGCGACATCAACGAGGCTTTCAAGGAGCTCGGCCGCATGGTGCAGCTCCACCTGAAGAGCGACAAGCCGCAGACCAAGCTCCTGATCCTGCACCAGGCCGTGGCCGTCATCCTCAGCCTGGAGCAGCAGGTCCGAGGTCAGTGCCAGCCCGCCCCGCCCCCAGGTCGCGCAGCCGCAGTGAGTGGGGGTGGACTTGGCCGGCCGTGAGCCGCGGCAGGGAGCGGAGCCCGAGGCCTCGTTCGGAGCGGCGGGGTCGAGGGCGGATCCCCGCCTCCCGCAGTTAAGTTACAGGATTCTCTCCCGAGGAGGACGGCATGGCGACGTTGCCATAGGTACCCTCGGGCCTGGAACTTGGGCTGGTGGCTGGAGAGCGCCCTTCGCAGCGCTCGCGTCCGCTCTGGCCCGTAGAGCGTCGGGAGCAGGGTCCGCAGGTGCGCGGAGGAGGGCCCGCCCGCCCTGGCCAGGCGCCGCGGCGCTAACGAAACGCTCTGCTTCCATCTTCCGCAGAAAGGAATCTGAACCCGAAAGCCGCGTGTCTGAAAAGAAGGGAGGAAGAGAAGGTGTCCTCGGAGCCTCCCCCGCTCTCCTTGGCGGGCCCGCACCCTGGGATGGGAGATGCGTCGAACCACATGGGACAGATGTAAAAGGGCAAGTGTGTTCTCAGCATTTCGGGAATCCTTTCCCTGGTCAGTCCCTCTTCACCAAGACGACAGCCAGGAAAGTCAGCTTTCCCCCAAATTAACACATTTTTTTCCTTCCCCTTGGGAAAAAGAAAGAGTTTAAAAATAAAACATTTACTTCTTCTGTGATACGCGTATGAATTAATTCTCCTCTCTTTTTCCCTTCTCAGGTCCAAGCTGCCACATTGCTTCATTAATACAAGAGACCACTTCCTTAACAGCTGTATTATCTTAAACCCACATAAACACTTCTCCTTAACCCCTTTTTTTGTAATATAAGACAAGTCTGAGTAGTTATGAATCGCAGACGCAAGAGGTTTCAGCATTCCCAATTATCAAAAAACCGAAAAACACACAAAAAAAAAAAAAGAAAGAAAAAAGTGCAACTTGAGGGGTGACCCTCTAACATATCATTCAGAATGTGCAAAGCGGCGTGTGCAGGCTGAGACGCAGCCCAGAGACTGAATGGCAATCTTTCCACACTGTGGAACAATGCATTTGTGCCTAAACTTCTTTTGGAAAAAAAAAATATAATTAATTTGTAAGTCTGAAAAAAAATATTTAATTTAAAAAATTGTAAACTTGCAATAATGAAAAAGTGTACTTCTGAAGACAACTACATGAACGTTTTTGTTGGTATTCAAGTCAGCTAGTGTTTATAATTACTGGATATTGAATAAGGGAAGCTCGGCTGCCCTAGTAACAAAACCAGCAAACGTCCTGATGACAACGAAGTGATGACATTAGCCATTCCTTAGGGTAGGAGGAACAGATGGATCTTATAGACCTATGACAAATATATATATAAATATATATATAAATATATATTAAAAATTTAGTGACTATGGTAAGCTTTTGTTCATTTGTTTCAGACTTTTTTCTCCTGTAAAAAAATAGTACTGATTAACTTTTTTAAAAGAAAGATTTTACTGTAAATACGGATTTTTTTTTTTTTCTGGTCTTATTTCTGTCCCTTTCCCTGGTTTGTTATCGTAACCTGTAGTGCCAACTCTGCTTCCGGAGGGGTGGTGCAGGATCAAATGCTGACCCTGATGTTGCTTTTCATTCATAAATAAGTAGAAAGTTGTTTCTCCAGTCTTTTGGGAACACAGGACTTAAAAGTCACATCATGTGTAGATATTACAAGCAGCATTACCAAGACATGGCAAAAAGAGTTTGTCTGAACTGTAATGTTGCGTTTGTGACCCTATTCTGGGATTTTCAGAGGTACAAGGTTAGAATGCTACAATGTTACCACTGTGCCTTCCAATGTTTATATCATCGGAAACATAACATAATCAAAGTGGCTGTGATTTAACAAAATGATTCCAGTGTTACCTACATGTGTAGCCGAAGTAGTGTGCAGTGAGGCGTTTCTGAGTACATGGTCAGATTTTTGGAAAAAAACAAAAACAAAAAAAACAAGTAAAGTTCAAAAACCATCAAATGAGAAAATTGCAAGTAGTGTGACAGAGCTGATTGATTTTGTTGCTTTCTTGATTTTTTGTTTTCCAAATGGGTTTACTAAGATGTAGATGACTTAACTGCCTCCTCCTTCGTCTGAAAAATGCCAATATTCAATCATCATGCAGCATTATAACAAGCCTTATAAGTCCTAAAGCATTAAGTTGCACTTTCTTGAGGAGGGGTAGTGCAGTATTTCTCTGGCCAGTATGAATGAAGTTTATACTTAACATATTTGATAGAAACATAGATCAAGCTATGGCACAGCAACTCATCAGATAGCTAGCTTTGACGTCTGGGCACAATTGAACCAACTTCCATCGTGAATCTTTATAATGATTGACTTTGGTGTATAGTGCAGTAAACAAATAGTGCTCCTAGTTAAGTATTTGTCAGCATCCTTTTGTCTCTAACTCGTTTCTATTTTTACAGCCACACAATCTTGGCATGTATTAAGAAAAAAAAAATCCCTGTTCAAGTAGTTTTTCCACCTATCAGCACTGAGTAAATGCCATAAATCCATCGAAATGGTCTAAATGTTCCATCTGTTCTCCTGTTTTGCCAGTTATATAGTAATGAAATACATTTGTAAATTTTATGCAACAAATGGCAAACGTATCATTATTTTGAAATCGTGTATGTAAAAGTTATATTTTTACATGTAGACTCTTGTTATTATGTGTTTTAATACATTGTATCAGTTTTTGTTGTTTTTTTTTAAACTGTGTGGTTTAAAAAACGTCTCATTTAAATGAAATAGTGAGCTACAAGAATCTGAATTTTATGTTCATTTCCGAAAATGTAAGAACAAATAAGATAGTTACCACGTGGTCATCTTTTACAAACCCATAAACATTTTGATTAGCTGTGTGTGTGTTGAAAACTGTAAATATGTTCAGTAGCGATAAAACTAAAATACTTTGATTTGTTGATAAGTTCCTAAAATGTGGAGGTGGATTCAAACCTTAGGAGAATAGCAGAAATCAAACTTCATGAAGTTATTTTGAGGCTTGCCTGTGAAGTGGACGAACAAAGGGGCTCAAAGAAGGGCGTGGAAGACAACGTTGTGTACTCTCCCCTCCTCCTGAACAATGGAAACCATGTGTAACTTGTTCCCTCAGTATGTTGAAGATTTCCTTTTAGTGGTACATTCTGCACTCATTTTATATAGTCTACCAAGGCGGGTATCCCTAGGAACGATATTATAGAGGAAGCAGGTCTACTCTGATCACATTCAGGATAAGTGTACAGAAGAAAATATGGTGTTTACTCTTTAGGGAACTGGAAACACTCCCTGCACTGATGTACATTTTAAGAAAGGCACTCTTGATACGTGTTATCATAAAGGTGCTTCATAGAGCTGATTTAAAGTTTTTCAAACCTGTAAGCAAAGCAAAAAAAAAAAAAATTAAATTGTAGTCGATTATTTTTTAAATTGGTGCTTTATATTTTGTTCTCACTCAAACAGAGTAAAAGCTGCAATTTATTATTCACCAGCTTTGATGTATTCATTACTCAGTAATGTAATACCTCTATTGTCGAATTCCCTTTGGAAATAAGCGAAAAACTTTCTAATGGCCACCCAAAGCTGCTCACTACTTTTGCTTGGTGGAGAAACATGATCTGCACCTCTACCTATTAATTGGGTTGTATCCCCATTAAAAAAAAAAAAGAAAAGAAAAGAAAAAGAAAGGTGGAAGGGAATGTGGCCTTTTTAGTGTGTTTTTTCTTGTCGTTGTTTTGTAATTATCAAACCCAGGTAAGATATTGGTATCCTGCGCTGGATTTTCGAATGATACTTAGCAGAAGACAGGATTAGCGAACTCTACAGAATTTCGTAAGGGTCCATATATACCGTGTATCTGACGCTACTTAGGCTGGGGATCTGGTGAAGAGACGTGGACTTTAAAAGCAACTTGGACAGTTGATCCACCTCCACATTCAAGTAATTTATGAATATGCAGAATAGGGATCTGTTCACCTAGAAGCTTTTACCATTTGTCTTCTGTGTAGCTGCAAGGAACACTAATGTTTATACAACTGTCAGTCCACCCAGTAACACAACTGGTTCTGATTCAGTCTTCCGATTCCTTTTTGTTTTTCACTTTTTCCTTTTTCCTGATTTTTTTTTTATTCGTGATCTTTATTTTGATGAGGGGTTGGGGGGTGGGGAGGGAGTTGAACCAAGACTTGGGGTTAAGAGGATTTTCGTCTTGGATCCAACAGGCAGAATATGATCTGTGTCCAAAAGTGAACTTGAGTCAGGAATGAGACAATTTCAGCATAAACAAGCACAAAAATTTAGTCTGCTGGCTGACTGGAAACAAAAAAAAAAAAAAAAGGTCAAGATGGAATATGATGAACTCCAACACAATGGGGCACCAAGGCCTTTAGGCCTCTCTTTTTATTTTGCTTTGGTTTTGTTTGTTTTTCTTTAGAGACATGCTCTTTCTCATGGGACTTGAAGTGGACTCATGTTTGTGCAGTGCTGGTTTTGCCATACTCATTTCAAGTATTATAGACATATGTAATGGTGAAAATATATGAACTGTGGCCTTTTTCATTCTTGTTACTTGTGATGCAATTAAGTGAAGATAAGAAAAAAAAAAAGCAGAGATTTACCATGTATCAGTGCCTGGCTTTTTGTTATAAAGCTTTGTTTGTCTAGTGCTCTTTTTGCTATAAAATAGACTGTAGTACACCCTAGTAGGAAAAAAAAACCTAAATTTAAAAATAAAAAATATATTTGGCTTATTTTTCGCAGGAGCAATCCTTTTATACCATGAATATTACAAAAAAAAATTGTCAGATTCTGAATATTTCTTCTTTGTAGATTTTTGGAATCATTATGAGTAAAAGTTTGTTACTTTATTTTACTATTTAAAAGATGTTATTTTACCATGTGTTACTGAGATGAAACTGTATGGTAGCTTTTTTTTGGTTTTTTTTTTGTTGTTGTTTTTGTTTTTGTTTTCATTTTGTTTTTTTAGTTGTAGGTCGCAGCGGGGAAATTTTTTGCGACTGTACACATAGCTGCAGCATTAAAAACTAAAAAAAAAATTGTTAAAAAAAGAAAAAAAGGGAAAACATTTCAAAAAAAAAAGATAAACAGTTACACCTTGTTTTCAATGTGTGGCTGAGTGCCTCGATTTTTTCATGTTTTTGGTGTATTTCTGATTTGTAGAAGTGTCCAAACAGGTTGTGTGCTGGAGTTCCTTCAAGACAAAAAACAAACCCAGCTTGGTCTAGGCCATTACCTGTTTCCCATCTGTAGTTATTCGATGAAGTCATGTACATGACCGTTCTGTAGCAATAAATGTGCCATTTTTATAAACTGTTTCTGACACTTGTTTCATTTCATTTTGCATTGTCCATATAGCTCTGATTCTCTTCTGTCAGTAAAACCACATCTATATTTCATTTTCCAAGTGTTGGAGGTATTGACAGCTTAACAAACAAAACATACAAAAAAAAAAAAATTTAACAAAAACAAATTGAAAAGCAAAGCACATGATTGACCAAGGAAGAGATGCCCTTAATGAAAATGGAACGGGATGCATGCAAAACAAAAAGAAAACTGTCTAGAGGATTAACTAATTGAAGGAATATAATTAATGTGCGTGTAACACTGAAGCTATGCATTTGAAGAGCTCTGAACTGCGCCAGTGTCTCTGGTTACGCTGCGGCTTTGCTAAGTCAGGTCAGCCTTAACCATTTGGAGCAGTTGGTCGACTGTTTGGCAGAACCTTCTCAGCTAGATCTTTTCAGTTAAAAATCTAAGAGGATTTATTTTGTATCACTTTGTGAAGAGCTGGATATTGTTAACCACAATTAATATCACACTGTATTTATACTTTCTCAATACCCACCCCACCACTTCTGGTTGACTCTGTTGACTCTTAATCCAGATGTAAACAACCAGATGTGCGGGGTTTTTTTTTTTCCTAAACTTGTACAAACGGACGTGTGTCACCTATGATGGGAGGAAAAAAAATGTACAGATTAAAATTATTCAGTGGTATGTACTGTAAGTTAATATTTTTGTAGGATGGACATCAATCTACTTTGCAAGACTTGGAGGCTGTTTCAACATTGCATTGTAGAACTGTCAAGTAATGTATGCAATGGAAAGGAAAGTCCGCGGTAGATGAGCACTTCATAACAGAATGTTCTAATTGAGTACGTGGTATTTGGGGATGTCTCCATATTGCTCTTGTATTCTTTCTAATGGAGTTTAGTGACTAGTTTACCTGAAGGAAAATGTTATAACGCCATTTGGTTCACATGTGAAGTGCCCTCCATAGCCAAATGTTGGGATTTTTTTCTTTTTGGTTGGACTGTGTGCAGATATTTAAATTTTATGAAATTTCCAAAGATTTTGGTTGATAACCCCTTTTTTTTTCTTCCAAATGATTTGAGATGTTCTTATGTTCTTACTGTGTGTTTTAAATATATATAAAAGAGCCACAAACATTTAGTCTTTTAGTTATTATATTTGACCATATAACTAAAAAGGGGGAAAGGAGCTTGGCCGCCCCATCAGTGTCTGTTATACAGCCTATTAACATGTTTTATGTAAAAGGACCACATTAAACATTAAACTTCAACTCTCGTTCATTTTTCAAAGGGAAGTTAAATTGCTGGAGAAACAAATAGTATCCAAAAGCTAAGACGTTCGCTACCATGTCAGAAATGAAGAAGGGAAGAATATCCAAATGAACTGAAGCAGGGAGTCACTTTTTGCCTCATATACAACCAAGTGACACTTTTATTCTGGGCTTCGATTGTAGACCACTTTTCTCTTGACTAACAGCCTAAGATGTTACACTTGTGAGCCACCTTTAAAGGAGACCGTGAAAACAACACCAGCAAAAACTGGTGTGCTTCTTAGATCCAAATCACTCCCGGGACCACACATTTAAATTGCACCTGGAGCCCCTTAATGTTCCACCAGCCAGAAGTTCCCATGTTCAATAAGGCATGCTGCTACTCCGAACTAGTTACGAGTCCACACGTTCATGGGTCCTAGCGTGTGCTGTAAAGAAATAAGGCCGGTTTTGAAGGACTAGAAGGGAAAGGAGAGCCAGGGCTACCTTGGTATTTCCAAGAGATCTTTTAAATTGGGAAGGTTTGATGAGCAAATGTGGCCTCAGACCTTCAGGCAAGGAAGACTTGGGGCCACAGCTGGCAAGAACACCAGTTACAAGCATACATACACTGAGGGGCAGCCCTAGAAAAACACGGGTGCTGTGGGGTCAAAGCAGTCAATCAGGCAGCATTACCTAGGTATTTTCTTTGAATGCTAGACATTAGGCTACTGAATTTATACCTAAATATAGCCAGTGTCTTATAGTTGAGGCTTTTTGCCATGGAAGGTGTGGGTCTAAAGCAGGCTTCTTGACATTTTTGAGTTGAGGACCCTTTAAAGAGGAATGAAACCCTGTACAGAGAAAAGTATCTACATATGCAGTATCATATTCAGTTGTAAGGTGTTGATGGATCTCTCTAGAATCTAGGCATGGACATTTGTTCACGGATCCTAACTGAAGAAAATCTGGTATCTGGTAACAAAAGCTTCGGTGCTTGAACAAGGAATAGAACCAATCCCACCGACCTTGACTGAGGTGGCTGAGCTTAACCAGAACTGGACTGGTGTCTGGCTTCACTGGGTAAAAGAAAGACCCTTTGTGTAACACAGAAAATAATACAGTCCTCATTCACATCTGTTACACTATATTTAGAAGTCAAATGGCTTTGACGTTGGCATGAACATTTTTGTAAGAGGAAGCAGAAACCTGCCAAGTGCAAAGTGAAAATGCTCACGCAGAATCAGACCTGCTGGCTTGAGATTTTTGATGGTAACCAGCCCATGGGTGAGGAACTCTTGTTCCTAAGCAAAAATGAGAAAATCTTAACAGGGCAACTTGGTTTTTGAAAGGAATTGTTTTATTTTCCAGATCCTTATTTGTGAATTGGGTTAGGCCATCTTAAAGATGAAGCAATGAAGTCCATGTGATATGCTGAAGTCCGCAGAGCTAAAACAAGCTGCCAGTCTCCTGACTTTGAGCCCAGTGGTCACTCCCAAATGACCAGTTTGGCTTCACATTTTAACATGACCCCCCACCAGCTGTATCCAGGTACATTTTTTGGTTTGTTTTGCCTTTATCTTTTCTGCTGTCTTTTCATGAAATTTTTTATAAGAGAGTTTCTAAACCTCCCTGCAGTTCTCATTTTCAACCTTGTATTACAAATTGTTAGGATATAACTAGATGTGAGAATAAGAGACTGCTAGCCAAACTAAAATTTGCACTCTGGCCCACTTTTTTTAAAATAAACTTTCTATTCTGGAATAACTTTAGATTTACAGAACAGTTGCACAGATAATACATAGCATTCCCATAAACCCTTCACCCAGCTTCTTCGGAGGGTAAAATATTACATAACCATGGCACATTTGTCAAAACTAAAAAATTAACATTACTATTTTATTTGAATTTCACCAGTTTTTCACTAGTATCCCTTCTCTGTCCCAAAATTTAATCCAGGATCCTACTTACCTGCAGGATCTGGCCCACTTTGAGTCTGAGCGCTAACAAAGGCAGCATAACTGGACACCACACAGCGTCTCATGGTCTCAGGGTCTTAGCAAAGTGAGTAACAGCCACACAACACCCAACCGAACTCTACTGAAAACCCAGCTGACTCACCTTCTACAGTTCCTCTAGTGTATTGCCATCTCTCAGAAACCCAACCCTCTTTGATGACAGGTTGTGAGCAGTAAGAAGACAGGTAGAGAGAGAGTAAGGGGAGAGGTAGAGGACCCACAAACTGAAGAGTTTAAGTAGGAAATCATACATGATTCATTTACCAATGGATTCCTTACTGAGCAATGATTGGGTCAAAAGCCCTGGGGGAGCTACAAGGTAACTGTCCCACCTTTAGGACGTCCAATTGGAAGACAGCAGATGGGTCTGTATTACCAGCAGTGAAACAGGAGGCTGGCACAAACCAGGCTGCGGAGTCATGGAGAGAGGCACTGGGGTGGGTTCCACATTGGACAGGACATCTGTCAAAATGACCTTGAGACGTGAGGTGCATTTTGACAGAGCAGATTTAAAACACCAGGAAGTCTTTTGGGGCTGTGAAGAAGTAGAATTGTAGGAAGACGGTTTGGGTAGCTTAAACCATGACACCGTAGTTTTCAAATTTGCAGCACCTCCCATCACTCAAACACTACCTGGAAACCCGTGGCCGACCATTTTGGTCTACAGAATTATCCAGGGCTTGTGCGTGCAGACTCGTGTCGGTGAGGAAGAGCAGAAGTGACCATAGCCTTCCAATGATGGCTCTGAGGGTCTGGAGAAGAATCTAGGCCAACCTGCAGATCTTACAGAAAAGGCGGTGAGGCCCTGGGAACTCAGTACTGCCGCACGGTTCCCACAACTAGCTTCCAGACTCCATGCCCAAGAGCCCTTAGCAGTCTGCCATTACGTCCATAAAATGGCGCTCTGACCTTCCAGAAGCCCACAACCCACGGGCATGTATAAGCAGATGACAAGGAGCAAATATAACTAAAGGGGGTTGTAAACACATAGAATGGAGAATGCTAGGGCATGGTTGATGCTAGGAAGTTTGCTGGGGATGACACAGGCTCTGATGGCCTGATAGAGGGAGGGAAGGATGGAGTCAACATGGGAAGTCTTCCCGAAGTCAGTAAAAAGCGGTGGGGGATGGAAAAGTTGCACTTTGCTGTAGAGGGCATTTTAGCTGTGCGCTCCGGGCAGATCTACAAAGGGTGGTAAGCCAAGGACGCCTGGATGAAAAGATCCTGTGGGATGAGGCAATGCTATCACTACTATTTCATTAATTTTATTTTACCAAGCCTTGCTCTCAAAGGCATTTGAGGCCACACTGACGATCGTTAACAACAATAAGGTGAGAAAAGCTTTCCTTTCTTTCCCAATAAGACAAGTCTAAGCTAGCTGCTCAGGGCCTTAACCGCATCATCCCACTTATAAGAGAAATACTGTCGAACAACTTACTTCACTGCATTCATTACCCGCACCTATAGAATGGGGGCTCATTGTGCCTGCACCTTGGAGTAAATATTATAATGTATGTGGTATGCTTCATCCAATGTTGGCACACACAACACGTCAATGCAGCGTACAGAAATTGCATGGCATATAAATGGTCACCCATCCCTATTTGGATCACAGGACTGCAGCAGTGGCCTCTGGTTGCAAGCCCTGCCCTGCCCCCTCTCTCGCTCTTCCCTCACAGGCAGCAGAGTTATCTGGATATGCTGTGCATGTTCCCAGAACCTACTATGACTTCTCTTTTCTCTTGCACTTGATGAAACTCCTAGTTAGCTAGTGTTAGAAAAATCTGGAAACAGAAGAGCTATCTTATAGGGAGTATGTTCAAGCAGAGCCTCGACTTAGTGATGGCTCTGTTTCCAAAACGATGGCACTTCCACAAACATGATTTCATTAAACCTCATGGCAAACCTAAGAAATCAGCGTTACCATCTACATCTTAAAAAGAGAGCAAGCAAGGCTCTGAGGGCTGTGGTGCGTGCAAGTAACCAGGGGCAAAGTTATCACAGGCGAATCTGGGTCTGTCCGGTGTCAAAGTCCACAGACATTTCGCCAGCCCACAGCTGCTGGAATTGTTGGAAGTTGGGATGGGCTTATTGGCTGGATCACAGCGGGGCTAAAGCCCTCCCGAATTTGGAACATGGCTCCACTGCGGGACTGCAGGCCCACCGCCATGCTTTCTACTCAGCTTCTGGAGGCTTTACCTCAACCAGGCGACCCAGTAACCCCCAATAACCTGCACATCCCTGAGCCTTTGCTCATCCCAGGGGTCCTTCTCTTCATCTTTAATTCAAACACATCATTTCCATTGTCTGGATTCGCCTTAAGATCATCCCATTAACTCAGAGAAAAATTTAGTGAACATCTGGGGATCATAGATCAAAATCACAGTGTTGGGTACTGGGAAGAAAGCAAACTCGTTAGCACAGAGCCTTAAACTCCCTTCCAGAGATAAAGCATACGCACAAACATACATGAAAAGGGAAACCATGGGAACCCTTGAACCCTTCCTTGAGACCAGAATGTGCATCAGAAAACACATATTTCAACAAACTAAGTAATAAAAAATAACACTTCTCTCCTTCAAAACCAGTTCATGTTTTTTTAAATCCACATAATTCTATAACCTGGGCATTATTATTATCCCCATGTCCCAGATGAAAACACTGAGGCCAGGAGGAGTTGTTAGGTAAACGACAGGTGGGGGATATTGGGAGCCAGACCACCTGACTCCCGACCCTGAAACCAGTCAAAATTTCGCCATGTGATGTGGTTGCTGGAATTACTACGCAACTTAATTTCATAGTCATTCAATGAGGTTTACCGAGAAACACAAAGCCCACGGGCATTAGATCAAGTTACTAAGATCCTGCTTTCAGGACAGTGAGCAAGATGGGATGGAAGGCAGAACCACCTGACGTCAAATTCAGCATTAGGGCCCTAGCCCACGCCGTCTTTCCAGAGGGAAGCATGAAGCGAAGGGGAAAACCAGAGAGCAGATGTCACAGCCCGCGGCCCAAGGAGGGCATCATTTTGGTGAAAAGATCACAAGCAGTTAATGCTCTGAAGCATCCAGGGCAAGAGGGTGTCAGTAAAGACATGTCCGTTCGTCCCTCCGCCAGCACTTAGAGCGACGTGAAAGCTCCTCTTTCCGAATCGCTGGAGGCCAAACCGCTAATGGCCCAGCCTGGACGAAAAGCAGGTCTCCTCACAACTTACCCGGGGAACTCTCCAAGTGAAATCTTTCATTAGGTGCCCTATTATCATCCTGTTTTAAGAGGTCACTGCAGCCTGGAACCAGACAGATCAAATGTTTATTCATTCCTCAAACCACTGGCGAGCACCTGCTGAGTAAGTGTTGGGTGTGCAACAGCGATCAAGGGATAACCCTTGCCTAGAGGTTGACGGGCAGGAGGAGAGGAGAGGGGGAAGGGTCACAGACTGGAGGGGGATGGGGGTGGGGGAAGATGCTGGGGTGGGGGTGAGGGGACGGAAGCGAGAAAGAAGGAAAATGTGCAGTAGTGGAGACATGCTTGGGGTGCTTTGAGTGTGCAGAAGAGGAGCTGGGGACTGAGGAAGCAGCAGAAAGTCGTGGAAGAAGACTTCACTTGTAGACACCTGGAACCGATCGATAGAGGGCAAGGCTCTGCATGACTGGGTGGTTACTGGCATAGAACATTTCAGTCAAAATCAGGAGTGTAAAGGGATTGGTTGATTGTTTCTAACTATGCTAGAGAACTTGGGGAAAAGCAAATGATGAACTAAGGGCTTTAGATGCCCAGCTCAACATCTACATAAGGGACCCGAAAGCTGTCTGCTGCCCTGAAAGATACGCTTTCTTCTTCTGTAGCCCAAGATTTCATCTGAAAAGCAAATGGAAGTCTAATCCTTCAGGTAGCTGAATTATAAAGCAAAGGAATTCCCAGCCTCTCGTCAGGGGCCTCTTGTTAAAGTTAGGGCATCGACTGAGAAGGAATGGGATCCTGGATTTGGGATGAGATATACTGGGATGGGGCGATGGAGACCTATTGGGCTGGGGATACAGGGACATACTGGGAGGGATGGCGATTCTTGGGATGGGGGAATGGGAACAGACTGGGATGGGGGGATGGGGATTCCTGGGATAGGGAGATGGAGACATATTGGGGTAAGAGATGGGGGCGTTCTGAGGAAGCTAGGGACTTTGAAGTCCTAAATTCTGCCAAGCCTCTCTTCCAGTCCTTCCCCTGCTATTCATCCCTTGCCTGAAGAACATATAATGGCCTCCCTTAAGGAAGATGCCTTCAAGGCACTGCTGATACTCAGAACCTAACTGTACCACTTCTTTTGCTTCGAAACATATAACTAGACTCAAACTCCAGGTGGCCCCAAGGGTACACTGTGACCCATTAATCAATGTAATACACACCAAAGGAATTTGATGATTTTTCCAAATTATATTGACGGAAACCCATGTGTAGGAATGGGTCTTAAGGGTGTGGGATCAAGGAAGAAGGAATATATAGTCAGGCCAAATTTATTGCTCTGGGCTCAGTAAGCAGAGAATCCAAATTCACTGTTAAGTTCTGGAGGCTAGGAATGGCTCTCACATCTTGCTTGGTTGGCTGACTAAAACATGGACTCGGAGTAGGCCTGCACAAAATGAAGCTCCGATGGCAGGACTTCCTTGGTATCCTGCAGAGGAAGGCGTCCGGAAGCTTAGGGAGATTGGAATGCTAGTGTGGGTTTAATTGTGTCAGATGTGTTCACCTCCTCTGAAAGGGTCCAAAGAGCATGACCTTCACCACAGCATTAAGAAACGCATTTCTGGGACCTGTCCCCTAGCATCATCCAAAGAATGGGAAAGACAGGATCCAGGGGTGGCCAGGGTCAGGTGGGGGCACTTCATCTCCAAAAATGAGGTGGGCCTGGTCACTATAATGGACAGTGGAGTCAAGGCAGTAATCAGAACAGTCTGACTCACAGAGACCCAAGGTACTGGCCAGTTGATTGTGGTGTCCCTCGGAGAGAACTGGGTGGGCAATCTGCTAGATTCAGACGTGATCTGTGTAAGTGGGGTGTGCTGGGTCTGGAAGACTGAAGCCTGAGTTGAATCACCAGAACGGTCACAGTCACTCAATCAACTCCCGGGTTTAAGCCAGTTCATCAACCGGGAGCACTGAGAATGGAGGGCAGCTAGAGGAAGGGCCCCGCCACCCTGCCAAGATTCATACCATCGCTCTTCCTCCAAACCCTCTCTGCGAAGGAACCTGTGGCCATTTAAAAGAGTGATCGCGCATTGCGGAAGGAGAAACGGACTGTTTGGAGGTTACCCACACTGGCTCTGAACTGATACTAATTCCTGGAAACCCAAAATAATGTTGTAAAATAATACTGTGAAATTTGGGGAAATTTTTCAACTGCTGTGAGCTTGACAGCTTCCCCGTACTTGAAGGCTTTTCTGAGGGATGCAGTGGTGATATTAACCTGAGTGATTTTTTCTGTATAGTGTGATCCGTTATTATTTGGAAGATCTTCATGGTGTAAAGAACCAATAAATCAAATGACCAACACATGATGTTACATACTCATGAATGAGTAAAAGATTTGTTCAAAGTGCAAGACAGAGCCCTGGGTTTTAATGTAACAGAGTTTACAAGTTCATTGATACGGCTTCAGAATCCATAAAGCGGCTAACCTTTAAGATCTACTACTTGTCAAGTTTTGGTATAGTGCCAAGAGAGAATATCCACAATTATTTGAAAAGGCTTTAAATACCCTTCCCTCTTTGAATTACGTATCTGTGAGTCTGGGTTTTCAACCACAAGCAACAGCCTCCAACGGACTGAAATCAGAAGCAGACATGAGAATCGAGCTGTCTTCTATGAAGTCAGAAATTAATGAGATTTCCAAATATGTAAAATAATACAGCTCCTCTTCTATTTTTTTTTAATGTTATTTTCCATTTAAAACTTGGCTGCTTTAAAGATTTAAAACAATTCTTAGTTTTAATTTCTAAGGCGGTAAATATATTAAAGGTTATTATAACCCACATGAATGAAAAGACTTCGGGATCCTCAGTAATCTTGAAGAGTGAAAAAGGATCCTGCAAAAACTGTGAGGAATGATGGGACGCTTGGGTGGCACAGGGAGTTTTGTGTCTGACTCTTGGTCTCGGCTCAGGTCATGATCTCAAGGTCCTGATCTCGGGGACATGATCTCAGGGTCATGAGGCTGAACTCCTCTCTAGGCCCACGCCCAGCCTGCTTGAGATTCTCTCCCTCTCCCTTGGCCCCTCCCCCTGCTCACAAGCTCTCTCTCAAATAAATAAATAAAACCTTAAAAAAAAAGAAAGAAAAAACGTGAGGAGTGCCCCTCTAAATCACCAGCTCTCGGTTAAGTATATAAAATAATTAAAGAAGACCAAGGGCCGACTGGGCCACTCCTAATTTAACGCCAAAAACGTTCCTGTATTGGTCTGCTTGGGCTGCTGTGATACTGTGATTTGTAACAAGAAATATATATTCGGTTTTTGTCGGGGTTTCCAGCACTGAGCTCCAAAACACCCTTGGAATTTCCTAAGGGATGAGCATGATAAAAGTACCTTTTGTTTTGTTAATGAGATGACTTTGGGAATGCCCCCTGGTTACCTGAGGGTGGAGGAGTCAAGCCTGCCATTGGAAGGTAGGAACTTTTGGTCCCACCCCCAGCATCACAGGAGTGGAGGGGAGCTGGAGAGTGAATCAGTCAACCGAGGCCAATGATTTTATCAATAATACCCAAGTCATGAGTCCTCCATAAAAACCCAAAAGGACAGGCTTTGGGGAACTTCCAGGCTGGTGAGCACAGGGTGATTCGGGGACAATGGCGCCTTCGTAGAGGGCCTGGAAGCTCCGAGCTCCTTCCCCACATACCTTGCCCATACCTTGCCTCCCACATCTCTCCCATCTGTCTTCCATCTGGTTCCTGAGCTATAGCCCTTTGTACTAAACCAGTAATCTAGTAAGTAAAACAGTTCTCTGAGTAGCAAATTAAACCCGAAGAGGTCCATTAACAGCGGGTGGGTCTGAAGCGCAGGTGACAACACGGGCTTGTGACTGGGCTCTGAATGTGAATGTGAGGGTGCAGCCTTGTGGGACCGAGCCCTTCACCTGTGGAATCTGTGGCTGTCTCCACGTGGTGCTCGGACTGAGTTGAATTGTAGGACATGAGGAGTAGTCAACAGCCAACACCAACTTCTAGAAATGGAAATGAGGCCATGTCAGACCATACAGCTGCCAGAAAACCGGGCTGCCTGCGTGATCCCAGCTGAGACGAACAGAACAACCTCCCGCCCGAGAGCAGCCCAAATTACTGACCCACGGAATTAGGAGCACTTAAAATGATGGTCCCCTTATGCGGAAAGGAGGCGTGGTTTGTTTTGCAGCAATAACTGAGACGGTACCTTTGCACATCTTTTAAGGTGACATCTTTATTTTGCATCATAAATTTAAAATAGTTCAAAAGCATAAAATTTCCAACTGGCCAGAAATATAGACATTTCGAAGCAAAACACTTTTATCATCCTTTAAAATGTATCCAACAGAATTTGAATGCAATAGCAATTTAATATCCATACCAGGCCTCTAAAAATTATTCAACAAGCTCTTATTTAACAGAAGGTAATTTCATGTCATGCTTTTTCTCCTTAAACTCCCATTTCCATTCCACTTCTGCTACACAACTTTTTCCTAATGTAACATATTTTTATACTTAAAAGTCTTTATCACCCTGTCAAACACATCTGCATCAGAAATGTGTATAAAATTGAAGTTTATTTTTATTTCATGTTACCAGAATGTTCTAATAGTTTAATAAAATTATTCTAGACTGAGCTATTATTACAATTACTGTTAGTGCACAGCTAAGCAAAACATCATAAATACAGTACAAATATTGATAAATAATTATTAGACAGAAAGTAAAACCCAGAATCCATTGGGAAAGCATCTCAATGAAACAGGACGAAGTTTCTTTTTGCCTCTAGATTTTCTGGGTCTGAGGATGAATATTCCTTCTTGCTTTAACAGACAAGTCTGAGCGTTGATTCCATCCCTACTTTTTGCCTTGGAGTCGTGGGACCCAAGAAATCTGGTTCACCTAAAGACCTGGGTAGGAATGGTTGCGTTTCGGGATGGCAGCGCCCCTCAGCCTCTGAGCTCCTTTGACGTTATGTGAGGATCTATCATCAAAAATTACATCCAGTGATCTCTCAGCTGACAATTCGATTAGGTCTCCTTCAGCGGTGATGAAGGCACAGAATTGGAAGCCACCTGATTTGTAAAAGCGTTTTGTACCCACTCATTAGCGTCTTTCATATTTCTCGTTTCTGGGAAATAGACCAAAAAGGCTTTACCAAGTCTGATGGAACAAGTACCAGTAATTATACCTGTTTCCCTGCCACTTGTTTATCCTCAGAACAAGTTGAGAAAATGGAAATGTTGTTACTTTCAATACACCTTAGTCAATATAATCTTGTTGACTTAAAAAATGCTCTTATTTTAAGAAATGCTCTAAGTATCTCCTCACCATGACAAGAGAGAGAGAGAGAGAGAAAGAAAAGAAAGAAAGAAAGAAAGAAAGAAAGAAAGAAAGAAAGAAAGAAGAGGAAAAAAGAAGGAAAGAAAAGGGAGAGAGAAAGAAAGAAAGAAAGAAAGAAAGAAAGAAAGAAAGAAAGAAAGAAAGAAAAAGAAAGGGAGAGAGGGAGGGAGGGAGGAAGAAAGGAAAAAGAAAAAAGAAAGAAAGAAGAAAAAAAAAGAAAAGGAAAAAAGAAAGAAGGAAAGAAAAGGGAGAGAGGAAAGAAAGAAAGACAAAAAGAGGGAGGGAGCGAGGAAGAAAGGAAAGAGAAAGAAAGAAAGGAAGAAAGAAAGAAAGAGGAAGAGAAAAGAAAGAAAGAGAGAGAAAGAAAAGAAAGAAGCCACCATGTGACCTAATAAAATCTACCCTTCTTGTAAAATTCCATCAGCCAAACCAAACCTACTTTCAGAAAAAAAAATTTTTGATTTCATTTTTCAACTCAAATAAAAGTGTCCCCATAACAACCATCTCTCTCTTGAATTTTAATTCTAAAAAGAAAGACAGGAACAGTCTTGCTATGAGCCTTCAGGATTTATTTCTGACACACCCGTGCTTGCCCTCATAAAGCACTCTCCCCAGGGGCCCTGCATTCTCCATTTGTCCCTTTGCTGATTTCATGCCCTGAAGGGATTCACACGCCAGGGCCACGCTCCAAGGTAAGACCTGACAGGGGTGAATGGTCCACTTCATTTCGTGAATGGTAAGAATTGAGCTGGGAAAGGATTGCCGGCAGACAGGCGCATGCTCAGGCAGGACGGGCACATAGCAAATTGGAGGATTTGGGAATCCTCTCCCATTACTCTGCCCGCATGCTTGTGCCTTGGAAAGTTTTCATACACTTGAGTAAACTTGTAGAGTGAGTCCAACACATCTTGGTTCAAACGTGTCTGTTAAGCCTATTATCATCTAGAGACAGTGCTTTAAAAACAACTGTGGGAAGGTAGACAAGTCTCTTTGCTTTCAGTCTTCCTGGGGTAATACGAGAGCACAAAGGAGAGGCCTCAAAAATCAGGGAAGACTGCCTGGAGGAAGCAAGTGGTGCGCTGAAAGTGGGAATCCAAGCTTTTAATGCTCACAGCTGATTCTTATGCTCACTGAAATTTGAGAACCACTGCTATTGGATACCTTGAAATTAAGAGAGAAGTCAGTTCTGCTGTTACTAACATCCACGTTTCATGTGACCCTGAGTAGGATAAGTGGTTTCCAGCCTGACTCCAAGGCAGAGGTCAGTACAATTCAACTTTAATGTGTTGCTTTTCTGTTTGTTTTTTTTTTTTGTTGTTGTTGTTGTTTCTGTTTGATTTTAATGACTAGGATACCAGCCTTGTCTGTGGGGTCCCGCCATCACACAATCCTTGGGTACTGTAAGTGACAGGGGCATTTATAGTCCCCACACTTAGCACCTGCTTATGGTGACTAGTGGGCTGATCACCTGGAATTCTGGTCTTTCTTCCTGAACAGATTCCAAAAACTTGGGATCTCTTAAAAATCGAATGCAAAACCCCAGCCTCCAGAGAGGGGTATGAAAGTGCCAAACTATTTGCTTCCTTTCTTTTCCTGGGGATCCCTGCCCCTACCCACCCGGGCAGGCTTTTCAATTTGTCCTAGCTAGGCGCCTTGGAAATGGGGCTTGGCTTCTCCTGGAAGGTACTTTCAAGCCCCAGACCTCGCTGTCACATGCTTACCCAATTAAAAGCTGTCCCCGGGAGCACCTTGCCAGAACCCCCTAAGATAACGAGCCCCTGCCTCGTTACAACTCACACCCTCTCCTACACGAGGAGATAAGGAGATGTGTTGCTTGAGCCATATTTTTGGAAATTGCTAGTTAGTTGCAAAATGTTTCCTGAGGTAGAAAAAAAGCACCGAGGACTGTAATTATTGGATTGTTTCACTTCTGAGGCCAAGAAGCAGATGCTCCACTTTTAAGACTTGGACAAGTATTGTCACAAGTTAACTCCTCTGCCTGCCACCCCGAGTGTCCCAGTTCACTGGCTTCCTTGAAGAGGCCCACTTGGGAGACCGCTTGAACCACTGCCGAGGATTTGGTTCGCAAGGCTCTCTAAAAAAGCTGCCCCATACTGTAATCTGGTGCTAATCAGATTTCAACGCGATGTCGCCAGGGAAAATTGGTATATATAACGCTAGACTAGAAAGGTTTAGGACCAAGTTCCAAAGATGAAATTCATTCTCCAAATGGTATGCCTTAAAAAAAAAATCTTAGTTTGGGTAAAATAGGGAAATTGCTCCATGTCTCTGCTCTCATGCACTTCCATGTTTTATGCAAGAACTGGAAAACGGCTTCCCTGGAAGGAGAGCCGGTCCTCAAGTTGCAAGGGGCTATAGGTGGTGCGGTAGATGGGAGCACGCCCCACACAGCTGGGAGAGATCAACTAAAAATCATCCATTGAATGCATTTCCTTCCTGCTTTGGGTATATATGTATTTGAGTGTCCAGTATGTGCTAGTCTCTGGGAATCAATTTTAAAAGAGCCCATTTTGTTGCTGTCCACTTGGAGTTTATCTTTAGGGGTGAGCTGACATTAAGCAATCCATGGAGTCAGATGGTTTGTGCTGCTGTATGAAATGCACCATAGCCTGCGTGGTTTAAACAAGAGACATTGATGTTGCATCATTCTGGAGGTTGGGAAGTCCAAGATCGAGGTGTTGGCAGAGCCAGCGGCTGGTGAGAGCCTCTGCCTGGGATGCAGATTGCTGTCTCATTGTCTCCTGACATGACGGAGAGCAGAGAAAGAGGAAGCAAGATCTCTCGTGTGTGTCTTATTATAAGGGCACTAATTCTTTTCCTGAAGGCTCCACTCTCAGTGCCTAATTCACTCTCAAAGATCCCACCTTCAGACACCATCACCCTGGGGGTTGGGCTTCCACACAGGAATTTGGGGGGGACACAAATATTCAGTCCATAGCGTGTAGTACCAGCTGCCACGGGGAGGGGTGAAGGTGACTGGAACAGCCTGGGTGCACTTACCTCTCAGGAAGACTTCCTGGAAGAAGCAATGCTAAATTTGAAACCTGGGACTTTAGCAAGCATCAGCCAAGCGGATGGGCTGGGAGTCTAAGGCACGCAGGTCAAGGTCAGGCATTCGATGGTGAAGGCCCCAGGCAGAGTGGGTCCCACCACGGAGTGTGCGTGGCCCAAGGGTGACAGAATGCAATGTTGGGGAACTGAAATAAAAGTAGTAATAATTCATTCATTCGTTTAGTGCTTATTATGTGCCAGGATTTCTGCTATGCCAGAGAATAAAAGCAGGAACAAGGCAGAATTGTTCTAATTGTTATTATTATTAACTAATTACTTTAATTGAATGCTTGCTATGTGCCAGGCACTTGAAGATCTTCGCCAGCATTCTCTCCTTTCATTCTACAGCAACCGTATGAAGTGGGGACTGTTTTAAGCGTCACTTTACAGATAGGTATACTGAGGCACAGATGACTTCAGTGACTCGCCCAAGGTCACCTTGCTGGTGGGTTGAGGAGCCTGAACACAGGCTGCCAGAAAGGAGAACTTCCTTTTGGTTCATAATCACGGCTGGATTACATGCCAGGGGATTCACTGTGAGGAGCAGAGTGACCAACTGTCCTGATTTGCCTGGGACCCCAGAGTTTTCAGAGGTGTGGGACTTTAAGTGCTAAACCCGGGAGAGTGCTGGCTACACTAGTGTATTGGTTATCATAGCTGAATGGGGAAGAGGGCCATAACTTGTGGGGTCTAGTACACTTGCCAAAAACTTGGCAATTGATACCAAAGGCAATGGAGATCCTCATGTACGAAGACTATTCTGATCCTTTATCGTCTGATAGGTTGTCCTCTGATAGTTCCAACCCTCAGAGGTTCAAATGCAGCCTTGGTCCCCCAGCAGGTGCCTTCCCCATCATTCCTTGGAGTTAGCAGTGTGGGTACCCATAAATTTATTACCTGCAGCAATGGTATTTACTCTGTATCGTTCATCTGCTCTTTCCAGTGTAGAAGGCTGACTCCCCAAATATCATCAGTGTAACCTATTGAGACAATGCTGACTTTATGACTTAGCGCGGCGAGGGGAGCACTACCTCAACAAGCCTTGGTAGCATCTTGGAGGGGGAGGATGAGGTCAGAATTTGAGTGAGAATTGGAAGTTTCGTTTATGTCTTTCAAACGGGGGCCTTCATTGCATCGGGTAACGATCGCAGTATAACAGTCTGGGATTTGGAAGGAATAGCAAGGTGAGTATGTTGAGGCATGGGAGTCAAGGAACCTTAGGATGCAGTCTCTTGAAATTTTCCTTAAGGATCTTAAAGCATCTTTCAGGACCCTTTTGGGAAATTTTTTTAGTGAATAATCAAATAATTTGCCCAGACTGGAGACTCCTAGAAAATTAAAGCCATGCTAATAGAGATGAAGAAATAGAAAGTCATGTTACCGTGGACTGTGAGGGGCGGTTTCTGTCTCCTGTCTTGGCTGACATGGGGTGGCTTGTTCTGGTTCTCATGAGCACTTAACGTTTTTCACTCCCTTCCACCCCACATTGGAGAATCTTCACCATGGACAGTTCCCCGATAAGACACCGGCATCTCTCCCCACTATCTACTCCCTGTGCTGAACTAAGAGGCTCCCAAAGGTTCTGATGCTCAGAGCCCAGCACAGGTGACATAGGCAGGGCTTTCCCCTAAATTGCACCGCACTCTGTCACCAGAGCTGGCAAAGCTGCTGTACCTTGCTCAGTATCCCCAAAGTCTCTTGATAGCGTTTGTTTCTCAAACTCTCCCCAAGCTTCTCTTTTTCTGCTTCTCAGTTCCTTTACTCTTTAAAACTTCTCTCACCTCACCTCACCCAGGTACAGCAAAAGCAAACGCCATATGCACATGACTGGGGGGCTACTCATGCACTGATACTGGTGTGTTTGTGTTGTGCATTGCTGTGTGGGTGAGAGTATGGGCAGAAATGGGTGGGCTGCCATCTATGCCAAATGGACCCTCTGGTACTTACGCCACCCAGAGCTCTTGGAAAACCGCCTACTTCTCTCTAATTCGGCCAACACTTTTAATCCTTCCCACCTCTCCTATTTCATGAGATGATTAATATTAACTTGAGTCTCTATTAATCTTGCCCCAACTAAACATCTATTATTCTATCTTTATGCTTTTTACAATCCCTTTTGGCATTTCCTTGTATTCAAGTTGGTTTCAATCATATTTGATCTTAAATTGTTCTCTATTTCCCCCTCAACATTTTATTATATACATTTTCAAACATATATAAAGGTGAAAGAAATTATATAGTCAACACCCATATACCCATTGCCTGGGAGAGAGGTCAGCAAACTTTCTTCAGTAAGGGATTGGATAGTAAATATTTTCGACCTTGCAGGACATATGGTCTCTGACAACGACTCACTCTGCTAGCGTAGTGCAAAAGCAGCCATAGACACTGTGTAAAGGAATGGGCATGGCTCTGTTCCAATAAAACTTTATTTACAAAACAGGCTGCCCTGATCCCTGACCTAGAATCTACTATAAATATTTTGCTACTTGTTTTATCACATGTGTATCTGTTCCTTTATCCATCTCATTTTGATACATTTCAAATAAGTTTCAGGCCTCAGTACACGTCCTCCCCTATCAGTTTTCATATGTAATGTTTCACACATACCATCTTTTTCTCCAAAAGGCTGTAATTTCCTTAGTGACAAAAAGCACTCTTTTAAAATCCATCTCAAAGTCTGAAGCCTTTCCTTATTTTCTGTAGCTGGAAGGAATTGTGCCTTTTCACCTTAATTCATTAATTTAGCAAATGTGTATCTACTGTTTGCCAAGTCCATGAACGGGACTCAAGGAAGGCAGGCACTTACTATCTAATTGGAAAACAGATATGGAAACAAACAAATACCAGGCAGTTGATAACAGAAACGGGAGCAAAGAACTGTTGACTTAAGAAAGGATGTGAACTGTAGCCTGAGGGAGTTGGGAGAGGCTTCTCAAGAAGTTCAAGCTGGGATTCCAGAGGGAGCTGTGCTTCCCCAGGACACTGCATTGCTATTGCACTGTGCATTGCTAGATCTATGATTTGGGATTCATTCTTCATTAAGAAACCTCCCATAGGTCACTGTTGCAGATAATACTTACCTCTCGCTCCTCCTTTACCCATGCTGAAGCATCTCCCCCAGAACAACGGGCCTAGAGCTCTGCTTCATTCTCTACACCCGTAGTTTGCCAATCGAGCACACACGGGAATCCCAGGAAGGGTCTGTTAAACTACCAATTACTGACCCCAACCCCAGATATTCTGATTCAACAGGTCTGAGGCGGAGCCCTAGAATCTGCATTTGTAACAAATTTTTAGATGATACTAATCCAGGGACCACACTCTGAAATGCAGAAAAAATTAAAATTTATTTCACATATGTTGCTTGATTTTAAAAAACCTCTTAGCATATCAAGAATCTATAAAAGGAAGAAATGGAGGAGTCATTCTTAATGGTGAACCATAGAGGCAGGCCCATAAATGTTAGGAACAGAGGAAGGATACGCATTATCACTGTCTCAGTTTAATAATATAATGGAGATCTTACCCAATGCAACGAAAGAAACGAAACAAAATTTAAAAATTCAAGAAAACAAAAACATATAAATACAGCATTTGACAGGAGATCTGCAAAAAATAAAAGCTTTTTTTTCCCAGATGATGAAATTTTCTACATAGAAACTCCAAGAGATTTTATATGCTATTAAACTGTAAGAGAGTCCTGCAATGCTGCATATTATAAGATTAACCTATAGAAATCATCAGAATTTTGATTAAAAAGTCTTATACGAGAGGGGTGCTTGGGTGGCTCAGTCAGTTAAGCCACCGACTCTTGATTTCAGCTCAGGTCATGATCTCAGGGTCATGAGATGGAGCCCCTAGTGCCCGGAGCTCTGCACTCAGCAGGGAGTCCGCTTGAGGATTCTCTCCCTCTGTACCTACCCCTGCTCTCTCTCTCTCTCTCTCAAATGAATAAATCTGAAAAAAAAAAAAAGTCCTATGGGAGAAAATGTATTTGCAAAACAAAACAACCAACTGAACAGGCACATATATACTTCATCAAAACCTATGTTACCACCCTTTGTTCCTGTCCACAGGGGGGAAAAGACGTATAAGGTAATAAGGAGTAATTTACTAGTAAATCTAAAAAAAAATATGAACAGCAACTTTATGCGGAAAATAAAAAAACAAAGGTTACTGAAGAACATAAATGAAGAAAGAAATAGAGAAATACATCACGTCTACAGATAGGAAAGTTGACTATTTATAAAGATGGCTGTTCTACCTGAATTACCAATGAGTTTCAATGTAATACAATAAAATATTCCAAAATTTTTTTTTTGGTAGAACTTGAAAAATCAGTCCTAAAATTACTATGGATGAAGAAACAGAAAATAGTTAAAACAATTTTGAAGAAAAACTCATAGAAGATGCTTCATCAGGTGTAAAAATTCCTCATAAGTATTTTAGATGATGTATTAAGACGCTCAGAGAGATTTTTAGAAAAATGGAGCAGGATAGAAAAAAAAAGAATTAGATACGTGCATATATAATCCTTCTGTATCACAGAATTCATATTTTCTTATCAAAGGTAAAGCGATAAACAATTCAACAAACAGTTCTAGAGCAAGCGGATAGCTCTGTGGCAGGAAAGCCACTCTATCTCACACCATATACAAAAATAAATTCGTTTATTTAAAGACCTAAAGGTAAAAAGAAAAACTTCATAAAGCTTTAAGAAAAAAAATTCAAAATATATAAAAAATCGGAAATCCGATAAAAGTAAGACAACTCAAGAGAAAAAAATGGAAAATAAGAACTGACAGTTCACAGAAGAAACCCAAATAGTCAATAAACATGAAATGATTCACAATTTCACTAGAAATCAGAAAATCCACATTAAAAACACAATGAAATACCAAAGCAGACCCATGTAATAAAAATGTATTAGTTAGCATGCAGAATAACTGAAGCTTTCCCACTCAGTAGTAATGGATATTGATATTACTTTGGTGGGCAGTTTGTTGAGACTAGTAAAGGTAAGGATGGTCCAGAGAAATTCTTGGGCGTCAGCTCAAGGATGCATGTTTAAGAATTGTTAGGGACTGCGTGCTTGTGTCTCTCTCAAACCCTTAGGTTGAAACCCTACTACGCAATGTGATGGTATTAGGAGAGGGGGCCTTTGGAAAGGTAATATAGAGAAATGTATCATGTCCACAGATAGGAAAGTTGGCTATTATAAAGATGGCTTTGTTTTCTCTTATTACCTTATTTCTCTTATATTTCCCTTATCATGGAAATTGCATAGTTATAAGGAGAGGTACAAGACCTTGTTTGTCTCTTTGCTCCCTGCCGCATCAGGATACAACAGGAAAGGCCACGACCTGCAAACCAGGAAGAGGGCTGTCATTAAGTATCTGCCAGCAACTTCATGTTGAACTTTCTAGTGTCCGTAACTGTAAGACATAACCTTCTGTCGTATAAACTACCCAGGCGATGGTAATTTGTCATAGCAGCCAGAGCAGATCAAGACAAGTGTTCATTGTATCATTGTTCATAGTAACAAACGGTAACAAATTAATTGTTAACCAATGAGAAAGACAGGTAAGTAAATTATATTATAATCCTATAATAGAATATTATGTAACAATGAAAATGAAATCACTGGTGACATATATCTTAATGGCTATGCTTCAAGATTATAATACTGAGTGAATCATTCAAACTCATACATTTATACATTAGGATTTATACATGAGGACACCATCTATACAAAATTTGGATTTATACATTAGGACATGATCTATATAAAATTTGGAAATGTTCAAAACAATATTATGTACTTTTCATTAATATGTACACATCGTAGTTTTATAAACAGGCACAAGATGATGAGTGTCCAACTCAGGGTAGTGGGTCTACTGGGGCAGGAGAAAAGAGAATGGGATAAAAGAAGAAAACAGAGCATTTCAACGGCATCGGTAGTATATTATTTTTTTTGAAAAAATCTGAAGCAAATATAGTAAAATGTGAAGATTTGAGCAAAATGTTAAGCTTTCAAAAGAAAAGGCAAATAAAGTAAAATGTTAAGCAAATACAGTAAAATGTTAAGCTGCTAGTGGGTGCTCCTTAAATTATTTTCTGTACTTCTCTTATGTTTTAAATATCTCATAAAAATTTACATGGGAGTCTGCTGTATTTTTAAAAAATATTGCTGAAGTGTAGTCGACAGTGTTATAATAGTTTCAGGTGTACAACGTTCCGATCTGGCAATTCGGTGCATCACTCAGGGCTCGCCACAGTATGTGCCGTCACCATCTGTCACCACGCAACGTTATTACAATATTATTGACTATATTCCCTATGCTGTACTTTTCACCTCCCTGACTTATTTCTTTTATAACTGAAAGTTTGTACCTCTTAATCCCCTTCACCTATTGGGCGCCCAACCGCCAGCACCCAACGAATGCCCTTCTGACAGCCGTCAGTTTGTTCTCTGTATGTAAATGCCTCTGTTCATTGCTCACTGCTCTTCACATGTCAGCCCAGTGCAACCTGGTTTCCTCTCTTAGCAGTTTCTCGAAACTTCTCCCTCCCTAGGTCACCTGTGACTTCTGGGCTGCCGAAGTCCACCGTGCATTTCCGCTCTGGTCTCATCTGACCTACCTGTGGTATTTGACGCTGATGTCATCCCTTTTCCTCCTCATATTTGCTCCTCCTCCTTCCCTCGGATTTTGGGTTTCTTCCTAACTCTGCTTATTTCTTCCCAGTGCCCTTGGCAAGTGTCTCCTCGTCTCCTTGCCATCTACATGCCAGTGTCCACCAGGATGCGGAGCTCAGTCCTCCGTGACCCATGCATACCCTCATGCAAACTCTGATATTCAGTCACCGATGGGACATTTTCACTCAGACATCCCCGGAGCTCATCAGTGTCACTTACACTCAAATTGAAATCATCTCCCTGGCCCACACCTCCCCCTTCCAAGTTCTGTTGTGTGACATGGACTAACGACTTTTCAAAGATGTCCACCTCCTAATTCTGGAACCTGTGGATGGACTACCTTACAGGGTGAAAGGGACTTGGTAGATACAGCTAAAAATCTTGAGAGGGAGGATTATCTTGGATTATCCAGGTGGCCCCAATGCCATCAATGGTTCTGTAATGTAATCACAAGAGAGTCAGAGCCTGAGAAGGGGAAACAGACATAAGAGTGAGGTAGGGCTGTGAGCTGAGAAATGCAAGTGGTTTCTAGAAGCTGTAGGCAAGGAAATAGATTCTTTTCTAGAGCCTCTAGAAAGAACACATCCCTGTGGACCCATTTTGGAATTCTGAACCCCAGAACGGTACGGTGATGCGCATGTTGGTTTAAGCCTCTACGCTTGCGGTGATTTTTTACAGCGGAAAGAGGAGACCACAGGCACCAACAGCGTTTCTTCTCCATCACACCGTTACTGAAGGGATTCTAGGTCCCACCGTCTCACCGCTTACTTCCAAGGAGGAGGCAGGTCCCCTCACTGCCCCTTCTTCCTGGCTGTCCTCACCGCCTCCTGCCTAGCTCCCCGAAATGACCTCCTGGGCCCCTGCGTGTGGCCGGCACCTCCCTTGCCTTGTTCCCCTACGATGACCACACCCACACGCATTCTGCCCAGGCTGCGAAAGCAATGTTTCTGGAACATGCATTTGATCATATGACTTATTAATTAAAACCCTTCCACACTTCTCCATTACTTTCAGGGGAAGGGTCGTATTCCTTAGGGGAGCACACAAAGCCAGGCTTTTTGAATCTATCAGAGGACTTCTGTAGCCACTCCCTTTGCTCCAGCCAAACTGCAGCCTGCAAACACACAAGCGCTTAGCCAGGGGGTTGCATTAGAATCACCTAGAAAGCATGTAAAAAACTGTATAGGCGGGGCTCCTGGCTGGCTGAGTCTGAGGAGCAGGTGACTCTTGATCTGGGGGTGGTGAGTTCAAGCCCCACGTTGGGGAGTAGAGATTACTTAAAAATGAAATCTTTGGGAAAAAAAGGCATATAGGCATTGCCACTGCTTTAAGAGATTCTTGCTCAGTAGGTTTGGGGGCACGGAAGACCAGCTGCGTAAAGCTCACGGGCTGTTTGGATTAAAATCTATCGCCTGAGGGCATCCAGCTGTTTCTAGCACTGTGTTTTCTCTCTAGCTGTGCCATCCATCTGGAACCTCCCCTTTGGTCTCAGGACTCATCCTTTAAACACAAACGGTCTCCTTCTGCAGAGCTTTCCCGTCGGATCAGATGCCCTTCCAAGCGCACCCCTGGCAGTCTGCACATGCTTGCTGGGCTACCCGCCGGTCTCCCCTGCAGCCCCACTGCCAGCCACGCCTCCTCGCCAGCTTCTTGAGAGCAGAGATCAGGCCATCCCCAGTGCCTAGCACAGGACCCGCACACAGCGAATGGCCCGGCCAATGCGTCCGTGCCCCCCTTGTCCCCCACCCTCCGCCTGAAGCACCTCTACACGGACACACGTTGCTCTTCTTGTTTCTGGTCCCTTCCGTCCTGTTCAGATCCTTTGTCTCTCACCCCCCAGGGTGGCTTCTGATTCTTCTCATCACAAAGTAACATCAAGCCCGAGGTTCAGTGAAGGCCAGGGGATTTAGTCAGATGAAATAGGTCAGAATGACTTGGCTCTTGTTTTCTGTCAGCCAGACAGCCTGTCATTGCCAGTAAGCTGGGCTGACCTTTTGGAGATGGGGCACTGGGGTAAGAAGAGTCCAACTGCCCTACTGGCTGCCCCCCTCCCCCCGGCTTCTGAGAGATGGCCTATGGATCTGCCAGCGGGTAGCACTGAAAATTTTGCTGTCTACAGCAGGATGAATAGAGGCAAAGGCTTAAGAGATGGGCTAATCCGTAGACATTTAAGCAATTTTTTTTTCTCTCAAGGTCCCCTTTGCAACTATCTGCAAGCTGTTGCTTCTCCGTAATACACTCCCCCTTCCACAGATAGGGTCCTCAGGCTGCAAAATTAAAACACACATAAATTATTTAACATAGTTTTATGATATTGAGTTAATTAGATAAAGCTTTCTCATGAAAACACTCAGCAAATAACACAGAGTTCTTTCTGTTATTATTTATTGAATGTGTAAAACACAAGTCCCCATTCAGCCTTGTAAGTCTGGACAGAGAAAGAACACTCCAGGGCCATTAGATTTAGAAATCCAGACCCTGGGGTCATTCTGACCATGCGTACAAGCAGTCCTACAATAATAAAACAGTCAGGCATTTAAGGGGAGAAAGCACATTGCAATGTGGAATAGTTTCCATTGCAAGTTGCCAATTCGAAATGATCTTTCTCTGACACGATTTAATTTGAAAACTACTGAGGTCATTTCCTTTTAACTTAGTTCTACATAAGCAAAACCGCATTAACCAGATAATTCAATGAAACGAATAGTTGAATTGATTTTTTTAAGAATGGAATTGACCAGTTATTTTCAATTAACCGGTCTGCTTTCTTCAAAGGGGCATGTAGGTAGAGCCCAATAGAATGGATATGGAGGGCACTGAACAGAGGAGGCAGCAAATCCTGTCTGTTGCCTCCTAGGGGCCCCCGGCACTACGCGGGATTCAGAGATACAGGGTATGTGATGCTGTGCTAGGCATGAGCTTGCGATCTACTCGGAAAGATGAGCCACCGAAGGATAACTAACGTGCAAGGCAGGAGAGGGAGAAGGAGCACAGGCAATTTATAATTTAGAATGTTCTAGAAGAGGGCTAGTGTCTGGGAAGACTTTATGGAGCAATTAGGACTGAGTGATAAAGTTTGGTTGGGCAGAGATGTGGACAGTGAGAAAAGTGAGGGCAACCAGGGACAGGTGCTGGAGGGTGGCCAGTATTGGGCCAAATGGTGGAGAAATAGGATAAATAAAAAGGCGATTGAGTAAAATGAAGGCAAAACCCAAAGGGCCTTATTTTCCAAGTTAGGCTTCAATGTGGATAAAAGGTGGACTAGATGCCCTCAGAGGGCACAGAATGAAGGCAAAGCTAGTGAAAATGTACGTGACCATGTGGCAGGGGTAGGTTTGTAGTAAGACCAACCACAGTCCCTACCTGGTGAACTGTACCTTCATCGCTGGTCTGACTCTTCATCTGCCCGTCATTCCTAATCAACACTGTTTATCGGCCACACGAGTGAGAGGAAGGTTTTTACTTCTGTTAGACGCCTGCCTTACAATTGTTCTTCCTCATGAGATGCCCTCCTACACCCTACCCAGATAGAGATTAAAGAGAAAATTGACAAAAAAAAAAAAAAAGACATCCAGAAATTTAAACTAAAAGAGTAGCATAAACATAGTGATGTTGGTTCTTCATATCCCTATATTAATTTATACATTTCCAATTCTTCTCCAGGTGGCTCAGAATAATACCTTCTCTAAGAGTGGTCATGACAATTAAGTGGTAACATTGATTAAAATGGATCTAACTTTAAACTAGACGCATACCAGGCACCCAGTAGGTATTAGCGGCCTCTTGTCATTGATCTATGGGGCTTTGTGTTCACCTTTGCCAAGCTGTAATTTTTTTTTTTTTTACATCTCAAATATCTTTGGTAGGTTTCTCACACCCCATTCCCCCACACATTTAAACATCCAGAAATGAGCACAGGACTTAGGCCTAACCACTTACTATATTCTGTCTTCCTAAACAGAGCGTGTAAGTCAAGATGGACGTGATCCAAGCCCATCAGTGATACCCATTCCCAGGCTTTGAACGGCCATTATTGGGAAAAAGAATCTCTTTTCCTCTGACATTACTAACTGTATGGATAACTTAAGTTAGACCTGCTATGGGCTCCAATATATAGAATAATCCTGAAAACAAAGGTAATAAATACAGCGGGGGGGGGGGGTGGAGAGAGAGAGAGGGAGATGCAGAGGGAGGGAAGGAGGGAATTTGTGGTGTCTTTTGAGATTCTTATAAATCAGAGCAAATTTTGGACTTTATATTTTCACTTGAACCAATAATTTTTCTCTCTGCCCAAACCGGCTAAAGATGCTTCCCTTGCAATTTAAAGACTATTGGCCGTTGGAGAAAGACGTCATGCCCTCATTGTATAAAGAACAAAACTGAAGCCTTGAGATCGTAAAGACGTATTCAAAGCCAGATGGCTGGTTCATGGCACGGAGATGAGACCGACCACCTCAAAGTTGTCGTCTATAACATGGGCTCATGAGTCAGCCCTTTCCCCCTGGGGTGTGGCTGGCCATCCTCAGGCCTTTAATCTTAGCAAGCTCCCTGTTCGCATACCATATCCAGCTGCAGACGCGACAAGACAATGCTCTAAATCTTCACTTTCCCAAGCTTTCAGTTTTCACTTGTCCAGGAAACACTCTCAGTATCCCTTCCACCCTCGGGCTCTACAAGCAACCTCAGGATTCCACACCCCCTTGTAGGAATCACCATCACATCTCAGGATCCAGATTTTTTGTAACCCCGTGATTCGGACTGTACCTCCTGACTATACCTCCAGAAACCCAGACAGTGTGTCTGTGAAGCTCGTTTCACCCGGGGTCTCTAGGCGGTCTCAACATGCCCTGGTTGAGGTCTTCGATCTGGGCTTCTCCCCTGAGCTCAGCGCCTATTCGGCGGCTCGGGGGGATGTCCACCCACCCCGCGGGGGCTTCTGTGTGGAATGAAGTTCTTCCAGATAGAGACAACTGCCTCCTTTTCATCTGTTACATGTCAGCACAAATGCCATTTCGTCTCGAGGGCCTCCCCCTCTATCTTGACCAAATGATCCCTTTACAGCCCCTACCCTCACCCGCCAGTACTCCATTTTATTTATACCATTGCATTGATTGTCTTCACATTTATCTTATTCTAGAATAGATCTGACTTATTAATTTGTCTGCATGCTCATTGTGTTTCCCCTTGTGTCAGTTAGATGTTGCTATGGAACGAGGCACTCACTGGCTTACGACAGTACACAGTTCTTATTATCTATTTCCTCTGGCTCTAAAGTCTATGGGTCAGCAGGGTGGTTCTGGTCTTGGCTGGGTTCACTCACGTAGCAGCCTCTAGACGTTACCTGGCTTTCAGCGGGGGCGCCTGGCCTCCCCTCTATATCCTCTTTCAGTCTCCAGAGGCTGGCCCGGGCTTATTCACAAGGCAGTGATGGAGTTCTGAGAGAGAGAGAGAGAGAGAGAGAGAGAGGGAGAGTGTGTGTGTGTGTGTGTGTGTAAAAGTGTGCAAGGTTTTGTGTCATTGCTGCTGCAGTCCATTAGCCAAAATTAATTACCAGGAAAAAAGAGTCTGGGTGCGAGTGTACAACCAGAGGGTATAAACAGTGTGAAAAACTGAACCCACAAACAATGTGTCATGTCCTTTAGCAGAATCTAAGCCCCTTGAGAGCGAGTACCTCATCTCCTTAGCTGTATCCTCAGCGCTTAAAACAGTGCTTAGCAAAAAGTGTATATATTATATATACATAATAATTTCTGACTGACCAGTTAGAGACTTGGGCTCTTTGCTTGGTGTCAAATGCTCCCTCTCCACCCTGCATTGTCTATGAACTCATTCAAAATGATAACTGTGTATTTTTATACTATAAATATAATACACTCAATGGATGTAGTCTCTTTTTTAAATAGCAACTTTTCACCTAAGAGGAAGTTGATAGACGTTTATAGCGTCCCTACCAAGAAGGTCTGATATCTAAGCAGAGGGAAGCACATAAGGGGGGATTGCTTGGGGATGGATGGCGGGAGGGTCTGGAGAAGCTGAGGACAGAATAGCGCGGCTGGAATGCAAGTACCATAAGGACAGGGATGGTGTCTCCATGATTCATGGCCATGCCCAACGCCAAGCCCTGAGCCTGGCACACTGGGTGGCTGAGACTCCTATTAATTGAAGGAGTAAATGAGGAAAGTGTGTGTTCATGTCTAGGAGGCCCAGGGAGTCTCAGGGTGTAATACACATACCTCTGGAGGGTCACTCTGGGAAGGAAGCCAGAAAGTCAAAATACAGGAGTTCTGAACAGACAAGATGTGTGGACCAGGAGACTGCATTTCTTGGCGATGTCTTGGAGGAGACAGTGGACTTCCAGAAGCAGAGGAGAAAGGATGGGAGGGGAAGGTGATATTTGAGGCTTACGGTGAGGCCTACCCAAAGGGAGCGGGCTGATTCACCGAGGAAAAGAATGCTTGTGCTGGTGTCTCCAGGAGAGGGAGAGACGGGTCTGTGGAATTTGGGTCTGATCCCTGACACTCCAACAGGAATCACATCAGTGCAAACTCTTGTCTTCTCTCCAAACCCTTCGGAATGTCTTCGAGTCTTAGACCAGACTGAAACACTCTGATAGGAATTATTTGATGTGCTCTAATTTAAGATCTCTGCCTGCAAATACGAGTTCCAGGCTGTGTGGGGGCCACCCAAAATGTGGGGTGGGGCCAGGGATATTTTGAACATCTTTACCCTTCAAGTTGACCATATGTGCTTAATTGGGTTGGTGCTCTGGCTGGGGTGCCATCCCCCCACATGCTCTGAGTGGGGCTGAAGCCCCTATTGGTGCTTTTAAGCCCCGAGAGGCCTGTGGGTAGCTCCCTGTCGGGTCCCATGAAGGTAAAACCAAGCCGACTTTGGAATGAAGGATTATTGTTCCCAGCCTCCGCCTCTTCCATATTAAGCAATTAATATCTGTGCCATCCTGTGAGGACGCAGGAAAGCACGCACGTCTTCACACATGGGCACCAGATGACTTGGATAGAGCTGTCTCAGCTGCTTTTAGCTTCGCTTGAAAACACCAGTGAAAGCAAGTGTATAATGTGTTCGGAGCATTTGCCACATTCTATATGGGTTTACTAGAGAAGACCCTCACTTTTCCTCACCACAGCACTAGACTTCCTTTCGTAAGTGGAGATCCAAAGATTGGAAAGAAACAGAAAGAACACACTATTCTATTCTTTCACTTCAGTGTCTCTATCTGTAAAGACATGGTGTGTTAAACCCATTCTACAGACACGCTGTGAGGACTGGAAGTCATATATACAATGTTTCCAATCATACAGAAGGTATTTCATAAATGCATACAGAAGGTATTTCATAAATGCATACAGAAGGTATTTCATAAATGGTGGGTGCTCTTCCTGCTGTTGCTATGATTGTCATCGTTATGATCCTATACACGCAGAAATTTCTCTCAGGGAAGCTGGATTACCTGCTAAGTAATGTGAGGCAAGAAACTTGCAGTAGACAGCTGAATATATCGCTTGGGCTGCGTCCCTACTCAGAAGCCTGCTGAAGACGATCCTTTGAAATAACAGTGTATCACTTCTCTGTTTCCAAGAGCATTTGCAATCTTCTCCAGTGCCTTAGTCAGAATAGGCTCTGTTACGTTGCAGAAGTCTTGAGTAATTTCAAAACTCTTCGTGACTTTAAATGAACAGAGGTGTATTTCTCATTCATGTTATATGTCTATCATGGGTTGGCTGGGAGCCTCGATCACCAGATTTATTAAAGAACCTAGGATGATGGAGCCAGAGTACGTCAGTTGTTGGTCACTGGGCCAGAGGGAAAGAGAGCTCTGGAAAGTCTAGACCCGGCAAATTAAATGGCCTGTGTTGGAACTGACATGTGTTACTTTTGCTTACAACTCAAATATCTATCACACAGCCTCCCTCAAACCCACGGGGACAGAAGTACAATCCTACTATGTACCTGGAAAAGAGCTAGAAATTATTGGTGAAGAACATTTGTGACGGCCATATTTTGTTATCAAAACCAGTCTTTGAAGGGGAGAGAACCCATATTATCACTCAGATCTTAACTGAAAAGGGCAACTACACTTAAAGGGAAGACTGTCAGTCACATGGGTGGAGGGAAAATGGGGCTATTTTTGCCAATCAGAAATACCTTTCCATATCCTTAGAAAGTGACATAAGAATCATAATTCTTGGCACTCCTTTATTTCCCAGAAAGACTTCCTATTATTTCTGTGACAAACTACCAATCTATTCAAACCCGTCTGTTTCTCTCTACTTGCTTACTTCTTTAACCAAGTATTTGTAAATTGCTTTTTCTTGTGGAATTTTATAAAAGCGGAGAACTGCAGAGTTATAAGGGACACTAAAAACTGGTTGTTGGGTTATCTATTGCTTTTTACCAAAATACCTCAAAGCCTAATGGTTTAGAACAACCAATTTATTTTACTCACTGGTGTAGGTCAGGAATTTGGGACAGATTTGGATTGGTGATTCATCTCCAACCCACAGGGCGTCAGCTGGGGCAGCTGGGGCTGGAGGAGCCACTTCCAAAATGGCTTCTTCACTCATGTGTCTGGCACTGTGGTGCTCCTTGGCTTTCTTCCTCTCTCTATATGACTTCATATCCTCCAGGGTCTCTCAGGAGAGCTTGAGCTTCCCACAGCACAGTGGCCTCTGAGTAGCTGGACTATTTAACATGGCGGCTTAGGGCTCTAAGGATGAGTGTTTCAAAGACCTCATTTCAGAAAACCCCCAGTGTCATTTCCACTGCATTCAATTGGTCAAGTAAGTCACTCAAGGAGCCCAGATCCAAAGGGAGGAGTCTAGACACCTTATCCTGATAGAAAAATATCCCCTCTGCCTCATTACCAAAAGTTTAGAAACGCTGAGTGACTTGCCAAAGTTGAACAGGTCTCTAGATTCCCATCCCGTTTCCTGCCATTAACCGTATTTCCCCTTTCTCTCTTATACACTGCAGCCTTTCTCTGGGCCCAAGATTCTTTACTCATAAACATATGGAACTGGAAAGATGATCTCTAAGGTCGCTTTCTCTCTAACATATATTTAACGAGTCCTATAATTTGCATCTCTCCTTCAGATTTTCCTCAAAATTCTCTCCCCATGAAAGCTCTCTGATTAACAAAACCTGGCTTTAATCACACACTCCCCATTAGTGAATTTCCTCAGCACACATGTGGGTAGCTTTTGCACTAAGATCAAGTTCTGTACTTGTTTTAATGTGTCACAAGTCCCAATTCCCAGTGACTTCATCCGACATTGATCTCTTCCTTCCAAAAATTCCTATTACATTTTTAGTTCAAACCACAGAATTTGGCCTTTGAGGACATGGTGTCTTGCATTGCTTTTAAATTGTTTCATGTGTATAAGTTATGTCTTGCCAATTGGACCTTAAGCTTCATGGAGCTATCCAAACTTTATTCTTTTAAGAACTTAGCTCGGTAATGGGTGTAAGAAGTGGGTAGTGGTGCCTATTGATGATGTTTGAGTTTCTTCTTCTGTCCTTCTACTTACACATTACTATTTAGCTTGTCACTTCACTTTCTGGTTAGTTTACCAAGAGCAGAAGCTTTATTTTATTACATTGGTATCCTTCTAAAAAATTGTATACTCTAGTGTATCATTCATGACACATACTTAATCAATTTCCCTAGGTAGCTTCTTCTTTCTGATCTGCTAATCTAAGAGTTATACCCACACCAAGGGAATTTTTCCAAAACTGCCCCCTCCCTATTTTTTATCTGTAAATAATTCAATATTTTCTTACAAAACCACATCATCATCAGACTAAGAAATTGAGTAGCAATGCAATAATGTTATTTAATATATAGTCTATAATCCAAATGATCTAAAAAAGTCCTGAAAAGATTTGAAAAGATCTGGAAAGGTTTTTTTCAATACTTCTTTCTTTATATGGTTTTGGGTTTTTTATCCAATCTAGAATCATACATTGGATTTTGTGAGCATGTCTCTTTAAAGTCCTTTAGTCTTCATGAAATTGATGTATTTGAAGACTGCAGGCCAACTGTCTTGTAGAATATCTCCAAACCTTGATGGTTACATTCATGGCCAAACATTTTGGGTTAGCAAACTCTATGGATGAGTATAATTCCCACGGCCTCCTTAAGGAGGCACATAGTTCCCATCTGTCCCCTTATCAGGGATGCTAACTTAGAATACTGTGTCGCAGCTGGTATTTACCAAATTTCTCCCCTGTAAAGGTACTCTTTCCATTTCTAATTAGGTGAACTCTGGAGTATATTTTGAGATTATGTATGTAACCTCTCCTTTCACAGCTTTTCACGTGATGCTTTCAGCACCCACTGATGATCCTTGGCCAAGTAAATTCTTACATTGATGGTGTTACATTTTTAACTAGTGTTTCACTCCCCTATCTTCCATATCAGTATCAACTCATGACTTCTTTCTTTAATCCAAGTCTTATAACTCTCTACCACAGTTGGTTTTTGATGCTCAAATTGTTTCACGTTTGGCCAGTGAGAATTTCTTCCATCTGGGTACTAGGCCATTTTGATGGGTCTTTGAGATGCCCTTGGATTTCTAACATAAGACTTCTAGGCTGGTCATTTTCCTGCCACATTTCCCCTGGACCATTACTAGTGTTAGCAGAGAACAGTACTGAGAAGCCATGGTCTGGATTTTGGACATCCTTATGGCTCCTGAGGGATAGTTCATTTTAATTGAATTTTATGAAAGATAAATGTACAGAAGTGAAAATTCCTTTTGGAGGAGGACTGATGAGTGATGTAATTTTTGAAAGCTTTTTCAGTTTCCTTTTCATTTTAATGACTGCAAGCTGGTTTGATATTCTTGGGTATCTTGCCCTAAGAACTTTGAATTCTTTCCTTTTCCTATCTGAATGACTGAAGAAATCATTCTTTATTCTTGATTTTCAGCAACATAAGTAGGATTTATTTTAGTGATGAATGTTTATCAGATTTTCTTGTAACATGATATGCCCTTTCTGCTATTTAAAAAATTTTACATTGTATCTATGAATATATATTTTTAAGAGAGAAAGCACCTGTGGGTGCGGGGGTGGGGACAGAGGGAGAGGGAAAGAGAGAATCTTAAGCAGGCTCCATGCTCAGTGCAGAGCCCGATGTGGGGCTTGATCTCAAGACCCTGAGATCATTACCTGAGCCAAAATCAAGAGTCAGCTGCTTAACCAACTAAGCCACCTGGATGCCCCCCCACCTTTTTTTTAAGTAGGCTCCACGCCCAGCATGGAGCCCAATGTGGGGATTGAACTCACAGCTCTCAGATCAAGACCTGAGCTGAGATCTAGGGTCAGACACCTAACTGACTAAGCCACCCAGGCACCCCTGTGAATGTATCTCTTTTCTATTTGTTGACTTTTGTGTTTTAGAGATACAAATTATTTTTATATGTTTATCTTTAATTTTATAATCCAATATATTTAATCTTCCCATTTTTTCTTAGTCTGCATTCACTGTGATGATATGCTCCTTTCTTCTGTATTATTGATAGATTTCTTCCAATGACATTCATTTTCTTTCGTCTATCTCATATTTGTTATGGTGTCCTTTTGACCTTCGATTTGTTTCCTTAGCTCAGTAGTGTCTCTTTTCATCTCATTTGGCTATTTAACCTCTTAACTTTGAGGTTCTGTTTTGTTGAGTTTGTATTACTCAGCTTTCTTTGTTGCCACAAAGACTTTGTAAATATCTCTATCTTTACTTTTCTTGATTTCCTCTTCTAGGTTGTTGCCTTTATGCGTATTTTCCATCTTATGTCCCTTTGATAATTCTCATGTTGGCTATATCGACATCATTGTCATGTTGTTTCTCTCTGAATTGTTCATGCTTGGACAGCGCTCTGTCAAACTTCCGTTTACTCTGACATTGCATGAGTGACTTCTTAAGTCTGTTTTACCTCTCTTTCATCTCTCCTTCCCTCTGACGTGCAGGCTGAGGGCTGGGTATTTCTTCCTTTCCCACTTTTGTGTAAATAGGGTCAGGCAAACTTTTTTTTTTAATAGACTACCTGGATTAGCTCTCTACTCTGAGATAACCTTTAAAGTCTCAAAGGCACATTCACCTAAACTTGGCATTCATCCCACTCATGTGGGAGAATATTCTCAGGTGTGAAGTCCTTTCCGAATTTGTCATGAGTCTCTGGAGACTTCACTCCCCAAGGTGAGAGATGTGTCCACCCTCTCCTTTCTGCTAGGCACCCTGCTCTTTATTTCCCCTCCCACTCAGAAATCGAGGGAGATAATGTTATCATTCAGTATCCTTTATTATTATTTTTATTATTTTTTAAAGATTTTGTTTATTCATCTGAAAGAGAGAGCAAGAGTGGGAGGGGGAGGGGCAGGCAGAGAGGGAGAAGCAGACTCCCCGCTGAGCAGGGAGCCCGACCAGAGGACCAGAGGCTTGATCCCAGGACCCCAAGATCATGACCTGAGCCAAAGGCAGATGCTTAACCGACTAAGCCACCCAGGTGCCCTGCTTCTCTATTATTTTTAATCAAGTGGGCTTTTAGCCAGTGTTTTCAAAGTTTTTCGACCTCAAAGAATAGGACTTTGGTTGGGGGTGACATTAAGAACGAAACTTATTTCATCTCTGCTCTTAAATACACTGTTTCTTTCTTAGGCCATAACTTTTTGAAGCTTAAAATATTAGGTTGGTTCTTTCCTTACTTGGTGGCAGCTTATAGATTAAAAAAAATATTTTATTTGATTAGATACTAAGGGAGTGAAAAAAATGTGAGGTAGTTTCAGTCATCATAACATGGAAATTCTCCCTTCAACCCCCCTCCCTCTCTGGTTATAAAATCAATTCATGCCCATTGTAGAAAGTTTAGAAAACACCCAGGGGGAAAAAACGAGGGAGAAAGAAAGAAAGAAAAGAAGGAAGGAAGGAAAAGATCACTTGTAACCTCAGATAATAAGTATTATAATCTTGGCAGGTCGCTTTTTCTACAACTACATTTTTAAAGCCCAAACTTGGATTACAGTGTGTTTAACATTTTGAGTCCTGCTGTTTTCACGGGACTCATTTGACCAAGTAATTGCTCTTTTCGAAAATACAACTTAAAGACTACAAAATACCCCATATATGGATTTTCCAGAATTTTGTCAGTTATTAATGTGCTACTGTTTGGGGTTATTTCTTGTTTTTCAGTGTTCTAAACGATGTTGTTATGAGCATTTTTATTTGTAAACCTTCGTTGTCAGTTGATTTATTTCTGTCAGCTACGAGGCTAAAATGGAAGTCATTGCATCCAACAGTTAGAACTTTTAAAGTCTGCTAGTGTACTTGCCAGTTTGTTTTTTCAGAAACGTTTACCTCATCTAAACAATATGAAATTAATATAAAAGGGTCCACCCTACCCTGCCCGCCTCACTTCACTCCGGCCTTGCTGCGTGAGGCTTCTGCTTGCCCTTCCGGCCTAGGCCTGGGGGTTGCACACAGTAGGTGCTCAGTGGGTGCTTTCAGGACAGATGGGCCTCCACGTTCCTAAGGTTTATTGCCTTGGTCTGCGTCTTAGCAGGTGGCTGAAGACAACAGCAGGCAGGTAAATTTGGACAGCTCGACATGTGCGCTGCCCACTCTGCTTCATGGCCGGCCGCCCGTGGGGTGCCTGCAGGGACTCAGGGTCCAGGGGCGAGGGAGGCGTGAGCCAGGCAGCTGCGAGCCTGGGCCGCTGCAGAACGCAGTTCTGCTCCTACTGGTTGCTGGATCTACGGGGAAAGCAGGATGCAGGCCTAGCCCAGGGCGCCGGACTCGACCTGTCTCTTGGCTTTGCCCCCGACGGGCAGCTCTTTTCCGATGAGTTCTTCGGATGCCCTTACTCCGCGAGCATGTGCCATTTGTGTTGACCACGCAGACCATCGCAGGAAGCACCAGCACGGTGACGGTCACCGTCATTCTCAGAACCCAGATCTCAAGCTACTTAAAGAGCAGTTCGGTGAAGCCGCTGGGTCTCCGATCCGGTTGTCCTGCTGGTAAGGCTCTTTCCTCCCCCAATGACTGAGCGAAACTGCACTGCAGTTGGTGTGCAGTCGCGGGCCACCTACTGTGTGCAAAACAGTCTACAAGCTCCTGAAGTCCTAGTGATGAGCAAGGCACGGTCTCTCTCCTTCACTGATGGAAAATACCCGTCTCCTCAAGGAGGTGGCGGAACGATGAGCAGGACGGTATGACAGCTTGAGGGAGCAAAGCGAGAAGTGGCGCAGGTGCACGGCTGAGGGACCACTAGCCTGACAGCCCCGGCAGCCCAGGCCAGCAAGGGACTATGTATTCTTAGTCCTCCCTTCTGCCTCCCGAAGGTTCTCTGGTATCTACAGACAGACTGTGATGAAACCTGGAAGGGGAAAGCTGTCCCGGAGGGGCAGGGAGAGCTGTGCTGCTGACGGTGCCTGCGATGTGCTGATGCCAGCTTCCTGGGAGCTCCGGGTCTCAGCACCGGTTGGCAGAGCCAAGCTCTCTTTCCCAGAGACCCTGCCGCCCACAAACACTGGCTGGGAGGTTCATTCCTGACACTTGCTTTTCATTTACTTGCTTTTTCTTTCCTTCCTTTCTGAATCATTCCTGAGCTCTGTCACTCTGTCAGCAGTTTTTCTCTTCCTCACTATTGCTGAGCTAACTCACATCTGAGATCTCCCAACTTGAATTTATGTTTTTCTTTCATTGCTTCTATTATTTTCTTAGTGCCCGTTAGCTTGTATTCAAATATTAAGTTGTGGATTTTCTCTGCGTCGTGGCCATAGTTTTTGGCCTGTCTCCATTTTCTGTACGTTTGTAATTCTGAGTGATCCTTTTTTTCCCTTCTGTGGTTGGCAGAGTCCCCTCAAAGTTGTCCGCATCCTAATCCCCAGAACCCGTGTGTATGTTATGCTGCATACACGGAGAAGAGGCATTACGTTCACAGATAGCATTAAGTTTGCTTTTCACTTCGCCTTAAAAGAAAGAGATTATTCTGATTAGCTGGAGGGGTCCGATGTAACCACAAGGGGCCTTCCAAGTGGACGAGGGAGGCAGAAGAGGAGCCAGAAATGCGAGAGAGATTTGAAGACGCTGCATCGCTGGCTTCGAAGACAGAAGAGGCCGAGAGCCAAGGAATGCAGGTGGCCTCTAGATGCTGGGGCAGGCAAGGAGACAGAATCTTCCCCACAGCCTCCAGACGGGAGGCCGCCCTGCTGACATCTTGATTTCAATCCTGCCAGCCCCATTTTGGACTTCTGACTTCTACAATAGAAAAATAATACGTGTGCTTTGTTTCAGGCCACTAAATCTGTGGAAGTTTGTCACGACATCAATAGAAAACGAATATGCCCTGTGACAGTATCTTTGCAGGAAGTTCCAGTGCGGTTCTGTCCTGTTACCTGTTTGAGGCGAGATGAGATGAGGGAGAGCTGCCAGCCTCGCGCTGACATTCCCCGTCCCTAGCAAGCACCGTCCTGCAGGGGGCAAGTCTCCTGCTCAGCATGGGCTCCTGCTACATCTCCTGCAATATTTCAGAAAGCATCTTACTTTGTCTAGACTTTGACGTGGGGACAAATGGAAATTGGAAAATGTTCGGCTGCCTTCTCAGTTCCTTTTCACCCTCTTCCATCTTTGCCAATGGGCAAACCCTTTCTGATTTTGGGGGGTGTGGTGGGGAAGGAGAAGGAGAAAAGCAGGAGAAAGAAGCTTGGTGAGTGGAAGAAAGGCAGGACCGAAGAAACGCAGAGGAGAGCAGCGCCACGTTCATCAGCTCAGGCTTCAGATGAAGGTCAAGCTTTCTACAAGTATGACCGATACCTCCCCCACACCCTCTTGACTTTCGCGTTCTCAGTCCGTGTGTGGCCATAGAGTTCTGGAAATCATTCCGACTCCTGCATTTTGATAGAATTTTCAAACAAGCAGCTCTTACGTTGAAGGACTCAAATCAGAGCATTGATGCCATATGCACCGCCTCCCCCCTCTGCCCTCCAGTTACGTGCATGCGTGCGGGGTGTGCGTGCGGATGCGCGCGCGCGCGCGCGCACACACACACACACACACACACACACACTCTCTCTCTCTCTCTCTCTCTCACGCACACCCCTATGAGTTACAAGGACTAGCTGATGGCAAAATTCCTCCACACACTGATGAGGCCGGTGGAATATATAAAGAGTGTTTCGTTATGCACCTCCGATGCCGGAGAAATGCAAATGAGTTCAAGTACAAACGCGAGTTCCAAGGAGCCGCACTGAGGCGTCAGGCCGCAGCTTGCTCAATACACTCACTTGCCTCTTGTTCGCGCCATCCCCGATTTGCACCTGCAATTACCTCTTCACACCTGGGAGTGCACACGTTTTGTTGATTCCATTTCGGGAATGTTCAGCCTACGTGTTTCCCAGAATAAAGAGCCTTCTAGAGCTCTGAATTCAGATACCAAGGTGACAATTACTGGTGTTCTTGATTGTTTAAAAAAGATAGTAGGAAAAGGAAAAAAGAGAGAGAGAGAGAAGCTGCAGAAACAAAAGAAAAAGTAGGCAAAGTCTCACACCTACCTTCAAAGGAACTGGATTTGCAAATCTTGGAACTTTCAGCCTCTGTTGCTTTTAAGTTATCAGTGAACTCAGCCCCCCACTAACAAGAGACAGAAATTCCAGGAACAGCTCGCAGGACAGACTGTGTCATTTTCTACAAAGGCGGCTGGAAATCATTTACGCTGCAAGATTCTCTGGGGTGATAACAAGGTATTCAAAATGAGAGGGAGTCTGAGATCATCTTCAAAAGGTTCCCAAAGTGAAAGCTGCCCCCGCTCTCTAGAAGATTCCTCTGGAAGAAAGCAGATGCAAACACGTCACTTCAGGTTGTTGAGACTGACATGGTTTTCTGCACCTGTGCTCGGAGTTGCCTGTCATTTCTGGATGAGGGCAATTACATGAGATGAGGCTGAAGTTCGGTGGGCACCATAGGTCAAATCGTCTGGTGGTTTGCCAGCCCAAAGTGAATGAACCGTACCTTCCGATAGGGCAACAAGTATTTCTTCCTTCTGGGTTTCTTCACACACAGTTGAGCGCCGTTCGGACCTGGGAGGCCCAGCAGTAGTAGGTCCAAGCTGCAGAGATAAATGATAAACATGGAAAGAGGTTCCCCGTGGCCTCTGGGTATTTTGCAAATCTAAGAAACAGCGGTGTGGCTCCAAGGTACAAGCTCCTAGAGTAAGACCGTCAGTATTCGTGAGGCTCTGCTAGGAATGGAAATCATTTCTATATTTTTAAAAACGCATTTTTATTAAAAAGAACAGTGGTTTGTGGGCACAGATTAAATCATACTGAATACATGCTACGCCCTTCACATGCAACGTGACTTTGTCAAAAATTGTGTGCGGTGGTGACTGTTACTATCCGCATGTCACAGACCAGGACGCTGAAGTATGAAGAAGTCAAGTACCTTTTCCAAGGACTCATGCTTGTTCATTTTTAGAAAAAGTATTTGAATTCGGTGTGCTCGACTCCAGAGAACAAACTCTTGGACATTTGGCCTACAGACAAGTTGTAAATATATAGTTGTGGAGAGAAAGGTAGTCTTCGTACGTTTTTTCTCTTGGATTCAATAGTTGACGTTGACCTGATACTGTCTTTGGGACACGGGGATGTCACGGCTGGGAAAGTGAACCGAGAGAGGGCCACTGAGAGACATTCATTTTGAGTAACATGCCGTTATTTTCAGAATGTACTTCCTGAACCCTTTATGTGCGTAGAAGCATCTTGCTATTCCCCACGCGGTCTGTAGATGAACTAATAATGCAGTAAATTTATGCCTGGGAATCTTAGCGGTTTCTCCATGGGCCCATGGAATGAGCAGTAAGACTCAAGCTAAATTTCCTGCATTTCACTCAGCTGAGAAGATCAAGGAATGTGGACTGACTCCAGGAAATCCAAGATCAGCTGACAAGCTCTATCTTCATATGGTTGTCTTTCAGAAGGAAGACATCAGGGTGAAGCAAGGTATATCTGGAATTATTCACTCAAGACTGGACACATCAGTGGAATATTTCTCCAGGGCACATTTGTGCTGTGTCCGTTTTTTCGTTGAAGAAATTTAGTTTCTGCTTTCCCTATTTACTTTCCCTATTTTCCAAAAGAGACAGTAAATTCACAGTAGCAGATGGCACCTTCTCAGAAACACTGTCAGGCAGACCTGTAGAGCACAGAGGGACAGACTCAGGCAGGCAAGACAAAATCAGCACTAAAATCCCATTTTAAAGGAACAGTGTAGAAGTTTAGAAACATCGTCTAGTTCTTCAAATCGGTAGACATTGATGCAAGTTCTATTTGGCAACGGCACTGTGCTACGGTTAGCTGCTGGTACAAAGGGAGAATGCAAAGATGAGAAAGAGGATTTATTCCCTTCTTCAAGAAACTTACACTTCCGTGTGTAAGACAGACACGTTGACCACTAGCTGTCATACAAATATAAGTGTGAAATAGTGCTACCTATTGGCTAAGGAATGAGTGTATAATCTCGTCTGGTGGTTGCCGGTAGGAAGGCAGTAGAGAGAAAAACAAGGAGTTTCGCAGTGTTGACATTCGTGTGCTTAGAGTACAAGACGTGAATGATTAGATGTTGAGGGTTTTGTCCAAAGAGAGTGAGTTTGGTGCTATTGACACTGGGGTTAATGTGGAGCCCCCACGTCCCACATGTAAGCCATGGGCCTCAGGAAAACAGAAGAGGTATAGAGGATTCATTGCAAGTTAATCCTAAGAATGAGGGGGGCCATGAGCACTCTTTTTGCATGCGAAGCTCCCCACGTGATATTTGCTTACAATCAGCAAGTCCGAAATTAAAACATGAGGTCAAATATTAGCAAAGAATGATGAGACCAGATGTCTTATTTCTTATGTCTTACTTGATGGATTGATTGATTCATTCAACATTTCCTGCATGACTATGACAGATATCATGGCTAGCACTGGGCCAACAGAGAGAAGTACCTTCAATCTCACATTTGCTTACCATTACAAAATAAGAGATAAGCAAATGTTTTCCACTGAGGACCTGGTGGGGTGCAGGGTAATGGGGTTCGGCACTTTTGCTCTTATTTGCCAAGGTCCTCAGAACTGAAGTGGAGCCATGCTTGGTACGCAATATCTAGAAAATCGATTTCACCATTCCCCCAATGTAGAAGCCAGCTTGGGTTTTAGGGCCCACTCCTACAACATGTAAAGTTCTATTTGTCTTTTTTTGAAATATTCCATCCATGATAGATGTTTGGGCTTTTCTCTTTGAGACCAGCTGGTTGTTTTTCAGTCTTACAGGTTCAAAAAGCAAGTTTGTCTTAAAAATGGGGGCTTCAAAATGTCATGATGTCAAGACAAATATTGCCCGTGAAAGGGTACGCGTGAAGGAGTGAGCGGTCAAACCAAAAACGTTGCGAGGGGCATTTAACGACGACTTGGTTTTCGTAACCTCTGTGATTTGACATCTCCAAGTACTCCGTCAGTATTCGGCAACCCCCCATCCTCTTCTGTTGTTCATCATAGCAGCTCTGTTTTCTATTTGGAGCATACTGATTTGTCAATAATCAGCAGAGTTATTGGTCTGGCAACTTCCTGTGTCTCCCGTCTCTCAATGAGAGTATGTGGAGATGTGCCCAGCTCTTCAAGGGCACTGAGACTGACCACAATATTCACTGTATGTGATCAAAGGAGGGGGAATCATCTGTACCTCACAAAGGGTGGTAACATACATGGTCCTCGACTTCATGGGAACAGGGAGAACCCGGAAGAAAGTCCTGGGGAGACCGAGTTTGGCAGGCTCCTTGCCTGCTGACAGCAAAGGCATTTGTGGCAGAACATCTTAGAGCGTTGGCACTTTGTGAAAAATGACTTCAGGAAGTCGTTTCAAGGAAATAGAAAGTCTTTGCTGACTCAACTTAGCCAATCCCAGATGTAGCACATCTCTTCAGCCCAAGTGTCAGGGATCTGGTAGCTGATCGTTCGAGCCCGTTCCTTTATCTTGAACACACTGGAAACAGGATAACATTGCCTTTCCTCAAAGCTGGTTTGAAGTTTCTTGTTTGGTCAGTACCTACAATGGATTAATATCCCTGTCATGTTCCTACGTTATGGGAACAGAGAGGATTTGGGATCATAGACTGTGGGGGGTAAAGGAGACTTAGTGATGGTGTAGTTCAAATTCCTTATATTGTAATAGATCAGGCCAGAGATACTAGGTAACTTTCTGAAGGGCACAATTAGTCAGGGACGGTGTGAGGGTGAAAGGGTAGACTTCCCCAATCCTAGCGAAGCGGTATTTCATCTGCGACATGGCAACTCAGCACGTGCATGGCAGCTGGGGATTCTCCTCCAGCCTTAGTTACTCCCAGCTACCAAACTACTGCTTGGTAAGACGGGGCTGCAGGGTCCTAAGCTGACTAGCTTCCCAATAAATGAGTTTTATTCAATACTGTGTTAGACCATTATACTTCTAGAACCGTGCTATCCCCTAGAAATAGAACGTGAGCCATAGCTACTATTTTGAAATTTTTATTGGCTACATTAAGGAAAGCAAAAAGAGATAACTAAAACCAATGTGATATACTTAATTTTGTTCAGGATTTCAAAACACTATGATTTCAACAATATAATCAGTATAAGCTGTAATTGATGAAGTAGTTTACCTTTTTAAAAATACCAAGTCTTTGGGATCTAGTGTATTTTATTTCAATAGCCACATGTGGCTGGTGGGCACCATATTGGTCAGCACAGTTCTAGAACTAGTCCTCTTTCTGTGGTCTCCGCTGAACCCAACTTAGAGGGGAACTTCAAATGGTTTAATTTCTGAGAAGGATATTTTCTAAGGCAAAACCAAAAGATTCATGTACTTTCTCAAGAATGAGAAGCAGCCCAGAAGATGCAGTTTAGAAACCAACATATTCAAATTTCTGGTACATTCTTTTTTTTTTTTTTTTTTTTGAAGTGAGGGTATGGCATATTGAAATTGGTACTTGAAAAATGTAAAGCAAATGGAGGCTATAGATTAGCCATCTGTAGAATAAATACTGATTTTGGAATAAGCTGCTCCATGCTTCTGGGTCAATAACTGTGGCTCTTTTCCTTTTGCTGAAATGCTCTCATGTTTTTGATCTTTCACTATTGGCGAGCTGATACGGTCTCAATAACCCTCCTAGACTCTTTATGCTCTGATGCTATAAATCCCTTGAGAGCATTCTCTACAACATGTATTTTTCTTCCATAGGCAATATTCTACTCTTCTACATGAATGAATTTCTACATAAAAAAAAATAGAATTTCCCAAAGTTGAACAATAGACATATATAATTGGTTGAGGCAGGGAGGGAAAGATAATTCTAAGTAAAAAATTCATAGAGATAGTCTAGAAGGTACCAGATTAAGAGACTGAGAACTTTCAGGGCTGGTGGAAAAGGGGGAGGTCAGCTATGGAAAGGCAGCCTGTGGCCCAGGTGGCCAAATAGCCTTGGTCAACCAGAGACTCTCGGTTCTTCAAGAGCCAGGGCTACTCTGTTGGTTTATGTCTGTATCTGTGAGGCCTGGCGCATTATGTGACCATTTGGTAGCTTCATAAAAGATTGTTAATTTGATGAATAAAGGATTAAGAAAATCAAGCCCCACATAATTTTTTCTGTTCCCTTCCAACCTCTTGCCTCTTCTGGATCCTCCAGCAGGAGTCAAGGCAGACAGGTTGGTAACCCTGGAACCTTCAAAAGTCACACTTCAGCCAGTGAGATGAGTTTTTCTTTCTTTACTCCCCAGACAGGAATTGAAAGGGGCTGCGGCTACTACCTCCGGCTTAGAAGAGGACCCCTATTCCAGTGCTGACTGCCTCTCAAATCTCCCTGCCCCACTGCCTTACAGCAGGTATCCTGAGGGGTGGAGGGAGGACAGTGGGGTAAGATGGCGGTGAGGTGGTCAGGCCGCGTGTAACAAGCCTCTTGCACGCTGCCTCACATCCTCTGGTTCCAACTATGGCAAAGGTTTCCTGCTATGTGTTCTCACCTCCTCACCTAAGCGTGCCCAGGCCTGATGTGGGTCCCAGCACATTTTTGACCCCATGGTGTAAAGCAGGGGTTTAGCACTCACACAAGAATAATCTGGAAGTGTCAAGGCCTTGAAACCCCATGGGGCACCCCTTTTCAAACAGGAAACAGAAGCTCGGAGACAAATGCTCATTCTTCTGTCTACACCTCAGGTGGCTGGCTCTGACCCTCTTCAGGAGTGTCCCCCGTCAAATGCCCATGTCCTGCGGCGGTGGTCCACTCTCTAGATCACCTTTGTTTTGTCTTTCCCTCCTTCCACTCTTCACTCCCCCATCCCTCACTGCTGCTCCCTGTGGATCTATCCCAAATGAACCCCTAACCAGCTTTGTCTCAGGTATGCCTTTGGTGGGGGGGCATCCTGGCTAAAGAGGGATCCTTCCCTGATGTGATCCAGAAGAAGGGGCCTTCAGGTTCCAGTCAGTGCAGCGGCTCAGTGGAGATCCACGGGGCATGGGCTTGACTGACGGGGGGAAGCAAGATTCAAACATGACTCTGCATGAGGGTTGGGACATTGCGTGTGTGTGTGTGTGTGTGTGTGTGTGTGTGTGTGCGCGTGTCTACGTGTGTTTATGGGGTGCTGGGAGGCAGAAGGGAAGGTGCTCTGAATTTCCCCCATCACAAACACCTGCTGGCAATTAGCCCCTTGGCTTTAGTGGAAGTTTAATTTTCCTACCAAGATCCCCTCCTTCCCACAGCAACAGGGGCTCTCAGGGAGTCCTTCTATGCCAACTGATGTTGAAAGCCAAATTTGGCTAGAGATAGGAGGCTGAGGCTTATCAATGCTCAATATTCAAAATGCAGATTTTAAGAAGGTTGAGGCTCTCTGTAGCCACGTAACTGGAGGTGGGGAATGGACTCGATACCCTCTCCAGAGTTGTTTTGTCCCTCGTGAAGCACTTAGGTGTTTGAGTGTACGCGTAGGGGTTCAGGGAGGAAGAGAGACACCTATGTGTATGTGTGGGGACATGAATTTAATTTTCAGAATGTGTGCTGAGTGATCCAGCAGACCCTGACCGCTTATTCAGAGCCAGGATAAATGACTCAGTGGGGCAGAGATCTGGTGAGGGGAAGAGCTGGTCAGAATCCGTATCACAGACCACCCACTAATTACCCCAACCTCTCCCCCCGCCCCCAAACACACACACTGAATAACAGGGCAAGGGGTAGCTCCAGAGAAGGGAGTATTTTTTTTAAAGGTGATAATAAATCCTCGCTTCCATAAGCTTCTGAGGCGGTCTTGCTTAGGTAATGGCATCTAGAACAGATGCCCAACAGATAAAACAAACCACAGATAAAAACCAGCTTCCTAATGCTCATCTCTGGAAAAAGAAGGTTAACTTCTTGCCAGAGGAGCCTCGTGAGCCCACCAGCCAGGCAAGCCTAGGACACGTCCCACCTTTCTCTTGAATCCTTCCTCTTCCCCAGGCCTGGAAAACACACCCACCTCCAGGGCAGTCTGAACGCCACCAAACTCCCTTGGAAGGGGAGCTCTGGGTTTAGCCACGAGGCTTCTTCAACCCCAGTGCCCCGACAATGTCGTTTTGGGCCTCTCTGAGGCCAGGGTATCTGCCTCCTCCTCTTCTCAGGGACTCTGGACTTCACTCCCAGGCTGGCCCAGGAAACCAGAACGCCAAGGCCCGTCGCAGGAGCCCACTGCCTCTTCCATAGCGGGCCGCCCTCCTGAGGAGCTCTCCGCCTCTGACCTGCTCCTGCCTGCTTCTCGCTGGGTCAGTTATGAGGTATCATTACATCATCAGCTCTGCTCTGCGTCCGGGACGTCGGCTTGGCCCGATCACACCTCAATCCAGAAGACCACCCTGAGAGGGGCTATCAGATTTTTTTCTAAGAGCCCCTCCTTGTAGATTTCTCTCTTAGCTGGATGTGGGAGAGCTCTCTCCTGACCTGCATGCACACCGATCGCAGCTTTGCGCCTCTAGCTTTTGCTCTGAAGACCACACCGTAGCTTTTCCCCTGGTTATCAGCTCACCCCACTCACCCTTCGTTCACTCCAAGAGGCTTTAGGGCCCCTGACATGTGCAAATGCAATACGCTTGCTCCAAACACAGAGACCAGGGTCATGTACATGAAGTGAGATCCCTGACTCACTTCAGTTTGCTCAAATGAATGACTCAGGCCTGAACAGCTGTGGGTCCAAGAAACATAAGCTGTCGAGGACTGGAAGGTGGGGCCGAGTCCTTCAGAAGTGGTATGTAAGAGACGGCTGGGAGCGCAGAGACAGCGTCCATCTGGACTGTGGGATTGACCTGCACATTCATTACCCATCCACAGACCGCTCAAAGGACCAAGTAATGGTCACCCTGGAACCATGATTAAAGAGTGTGAAATGGCTCATTTACAGCAAAAGACACCATAGTCCATGCGGTGGTAGCCAGTCTCTGCTGGCTGGCTGTCATTTCATAATTAATACATTTTTTGGCAATTAAATAAAGTCATATTCAGTAAAAAGTAAATGCTGACTCGGGAACTTATGGGAAGCTTTTTTTACTTTGAAGAATTGCTTAAGCACTCTCTTTTCGAAAACACTGGGAAGTTATGTAAAGAGAGATGAATACATTATAGTAAGTTTGAAACTGCTTGCAGCCTGTACGTCAGGCTAAAAACATAGACATTCACTACTGTTTTCCCTCTGTTCACCAAAAATTTCACTTGTCAAAACAAGAAAAAGATGAATTTATCATTGTACTAAATGTAAAATGACTGGAAGCCACAACTCAGCATATGTCCATCTCTCTCGTAAAATAGTCACGGATCTTTGAAGCAAGATGGATATTTGCTTCCTTTTTTTAAACTTCTTCAACTAGATGCAGACTGATTAACAAATGAGCTCCAATAGTCCCAGGTGACAGGCTGATTTCCCACAAGGGGCAGCCCACGTGTCTTTCCTCCACAGCCACAGACGGCACCTCTGACGCTGCCAGCCCTCCCCCCTGACACGCAGCTCCAGGCCAGCGTCAGGTCCACTGAGAAGCAAACCCGTCTCTTCCAGCTCAGGATCCCACCGCTGCCTCTTACGAATGACATGCTGTTCACACGGCAAAGACGGTACCTTTGTCTCCTATAAAATAATCAGCTCTCCTTCTTACCCCCAAGCTTCCAGCAAGCTCATTCAAAAGTTGATTGGAAGGGAGCTACTGCTAAGAAAATATTACATCTCATAGTCTGTGTGACTTTCATGCTCGTATCTGACATTGCCAAGCGGGAAACGATCGCGGCGTGCCAGCGCTAGTGTGACAGTGTGGCGTAGGTCTTGGAGGTGACGACAACATAGCTCGAAGGCTGCAAACCACATCTAGTCGGAACTTCTCACTTCAGGTGGGGCGTGAGGGTGCGAACTCTTGTCTGCTGTGCTGACCACGACTATCACGGCATTATCAAGGTAAAAAATAAATAAATAAATCTGCGGAGTATCTCCCTTCTGCAGAATGAATACATTTCTCATGGATTTACGAATTAGGCGTTTGATTTCATTTTTGGCGAATAGGAGCTGTGCAGAGAGATCATTCATTTGTCCACCTTCTGTATAACTTATTGCAAATAAATCATAAATCCATTTTAAACATATCCTCGGGGGTTTGTTACCAAATGTCTCAGAAAGACCCTTTCTGTAACTTTTTCCTGCGTTTTGGACTTTTAGTAGCGTTTTATTTATGAGGGGAGTCTGCGTGCTGGGAAGTCGTGGCAAATTGAAGAGCCCCAGTTGCAGTCCCCAGATTCACTTTATTGAAGAGGCCCATCTAGTCCCCGATGGGGAGAAAAGGCATTACCCTCGGAAAGTTAGTCTGATGCCAGAACGATGCGTGCTTCTTCCCCCACCCCCACCGATCCCCACCACGGAGCGAGCAAGTGTCCATTGATCTGGCTTCTTCCTCCTCGTAGAAATAAAACCCTTTAATTAAATCCTGGAGAGGTGTGAAGCCTGAATCTCACCATATACCACGTCATCAATATTGGAGAGAATTATTTTAGGGGAGACAGAGGGGGAAAGAACTCCCAACCTGCCTTTCCCCCCCCTGATTTAATAAAGTCTCAGCCTCCTGAGCCCACTGTGGTTTTCTTGAATTGCACAGCTGTTGCACAGCTGCTAGCAGCCTAGATCGATGCTGATCTTTGGCCAAAATGTTAATGAAGGATTCAGGAGAATGGAAAGTTAGTGCCGAGTCACTGGGGCCGGCTGGGGTGGATTCTTCCCCATGGAAGGCCAGGAGCCCACGGACGTACTGGACCTCAAAAGGAAAAAAAAAATCTTCAAACCATCAGCTTTGGAACAGATGCATAAGCAAATTCACCCGAGAGCTACTGTGTTTCTCATCTTTCATCCTTCTACAGGGAGCTAGATTCCCCCTGGAGGATTTCGGGCTGGAAGCATGCTGGGGTCTTAAAGGGGCGAGCAGGACTGCGTTATCTTGCAGGCTCCCGCCCCGCCTGGACTAAGGAGGCTGATTGGAGGGCAGGGAGGAGGAGTTAGAGAAGCTCTAGTCTTCCTTTCGGGATCTCCTTCCTTCCGCGCTTTTGAACCAGGAAAATCTCTTGCAAGCCCTCAGGTTCTTTAATCTTTCCTTTCCTGTCTATCAGGGGCTGAGAAGGCTCACTCACGGGGAGAGGAAGTAAATACATAGCGGATTGATTTCAGTGGCAAGTGTTGTTGAGGAACATACACGCCAGCTCCCTCCTCCACCTGAGTTTCTCTAGTCCTTCTGTTTTTTAATACAGTGTAGGGCCCTATCTGGCAAGAGGGGAAATAAGGGACACATCGTCTCATGGAGTGTTGTAGGTTCTTAGTGAAAGTTTACATGCAGACCCACTAGTAAGTAGCTAGTATTGCCTAATACAGTTTTATGTACAAGATAGAAAACGCTGACATATTTGACAAATTATGGGTCACGATGCATGTTTTCACGAAAAGCTCTGAATTCACCCCTTTCGGGCAAAGCAGTCAAGTCAGCATACCTGGGAAATAAAAGTCAGTTTGGACGTGCCGTGGCTGCCAGCCCACTGTGGGTGACCTTTCGCAATTGGCTTGGTGACCTGCTGCTGGGGTGGTTTTTCATTGGAGAGAAAAGCGGAAGTCTGCCCACCTTGCACACCCCCACCCTAGGGTAGGAGGTACAGTGAACTGAACTGGCACCTTCCCTCCTCAGCCAGCCATTCCAGCCAGGAGTTCCTGCACGGCTGGACCCCTCTGTGTCAAAGGTTAGCCCACCCTTCACACAGCAGCTCCCCACTCGGGTGAGCCGAAGTGGTATCTCTGGGGATGGTACGAAGAAGTCTGTGTTTTTCAAAAAGGATGTATTTATTTTAGAAGGGAGGGAGGGGCAGACAGAGATGGAGGGAGAATTTTAAGCAGATTCTGCACGGAGCGTGGAGCTGGACGTGAGGCTTGATCTCACGTCCCGGGGATCACAGCCTGAGATGAAACTGAAAGTCGGACGCTCGAGTGACTCCACCACCCAGGTACCCCAGAAGTCTGTATTAAACAAGAAATTAGTCTGGGTGATTCTAATGATTAACCAGTTCAGGTAACTGTTCCTTCCATTGAGTTTTATGAACTCGACTTATTTTATGCTCTGGCTGGTAAGATTCTGACTGCTTTTTCTGCCTTTACTAACTTTTCTGGCCACGACTCTGGTCTTCCTTCTTTCCATTTCTATCTGAACAAATTTCTGGTTTTAGCCCCTGCTGTTGATCCCATTCTGTTGACCCCATGCACTAGACAATTTTAGTTCCCTCCCAAGCATCATCTCCTCCATCTACCATCATACCCTGGCTTCTCTTTGGGAATTCACCTACCCCCTCTTGTCTGCCTTTGAGTTTGGTTGAAATTGTCCCCACCTCCAGTTCTAGGGGTGGTACCTGATTGTCTTAAACCAATGAGTATAATCTAGCCCCTCCTTGGGCACAAAGTGATTAATTTAAGGGCGGGCAAAACAGTGAGAAACAGAGGAAAGCAATTTCACAGGTATTTGGAATACCTGGTATAGAAAAGTTTGTCCTTATTTTATTTGAAATACTGGAAGGAATGCTTTATTTTTTCCTGCTAGATGTGACAAAGAAGGAAGCACCAGGAGAACTGTTGGCAGCCATCTTGTGACTAGAAGGGAAGAATCTGCCAAGAATGAATTCAACACTGAAGAAGCAAGGCTGACAAGGACACGGAGAGAAACTGTATCCTGGTTCCGTTTGCAGAGCTGCTCTCCTATTAGGTGCGTATTGAAATAGTTTAAATTAAAAGATGATGAAGCCCCGAACCAAGGCAGTGGCAATGAGAGAGATTAAAGGGGTAGACTTCACAGAATATAAATGTGAGAAAGATAGTTATTGATGATGCAGGAGAAAACCATCAGTTCTTGGAATAAGATCTCCAACGTGGTAGGAGTGGATGGGGTCCCGGGTGTTGGTAGAAGGCTAAATCTTGGGTAAGGAAAGGTAATGCTGATACTCTAAGGGAGGAAAAGAAGAAAGAGATACATGACTAGTTTTATTTTCAGTTTGAACTCCAGACTTGTTGGTTCTATTCAACCATTCGTTCATTTGCTCATTCGACCCACACTTATTGCCAAGTATTGAGCTACATGTTTGGGATATGACATGGCTGCTTCATAATCCTTCCCCACAATTAGCCATGCCAAGCTGAAATTTCCATGAAGATTTGGAAGATGTACTTGCACATTGTATCCCATTTCCTGAATTCTAAATCACCCTAAGCTAGCTATCCTGGAACTTGATACATCTTCTCTGAGACACATTTAAATTCCCTCAAAGCCTTAGAGATTCTGTGAACCCAGTGCTTTACTATAGATTTTGGACCACGACCATATTGCCTCTTTTTCTAATGTAATGCGAGACCACCATCTTAACAAAGGGGCTCCATGTTTTTCTTCCCTAAAAGTAGCAAACCCTCAGCTCCATCAGAGGCTGAAGTCTCTGCTTTAGCCAGCCTTGCTAGAGTTCGTAGGGCTTGTAGTTAGCCAGCTCCTTCTGGAAATCACATTGCTTCAGACAATGTCGAGCCCTAATGGGTGGAGAAGCAAGAATGCTTTCAGTGGTCTTGTTTGTAAGCCTTTGATGTTTCTTCTAAGTCATATTGTGTCAGTGGAAACGTTGGTCTGAGGAGACTCTGGCAATTCTTTCAAAATGCACAAATGTTGAGTGTGTGTTTTTAATGGCTTCAAGCAATTAAAATAATTTAGAAATAATTAGAAGTAGCAGTTCACTAAGCCAAGAAGGCTGAGGGCCTGGATGGCCAGTGGCTTGTTCTGGTGCCTGGGACAGTGTTGTGAAAGGGATGCTTAGGTCAATGGTCGTTTCTGCTGAGAAAATTCGGGCATAATCTAAATCAGCTGCTGCCTCTGTGGGTGCAGATGCCCCTGAAAATGGGTCATCAGAAATTAATTGGGGAGAAACGTGGTTCCTTAGGAAAACAGCAATTAAATACAAATGCAGGAACGAGCATATTAAATATATAAACACACACAACAACAGCAAATAAAAAAAAATAGAGTGATATCTTTAAACTAGAAACCTAGGGAAATTGAAGTCAAGCACCCAAAGTGTTCGGTCCAAGTGAATTCTCCAAAGATACAGAGGGAGGGTAGCTAGCTGGTACAGAAGGGAAGGAGGATTCGTGTCAGAGAAATCATACAGGCAACGGTCAGCCAAGGTTAGAAAGGGGTGGATTAGGTATGCCATAAGCACATTAAGATGATACAAAATTTCCAGCATCAGAAGGAATAAAACAGTTGAAAGATCATGAACATGAATCAGATTAATCGAAATAAAACTTAAGAAGGCTGAGCCCGGGTTATCTGCTATCAATGGGACTTGTTTTAGCAGGGAATTTCAGAGGATTTATCACCAGATAATATGGATAGAGAGTTGCTCTTAAGTCTTTAAAGGGATATAACCAAATGAAGTAATCCTGCAAGATGACTTTCCTTTTACAACGACCCATATTCAAGACAAAAAATATATATAAGCATAAGAACATTGTGTCTTTTGCAAACAAATATGCAAAACATATCCTCTCTGTGCTTCATTATTCTCCAACTCCAGAGAAAAATCAGTTTTGATCTCTTTCTTTGAAAGAACCAAATTTGAATTTGAGCGGCACTTCTCGCCAAATGAATTCATCTTTCAATTATGTTAGAAGTTAGAAGGACACACAGAGGGGGAAAAAATTCAAATCCTTTTTCTGCTGGCTCCAATCAATCCAAATCCTTCCATTTTAAGATAGCAGCAAAAACTTGGGTATTCAGAAAGTCAATTTCACCAGAAGCTTGAGTTTCTGAATTCACAACAATGATCACAGGCAATTACAGCCTTTACCTGTTTCCATTAACCGTAAGAAGCAGACAATGTAAACAAAAGCAAAAACCCTTGTACGGCATTTCCCCCCCTTTATGGAATTATCATGGTTCCTTGTTTTCTGCACATTTGGCACTTTCATCACAGGACAGATAATGAACTAGGATTCTACTTTTGACCTAGTGAAACATTGGGCTCTTACAGTGTTGGCTTCTTCCTTTTTTCCCTCAAATGTGAATAATATTTATGATGCATTTTTGCTACATGTCTTTTTAGAGAAGGGACTCCCCACGCCTGTGAGCTTCCACTTTCCTAGGTTAACTGTCAAGGTCCAGGCTCCAGGGGCCATGTCCAGCCGCAGGGGCATCAGCAGAGGCAGACCTAGGGCTGGAGTGTCTTAAGGAATGGCAGTCCTCTTTGGACACATTGCTGCAAACAGAATGCCAAGTCAGGGGCCAGCCATGGCCCTTAAAATGAGAAATCCTGGCCAGGCTGGGTGGGGCCTGGGAAGATGTTGCAGGGGCTTGGACCACAAAAGAAAGACAACTTTCGTGGATTTGGAGGAGCCTCTCTGGCCAGGAGTTCCTTGCTGCTTCCCTGGACACTGACAGGCTCTGCAGAGACTGAAAGGGTTGGCCACTGAGTCCCAGTCCTTGATACTCTCTGGAACCCGGGAGGCAGCGTACCACAATGTTTAAGGGCACACACAGGCTTTGAGTTCAAGCAGGCTTGAGAATTAGCCATATCAGATAGGGCTGTTGAAGCTTGTAGAGAGGATAATAGCCTAGAGAGCCAAGGCTCCTAATTTGCAAGAGCTGGGTGTTTTGGAAAACAAAACACCAGAAGGAGTACAAGCCTTCAATTTATGATATAAAAAACATATTGGAAAGAAAATTCATAAAGGGCTCAACTAGCTTGTCTGCAGAAACTAGACAAAGATTGTCTGAACTGGTAGAGGAGAACCTAAGGGAGAGGAGAGACAGCTGACACGTGGCCTTTTCTCTGAGAAGGGGTCCTATTCCTTGCCCACCAGCCTGGGGTAGGGCTGGGCTGGACAACGGAAATCCCAGACAAGTGGGCAGCTGACTCTCTGCCTGGATGTCTGAAGGGGCATTGGGCTTCGATAAGAAGCCCTCCACATCAGCATGGGGTGTGGACCGACAGCAGAACTGACCGCTGGCAGGATGGAGGCAGGCAAGGCAAAGAAGACAGGTAGGAAAGTGGTTAGAGCAGATGGGCTAGGGGACATCGCTGAGGGCAAGAGAGATCACCTGAGGACTGGATGTGGCTGCTTCTTCATGCATATCTTGGATGCCTTTGCTTCCCCCACTCAGGGGGAGAGCTGAGAGGAGGTAAACTTGCGAGATGCTAATTTCAAACTAGAAAGCATGGAGAAATCACGGAAGTGACTGAACTTCCCTGGCTATAACTAGATTGAGTATCTTGCCAGTAGCCTACACAAAAGCTTATAAGATAATTTAAGATCATTTATAGAAAATAATCAGTTTTTACGTACCCCAGTTTGTGGCTTGCAAATTTTTTTTTGTTGTTGTTGTTTAAAGATTTTATTTATTTATTTGACAGAGATAGAGACAGTCAGCGAGAGAGGGAACACAAGCAGGGGGAGTGGGAGAGGAAGAAGCAGGTTCCCAGCGGAGGAGCCTGATGTGGGGCTTGATCCCAGAATGCTGGGATCACACCCTGGGCCAAAGGCAGACACTTAACGACTGCACCACCCAGGCGCCCCTGTGGCTTGCAAACTTTGTCCCTGATTAAGAACTCAGTGTAGTGAACCTTTCAGTGTAGAACCATGAAGACTTTTTAAATACTTGGTGACTAGAAGTAACATTTTGTAGTAGAAAGAAGAGACCGGGGCTTATAGTTGGCTAACAAGTTAATGGTGAGGACAGTTTTCAGTGAGAGGAAGAAAGTGAGAAAAGTGAGGTTTCAACTGTAAGACAACCATCAAGAAAGAAAAGAAAGAATGGATTCAAGACACACCATAGATATTTAGAAGGATTCGACAACGATTTCAATGTAGAAGGCAAAGTGAAGAGACAGTTCTGATATTGGAAAGGCCCAAGTACCTGCAACAAGGTGCTATCATCAGGGAAGTGCAGAAAAGCACGCAATTGTGTAGAAAATGTGGAGTTGGTCTTTCAAGTTAATGGAAAGCAATAGAATTTTGTCAGTGCAAAACTAGATGTGCAGACTTGTCCGTGAACGTGCTTGGCAGTGGAATGCCAGAAAGTGGGAGCAACTCGAATGTCTATCAGTGGACGAGTAGATAAGTAAAATGTGGTATCTCCGTAGTACGAACTATTACTCAGCCGTAAAACGGAGTGCAGTGCCGATGACACTACATCGATAAACCTTAGAAACATTCTGTCGAGTGAGAGAAGTCAGTCACAAAAGGTCACGTACTGTGTGATTCCATTTCTACGAAATGTCCAAAATAGGGAAATCTTTAGAGATGGAAAGTAGATTAGCCACTGCCAGGGGCTGGAGAGGGGTGCGTGTGTGTGTGTGTGTGTGTGTGTGTGTGTGTGTGCAAATGGCGAGTGACAGCTCATGTGTATAGGATTTCTTTTGGGATGGACAAAACTGTTCTAAAATTGATTGTGGGGATAATTGCACAATCCTGTGAATAGACTAAAAAACATTAAATTTACCCTTTCAGTGGGTGAGTTGTATGGTATGCAAATTATCTCTCAGTTATCTGTTTGTTCTTGTTTTTTAAATGGATGCGCATTTCCGATTCAGCGAGGAATGGGGCAGAGGGTCAGTCTTTTGTTCGCCCAGAGCCAAGCACGTAGAGGCTCGATAGCGATTTGTGAGATGCATCAGGTAGGTGTTTCTATTTCACCTACGTTTAATGCATACTTGGCCAAGGTTGGCATCCAAATCTAAATTCAAATCTATAATCGCATAGACTTGCTCCTTGAACATATAAGAAGTTCACCATCTTCACCTCCAAGGGGATAAATAAACAGGTAACTGGGTTAAGGATGCTTTTACAAAATAGACTGAGTGATTTTGATTTCTAATGGCCGGGAATAAAGAAATTGTAAAACTTTGGTTGTCTTACAAATAGCATGCTGCAGGATGCTGGAATGTCACCACTAGGCTGGATGGTGTGGACAGTGTTCCAGATCTCTCTTGTGGCAGTTGATCCATCTGAGGTAGAATGTGGTTCAGTGACTTGCCCGAAGCCACTTGGGCCACTTGAGCTGATGTTAGACACCAGGGCTAAAGACCTTTTGAATGTAAAGTGTTTTGATTCCATGCTAGTGGGGGACATTTCCATGTTTCTCTGAATTGCTGACAACAGGTTATTAAATTTACCATCAGAAAACAATACCCTGATTCAGAATTTGAAAGGAAAAAAAAGTGGTTAAGACAATTGCCTTATTTGAAAAGGCAGAGGAAATTCTGGTTCTAGAGAGGCTGAAGATCAATAGATTCTCCATATCCCGTAGTTGTTTTCATTTCCCTTTACAGTAAAACCATCTTGAAACACTAAACCCTAAACATAGCCTGTACATGACAGCAAAGAAACTTTTAGAAAAAGAATAAATTGCTGAATGCAAGCATGGACTGTAATTTCTTGACATAGAGCGGAAGCAGATGTGCCCAACTTAACATGTCGTTATTAAATTCCCTTCCAACTGGCATTTTCTTCTTCTTTTGTGGGAGGGAGGGGGCTTGGCACAAAGCTCTCTTTTCTGTTAATCAAGCCGCTCTGTTTCTGTCTATGCCATGATAAGTTAATCTTGGGTCATACGTAACTATGAATAAAGGTTTAAGCTATGGACCTGAGTTCTAGATTTTGTCTCCGCTACACCTGGGTGAAGAGTAGGCTGGTAAGTCGAGCCATGCCTTCTAAAGCACTAGGCTGTAACAGCCCGCTGTAGCGTTAGCATCCTTTTGCCTCACGTATTAACCTATAGCATAAACCTGCAAGAGGTAAGCAGCTGACGTGCACTGAGTACCTATTACGGGCTGAACACAGGGCCGGGCGCCTTGGAAGCATCATGGCTAATCTTTGTAAGAGCCATGAGAGCTCGGTGTTTTCTTCGCTGACAGAGCTGAGGGGTCACAGCTCTGAGATTAAGGAACTTGCCTGTAGTCACAGTGTGAGAGCAGCAAAGCTGGAACTACAAAGACCTGACAGTGAAGGCTGAGCTCTCTCTGCTCTGCATGGAGGTGTGGAGACTGTCTCGTTCACTCCCTCCATTCCCAGTAGCCCTGGAGTGAGGGGAGGGAGCACACAGGGAAAGTCACACAGTCTGGCCTGGATGGGAACTGAGGTTAGCTCAGGTGGGGCGGGTGGGAATGAGGCCTCGATGTGGTTTCATCAGGATGCTGATGACAGGGAGGCAAGAACTTAGAAATGGCCCAGGATGTCACTTGTCAAACTAGACAGAGACGCTGGAAGTCCATGCTTGTAGTTGTGTTTTGAGGCCTATTTCTATGGTAGTGGAGAGGAACTTGCAGGGTTCTCCACAGTGCACGGTGCGTTCTCATGTGCTTGTCAGGGGGAGAAGCATGGCGCCCAATGCTCACAGACCTAGCTCTAGGGAGCCGTGAATATCTCCTCCTACTGGCCCAGAGAGACGGTAATTCATTTATCCATGAATCTTGCTCTTATCTTCTTATATAGAACCATCCATGGTAGGAGTAAGAATGCTGGACTTGTCTCCAGAACGTTCATTGTGGACATTTGGTACGGATTTGTGGTATAGCACCTCTGTGACTTATGGGAAGTGACCTCACTTCTCCGTGACTCAGTTTCTTCATCTATAAAACAGCATACTCACCTCTTACGGATGTCCTTGTATATCAGGTAGGGCCCCAACTCATTTCTAGCAGGAGGCGGTTTGAACCATTCTCTTCCTGGTCCCTGAAGGGCTTTTCTCCTTATGCCTGTGATCCTGCCTTTGCGGGGCTGAGGGGCTGTGAGCAAGTCTTTGGCTGGAGAACTCTGAGCAAAGCTCAAGTGGAGGTCAACACACAGGTCTGCTTCGGAACAGATCCTTTGAAGACCATAGTGTAATATTCTGAGCTGCGTATTAAATGCAGGCCAACGGGACCTGGGCCGAAAACGGTGATATATGAACACTTAAAAATATACAAGTCACTAAAAGGAATGGTTCAAATGGCTAATAAATTTGGAACAAATACAAAGAAATACTTTTCCATGCAGAGTGTGGTCGACCTGTGGGATTCGCAGCTGCAGGAGGTAATTGAGTCAAATGCCGTGGGTGGATTTCATAAAGAGTTGGTGTGGCCGACAGCTGCCTAGGCAATGCGGATCGTGCTGTTAAAATTATGCGCTGGTGAGGCATTCACCATTGTAGCGAGGGGACAGAAGTCTCTAGGACTAGAGGCATGAGTGGACCTAGCAGCTGTTTTGACTAGAGAGCCCTTTATCTTCCCAAACTACTTTCTCACATCACTGCTCTGCAGTTAAAAAATAAAAATAAAAAAGGGAAGGGGGGGTGTGTAATGTTAACTTCTCTGGGTGTGTGTTGAGAGAGAGGCACCGAGCATGTTTATGGGTTTTCCTCAAAAAAGAACAATGCTGCAGTATCTTTTGACCTCAGGTAAGTCGAGCTCTCGTGTAATTGCATGTTTCCAGCTCAACTTTCCAAATCGAATTTCCTTCAGAGCAGCCCAGTCCGTTTTGTGAAGGTGGAGACACAAAGCTCTTTTTGCCTCTAAGTAATTCTGATGGTTCGCTTGAGTCAGATGACTGGACAGGTCTTCAGGGGCTCCTGGTCCTCCAAACCCACCTGGCACCTACCTGAATCTTCCAGAAGCCCTCTGGGGTTGCTCTAACTCTGGTGCTGTGTATATTCAGACAAAGCAAGTAGGAAAGCCGAGCAAACGTCTAGAGATTTGTAAAGCGTGTTCCTTTAGGACTGGATTGGACAGGTGAATCTATCAGAGGCCCCAACGCTCCGCTCTGTAGATGAGACTGGAGGGTTCCTAAGGACACACCACACTCCTCTCAGTCTGCTTATTCTTGGCCCTGTTCCCTTATGCTGAAATTCTGGCATCAGCGACCAGGTTGTCGACCCTCACTTTTCTGGCGTGTTGTGGGTTGGGGCCGGGAGATAAGGGAAGAGTGATGATGACAGTGTGACTCTCCAGGGTACTCTGTAAAGCCTGGGGTGAAGGTTTTGGGGTGGCTCCCAGCCCGGGGGCTGCAGAAGGTCAGCCTGGATGCTGATGTTGGCACCTGGGTCCAGGTTGTATAGTCCTGTATAGACTTATATTTTATAAAATGAACACTAATCCCTTTGACTGGTCCAAGGGGAGTCCACGCTGCCAAATTTCATGAAACAGGGCTCTTTAACTCCAGGGAAGGGTAGAACTCAGTGTGTGGTTTTGGTCTTTCTGTCCCTGTGAGTTTGCACTAACGGAAATCTCTACTCCTTGGGTACAAAGCCAGAGAAGGCTTGTGAAGGACTACAGACCCTCAAAGACAGATGATGGACAAACCTGCCATCATTTTGGGTCTGTCAAAAGCTTCAGCTCATTCGCATGTTTCTGAGTCAGTAAAACCAAAAACATATTTTTCCGAACACATTTCCACCCTCCCATCATTTAAAAAATCCTGTGTAATTTAAGGGAAATTCAATCCATATGCTTTTGATTTGTTTACACTTGTATCATCAAAATATGTTTTTAAAGAGCTTGCGGAGATCCCAAAAGGCTCCTTAGCCTTTTAAATGAGCCTTTTAAAGCTTTTTTTCCCTCATAGTAAACAGGAGGTTGCATGTTGCCAAGGGTAAATGAACTTGAAAATGAAGAGGTTTGTGTTGGGCTCAGAATTTTAAATCTACCACTTCTGCTTGGGTTTGAAGTCTAAAATCAGCTCCCAAAGATTTATCTTGCTTCTGCATTGTTATCCTCCAAGAGATGAACAAGGGACTTGGTGTGTAATAACTGAGCAAGGGGCCAGAGAACCTTCTTCCAAAAACGAAAAGAAAAGGCAAGGATAACGTACCCATGTCCTTTCTCCTTTCAAAGGAAAGAAAGAGAAAAAGAAGAAAGATGAAAAAGAAGGAAAAGAGGGAGGAAGAAAAAAACCCCTCTCCAACAGCCCAAAGTGTCCCATTCTTCCCCCAGATGATCCCAAGAAAGTAATTGACATTGACTGAATTTTCTTCTATCTTTGGTATCATTAATGAACTCTTCTTCACAAAGCCCGTTTTATCACATGGAATTATCTACTCTCAGGGTTGAAAAAGCTTCCCATTTTATAGGTAAAAAAACTGAGGCCCTGTTTACATAATTGGCGAGGGTCAGCCCTGGGAGTAGAGTCATTTCCAGTTTCTTGCTCGTCTTACCTCCCTCACTGTTGCCCCTCATTTGCTGATAAGAAAATGTAATTAATGGTTAGAGTGATACCTCTTCACACTCGGGGACTAGCTCTTTATTCTGGCTTCTTGGAATCCCTACACGGTCCAGACTGTGTTTGGCACAGAGGAGGAAGTCCATAATTACCTGGTGGGAGAATAAACAATTAGAGCCATGCAAATTGGATGAAGAAACTCAGAACTAAATAGACCCACACACCACACACGTGCACACACACGTAGCCTCAGGCTTCAGGAATGTGGTTTTGCTTGAATTATTCGAGTGTCTTATATCTCTTTGATTTTCCTGTCCAGCCCTTTACCTGGGTTTGCCAGATCTTCAGGCCAAGACAATTCCAGAATGATGTCCTCAGCCAGTTCTTCTTTCATATCAGAAATCAATGTCTTTAATTCTGTGACTCAAAGAAATGCAAAGGAAGAACAAAGCAAAGCTTACGGGTTATCCCACCATCATGTCTGGGTCTTGACTTGGCTTTAGCCCTTCTCTCGGAGGGAGATGGTGGGATTGGAACCCCGGAGCAAAGCCTCAGTCTGGGGTTACTACATTGGCAAAATTCAGACTCATCAGTGAGTCAAAAAACCTGTGAGCTGGATTCACAGATCTGTGCCCCGCTGTCATTTCTGATTTTAATCTAATGATGTGTGTGTTTAATTGGAGGCTTTCATTTTTCTTAGGAGTATTTGACCTCTCAGAATAGTATATTTAAACATTAACAATTGTCCTTGGAAACAAAAGAGGAAATTTAAGCATAGCTTTTACTTTTCTAGGTTCAATAACAACAACATTCCCCCCAAAACGTATTTAATATGTCAGGTGCAGTTTTGGTGAAGATATATCTGTTTGTGACTCTATCGAGATATAAATATATAAATATACGTTCTTTCCACATGCTCATATATACCCCAAATTTACAGAGTAAAATCATTCTAGCATAGGCAATGGCCTGAGGTAACTGCAAGTTTCTATGAATTTTAGGAGTCCTATGTCTACGTAACTGGGAGTGGTTTTCCTCAGAAGAGCAGAAGAAGCTGGTCAAATCATCATCAAGCAAAAGGGTATTGCTCACAGAAACAGAGCTCAGTAGGAGCTTTTGCCTTTTAGAGGCAAGGGCCCCAGTACACATCAATGTTTGTTTTGTTATACTTTCTTTGATTTCACTTTATTCTATTTTTTTAAAGATTTTATTTATTTGAGAGTGAGAGAGAGAGCGAGCGAGCAAGCGAGAGAGAGCAAGGGCAGGCGTGAGGGGCAGAGGAAGAAGCAGACTCGCCACTGGGCAAGGAGCCTGATGTGGGGCTTGATTCCGGGACTCCGGGATCATGACCTGAGTGGAAGGCAGACGCTGTACCGAGGGAGCCGCCCAGGTGCCCTCACTTTACTTTAAATATTCGTATCGTTGGAGGGTTAGAGCTCATTTGATGCAATGTTTCTACAAGTTTTCTAAAAATGAGACCCGAGGGAGGTCTGGGCCTCAGTCTAGACCTATGATGTCAGCATTTGCAGGGCAGAGGCCTGATCATGAGCACCCTGAGCAAGCCGCTGGGCAGCCTGAGAGAAAGGCTGACCTACCACGTGTGCTTACACCCAGCTGGTTAGTGGCCAAGCTGGGTGGACCCTGACGTCCCCTCATTCTAAATGGTGCTCTTTCTACTTTACCCAGCTGTGTCTTTGGTGGGCAAAACTGGGCTTTCTGGAAAGATCCATGAGCAGGATTTAGAAGTTCTGGACCTGCATATCATTGAATAGTTATCTTAAATTCTCTCAGTCTTGATATTCCCATGGGTAAAATTCAGAGCTAGGAGGAAATCTCAGAGGCCTCTTCCAGCTTTCCTGTCCTGAGACAACTGTAATCATGACTGTACATCCCAGAAAAGCAGGGGCTGCTTCTTACTGATCTCGGAACCCCCAGCACCTGGTACATAAAGAAGGTCAATAAATGTTTGTTGAAGAAAGAAAAACAGCCTATGAATGTGGCACGTTGAATTGTGTGGTCCTCGGTACAAAACCCTTAGCATGCTTTTGTCTTCTAGTCTTGCATGTGTAAAAATCATTTTTTAAAAAATTTTCAGTATGTTATGTTATGTAAAAATCGTTTTTATAAAAGGAAATTTGTTACAGAGCAACATTTTTATGAAGGTTCATTACAAAATTGGGCATTTGCTTTCGCTGGCACATTCACGAAAACTCTCTATATCTTTGGATTCAAGTTGTTTAAAAATGAGTCACTGTCTTTAAGAACACCTAGGACAGGAGCCTCTTCCTTTTCGCCCCTGTCCAACCTGAAATAATGAGACCTTTAAGCCACATCTTCTGTTTTCTTTAAAAAAGAAAAACAGACAACACTGTTGTTTTCCATTTAGCCCTTTCACATGTCCTGGAGAACAGACCATTTCCAGGGAAGCATGCTACAATTTAAAGCCTTAGAACATCAAAATTCACTTAAAAAACCCGGGAGGTCAGCCCATCCTCTGCAAGGCTGCTATTAATTTAAACCTCTTGTGTGGATACAACACAGGTGCAAGGCTTTAAAGGAGTCAGGAAATGAAGTGATGGAAGACATCGGGCACTGGCCTGAAACATTACTTCATGACTTGCAAGATGGCCGGAGCGGGAGCGAGCCCTGAGGAGAGTCATGTGGATAGAATTCTGCAGGTAAAGCTGGCAGGTCGGTGAGCATTCCCGTGTCCATCTGGTCCACATTTGATGGCTTCCCAGGACGATAGAGGGAGCTGGGGAGGAGAGCCGGGCTAAGGAGGGAGAGCTGGAGGAAGTCATGAAGTCTAGTTCAAGTTCCCCCCTGCCTTGGTCTTGATCATTTTAAAAGGAGGTGTGACTCTACAAGGCTGCAGCCTCTGGCACATTCTTTACCCCTATTTTGAGAAAGAAAGGCAATCAAGAAAGCAAGGAATGTCAATGTGTGATAGTTCACAGACCTGGGGGAGGGGCACCCCCCCCCTTTTTTTTAGTAGGTGGTAAAATTATGTGATCATTTGGTCCTTTTTCAGGATTTTAAGCACACTGTTAGAAATGAAATTGTTAGCACCAGCATTGTGTCAGAAAGCCAGAATTCATGACTCGTCACTGGGTTTGTGACAAAAGCCGTGGGGGTGTTATTTGTGAACTGACACTGTCAAGAACACTCCCAGGAAAAATCAGAACACACACGAGATGTCCCAGGGCCCACCGGTTTATTTCAGGTTTTTATTAACTTTTCTCGGGCAGCAATGCAAATAGAGGTGCGGCTAACTCAGAGATTCATGTTGCAGGAGATGCCCGAATAGCGACTTTTGAAGAACATCTGAAGGACACGAGCCGGCCCTAGAAAACAAGCCATTTTATCTCCATTTCCAACCCTTCTCCTGTTTCCCCATATAGCGCTGACCTCTCCGATTTATTTCCCATTTCCAAAGACTGGAATTATTGTGTTTGCCTGTACACATTTCCAGTGATTGTATTCTATTGATAATTCTGTTCTCTCAGTTAGAATACAAGTCCCTAAAGGAAAGAAATATGCCCATCCTTTTATAGATACCCTGACATCTGGTCCCTTACAAAATGTCCCATATGAGCTCAAAAAATAGTTGCTAACTTGACTGATAAGAAAACCTTGTCTGATCAGAGCCTGCCTGATAGAGGCATACCTTTCAGAATTTATCACATTGCTACATTTGTACCAATGCCCTGAATGGACCCATGAGTTACAAATCTGTTGACAAATCTTCCAGAACACAATGCGAGAAAACTTAAAGCCGAGAAGAGGACCTGGGTTGAAGACAGCCACCTATAGAGGATTATTCCAGTTGTTGGTGTGCTTTCTCCATGAAACTGATGGCGGGGATTTCATCTCATTCATCTTTGAAACAACCTGTGTGATGCTTTATGTGAAATGGGAAGTCCATAAACACTTGTAGTATAAACCTGGGAGAATATCTGGATCACCTTAATTTTTTTTTTTTAAGATTTTTTATTTATTTATTTGACAGAGACAGCCAGCGAGAGAGGGAGCACAGCAGGGGGAGTGGGAGAGGAAGAAGCAGGCTCCCAGCTGAGGAGCCCGATGTGGGACTCGATCCCGGAACGCCGGGATCACGCCCTGAGCCGAAGGCAGACGCTTAACGACTGCGTTACCCAGGCGCGCCATGGATCACCTTAATTTTGATTTAATTTTAATTTGTGTTTGCGTTGTACTATAGCATTCATTCTCTCTGGCTGAGAAAGAGACCAGCATTAGACTGAACCTTTACTTGTCCATTTCATACCCATGTCTGAGTCAGATGTCCTTTGCAAATGAGAAGAGTTATAGACCTCGATGAAGCTGATGCCTTGGAACCTGAGTGTGCTCACCTAGCCTGCACAGCAACTTCAGTCAGGTGCGTCTTTACCTTCCCCCGGTTGGTAGGATGTTGGTGATGCAAGTCACCAACAACCCACTTACGTTAATGAATTGAAAAGCAGAGGTAGATAAAAATGTGGAGTAGCGATCTCCCAGCCAAATGGGGACAAAAGAGCAATTCGTAGCTGACATGAAGGAATTCGTATTTTAGGTCTTGGGCCACCCAGACTTCTAAGTCTCATAAAAGTCAGAAACAGGATCTCCAAGGAGAGAAAAGAATGAAGCAAGATGCTCATCCGACAGGCTGAGACAGCCAGCAAGGTTCACCATACATCAGACCAATACCTACTCGGGAGGTCGTTATCCCAGGGAAATCACATGGACACTGAAATATTGGTCTTTGGAATTAAAGACCTGATTTGTTTGTTGGACAGATTAATAACATCCACAGATTAATAAGAGTCTCAGGTGCCTTATTTCTAAATGGTTCACAGGTTTGGAGTGGCAGAAAAAAATGGACATGGTACTTTATTCTTTGCGCACAGGAACATATCATGTGTTGCTTCCGTTTTGTGGGTCTAGAATTATCTTCTCTTTTTGGAGTGGGGCTTCTCTAACCTGGAAACATGTGAATTAGTTGCAAGGCTGAATTCCGCTTTGTAGTAAATAGAAAGGCACAGGGCATAAGGGAAGTGCCAAGGTGAGCACACCTCCCTCAGTGTAACGGTCAGTGGAACCCATCAGACAAGATGCAGATGGACCCACTTCTCACCACCTCCATGACTGCCACCCCAATCCAAGCCATGAACATCTTTCATCTGGATGATTGCAGTAACCCCCTAATAGTTCTCCTTGCTTCTTACCTCACCTTCCCACACTTGTTTCCAACACAGGAGCCCAAGCAATTCTTTTACAATGGAAATCAGAGGATGTTAAGCTTCTGAGCTTCCATAGGATTGCCAGAAAAAGTATGGGATGCCCGGTTAAATTTAATTTCTGATAAATAATGAAAAATTTTTAGCATAAATATCTCAAAATTTGCATGGGGCATATTTGGAAGAACATCTGAAGGACACCAGCCGGCCCTAGAAGACAATCTTTCCTATTGCTGTTTCAAATTTTACAAACAGTGGCTTAAAAAATCCCATGAGTTTATTATCTTAAAGTTCTGGAAACCAGAAGTCCAAAGTGAATCTCATTGAGCTAAAATCAAAGTGTTGACAAGACTGAGTTCCTTCTGGAGGCTCTAGAAGAATATCTGTCTCCTTTATTTTTTACTTCTTAAAGGAAGCTTGAATTCCTTGTCTTGTGACACCTTCCTTCATCTTCAAGGGCAACAGTCACATGACCCCGACCTCAACTTGGGGTATCTCATCTCCTTCTCCAACCCATCTGCCTCCTTCTTGTATCTTTTAAGGATCCTTGTGCTGACATTGGGCTCACCTGGATAATCCAGGAAAACGGTCCCATCTCTAGACATTTAACATAATCGTTTCATGCCTGCAAATCCCTTTTGGTATGGAAGGTAACATATTCTATATAAGGAAGTATGTTCTGGAGATTAGGATATTGACATCCTTGAGGAGCCATTATTCTACCTACCACATTGTTTAACTGAAATTAAAATTTCATTAGTATTCTATTCTTTTATTTGCTAAATCTGGCAACCCTCCCCATGGCTTCCATCTTACTCAACCTACTCCCCTCTCCTGGACTTGAGCCCCATCTCCCCACGGTATGACGTCTTATCCACTTCATTCTAGCCACGCTGGCCTCCTTTCTGTTTCTGCAACCCTTTCAGGCATGCTCCCTTCTCAAGGCTTTTTCTTGGGATTCTCTCTCTCTTTTTCCCTCCCATCTCTGCATGTCCCACCACCTTACCACCTTCGGGTCCTTAAAGAAATGTCACTTTTCCCAGGAAACTTTCCCTGAATACTCTCTACCAACCACTGGCCCTCCCTAATCTCTCTCACTTAATTTTTCTCCATACCACTAGCCACACTCTGAAGAGCGATGTATCTTCTTTGCATATTTTGTTGATGGTCTCTATTTCCATCTACTCCTTGGCCAACACCAGAATACATGGTCCTGAAGCATCTCCCATACCTGAAGAGTCCCTAGCACACCAGAGCCTATTGATACATATTTGTTGCATGAATAAATGGGAGAACAAATAAATAAATATTCGCTGTCTGGAATGGATGAAGTTATGGCATATCTTTGTCTTGCCAGACCTAAGAAGTACCTGGTTGTCTTAATTTTCTATATTGAGGGGAAGCCAAAACAGACTATTTTAATAAGCTCATCTAAAAATAGAGTTATTCCTGTCTCTTGATTCATAGGAATCTATTAATGATTATATAAGATTGAGAGATAAGCAGCTCTTACTGCTTTTGCCATTGCTGCCCCTCCCCTGCTCACGCACCCTCATAGTTCTGAGCCAGAACCAGCACATTTCTCATTTGAGCTGCTAGGCTCCGTTCCAGAGAATGAAAACTCTCGTGTGGTCTTTGTGATTAAACTAATAATAAAAACAAACAAGCCTCAAGAAGTAACTTTTCAAACTCTTCCAATTCCTTTTTTCTTAAATGCAGAGTACTACTTTATCAAATCTACCAACTATGAAATTTTTATAGATTCGACTGGTACCATTCTAGGGAATGTAAATGAGCCTTTTCGTTAGGGTCACAAAGCCTGAAGGAGAAATGATAAAGAAGGAGAGAGAGGATGGAGGCTTTCCTGCAATATAAACCTTTCTAAGAAAATATCTCCGGGAGTCTGGAATCGATATTTGAGAGGTGTATCAGAGTCACGTAGGAATCTTACCGACTGTATATTCAAAACCAGCATTTTTTTTAACAATATGACAGTAAGGCTTCCAAGAAAGGCAGCAGATTTCAAAATACTCCCAAACAAAGGAAATAATGACAAAGTTCCCGGAATGCTTAAGTCTCTCGATTAATATTTGAAGGGATGAATGAATGATGAAATTAATGCATCCGTAAATAAGAACTGAATCGTGACATCAGGGGTTACCCCAGAGAGTACAGCATCTGTGACTCTGCACATGAATTGTGTCTTGCCTTTGTTATAATTTTGAACATAGATACTGTCTCTTATCTCAGGATATAACCAGATTGAAGCCCTTTGGCCCAGACAATTTGTAGAATGCAGACAGTAAACATTGATGTAGACGAGGATGTCCCACTTTCCAAATTTCTCCATGATTTATGGTAGAATTCCAAGCATTTCAAATGAATACATTATTTTTTCTCCCGCTGACATGGGAAGCATGTGACAGATCTGCAGCCTGATATTAGAAAAACACAGTTCTAGTCAAAGTTATATACCTTTCCCACCTCCTCCAGCCAACTAGGTCGCTCTTTTCTCCAAATTTTGTGTCATTTAATAATGGAATTTGGCACTTTGACCCTTAGTTGTATACTGTTACGTATTTTCTCTCTTAAACTCTAAGTCTTGGGTACCCAGCAAGACTGGACGTGCAAGGTTGTAGAAAGAGTTCAGGGGCGCCTGGGTGGCACAGCAGTTGGGCGTCTGCCTTCGGCTCAGGGCGTGATCCCAGCATTGTGGGATCGAGCCCCACATCAGGCTCCTCTGCTGGGAGCCTGTTTCTCCCTCTCCCACTCCCCCAGCTTGTGTTCCCTCTCTCGCTGGCTATCTCTATCTCTGTCAAATAAATAAATAAAATCTTAAAAAAAAAAAAGAGTTCAAGCTCTGGGGAGTGAAGACCCACAGGCAAATCCTGAATCTTGCAACTTAGTAGATGCAAGCCATCGTGCATCTGTTGCAAAACACGGAAGACAGTCCCTCTGCTAAGCAGCCCTAAAAAGGATGTGTTTCTTACAGCGTGGAGTACTGATTTCTTCTTCAGAAAGATAAAACCTTTTCCCCTTTCAAAGCACCTGCACAAACTAGGTGATAAATGCAAACATACTGGGTTTTCATTTATTGGAACTAGAAAAGAACTTGCCAAAATTCAAATAATGCTGTCCCATCAGGAAAGAACATTTAAAGCAACATTTTTTTCCTTTCTTGCTAACTATCAGACCTAAACCTGCCGGGCCGCTGCATTTTTCCAGGCACCTCAGGGACACCAGCTGTAGGAGGTGAGCAACATGTATATGGAACGAGGGTGTGGGCAGTGAGCAAAGGTGTCCCCAAATTCAGACGTTGCTCTCTTTAACTGTTGGGCTAGAAAATGTAGCTCTGTTCTTCTGTGGATTTGGAAGCAGGGGTAATGCCTAGGTATGCCACTCATGACAGCAAATTTTCCCAGTGTATCTGCTTTTTTTTCAAGTCATACACATGGTGATGGGTTTTGATCAACATTTATCGGCACCATGGACTTTTCAAACGCCTGACTTACACACCTACTCTTGCTATGTAAAAGTCAGATCATGTTTTTGTTTTAAATCAATTGCCCATCTTATTCATACAATCAACTCTAAATGCCTTTTTGGTTTAAAAAGTGAAGGTTTAACATCATGGATGATTTGGGGAAGGATACAATATAGTCTCATCATTATCATCACTGTCATCATTATAAACACCCGTAAGAGCTGTTACTATGTGATAGACATCATATTCATTGAATTTAATTAATTATTATTATTTCATGTCCATGCCAACTTCGAGAAGCAGATGCTATTATTATCCCCTTTTTGCAGTGGAGGCCACCAGGTGCTGGAGAGGTTAGGGTACTTGTCCAGTGGTCAGACAGCGAGTACTTGGTCAGACAGATCAATAAACCGCATTCACTTCCTCAGGCTGCCAGAACTGGGTGGCTTCAAACAACAGAAGTTATTGTCTCACAGTCCTGGAGGCTGAAAGTCCCAAAGCAAGGTGTTGGAGAACTGCACTCCCTTGGAAGCCTTGAGGAAAGGATTCCTCCTCGCCTCTTCCAGACTCCGGTGGCTCAGGGTGCTCGGCCGCTCTCAGCTGCCATACCTCCGATCTCCACCTCCAGCCTCATGGGGCTTTTGTCCCTCTGTGTCTTCCCATGGCCTTCTGCCTACGCATCTGTGTCATTTCCAAATTTCCCTCTTGTAAAGACACCAGTCAGACTGCATTAAGGTTCCCCTCGTGACCTCATCATAATGTGATCAAATCTGCAAAGACTATTTCTAAATAAGATTATGTCACATTCACAGACTCCGGGGCTTAAGACTGCCACACATCTTTTTCTGGTGGGTGTGTGTTGGAGGGGGGCACACAGTGCAGTCTATGATGCAAACCCAGTCCTTCTGGTTGTAGAATCCATTTTTTTTTTTTTTTGATGGGCTCTCCTTGAGGCAAATTTCTAAAAGGATTTGTTCAGGGGAAGTGGACAGACTCTTGAGGGACCCGCTCTGCAGAAGAGGGTGGCCATTTAGGTCCATGATTTCAGACTTCTTTTACAAGCACTGGGTTTTATAGGCACCATTCAAACCCACCACCAGACTAGGACTCCACTGAACAAAGAAAGTAAGTCTGCTCTAAGTTCCGATTTGGGATTCCTTTCTCTCTCAAATTTTCACACAAGCTCCTGGGCCCCTGGTGGGCCTGGAGCAGGAGAGAGCAAGGACTTCCTCCAGGGGCTTGCGACCCAGAGCCCAGCATGGGGAGGGGAGCTCCGTGGCTGCTCTTTTGCGTGCATGGGCTGAAGCATGCTGACTCGTCAGTGTGTGAGCACTGCAGCCGGGGAGCTCTTCACCTGTCTCAGCTCCTCTGGGCACGGATCCCTGCCACTAGACTGCTGGGGTAGCCAGACTGGAATCTTTAAAGGTTAGCAAGTTTGTCTGTTGCCATCTGTCTTTCTCTGTGTGTGTGCCCTCGCTCCTGATTCTGTACGATGTGCAAATTCAGATCTTACTCGGAACAATGCTGAGGGAACAAACCTCAGCTCTGGCTTTCAATCACCCTGGAATCCAGGGGCACAGGAATTCCTGAGACATGTACACCACTGAGGCAGCAGGGAATTGTCAGGGAGCACAATGACATGAGCAATTTGGGGGAAAAATTTTACAGCAATAGGAAGCCACTGTGCTCTCAACCCCTAATGTTTCTGTTGATGAAATTGAGGACTACAGAATTTAAGTGCATGACCCAAGGTCACACGATTAGTTAGAGGCAAAGCTGACACGAAGTCTTAGGTCTCTCTCGTTCCCAGTCCAGGACCCTCTTCAATAAACTAATGAATCGGTCCATTTTCATATAGAGCTTTTCCCTTTTCAAAGGGCTTTCGAAGAGCATTTCATCTTTTCCTCCCCACAACATAGTAATAGGAGAATTGATTTGACTCCATTAAGAGTAGCTCAGCATACAACATGTGTCCTTCCTTCAAACCAATCTGGATTTAATTCCGTAAATGTTCTCTCTCAAGTCTTATGTGTTTATATTTATCCCTCTGTACCTTAGTATTCGGTTCAGGGTTAGCAAAGTTCAGAATTTGTTTTCTACTCAATGGATGGTTTGGTTTCTGATAGGAGTTCCATCCTCTCCAATGCTTCTTCGAAGTTACTAGAGCAATATACCCCCAGGCTACTGCCCAAGCACTTATAACTGGCAGCGGTTGACTTTATTACTTGAGAATATTCCACATCCGCCTCGATTTCAATGCTCATCTTTCTACCCCTGCTGGTTGTTGCTTTTGCCAATTGCTTTGCCAGAAGGTATCAGAGAACATGGGCTTGGGGTCATATGTATGTGGATTTGAACCTGGCTCTGCCACTTGCTGACCATCTGACCTCTGTGTTCTCATAGGGACGAATAAAACAAAACAATAGAGGACATTCAACCTTTCTAAAAAAGTATTGTGATGTTTAGTAGGATGACAAAAGCTGAGTGCCTGGCACATAGTAAGTGTTCCCTAAGCTTGTGTGAAAATTTGGGAGAGAAAGGAATCCCAAATCGGAACTGAGAGCAGACTTATTTTCTTTGTTCAGTGGAGTCCTAGTCTGGTGGTGAGTTTGAATGGTGCCTATAAAACCCAGTGCTTGTAAAAGAAGTCTGAAATCATGGACCTAAATGGGCACCCTCTTCTGCAGAGCGGGTCCCTCAAGAGTCTGTCCACTTCCCTCTGAGAACCATACACGGAAGTGCTGTTGGATCATGCTCCTTTACCTTGGCCAATGTTTGAGGTCATTCAAATTATAAAAACAATAAAGAGGGCACACAGTGTATCAACATTCAGATGAGTGGCATTGACATTCCCTGAACTGGGTGCGAGGATGGAGGCAAATGCAGAGCAAAAATGCCAGCGGGATTGCGTGATGTCTGAGGACTTTCCCAGCTCTGATACAATATGATGCTAGCGGTGTTGCTTGTGAAGGAGAAGAGCCCAAAACAATTCAGACAGTAAGAGAGAGAGCTGAGGGTAGTTGGAGAACTATGCATCGCTGACGAAAAGAAAGTTCTATTTGTTGCATATCCATTATGGGCCAGGTGTTTCCCACTTTGCTTTCACAAACATTATCTTCTTCAGTCTTCAGAAGAACCCATAAATTAGGAATTATTATCCCATTTTTCAGATGATGAAATTAAGGCTCAGCTTGTCTTAGTAACCTATGCAAGTTGTGCAGCTCATTTGTGTTAGAGAGAAATGCGTATCCAGGTTTCGCATTCCATGAGTCACTTGGGAAGGCTGAGCTGAGCAACATGCAGGTGGGGCTGACATTGAAGGTTTGCATAAAATGATTCAGGCAGAGCTAGGGAGGCCCTGTCTTTGCTCCCTTCACCTGAGTGCATTAGCAGATGGCTTCAAAGAATCACCAGAAGAGGGGCACCTGCATCCCCCCTTTGGGCATTGTTTAGGATGATAAGAGACAGGAGTAGAGGTTAATGGGGAAGGGGATTGAAATCAATAGGCCAGATGTCCTTGTTCGAGGGTGTGGCCAGATGATGCGCAGAGTAAGTATTGCCGAGGGACCCTGAGATTCACCTCCCTGATTCTCGGAGCAAGCCCAGAGAGTAAATGCAAAGTGGATGGGAGCTCATATTCATAGTCCATAAGGGCTTAGAAACAGCTCCAACTTATTTCCAGGCACTGAATTCAACAAAATGGCAAGCATTATTTGGAAATGAGAGATTTCAATTATGCATGATATTTACTGCTTCTTTAAAATTAGTTAATTTTTTTCCATCCATGTAATTTATTTCTTTTAAAGACGATCATATTTGGTGTGTTTGCTTCACAAATGACCTGTAAGGCATAAGTATTTATATCTAAATTTCTTGAAGGAGAAAGAAACGTCATCTCAGGGTTATCTGCTTATACAAAAATCAAATATTTGTAGGGAATTTTGGAAAAGTTGTATTCTAACTTGGTATTTTTACTCTTCAAATGACCTACTAAAATATTTTTCCGATGCATTTGAAATTGGTAATTTTATGTTTTAGATGTCTTGTAGTCTGTAAGTGCTAATTTTTTTTTAAGATTTTCTTTATTTCTTTGAGAGAGAGACAGAGACAGAGCACCAGCGGGGGGAGGGGCCGAGGGAAAGGGAGAAGCAGACTCCCCACTGAGCAGGGAGCCGGAAGTGGGACTGGATCTCAGGACTCCAGGATCATGACCTGAGCCAAAGGCAGACGCTTAACCGACTGAGCCACCCAGACGCCCCTGTAAGTGCTAATTTTTTTTGTTTTAATCTGAATTACTCTAACTGTGGATGTTTTTCTCCTTATACTTCGTGATCAATGTAGGAACAAATGCCAGCTTGAGTTTAATTATATCAAATCGCTCTCTTAAGCCATTGGTGATTTCCTTCCAGCCCAAGCTATAAGCACTTACACCTGACTTACAGGAATCTTCACCTTTTGCTTGTGGAGCTTGGTTGAAGCCCAAAGAGGGGCCTGAACCTCTGGGACCAATGGGTGTTGCCCCAGATAAATGGTGTCTCTGAGCTTCTGCGCTAGCCCTGAATGACTGGGTTCCTATTTTTCTCTATCAAGGGAGAAACGGTTTCAAGAACCAAAGTAGGAAAACATCGATTTTTCTTTGTTCTGCTTTTCTTTTATTTCCATTTTATCAAATACCATCTGGAAAACATGGAAAGATATATTGTATGTGATATATGAATGTGTTCAGCATCATCATTGGAATAAAGAGAGAGTTTAAAGCACAGTAAAGGGAAAATTATAGGATGAGCTGGTGGATTTTAACAGGCTAATGATAGGACCATCAGCCAGTTCAGAGTCTTCCTGAAAATTGTATGTGCATTCAGCTGTTTTTGCTGTGTTATTTGTTGAATTTTAGGATTTATGTATGTACATTATCGAAAATACAGAAAGATACCATAGTAATTAAAGTCAGGCGGATTTATCATTTCTATAGCATTTATACAGCAAATGACTATGTGCTAGGCAGTTGGCCTAGAGATTAATTTATGCTCGTTCCATAACTTAGGCTGAGTGCTTCCAAGTTTATATTATTTCAACCCAAGTCGCTCCTGGGGATTGGAAGGAAAACAAATAGTTGCTTTTTATATCACTATGCTATATTATTGGGGGACTTATCTTCAGCTATAAGAACTCTTCCTTTGCAAAAGTACCTCTATTAGGTTTGATAATCAGTGCCAACAAATTTCTCAGAAATGGTCTGATTTATAAGGGTGACAGTCTGGGGATTCAGGGCAACGAAGATTTAGCTGTTCCCGTGCCATCCATTCACCTAGAAGCACCTGGGTGCCTGCAACACTTTGAAAGATCACATCCTTCTTGGACTTTGAGCATTTGTGTCCCGGGGTGTTTTGGGGCTGCCCCTGGGCAGCACTCACGGTTCTTAGTTCATGGTGTTCTTGGGAGGTGCTTGAAGTCAGCTGGTGATGGAGCTGCTGAGGGAGTTGCTGAGCGCAGCATCACATCGACATGATTTCGTGATGCGTTTGCACGAAGGGCGTTGGTGCTGTTTCCAAGTGAGGTAAGCACTTTTGGAGCCAGGGTTGACAAAGTTATCTGCTGGTTACCCACTTTACATGGAGCCTCGTACACTTCCACTTCCTAGACATCCGTCGTCCTTAGTTTCTCCACCAGTGATTCTTTCCGGTGTGCATTATTGGGCTTTGTTGTTCAATGGTATAGAAATTGAAATAGAGCCAAAGAGATTTTTCTTTGGTATATCATTAATGATATAAACCAGAGAGCTTCCTGCAAACAACACATGAAGTATTCTTTACTAAAACAGTGAACTTTATTGGTCTCATTAAACTGGTTTATTGGTTTCGTTCATCTAGGGACACTCTAGATGTAAGTGGATTTCTCAGTATTCATTAGTAAGAAATATAGTTTTCCCTCCTGCTCCTTCTATTAAAATCCTGAAGATTTGTACTCCTAGGGAGGAAACGGTTTCCCTTTGATGGTGATACTCATGTTGGACTGAGAGTGATTGCTGCCCCACTATTTGGGGTTGATTCTGGACCAGAACCCCCGGGGCTGGTGGAGGAATCAACACTTCTCTTCACTGTGCGGGAGAAAGCGCTCTCCTCCAGCCTGTATCTTTCTGGTAGCAGGTCTAGCTTTGTGGGTGCCCATGAAGCCAGTAACCCAGTTCCACCATGTCCCGTGTCACTATGGGCAAGTTTCAAATTGCTTTGGGCCTTGGCTTCCTTGTATAAGGTTAGTGCCTTTCTCTCCTGTCTGTGGCAAGGATTAAGTGAGAATGGGAATGGAAAAGGTTTGACACAGTGGGCAGCACGTGGGCGGCAATCTATCCATGTTAGTTCCCTTTTTCCTTTAAGAAATAGTCTGTGTGACAATGCTTGAGAGTTACAAAGCAGCCTCTCCCAAGGGAGCCCCCTCCATCATAGACCCACCTAACGGATGTGTGCTCACAGGTATCCATACCTGGAAGTTATCTCATTACCCATCATGCACTTTGGCATCTTCCCTTGGTGGATTACCCTTTGAGTGATGGATGAAGACTGCAGCGTGGTTCAGCATTAGCCACTGCTTCTCCCGGGGGGATGATTAAACTTTGGTGCCCTGTTGAGACCAAGCTTCGGCATGTTAGCTGTTTTGACCAATGACACAAGAAGGGAAGTAGTGTGTGTCCCGGACAGAAGCCTGGTGAGCCAGGCTGCGTGTAGCCACACTCTTTCCTCTGCCGCATTTGCAGGTCCGACTCCAGTCTGGGCCAGCCTGAGTTCCACACTGGGGGTCACACTGATCAGCGGAATTCCCCGCCCCCATGGATTCACATGAGACAGGCAGCAGAGGTGGTAATAATCCTTGGTGGTTGTAAACCCCTGAGGTTTGGGAGTTGTTTGTTAGCCAGTATAATCTAGATTTACACACTCATGCAGATGATGGTGATAGGTTTTAGACCTTTAAGATATTGCATGAAGATTGAAGTCATCTTGGGAAAAGCAGTAATTGCAGCCTTACCACCGGATATCCTTGAACGGTGTAGAACTGAGAGATCCAGAGAACAGCACTTGGTGCGGCTGTGGCTCTTTAAGGGGACGGAAGGGATAGAGGTGCTGAAAGGACTGGGAAGGACTTTGCTGGCTTCTTCCAATGGCCCTTTGCCAACCCTGCCCCTGACCCAGGAGGGCAGAGGCTGCAGCAAGCACCTGGAACAGAGCTAATAGGGACCAGGAAGCACAGATCGCCAAAAGGCCCTAATGGGGCCAAGCAAATGGTTCATGTGTTTAACTTTTAGTTTTAATGAAAACAAAGTCTTAGTCCAATGGTTCTCAAACGTTAGCGTCATAATCACCCAGAGGGACTGTAACACACGGGTAGCTGGGCCCCGCCGCCAGAGTTTCCAGTTCGGGAGGTCCAAGGTGGGGCCCAATAATTTGCATTTCTCACAAGTTCTCAGGTGATGCCCACGCTGCTGGTGCGGGGACCATCCTTTGAGAACTACAAGGTAAGCCAGGGATCCCCTCCTTCATGTGAGAAAAGGAGACAGCTGAGGGGGCAGTGGCCACCTTGCTCGGGGTCAAGCTTGTTCCCTAGGTGACACGTGGATGAGCTGGCCCGAGCTGGCCTGCTGTGCTTTCTGCCCAGGAGTCAATGCTCCCAAGGACACATCTGGGCGTTCTGAAGTGTCCCTCCACATTAGTGAAGGATGCGTCTCGAGTCACATTCAGAAGTGTGATGAAGGGGATGAGGAGGTGACTGACTCAAGCTTTGGAAATTGTAAGCATTCTGTTCAAACAGAGAGCTGAGGAAGATGGAGCATTTTCTCTAATTCCTGGGCCACCAGACCACAGAGCCCCCGAAGTGGAGAGTGTGAAAAGCCATACTGTTATGGAGCCCACTGGAAGTATTAGGAATACTGAAGAGAAATGTGTGTAAACAGAAGTGAGATTAAATGAATTCTACATTCCGGAAGGGTGAAAACGCTGTGAAAGTTCCCTCTCAGTTCAGCAAGGAAAGAAATCACAGAATCTGTGAAAATATTTAGGTAGCTTAACATGGCTATTGCAGGAGTGCAGTTTTTCCCATTTGTGGTTTGGGAACCAGAGAGGAGAAATGATCCAAGCTCTCACATAGTCATTAAGAGGCACCTGGAAACAGGAAATGAACTACCTATTAAAAAACAGAATTATGTCAAAATAATTTTAAAATTGTAAAGCTAATTCAGAATTTCCCAAGACAAGGTTAACTTTGGACTATACCATATGCAGTAATTTTAAAAGTTGCATAGCTTCTTTAAAAAAGGATGGAATAACCGGAAAAATATATATGGTTACCAAGCACATTTATTCTTGTGGGAATGACAAGACCATGCCAGATAAGGAAAATTCTTACTTCTGAACAGAATCTAATTATCTTTACAGGTGAAGGATGGTTTTGCCTCTCTTCTTCAAGTAGGAACTTCCATCTTGTGTCCCCTCTGAGTCTCGTGATGTTTTGCCAGCATTAGATTTCTGTAAACCTAGTAGAATTGATAATGGGAATGGGACTTCCATGTAAATGAAATGTAAAGGGGACTTCTATGTAAATAAAATGAGCAAATGATGTGCCTGGAAAACAGCATAAACTCTTGCAGGCAAGAGTCTTCCACTGTTTCATGCGTAGAACAAGAGTCTCCACAGAGTTACTTCATATTGACGACCCCTGGCCCCAGTGAGGATGATGAGGCCCTCAGTGCAATAAACCAAATGTGGGACGATATCCATGTAAAATTGTGTGTCTCCTAGATAGAGGGAAAACATTCAAGAGTGCTAGGATAGAGGAAGCTGACAAGTGAGGGAGGAGTTACCTGGCATTTGGGGCACCCCCTTTCCAGAGAGGGTAGATGAAACTGTCACCAGAAGTCTCATGAGTCTCCATGGCTTAGTTAAATAAAAACAGAGATCTAATAATCAGCTTTCTAGGTTTCTAGTTGGATTGATTAGGATTATACAAATTTGCATTATGGCTTTTGTGGCTCTAGATCCCTTTACCTTCAAGGTCTGCTTCGTGAATAAAAAACTATGAAAATTATAATTTATAACTGTTGGAATAAAGATAAAATACTAGTATTTTGTCAAAATACTGGTTATTATTATATATGGCCATTATTATAATAATCAATTTTTTCTTCAGATTTTAGAATGAAATTAAAACAGTTTTGTGGATGCCTAAAAGTGTGGTGGGCTCTAGGCATTGCACACAGCCTGTCTAACTGGTGAATCTACTCCCAGACTGTGTTTTGCTGCAAACAAACAAACAAAAATCCTCACTAACATCTGGCTTATTAGCACATGGTCTGCACATAGGAGAATGGGAGGTTTGTGAAGCAGAGCCCCAGCCAACCCACAGATAACATGCATGAGCGCCGCCATGTCTGGTCTATGTCAGCAAGATCCCATTGACATAAGAGAAGTCAATGTTGTTTCGTGGCCCTGGATTTTGGGCTGATTTGTTATACAGCAAGAACTAAATGACTTATAGAGCCTCAGCAGCTATTATACTGAGTTTGGAGTTTTGGTTTGTATGTAGTTCAGAAGGCAGTGTAAAGCCACTGGAAGCTTTCAAGCAAGGGAGAGGATGCTCTGATTTACTTTCGACCAAGTTCACTTTGGCTGGGGAGGCAAGACTAGAGGGAATCCAGGGTGGAGGACAGGAAACCAGTAGGAGGCCATTGGAATAGTCCAGATGAGGAAAGATGACATGATGGCAGTTAGGCCTGGGGAGAGGGGTGGACGTGGAGGTGGAGAGAAGGGTATGGGGTGCATGCTCCATTCGAATTCTGTTTGAAGTCTGTGCTGCTCTGTTCTGTGAAGGGTGTGAAAGGACACCAGGAATTATAAGGTCACGCTATCTCTTGATTAACAGAACGAGATGTAGGTTGTCTCTGGAGACAGGACTGGTGAGTTCATTACTGGCTTTTCTGACCCTATCCAGAAAATCCTGCTAATGTTCCTAAACTCACTGAGGACCAGATTCAACTTTGGGAATCTGTTTGTGGGAATCGAAAATGATGGCAGAAGCAGATGGCTGTGAAGACTGCTCTGGTGTGACGTGCTGTGGCTTATATTTTAACAGGATGGTAACTGAGCTTTTTGAGCTTGTCTGGTCTAGGCCCTCAAAATTCTCCACCCATCTCTCTGTCTTCCCTCCATTTCTATAATTTGCAACCATTTGCTTTTCCCCCAAGGAAATCTACTTTCAGGAAAACGTGAGAGGTCTTGAAGGGGCTGCTTGTTTATTTTTAGTTTAGCCAAAGAAATGCTCACACATGACCACACCCTGGTTATACTTCGCAATGTCATACAATGGGAACATGCCACTTTATGAAATTCAAAGCGACGTTTCACAAATGGATTCTTAATTCATTTCCTAGAGGCACTGGTTAGTTTTCTTGTTCTTAGGAGTGGATTGAGGTATAAGTGAGAAAGCATTTTCCCAAACACATTTGAGACAGAATTGAGAAAAGCTTTTCAAACCTCTTCATTCCTAGTTTTTGTACGCTCCCTCTCTAGATCATGCCAATATGCCAGAGATATATTATACATGTTTTAAATCTAAAGTTTTCCAATACCTGGGGAAATATTGATCTTTCCTGAGTGATTTTTCACATTTTCCTTGTCATTAACATTAGTAAGAAATATTAACAGTAAAGCCAAATAACAATGCATTTCTTTCATACCAGATCACGTGAACAAAACAATTTTCTTGCAGAAAGTTTTCATTTTATTGGACATTATTCATTTGTGGGTCAAAAGAAAATTAAGCTGTCCAGAATAGTATATAAGAGGGAAATCTATCTTAGTGTGGTTGAGGCAGAAAAATAAAGTTTCTGAAGAAAACCAGTGACAGTCTCTTAACATTGGATATAACGTAATGTTATTTCTAGTTTTATTATATTTATATTTGGTACATTTTATACTTGGTCTTTATATTCAGAATTATTTATATTTCATCCTAATGTTAATGTTAGTTTGAGATTATGTGAGTGATATTTACATTTGTCTGTTGATACAAATGGGAATAGATGTATTTATTTTGAGGGTAGGACCTGAAAAATTGGCGAAGTCATTCTTGCTGTCTTTTTTCTCACAGACAGTTTTAGTCTTTGAAACTTTTGTGTGTTTTGGCATCATTCAACTCTCCTCTGTGCCTTATTCCTTATTAAGAAACTCAGCCCTTAATTAGCTTGCTGTCCCTTCATTGGAAACTCATCCCGTTTGATAACTCTTTGTTGCTTATAGAACGGTTGGTGCAGGCTTGTGTGGGCTTCCACAACACAAAAGCCAGATGGATTTAAAACAGATAAATTTAGTCTTGAATAGAGAACTGTGAAAAATTAAAAAGAGAGAGAGAGAGAAAAGAAACATTAAAAAAACACAACACAAAACAAAACAAAAAAGTCTTGGTACTGATAAAACCAGCGAGAAGTCACAGATTCTCAAATACAGGGTAAAGCAAAACTTTTTCCAATTCTAGCCCCTCCTTCTCCTCCTCCCTCTCCTCCTCCTCCTCCTCCTTCTACTCTTTAATTTGTTTTGGACTCAAGAATTGAAAAAGTTCTGTTCCTAATTAAAAATGGATCACATTTGGGTCTGAGAGGGAGTCAGCTGCTTCGTGATAGCCGTGCAAGACAGAAGGCTGTGGATAGACTCAGAGTCCCTTTGATAACCAATACCACTCTCTGTGTGCTAATTTGCAGAACGGGGAAAATATTGGCATGTTGCCTTCAGAATCCCTTGGAAGAAAAGCATTAGAAATATGAAAACATCAAAATTCTGTCCAAAGTGTTTATCTTATGTAACAAATTTATTGGGGAGTCTCAACATGTTTGAGTATAAAAATGAAACCATTTTATACATATCCAGCAACAGCCTCTTCCACTAGGATATGTTGACCTACCTTTCCTGCTGGGAAGGAACTCCCTTAACAGCAACTTGGCCAGCTTTTTTAACTTCCCTGTCACTTTTGGTTATTAGAACAGTTCATTTTGTTATTTAAGACTCAGTCCTATTTATTTTGATACATCAGTCTCAAACCGGATTCAAAGCTGTGTCCTCCCCACCCCTGCTCCACGCTCAGTGTCGTCTCTCTTCCACTCTGTGACTCCAGTGGCTTGAAGGTTGGAGATCTGTTCTTCATGTCCTTACCTCCTCCCTCCTCCCTTTGAACTCCTTCCTTGAGACTTCAGAAGCCCCTTGGAGCCTCTGCTGGCTCTGTGTGGCACGGTCCACAGGGAAAGAGCCAATGTGGAATGTGTAGTGACAGGAAGTTGTTCTAGTCTAGCTCTCCTTCACTCTGCTCCTTTATGATGTTGTGTTCTCATTTCATGAGTCCGCCTCTATGGAGGTGATGTATTTGTGAGAGTGTGTGTGTGGTATTTGTTATGTTTTGAGGGACATTGTTCAGCTTTACCCTGGCCCCTTCTATCACTGAGGAAGCCCTCCTCCACCCCAGAAGGCAACTTGCCTCTTGGGCTTGAGTAACAATAAACATCTCTGACCCTTATCTGGGCCTCCCATCACTCCATCCGGAGGCTATCCTAAATGGCTTCACGGCGCTTCTCCTACCACCATCCATGTTGCTTCACATAGAGTTCTGGGGACTACTGGAATCCTCTTTTGTGTTTCCCATGTCCACAGAGACTTCAGATGGGGTGAGGCTGCCCACATCTCATTTCCAGGCATACAACACAACAAGCCCTGTTTATTGGAGCTACTGACCTAGACCAACTGCTTTGAGAAATTTCTGGTCTCTAAGTGGACACTATTCTCTATATTCAAATATTACCCCCCCCCAAAGTCTCTAGATGACATGTACCAAATAAACACTCTTCTCTCCTCTTGCCTTGCTCACGTTAGGAAATGGAAAGAACCACATGCCATGCTCCTTGTTTCCTTGTCTTCTCAATAACTCTCAAGGCCCCGTTCCGGTAGCTGCACCAGAGAGGACCTTCATGTCTGCGGCTCAGCATGCATCCAGTCTCCCTTTCACAGAGTCACCTTCAGTATTTATTCACAGTTTCTTAGAGACCACCTAACTTGGCTTTGGAGAGAGAGAGACACCCTCCATAACCACAGAGAAATGAGAGAAAAGACTTTCTTAATTCACATGGACATCACCAAGGGCTGGTTACTACCCTCCAACTTAGTTCTCTTCTTAATTTGATTGGGGACAGTTCAGTGTTGGAGCCTCTAGACAGCATGCTGGGAAAGTACTTGTCACCAGTCGATTTAAGCTCAGCTTTGGGCCTTGGCCCTGGTTCTGGGACAGCAGGAAACATCCTACTCAATGTCCTATTATGTTAGTGTCATACGCTGTGATTTATTTTCTTCACTTGAACTCACCAAATTCTTCCTGTCTTCTTATCCCATGCTGATTCAGACAGAGGTTGTGAGTTAGCTGTTTCCCAGGCTCACGGATGAGGCACCTAACCCTGGCCAGTCATCCACAAAAATGCGTCCCAAAGGCCATAAGCAGGATGTAAGGGAAAGGACAGTCATAACATAGGTCTGAACCTTGACCATGGGTGAGTGGCTGACCACCTGAGACCATAATCTCTCTGGTTCTTTAGAAATCTGTTCTCCGTTTCCAGAAAAAATGGTTTGGAATAGATTAATGATTTTCAAACTTCTTTTGAATAACAGAGCCTGTTTTTCAAACTGGCTGGTGAAACTTAGATCCTCTTTAACTCCCAGCTAGAGTTCTTAAGGCGTTTACATGAATTACGGGGACTCCGTGGTACAAAATTTGAGACCTACAGAAGTAGAATATTATGTTGTTCTCCTTCCAACTTGAAGATTATTTTGTGTGTGGCTGCCTCTGGGAAAACAGAGTCTGCGATTAACACATAATTTCACGTTTATGTTTATCCCACTCCCCAAGTGTCGGTTTCATACAAGGCTCATGATCAGTAAGGCTATCTCCCTGTGCATTTTCAAATTGTCATGGAGACTTGCAAAAGCCAAAGCTTATGTCTACTGCATTTTTTTTTTTTTTTGCAAAGTTAATACTTTGAAAACTGCTGCTTTCATAGCCCTAAAGCAGGCATTTCCCAGTGAGCTGGACACTGGTCTCTTGAGAGATGATCTGAAACAAAGAGCGTCAGGGCCAAAAACATTTTTTACATGTGGTATTCCATGTCCTCCTCTTGGAGATTCACTAAGGGCTCGGAGCAGTTACGTCGCAAAGCAACAGGTATAACTTTATTTAACTCAGTATTTCCTGAACATCTGACCACAGAACCCATTGTTTCCCCATATACTATTTATTAACATCCCACAGAAATAGTGTTCCCTTGAATACCTTCTCCAAATAATTGCCTTCTAGTAGCGATCATCGCACTTTTCTGTAAAGGGCCAGATGATAAATATTTTAGGCTTTGTGGGTTTCACTGATTCTGTCGCAACTACTCGACTTGGTCAGTGCAGCACAAAACCAGCCATAGCCAATATCTAAGCAAAGGGGGCGGCTCCACTCCAATAAAACGTCATTTTTAAAAATAATGATACAGATCTGTGGTTTGCCGACCCCATTAAACCAGTGAGATGTATTCAGATGAGTGAAAGTATAATCACAAACAGTGAAATCATAGCTTAATTCTTTTGTGATTAATCACGAGGATTTTGTTAACTTTTGGAGACTAAGCCACTGAGGATACCAGTCTTCCCCAGATCATCCTGAGATTTGGAGCAGGCTAAATGACTCATTTCATGCTGCTTCCTTTACCAGATATTTATCTAGCTGTGAAATCTCTGCCCAGCTAATGGTCTATGTTGCTTACTATCCACTGGTTTCACTACGATGACAGATAGGCAGCAAATAAGAAAAGTAGCCACCACCTCAGTGTCAACTCGGTTATCGTACCTGAAATGAACCGTCTGTATTTTTCAAGCTCACAGAAGGAAAAAACGTCACGCATATAATCAGAGACATTCAGTTGATCTTGGCCATTTCTTTAAATAGCTTCCTATAATTAAATATCCTATTAGTTATCTATTGTTACAAAACAAATTACTTTAAAAAACTTGGTGATTAAAATAGCAAATATTTATAATTTCAAAGTTAGTGTGGATCAGGAATCTCAGCAGCTTCTCTTAGTTCTCTAGCTCAGGTCTCTGACAGAGCTGCCATTCAAGTGTTGTTTGGGGCTGTGGTCTCACCTGAAGATTCAACTGGGGGGAGTCTGCTTCCAAGCTCATTCACACAGCACACCACAAGTCCTCACAACACCACTTTACATATGGCACTCTCTGTGGGGCTGTTCATAACCTACCAGCTGGATTCCCCCAGAGGGGAGACCGAGAGACAGAGACAGAGAGAGACAGAGAGAGAAAGAGACGGAGGGAGAGATGAGCAAGCAGCACCGAAGCCAGAGTTTGTCTGTAGCGTGAGCTGGGGAATGGCAAACTCCCACTTCTGCGATACTCAGTTTGTTAAAAACATGTCACCAGATCCAGCCCCATTGAAAAGAGGGGACTGCACGTATGTGTGACCAGCAGGAGCAGAGACCATTGGAAGCCATCTCAAAGGCTGCCTACCACGTACACTATGTTCACCTAAGGTGTTTTTGTTATTTCTCTCTGCCTGGTCTTGAGTAGCAGAGGAAGATGTCACAGCCATAGGAAAAGCATTTGGTGGTGTCCTTATGAGAGCCTAAGATGAGGGGAGGAGAGAAGCACTGCACATGTGCTTGTGCAAGGTGATGGCAGGGGCTGGGGAGGGAGAAAAGAAAGACAAGATGAGAGGTTATGGAGGTATTTTTCTAGAGCAATATGTTCTCACGTGAAAGAGAAGGAGAAGAATAAAAGCTGCGTGGGAGAGACCTGGCCAGTTGACTCCTTCCCAGACTCCTTCCCATTTCTGCTATATCACAAACATGGTGCTCCTTTTCCTGCTCATTTCTCAGTTCTTTGGGTTAAAATGCACCTGAAGGACCACAGACCACATTCTCTAATCACCCATACATGTTTATCATTCAGTAAATATGCTCTATTAATAGTAAAGTCATTGGATGAAGTTTTATAAGTTCGGTCATCCAGCTGGCCAAAAGAAAAGAAAAGAAAAGAAACGAAAAGAAAAGAAAGAAAGAAAGAAAAGGGAAAAAAAGATCAGCAAATCAGCTCCATGCTAGGTACCAAACAGGCGACAATTATACAATATATCTCCTGCTTTTGAACATCTTTTATTTCAATTATGGAATCAAGATAAACATATGGAGACAGGTATGTTAAAATTAAAGATTTAAATAACAGTTCAAAGTAGCAATAGAAGTAATATCATAAGGCAGCATATGATTAATTACCAGTTGAATTATATACAATCCATTACTATTGGAATTCAAGGGAGAGAGACTGATCATTGTGACCATATTGTGAATCAAATGAGAAAGAGTTGGAGAGGAACAGGAAAGGAAGGGCATTCATTCCAGGTGGATGGAATAGCGTGAGTAAAAATAAGACGGCGAGGCAGGTGTTTTGGGGGAACAATGAGTTAACCAGTTTGGAGAGTGGGTTTTTGGAGGCGAGAAGTTTGAGATGAAGTAAATGGTAAGTCAGACAGCCATGCAGGAACAGGTTGAGCTTAATTATCTAACCTGTGCTCGGTCCCCGAGGCAGATGGCTTGCCAACAAACTTGCATGAATTACCTTCTATTAGAATTTTTAAAAAGGGGTAAGTTCCAGGTTGATTCACTGAACATCTTGGGCTCACAATCCGTGCCTGTCTTTTAATAGCAAGCAGTGGCAAATAGAAGCCGTACCTGCGCTTTGTCTCCATAGCAGCAACTCAGAAAAGCCTTGATGGCCCCCAGCTGAGAGAGACTGAGCCATTGTCACCCCCCACCGGAAGATGAGGAGGCCCTAAAGAGGAGAAGCATGGCTGTCGTTTCGAGAGCCTTCCGGGATCGGGTTGCTGGGTGTCCTCAGCACCAGGAGATCCTGGCTAAGGCAGAGTTGCAAGGACTTGGCATATCACTGATGGCAAGTCAGACACACTTCACACTCCGCCGGCTCTAAGCCACAGAGAACTTGGCACAAGGGAGAAAGATCCCAGAATCTTCAGAAAAGGCCTCAGGAAATCCCTACCTATGTGGAGTCTAATTCAGTCCCCCGAAAACTTCCTACCTGTCATTAACCTCTCGAAATGCTGTCTGCCCATCTATACAAGAGACAGAACAGTATTACCCACGTCACCCATAGGGTCGTTTTGAGAATCCAATGAGTTCCGTATGCAAAAGGTTTACAGAGTGACTTATAAAAAGTTCTCAATCACGTCAGGGACTGCTATTCTTGGTGCTGTTTTTCTAACCTTCTGGGCCTTTCCATATCTTTGATTGTCGCAAAGCACATAACAAAGAAGTAGGTGGTAAAATGATTGTTTTCTCTTGGATGGAGTTCATTTTGAAAGGCTTAGAAGGACCCAATGAGGGTTCACACTTGAATGTCTCTGGGTCTTAGAATGTTGGAAAACATTTGCCCCCCCCTCTGCTCCTTGCCTTCTCCTCTTCACCAAAATACATTTTGAGTGCTATCCCTGTGCCAAGTACCTTGTTAAACATTTCTAGCATTTCTCGGCTCTGGACATGCAGACTCGAACCAGGCCAACAATGAATGCTTGGTTTCTGAGGGGTAAAGGATCACGTGCAGGTGTGAATTCAGAGCAAGTTAGTAGGGTCTCTCGGCAGATAGACAAAGATGGTTTCACTTTAAGAAGGAAGAGGATGAAAATATGTGGTCGATGTGGACACTTTGGAAGTAAATTCCAGTTGTGTGTCTGGAGCGGTGGGGGGCAGCTGCGGGAGGCCAGAGGTGGCTGGCAGGCTGGAAGGCAGGCAGCACGGGGCTGGGGACCGAGGCCTCCTGATGCAGGGCAGACCTGCAGACAGCAAACAGCACCTCAGTACCACAGCCAGGGACCTCATTTCTGCACCTGGTCTGGCCTCCCAACCCCATCGGCTGCTAAGTTGCGGGGAGGGAGAATGCCATGACGGGGACGGGACCCATCTTCTTCTAATTATTATTCTATGGTATCATGGGCATGACTCCCATTTAATGTATTCTGACTGGCAACAATGTGCTAAGTGTTCTGCAGACCACAGAATGAAGCATGGCTGTTGGCTGTTTTGCAGTGGGCTGAAATCTTAATTCTATAGACACAAGATACTCAGCAGAGGGAAGGCTCAGAAGGCCCAAGGGTAAACAGCAGGATGGTGGCAACTCAGTCTCCCACTAGGTGGCCTTGACCTCAGGCTCTGTCCAGAGGACCCTCTCCCGGGGTACCCCAAAGAATACCAATTTCTTTTTTTTCCCTTTTTTTTTTAAGATTATTTATTTATTTGACAGAGAAGTAGAGAGAGAGAGAGAGAGAGAGGGAGGGAGCACAAGCAGGGGGAGCGGCAGGCAGAGGCAAAGGGAGAAGCAGGCTCCCCGAGGAGCAGGCCTGATGCAGGACTCGATCCCAGGACCCTGGGGTCATGACTGGAGCCAAAAGCAGCCGCTTAATGGACTGAGCCCCCCAGGAACCCAAGAACACCAATTTCTAACACCTCATTTCAAATGAATGAGCATTTGGAAATTACCTGAAAGAGTTGAAGGAGTTAATCTGTTTCGGATATCCAGGATAGGCAGACTGCAGCAAGAAGGGACCCCACTATAAATTATGACCAATAATAACCGGAAATATCGCATTCCCTGTTTTGCTAACCAAGTGATTAGGAGGCTAACAGCTGACGTGAGCTCAGTCCAGACTTTCCCCCCGCATTTTTGGCATCCCAAATTAGCAACAAGTGTCATCAAATATATGAAATGGGAGGAATTCCAGAGGAACCAAATCATTGCTCTCTAAATAGATGGAGAGAGGATGTAGTGAGGGGTCAGAAGTGGAGAGGACAGGCACAGGAAACCTTTGTGGTGTCATTTCTGTCCCAGAACAGGATGCCGGAAGGAGAAGGGTCAAAGCAAAGGGAAGTCTAGCATCACAGTACAAAACCTTATCAGGACTGATTGGATTTTAATTGTTTCATTCTTCAGGGCAAGTGCTGCGTGATCACTTAGCCGTTGAATCTCTATTGTGTTAAATTTTTCAAAGTTTATTTTTAATTTAACGTCAATAAATGAAAGGTTGAACAAACAAAGGTAGAGGTGGGGGTGAAGTGGAGGAAGAGCTTGTTAAAGTTAAACGATCCAGAACAGCTACAGCAGCTGAGGGACTTGTGTGTACAGCTCTCTCAAGCTCATTCTCCCACTGGACCTCTGGCTTATGATTCAGAGCCCCGGTTTCTGGATTTGGCTCTACTCAGACTCTCTGGGTCTCCAGTCTTACCAAGTCATCTCCCCCAGAGGAGGTTATTTGATAAACTCTATCCACTCTCTGGTGGTACATAAAGAAGAAGGACCCTTCAGTCAACCAAAAAGAGAGAGTCAAAACTCCTAGCATTCCCTGGCTTGCCTAAGGTTACCCTCACCTCTGATGCTTAGTACCAAGGGATAATTGATAGCATCAACCCCTCAAATCTATGAAGAAACCACAGAATGACATATCCCTTTAGGAAATGAATTTCCCAGGGAAGATCCCAGTCTATATCGACTAGGCAGAAAGAGCTTATGGTTTATGTAATACTACCCAGAGTCCTACGACCCCATGTCAAGAGTGCTGGGGATTAGAAAGAATAGTTCATAAATGTGACCTTGGAATATGGAAGGCACTCAGCATCTGAAAGTGTTCTCCCCAGGTAATGCAGCAGAGTGTTCCAAATTCCTCCAGTAGCACCCAAACGCAATCTGAGGGGTTCAGGGGGTACCCACCCATTGCCCTGTTTGCGTTTGAATTGTTGAACTTTAGTCCAGAGAACCTCTCTACACCACCCTCTACTCCTTCACGGAGCACAGGAAACCACCTCAGGGCTGTCCTGTCCTCACGTTCTTCCATCTCTTCTGGACTACCTCAAGACCAGGATGACAAAGAGTTGAGCGTAAGTATGACACAGGATGGGAAATGATTGGCTCAATGTAATGGATGGGACCTCCACCTCCTCCCACACGAATGCAGATCTAACCACTCAGCTGCAGAAGTAGAGCACGGCCATTTTTTTCTAAGAAAGATAAGGATACCCGGACTGTCTTTGGAAAATTCATCTGTTGTATCCTCAACTCTCAGATTGGTTGATGGCAAAGATATAAGAAGGGAAAATGTCATTTATTCATTCAGTAAATATGGGATACCTACTGAGGGCCAGGCGGTCTGCTAGATGCTGGGAATGCAAGAGTCAACAAGACAGACATTGGTCAGCACTTACGGATAAAACACAGTAAACCAATAGAATAATTACAAGTTGTGGTAAGTGCCGTGAAGGTAACCAGCAAGGGACTGAGGCATGGGGAGGTAATCCTTTAGCTAGGTGGGCAAGTCCTTTTTGAAGAGGTGACATTTACCTTGAAAAAGATGAAAAAGAATGTTCTAGGCAAAAGGAGGGGAAGGGTGAGAGAGAGCATTGCAGGGAGAGCAAACAGCCTGATCATTGATTGCCTGGAGGTGAGGAAAAGCTTGTGTTCCAGGAACTGAATGAAAGAAGCCTAGTGGGGACGTCTGACCCCAGGCGAAGAGGAACAGGGGCCAGATCAAAGATGGTTTTAAAAGCCAGAGGGAGAAGTTCAGGTTTTATTCTTCACGTGGCGAGGAGTTACTGAAGAGTTGTGAATAGGGCTTATTAAATGGATGAAGGGGAGTGATGTGATAGTTAGTATCTCTTCATTTGTGCATCTTTGTTGACAATAGATTGGAGGGGTGAGAGGAGAAGCAGAGAAACCAGCTGGAAGTATCCAGGCGAGGGGGGTGGGAGCCTGGACTAGTGCTTGGCAGTGGATTGAGAGAAGTGATACAACTGGTTTAAATCAACCAGGTGCTTGATCCAAATAACGCCAAATTCATTTTACTGTTATCTCTTCATGTATTCCATTCAGAGCATTTCTGCATAAAACCACATAGAAGGGGCGCCTGGGTGGCTCAGTCGTTAAGCGTCTGCCTTCGGCTCAGGGCGTGATCCCGGCGTTCTGGGATTGAGCCCCACGTCAGGCTCTTCCGCTGGGAGACTGCATCTTCCTCTCCCACTCCCCCTGCTTGTGTTCCCTCTCTCGCAGGCTGTCTCTGCCTCTGTCAAATAAATAAAATCTTAAAAAAAAAAACACATAGAAAAATAAGAGGGGAATAAACAATTAAGGGGTAAAATTTGATACACAGTAAAACTCTCCACCAGTTGAATTTCCAAATATTTTCCTGAAATCCCTCAAGATTTTTTTGCAGAGTAACTCTTGTATGTAGGAATATCTCTGGACTGAAACAACCAGTATTTGTCTTTGTGGGGGGGGGGTGCTGCTTCAGTCAAATGGTCAACAGGCTATTTAACAATCTGAGGTTTAAGTCAACCAAATGTGGAGAAAATCTGGAGCCCTGGTATGGACATCTTTCTAAAATGCTGCTAGTTTAATTACCAATTGATTTACCAATGACATTGTCTGGTATGGTAGTTTAAAAGAATCATCCTTTCAAAACATCTGCCAGATTTTAAACGGGTATTTTTCATGAAAGTACAAAGACAGTTTAATCTATGATCATGAAATTGTCCAACTCACATATCCACATAAAGACAGGCAGGGGAAGACTTTTAGGGACAACTGGTGGACCACATCTGACCTTGGTTCTTGTGCTGTTGGTCCTTCTCAACCTCACTGTCCATCTAGTTTGGTTTCTCCAAGTCTTGTCACAAAGATATGCAGAATATTATTACAAAATGTTACAGATCCTTTAGTTATCTTGAAAACATTACTGGCAATATTGAAGACTTTTATAAATTTCTTTCACAATGTGTGCTTTGCCTGGGAAGGAAAGTTGTCTTCGATTAAAGTTTGAAACGCTTAATAAGATGGAACATGACACAAATGATACTTTTCTAAATTAGAAATTTTAAAATCTAAGAATATCTACTGGTTCATGTTTCTAGATATTTTTTGATATTATTTTTTCTTTACTTTGTTGAGCTACCCAGACTAAAGCTTAAAGGTAATCTATTCCAATTTTATCGTTCCATGGTTTTTTTTTTTTTTAAGATTATTCATTTATTTGGGGTGGGGAGGGACAGAGGGAGAGAATCATCAGGCAGACTCCCTGCTTAGCGTGGAGCCCTACACAGGACTCCATCTCAGGACACATGAGATCATGACCTGAGCCTAAACCAAGAATCAGAGGCTTAACCAACTGAGTCACCCAGGTGTCCTGGCTCCATGTTTTTTATGACCCTGTTGTTCATGTTTCTACTCATATCACCATGTTTATGGCTAATGAATTAGTGACCCGTTTTTTTTTTTTTTTCAGCTTTAACATAGAATAGTCAAGCATGTGTTAACAGCTCATTGGTTCTTTTTCCCCTGAAACAGAATTTCATTGGTTCTGTTAGTTTTCATCTTTGTTGGTTAAAACTTTCATCACAGGCCTCTTAATAGGATGCTGACAAGCCAATGAATTATTTACTTTTTGTCAGGTGTCCACCCTTTGTCCAATCAACTGAGGCCAGGATGTAGTAGGGAACCATGGCCAAAGAATGAGTAAGGATCTCTTATGGCACCCTTGCTTAGCAGGGGCTGTAGACAGGAGTCCTTAGAAGAGTTTGCGGTTGTGATAGGTGTTGTAAGTCTTGGCCCATGCCGTGGATGATCTAAGAATAGTTTATTGCAAAATAACCTCTGATACATGTCTTTTCGTTGGCATGTACACTGGAGATAGCAGTACAATGAAGCTCCAGGAACTGAAAGGATCAATGAGTTGGTAATAATAAAAATTCAAATTAAGGATTTATATGACTGTCTTACAAATAATTTTAGACAAAGTGGCCTTGAAATAAGTTCTGCTGATCAATAGAAGAAGCCATTAAATATTGTTTCATGGAGAGATCACTGGTTTAGGAATCAGGAGACTTGGTTGGTTTTGGCTCTGAGACTCTCTGTGTGATGTTGGAAAAAGCCCTTCAGTTTTCTGGCCCACAGAGTCTTCCCTAATCTATAAAATGAGTGTTGTAATGGATTATTTCTACCTCTGAATCATCCTTGATCTGAAATTTGAGTGACAGAGTTGAGAATCAAAATGAGATAGCAGATGAGTTAGTGGGAAAGAAAAGAGGGAAATTAATAGTTATTTATGGAGCATTTATTATGATCTTCCATGTGTGTTTATATATATATAAATATATATAAAATTTCTTATATAAAATAAGAAGATATATATATATATATATACTCAAAAAAGCACTATGGGTTTTTTCATTTTACAGAAGAAGACAGGAGGGAATTTAAGATACCTTGCCCCCAGCCATATAAATTGTAAACAATGGAGATGACTCAAATTTATCTAGATTCCCCCCTCCCCCCCAACAAATGCTTTCCGTTACACATGCAGGGAGAAATGAATGCTTAAGGAATGTAGGCAGGTAAAAACGATGTTTTACAGGGAAGTAACATTAGCATTTTTACTATAATGATGTGGAGATTGGGTTGAGATTTTTGAAGTGTGACTCAGAACTTGAACCTTTGCACGGATTGTTTTCACTCAGCTTTTATGAAATCTGTAGGTGTGTGTGTTAACGATGAATGCTTCAGCACTTCCCTGGCCATGCATAAACATCTCCATGCAAAACAGCAAGGAGCGCTCTGTTTATCACAGCTGCAGTCAAGCCAACGAAACTGTTTCCACCATTGAGGATAAAATTTGTAAAGCTCTCTCTCCCAAATAACATAACATAAAACAAAATAAACCTCGTGTGTGATTGCCATCCTTTTGGGTTACCTGCTCAAATGGCATATTTCTGTTAGGTTTCCGTTGAAGTTTCTCAAAGGATGGGGATACTAAAGGAGAGTCAGGTTCAAGGTTTTTCAGTGTGCAAGTTGTTTTAAACAACCCATCAGCCACCCAACCAAATAAACCAAAACACCAGATTAAAGCAGCATGAGAAGTGTTTGCCTCCTGTTTAAAATATGCACCTCATTGTTAACACAAGGCAAATAAGAATGTTAAGTGTAATGGACGTCAACCAAATAAGATATTTACATAGACCAGTGTTGGGCAACCTTTCGAAACCCTACCCCTTCTGGAAAAAACGAAATATTTGTCACAGCCCTATCTGCACGTGAGGAGCTGCCACCAGGTGAGCATCAACACTGAAGGTTTCATTGAACTTACTTTCTAAATAAAAAATATAGTTTCGATCCTTTTTCAACCTGCCCAGAAATTTGGATATTCTCTTTCCAGGAAAGCTTGCCCCTCTGCGTTGACAATTGCTGGCAATTGCGAACTTCTTTAACCAAGTCATCACATTGATTTTCTTACAACCCTGTGAGGTTCGGAAGTAGAGTAGATGTTGATAAATTCATTTGAACACAAGGATACAGGCTTAGAAAATTCAATCACTTTCCCAAATGACCCAGTCAGTAAGTAAGGCAGTCAGAACTTACTTGCAGGTTAAGTCCTTCCCGTTATGCTCTTACCACTCTGACATCCTGTGTGGTTCACCAAAGCAAGAAGCATGCAGGTGAGGATGGCACATATTCTGTGAATGGGACTTTGTAGACGACTGTGCTAAGAAATCGGGTAAATTCTTCTGATACCAGCATGTTACTCCTTTGAAGAACAATGGTCCATGTTTGCTTCCTTCCACTCTCGGAAAGTATAAAAATTCACCACAAAGGTGACTGTGTAGTTCCCTATGTGCTTCTGGAGTAGTCTACCTAGAATTCATCTCTGTGTTATTCTGAGACAAGGTTTATATGTGGATGAGTAAGGCTGAAGATTCACACTGACCTAAGACAGAGCCGGCAAAGGTGGACGATAGGAAGATTCAATTGTTTGTTTGCTTGTTTGTTTTTTGGTATTTCAAACACTAACAGAGAAGACACCTTGTCCCTTTGGGGTGATTTCACTGGACCTGGTCATTTTTTCTGCCATGTTAATTCTCAGTTCTCCACTGATATGTGTATGAATGAGCTGCACCTGTATCCCAAGATCTATTTCCATTCTGGAGTTAGTCCTTCCAGGGCAAATTTAACTTATAGTCTCAGTGTCGCAACTGGTAGGGTTTGGAATGAAAAACCTTTCCCAATAGATTTGATTTCTGATGAGCCAGGCCAGCCCAACTGCTTTTGTTGCCATGGGCCAACCTTAAAGCCTGGCACCTGCTTCTCCCTGTGTCCATGCTACTATTGCTCCAGTCTTTGGAATACTCTACCTAGATTCCCCTCTGAGACTTGAGCCCTTCCTTGAACTGTAGTCCTTTTGTCTGGGGCTAGGACACCCTTCCCTTCTCTTCCCCCTTTCTTACCTGAGTTGCTAGAATTCTCTATCATATCACCACCTGCTGGAAGGCATCTCTTCTAAGAGGAGGTAACACCTCAAAATCACCAGCAGGTCTATCCCCTGTCGTCCAGGCCCTCTGGCTCTCAAACTCCTACTTGCCAAAGGGGCAGCTCTTGCCATTGACAATTAGCTGTTTCCCTCCGGAGCTTGGACCCTGTGCTGTACACTGCCAATTAGTTTTCATCAGGGACATCTTCTGCATTTGCGCTAATTTACCCAGTCCCCAACTGACCGGGCACTACTATACGTCCTGCTCTTACCAAGCCTGGATTGGGAGAGTCCAGCATGTCTTAGAACAACTGAAAGATTCCTATATTCTCACCGCCCCCCAAAACCAAACCAAAGCAAAGTACCTCTTTCACCCTAAGTTTTGCCTGCAATTCTACCCAGCACAGTTTTTTTTATTTATTTATTTATTCGACAGAGATAGAGACAGCCAGCGAGAGAGGGAACACAAGCAGGGGGAGTGGGAGAGGAAGAAGCAGGCTCATAGCAGAGGAGCCTGATGTGGGGCTCGATCCCATAACACCGGGATCACGCCCTGAGCCGAAGGCAGACGCTTAACCGCTATGCCACCCAGGTGCCCCTACCCAGCACAGTTTTTAATCTTTAAGGAAGAGCCTTCAAAGTGGCAGGATCTAGTCTGTAAAAGTGTTTGATTTGACCTACATAGCGTTTATATTTATTTTAAAAGTTGGTTTTTAGCATTTACTAATCAATAATGGATTTCTTGATTCTCTTGAAGATCAAATGTTCTGGCACTTCTAAGCCAACCTGTCCCTTGGCTACCATGGACTAGAGCAGAGTAAAAGTGATCCCTTAAGAGGGACCATGGGGAGGGTCATGCGCTCTCTGCTTCCCAGGAGACCTCGCCTCCCTATTGTCTGCCTTCTAGGTTAGACTTCCCGTAGGCATTTATATTGGCTACTCCTGCTTTAAGTTGTTGGGGTCTTTTAAGTAGTGCCATTTTCTCCCTCTTCCTCTCTCAGCCCACCCAAATAGATACACTTCACCAGTGTCAGCCATTTTCACCTTCATTTTAGATGTCAATTTCTAAGTAGGTGTAAATATTGGAATATAAAGCTGGAAGAAGAAGGAAAGGTGACAGAAAGAGGCCGTGGTAACAGAACTGGTGAGGGCAGAAAAATCACATCCCTGTCCTAAAATATCTGTATATAGTTTTTGATCTTCAGGGCATGTTCTGCAAGCCAAATACTCCAGCTTTTTGTGTAAATCATTAGTCAAGATGATAACAAATCAGACAGGCACAGACCACAGAGTTCTGAAGAAATGATACAAAGTGCTTCTTACTGTTGTCTTATCTACCCAGGGCCAGAATTCCTTTAGATGTGAGATAATACTTTCCAGGACCTGGTTTTGTTGACTCATCTTGTTTAAATAATAATTACTGATAAGCCCTGGAAGGTTAGAATTCAGAGATCATCTAGTTCAGTGGCTCTCACCCCTGGCTACCTGTTAACACCACTCTGGGGAGCTTGAAAACAATCTGGATGCCTATACTGCTTCCTAAAAGAGTTAAATCAGGAAATCTGAGTGTGGGGCCAGGCACCAGCATATAAAAAAAAAAAAAATCCTTCTTGGATGATTCCAAAGCCTGGGCAAATATAACAATCATTGGTAAAAAAAACAAAAACAAAAACAAAAAAAAACAAAAAACCTTACTGCTCTAGATCTTAGATCTTGCATGAAAAGACCTGATTTTACAGATGAGGAATCTGAAGTCGGTGATTTACCCAAGCTATTTATCCTAGATTCTTGAGCCCAAGAACGGAAGAACCAAGACAAGGATCCCAGTGGCCTTACTTCGCATCCAGCATTCTCTCCGTCACAAAGCTTGGCTGCACAGTGTGCAGAACTCATTCTCATAATGTTCTTCCACAAACCCTCCAAGGTAGCAGAGAGCCACTGTTACTCGAGATACGGGCACAACACTGGGTAAGCTGTGGCCTGAGACTGCAAGGGAGAGAAAGGTAGAGGTGGCCTTCTATAGGGAAACTTCTTCCGGATATGGTCAGCATCCAGCCAGCAAAGGGAAGATTCCGAAAGAGTGGGTGATTAAGTGGTAAGATTCCCTATTTTGTCCATACAAGGACTTTCAGTGCTCTGAGACCTGAGGAATCTGAAAGCTAATTGGCAATCATCATGATTATTTACAGAGAAATTAAAAACTGGACCAGGAAACACTTCATACCCATCGTTTTTGTCTAGCATGGGAGAATACATCAAGATTATGTTAATTAGAAATCTGTATTTCTTTTAAAAAAATATTTTTGGGGGGCGCCTGGATGGCGCAGTCGTTAAGCATCTGCCTTCGGCTCAGGGCGTGATCCCGGCGTTATGGGATCGAGCCCCACATCAGGCTCCTCCGCTATGAGCCTGCTTCTTCCTCTCCCACTCCCCCTGCTTGTGTTCCCTCTCTTGCTGGCTGTCTCTGTCTCTGTCGAATAAATAAATAAAATCTTTAAAAAAAATATTTTCATCCAATTTTAGACTTAGAGAAAAGTTGCAAAAATAAGAGTTCCTGTATACCTCTCACCCAGCTCCCCTCACGTTAACGTAACTGTGGCATAATTATTAAAACCAGCACCATAGTATTGGTACAATCCTGTTAACTAATCTGTAGACTTTGTATTTCACCAGTTTTTCCACTCGTGTCATTTTTCTGTTCAAGGATCCAATGCAGGATCCCATATTGCATTGAACTGTTATTCCTCCATCTCCTCCAATCAGTGACAGTTTTGAGTCTTTCTTTATCTTTCACGGCCTTGACACTTTTGAGAAGTCCTGGTTAATATTGTAGAATGTTCCTCAATTTGGGCTCATCTGATTATTTTTCAGGATTAGAATGAGGTTCTGCATTTTTGATAAGATTATCACGGAAATTATGTTGTATCCTTCTCAGTGCGTCATATCAAGGCGTTCGCGTTATCGATGTCTTATTAACCCTGATCACTTGGCTAAAGTAAAATCTCTATTTTTCTGATGATTCAACTGAAGAATTTAGTGAGAAAACTTTGCGCAAGAGAAAAGTATAAGTGGAACCTTATGCTTTGGTGGAAAAAATGACTGTGTGGTATGATTTCAGGGAGGCTGAGATTGCTCTGCTCTCTCTCCTCTCCTCCCTCAACCTAATCCTTTCCTTGCATGGGCTCTTGCCTAAAATTCTACCATTAGAATTTTATCCATTTAGCCAAAGCTTTGATTCCTATTAAAATACAGATGCTGTGGGAGGAATTCTAGGAACTGTAGTCGCTGCCCTTGGGATCACGTTTGGAAAGGAGATGAAGGAAACAAGCAGTAAAACACTTTCTGTTTCATTTGGATATGGAGACAGTGAGATTCCTGAAAAGATCTTGAAAATGTCTGCTATACAAGTGCCAAAGTGATCTCTTGGAAGCATGTGCCCAATCTCTGACTTTCTCGCTCAAACCTCTATAGGCCCCCATTTCCCTCTAGGAGAGCCCCTTTATGCTGTTCCTCGACTCCAGCTTCACTTCATCTTTTCTATCCTTGCTCTCTCCAACCAGTGATCCAGAACTTTCAGTTCCTCCACTCTGAAGTGTAAACTGTCCTCTCGCCTCTGAACTGTGACACGTGCCATTCCCTTTCCTTGAAACATTCTTCGCTAATCCTCTTCACCGGATTGACTCTCACCAACTCGGCAGGTCTTAACTTAGTTATCACTTGCCCCCCAAGGCCTTCCATGAACTCTCTAATTAGGCACGTTGTCCTTCTTGGACTTTGCATGGCCCTTTGTACTTCCTCTTCATTGCAGTTTTCTCTAAACTTAAAAGTAACTCCCTCTAGACCAAGGATTAGCACATTATAGTCTGTGGGCCATATATGGCCCCCTTCCTGTGTTTTTAAATAAAGTTTTATTGGATCACAGCTATGCTCTCTCTTTATGTATTTATGGCTGGTTTCATGCTATAAAGGCAGAGTCAAGAAGTCATGCTAGAGGGGCACCCGGGTGGCTCAGCTGGATAAGTGTCTGCCTTCGTCTCAGGTCATGATCCCGGGGTCCTGGGATGGAGCCTCTTATAGGGCTCCCTGCTCGGTGGGGAGCCTGCTTTTCCCTCTGCCCCTCCCGCCCCCCACTTGTGTTCTCTCTCTCTCAAATAAATAAAATCTTAAAAAAAAAAAGAGAGAGAGAGAGAGAGAGAAGTCATGATGGAGATTGTATAGCCTGCAAAGCCTAAAATGTTTCCTATCTGGCAATTTAGGGAAGAGTTTGCCAACACAACTCGAGACTATGCGTTCATCTAGAGCCCCTGGTCTCATGTTCCACTGGCGATATGGGCATCAATCTGCTCTCGAATTCATAGCTGTCATCACTCCAGCATCTAGCCCAGAGTAGGTCTTCACTAAATATCTGTTGAACAAAGACAAACCTCACAATATTCCTCCAACCCTGTCTTGCCTACACCTTACAGCCAATTAGAGTGGCTAACATAACAAAATTAAATGAAAAAAAATTTTGTCTTATTTTGTATTTGTTTCTGAGGAAGAATTTACCAGTGGAAGGATGTCTGTAGCTTATTCTTAGCTTTCTTTTATCACATATTGCATCCCGAGATAAAAAGAGACTGATCTCCAGCGCAACGGAGCCCGCAAGCCTCATTAGCCAGATGTATTCACGTGGTCTGGCTTCAGGTTAGACTGACACTGACCAGTTTTACTCATATGGAGATTTCTGCAGACGCAGTGGCACATCCCAGCCCAGGACAGAATAAAAAAATAATTTGGGATTCCCAGAGAATTTCCTGGTGAAAATGTCAAATCTAACCAGCTTAACTACCATTCAATAAGGCCATGGAGGCATTAAGATTTCCCATGCAAGTGAATAGCTAAAATTAAATTAACAAGAGTAGGAGGTGAACAGAGAGAAGCATGTTTATTCTCTGATGACTTGGAAATATACTTCACATTCACTGTAGGAGGCCCCAGCATACACCTGCCTCTTGCCGGGGTGGGGGGGGGTGGATTTTATTATTCCTCCAAATATGAAAAAATATAGACTTAGTTTTCAGGCTCTTGACTTCCTCTGGGAGAGGGTTTAACATCAAAGCAGCTATTTCTACAAACATTTAAAACATCTTTTCTCTCCCTGCTTTCCTTTCCTCTACTGCTTTTCTTTTGGAAATGCTAAACACACCCAGTTTTCCAGACTCTGATGGCCCAGCAATACTCCTTTTCCTTAGCAAGGACCACATTACTGCCATGATTTATGGCTGGTGAATAATTAGGAGGCTGTTGCTATGGTCTGGGGTTGAGATCAAAAGAACCATGTGTCAAAGTGAAGGGAGGGGTGGCTGGAGCAGAGGCGAAGGGTGGTGGTGTTTGTTTGTAATCCTAACCAGAGAGAAGCTGGGCCATCGCTTAATTGGGAAAAGGCTCAGCGTCTGAAGAAAGCCATGAAAGCCGAGCCAGTTCTATGAAAAGAATCCGTGTGTTTTGCAAATCAACAACATTTAGTGATAGGTGAACCCCTAGGGTGCCTGGAGGCTGGACGGTTTGAATTAGTACTCAAAGGTTTGGAGAAAAATGTGAAATATATGAATACTCAGTATAAAAAAATTCCCCAAATGGGCTCGCTTATGAGATTTCTGGTATTTCCTTCTTTTGGTCAAGAGGAAATGCCAAGGGAAGGACTGCAGTATTTCAGTACTTCTGTATCTGTCATCCAATTTCTCAATGAATATCGATTCTCTGTTTCTCTTTGTCCCACCCCCTTCCTGCCCACAGAGAAGGAGACCCTTGGGGCAGAGAGATCGGGTGTCCAGGCCAGGCTGGACTGGGGTGTACAGAGTTGCTGGGGGAGGGGAGGGGAACCCAGCTCAGAGGTTCTGAGGTTTCATCTGCTGTATATTTATGACTCTCTATAAATCACACAGGGAGCAATGGAAAAGGCCCTGTACAGGGTGTCCGGAAACCAGTTTTCCAGTCCTGGCGTGGCTTCTCCCAAGCTGTGTGGCCTTGGGCAAATCTAGACTTCTGGGTCTCAGTTTTCTTATCTGTCAAATGGGATTGACTGACTTGGATGAGCTCTAAACTCTTATTCGTATCCAAGATGCTAAGAGCAGATTCCCCTCCCTCAGCCCTTGACATTGTAGTATGAACGCCCGATCTGAGCAGAGGTCCCATTGGAGCTTCGCCTCCTTTTGAGACAGGGATGATGAACCAGGGTGCCACTGGAAGGCATTTTTCAATGGAATAATCAGTCCTGCAAGGAAGTTTCTCCTGCAGAGTCAAACCCATCCGGTGAGCATGACACACACACTGAACCCAAAGGGGCACGTTGGTGTTCACGAAGTGAACACAGAGCAACTGCAGACCTCATTCACCTTGTAAAACCACAGGCATCCGGGGGATACGATTAGGAGCAGGGCTGCACAAAATAGAAGTCTATGCAGAGTGTTTGAAGAAACCCACAGTGCAGGAGAGAGGATGGCTGCAATCCTAGGGTAGCTTTGCCAGCCCTGAGACCCACTGTGCCAGGTGAAGCAGAGTCACAGATGATACTGGAGAAGCTGAGACCCCTTAGAAGTCACGCGCGTGCACACTTGTGTGTGTGTGTGTGTGTGTGTGTGTATGTGTTCTGTGACTGAGCCATGTGGGCTCTGGCTGCTGGGGCCTCTGCTCTTCCCACATGACCTGTGTACCATGCTGCCACCTAGTGTGGACTCAGGAACTTCTGGGTGTGCCGAAGAGAGGCTGATGAACACAGAAGGAAAGCAGGAGTTCCGAAAGGCTCCCTGGAAGAGGCACCATGCACGTGAAGTGGTGAGAGCACCCAGGCTGCCTATCTCCTCATGACAACCCACTTCTGGTCAGAGACACGTTCAGTTCTCCAACTTGCCTTCTTACCATTCATGATAGAATCCTGCATTCCACCCGAAGTTTCCAGCTTTAGAGCGCTAACCATTGATACGCATGTCCTCTCCCTCTGAAAAGCAAAAGGTTGAAATTGGAGGTGGTGGGAAAGGAAAAGCATCAGGTGGAAAGCCAGAGGAAGCAGAAACAGGTCATCACGCACTTCAACAGGGGGACCGTGTGAACCTTGCAAAGTTTACTTGGCAAATTATGCAAGGGACTTTTCATCCCGAAGTTTACCATGGAATCGGTGAAAGACGGTACCTTGGGACTGACACGAATATGGCCCCCTGGTGTCTCTTCAAAGCACGTGCCCACCGTGGAAACATAGTCTTGACAAGGCAGGGAACGGGTTGCATTATGCTAATCAAGGAAAACCTTACAGGGTGAGTAATTTAGTAACCTCTTTTTGAGCATAAGAGCCTATTTTAAAGTTCTAAATGGCAACATAAATGTAGTCAGGCATATATTTCCATACTGATACTGGATAATAAACACAGTCGGAGTCTAAAATACCTTGAGGGACGCCCTGCTGTGCCTATTATCCTGTGCTTCCCTACTAATCACTAGAGCCGAAACTTTAATACTCATGGTTTTGTTTACCTAACGCTTCGAGTCCAACCCACTGCAGTTCTTTCACCTTCCCTGGAAAGGCAGCCAGGGCGCGGGACTGTTGTCATGTTGCCCCTCAGCACCGGCTGGAGATCTTTTGTTTTAATCTAAGTCCATGTTTTTAAAACGGAGGCGTTGCCTCAAAACTTTTTAAAAAGTTTATTAGTTTATCACATGGATGCTGAGGCTGAAAGAAGTCTTAAGTTGCCATCCACAAACTTCACTGAAAAATGAAAAATACTTGTGTTTTTAGAAACCAACCTCGGGGCCCTTTTGGCTGACTTTAAAAGCAGCCAATAGCTTCAAAACTTTGAAATAATAAATTTATGTTACTCAAATACTGACATTGATACAGACATCAGTATTTGTATATATACTTGGTTTTTCCATATAGATAGATATACGTGTGTGTGTGTGTGTGTGTGTGTGTGTGTGTGTTTGGAGTTTCCCAACGATTCATTTCCTCAAACGCAGAAGAAGTTTAAAGACCACTCTGCCTTCTCTATCCCTTTATATCTGCAGTGATTTTTTTATAGAAACGCTGATGGTCTCCACCTTAGCCAACCTCATTCTGCAAATCCTATTGTTGGTGATCTCTCTTACTCTTTTCTGTGTTTTTTAACACTTTTAATACATTTTATCAAACTGCCTTCCAAAGAAGTCTTGACCTATTTGCACTCTTTTTTCAATTGTATTTAAGATGCACAGCTAGATGATTTGATCGATGTATACATTGCAAAACAATCACTACAATCAAGCTAATTAACATATCCATTACTTCACATAGTTACCGTGTGTGTATGTGGGGGGGTAAGAACACTTAGGCTCTACCCTCTCAGCAAATTTCAGGTACCCAGTACAGTGCTGTTACCTGTGGTCACATGCTGTACATTATGTCCCCAGGACTTATTCATCGCACCTAATGAACTTTGGAACTTTGTACCCCTTGACCAACATCTTCCCCTCCCCCTCCCCCTCCCCCGCAGCATCTGGTAACCGCTATTGTACTCTCTGCTTCTATGGGTTTGACTAATTTATTTTCCACATGTAAGTATGACTGCCCTTACTTTAACCCCCTGAGAAACGGGGGAGTTGGGAGAAAATAGTAAGTGTACAGCAATCCGAGAACAGTGACCGCATGTTCGATCCCATGCCTACATGCAAATCTCAACCTTTCCGGAAGAGAGCTCAAAGTTCTGGTGATACTCAAGTGTGTGAGGAGGGGAGAGGGGGAAGAGGAGGGGCAGGACCATAGGATGAGAACCATAGTCCACCCCATGCTCCATCTCAATTCTCTTCCCACCTCCCACATGGAAGAGATGTATGCTCCATTCAGGACATTTTAGTGCATTAACGGTTCCCTAAACCCACACTTAGGATGCCTTCGACACTTCCTTTGGAGAAGAACGTTTTCCTCCTTTCTTACATTGAAGGAGCTGTATGTGGAGCAGATTCCAGGTGGTAGGGTAGATGTTAGATATATAGGGACAAAGGAAAGAAAAAATCTCCATGACTGTGAACCCAGGGACTGAAGATGACCAAGTAGGGTGGTTAATTGCATGGACCCTGAAGTCAGAGTGTCTGGGTTTGAGTCCCAGCCTTTTGCCTTCCTAGTTGTGTGACAATGATACCTACTCATGGATTGTTATAGTGATTAAATCAATTAATAGGTGTAAAGTACCTAGAAAATGCCTTGCACATAGTCATTGGTCAATACAGGCTAGCAATTACGTCATTGTCCAAATTAGTAGAAAAATGGGGTCTGGGTACTAAAAGATGAGACAAAGAACTCAATTTTTTAAACATATTCATATTTAGAGGTTGGTAGATCATCTAAGTTATACACCGTGGCCTTGTGTGACTGCACAGGTCATGTGTCCCTGAGGTTGGCCCTGCCAAAGACCACATGATATAGGGCTTTTAGGCCCACAGAGCTTGCCTTCTAACCTCCAGCTTCTATATGATCTTTTCCTTTTCATTCAATTCCTACTGTTTTACCTTTTTGTGATAGTGTTTTGGTGATTGAATTCATGGCTCAAAACACAAGCTTTCTGGAAATCATCTAAGAGCATTGAGACCCTCTGTCTCTATTTTCCCACATTTCCCACACTCTTCAATTCACTGTAGTCTGACTCTTACCACATCCCAAACACCCATCCCACTCAACCACCACTATCATTTGCTCTGAAAATTTTTTTGCATGGAGTACCAACAGCTTCTTAATTTTCTCTTTACAGTACCTGTCCTACTTACACTGTATTTATCAATGACAGTTTGACCCTGATGACAGCATCCTGAAACTCTCTGAATTCAGTAATGCCACTCTAGGGTTGTGTCTCTCCTCCCTTTTCTCACCTCCTATAGATCTTCTCCCTCTTCCTCAAGATTTATCATCCTCAGGGTTTGTGATTTTTGGTTCCATCTTCATTCTTTCTCTGCACATATTCTCACATGATCTCGTTCACCCTGATGGCTTTGACCACCATCAAATAATGCTAACTCCCAAATAAATATATTTACCCCCTTCTCTGCTGGTATAGACCAATATTTCCAATGCACATCTAGACATTGCTGACTGGATATTCCTAAGAAACCACACCCCACATCTCAAACTAACTTGTGTTGTTCTCATCCTCCTTCTTCTGTCCACTTTTACTGTGGTACAATTTAGTAACCCCAGCTAGAAACTCTGGTGATCCTCAACCACACAGTCTGTCTCAGCACCCAGTGTCCAGGGCTTCCCCAACTTCAGTTAACCTTATCATCTAAATCTCTCTTGAATATATCCCCTCCTTTCACTTTTCTTTACTAGTTTCGTGTCCATCACCAAACTAATTCTTCAGTATATATCCATACTGTTCTATCTTCTCACTGGACTCGGTCTCCAGGTTCTCTACCTTCCAGTTATATACATGCTTTAAAAATGTTTCCTAAAATGTCAATTTGTTCAAGGTACAACACTGCTTAGGGAGCCCTATTGTCTAGTGGATATAGTTAAAACTTCTTTGGAAAATCACAAAAATTTTTGTTTTTCTGTTTGGTCCCAGTTTATCTGAGGTTGGCCTTAGCTTATGGTCTTCCTTAATCACATATTTTAGCTCAGACAACTCCAAACTGTTGACCTTTCCTTGACCATGTTGCCCCCTCTTACATCTCCATGGTCTTGCCCATGATGTTCCACAGGTCGAGAAATATCTTTCCTTACATTCTCTACCCAATAAATTCCAAACTTACCTTCAAGATGCAATTTACCTGAGACTTCTTTCAGGAGAACTTGTCTATTCTCTGTGTCTCCATAGTACTTTGCACACATTTCTATTGATTGCAATTACTTATTTGCCTTCTTGACAATTAGTTGTGAACTCTGAGGAGTCAGGTAGTGTGGTATCTTCTTCTTCATATCCTCAGCACTCAGCACAGTCCCTGAATCTGAGTAGAAACTGACACAATGCTTCATGAATGACTATCCCATGTATAAAGACAAAGATTTACTAGAACCTTCGACTCAAAAACATTAAAAGGGCTTATTTAGTTTCTCTGTTAGTTATAAATGATAGAACTTCAAACAAAGAGAGAAAAAACTTCATAACAAACTTCCCTTGCTGCCTTGGGAAGTGGTCAAACACAGAGATTAGTTACCACTCACGGAGGAGAAATCTGCTTTGGGACTGAATGTTATCTTAAATTTCCTACACATAAACCAGTCCAGTAATACAGTAAATACCCTTTAGTAGATAACATACAGCAAAAACATCTGACAAGTAGGGGCGCCTGGGTGGCACAGCGGTTAAGCGTCTGCCTTCAGCTCAGGGCGTGATCCCAGCGTTCTGGGATCGAGTCCCACATCGGTCTCCTCCGCTATGAGCCTGCTTCTTCCTCTCCTACTCCCCCTGCTTGTGTTCCCTCTCTCGCTGGCTATCTCTATCTCTGTCAAATAAATAAAATAAAATAAAATAAAATAAAATAAAATAAAATCTTAAAAAAAAAAAATCTGACAAGTAATAGAGCCTGTGATGTGACTACAGTACCAGCAGCCCCTATTCTGTACTTACTCCTTTGCCCCTCCTCACTCAGTGTTTTTTAAATGAATTTTATGTCTGCTATTGAGTAGTTATTACACTTCTACCTTTAAGAACTTTTGAAAGAGAAAGCAAAAAATACCAGGCATTTCTTATCTTTGATCATTAAACTTATGTGTCAGTCTACCCATGCCATTTGTTTAAGCTCCTTATGGTCACAGTGGCCAAGTTATAGAATCAATCCTTATACAGATCAGTTATGTTCCCAAAGAGAATTATCATCCACTGCAGTCTAAGTGAGCATGCCTTTCTCCCACTAGTTGAGAAAAACGAGGTACTTTGAAGAACATCAACATTGGAAATACAACTTCAGCTATATAAGTCTTTGTGTGTGTCTATGTATTTTCATTGGTATTTGTGAAATTTCAAGTGTCTGCAGCACCAGAGCTAATTTTATAAGGACCAAATTCAACATAGTTAGGGAAAAAGCAAGGTGTTTCTTGTATATGTATATTTGGCATCAAGACAGACTAGACTAACAAGGGGATACAACACAATGGCAAATTACTTTTCATGCTGCATTTATATTCGTCTACAATGGTTTAAGTAAATTTCAGTTACCTCCTTTTAACAAATTGAAAGCTGCTATGAGTCATGCTTTAACTTCCAAACTACGTATGATAATAGACGTTACCAAATTTCCTAGTGAAGACCACAAGCCAGCTCCCAAACTCAAATTTCATCATTTGTCAGTTGGGAACAAGGCTCTTTCATGGACTTGTATACAACCATCATTCTGTAAAGTTCTATAAAAAGAATTACACCAAATTTTTGAAGAAACAAATTCAAATGTGTTAGAATTGTGTTTGCTTAGAAATGGAAATGTTTTGGATAGGCCAAGTTTGGGGGTCAATAAGAGAATTCATGGAGAAGAATTGTTCACAACAGAAAATAAAAGTAATTTACATAGCATTGTAAACACTGGCAGCTCAAGGCAGTTCTGTGTATATAATGTAACAAACAAAGGACCTAGTCTCTGACCCTGAACAATTTTCAATCTATCACTACAAATGCCCTAAGAACTCAGAACAATGCCACACAGACTAAGGACGCATTAACTACCAGCCATTGTCATTAAAATCATTCTCCAGTGCCAACTTTCTAAGAGGGTTTTAAAGGTTTTAAAGGGAGGAATGTTGGCTGATATTAAATTGGCAAATGAGTCTAGGTCAAAAGAAAGGATTGTAGGAACAAAGAAAGCATGACCTTAGAATGAACAGAAGGACAAGGAGAACTGGGATAAAAATACTAGGAAGGGTTTGGACATTAATGAGGTCAAAGATGTTGGTTAGATGAGAAGCCAAAAGTCCAAGAAAAATAAAAGAACCCAGCATATATTGCAATGGAAAAACAGTGCATATAGAGTTAAGTGTGTGGAATAGGGCTGGCCAACTTTTTCTGCAAAGGACCAGATGGTAAATATTTTTGGCTTTGCAGGCCATATAGTCTCTATCACAACCATTCAACTTTGCTATAGTTGTGGGAAAGAAGCCATAGACAATCCATAAAGAAAGAGTGTGGCTGTGTTCCAATAAAACTTTATTGACTAAAACAGGAAGTAGACTGATTTGGCACATAGATCAAAGGTGTATAAGAATAAGGGAGGATATGATCCAAATTGATTCATCACTGCTCTAACACCCTTGGCCATGGCATGAAAACTCTGCAGTACCATTGAAATCATCAGTATGCAGGATTCCTGCTAATTGAATGATAGCAACGGTCTTGTTCAAAAGTGGCCTAAAATTGAGCACTAGGCAAATTGCTTACTTTTTTTCCTATTTGTGTTCCTCCTTTTGTGGGTACCTCTCACCATCCCATCCCAAATACCTCTTTTCTTTTTTTTTTTTTTAATTTTAGAGAGAGAGAGAGCATGAATGAGGGGAGGGGCAGAGAGAGAGAGAGGGAGAGAGAGATTCTCAAGCAAACTCTAAGCTGAGCACAGAGCCCAACACAGGGCTCCATCTCACAACCCTGAGATCATGACCTGAACCGAAATCAAGAGTGGGAAGCTCAACTGATTGAGCCCCACAGGCGCTCCCCAAATACCTCTTAAATACATCTTCCAAAACACCAACAACCTGCTCCCCACCATTGCTGGTCTAGGGTATGCTTGATTCTGTATTTTTGACTACCATAAAAATTAAATAGAACAAAATTGGGAAGGACCTCCTAAACGTGATAGTTGTAAGAATCCAGCAATATGACAACAGACAAAAAAAGTTACTTCTATTAACCCTAGAATTGTCATTATAAAGACTTTAGGAATCTCTTCATATTGTACCTAGAGACTTAGGGGTAAAGGGGTCTTATCACAGAAATTATATATAACTTAGGGCAGAGCACAACTAGAACCCAGGTCAATAGATTCCTGAATTAGAGCTCTTTGTCCCATTTGATGTTACTTTATTTATGTTGCTAATTTTCAAAGCCATGAAAGCAGTTTTCAATAAATGCAAACAGATTAATGACCCCTAAGATCTCGGAGGCAATCTCCATTCTTTCTGTATTGTGGATTCTTTAAGTAGGATAGATTCTATCCTGCTTAGCATCAGGACATGGACCAAGCAATCTCTTCTTCCATTCAAATATTATACTATCTTCCTGAAAAGTAGATTGCACTCTGGCCCAGGAGTTTTCCATGTGTGAAGATAGACACGCAACAATTCATTCGCTGTCCCTCACTCCCTTGTCATCAGCAACTATGTTTATGCAGTGACTGGTCAGGCTGGGGATGCAGGGCATCACAGCGAAAGACGACCCTCCCAGGTGGCTTCAACCCCTTTATCACCGACTGTGCTAGCTAGCCACAAACATGAAAAGGTAGAACAACACGTGTGTTTCTAAGACGAAAATCATTCTGTTCACAAGCGGTCAACACTGCGGGGACTGCTTTCACTAGACATCATTTTGCCAAACCCTAGTGCTGCTAGTTTAGCTGATGAAATCCAAAGCATTCAAGTCAAATAAATTGGATTACCACCCTTGGATTAAGATAAATCGTTTCCCCAATTTTTGGTCTGTTTGCTTTGGCTGAACTTGAATCCTGCAAACTCTGCTTTTGATAACCACACCAGAGCAGCAGGGAGGGAACTAGCAGGAGATGTGAGAAATATTGAAATAGAAAATGCATAATCAACAAATAACCTTTTAGATTTTTTTTTTCCTGGATGCTTAAGAACTTGGAATCCTCATGTAATTGCCTTCAGTACCCGTGACCCAGGAACACCATCCCAAAGAAAATAGATTTGGAGATTAATGACAGACTTGTGAGGAAGAGAAGATATTACCAGGAATTCCTCTGTCTGTCCTTCACAAATTCAGTAAGCTTTTCCGTGAGGTGGGTAGGATCATAAGGTACACGTGCTTCTCACCTCGCCAGGTGTGGGCGTGCCATGTTCCCATTCAGCTTCCCTCGTTAGGGGAGAAACTCTGGTCCGGCACGGCGTAGGCAGTTGGGAGGTTGCTCAGGGATTTGACTTGGGGCCTCTGTGACTCACTTTTATCATCTGTGGTGTTGCAGTCATTCAAATATTGCAAATTAGCTACCAAATATAGCCTAAGTTCTTTGGTAGCTTTCAAAGTCTGTGGTTATCATCATTGGAATCATAGCCTTCCACAGGTTTCCCGGTGGTTAAGTGAATGATACCAATGCTCTTGTTCAGGGGTTACCTAAAATAGTGCCTGTGCAATTGTGCAAATTGCCCACTTTCTCCTTACTCGTGCTTCGTCTTTTGCTTCAACCCCATCCCGAACACCACTTAAATGCATCTTTCAAGACGCCAACAAGCTTCTCCCCACGACTGCTGGGGCCGTGCCTTATGAATGACCCATTGTCTTTTTCTTTCTCTCCATGATGCCCTCAATTAATTCACATTAAGTTATTAATGATGAGAAATAGTTTAAACTCTCCTAGGGGTAGTTGCACTTACAAAATGCAAAGAAATAAACCTCCGTTCAGACAGGTTGGGGCTGACTTATAGAGGGAACCATTTGGGGTGGGGAGGAGGATTCTATCATTCCTCAAATCATGTCATTTACTACTCTTTGGTCAGTACTTAATTGTCTCCTGGAGCGTATGGCCACTGAGGTTAGGAAACCTTTTGGAGAACACATTGCCACCTTGGCTTTTATGGGGTCCTTCTTTACATTGGGTAAAATACCATGTTCTTCAATTCCGGGAATATAGACAAAACATATCCTTGCCGAGTTTAATAGAGCAGATCTCAAAAGGAAATTGAAGCCAGTAAGGTGTTCAATGCTATTGTACAACAGCCTGAGCTGGGTGTTTTCAACTCCCTTTCATGTTCCAAACCCAAAAAACACAGGCACAGAGCCATGTATGGCCATGACAGGAGTTAGGGGCTTTTTCTAGGAACTCTTGAAAATCTTTTTCACTCAGGAAAAAAAGCATAGGCTAAAGAATTTAATAAGATGGAGCCTTTATTTAGAAACAACATGTTTTCCTGTGAACACAGCGCTCACTCAGAAAGAAGCTAAGAATGGACCTGCACAATTATTTTCTGGCAAAGAACCAATCACATTTGGAGACCTGAACAGCTGAACACAGAGTGACAGCTGAAAACTACAACATGTTACAAAGATCAGAGACATTGCTGAATGCTCCATTTTGAAGTTTGATCCAAAGACCCAATTTATGTCATGTTGATTTTATTGAAGAGAGGAGGTTTACTCCAAAGGCCCTTTCAGCCCTAACCTCTTCTTCTGCTCTTTTGCCCCTTCAGCCCCACGGGATTTTCAATGTCCCTGGAAGGTATTGGCTCTTCAGAAATGAGTCCAGCCGTGCTTAGGAAAGCATTAAGTACTTCTCCAAGCCTGCTTCCTGCCCCCAAAACTGTGGTTATGAGCAGGCCGTCCCCCCACCTTCTAATAAGAGGATATATTTCTCATTCTGCCTGTTGGCTGCTTGTCACTTCTGGGTTTGTTTCAAATATCTATGGCTTGTCCAAAGTGAAAGAGAACAAGGGCAAAGTAAAGTTGTTTTGTTTTTTGTTTTACTGCTATTTAAATTTTAAAAAATATATTAAATACATGGAATAAAACAAGGTATAAAAAACATAAGGGGAAGTTTTGGGGTGGGGTCTTGGGCTGTGGAGGCAAACTACTAGGTCTAAGTAGTAGCCGTTTTGTGACCATGGACAACTCATTTCTTGAAGTCTCTGTTCTTCGTCTGTTTTTTTTTAAAGGTAAAATAATCTTTACCTCAAAGAGATATTACATGGATTAAATAAGTTTAAAATGCCTTCCAGATGACAACACTTAATACGTAGGAGGTAATAATATTAAATGTAAACTGGCATGGCTTAAAGTATAAATACTAAACTAGGAGATAAGGGGTGTTCACAGGCCACAGACGGGGGTGACACAGCTGAGGATAATTAAGCAGATGTGTAGATTTTGTCTTTTCCGTATCTCTGTCCAGAACCAATGTGTGAATTTGCAGCCATCTCTAACGAACTAGTAGTTTTCTGTTCCCATTGTATTTTCAGGTTAATTAGTTTACCTACCTATACTTTCAGAGCCTTTTGAAACCACGAATGAATATTTTGGCATAACTAGGCCTTCACCCTGTTCTCCTTGTTCCCTACTTGCTCACAGTTGGCAGGTTAGCGTTCCCCATTGTGTGTGTGTGGACCGTTGGCCAACTTTCTGCTTCTGTGGCTGGCCTCCATCCGACCCAGTTCAATCCAATTCTTCAAGTCACATTTGAGGAAAGCACTTTACTTTTGGGTGTTTTATTAAATTCAGATGCATTGTGTTTACTGAGTTTCCTATTCTAATTCTAGGAGTCAGTTTAAAAGATCCAACTGGTATACCATGACACATTCCCACATTTTCAAAATAGCCCAGAGAATGTAGTGGAAACCCCTAATTAAAATGACTGCCTCACAGTTTACAGCCTCTGACAATTGACACCTTTCCTCCCTTGCTCATTACATTTCCTCTGCAGTTGCATGCCCCACAATTTGTAGCCTACACACTTCTGGAATTTACATCCATTCTGAAGGCATGTTTGATGAATATCTTTCCTTTGCTCTGACCCTAACCCTGAAAAGCATCACTGTTTTGTATCTCCCATAGAGAACACCAGCTCCACTCCCACCCAGCAAGTCTCCTGGACAACCTGAAGGTTCCATCCTAACTAAGCAGCCTTCTGGATAATGATTGCATGGGATAATTTGACTAAGGAGAATCTGAAATGCTTCGCTATTGATTGCTTCACTGTTGTTGATACAGATTAATCACCAAGGCTTGTGTTCCCTGACTTATCTTCGGGAACCCCCAATTGTCCAATATGTCCAACCCAACTTCTCAGCTTCTGTTGCTACTGGTTTCCCTAACCAGGGGTTCTAAAGAATAATTTGTGGAGACAGCTACAATCTACATGTCTTTGATTCTGTGGCAAGTTTTCAAGATGTTTTATCTTTGTTTGTTTTCAACAGGTTTCCTGTGGGAAAGACTGCTCAGCTATGGAATGTATTTACCCTGAGTGAAATTCCTAGTTGAGAGATAGACCAGTAAACCCAATTTGCAAATAAGCCGTGGCCGTACACGTATTTTTCACACACATCTTTTTGTTAATATTAAACAGTTATTTGCAAAACAAGCTGGTACAATTTCTTGGTAGGATTGATTTACAGACTTCTATCAGCTGTTGCAAGAAAAGAACTGAGCAGCAAAAGGGGTTTAAGATGTATCTTATTACTCTTTGTTAGAGAGGGTATTGAATTTGGTTAAAAATCAGTCAACTAGTTTAGAAATTATGTTGCAGACAGATAAATGCAAAATGCCAGATGGTGGAATTGAGCAGAGACCTCATTTGACTCAATGAAAAGTCCACTCTGACTTAGTATTCTTGTCCCATTAAATGTTATTTACTTTTATTTTTTTCTCCCACTTAACTGAGTTTTGCTGTCTTATGAAACATAAAAGTTCATAATGCGTTTTAACCCTAATCTCATTTAGAAGGTTATTTTATATAGATCTATTCTAGATTTTCACAGCCTCTATAATAACAAAATGTTCTCAGTTGACTAATTTCCCAGTACTGCTCATGCTAGGACATAATGAAGATATACAACAGGCCACTTGTCATTTAAATTAATTCTACTTTTTATTTATATAATGTCTTGTATAGGAAACTGATTATACCTTAAAAAGGTTCCTAGCTTGTATCTCTTCCTTCCAAGACCATAGAGAAGCTCCAGTGATTATATTAAGCTAAATAATACTTCATTATTCCGCCATTATAGAAATCATAAGGCAGAGATAGAAACACATCAATAATCCGACTTTGTCAAGTAAATGAGCTACTCCTATAAGTGATTTTTGTCAAGAAACAAAGTGCACCCTATTATGAGTTTAAAAATATTAGTATTAATCATTTGGCATGAAAGTCTCCTTAAAAAAAAAAATCACTGTAAACTTCCAGGCTAGTCTGGCAGGAGATTGCCACTTAAAAATCCCATTTTTAGGCTGGTGAGAGAAAACGAGATATTTCAGGAAAGAAGAAAAGAGTGGCTCTGGGACTGGCTGGCTCATGGCCATGCATCCCCCTGTCCCCATGGGCTCCTGTTTGGGACACACTCTTTAGAGTGTGTTCTTCAGTGCTGAGTAATATTCCTTCGGAGGCACGTGCTACCGTTTGTTCATTCATTCCAAAATCCAAAAACTGAAGTCTCTTTGAGCGTTACACCTGTGCCCAGGTGATCCAGCTTAGTTCGCTGGGTCACCTGGGTCTCTTGCCTCTGAATTAGAGCTTTCTTTGGCTCATGGTGCCCTGTCTCCTAGATTGGTATTGACGTGCTGACGTGGTACCCTGTCAACTTGACCCAAGGCACTTCTGTCATGAGTGCCTCCTGGGAGTTCTGGCTTTAGCAGATCACGGCTGGATCATTATTATCCTCAAAAACATACATCTATTCATATACATAAGCGTGTGCATATATGTATTTCCTCCAGAAAATAAAAATCCCATGCCGAAAATAAGATAGCTGCCATTGTTATGGAACCAGCAAGGTCATCAGCACCATGACTTGCCTGCACTGGAATATAGCAATGGCCACAGGCATGTGCAAATGTGTCAGTTTGTTTATTCTTCTCTTAGCCCCATATCGCTGTAGCAACCCCGCCCTCACTTAGCCTGTCCGCTATCAGCTACTACTGGTACCATCATACCTTCAGCTGCTCGGTGCCCTCTTCTAAAACGTTATCTGTTAAAATAACTTCAATGCCTTTTCTCTATACATTTTAACATGGGCATAGCATTAGTCAACCAGCAACACAATCAGGACACTAAATGGTTCTGTCACTCCAACAAAATCCTTCGTAGTCACACCTTCCTTCTACCCCTACACCCTGGCACCCCAGATCTGTTCTCTGTCCCCCCTCTGTCTCTTTTGTCTTTCTGAGAATGTCATATGAATGGAATCATACAGTCTGTAAACTTTCGGGGTCGTGATGCCTTTGAGAGTCATCCACGTTGGTGCATGTAAGAAGTCATTCTTCTTCGGTGCTGAGTAATATTCCTTCGGAGGCACGTGCTACCGTTTGTTCATTCATTCCTCCGTTGAAGGGCACCTGCGCTATTTCCAGTTTGGAGTGATTATGAATAGAGCTGCTTTAAACATTTGTGTGTAGGTTTTCATGTGAAGTACACTTGCATTTCTCCGGGGATTGCTGGGTCCTATGGGAAGCATATATATGCTTTAACCTTTAAAGTGGCTATCCCACTTTATACTTCCTCCTGCGGTGTCTGAGAGATCGGTTGATTTGCATCCTCACCATTGCTTGGTGTTGCTACTTTTTATTTTAGCCATTCTTACAAGTGTGAGTTAGTGTTTACGGTGCTTTTCATTTGCATTTCCCTGGCGCCTAACGATGATGAGCACGTTTTTATGTGCTTACCTGCTATCCCTGTACCTTTTTTAGTGAAGCGTTTATTCAAAGCATTTGTCCATGTTAAAAATGAGGTTGTATATGATAGCGTTTCTGAGTTTTAAGTTTCTTTATGTATTCTGGATACAAGTCTTTCACGGGTATGTGATTTGCAAATATTTTCTCTCAATCTGTGCCTTGTTTTCTCATTCTCTTTAAAATGACCTTTGTAGAGCGAAAACTTTTAATTTTGTGGAATTCCAATTTATTGCTTTCTTCTTTGTAGATGATGCTTTGGGTACTAGATCTAAGAAATGTTTGCCAAACTCAATGCCATAAAATTTTTCTTTTATGTTTTCTTCTAAAATGTTGATAGTTTTCTGTTTTGTGTTTAGGTCTATGATCTGTTTGGAGTTAATTTGTGTGTAAGATGTGAGTTGTAGTTTGAGATTCTTTTTTTTTTTTTTTACATTTGTTATGATATTATCATGGCCCTCTTAATTTGATATTTGCATTCTCTTGAGATACAGAAAACCAGATAGCCAAACTTATTAGCAAAGCCATATAGGGACAGAGGCTGTGTAATACCTATCCTGGTAACTCAGTGGTCTTTTCTGCTTGCTTCTTATTTTGAACTGTGCTCTGGATGGTCAAGGGTAACCTATTAAGGGATATCTCGATAACCAAGGTATCACCATGAGTAGATAAAACCCAATCACCTAAGCTAAGTACGATTTCAATGCAACCCAAAATACATGATGGCTGAAATTATGTGGATGGTGTTTACAGACTGGTACAAAATTAGTGACTTATTTGTATTGGTCTTTCTTTCATCCAGTAGTCCATGGGGCTTACATGTTACGGGTCCATCCATTAATTCACTTAACAAGTAATTGTTAAACACATACTGTGTCCCTGGTACTACCCTAGATACTTGGGAATCATTGATGAGTAAAAACAGACATAAATCACCCTTTTGTGAGGTTTATATTCATGTGGGTAATAAATATATGCTTATGTAAGTAAGGGTGAATGACCATATGTCATTAATTTATATTAATAACATAGTTAAAGGTGTATAAAAGAATATAACATAAGATACTATAGTGATAAGATAATAACGAAAGGCCTAAATCATACATTTGTAAATGAGACAGTTTAGCTATTTTCAAGGACTTAATAAAATATGTGTTTCTAGCAATACCTTTTCATTAATTAACTAATTAATTAATTAATATTTGTTCTCTGGTAATACGTGCAAATCACCATGCTGGTCAATTAATAGGTATATATATTTGCTGTATAATAAGTGTGTGTGTCTGTGTGTGTGTGTGTGTGCACGCGCGCGCGCGCGTGTGTGTGTGTGTGCGTGCGCACATGAATGCATGCATGTTGGGGGCTGATGTTGATGGAAAATATAAAACAGAGTACACATGTAGGTCTGATGCTCCATATGAGTGATCCAGACAGGAGCAAAGAGAGTTCAGGAGAAAATCTCTGGCTTCTGACAGACAGGCCCTGACTGTTCAGCTCTGTGCCCACCATGCGGTGATTGATAGCAAGGATTTCATTCTTTATTTCTGAAACATTTTCAGTACAAACACTTTCAAGCATATGAAGTATTTGAGAGGATGGTATTAAAAAACCCTATGTAGCTGTCATGTGACTTCCACAGTTTCTAGCATTAACAGGAAGGATTTGGGAATGAGGCACATTGAGAGTAAGTCCTGGTTCTTTACTTGCTGGCTGGGGAACTGAGATCAGATTACTGACCCTCTCATAGCTTTAGATTTCTTATCTGCCACATGGAGTGACTAGTGCCATCCGCAGTGTGGGGGGGGGGGCTCGGGCGAGATAATGAAAGCGATGTGCTCAGGCCAGGGTCTATTACGTGGTAGAAGGACTCGGTACAGAGTCAACCTCCTCCTCCTCCATCATCCTGGGAGCTTGTTTGTAGCACCACAATTGTTTTGTGTGCTCTCCACCAGACCAGGGACACGTTGGAGGAAGGGTTTGTGTTTTTGTCAGCCGCCACGTGCCTGGCACGTAGCATGTAGTCAATAGATAGTAATAAGCTAACAAGTGAGCAATTGGGCAAGATTTCACAAGAGAAATACTGAAAGATGTCGGTGTACAGGAAAATTACTCCAAGCAATGTGTATCAGGGGTGGCAAAGTCTCACGTGTGCTCACGAAAATGATGGATCTCCCACTGGCAAGTTCTGGGAGACAAGAATAGAAGGATGGGTTAGGTCCATGGCATAGACCTGGTATTTCAACATCGTGTAGATAACAGGGAGCCCCTGAAGTCTTCAGAGCCAAGATATTTTTAGTTTGCATGGCTATTATCAGTATTTGAATGTGTGTTTTGGAAGCATCTAAAGAGAATTTTACTGCTAAACAGTGTTATGGGTTGAACTGTGTCCCCACCTCAAAAGCTATATTTATGTCTTAACTCCTGGTACTTGTGAATGTGACCTTATTTGGAAATAGGGTCTTTGCTGATGTAATAAAGTTACAATGAGGTTATCAGGGTGGTCCTAATCCAATATGACTGATGTCCTTATCAGGAGGGGATCATTTGCACATAGAGACACAGACACAGAGGAGAACACCATGTGACAATAGGCAGAGATTGGAGAGGTGTGGCTGCGAGCCAAGGAATGCCAAGGATTGATGGCCACCAGCAGGAGCTGGGAAGAGGCAAGGAAGATTTTTCCCTACAGGTCTCAGAGGGAGTAAGCCCCAGCCAACACCTTGATTCAGACTTCTAGGCTTCAGAATTGTGAAAGAATCAATTTCTCTTATTTTAAGCTACTCAACTTATGGTACTTCATTAATGGCAGTGCTGGGGAAAAAAACAGTGTAAAGAGTTCTCCCTGGAAATCTGGTTGGCATTATCAATTTGCATATCTATCATTTGAGGTATAATCTAAAGATAAATTTTGGCCCCATTCCCTAGTGAATGGTCCCAAATGCAAAATTAAGAGAGGTCTTAATTAAAAGTCCGTGGGGTCCTGTGGACGAGAGCCGTAGATCACTCCCTGCACTAGGTATCACTCTAGATTTGCAGTAAGAGAATTGCACACAGCAGTAGAAATATTAATATAGGCACTTTCTGGACCAAAGATGAAAGTAAAACATAGGCACATCCCTTCCGACGCTCCTGCTTGCCAGATCCTCTGGACTTTAGGAAGCATGTCTAGAAGCCGTACTTTTGAGTGTGTGGTGAGCTGGTTTGTGTGGCAATGGCAGGCTGGGGACAACTTTGGAAATGAATTGTGATCGCTCAGATAGCAGGATAGGGTTGGGGGGAGCACTGCCAGAGGGCTTGGAGCCCGACCAGGTCTGTTGTCTTACTGCTCAGGTGCTTCCCCCAACTCTGGTTGGAAGCAGCCAAAAGGATTGCTCCAGAAGGAATTCACAGAATGCAAGTGGGGACTCCGACAGTCTCTGACTAGTAGGGGCATCTAATGAAGAACAGAATTCACTTCAGGATGGCTAAAATAGTTATGTCATGACTAGAGACCAATCTTCTGCAACCTAATATGGAAGATCTTGTCCCTTGCCCTAAGACTAATAGCTCCAAATCAGGTATATGCCAATAGTAGAGTTGACAAAAATTAACAGAAAGCAGGTTGTTGGATATATCTCTTCTCAACTGACTACCATGGAGAATGGCGTACTTGTCCTATCTGCGATCAGAAGGGGAGCTCATGTCCCCTTCACGTGTTTGTTATGGGCACGGGAGCCATCCAAGCTCAAGGTAATGGTGGGGAGGCAGGGAGGTTGGAGCATTTCCCTAACAGGGACAGTTCTGGCACTGCGTGGGCAAGTGGCTCTCAGCCTCAGAGACTGTCCGTGCTCCTGGGTTGTTTAGGAGGCCCTAGGGAGCTTCTGGATTGTTTCCAACTTCCAGACATTGGTAATTTTCTCCTTGAACAGCACAGAACAGATTTGGACCTCAGCCCTATTCAGGCTTCTCAGGGTTGCAACTTTGATTTTGTCTCTAGCAGCCGGAAACGACTCCTTTCTTAGTATGGGTTGAATCTGTGCTCCCAGGTTCATATATTGAAGTCTCAGTACCTCAGATGTGCCCTTATTTAGAAATAGGATTGTTACAGATGTAATTCATTAAATTAAGAGGAAGTTATTAAGGTGGGTCCTAATCCAATATGGTGGTGTCCTAGTCAAAGGAAAAATTCGGACCAGAGACATGAGCAGAGGGAGAAGCCATGTGAAGCTGAAGCAGAGGCTGAGGGGAGGATGTGACACATGGAGGTACACCAACGATGGCCAGCAAAGCGCCAGGAGCTATGGGACAGGCACGGCACACATTCACCCCCACAGCCCTCGGAAGCGACCAGGCCTGCTAACACCTTGCTTTTGGACTCTTAGCTTCCAGAACTGTGGGACAATAACTTTTCTGGGGTTTAGGCCTCCGGGTTTGTGGTGCTTTGTTACAGAGGCCTGAAACACAAATGCACTCCCCGTTATTAAGTGTGAAAGCAGACTTGGGAACAATAGGCAGAGAGTGGGCTGGCCGGGCGGTGGCGCAGACCTTGCCAGCAGAGTCTTCCGCGGCGGGGTTGCAATGGAGACGTCTGGAAGGCTGGTGCATACCCCACCCCCTTCACGGACCTGACACCAACTGCCCTCCACCGGTTCTTTGGTGTTTTTTTTTTTTTTCCCCCAAGTACCCCCTCCCCTGCATGTTGGTACAGGCCTGCAGGGGAGCAGGGATGGGAGAGAGACCCAGGGGGCAAGAACTCCAGGTCACACACACACACACAGATGAGACATGACAACCGATTCCTTTTAAATTTAATCAGCGACTTGAAGACAGGAAGCCGCAGACTTTAATTCCCTAAGGGATGATACATTAGGATTCCAAGTATATCAGTTATTCTAAAAATAAAAGCAAACATGTGAAGGAAATAAATTAATAAACAAACTAGCCAAGTTTTCGGGAGGAGGCTGCTGCTTTTCCTGCCTTAGAAATCCTGCGCCCTCAGAAGAACTTCTTTTCTCCCGCAGGCTGATTCTCCTGGTGCCGAAGGGGGCATTGAATCCTTTTCTTTCCTTTCATCCCTCTTTTGTTTCTCCACCTTGATTCTCAATCGTCTCCTTCTTCAATAAATGGGATAATGCGTATCCCGATGCAAATGCGGTGCTTGGCAAAGAGAGGTTGAGGAAAGGAGGGCTCCTTCGTCCAGCTTCCTGTCTCTTAAAGGGCCTCTTGTTTTAAATACAGGTGCCTCAAACCTCAAGAGAGACATACCATCAGAGGTGACAGGCCCAGTTTTGTTTTCATGAAATGTGATCATTATCAACATTTTGAAAGAGTGATATATATATATATATATATATATATATATATATATATATATATATAATTTCTCTCTATAAATTTCCTGCTGTAGCTTCTCTGGAAAAATTGGAAAGTCTGGTCATGCTGGACCCACCTTTCTGCCTGGTCACTTCTGACTGGAGCTTAACAGACGTTACCCTCTTAGGACGGGGTATGTGTGCTTGTCCGTCTTGCTGTGGCCCCATCCGCCTGTTTTCCTCTGGACGTCACCAAACTCTGTCGTGTCTGGGGATAGCCGGCTCAGGGGACAGCAGGGATGAGTCCTTGCTGTGAGTTTTGCTTCTTTCCAACTCTTCATCCTCTTTCATGCTTTCACATTATTTTCCCCATAGCTCTACAATGACCAAAATTCAATCTCAAATTGTTCTTGTTGAAGAAGAAGCCTGGCTAACATTTACATTAACTCGGTCTTAGCAGCGTTAGCCAGAAATGGCTGCTTATGTCAAATTTGGCACAATAAACCAGAAATCTGCAACATTGGTATTGCTTAATTAGAACCACGACAGACCCACGCCTGTTCATACTTTGAGCTCGTGGTTGATGCTTTCCTAACACTAATTAATAAGTCACTATTTCCTTTTCAATTACATTTTCTCAGCCAGGACTCTAGTGAAAGAATTAGACTGGGATAGATACCATAAAAGAAAAGAACTCATTTTTATTAGCACTTCACAGTTTGCAAAGCTTGCGAAGTTCCTCTGTATGAAGTGTTAGCTGCCTGTCATCAGCAGCTTGGCTTTGGCAATGTTGCATGTTGGAACCTCATCCGTAGCGAAAGGAAATAGGAATTGAGAGATGGTTGGTTCTAATACCCTTCTGGAGGAGGGGGAGCAGAAGAACCCAGTGTCCCAAAAAGGGGGTCAGTAGCAAAATGAAGCTTAGTCCAGGGTGATTGAAAGTGTCAAAGGCGGTAGAAGGGTTTCAGCCATGGTAATGCTCACAGGTGAATGGAAGGCGGCACCCTCCCTCGGGAAATGTTCTGGTTCGAAGCAGGAAAGCACAGAGCATTAAGGTGGACAGGGACGTGGAAAGCTAAGAAGGTTGTCAGACTCCCCACCAAATGGTCTGGGGGCCAGAAAAAGGCTCTATTCCAAATGTGGAACCGGAAAAGTTTAGGTATTCAGTAACTATTTGTTACAAGAGCAGATTAATAGATCCAGCCTTGCCACTTAACCAGCTGTGTGATTTGGAGAAAGCCATTTAAATTCTTAATCAGTGTTTGGTCAGGAAAACAAAAGCCATCTTAGGTATTTCAAAAAGGTTTCATGCAGGGAATTAGAGACTAGGAAAGCAAATATCAGGAAGTCTAGAAATACAGGGGTTGTAGGGAAGCTGACTCCAGCTGACTTGTCTGAAGGGGCGGGGGGCGGGGGGGAGCCACCTGGAAGCCACAGGCAGAACTTCCCACCTGCAGCCTATAGCCTGCGTCTTGGCTTGGCAGCAGCCAGAGGACATCTTTAGACCCCACACAGAGGCCTCTCCTGCGTAGAGTCCAATGGGGGACCTGTTGGCCCAGGATCCTGAAAAATTGAGTTTTTACTTTGTGAACCTGGCAACTGGGGAAAAGCAAAGGCTGTTCTATCAAAAAGTAGTATCTGGCATACCTCTCTGGGCTTTAGTTCCTTCATCTGTAAAATGGGAATGAAACTCCTGGCGTCGTAGACTGCTTGTGGAGATTTTATTTGTGCTTAGAACAAAGTAGGTACTCAGTTATTGATAGCTTCTACTTTGGAGCCTGGAGCACTAAGGAAAAAGCAAAATAATATTTCTAAGAACCACAGTGGCTTTGCCCATTAAGGCAACAAGGCTAAGCCTACAGACTCTGGAGCCAGGGACCTGGGTTTCAATCCTTGCCTTGCTAATTAATAGCTGGGTCTCTTTAGACCAGTTATGCCTCAGTTTTATCGAGTATATAATGGTACAATAGAGGTACCTTCCTCCTACGATTTTTGTATAAATTAGGGAGCTCATATTTATGTACAGTGCTTACCTGTTTTCCTTGAATTCTCACTGTTTGTTTTTCTAAAGCTTTTTTTTTAAATTTTGAAATAATTTTAGACTTCAAAAGGAGTTGCAAATACATGATAGAGACTTCGTGTATACCTTCTTTTCAACTGCCCCTAATTCTGACATTCTGTACAATCGTGGCACAATAACCCAGACTAAGATAGTAATATCAGTAGAGCATTGTGAACTAACGACAGATTTTACTAGCATTTCACCAACGTCCCTTGTTTTTGTTGTTGTTGTTTTGTTTGTTTGTTTTTTTCCCAGGATCTAATCCAAAAGAGCCTATTATGTTTGGTTCTCATGTCTCCTTCATTTTGTCCAATCTCTGACAGTTCCTCAATCTTTTTTTGTTCTTCATAACCTTGACCTTTTTCAAGAGAATTGGTCAAATATTTTGTAGCAAAATATTTTGGGTTTGTCTGATTTTTTTCTTGTGAATAGATTTAAGTTATGTGTTTGGGGGAAGAATATGGCCGCGGTGACACCGTTGTCAGTCCATCCTATCAGGGGTGCGTGACGTCACTGTGTCTTACTACTGGTGACGGTACCATTGGTCACATGGGTGGGGTGGTGTCTGCTAGGTTTTTCTACCTTAAATCGTCATTTTCCCTTTGTATGTCATAATGCTTTGGGGAAGGTACTTGGAGATTATGCCAGAATTCTGTTTCTCCTTCAACGTTTGCACACTAGTATTAGCATTCATGGATAACTCCCGCCTACAGCGATTATTCCTGTGGCATTCGATACTGATTCTCTGTTCTCATCATTCCTTCTACATTAGTAATTGGAATTTTCTAGAAGAAAGAGTTATCCCTTCTTTCCCTTGTATTTGTTTATCCAGTCATTTACTTATATCAGTATGGGCTCATGGATATTTCTTTTAGCTTTTGGGTCATAATACAATATTATTGTTATTTACTTGTTGCTCACATTGTTCCGGGTTTGGCCAGTGGAGCTCCGTGGCTTGACTCCTGAGTCCTTCCAATATGCCCCTATCCTTTCTGAGCACTTCCTTACTTTCTGACACTACCTCAACCCTGGAACCAGCCATTTCTCTAAGAGGTTCTAGTTTTTGGTTTTGTTTTTTGTTGTTGTTGTTGTTACAGAATAGTGTTTGGAAACCATGATCTGAAAGGGAGGTGGTTGGTTTTAATATGTCTTTATAAATTTTTTTTCCTTGGATTTCAACATTTTTCTCCCCCTCGGTCATTTTTGTTTATCTGACATGCGCACGAGCTTATATGAGGCATAGAGCTGCACACAGTCTGGAGGGGAGTCAGACACACACACAACGAATGCCCAGAAAAGAAAGAACATGGCAAATGCCGCGTGGCTCTGAGAAGTAGGAGAAGCATCCTCTAGAGAGAGGAAGAGGAATCAGGGAAGGCTTCAAGGGGGAAAGAGATCTCTGCAGAGATGCTTGAAGAAGGATCAGTTTCCTTGGGTGGGAATTTGGGGGACAGTGTTTTAGAGGGGCCGACAGCATGAGCCTGAGCAATGCAGAGACACAGGTGCAGAGAGGGTCTGTAGGGAGGAGCGAGGAGGCCCACATACCTGGAGTTGTTTGGGATAGGAGTGGTAGGGCTGGCAGTTCAACCTGGGCCCTGGGAGTCCTGCTCATTCTTGCTGAGAATGCCAAGCAGGCAAGGCCCTGACCACTTCTGACCCAGGCAGCTCTGTTTCTCGAAATGTTTGCAATGGGCCATCTTGAGGGAGGAGGTAAGAGCCGGCGTGCATCTGCTTGCTCTACAAGAGGTGAATCCCTCCGTCTCTGTTCTCTCCTTTACTACAGCCCAGTGTCCATGCAGCCATCCATGGGCGTCCTTGCATTACTGTGTGGGAACTGGGGTGCATGGGGGACATGTGAGAGCAGGAAGACAGGGCTGTTGCTTTTTGCCATAAATAATAAAGTTCTTTGTCTCTGTCCCTGGAGTCTTAATTCTTCTGCCAATATCCGTGAAATGGTAACAAGCTATTTATAAGCTTAGAATAGGGTAAAATCCCAGACCCTGCCCAGTTCTTGATAAGAAAGGAATGGGAGTTCGAGTTGGGGAGGCAGGTTGCATTGGGAAGGCCAGAAGAGTCTGGAACCTGTTTGACTCTCAGGTGTGCTCTGAGTGGAGATTTTAGAGGGGGGAGGAGCACAGAGGGAAAGAGAGTCCCAAGCAGACTTGGGGCTCTATCCTACTACCCTGAGATCGCGACCTGAGCCAAAACTGAGAGTCAGCCACTTAACCGACTGAGCCACTCAGGCGCCCTTCATTCTGTGTCATTTCTTTTATTAAACGTCTGTGTATCTGAAGATTTGATTGCTCTTTCCTTGTCTCTGTAGTGTTTGTGGGCTGAGGATGGTAACTGGCAGGAAGGCTCTGCTTCAGTCCAATCTTTTTAATAACTTTAGGTTGAATAAAACTGAGGGCATTCCACAGGGCATGGGTGCCCACCAGCCGGATGCAGCTAGAGGAATCAGAAGCAGCTTTGCTGATGCAAGAAGTTGGCACCATGAAGCCCTGAGAGAGCGGTGAGGCACTGAGAGGTCCACAGGCCAGGCGAGGCAGCCGGGATGGGTGACATTTAAAGCTAGGAGCAGGTCAGAGGCCAGGTGTACAGACAAGAACTGGGACACAAAAGTTTATAAGGCTTGATGCAAATATCAGAGCTGTGTAAACAGTGGAGACCTGAAAGGGCAAGACAGCTTCAGGGCAGGGTGAGCAGAGTTGGGGGGACCTTGGTAGCAGAAGTGAGCACCCAGCTAGCAGCAGGGTCAGTGCTGTGTTCTTTCCCCAGGCAGAGTCAGCCCCACAGGTGACTTGAGCAGGGTTACAAATGGCGGCAAGTGGGGGAGTGAGGAGACCAAGTCTGCATTTTGTAAGTTAGTCCTGGGTTAACTCATGTGTGCAAAGCCAAGAGGGAAAAGCTGCTTTGAGGATGACATCTTACTTTTGAAGCGCTGTAATAGATTTTCCTGGAGGAGAATAAAAATATAGTGCGTCTTTCTTCGTGTGTCCTCATTAAACCCTGGGTCTACTGACATTTATACTTTTTAGCAAACGCATTTGCTAGCAGATTCGATCTTGATGATCTCAAAAAAAAAAAAAGATGCTATTGGTGAGAACAGTGTTGTTCAACATCATAGCACTTGATACCAATTACAACCCCCAGATACACATGATAGTCTCTCTGAAATGTGAATCAGGCAGTGGAATTAAAGATATGTTTATAATTCAATATGTGAGATAATGGTTTCAGGGAAGCTGACAATGTAGAAATCCGCTTCTAAAAAAGGTGCTGTCTAGAAATAGACACATGCTCCCTCTGTCCCCTCTGTCCTGGCACACATAACCCAAAATTTGGACCGGCACATTTGTAACTCATTTGCATATGTAAGTGCCAGTTGGCAGTATTTTGAACACTTCGGCAGCTCTCCGTGCATCCGTTTGAGTTGGGGCTGCTACTGAAGCCCTGTTTCAATGTGTTTTGTTTTTCCTGCCATTTCAAAATGAAGTCATGAGCATGGGACCTCTTCCAAGAAGGTCCAGAAAGTAACTTTCTCTCACCCTCTTCCTGTCCTATATCCCATATCATTCGTTATCTCTGTCAAACTCTAACTAAAAGTCCTGTGGCCACTTCAGTGAATTCCAGAATGTCTAACAGTGATTTGGGCAAATTTTAGGCATTCACCCAAGAAAGATGAGTTTCCGGTGACTCTGGACATTTTTGTTCCTGTGAACATAGGCAGATTTTAGAAGAAAGTGAACACAGGCTAACTGGGGCAAGAAGAAAGGAACATCACACATATTTCATTTTCCCTAAATCTCCAGCTTTTTTCCTAGGTTAATTCTTTGTGCTGAGATAGGTTTTATTTCTTCGTTTCTCCTTCATGCCTCCTCCACCGTATTCAAATCTCTTTTCTCCTCCAAGAATGCATCTGCTAATCGATATACAAATGTTTGGCTGAGTGACATCTGAACACGGTTGGCTTACTACAGAAACATTCACAACCATGTAGCCTTTGCATAGGATGACTAAAGGACAGGATGATTTTTCAATTCCATGTTTACTTTAAATTTATTATTTTTCTTTGTAAAGCTTCATACCCAAATAGTTACAAATGGGAATACAGGGAGATACCACCCACCCCTGTTTCCAAAGCCACCCACTTCCTCTCCCCGGAGGTAATCATCAGTTTCTCTTTATCATTTCACAGATATTCTATCCATATGTAAGTGCTGCAAGGGAAGGTTAGCGTGAGACACCAAGAAATAAGATTGGCTACGTGCAAAAGGAGGTACTGGATAGTATGTCAGTCGGTAAAGCTGGGTCTCTTGTTCTAAGCAGCAATTCCACGCATGCTTTAATAAAAGGTGCATTGTGCTTTGAACGTCAGAAAATGTGAAGTCCAAAGGCAATTTCAGGATGTAGAGAGAGGAGATATGATGCTGACAATTCAGGGGTTAAAGAACCTTTATTGAAGTCTCTGGTATTTGTACCCAGATAAAATAAGGTGAAGATGGAAATTAAGGGCAGCTGGCTGAAGTATCTCTTCTTGAGTCATTGTCCTGTTACTAATACCAAAAGGCAGGTGGGAAACCCAACTCTGATATGAAGGGTCAGATTAATTAATAGATCCTTGAGTATTAATGTGCATAAATGTGTCTGCGATTCACCTGGGGGGTTTTGCTAACATGCAGTCACTGATTTAATCAGTCCTGAGTTTGGCTGGAGAGTCCGACTTTCCAACAAGCCTCCACGCATTGTTGGTGCTGCTGGTCCCTGGACCATCCTTTGAGTACCAAGGACCTCAACAGAACCCCACCTCTGTTTCCATGGGTTTAAGGTAGCACTGAAAACTCTGTCTTTTGATGTCCTTCTCCACTTAGAAAGGTAATTCTGATATAGGTTGACCACAGAACATATTTTGATAAACCTTGCTCCTATGCTAGGGATTTTCTACCCCTCGTGTAAGTAGAGAGGACATGATCATAGAGGAGAATAGAAAGGGCATGGGGTGGGGTAGGATAAGGCTATGCGAGGATGCCCAAACATGATGGGGATGGGGTTGAATCAAGTGTATAGTCTCCAAATGAAACGTGAATTTGTTTCTCACTAGTGAGAAGACTTTCTTGGAAGGAGGGTCATGGGCCCTATCTTCATTAGGTTTTGAGATAGTACCCCAGAGAATGTTGCCCAACACATTATTCCTTGAAATTTCTTCCTTTCCATGAGCTTTGGTTCCAGTCATCTAATCCTCCACTAATCCCAATGAATCCAGAGGGAATCCTGTCCCAGTGTGCAGAGTTCTGATGGGCTTCCTGGTATAATCTCTATCCCAGGACACTCCAGATGCCCTCGCTAGGGCTAAGTTTGTTCCTGCACTCAGATTTGGCTTTGAGACATAGAAGTGCAAATGTTTAAATGGAAATGTACCCAGATTTCAACACAGCCCTGACGTCTACTCAGGCTATCAGTGGGCATGGTTCCGAATCAACTTGGCTTCTGTAAAATGAATAAGTCACGTCTATCTCTATTTTCTAGAAAACTCGGCTCTTTCTGTAAACTCAGGCCCCTCTGAGAGGGATTCCAAAGGTATTTCCCTGCTGGCAGCCATGGACACAGTGAAGATGTATGCATCTGCTTCTGGGGCTCTGTGAGCCACTGAGTCAAGTGTCCATTGGGCATGAGAGGGGGAAGATGGAAAAGGCTATCAATAATGAATTTTGGCAAGCATCTTTTCTCCTGGATCCTGAGACCCCTGCCTCAGGACCTCCGTGGAGAAGTGACGGCTCCTTTCTCATCATGACTTGCCAAGCCCCAGCTGAACAGGGCAAGGGAAGTAGCCTGGGGTGAATTCTTTGCCACCTTGTGCCCCCTTGTGTTCAGTGTGCTGCTTTGAATCATAACAACTTGACCACATACAAACCCCCTATGCAGACAAGGAGGGATGAAGTTCTCCATAATTGTGCACCTGCCTTCGCTAATGTGGGAAGTGAAAATAACACAAACTCGCTCCAGCCCACGCAACACAGAAACACCAGCCAAAAAAATCCCCGAACAAAATGCCACCGAGACTCCCCTTCAGCCCACACCCTTACACAGGCACAGCAGCTGAGCACCTGGCGTGTGGGACATCACATTGCACACCTCACAAACTGCCTTGCTCAGGACAGGAGCAGGAAGATTGAGGCATGGACACCCAACACATCGTCCTTCTAGTTAACCTACTTTATTTAACTCTTGTAGCATCTCTTTGGAGTGGCAGGAGAGGTATTATTACTTTCCATAATAGTACAGATTACACAGTCCATGCTGCGGGCTGAATTGTGTACCTACCTCCCAAATTCATATGTTGAAGTTCTAACACGTAGTACCTCAGAAGGTGACTATTTGGAAATAAAGTCATTGCAGGTGCTTTTAGTTGTGATGAGGTTAATAGGATGGGTCCCAATTCCATATACCTAGTGTCCTTATAGAAAGAAGAACTTTGGACATAGACATGCATGTAAGGGGGAATGGCGCATGAAGTCGGAGGCAGAGATCATGGTACTCAGCAACATCAACTTGTAAACAACCATTCCTTTCCACCCCCAGGGCACCCTTATCAAGGCTTTTGGTACTTACACCCAGGCTGCATACACTTCTGTTCTGGTTACCATTGCTGTGTAGCAAACTATCCCCAAATACAGAAGCTTAACCCAGCATGCATTTTACTATAGCTCCTGGATTCTATAATTCAGAAAGTCAGGCAGGGCTCACCTAAGTGACTCTTTTGTTCCTCCTGGCATTTACCAAGGTCCATGAGTGGTTCTTACTGCAGAAAGGCTGGTCTGGAGGAACCAGAGCACCCTTACATATCTGGGGTTTTGCTGAGATGACTGGCAAGTGGGGCTCAGCTGGAAGTGATCACTGAAGTCCTTTCATGTAGCACCTGCAGCATGATGGCTGCTGGTCCCTCGGACTTGCGTGGGCACTGGCTTTCCCCAGAATAAGTACCCCATGAGAACCAGGTATTTTTAGAAGTTGCATGGCCTTTTATGACCTAACCTTGAAAATCACAAGTATCATTTCCACCATAGTCCAAATGGTCAAAGCAACCATATAGGTCCACCCAGATTCTAGGGGAGTCTTCAAAGACCTACCTCTTTATGTAAGGAGAATCAAATGACATACAGCCAAAAACCAGTAACTAACCCTCTACCTTTCCACCTCTTGAGTGAGAAAGAAAATAAGGAATATCTCAACTTTTCACGACCCTCTACTCTTGTGTTCAGGGCTCAGACAGAGACGGCAGGTGTGCGATATCCCCCAAGAAGCATTCATAGTCGCCTATTTGCTTATTCTATGGTTGGAACTGTGTTCACAGAGATCAAAGTCTTGGCCCATGCAGTGTCCGTCTCCAGGCCAGCAACCTCTCAGGAGGCCCCAGTGGAAATGAGAGGGGGTTGAACAGGACCCCTTCACAAACCAGCAAGCTCTCAGATGTCTTTTTTGTCTCAGCTGGTCATCTTCATGCTTCAGGAATTAGTTAGCAGCCTCCCGAGGATGCTCACCTTCAGCATCCCCTCAAGGCAGCCCGGAAGGAAACCCTCACCTGGTGTACTTACTGCCTGCAAGAGGCTCAGTGACAGGCTGAGAAGTCTGGAAGAACAGATGTTCTGGGAGAATTGGAGGCCACACCATCAGTTTGTGCCCTTTGGAGCACACCTCTCCTAAAACATCGGCTCTATGAACAAAATGCATGAGAGAAGGGAACTGGATTTTCTGTTTGCCCTTTTGGCCCTTCCATTTGCTGTTCTTGTCTCTCTCTCTGCTCCTAAGCTGCTCTACCTTGCTTAGTCCCCAGGCTGGCTGGATTACCTGGGAATGCAACTCTACCTGCAGAAGCTTAATGTTAGTGAGGTCGGTTAGATTCAAAGCATTCTACCACTTTCTTAACCTTATAATACAAGGTACAGTAGAAAAACAGACCACACAAAATCGTTATTTAACCCCAATACCATAGTCGGGTGTGTGTGCGTGCACGCACCATGAGCATGAATGACTGAGAGAAAGAAAGGGAGAGAGAGAGAGAGAGAGAGAGAGATTGAGGGAGAGGGAGAGTCTTAAGTCATCATCTGGGGTCAGGTCCTTAAAGAGAAGAACTGTATGATATATAGTTTTGTCTTCACAAAACTCCATAGTAATATGGCAGACAGTAGGTCCTCACCACTTATTTGTAGGAGGACAGAAGAAGGAAAAGAGGGATTAGTCAAGCCAGTCTGCCCTTTTCATCCCTTGCAGGACTTCTAGTGGAGTCCCGTGAATATGCTTGTGTATATTTGGTGGAAAGTGGAATAGGAGTGAAGATGATAGAAGTGTCAACATTGAAGCTGGGGATCTTGAACCGTAAAGAGACTGACCAGAAATGAATGAGCTGGGGGTTAGGTTGCCTGTGTGAGCTTTGGACATAAGTGATAGGAACAGGAAAGAGAATGAATCTTATTGTCCATTTTCAGCCTGGAGAGATTTTGCGAGGGTTCTCCCATTCATGTGCTATTTGAAGAGACGCAGGGAGAGACTGTCCATGTGGGGCTTCCCATGAGGGGAAATGCTGGTCTCTGCAATCTTCACAACTCACCAGCCATGTGCCCTGCACAAGCCTGCTTTCCAGCTGTCCACAAGCTACCTCTTCTTCACTCACCTCACAGCCATCTGCCTGAGCTCTCGGCTGCAAATGCTACCGTGACTCTTCTCAAAAGTGCACTGAGTAACTGGAATTCAAAAATGGGTGAAGTTTTCTAGTTTTGATTCTTCTAGGCTCCATCGCTCAACAGCATCCCATCTATACTTTCTCAGGGTGGGGGGGAAGCTATTACATTCTGTAAATTACAGCTGCTCATTATCAATTGAAAAGTCCATGACTCCACGGTACTTCTGTTGCTCTGGTGGGGGCCTTAGAGGCTTGATGTCAGATAAGTAACATTAGGACATCACGGTTTTAGGAAGCTGAATGTCAAGGTGGTAGCAAGCTGGATGGGGCAGTGGGCCAAGCTGGGAAGATAGTCAGGAGGCCTTGGTAATAATTCAGTGGGGAGATGCTAAAAGCCAAAACCCAGTTCACACAAAAGGCATTTGGAGGAAGAGCGGACAGCTTAAAGAAGAGGAAGAAATATTGGTTGACTGATTAGATATAGGAAAAGAATCTGCAATGGTTTCTAAGGTTTTGAGCAGTGTGATTATGATATGACAGCTGACAGAAACTGAGAAGTCTGAAAGGGAATTTGGTTTGGGGGAAAAGATAAGGGTTCAGTTTTACATATGCTAGGTTAGAGGTGTTCCAGATAAGAACTATTACATTGTGGACTCTGGGTCCAGGAACACATGAAACTTGAGCTTCCCTCCCCTGCTTCTGTATCCGCGGAGGAGCCCTGATAGGGTAAAATCATAAGCAGACTCGGGAGTTTGGGGTAAGGGCGCCAGAGAGGAGTGGGGTGGTTAGTGCTCTCTCTTCCGCATGCAAGGACCGTTTCCTCTTTGAATTGTCTCTGTCTTGGAGCTGTCTCTCATGCAGCTGGTGTGGTGAGGCGGGCGTTGGAACTTTCCCTGCTATGGAGGCATTCCATTCTATCTTTAAACCCTTCCCACATTAGAAACCCAGAGAGGAACCAGGGCAGGGCCTTCCAGAAAGTGTGTGTGGGTGGGGAGGGGGTCTTACCCTGGTCCTTTTTTCCCTCCCAGACTTTAAATAAACGGACAAAACTAATCTGTACATTTCACATGTGGTCCAGAAGTAGGAGACAAGGTGGGTTTCTGAATCCAAACTTTCAGCGGGAAATAACGCTCCGTTGCCCAGGGAGGCCACAGGAAGGTCAGTCCACAATGGGGAGGGGATGCAGTCAAGGACTTGAACCTGGACTTTTTCTTGACTGATGTATAATTCTGTCGGTGCATAAGAGAGAAGAGGGGTGGGTACGTAAAGCTGCAAGTTACTCCTGTTAAGAGGATAATCCAATACATAATTGCTGATGAAACTGGGGAAGCAAAATATATTAAAAGAGGAGACACAAATACAGAAGCATTGTACCACCCAGTCATACAACCCACTGCTACAGTTACCTGACGGTGATGGGCATGTATGCTCACAGAAGGCGTCTATACATTGACGGTGAAAAATGGAATCAACCCGAGAGTCGATCAATGGGGAATAGGTTAACAAATCGTGGTTTACGTGTTCAAGGGAATACTACACGGCAGAGGGCATTGTAGACAATAACTATAGACAGCATGGCTGAATCTTGCCAGGGTAATGCCCAGCCGATGAGACCAAACTCAAAGGAGTACATACTGTGTGATTATCAAGTTCAAAGACAGGCCAAATTATCTATACTGTTGAAGTCAGGAGAGCAGTTACCTTGGGAGTGAGTGTGCAAGGGGCTTCTGGCATTCTGGTTTTTCTTTCATTTCTTGACCTAGGTGCTCGTTACAAAAATGCGTTCACTTAAACATATGTTGAGCTGAACACATGATTCACATCTGTATATATGCTATACTGAGATAAAATTTGCAAAAAGAAAAAAAAATCAGAGGGCAGATCTTTGAGCAAAGTTCTCTTTCAGAAGCTAATTACTGGAAGATCTACTAGAAACATTGTTAGAAAGGTAGCCGAATTGCTTCATTCACCTCCATGAATGCTAAGAGGAAGTCTTGAGAAATAGAGAGTTACATAAAAATGTTTAACTTACTAAGTCCAAACACAGAATCAATGAGATCAAAAGTGAGGCAATAGTCTAGAAAATACATTTACAGTGAGAAGGAACTGGGTGGTACGGTTTTGTAAGCTAAGTTCAGATCCAGGAGAGCTTATGGTGTAGTTCCAGTCTGAGGCTAAAGGCAGAAGACCCATGTCCCACCCCAAAGAAAGGGAGGCACAGAGAAGGAATTCTTGCTACTTGGCCTTATCTTTTATTCAGGCTTCAATGGATAGGCTGAGTCCCACCCACACTGAGGAGGGCAAGCTGCTGTACCCAGACTACTGATTCAATCTCATCCAGAAACAGCCTCATAGACACACCCAGAAATAATGTTTAACCAGACATTTGGGCACCCCACGGACCAGTCAAGTTGACAATAAAATTAATCCTCACAAAGATGTCTAAATATAAACAAGCAAAAGACACGAATGGGGGATATGGACAGTCAACAGCAGCCGTTCACATAGGATGCCATTCAAATTCACGGCAATTCAACAGAGCCAGAAACATAATTTCTCCCACGTTCAGAGATGAGGAGCTCAGAGTTGGAGCTATTAACCGACTTGGCCGAAGTTTGGGTATTCAAAGGAGCAGAGCTTCTTAGAAAGAGACACTAAGTACAAAATAATAATAATAGTAATAATAATTGTTTGAAACTTGAGCTTGGAAACCATAGGCTCAGAGGTGAGATGCTTCAGGAATATACAGTCATGGAGGAACACAGGCTTCTGGCTAAATTCTGGAATCTGAGAACTGGGGATAGAGAAAAGCCTGAAGAAACTTGAGAGCCTGGTTTTCCAGAGAAGTGCATCTCTTGGAATTTGAGAACAAACATGAGTCAAGAAAATGGAATGTGACTTTGTAGCAGGGAAACCACCTTGGAGCTTCCTCTGCTGAGAGAAAACAGGAGCAGAGAAAAGTTTCACCTGTGATGCATGTCATGCATTAGGGAAATGGCTTGCTTCTGGAAGTGGAGTTAAGGAAGGGGTGGGGAGGCTGCTGCCCAAAACCTGCTTTGCTGTTGAGTCAGCGAGGCCCCAGATTACTGCTGTGGTGTCTTGGACTCCACAGAGGACTCCTTCCCCTCAGCTTAACATCTCTTCAGACAGCAAGTCATGCAAAGACAAACTTCATGCAAGATCCAAAGTGATGATGACATATATGGAGCAGATATGACTCCTCAGAGCCACGCTAGGCCCTCAAGGATCTGCCAAGAGAAGTTCAGTGACCTCAGCATCCCAAAGGTAGTGAAGGAACCACTGAACAGTAGGGATGGTGGCCATTGGAATTTTACTCTGGCAAACGTGGTGGGCAGTCGTGAAAGGGTCCACATGAGCTCAGAGTGGCAGTTGCATACTATGAGGCTTATACAAGGTTTCGGGCCATTGGCCTACCACAGTGTCATGGCCAGCGTCAAGGTCAAAGATAGTATGAATGACATAATATTAATACTTGCATTAGATTCTCATAGCTCATAAAACATATTCATGTACACCCTCGTTTATTTTTTCATAATTTATTGGTTTTCATGTAATAAGCAATGTTGTTTCTATAAGGACTTGTGGACCACAAAAATGGAAATAAGCTTTAAGAAATTGAACTCAATTGGTCAAAATGTTTACCTCTCCATGCCATTACTCCGCTGGTCTGCAAGATGCTTAAGCCAAGGGCCGTGTCTTTTGCACCTTTGCATCTCAGCACCTAATACAATGCCCGGGCTCAAGAATAAGCCGTTCACGACACAGGGCATGCGGTTGGCTCAGTGGGTTATGGTCCACCAGGTTGACTGTCACGCCAGGCTGCCCCAGAGTGGGACTACACAACTATCACATGAATGGCTATCTTGATCCCCTGGAAAAGCCAGAGATGACTTTGATACATGTGTAAACATCACTGCTCACTGGGCCCTTCCTAACCAGGTCTTTTTAGTGTGTAAATTTGTCTTATAGTCTTCAGATGATCTAAATCTCATTGAATTTAGATAGAAAATGTTATAACTTTAATTGAAAAATCCCTAGTTCATTTTAGAACTCAGAGTTAGCTCTGATAAGACAGACTGTATTATCTTCATTAAATAGCAGGGAGATATTAATACAAATTTCTAAAACTGTAGCTCAGGGGAATTCCAAGAGAAAAGAAATCACTGTAGTGTGTATGGCCTTGATATACGCGGTGCATACATATATACATTTATATGTATTTATGCATATCATTTGTGTGGAAGTGGCTTTGTCTATTGCAAGTATGTACCACAGGTATTTAGTTTGAGCTACTTTTACACTTTTTACTCTTGGGAGAGTTAATTACAAACAATTTAATTAAGATCTCTTACTCATTAATGTTCTCATAGCTTAGCAAGTTTGGGTTAGCTCAGCAGGTTGCAAAGGTTTAATTTTATCAGTTACCCTCCCATTAACTCATACACCATCAGTACTGTGCTTGTTTTTCATCCTTCCCTGCCTGGGGTACCGACAGAATTTAAAATATCATTAAAACTAAGAATTCAGGAAAGACTCCGTTAGTTGCCACCTGTCCTGATGAGACTCAGATTTCCATTTGAATCTTTACAAGATCAAGGATGTCTCAATAGCATTCTCTTCAAGAAGATCAAACAAACAGAAAACATTTTCTTTTTTATTATAATTAGAGCCACAACGTATTGTTTTCATTAGCTTTGTGAGAAATACAGCTTTCAAAGAAAGAGAAACCTGTTTTACACTTTATTAGAAGCTCAAACACTAAAGATATAAGTTTTGACTAAAAGAGTATCACAAGGAATATGTTAACTTGGGGGAAAACACAAATCAGTTCTCAAGGAAATGTTTTTCTATTTATTCTTTCTGAGGATGTTATATAAAAGCATAACTTATATCTTGATCTCAAGTATCCACAAATACAGACTTCTAGCATGGAATACACGACCTGTGAGATGCGGACTTGTTCAAAGTCAATGCAATTTTTGTATTTTTTAACATTGACTAACCTTTTATTTCCAGGTAGAACTGACTTAATAAGCATAGAGCAATTAACGTCCTGATTTCAATAGTAAATAGAGAACAGTTAATGCTGTGCCGGGCTGGTTTTTCCAAGACTTTGGCTATGGATCTTATGTTCTCTTATTAGCCATGGTATTTGTGAATAATCATGGGGCTTGACTGTCCTTTCTGTTCATGGGAATGCAGGAGGATGAATAACAGTCTTGCTATGTTTACCAAAGGGACAATTATTATAAAAGGAAAGACACTTAGAGTTTAGTTCTTTCTTTGATTTCAATTGGACAAGCCTTGCAATAACTTAGGAGCACTTGTCTTGAACTGCGTGAATTCTAATATTCTGAGATCGTATCCAAAAGTGATCATATATTCATAGGAAATAGGATAAATTCAAAATACCTTCGGAAAATTAAGAGAAAAATAATATTTTTTTAACAACCTAAAGATTAACAACTGAAAGGTTAGTGAGATGCAAATTAGCAAAAATATTTCTTGTGAATTGATAAAGGAAAACAGAAAGGAAGAGCTAAGACAGAAACCATGGGCCTCTGAAGATAATGTGACCCAGGCTGACTGCAAGATAGAGCAAATCAAAATAAAGAAAATCTCAGCTAACTCTGAATTTCAGATAAGCAACAAATAATTTTTTAGGATTGGTTTTCCAGTGCAATATTTGGGACACTTTCATCCTGAAAAACTATTTATTGTTTTCTGAAATTCAAATTGAACTAGGTGTCCTATATTTTATCTGGCAACCCTAGAACTAGGGAATTCAGGTGATAAGTTCAAGGTCACAGAGGTACTTTTGTGGCACATTTACCATTAGAACGTGGGTCTCACAAAATCAAATTGTTTCCATTCTACGACATATTGCTCTACATAGTTGTCCTGTGGACAAACATCTTTGATCAGCGATCTTTTTTAAATAAAAATATTTTTCTTTCGTTTTCCAGGTGTCTCATGCCTGAAGACAACTTTTTCTATTCCATAAAATGGCACTATCAAAAATCTTAAGATAAAAGCCACATTTGGCTTTCCTGCTTATCCTGTACAACGGTTATTTTACCATGGAGTATCAAAATTGCTCTTCACTCTATGATTTTATAGCCAAGTAATTTGACCGTATATTAAAACTTAAGGAGAATTATGACCAGGGAAATTACAATTAGGGATCAGATGTACAATGTAAAACTTTGAACACTCTCATACAAGCCATTTTTTTTCCCTCCTCTGTATTATTTTACCATCAAAAATGAAAGCAGAGGGTGGCTACTTACTGATGAAATGTACAAACACTGTCTGAAAAAAACAATGATTTTTGCAGCTGAGAAATCTAGATGGAAATGGGCAGCAGTTTGTGTCAGTGGCTGTGATTTTATAACCTAAAGCTGTGTTTTCTGGCAGAAAAATTCAGTGCCTGGATCAGAAGTGTGAAAACATGAGGTCCTCTGCAGGATGCTGGGAAATGAGGCTGGTGATTCCCACAGCCTTTGAGGCCAGGCACCAAAACAGTGGCTAGTTTAGGAAAAAGAAAAAGAAAAAAGAAAAAAAAAAAAACACCTTAAGAACTAGTCTAAAAACTACAGTGTCATTTGTCTCCTCACAGGGTCTCGATGGTTTATCTCAAAGGGAAATAACAAAGGGACTGATCTGCTCACTCCCCCCTGTGCCTGCGGGAGTCAGGGGCTGGGAGGGTAGCCAGTGGTGGGCAGGAGGGGTGCCGAGCTATTCAGCACTGTGTAAATCGGCCAGCTTCTATCTGCTAGGCCAGGAGCTCAGGCTTCCATGATCTTACCATCTAGCGAGAGGGACAATCTGGAAACAGACAGACTACCAGTTTTGTTCCAGTCGAGAGTGAGCAAAATACCATGGAAGCAACAAAGGAGGGAGACCAAAGCTCTGTGTGGGAGGCTTAGAGTTTTCTCAGAGATGCTACTTAATTTCCTCCTAGAGATATATCCCCAAATTATTTACTGATAATATGATAGGCTATCTGGGACTTGCTTCACAATGATATTAATGTGAGAGAGAAAATAAATGGATTAAGTTAGTCCTGAGTTCGTATTAGTTGAAGCGGAGTTTGTGTACATGGAGCTTAATCATACCCCTTGTCTACTTGGTATATTTGAAATTGTCCATAATAAAGAGGCAACGTGTGTGTGTGCACACGTGTGCACCTGTTGTGTGTATGTGTATATGTAGATAGAGATAGAAAGAAAGAGAGAGACAAGGCAAGGTAAAGGTGCCTGGGAAATGTGGAGTAGCCCAGAGAGAACAGCTTGTTTCCAGGCATCAATTTGCAAAACAGAGGGGATTCAGTTCTTGCTTGGTGACCCCAGGAATGTGACGGAGGCACATGCATGTTCAGGGAAAGCTCCCAGCATTACTCCTGGCAATTACCGAGAAGGTCTTTGAAGGGTGGAATGGGGGTACAGCCACTCTACTTACCAAGGCGGCCAGAACTGCCAATTGGGTTCGGCATGAATTCTCCAGACACTGTCTAGAGCGTTGGAGAGAGCAAGATGCCCTCCTTCTAGAAAATTGCAGGCCCATGACCTCCTGGGACAATGCTCCTTTGTTCTCTGTAGTTCTAGCCCCCCTTGGTCAGTATGGCCAGTATCCATCAGCCCTGGACTGTTTGCAGAGCACTGTGTTGGGTGTGTGGAGGACAAGGGGCTCACTTCTTGTCTTTGGGGACTCTAAAAGTCTGTCAGTGCCTTTACAGTCTTGCAAGGAGCGAGCAAAGAAGCCGATGGGCATGACCTCTCGGGAAGCAAATCATGTACTCTCTTTCAAACGTAGCCATTTAGTCACAAAAGAAAGCTTGGTTTGCAACCAGTCCCTCTCCGTCCTTCCTCGGCTGGGTAATCTAATTTGAATGCAAGGAAGTCTGGCAGTTGCAAATGCTAGCTGGCAATAGAAGCGCATTTTCATTGACTTCCTGGGATTCTTTGCCTCCCTCAAATATTTTGGATACAGAGAACATGGCACAGATTCTTCAGTCGGTGCTAATGACGAGAAGAACTGCATAATGGAGAGCGCGCCGCATCCAGACAGAGAAGCCGTGCAGATGAACGCAGCCCGCCCAACATGGAGGCCGCTTCCAAGGCTGCCAGGCTGGCGACCACGGGCGGCGAAGACTGTGACATCCAAGTGTCGCAGCTCCCGTCAAAGTCGGCGGAGTCTGCCAATGGAAGACAATTAGCAAGCGCGACTTCTCAATTGTGTTGACAGATGAGGGAGAAAAATCAAATAGATGTGAGCGCAGTGTTTATCCTGCTGCAGTGTTTTGCAATATTATGTCTATTGATTTGCTTTTTGTTCCTGAGTTATTGGGTGGATGGTGCGCTGCTCTGCCTGTCAACCCGGCGAGCTTGCTTTCACAGCTGCTTGTCAAGTGAGAATTTCTACACAAATCACCCCAACCCGTCTCACAGGGGACATTAGGCCAAAGAGACTCTGTGATGATTTAATGGAAAGGAAAAAAAAAAAAAAAACAACAACCCGTAGCATGTGGCTCAATGTTCTTTTTATAACAATTGGTTACAGCTTTTGAATTCTGGGCGGTGGTGCAGCCCGCCGGAATGGGTTTCGCGAGGGCTCTGCCGCCCAGGAAGGGAGGCTGGGCGGGGGGAGGCTGTTAGTTGTGGTCATGGCGACCCGCTTCCTCCAGGGGGTCCGCCATGCGATGAATTCCCATCGCCTTCCTTCAGGTTGCAACACTTCGCCAATTAAGATACAGCGGTCAGTCCTCCCAAGGGGGTATAGTTATTGGAAAGGAATGTGAAACATCTGAGCCGGCCCCAGGGGTGAAAGAAATAGAATTGCCTTTGTGGTTTTGACTTTCTCCCTCTTGTTGTACCCCCTGGACACCTGGGCCCAGAGGGGCTGCGCATGCTTCCCAGGGTGGGATCCTTCTGCCCCTGGATCGTTTCCCTGGAGCACGGCCCCCTTATCCCACGTCGTTTGTCATTTTAAACTTTAGTGTAAAAATGTATTGAATTCATAGACCCGTCTCAAGGAGAACTATGTCTACTACAGAGGAAGCAGTTTCAGGATAACTCAGGACCAGCATGGAAGGATAAAATCTCTCTACTCAGCCCTTAGTGTCACCTGTACTTTGGGGAGAGGACCTTATATAAAAGAGGAGCACCCATGGCAGGAAATTTGGAAGCCACGGCAAGAGAAGAGAGAAAGCATTTGGGGTCCCAGGACTTGGGAACATCCTTCAAATCAAATTTCATGCCCAGCCCCCTTCTCCGTTTATGTGGAGCCCCAGACCTGCAATCCATCAGAATCACGAAACAAATCCTTACTCCCCACCTCTGTGTGCATGAATTTGAGTTGAAGCATTCTGCAAATGGGAACAGTTAGAGGGTCTCCTGGTTCAGCCTCCCCGTCCCTGCATGCGGGCTTCAGGGTACCCTCTCTGCGGACAGGTGCTAAGCTGGGTGGAGAAGCTCCAGAAGGAAAAAGCACCCACATTGGGGCTGTAACAACAACGACAAAATCTGCAGTCGGCATGCGTTCACGTGTGCGAATTTCTTCTCGGTATTACACATTGAGGCCCCTGCGTCCAACTCACTCACCGGCAGAGAGTTAGGTGCATTTAGGGAGATGCATTGCTTTCCCGCAAACAACACAGGGACTGTTAAGCAAACAGCGGGAAGACGGCTCAATTTTAAATAAAATTTACAGGCCCAGAATGAATGCCCCTCCCTACTAACTAACTTACTACCAGGGAATTTCTTAGGCACCGGGGATTAGAAACGCCGATTCTAAAGTTAATTACAATACATAAACATGCATTTAAAAAGATAATTATTTGACATTATTTTGGAACTTGACTGGAAATTGCTTTCTAAGGACAAAAGCTCCTTCTTCGGGGTCTCATATGACTTAGTACACGATGAAAAGGCGTGTATCACACAGCAAGTGGGACTCCTCCACAGCCACACGGTCTCTAAAAAAAAAAATCAGTGCTTCCAACTCTTTGTTCTGTCTCATGTGCTGTTATTTCTCCTCTCCAGAGTCTTCCTCTCCTGCTACCTAAAATGTCATAAATATCATCATGGGAGAGAATGTGGTCTAGTGCCGTTTTATTAAAAAGTCTCACACTTTTTGCAGCCAAATCATCACCAACATATGCTGTTCCCAGCTTCTCCTCTGTTTCAACAGGTTCACAGGGAATAACATCAGTAGCATGGAACGCTTCGCAACTCTTCACAGGCTTTTTTATTCATTTAGACAAACATCCATCCAGTGCCAGCTCTGTGCACAGGACGCTGTAAATGTACAGATAGATCCCAACAGCAAAGCCCTGTCCTCAAAATGCTCCCCATCTAGTTGTGATGGGACGTTCAGAGGAAAACGTCTCCGGTTAAGCTCTAACAAAGGGCAGGCATTGCAAGACCTCTGACGGGGAAGAGGCTAATTTCTGGCAAGGAGGCTGCCTCCCATATTTACCGGTTCGGAAGGCTGTGATGTCTGGCCACGTTTAATCCCTGGGAAGTTGGCGATATAGATGTTTTGGTCTCTCTTTTACAGAAGTAGAAACAGAAACCCAGGCAAGTTAAATGACTTGTCTAAGACCACAAAACTGGTAAGTGACAGGCCCCGAGTCCTGCAAAGGCCACTTGGGGTAATGAAAAGGCAAGAGTCTGGGGTCTGATTTTTTTCTAGCTGAGCAGTCTGTGCTGCCTCTAGAAGAGAACGATGAGAACAACGCTACCTACTTCCTAGGCTTGCTGTGAGAGATGAATGAGGGGTGTTGTATTTTCCCAAATCTAAGACGCCCCTTTTTGTAAATGGCACCATTATTTTTTTCACTAAGAAAGAGGAAAATATTACCAATTCATCTACAATCTGTCTTATTACTTAGAATTTTTATTTATTTATTCAAAGCGCCCCTCCAGACTTATTTAGACATAGGCTTTCTTTTTAAGAATCAAATATGACTCTTGGGTAACTGTATAAGGGAGAATAGAAGAGGAATAATGAGCTACATATTTCTAGACTTCTTCACATCTGACTTTCCATAGTTAAGGATAAACAGAGAGATTCCGGAAATAGAGTGGCACTAAGAAATTTCTTCAGTGGTACTCTGACTCAGAGATCTTGATGTCTATGCTTTTCCTCTATCACCCTTTGGGCCCTGCAGGGACAATGCTGATGCAGCACATTTCCTATAAGAGAGTTGGACTCCTGTATCTGGGATCTCCCCCGTGATGCTCTCACTCAAGGGCAAGCTGAGATGTTGGGCACCAGAAGGTTTTCAGACACCAACCAGAACTGTCATCCTTCTTCAAATGGTCCTTAAGTGTTTCATTGACTGACATGTCAAAGGGTGGGGTTGTCCAGTCATTCCATCAAGAATAATGACTGGACAACGATAATTACATCTAACTGTGAGGAGCCTCCCAATTTCAGAGGCATTCATAAGTGAAAATATTGTATGTTTTAGAATCCATGACTTACAGATCTACACATACAGTGCTATCACCAAAACTTAGTAAATGAGTTAAAAACAATGATTCTTTCTCCTTTTTCACATGCACAATAGCTATCAAATTGGTGGCATTGCCAACAAAGTGGAGGAGGAGTAAGATTCTTGAAGCAGAGATCAAAATTGCTCCGTGGAAGAGATAGCCTTCGCTGGAAAGAAAGGACAAGCGAAGAGAGTCTGGAAATAGTGTCACTAACAGATCGCTTAACCTCCACCCCACATGATCACCTCCAGCCCAGCCAAACACAATGGGCTTGCTATGCAAATACAACCTTAAGGAAAGTTCTTAGCAACCTCCTTCCATCTATATTGCCAACTCTAACTCGAAAAATTCTACTAAAATTTGCAAAAGTCAGAATATGTATGGCCAAAGTCTGTATTTTGAGGGGTTCAGGGGGTAGTGATGGGAAGAACTGAGAAATTGGCTTGAGTTGCAGGGTTGGGAATCAGGCTGACCTTGGTCCTGAATCTGGCTCCAGTCCTTAATAACTGTGTGATCTTGGGAACATCTCTTTACCTGACTGCACCCCAGTTTCCTCTTTCGCAAAATCGAGCATTTACCTATCTTGGAGGAGTATTAAATGTAAAGAGGACATAAAATAATGTATATAGATGTTTAAAACAGTGCTTGGGTCATATAAACACTCATCAGGACTTACTCCATGATGTCACCCTAATTAAGGTTCTCGTAGCAAGTGAGGAGTCAATATAAGGTCTCGGAATTGTGAGACCTGCCTGCCTTCAGGTATTAGCTTCAACATGCACTAGCTGGATGACCTTTGACAACTTACTCTCTCTGGTTCAGTTTTCTCATCTGGAAAATAGAGTTACTAAAAAAAAAAAAAAAACCTATTCCAAAGTAAGGATTAGATGAATACATTGTTTTTAATAATTTAGACATGGGATGACTTAGTAAGTGCCAAATAAATGTTAGCCATTACCATCTATCCTAGAGGTATGTACTGTTTGCAGGGGATTTCTGGAAATTGTAAACGCTTAAGCCAATCACTTAACCAATATTATAAAATACATACGGAATTATGTAATATGGTAAAAAGCCAAGCAATGGAGCAGGGAATTCAAGTTGTTTGGGGAATTCTTTGTGCAGAGAGGGTTATATCAATGATTACCTGCTCTACCCGTGAGTTAAACTAGACTTGAACCCTAACCAGCTTTTATAGCCAGTTCGATGGGTCTCTCCTGGGCCATGTAGAAGTGTTAGAGCTAACACCTGACTTCTAACCTGAATTAGAGCAGGATTTGCTATAGGACCTCCCTCCCAAATCATAACAAGAGTTCTGGATGCAAGAACCTCCTCCCCACTCTCTTTATGCTCAGAGCACATATTTTTCCTACAGTCAAGAAAACAGAATCTTCCCAAAAATCAAAATCAATCTGGAGACTTCCCTCCTCTTCTGTGCTGGGCAGCAACTCAGATTTCCATAATAGAGCATTAAACCTTTATGAGCTCTTCTAAAATTCTAACCTGAAAACCAGGGAATTGTATCGCCCTCTGCTGTGGTTCAAAATTAAAATATGGCTCAGTACAGTTGCCACGCCACATTTACCAAAATGTTGCATGCTCAGTCATTTTCAATGAGTCATTTATTTAATTCATCAATATTTTTTTCCCTTTAGTTTGGGTGAAAAGAAGCTAATCAGTGATGTGGCTCAGATGTTCTGATCCTCCAATATATTATGTTGGTTGCACTCCAGAGTCACATTTGAATTTAAAAAAACAAAACAAAACAGAGAGAGTCACTTCTTTTTAAATAGTGTTTGTGCTTTTTTGCATTCGGTCTGATTCTTTTAGGAAGTACAGATCTAAGGATTTAATTTTACCGTCTTCGATTCCCCAGAAAGACAAATGAAAATAGTATATTTCTCTAAAAAATGTTTCAGGAAATGGGGAAAGGATAACCTTTAAAGTCAAGTTTTATTTTATTTTATTTCATTTTTATCAGAATGAGGTCTTCCATCTAGCTGCTAGCTACCTTGTCTCTAGTCTCCTGCAATTGCTGGCTCTTCAGTCAGTAAGTCATTATTATTAGGACCTTGACCTTTGCATGTTCTGCACCCTCAGAGGGAGGACCTTTCAATTCTTTCTGGAAAATGTCCAGTCATCTTTCAAGATGCAGACAAAATGCCACCTTCTCTGAAGAACCTTAACTACCCTCACCTCTCTCTCTTCCAGGGGAGACTTAGCTTCTCTGTGCCTCTTGGGCATCGGGCATCTCTCCTTCCGGTGGAGTGCTCAGCCCATTGGATCCAACCACTGATTCATTTACTTCTCCCACTCAAGCGCACAGTCTTTTACAACCTGGACTATAATGTATTTTCTTTTACTCTTCACTTTTGAGAATATGCCATTCACCAAGAGCACTCAATAAATCCATGTTGAATGAATGGCTACCGAAAGGCTTCCAGGTATATTTATGGTGTAATGTGGAGAAATGGACAATTATGAAATCTGCAGCAGTGATGAAGACCTAGGGCACATTGAAGACACACAAAAACCAAGTGTGCCAGTTACTGATTTATAGCCTCTTAGCTCAAAATATGCCCTTCATCATCTGCTGCTCTGTAATCATGGAGGCAGCCTTTGCAAATATTTCTTCTTTGCCAACCGGCAAAGTATTAAGTGTTGTCCTTATGGAGGGTGTTGGAGGGACCCTGGAGGAGAAATGGGTTTCTCTTCCAAGGTGTGCCTCGCTCGCTAGGGTCCTACAGGGTACAATTTTTCTAGAACCGTCCTGCTCCTGTCCTGTTCTAGATCCCAGTTCCTGAAGCTCAGTGTGATCAATAGCAGCCAGAAGCTTCCCCAGAACCTCCTCTGAAGGCTTCAGAGTGGAGTGCTACCCATAAGGCACAGGCCCATGAAGAGCCTCTCTCACTCTTCGCTTGGGTGACTTTACAGTGAATTCTGAGGCATAGCATCTGCCTGTGAAAGGCTTTCCCCAGCTCTCCAGAGGACAGATTCCTGGCAAGTCGGGACTGCTTGATCCCTCAGCTACTTCTTGCTCTCCAGTGACCTATAGCCATGTCCTCTTTAATGAAGGCTGGATCTCAGCCCTGTTTGGGGACGATGGTTTCTCCTGGGTGCTCTCTTTCAGTCCTAGGCATGGTGGCTGCTCCTGATATCCGCTATTCCTGTATTTTTTGTTGTTTTCTTTAACCAAGTACTTACTACTCCAACCCTATGTTAATTGTTCTTTATATTGTTATTTACATTATCCATTCAAGTTACTGTGTGGCTTTTGTTTCCTGGGGGGGCCCTGACTGATACGTTAGCGCGAAATGAATAAAGGTACAAAGAAAATTGTTTGTTTTGGAACATGAGAATCAGTGTCAGAATATAATGAAATCTGTAGAGCTATCTATCTCTACGTTCGATATTTCGTGTTAATTATACTAAACTTTGAATATTGAATTTGGTAGTCATCTCTGCTCACAGTTATGCCAGCACTGGAATTGTAGAAAAAAATATGAATTTATACATGCTCCATTTTGAATTTTTAATAATTCAGATGGGAGATAAATCAGAAATCTCCTTACCAAAAATTCCTTCTATTATAAATGAACACCATGATCACATCTGCAGACAGTACATTTTAAGAGGATAATTCTGCGCTCAGATGATACACAATGTTTTCTATGTGGTATGCCCTTAATAAATGTTGATTATGTATAATTAATGGGGTGAATTCAACTAAATCTTTCAGTTTGTTGAAAGAGTTTTTCTAAGACCTTCTTCTAAGATACACCTAGCCTTCCTCGTGGGATTTACTCCATCTACACAAAAGTCAAATTTCTATCTCTAGAAATAATCTCAGTCCTAGTTAACTAGTTCAAATTAGTGGAGTCTTGGTGTTTGTTACCTTTGGTGTTGCTGATGGTGTTCTTTATGGTGCTTAGATGGTGATTTTAAGAATGTACTGAATTGGTTAAATATAAATTTTAGTGAAATAACAGAAGAAAGATTAGTGGGAGTCATCTACATAGGATAGCCCCTTCTGAGAAATCAAAGTCACATTAGAAAACTAAATACCACTTAGATTACATTACTGAGCTTGGATTTCATATCTGAATCAATTAGTTGCATTAGTGAAGACATCCACCATTATTAAAACCTGCTTAAGGATCTCATTCGCTGCCAACTGCTACTTTCAGACTTCCAGGGGAGATGCCCACGTGATTGGGAGCAATCTACCCTTATATTGGCTTGGAAGATAGCATGTGTTGTAATGGTTCATTCTTTTTGACTAAGGCATCATTCCTGGGCTTTTCTCTTTCATATATAATTCTCTTGGCTATGAAATTTAACATGGGTCTGCTTATTGATGAGATGGACTTCTCACTTTAACCTTAGTTACACTGATGGCATGCTTTTTGCCAATTTTCATTCTCTACCTTTCCAAATCTTTTCCAGCTAAACAGTACATTTTAGGCTGACTACCTCAACTTAAAGCGTGTGCATTCTCTCTCTGTGTGTCTCTCTTTCTCTCATCTGACTATTTACAGCAATTTTATAATATCTAGAATAGAAGTGAGCAAACTTTTCTGCAAAGGTCCAGATAGTGAATATTTTAAGCTTTGAGCACCATACAATCTGTTATAACTACTCAGTCCTGCCGTTATGGTGTAAATGCAGTCATAGACAATATGTAAGCCAATGAACATGGCAGCATTCCAGCAAAATTTTATTTACAAAAGCAGACAGCAGGACAGATTTGGTCCATAGGCTTGCTGATCCCTATCTAAACAACAGCCTTCAATTTGGGGGATACACAAAAGCTTTCCAGAGGGTGCCCAGGCATGGATAGCTTTAAGGGAATTGTTCTCCTGATTATGAACTTCAATCATATTTTCCCCTGCAATTAATCTGCCTGAGGTCTGTGGTGGGTCAATGTTCCTCCCCTGCCTCCTCTTTAAAAATTGTTCCATTTTACCAAAGAAGTCACACCTCTCATCTTTCTTGCCCCACAGTGTAAAAGCTCTAGGGCAAAAAAATCATTTCAAAGGGTATGAAAATACTTGTAACATAAAACAAAAGGGTTTGTTATGGAATAACTCACTCCTAAGGGACAGTTCTTTGAGATCCATGCAAAAAAAACTGCTGTAAGAAATCTTGAAGGATGCTGTGCTTTATTTCATCAAGTTGAAAAATTCAGGGCAAAGCATTGTGCTCTCTTTCTCATCTACCTGTCTGCCTGTCCGTCTATCTATCTAATCTATCAATCATTTATCCATCATCTATCTATCTACCCATTATAGATGTAATTAAAATTAGAATTCAGATACGAAAAGACTGCCATGAGGACATTCATTGACATGTTCATTTGAATTAAAGAAAATAGTCAGGGCCGCCTTGGTGGTTCAGTTGGTTAAGCGGCTGACTCTTGGTTTCAGCTCAGGTCATGATCTCAGAGTCCTGGGATTGAGCCCTGTGTTGGGGCTCCACACTCAGAGGGGAGTCTGCTTGTGGATTCTCTCTCTCTGCCCCTCTACCAGCTCTATCTCTAAATAAATAAATAAATAGATAAATAAATAAATAAATAAATCTTTAATAAATAATAAAGTCAGATTTTATTTTTCTAGTATGGAGTTTTATTAGCTAATTTCTTTGAGAATGAGGGCTGCTCAGCCTACTTGGTTATATGGCAATTTTCCACAAATTAAGTGAGCTAAATTTGCAATTCAATATCTATTGACAGGTCAAAGTGCATTGATATATGCAAAACACTTAGAGAATATGTAATATACTGCAAAACACATTTTTGGAAATGTAAATATACAACAAAATTTGTATATCTATATTTAAAAAGTCTAAAGGGTTGCATAATTTTAAAAATTATCGGGTATATAAACAAAAATTTAAAATTTCTGGTCTAGAAAAATCTTGGACAATCATTCACTACTTCATCATGCCCGTATTTTTATCTTGACGCTTATTGAAATTTTCTATTGCTACGTAATTTTTCATGTATGTTGGGATTGTCTCCTAAACGGATTAGAAGCTCCTTAAAGGCAGTGTCTATGGCAAGACTTTGCACCAACTGAAGTTTTGAGTGTATGTATGTATATATAAAAAATGGTTAAATTTGTTGATTAAATTTGCTTTAACTGTAGCCTATCTGTATGGGAAGATACTGTCTTTGGCTTTTCAAAAAAGAACGATGAGATGCAAGAATGTGTTAAAATGCACAGATCAATCATTCAGCAAATATTTACCCAAATCCTGGTAGTAACTAAGGGATTTACGTGGAATCAGGATTTGATGATAAGAAGAAACATACTTTGACTCTGTCTTCGAGTCTGCCTTTACTGGGTGGAGACCGACTTTAATTAAATGATCCTTCAGGTAAATAAAACCATGAAAATTGGAATATTTGTTCCTCAGAGTGTTTTATCAGCAAGGAATAGAATGAGCTGTATGTTTTTCAAATTATAAGCAATACTTTGAACAAGTTTGAAGTATTCAGAGAACAAAGTAACAAAGTCCATTTTGGGAATTTTAATTAATTTTTACTCTGTTTTCAGGAGATGATATTCTCCTACCTTGTTTTCATTTCTTTTGTTAATGCACTGTCATAATTCAAATTTTTAAAAATCACTTGAGACTTCATTTTTACTCTCTCTCCTTCGTTTTCAGTTACTGAGGTCATGGCTTTTGTTCCTGAAATTCCTCATCTTCCCCATTTTTCTACCTACCACCACACAATTTCTAGCATCTTTCAATTTCATTTACCTTTCCTCTCTCTCCTCTTGTTCACCTCTCCCCTCTCATAGGACAAATGTCCTCCCTCCTGAGGGAGCTCTTATACTTTTACTCCAGATCCCAGTTTTGCTTCTTCTTGGGGACTTTCCCCATGAAATTATTTCCTCTCTGGCTAGCATCTCCATCATCCTCCTTCTCTTGTCTCTTTAACTCTTCTGTTGAAAACACCTATCTACTCTATTACTTTCTTGAACTGTGATATCATTTCTTGGTTTCCATCTAGTAGCAAGTATCTATAGTGCCCGTCACCACCATGATTAATCTGGTATCTGGTCCTGAACTTCACGGAAATGGTTTCCAAAAGTCCCCAGTGGTCTCCTGTCCCATGGATCTAGTAATCTTTGCCTATAACCCCTTCAACTCTCTTGAAGCATTTGATACTCTCACCTCCTTTATGAAAGTGTCTTCTTTCGTCCTGGTAATTATGACCCACTAACCTAGTTGGTCAACAAGCCTTTGAACACCTCCTTCTATTTACTTCTCTCTGTCCTCAGGCATCTGTCTCAGTGTTCTGTCTTTTGCTCAACTTCCCCACTTCAACTAAGCCTTGACTATCAATGATAAAGGATTTTCTATCCAGATTAGAAACAAACAAAAACCAGCAACAATGACCAGACCCCCCCCATATCCACCAAAACCTTAATATCTTGAGAAAGCTCAGACTGTTCTCTATTTTCAATTCATGATAAAATATTTCAATTCATGATAAAATAAATATAAACCAGAATCTAAGCTCCTCATACTGAGAATGACCACAGCATTCTTTTTTTAAGTTTATTTTTTCCACTCAAGTAATCTTCTGTTCCTTGGAGTTCCAGTTTCCTTTGGAAGAATCGTGAGGCAAAGATGGGAAGGCGATATAAAAAGTCTCAGGACTCAGTGTGCTTAGAATTTGGGACAGATGATTTATTTAGTTCTGAGATCAAGATAGATATTATAATATGGTGCAAATTAGAATGAAGATACTAAATAATTTACGCTAATGCTCTCAGTTATAAAGATAACTGCCTCACTTTGCAAGTGATATAAATTAAGGGAATATATTTAAATGTATATTTTAATCAATCAAGAAGGCTCGTCTGCCAGCCGGTGTCAGATGCTAATGCATGCTCTCAATGAAACGGTCTGTTTATTAACTAATTAAGTGCCAACTGACTGCGTCACTGAATTCAGACACAGAAATGCAGGCGGGGTATCATTCTGGTCATTGGGTATCCTCCACAGTACGAAGTTCAGCCTCCCCTTAACTGTGAAACATAGTTTGTGGCTAAATGACCTAAGCTGCCGTTTCGCCAAAACGTTGAGGTCTCTGCTGGGATGCAGAGAAGTGTCAGAATTAAGCAAGCACTGCAGAAAGCCGAGTTAAGGAGAACTTACACAGACGCTGAGATCCCCGGTTCCCCGCCTTGCTGACCGGCTGCCGAGCACATAGTAGGTTGCTCAGTGAAGGTGTGTGGAATTGAATGAAGCTAAATGTGCTATTAGATATTCTGATGAGCTGGAAGAAAGCCGTCCTTTCAGGGAATCTTGGGGACTTGATAAAAAGCATATCCAAATAGCTGCCGGCATCAAAAGATGTCGAGTAAGAAAAGCGCTGGAGAAGGTACAGGTAGAGGGTAGTGAATGCCTGAGTTGAAAGCAGAACCAACAAATTAGGCTACATTAACAGCTCGGGGAGCATAAAGCATGGAAGAAAAGGCTTTTGAAAGGGAAGCCAGAAGAATGAGATGAACTGCAAATTCACAATCAGTACCATTTCCTTACTAATCAAAATCCATTTTTTCAGCTTTTTATTTTTTCCGCACTGGCATTTTTCTCCCACATCATGGGCATAGAAAATAAAATCAGCCAGGAAAGTGGCAGCTCTTCCACAGCGCCGACGAGTCGCTATCAAACTTATCTTATTTTCAGGTTCCTTCTTCTTGTTTTTAAATTCGCCTGCTTTATTTGGGAAATTAAACAGGAAAAACCTGAGGATGATTCATCGTGAATCTAGCCTGCTCAAATAATGTATTTACTAAGGAAAATTCTCCTATCCAAATTTCATCCTCAGATGAATTGCCCTTTTCATGATATGTTAATTTTTTTGCATCTTAAGGACTCACAAAACACTTTAAAAATGAAGATTAGCTTACTGACTAGAATGCAATTATGTGAAATGTGGTGGTTACGGAACGTAAAGCAAATGTAAATATAATTTTGATGGAAAGTCGTTAATATCATTTTCAACTATAAATTTGAAAGCAGACTCGAGGCAGAAAACCCTAAGTGGCAGATACTCTACGGAATCCTTAATGTCTATTATTTTTGAAGTTGTATTTTTGTCCCTTTATCTAGCTATGGTTTGATTCTCTATACATCCTGAAAAAGCTTCCACAAAGATTGCCCCAAACTGGAGAGCTTAAGTAGAGGGACAGACCTGTCCATGGAATCTGGGCGTAGGAAAATAACTTAATGGTCTTCTTATCACTTGATCATTTGCCCCACTTTGATTAAGGAGATTGGTCTGAATAATGCATATCTGCAGAGTCCTAAGACGGCTGCTGAACTGATTTAAAAAATTACGGGGTTTAAAAAAAAAATTGTATTCAGGGGGTGCCTGGGTGGTGCAGTCTGTTGTGTCCAACTCTTGGTTTCAGCTCAGGTCTTGATCTCAGGGTGGTGATCTCAGAGTTGTGAGATCAAGCCCCGCATCTGGCTCCATGTTCAGCATGGAGTTTCCTTAAGACTGTCCTTCTCTCTCCCTCTCCTTCTGCCTCTCTCCCACCCCATGTTCTCTCGCTTTCTCTCTCCCTCTCTACTAAATAAATTAAAATCTTTAAAAATTTTTTTATTCAGTGAGAACCATAAAAAAGAAAGCAAGGTGACAATGCCTAAGACAAGTTCCTTAATTCTTCTAAACCTAGATAAATACCCCACAGGAGTTTGGATTTGTGCTGCTAGTGACTTAACCTGGAGTTATGTCCTCTGTGAAAGACCAACTCCTGGATTCCTGACAGTCTAAGTGAATTACCCACTTCAGTTAAGATGCTCTGCACTCAAATTGACTTCTCTAGACAAATGGTGATGAAACCTCTCTCCCCAAACCAGCATTTCAGCTCAGGAAAACCATGGACTTCCCAGGAGGTGTAAAAACTTCCTTTGTGTCATGTTGGTGTTAGCAAGGATGATAATGTTTATGTTGACCAGAGGACTTCCAGCAACACATAATCACACATAGCCAGATCCATATCAGCTATACTTCCACCAAGAGATCCCGTGGCCAGTCACACCAGCTGGAACCATACTAGCTTTGCTTCTGGGATTGAGTCCCAGGGCATTGCTATTAGTCACTCAACTCCTTCTTCCACTCCAGTAGCACTGAAACCACTAATATATCTGCAAGCTGTAGACTGCACCAGCAGCTTTCGGACAGCCAAAAGCTTCTTACTGATGAAGTGCCAGCCAATAAGGAGCTGAGTTCCAAATACATTGGAGGTTTTTCTCTTTTTTTCCTTCTGTTCCACATTTTTTCCCCTAAGGATAAAATTGTGTAAGTTGGAAAAGGAAGCTTCGGTAGGAGTTAGGAAATCATGGTCATTTTAATTTTATTTATATGACATCAAAACTTTATGCCAAATCTATCTTATTTACTTTCCCATTCTAACCTTGTTGTCTCCTTTTATTGCCCATTTAACAAGTTAGTATAACACCCTATCACTGGTATACTGAAAATACTAAATATTTTGGATACCTAGAGTTGTGTTATGTACTTTACATTCAAATGTTCCCCCTCGAAGGTAATAATTACTTCCTTTTATTTTGAACTTTAGGAAGAGGGGAATATATCTAGCAAGTTCTTCCTATTTATAAAATTAAGTGGAATGTATTATAGAGTTAGTAGTATTCAGGGGAAAAATGCAGTTGAAAGTTGGAAGTGTCTTTAGAAATTGGATCTCTAATCTTTTCATCTTGTAGATGAAGAAATTGAGGCCCAGGTTGGGCAAGTAATTTGTTAAAGATCCATCTTTACACCATCCAGCTGGAGGTGGAGCAAGAATTTGAACTTGATCTCCTGAGTCCTCGAGTAGTATATGTCCCCTCCGTCTCATTGTCTCTCATAATAGTCATTTGAGTATATATGGGATCCCTTAGTACCTTAGTCCCATGATATGAAAAAGTATTCAAGTGAATGAGGTCTGCTTTGAGCTGTAGTTTCTCTTTCTACAGTTGTATTTAAGATCAGCACTTTATTTTGCCCTGAAATAAAAAGAACAAATGCACAATATCACATGAGAACATTTCTAAAGCTCCATGAATCACTGGAAATGATATAGACGCGACAACATCGATATAGTCTACGCCAATTATCGCGCCTCTCTTATGGGATAATTAGGAGATGTTCACCGAAATATGCTTTTCAGTTCCATTCACTGGTAATGACCATGCACTCCTTCAGAGATTTATTTTCCCTCCACCTCTGCTTCTACTAAGCTAAGCACTTATTCTGAACTCATGCAAATGAAAGGTGTATATTCCATGCAAGAGAGTATGTGTGTGTTTGTGTAATTAAGACGTACATATTAACTTTTTAGCTGACACAAGAAGATACAGCTTCAAAATATTGGAAATTTGCTCCAGATAGAACACATCTTCATGTCCTCCATTCTATATAAAACAAGCGATATTTACAGGAATAATTCTCTATGTAATTACACAATTATTAAAAACATAGTAGTGAAGTAGGAGCTTTTATCAAGTCATTCAAATTAGTGCTATTTCATACTAATCACTATCTACTTGAATGTGTATTGCTTGGATGTGACTGTAGAAAGCTCATTAAATAAATTTTCTTTAAAATTTAATTACTAGGAACTTCTTCAGATAATAATGATTATGGGTATAATTAGGATCTTTGTTCCTCTTTGTTGTTAGACTAAAAGGTACAAAGACTCCGAGAAAAAGAGATCGAAATTGCGTCTCCAACACTCGGAGAGTAGTTGTCACAGGCGTTGGAGAATATTAAAGAGCCCAACCCGCTAGAGGAGCGTAAGATCGAAGTATGGGGATTGTAATTTGGCATTCAGTTATGTAGCTTTCATTTTCCTCCTCAATCGCCCGGGTTGTGTTCGTGAACTATACGTGAGAGACAATGAAAGGCCGTTTCCTTGAATGTCTGACTGTAGACGATGTTACAAATTTATAACGTCTCCACTTACACAGACTGTAGGACCCGGAGCCTGTACTTTGGTAGTTGAATAAGCTTTACGTGAGAGGTGCTGTGTTTCCCTTGCCACGCTGAATAAAGCAAGCCCGTTTGCTCACTGGAGTCAGTGCCTTCTGATCCCTGTAATTCGGGAAAAGGCACAGGCACTCTTACTTGTGAAGTTTTTCGAACTCTCTTTCTAAAACGGTGATAGAACTTTTGTATAAACAGAAGGTATTTCCTAAGATCGCTTCATTTAGAAATGATATACACTTTGAGAAGAACTGCTGCCTAGAGTTTCTGGATTCAAATACTATAACAATCCCCCAACTCCCCAGTCAAAGACAGTTCACACGCAGTATTTTAGGACACAGAAAGATTCTCTACTATGAAACTCTGAGCTAAGAAAGGAATGGTGAGTCTTTTGTCAAAGACTTCTGACAAATGTAAAACGTGAACATGCTTTAGCTCATCTAAGCCTGACACAACTTATATTTGCAAAGTATTCAGCAGAAGAAGTTAGAAACTATTATAGCTAAGTAAGAAAGCCACTTATCAGAGTGAAGAGGAAGACTAGAGTCTTGTTCCCCCATTAGTGCCAGAGTACAGGAGGAAGGGGATCCCATGTATATTAGCAAAAACTACGACTTTAGGTAGCAACCTTCTGACCTGCAGCCTTCGCACTATCAGTCAGTGAGGGCCTTGTGTGTAAGTTGCTGTGTTGGGCATCCCATAAAGCATTTCAACTCTCCTTGCCATCAGAAGGGTACAGAGAACCAAAAGTATCACCAAGCAGATCAGTGCATGTCCAGAAAAATATAATTGGCTGTCAGAGGGAAACTAACTGATATTTACATGGAGTTGCTCTTGGCATTGAGAGCTATACAGTTACTTAGGGTCCCTGGAATCACATGGATTGAATAAGAGCCCCTTGTCTTCACTTAGATGAAAGAGGCATATGGAGACATCCAAGGAGGAGGAGGAGGAGAAGGGAAGAAGAAGTACCACTATCATGACCCAAACAGTAACAATCAAAACAACCACAACCACAACTCAGAAGGTTGGGGTGGGGCAGGGGTGGGGGATTGGTTTTTTTGTTTGTTTGTTTTCCCTCTTGCTAAAAAAAAAGCCATTTTCTATCAAGAAGGCTGGGATTTTCTTGAGAGGAAATAGAAGGCTTGGGTATAATTGTCTTCTCTTGGGCTCCTACATGTTTCTACAGTTTCCACAAGTACGGAAATATTCTGTCCCATCCCAACACTCTGTATTAAATGTATAACTGCTGCATTTATTGATTAAATTTTAAGTTTGTATCAATGGAGACTTTTTAGGCTATGTTCAACAAAGAACAGAAATTAGAGGCACATTTGACCCAGGGGAGCCCTGAGATGCCTGTTGTCAAAAGGAAAGAAATGAGACCATGGAAAAGCCCAGCCAGAAGTTTCTCTGTCCATTTCAGTGGCCAGGATATTAGGCCTGGCTTACTGACATATCAAGAACTCTGGTTCGGTGTCAGCCTTCCATTGCTCATACATATTCGCTTGAGCATGTCTCTTGCATCAGCAAGAAGGTGTGTGTAAGATATGAGTTGATAGGCAGTTCAAGTTTAATGTTTAAGGGAGGAATAAGTGACTACTTACATCTTTGGGCATTTGAAAGAATTTTGGGACAAGTGACATTATCATTAGTCTAAATTTTTTAGATTCCAATTTAACAAGATGAAGCTACTAACCCTCCCTCATACTCAGAGAGATTCACATACAAATAACATTTTGTTCTTTTTAGAGGTCTTCTGCTTTTTGTTTCTGTTGCTGTTAATTCCCTAAGAGCTGTTTAGGCAACTTATTAAATCTCTAGTGGGATTTTTGCACCTTTAGTTGTATGTTCATAGATGGTAAATTACCAAAATAAAATTTTTGAAACAATTTTGTAAGTGGAAGAGAAGGGGTGTGATTATCTCTAAAACTCCTAAATCCAATGTTGCTTGGTTTGATAACCTTGGGTCTACTGCCTCAGACTGGCATCTGCTATGGGCAGAACCTTATGCTGAGGGTAGCTATGTAAGAATAGCTAGTAAGATCGGGTAACCGCCAGGACAGGGGTGCTTTAGGCAAAAAGTAGGTGAGCTTCCAGGGTCTGACAGATGCACCCGGGAGAAATTTGTCTCTTCTGTCTTCAGTTCTCTGGAATGAGATTCTCAGCACATATGTCTGTCTCTAGATCTCACTTCCTGGGAGCCCCAAACTAATACATCCACCTGCTTCCTGGCTGCCTCAAAGCCGACACGCCTCTAACAGAACTCATCATTATTTTAACCCTCAAGTGTTTTATTCTCCTCTTTCCAATCCCGATTCTTGCAACAGTGAGCTAGCTAATAGGTTTCCTCTTCTCTAATCTTGTCCTCATCAGATCTACCCACCCCTCTAAGTCTGCATGATCTATAAAATCCGAAACTGACCATGCTATTCTTCTGTTTAAAATTTTTCACGGCTCCCTTTTGCCTGCAGAATAAATCCTGAGCACCTTGGGATGCTATTCAAGGCTCTTCAAAATCTGGTCTTTATTGGCCTTTCTGGCTTTCTCAAGGGCACCCTCTAAAATGAGTTCCCTTTCCACAATGGAAGCTTTATAAGGTGAAGAACTTCACCTGTTTTATGATCTGATGTAACCTGATCCATAGAAACTACTTAATAAGTATTTGTTGAATAACAAACTGAGTGGATAAATGCATGAATATCATTCTGCTCCTCATTTTTATTTTCTACTGATATTGATTGATTTGTTCTCAGAATACACCATACTCATACCTTCAAATCTTTGCTCATGCAGTTCTCTCTTCTTGGAACATTGACTCTGCCTCTCTTTTCCTAGCTAATCATTCTCATCTAAAAGACTTAGCTCAAAAGGTGTGGTTTTGTTTTTAGTTTTTTTGTTTTTCGTTTGTTTGTTTGTTTGTTTGTTTTTATGAAGACTTCCCTGAACCTCCAGGTAAGGCTACCCATCTTCCTCTGTGTTTCCAGAATATTCTGTACAAACTTCTACCCAGATTTTACTCCAGTTTATCTTGAAGTTTAGTATGTCTACCCCCATTAAAAAAAAACTCCTTGAAATCATGCCTATCACAGAGTCTTGCACATAGCCGGTGCTCAGAAACTACTGGATGAACTGATCTGTACTGAGATTGCTTCTCATGCATTCAGGTCTGTGCCAGATCCTCTGGGAAACCTTTCATAATGTCCATGCTGTATGTTGACCCTGCTAGAATTCCCACAATGCATAGTCCCCAAATCATCATCTTCCAACTTCATCACACTGCTTTTATTTTTATTTTTGTTTTAACTGCTTTAATAAGATATAGTTGACATACAGTAGGCTGTACATATTGAAAGTACACAATTTGATAAGTTTTGACATATTTATGTACCCTTGAAACCAACACCATAATCAAGATAGGGAACCTATCATCCATAACTTCCTGCAGTTCCTTTTTGCCCCTATTGCTTCTCTTTGTATCTCCTTCCCAAACAGCCACAGCCTTTTTTGTCACTCCATATTTGTTTGTATTGACTAAAACTTTATATAAATGGAATCATAAGTATATTCTATTTTTTGTCTGCCTTCTTTCACTAAGCATAATTATTTGGGATCAATCCTTTTTGCTGGGTTACCAGTAGTTCATTCCTTTTCATTGCTGAGTAGTATTCCATTGTGTGGCTATACCACAATTTGTTTATTCATGAACCTGGTGATAGACATTGGATTGGCTATTACAAATAAAGCTGCTATGGCCAGTTATATGCAAGTCTTTGTATGGATATAAATTTTTATTTCTCTTGAGTTAATTGTCTAAGAATTGAATGGCTGAATCATGTCATAGGTGTATGTTTAACTTTTTAAGAAATGACCGACTGTTTTCCAAAGTGATTGTACAATTTTATACCCCATCAAAACTGTATGAGAGTTCCAGTTCCTTCACTTCCTCATCAACACTTGGGATAGTCAGTTTTTAAAAGCTTGTCTCTGAAAATGGGTTTCTAATGGCATCTCATTGAGATTTTAATTTGTATTTCCTAACGAAGAATGACGTCAAGTATCTTTTCATGGGCTTATTTGCCCTCTGCATATCTTTGCTAAAGTCAGTACAAATGTTTTGCCCATTTTTAAAAAATAAGTTGTTTTCTTATCCTTCAGTTTTGAGAATTATTTATATATTCTAGATAAAAGTCGCTCATGGTTTACAAAAATGTTCTCCTGCTCTATGATTTGTCTTTTCATTTTCTTAAGAGTGAGTTTTGAAGAACAGAAATCTTTAGTTTTGACAAGTCTGACTTACTAATTTGTTCTTTTATGGTCCACGCTTTAGGTATCAAATCTAATATATCTTTGCCTAACCCAGGGTCACCAAGATTTCTTCCTATGTTTTCTTTTCAACTTTTGTAGTATCATTTCTAACATTTAGGTCTATGATGCATTTTGAATTAATTTTTATATTGGTGCTAGATAGAGATCAAAGTGAAGGGGTTTTGTCTGTTTGTTTGCTTGTTTGTTTTTACAACTGGAAATCCAATTGTCCTTTCACCATTTGGTGCAGTGACGATTCTTTCTCCACTGACTGCTTTTGCACCTTTGTGGAAAAATAATTGTCTACATATTATATACCTATGGGTCTATTTCTGGACTTTTTTGTTCTGTTGATCTATTCATTTATCTTTACACCAGTTGTCATGGTGTCTTGATTACTATGGCTTTATAATAAGTCTTGAAATTAGATAGTAATGGTCCTCCCACTTTGTTCCTTTTCAAAGTTGTTTTAATTTACTGGGTTTTTTTAATGTATTGTTTCAAGTTCTTGTTTTTACAACAGAACTGTAAGCCTAAAGAGTTGGCAATGTTTTATTCTATCTTGCCCACCTGGAAATATGTAACCATGCACACTAAAGTCTTAGTTGTTCTTTTTCCTCTAGTGATTTTATTGGATTTATATTCTCCCAATAAACTTAGAAATACTGCAGCTTTTCCCAGTCTTTTTGGAACTTGTTCTTGCCATTTGCCAGAATTCTCTGAGAATTTTCGAAGTGTGACAGTTTCTCTCAACTTTAGTTAATCATACATAAAGTGTTCACATACTGACAAGCCAGCCATTGTATATGTCGGGAGGCATGCTTTCCCATAGAAGGAGAAGAAAGAGAAAGAAAAAAGCCACACACATTAGTGCACAATGCTGCAGAAGGTGTTTTCCTGAACTCTAGACAATGGACGCTAATGGATCATTTGTGCAGCGTGCTAAAGCCTTTTGAATTCACGACAAGAGAAATCATCTCTGATGATGCCTTGCTCAGCCAAGTTCTCCAATCATCCAAATTACAAAAACTGAAACTCCAAGGAATGAGACTATCTTTGGAGGGACGGAAAGTCTGTTTGGCAGCTTGACTACCAAATAACATGTGGAGCAAGCTGGGAAATTGTCTGGAAAGGTACAAATGGGTACAGGGTCCAGTATTTTGTGTGTTAATATTGTCTAGTCCTTTCTTTATCCTTAAATAAGCCATCTTTATGCTTCCATTGTGATGCAGGATTAGTCGGTTTCCACAACAATCCATGCCGACCCATCAGTTCAGATTCCAGATAAAGCATATGACATGTGAAGGTTTCCAGAAACTTGCAGGTGTTAAAGCATCTTTTCATTGTCTTAGTCAGACCCTCCTGCCACTGAATTGAAATCACTGTAACCAATTCAAGGAAGTGGTTTAGGAACAGAAAATTCTTCTTCTCATTAAAGCCCAATAGAAATATAACAGCTGGGACAGTAGCTTTGTTCAGAACTAAGGCAAGGATTGGTGAACCAGGGTCTTCCATAAATCAGGCTACCCCACAGATGTGTGGTAAATACTTTTGGAAGCTTCTTAAAGGGTGTATCTTGCAGGTGCCTGGTGAAGTGGAAAGGCCTGTCCTGTCCTGATTATTTTGCTCATCTGCAAAATGAGTTTTCCTTGCTACTACATATTGTAGGGAGTGGGTGCAATCATATCACAGATGCCATTTCATTGTGGTATGGAAAATTGCTCTCTGAAATCTCCTTTTGCACTAAAAACTTTAGACATTTCAAAAACGGACTTCTTATCAAAACACAATTCTGTAACATTTTCTTGTACCTAATTCTAAACTATGGTCATTGAAAAAGTAATTGATTTAAGAAAATTTTTTTAGTCTTAACTCTCTTAGTGTAATATTGAGAACATTTAACAAACTCTCTTTGTGTAATGTTGAGAACGTTTAACATCAGTGGAACAGAATTTGTCTTGAGAGGCCTACTTGGTATTGTTTTCATGTTCAGCAATGGACAATTCATCCTTTCAACAAATATTAAGTAAATACCTATCATGAATCATTGTTTAGGCACGAAAAATGCCGTAATGGACAAAAGTACATGAAGAAGCCTTCCCATTCTTATTCCATATGGGGGAAACCTAAGGAGGTCAGAGCTAGTTTGTTAGTACACTGGTCATGACCCTACAACATGACTGAGACGTTTCGATGGTCTCCATGATAGTAAACGGTGTATCGATGCCTTTATGGCCTTAAACCCTAAGCTCCACAAGGGCAGGCTCATAAGATTTTCATCACAACTGGACATCCAGTGTTAAACATGGTTTTTATCATATATTAAGGTGCTCAATAAAGTTGAACAATATGAGTAAAATTAAGAAAACATGAAAAATAAGGGAAGAAGTTGAGGGTTCATAGAAGTTCAACGTTTCAGTATTCGTTAGCTAGACAAATGTCAGACGGTCTTTAATTTATCCTTATTACATTTGCTTTTAACTTGTTGGTGAAAATCTCTGACATAAAACCAACATTTGGGAGCTAAGGGTCACTTTCTAGTCCACAGTAGTAAGACAATGGTTCTTCATTCTTGAGTACCTGCCTTAATAATGTATTTTTAGTAAAGTACTTTTTATTATAGATGGATTTGACCATGATTATTGTTGTTGTCCAGGCTAATGGTATTTGTAAAATCCAGTTGTACAAAACTCAGGCCTTGTTTTAGATGGCGTATTGGGAGAGAAAAAGCCAAAGCTCTTACTTGAGCATTTTTCATCTGGAGATGAATCATAGGCAATTAACAGGAACAATTCTAATTAACTGACATAATTAAAAAACTAATAATGTTTAACATTATTGTTTTATACAATGACATTAGCTTTAACAGCCTAGCAACACATCAAGGCCTCATTTCCATAGTCACAGAATATATTATTTATCCTAGGTTTCTCTGGTAACCCGTTTGACAATAGTAACAGCAATGTGGGTTCCTAAATTGTTTTGCTATACAGCTTCATAATTTATGCCATTGCCAGTAATTGTAATGTCTGTATAATTTCCTTTTAATTATCAACTAATGAAATTTACATTCATTTGGGTAAAACAAATATTCACGTTCAACTTCCAATCACCTGTCCATGTTTCCATTTAATTTACTCAAGTTTGGTGTCTTTTATTTATATTTTTAATATCAAACTGTGAGAGGAATATTAACATTTATTTTCTGATTAGCGTTTAGGGAAATATTGATTATGTGGTTCTTTTCCCTTCTTTGCCTTTAAATTTTCAGTGTGTGAATTTTTTAATCCTAGAAGATATATACTTCCGAGTTCTTCGCATTAAACTCCAAGGAGTTTAAGTGGAATTAATTTAGTAAACTTTAATTGCAGAATAATCTCTGCCTGTTCCCTTATCTCTTGATTTATTACAGGCATTTATTTCTACTTTGAAAAATTCTCATCAGTTTCCCAGGGAATTAATTTAGATTTCTAAAAAGAGAAAAAAAAACAAATTGCATCTAAATTCAAATTAAGATGCTAATTACAATAATTATTTCATCACATTATATAGAAACTTTGTACATATGAGTATAGCAATTTTGAGGCAAAAAGTGTTATTTTTTTCACAATTCTAATTCTTGCAATTTTTGAACAGATGAGTTCCTTAGTTTAATTAGTTATATACAAAGACACTGCCCCTTAAAAAGAAGTTGCGCTTGATGCCAATCAACTGCTAATTTGAAAAACTGATAATAAATAGTCTTTATAAGTGAGATGATTGTCAATATTAATCCACCAAAGTGAGATTAGCTTGTGATTAGGAAACTATGGGGGTCGATCATTAACAGGCATGAACAGACTGCTTTGGACCAGGGAGATCCACACTCATGAACTGCACTTAACCAAATGGGAAAAAAGTTATTTAAAAAGTAATTATAACTTTTTTATTATTATTGAAAAGGAGAGCTCATTAGGAAGAGCATTAGTTTATCCTGCACCTGGGCCCAGATCATCCGGGACAACTCCCCTTGGTGCCCAGTCATTGGATGTCCACAGGCTGCACGCTTGGGGTCTAATTCTAGAGAAGAAAGTGATGTGAGAGCTGTTGAAAGGGAATGTGTGCCTCACTGCTTGGGGAAGGAAGGACTTGCCAGTTCTGGATTGTTCTTTTGATTGGTGAAAAAATATCAAGGGCTTCGACTCTTCATTTTACAGATAAATTCAAATTATTTCTCCATATCCCTCCTGAGGTAAATGTAGACTTGGTTCCAATTCATAGATAATATACATGCCTCACGAGTACAGTTGGTGGAGGGGCATTCTTTTATTTTTTTTTAATTTTTTTTGTAGACTGGGGACAAATGCTGTTGTGACTTAACGTATCTGTACAATGTACCAGTTATGGTATTCCTCATTTGACCTTCCCTGGAAAGGAAAATCAGATGTTGGACTTGAAGTCTGCTACTGACCTGTGCTAAGATTGTGAAGCATATTTTATTAGGAATTGGATTAAGAATAAATTTGGATTTGGATTCAGAATAAATAGGTCAGCTGCTCACTGTTTATGGGACCCTGAAAAGAGACTTTACTTCTCTGATTCTTGGTTTCCTATTTTGTAAAATGGGGATGGATATTTATACCTGCTACTTTGGAATTCAAATGAGAATTAAACAAAATAATAGAAGCCAAAGTCATTCATAAACTATAAAATTCTATGCAATGATGAAACACATTTATGATTATTCTATTCTGGTCTCCAGTTAAAAAACGAACTAACGTCAATGAAATTTTGATTTTGTAGAAAGTTTGCATCTGTAAATAGGTATCGTTTCTTAGAGTGAATCTATGATATGTCTTTGAGTAATGAAGGCTGTTTTATAAATATCAATTACATAGAGTTCCTAATTTGTCTTTTCCCTAATTTTAAATTTTTTCATATTGACCATTTTGCTTCTAAAATTGCACACACTTTTAGTCTCTGATAGATCTTAACAATCACATTAGTAAATATTGAATTTTTTCTCAATTGATTTTACCAGAGATTGAGACTATATTATTGCCATGTAAATAATAATTAATAAGTAGTTATATATACTCCCTGAGGTCACTAAAATATGACATCTAAGAAGTCTCAAAAAATTCTTAGATAAATCTTCTGTGGCTCAGATTGGGAATTTATTTCTTGATCATTCAATTTAAGAAATTTCCTTCCAATTTAAACAAGCCAAACAGAATGAATTCATTTAAAGTATAAAATGAACCACTACTTGTTAAAATTGAAACATAGACAATGAATGGAATATCTATTCTTAATGCTTATGTGACTAATTGTTTTAATATTTAGAATGTCCATGGCAAATTGCATTGGTCAATGTAGACTTGTAGGGTTTGTATTTGGGTCCTGTATTACTTGTGCCATATTCTTCTTTTTATAAGAAGGCCTAGACTGTTGTAGAAAATGCTCTTAGAATCGATGCCTTCTTTTGTTATCCATAGTTTCCAATGCTCTCCATCACAAGAACATCATCAGTATCAACACTCTCTCTTGACCATTTGGAAGGGGTTTGTGTGACAAAGGTGTGACACATGGAATTCTTCCCCTCAAAATGTTTTTGTTAGATGTGGGAAAACATCCTAAAGAGAGAGAGAGAGAAAAAAAAAAAAAAGACAAGGCAGTAATAGAAATGAATGGTAGAAGTAGTAGGCTTTAAAGGAAAATTCCAGAGAAACTGATTTGGGGCAGAAATATTAGTGTTGCTATTGTAGCATCTTCATGGAAGAAGTACTTGCGGAGAAGAACAGGATACCAGATGTGACTCTCGCTGGCACCGTGACTGCTTCTGTGACCTTGAGCCATTGACTTTCTCTGAATCTTTGTTTTCTGACCTGTAAATGAGACTCAATGCAGTACCGACTTCCCAAGATAGTATTTTATATTATTATTTTTATCTATATTATTGTCAGCTGTTACTATCTTCATCTCCTAGAGGAGGAAAGTGAGGCATCGTAACAGTAAATCACTCACCTACTAAGATATCTGGGATTTAAACCTATTTGTTAAACCCTATGCTACCTTGCTTTTCAGTAACTCTCTGTATACAAATGAACAGATCATCCCTGGAAAAAAAAAGTGTGTTTCAAATTTTAACACAGATGGTAAATGTATCCTGAAGTTATCACTGAGACTTGAATATCTGGAATTCATGAGTGCAACTCAGCAATGAAGCAGCTTTCAATTTAGTTGGGGGAAAAAAAACAGGTTTAATACATGGAAGCACACAAGTTGAATTGTAATTAATGCTTTAAATAGGAGTTTAAAGCAATGACAACAAAAAATATTAAAAAATAGTTCTTGATAAATTGCCAATTAATGGTCTAGCTAATAATTACCACAGTACCAACTATTTAGAGAAACCAGGAGAAAGATACTTTATTCCGCCTGATTGCAGAGCAAACTACAGTGCCCAAGACATTGTTTCAGCTTCTGTTAGGTTCAGCTATGAGTAATAGAATAGAATAGAGTAATAGAATAATAACCTAAAATAACAGTGCCTTAAACAAGATAAAAGTTTCTTTGTCACTCCAAGGAGTCATGCGATCCAGAACTGGTATGGAAAGACATGGTATCAAGTTTTCTTCTATCTTGTCCCATCTGTGGCTTTAAACTGCAGTGATTCCTATGGCTTAAAGTGGCTGCTGAAGCTCCAGCTACTACGTTCATATTCCAGCCATTAGGAAGGAGAAGAAAGGGAAGGGGAGAAGGCAATCTGCCTCCTACCTTTAAGGATGCTCCCTGGAAGCCGAACATTCAACTTCTGCCTCTATTATCTTGGCCAGAAGTTTGCTGCCTGACTCAACTGTTTGCAAGAGAGTCTGTCCTTTTCCTCCCCCTGGGTGGCTGTATGGTCGCATAAAGTATTTCTGTTATGGAAGAAAGTGGAGAAGACAATTGGCAATTTCTGGCACATAACCTCGTAAATAACCATTTATGGGTGCTGGCCCCAGCATTTTTTTTTTTTGGACAGGCTGGTGGTCCACATCCTGAAAAGATTCAGAGGTAAGAAAATGGATGAAAACTAGGATCATTTTCACACTCTGACCTAACTTTTTTTTGGCCTGGCGGAGTGGCCAAATGGCTTGGTGGAGCTAAGCTACCATTACCATGTTTTCACTTCCCTGCACACTTCTAGGCACCAGTCGCTTGCAGTGGGGTTCTCGATGAGACGAACCAGTGAAATAACCCCAAACAGGCTTTTGCAGGCATATACTGTGATCCCCAGCTTTACTGAGGGAACTGTGAAATGTTGAATTTTCTACCTCATTTTCAAAAATTGAACTTGTCCCCACCATCTTCCTGAAAAAGTTTTATATTTTTAAAAAAGAAAAGGAAAGATGTGCATGAATTTGCGATGTATTTGCAAAGGGCACATCACAGGCCATGCTTAGACCTATGTGTAAATAAGAGGCTGATGATGTGAACAGATTGCCAGACTAAAATGGAGTTTTAGATCCAAACTTGTAGTTGTTCCTTTTGTTTTATCGGTATTCTATAGGGTCTTGAAACATTTATTTAAGCTAGGTGTCATTTTCCTCTTTTGCAAATGAGAGACCAAAATTAGTACCCTATTCCTTTCCTTACAAGGGAGAGAGCTAATTAAAATAAAACTGGGGCAATTATTTAAGCTCTGAGGAGAAAAGTATAAGCAATTTCCTATAAATTCCTGCAGGGAAGATCATCATTATTAATCTATATATAGAGAGAGATAGATTTTTTTTTTTTTTTTTTTTACCTAGAAAGCTCTTCCAATCCATCCCTCCCATCTCATTCTTCAGGATAACTTTGCAGATATTCCCCTGGTTAAATGTGAATGCTCTTCTTCCTTCTCTAGCACTTGTGTGATTTCCGACCCTTTTAGGATATATTTGTATCTTTACTCTGGTTTTTATGATTTTATCTTGCTCAGTATTTGTTTGAGCCATGCTTTTCCCTATTACCTATTGAATGGTGTCAGTGATTGAGTGCTTAGGCTTTGTGAACAAGACCCAATCTGGTTCAAGGTCCATCTCTGATTCTTGCTACTATTGTAAACTTTAGTAACGTAACCTCTTAGGCCCCAATTTCCTCAACTGTAGAGTGGACATAATTCATCCCTGATTCACAGGACTCTTAGGAGAATTAATAAGATGTATGATGTATGTGAAGCATGTTAATAGACCCAGGTATAGAGTAAGAGCCTAATAAAGGAATGCTATCATCATTTTAGTAAAATTACCAAAGATAGGAATTTTCTTCATGCTGTGTCTTCTGAGATCTAAATATGTGTTGGGTAGTGGTTAGTAGAAATATTTAGCATTCTTATGTAGAGTGGGTGGTAATTATAAGATTCTACAGTTTGAAGATGGCAGGACTAGAATTTGGCTCCAGGTTGTCTGACTGCAGTCTTCCTGGAAGTAGTCCCCTCTCTCTCCTCCAGACCATGGAGAGGCTTACAAAGTGCACACACATACCTCCAAGGCCTCTCAAGAGGTTTGTCTCTGCTGATGCTTGGCAGGCTCTGTTGGGATTGACAGGTCATCTACGATATCTCCTGAATGGCTTTAAGCTCTGACGAACTCCAAACACTGGGATCTCCTACTTGAACTTCACCCAACCTTTGGCCTTTGGAACTGGGAGACGGTGCTGGGCAATCCCAGAGCAGGGCTGTGCTTTCCACAACACGTTGGAACAACTCTGCCCTCCAGTGCATGGTGCCCTGCACTGCTGCAAGTCACAATTGCTGCCCTGGCCTTGGCTCTGCACTCACACACACAAGAACCAGCGTGCGTGCGTGCACACACACACACACGCACACACACACAGTCACCCTTATTCACGTAGTAGACCCTTCCCTCCGGGACAGCTCACTTGGCCTCCATTCCTCGCTGATTCTGTAGGGACCTAGGACAGAGAAGTGGGGAGAAAGGGTTCCACAGGGATGGAGAAATCTTTAGAGAACTCACCAGTTGCACAAGTCACCCAAGGAAAATTTGATGGCTACTGTACATGAGGAGGCATTCCTGGAGACTGAATCGAATGTCTTTGCAAAAACCTACCAGAATTCCTACAGACACTTGAGTATTGTATCTTCCTTTGAGTATTTTCTATCTTCACAGAGAGAAACCAAGGCAGGTGCTGCTGTCCTCATTTTACTGTTGGCCAAAACTGCTTTGGAATTCCTTTCAAAAATCAAGCTTTCAAAAACCAAATGGGGCAAGATGTGTTTTAGAGTTGGTTTCTTGACTTTAGGGGAATGATTTGAAGCCACTGGGGGCTATTTGGGAGACAATGTGGCAGGTAAGTCCGGATAGCAACATTTAAAATTAAAAATAACCAGGGGTGCCTGGGTGGCTCAGTAGTTAAATGTCTGCCTTCAGCTCAGGGCATGATCCCAGGGTCCTGGGATCGAGGCCCGCATTGGGCTCCCTGCTCAGTGGGGAGCCTGCTTCTCCCTCTCCCACTACCCCCTGCTTATGTTCCCTCTCTCGGTGTGTCTCTCTCTGTCCAATAAATAAATAAAATCTTAAAAAAAAACCAGCGAGAACAAAATCATGTCATTTTCCTGTGATGCTCAAAAGATTATTTTGAGGGTAGTTTTCAAAGATGAGTTAGAAAAACATGTTTCTGGTGATGACAACACCACAAGAATAAAAGTGTGTCTAATTTACTACAGGGTCTAATTTGAGAGGGGTCGAACAAAGCTGAATATACAAACTCTGCAGTTTGTTAAAAATTGAAAGCTTTTTTTTTTTTTTAAGTTATGTCTCATTTTCTTTAGCTCTTTGCTTTTTCAGATCAGTGGATGACTCTCTTCTCTAGGCCAGACCTAATTTCGGAATTTTAAAAAAATAATTAACAAAGCAGAAACATCACACCAAGAGATGGAGACCATAGAGCTTTCCTGCTTTGCTGTAATGCTCTGTCGAGAGTGCTAAGTACCCAAACTCGTTAGGGTTCTGGCGTAAAATAATCTCTCCCTAAAAAATCAAGCCATTTGATGGGGAAGCAGATACCAAGCGAGTTGCTTTAAATGGAGGTGTTTTTCTGACTCTTTTTATTACCTCCCCAAAGCAGAAATGAGTGACTCTTGTGAAAGCCAATCATAAACCAATCATGTAACATAAGGTCAACAGGCCCTTCTATAACCTAACGGCCACATCAAAGTAATTAGCATACTTTTGGATCGGAAAGATTTCTTGAAGGAACTTTGCAATCATGATGCACTCTGCTTGTTGCAACCTCCAATATTTGTCTTTGGGAAAACGCTCGAAGTTTTTTAGTATCGTTTTCTACGACACTACAATTCGTTCATTATATTTTAGTTCTGTGAGAGAGGCAAACGTCGTTAGAATTGTACACTGAGTGTGAGTGGGTTTCCAGTCTAGAGAGGGAAATCTGACCAGATTTCAGTGTTTCTCAAGCTTTGCGGTGCACAGAAGTCACCTGAGGGTCTAGTTGAAATGGAGCTTCAGCCTCCGTTGGTTTGGCCGGAGCCTTAGGTTTTAATTTCTAACGTGATCCCACAAGATGCTGCTGGTCTGAGGGCTGTGCTTTGAATGGCAAAAATCTCAGAATGTATTTCTTTCTGAAGAGTCCTTGTTAAAACTAAATAACGATTAAGAGACACAACCTCCCAATTACAGCTTAGACACATGTTTGCTGTGATTCATGATGTTCTGAGGAGTCAGGTTCTGGAAGTCATTATAAACTCTGCGGCAACGTGCCCCTTCCCATGTGCACGGCGCGTGTGATCAATTAGCGGTGGGCTGGACCAGGTGTTGTCTGACTGGTGAGCGGCGCGGGGAGTGAGGCTTTGTAGTTATTTCAGGTGTGGGTGTATTCAGTGTATAAAATAATAAGGAACAGGGCATGTGGTTTTGAGGGTCTAACACTGAGGGGCATATGGTACCTTTGGGTGAGCGTGATAAGCACATAAATCCTCAATTTGAGAAAGAAAAGGAACTCTTGAGTTTAATTAAGAAATTTGGTAGGGGCGCCTGGGTGGCACAGCGGTTAAGTGTCTGCCTTCGGCTCAGGGCGTGATCCCGGCGTATTGGGATCGAGCCCCACATCAGGCTCCTCCGCTAGGAGCCTGCTTCTTCCTCTCCCACTCCCCCTGCTTGTGTTCCCTCTCTCGCTGGCTGTCTCTATCTCTGTCAAATAAATAAATAAAATCTTAAAAAAAAAAAAAGAAATTTGGTAAAAGCAAGAATCGCATCAGATATTTTGCTTTGATGTCAATTTTTCAACGAAAAATGTGGACTTGTGCAGATGAAGATCAAGGTAGTTAAAAAGCAACACAAATCGTGGGAACAAAGAACTCTCCCTAGGGAGGCCATCAGGATTTTCTCTGTTTGCTGTGAGCATTTATTCTGAAACATACTGTGCTGGGGCATGATATGCAAGGCCCAGAACTTGGTGTCCAAATGTGTTTTTTCCTATCAAGGGTATTAATCTAACTAATCTTTGATCACTATCACAAGAATAGTAGATACAGGCCATTACAGCTAGATTCTGGAATCATGGATGCGAGAGAGTATGCTATTCATACCCTGCCATATAGAGTCAGATCAGAGTGATGGTTTAAGAGTGTGTTTAGAGAAAAGCAGTCATGTACCAGTTTGTAATAAGAGTAAAGGTTTTGTAATCAATGTAGAGCTGAAAATTATTGCACATTTCTATTTACACGTATGTTTTAAAGATGCTCAACTCGAGTTGTGTTCTGCACATTCTTTAAGGGATGAATCCAGTCTCATAAACCTCATAGATTTGCCAATTTATGTTTTATTGGAACCCCAGTCCTACATGTATTTTGAGAACATAAGTCACATTTTCAAGTGTATTTGGGAAATGTTTGCAGACAATATGCTTGTCATGAGAATTCACAATGTGCTCTAATCAAGTAAAGGCCTTGAGACATCCCAAGATATAAGGACTCCTGCTCAACCCTATTTCTCACACTGGTAAATTATTAACATCCTACAAACACAGCATTCCTTTTGTAAAGGGAGATCCTGATCAACCTTTTATATATCAGTGGTGATTTTCATATTATCAGGTATCTGCGACTTCTATTTGTTGCTTGACTCTAGCCTTGTTAATTGTCTAAAGGTGGCACACAATTTTAGTAAATGGAAAGACTGTGAGAAAATTCAATGAAATTCGAAGCTAATTCCAAATTTATAATAGAGTGGTAATTTCCAATCTCTGGTGTACGGTTATAAAACTGATCTCTTGTGGATATCACATTTGCTTCTTTAGATAGGAATCCCCAAGGTGAAGTTCTAGAGTGAAGAGTCAGGAGCCTAATATAATCCTTCCTATAGAGATGCAATGGCTACGTTTTCATGGGCTGCTTGACAAAATGTCTATAGAGTAGCAATTACTATTGGCCTTGAACTATGCCAGGTGCTTTAGAAAACATAAAGGGCAAATTTTCTGATCTTTAAGAATTGACAACATAATTGGAAAGACAAGACAGCTTCCTTTGAAAAGTTAAATAAAAATAAAGACCATACGTATGTGTTTTGTTTGTTTTTGTTTTTTTTAACTGAAGTATAATTGACATACAGTATTGTATCACCGTCAGACCATATATATTTAAATGCCACATGCACAGTACAGATATTTTGGACAGTGAATATTTAGAGAAGAGGGATGTTGCATGCTCCCGGAGGTGAGACAATTTGTCTCATTCTTTTGCTCACCCTCAAAACCTACCACGGAGTTCTGTTGAGCTGCATTGGATTATACCAGTTGGCCTGAGTGGTCAAAGCATCGTGAAGGACAGTGGTCTGGAGAAGAGTCTCATCTGCTAGATATGTGGTCTCAAAAGTCTTTCCTTTATTTAGGTTATACAAGCAGCCTCATGGCAAAAGGAATTGACACAAAGGCAAGCAGAAAAGTCAGAAGAAATTATATGAGAGGCTCTCCAGGCTCAGGCTTGTGAGGCTGTTACTTGAGGAGTAATTGGTTTCTGCCAGTTTTCTCTTGCCCATTATTCTTACGCAGGTGTTCAAATCCCATCGTATCAGTGTACCCATTGTGATGCCTTTTACCATGTTTGCTCAACTCTTTGAAAGTTAATGGGCCACGGGGAAGAATCTGGTGAATGGGTGATAAGGAATGCAAGAGAGTAGAGGTATCAGTGTTGGGGGGATTGCTGTGATGCAAGGGACCTGGGGGAAAACGGTGCTTCCAGCTTGAGTTCCATTGAACTGGTCTCTGGTAGCCCCACTGTGCCTATGACTGGCTGTGGGGCTTTTGTCAAGCCACTTAATCTCTCTGTGCTTCCCTTTCATGATGGTGAGCTTAGAACGATGCCATTTACTAGTCTGTAACAGGCTTGGAGATCCCCGCATGCTGTAAATTGCTTGATATTAACAATAATTGCCTACATATTTTTCCAAACCATTTACATGAAGAATCTTTGCAATATGAGGTTAAATTATACTATGCTAATAACCAAGCAATGTTGAACAGTATACTTTGCCTGCTCAAAGCAAGCGCATTCCTCTTCATACTCATACATATGTTTTTCTGATTTAGACTTTCAAGTGTCTCAGTGAGAGGGAACTAAAATGCTCTTGACATCAGCTTTTCTCTCTACTTACATCGTGCCACCCAGTGCTTTGGAAGCCACACATGCACCTCCCTGAAAAAGTGATGAACACTTTCCTGTATAGGTTGTGTGCGGTTGTATTGAGACCCTGTTGGAATTCTTGTGAACAAAGAAAGCTCTGTGCTGAAATGTAACTTAGAGGAATGGCATGAAGCATGAGGAAATTTGCAGGATTCGACCAAAAGGAGAGGTTGTATGAACTAAATTTCAACCAAGAACAATGTAAACAAACTAAACCTGTATAGGACATATCAACCAGAGGGACAGCAGAGAGTGACTAGAAATGTAAGTGACCTGATCCAAGTTTCTGACCTCCGTTGAAGGACATGGTTGATAAAAGTGACGTAGAGGCTGCTGGAAAGGTATTTTTGGCAAAATTTATAGTTTCTCCATTTTGGCCAAGAAATTAGACAACCAAAAAAATGTTATTATAAAGCTACCGAGTGGAAAAGACTGAGGCATCAGAGAAAGCCCAAGTCACAGCTTCTTACAATTTAGTTGATGAAACAAGACAATCACCCCAAATGGACTCCCCTACTTCAGTTTCCCTTTGTGTTGTGAATCAGTGGAGTTCACAAAGATGTGCATTTTGAGGACAGAGTAGTCTCATCTGGAAGAGTCTACTCAGAGCCTGAGTTTCCAGGAGGTGGAATATCATCTCCAGGAGTTCAGAGAGTTTGTCTAGTTGATCACGATAGCTCCAGCATCTGGAAGAGTTCCTGCCACTTAACAGATGATTAGTAAATATTTGTTGCATCAATGAATTAATGAATAAAAATGAAAGGGAGCAGTATGAGTATAGCAAAATGAATTGGAGTATACGTTCAGATGACAATGATTTCCTTTTTCATTACTGGGTATGGGCTGGGCTCTCAGGACAGAAAACCTAACAGCAGAGAAAACATATAGGGATTTTTCGTCATTGTTTCACAAAGTCCAGGGCCGTCCAATGCCAGCAGGGACCCAGGTCAGTCCATGTTTCTGTTTGCCATCCTGAGTATATAATCTTGGTCCTCATCGATGTCATCTCATGGTCACAAGATGGCATTGTAGTTGTAAATATCACATCTGTGGTTTGGGCAGGGAAAGGGGGGATGGAACAATAGAATGAGGGAGAAAGGCTGAATTACAAAGGAGTTTTTGTCTCTGATGAGGCTTTGCCCTTTATATTTGTCACTTTCTCTTTCACCAAGCGCTCTGGTCAGGCATTTTCTTGTCCACACCCATGTTAGGAGGCCGTCTCTAACTGCAAGAGAGGTAGAGAGCAAATTTTTAGGAGGCTAATCTCCATGGCAAAGGAAGGTATGAAAGGAAGAGATGAGAATGGAGGATGAGCGAGCAGGCCATCTGTAGTGTCCGTAACATGGCTTCTCCATGACTTGCTCGTGTCCGCGGAATTAGATGCTTGGAAGCCATATGGGAGCCACACAGGAGTCTAGATCTCGAGCTGGCACTAGGTGATGTTGAGTGGCTAGCTCCCCCAAATTCCTAGGGGTCTAGAGTCAGAGGGAGTCAGTGAGTGCCTGAGGGTGGCTGCAACTACGTTTGTAAGGGCTATCCAACTGCTGCCCGGTGACTCTAGAGAAAACTAGAAATCTGGCCTCTGGGCGGAGGGTATACTGTGCAGCTATGGAAAGGGTAAAAATCTAAATGACCAGTAAAGCTGTTTAAAAGTTGACATTCATTGCAACTCAAATGTGAGAAGAGATATCGTCTTTGGTTTATGTAACAGATTTAATAATTTTCCTAAATAAATCCCTCCATGTCTGGCTATCGAGAAAAATTTTGACTTTATATCTGCAGTTAACTGTGCCTTGGTGTCTTTAGGCTCAGATCATCTTTATTGGATGGTTTGGCCTCTTTTGAGTAAGTGCTTTTGGTCATTTAGGTTTCTTCGCACTTACCGTATTCATGTAGCGTCTGTAGATGTTCACAGACACCTACGGGTGACGGTCTGGTCTGCACCTTGGACTGGTTTTTATTTAGGTACCCTGCTTGCATCTGGTCTCCTGAAGCATCATGCTGGCACCCACTCTTCTAGCTTCCGATCCTTGCCTTTTGCTCCCAATCGCCAAATCCCTCACACAGAAGCTACTTGTCCCGTCCCAGATTCATGCTGGCCTACTATCTTTATAAGTCCTCCTAAGTCTTCCCTCTCAGCACAGGGAACTTTCTGGGCCTCCCTCATGCAGGTGCAATTCTTAGTTCATTAGTAGCCAAGAACACTCCTCAGACTTATCTATCAAACCACTTTCTATGGCTACTTGTGCAAAACCCTTCAAACCCAAATTGGAGAGCTCTTCCCAGGATCCCTGCTTTCAGTGTTCCCGTCAACCTACCTAGAGTTCTCCCTTCTCCAGTACCCTAAGTCCCCGGATGACACCCACCACACCACGCCCACCTCTGCCTCAGAGTAGAAGCTCACCCTCGATACCAGGTCTCCTTTGGAGCTAGTGGATTACAAAAACCTTGATCAATTTAAGCCGAGACTACATTTCAAGATTATTTTCTTTTTTTAAAAAAATTTTTAATTCCAGTATAATTAACATGCAGTGGTCTATTAGTTCCAGGTGTACAATACAGTGATTCGACAATTCTGTGCATTGCTCAGTGCTCCTCACAGGTGTGCTCTTAATCCCCTTCACCCTCGAGACTATCTTCTGAATGGAAACTCAGAAAAATCATACTTCAAATGTCGAAAGCTAGCTTTTCCTTAAGTTATTTCTATTGAAATATGACTAACAACTAGGTAAAAGTGTCCATTTTAAATAAACACGTTGATGATGTTATCTATTACTTATACATGTCATTTCAGTTCAGTGATGAATGAACTTGATTTGTAATTCCAAGGGTGCAAGAACAACCCTGAGAGTGAGGGTGTGGGGCATCTGAGGAGTTTGGGAAAAGGTAGTCTTGTTAGCCAGTAATTCTCTGTGACACTAAAAGACTTGGGAGATCCAGGTAATCAGTATATGGCTACATGTGTTGTCTTAGTGGCCTTTATGGCATCCTGTCAGGTTTCTGGACCTCTCTACTATCTCCTGCTTGGCTTCCACAACCTCGAGCTGGTCAAAGTCCCCTCACACCTAAGTCTGGATCCAATCTTCTACAACTGCTCTCTGACTGAAAATTCCCGGTCCATAAATGAGCAGGCAGGGCTGATTTGATTTATATTAAGGTACAAATGAGGCTACTTGGGGTCACTTGCATTTTCAAAGAGTGCCGGTACCCGAGTATTAAATCTAATTTGTAGAAAGTTTGTGAGAGATAGTTTGGGGCCTGGGCCTTCTCACAATCGGCTCATGGCTGTTTCAAGCCACAGAGCTCCCCACTTTGGGAATTTTACTCTGTGCTTCTTTTAATTTTATTGTCCACCTGGGAGCCAAAAAGAACTTGGTTTTGCAGCCTCTTCTTCATTCTTTGCCTCTTCTTTGCCTCTTGTTCATTCTTGCAGGCATCCCTGCAAAGGAGTACTTTCATGAGTAAAGTGTACCTCAAATAACTAAAATGGTGAGTTCAAACCCATGATACTTAGAAGCCACCCAAAGTTATTATAATCATAACCACTCGATATCGCAAAGGTTAACAGAACGGACTTGAATGCACTCATGTTTCAATTCAACCCAAAACACCCATACCTACTTTTGGCTTTTACCATTTTTTGAGTAATTAATTTGAGCCAGATACTGTGTCAGGAGCTTTTACATCTGTGGCAAGTGTTTCCCAGAATTCCATAACCCATAAGGTTAAATGTTCTTCTAGAATCTGAATCACAATAATTTGAGCCCTATCCTACTTGAGAGCTGGAGAGTCAGTCTTTTACTCATTATTTCTGGAAGTCCCCAGGGAACAGTGAAAACCTGTCCCCCAAATCCAATAACCCGTTTTTCTCTACAATCTTGGCTACTTGCTGATTTCCTGCCCCCTCTCTAATCTTATTCTGAAACCCCGCTCATGAACCAGCTTGTCAGCTCCATGGATTTGAAGGCTGGTTTCTCTTTATCACCTCATTCCATGTGTGGTCCCAGAAATTGCCCCTCATCCCCCTCAAAGGTAGTAGCAGAGATAAATTTATATTAACATTTTAAAAATTAAGAAAAAAGTCACAACCACTCTTAGATCTTATACAGATCTATCATGGAGAGACCCTAAAGAGTACCTGTCTGTGCTTTTCATAGTCTATGTCCAACAGGAGGGCTCACTGAGATGTTTATCTTTAGAGGAATCTAGGGACAATTAACAAGAGGTCTATGGCAGATTGTCGGCAAAGATGGCCACCACGGATCCTTCCCCTTCCTCGATGTACGTGCTGCCTCTCCAATCAAGAGCTAGACCCTTTTCATCCTATTTGAATCTGGTCTGGTCTTGGAATTTGCTTTGACTAATAGAATGTAGCAGAAGTGACAATTCTCTAGCTCTGGGTTGAGACCTTAAGAGGTCCTGCAGCATTCACCTTTTTCTCTTTTAAGCCACCACCATATAGAGAGTTCAGGTAGCTTTCTGGAGAGAGAGGTCATGAAGGGAGAGAAAGAGATTAGGTAAAGTTCTCTGTGTCAGATGGCTAGTCAATGGTGGATTTGGGATTAAGATTCTGTTTTGTCTGTCTCTGAGGCTTGTGCACTCGATCTTTTCAAGCTCCTTGGTAGTGTGCAATTATTTAACCCCTTCTAAGACTTAGTTTCCTCTTTTACTATAAGGGGATATTTATAAATTCAGAGACTGTTTTAGGAATTAACAAAAATAATGTTATAAAATATTCAACCACACACATATGCACACACACACACACACACACGAAATGCACACAAAATTGAATGGCTACCATATCGACACATGAAAATCAGAGATTTGCATTGACACCAAAACTAGGTTAGATAGTCTCTTGTGTAAGCAATGTGGTGATTTTATTTTAGTTGCAAAGTGGTATGGAACTTCACTGCAGTCAAGATGCCTGGCAAAAGGGAGCTACTTTCCCCAAGATTGACAAGGTACGGTTTGCTGGTCCCCAGAGCTGCAGCAGTGGTCACTTGTGTGGGTAACAAGGTTTGGTGAAGTGACGGTCAAATAAGACCTTCTGGAAGCCCTGCAGGCTCTCCCTGAGTCCACCGTCCTATATATAGGACCTTTCTGCATTAGTTAGTATGCATATGCTGGACGCTCTCACCTGGGCCAGGTGCACTCCTCAATCGTGGAGTTCCCCAATGCACTGTAGATCGAAGCTTTCTATAAAATTCAAACATAAGCAAAGTCCCCGCTTGGAATTCTACACTTGGACCCAGCAGTGAAGTACAACCTGTGGCCAGGACGTCACTAAACTCAGGGCCACAAAACTAAAACAAAAGCCACATTTCCAAATTCAGTTCATTTTCTAAAAGAGTAGGCTGATGGTGTCTTGTATAATGAGATGTGCTAGTGATTTCTTTTTAAACAAAAACATACACCAGGGGAAAACTGAAAACTAGGATTTACAACATTACATATAATTACAGAGTAATGAGGCTGATAAGCCACATGTGGCTCTCATTCTCCATAACTCATACACATAGGCGTAACTTTCGGTTGCCAGAAATCTTTCTTGCCTGTGCCCTGTTTAAATACATGAGGTTGTAAAACTGTTCAAAGAACTAGATAGTCAACTTCTTGGCAAGAAAACGCTGGTAGGCAGGTATATTTTTAAACGTACGTATGCCATGGTTTATAATTTTTTCCTTTGAAAGTGTAAAAATGATCATTTTAGAAGGTGGAGAAATAAAGGAAAGCAAAAAGAAAAAAATGAAAGAGACCCAAAAGTCTACAATTTTTAAATGATCACCAGTATTTTGATCTATTATTTTTAGTCTCTCTCTTACATGTTTATTTATTAATTTGTGTATTTTATGAGCAAATACATGTGTTTAAGAGCCTGGAATGATCAACATAATGAAGTGAACATTTTATCATCTTATTAAATATTTCTCACCAGTTGGATCAATCCACATGTAGTCTAAATAAACTTGACTTCTAAAACAAGAAAACAAAATTCGTATTTCCGCTTGAAGTGTTAAAGAATATTTATCATTCTTAAACCTACGAGACTAAATATTCCATTTTATTTCATTAAAAAATAAAAATTGATGCCTCTTAAATTTTTAGAAAACATTTCTATGATTACTGGAGATTTAAAATTTTTTCATGTGCTGATTGGCCAATTATATATTATCTTTTGCAAATTAGCTGGCCCTGTCCTCTCTGTAGTTTGGTGGGGAGGGAGAATGGAAGGTTTTATTTGTTTCTTACTGGCTGGTAAGATCTATTTCTGTAAAAGAATAATAAACCTCTGTCTGTCATTTATTGCAAATATTTCTTCTCAATTTGATGTTTGGCTTCCTTATGGTCATTCTTCGTGGTAGAAATTTAATATTCTATGTGTTCAAATCTCAGGGACTTGGAAAGAACCACAAACGTGAGTGCATAAGTAAATAAATCTTTCTAATCAGGACATTCCTGAAATAGTTTGGACCTGGGAGTGCATATGTTTGTGGATACAGGTGGCTGCTGGCTGCTGCCCCTTCAGCCTCACCCCTCCGTCCTCTAAGGAAGGGGGTGGTCAACTTTAAAATGCTTTGTTGCAATCACTCTGAGGAAATGTTCCAGGCAGGTAAGGCGCTCTTTCTGGTGCTCTGACGGGTAACTTTGCAAAGGACCCAGCCAGAGAGTGAGTTTCTTAAGATAAAATGGGAAGAAGACTTTTAAGAGATGGAACATCTGTGATAAACTCATTTTTCTGTGTGAGCACCAATGGAGACGCCTGTCTGGGTCTGCTGAACAGCGTTTCTATAACAGTCGAAAATTCATTTCATTTCATTATCGGAACTGTTCAAGCACCCCGGTTTGGATCAGGAAACAGCTTCTTAAACCTGCAGGAAGCTCATTTACCCCTGCTGAGGCTCCAGCTCCCTTTCCTTTGGGAAGGTAGGGCGGTTTGCTTACAAATCCTAGCAGATATATGTACATATGTATTTCCCGATCCTATCTATCAATATAATTCATATGGAAGGACCATGAACATTTCTCAGGACCCTCCATCTCTAGCAGCCTTAATATTATCCTTTTTCTGTTTGATTTGGGTCTGTTTCAAGGCTACTTTCCCAACCCTTTCATCGGTTAAAAATACTGCTCTCAGCGCATTAATACCCAGGGAAGTGCCTCTGACGTGGTACGCGGCGGAACAAAGGACAAAGCATCAATTCTCTCAACAGCCAGCAATAAGGCAAGTTGAAGTATTTTTCAAACAACAAACACTGATTGAGAAAACTTTTAAAGAATCCCAGATGGCATTTACGGATTCAGAACTAAATTAATGGAGGGGGAAAAAATCCATATAATTTGAAGTCTTTACAATCAAAGCCATAAGACTTCTACCTGTTTCTCAACCGTGACACTTCCAGACTCAAAAACCGTAACTGCAAAGCACGTTCTTGGATCCTCCGAGTCGGGGAAGGAGCTAGAAGCCAGGAGGCACCGGGAAGAGGCCAAGTGATTCCGAAACACAGGAGAGCGGCACACTGTTGGGGGCGGGGGTGGTGGTGATTGAGGTGACATACAGATTCAAGTAATACTTGGGGCAATACTTGGGCCAAAGAGTGGAATGCCAAGGAGCGGGTGGCAGTCAAGACAAGTCAACTAGGGGGTGCCAGCATCTCAGGAATTGGGGAAGAGGCACTGCAGAGACAGACAGGTGGTTCCCCGGGTCAAGGTGAGAGAGTTTAGAAAGTAACCCCAGAGGGGACTCAGTATGGGCTTCCATCCCTGGGTCACTGGCAGGAATAAGCCACGATCCTCAGCTTGGGAAGGATACAGGGCAGGGCTACACACCCAGGCTCAGGAAAACATCTCCCACCAGAGACCGCTCTCAGAGAGCCCAGCACCCCCACGGTGGAGCAGGGGGAGGGCTACTCCACAGAGGGCTCTGCTTGCTGCCCCCTCTGCATATCTTGCATTCTGGTTCCTTCTGTTCACCCCACTAAATATAAGATTGGTTTCACACTGCTAGGGTGCTTCCTCTGAAGCGGAGGAAGAGACCAGTTGGGCTAAGGGCAAACCCGTGTAATAATAATGTGGCCAAGTTCTGCTATTTTTAGGGAGTTGACACTGAAGATACTGACTAGTATTCTACTAATTTTCAGTGCCTGGCAGATGTGTGTGTGTGTGTGTGTGTGTGTGTGTGTGTGTGTGTGGTGTGTTTAGAATTGAACTTTCATGTAAGCTGATTAAATATTTCCAATGGAAAAGGCAAGATGGGGAATTTGTAGACAAGGAAAGTAGAGGGGTATGAATCGGAAGCCCAGCACGCCCTGGAAGAATTTTGGCATTAAGATTCCTAGTTTTAAAGGCTTTGTTATTTTTTTTTCAACCCAGTGCATTTCTTTCATCCAGGGGCTCCGCCTATCATGGTGCTGTGTATACAGTGGGAGCTATATTAATGTAGGCTCCTGGACTGGAGACATCTCAGGAAGATCAGGGAAATCGGCATTGTGAATAAGCCACTAGAATCAGTTCTGCTCTAGAGAGCTGGGCTCTGCTCTGTGGAATAAATGAGTGGGTCACAGACCAACAGAGGGCAGTGCGAGAGCCAATCCTGTGGCCAGATGCCCTTGGTTGAGCACATCTATAGCCTACTCGTTTCATGAAATGTTTCATGTGAATTGTGTCCTTTACAAAGGCCTTAATTTTTTTTGATACCCACTTAAGAGATGAAGAAAGTAAGTCTCAATGTAAATGAAAACATCCCCAAGACCGTAGAGATAAATGGCAGAACTTGCATATGGATTTCGTGGACTTGGAAACATACAATGCTATATACAGTAGAACGTCTTCTTGGTCTCATAATACTCATGTTATGTAGAATCAGGCATAACCTGATTGATTCACTGCTGTACTGAAAATACAGGATCACGCATCTTGTCAACACAGGGTATTTTCTTCGAATTCCCGACCTTCAACTGGTTCACCCTTTGCCTGTGTGAAATTAGTAAAATGGCTACATTAACATTTCTTTTAATGCTCTCTTTTAAAGAGTACATTTTTAAGCACGGAAATAATGCATTTAAATGTGCTCTACAAAATGTGCATTTGTTTATAATAGGCCAAGAAAATTGCAAATGCAAAAGTACAAATTGTTTTAGACACAAGCAATTTTTGTACTTATAGTACTTATAACAGCCTAAAATACACATTTTAGTGTATATGTGCTGAGAAATGTGTTTTTAAATGTTGACTTGTAATATAGACATATCAAAAAATTCTCATTAATTGCAAATATGTCCTAGTTATTACCTATTTCTTAAATTAGAACAATATCTACCTCATTTTAATGACCAATATAGAACAATTCACACATACGTAATTTCTGAGTAGGAAGCAAGATAGAAAATAAATGTACAAAATGTTAAGTCTGTTAACTCAAAAGATCAGTGCCTTTATCTTCTGTATTTGAACAATTGCACTTGTTGTTTGGTATGATAATAAATAAAGGGGGAAGTGGGGAGACAGAAAAACTGAAGGTAAAATGGCAGGAAGGAAGGAGAAGTAGAATTAATGAAGGGAGTTGGGAGAGGAACATTTATTTATCCATATGAAAAATAAAAATGATTTTTGGCAGAAATATTTCGTTAAGGTAGGACTGTGCCATTTTTACTCATTTATATTAAACTTAAATGCCAGAAAAATGTTATTATTTTGCCTACTCTTATTTATTAAAATCATTTTAAAAATGTAGTTCCCAGACATCCATCTGTCATATCAAGAAATAAGCTAATGTTCTCTTTCTTCTTTTTTTTCAAAAAGAAATTAGATAAACGAATGTAATGTAATTTATTATACATTTTCTCCACTATATAAGAAAGCATATACTTTTAAGAAAAACTTTGAAATAAAGAAAAATAGAGGAGAAAAATCAATATTTTCACCACGCAAAGAAAACAAATCTTACCATTTTAGTGAATTCCCTTCCTTCCAGTCTTTCCCCCCCATACCTACTTATGAACCATAAGTACGAACCAACATTTTAGCAAACTCTTAAGATATCCAGCGTTCAAAAAGTGTTAGGTGTATCGTTATTATTTTCTCCCAGATTGAAAAGAAGCAGCAAAGGCTTCAGGAACCGTAGTTCATGCATCTTGCTTCGATTCCGCGAGAAATGGTGTTTTAGTCTAAACGGAGTTAATTTCGACCTTGCATCCCTCACTGCTCTTGGTGTATCCAACCATATGTGCGACAGAGCAGAGCTTCCATCTCCCGTTCCCCAATCTCTCTCCCAAGTGCATTGTAACGATGATGGAACCATGAAAGCAGCGCCAATGAAGAAATAGCCCAATTCAGAGTGTCAGTGTGGAATAAATCTGATGAACTTAATGTCTCAGTAGGTATCCATTGGTTCCAAAAGTGGAACATACTACATGCGTAAGAAATTTCTTCCCTGGTGATAGTAGCTGGGAATATGTCTGCTTTGATTCCATGAGCTCAATGTAAAGTGTCCGTTGCTCTGCACTACTTAGTCTTTTCCCAGAGATTGATGAGAAGACAGTCTGTGCGGTCCAAAAGGAAGGGCAACGTTGGTCCTTCTGTGGGAAGTTCAGGCACTGGAGAAGCAGCCTTCCCAGGCGGATGTACACTTGGGGCTTTATGCCCGCCTGAAGTTTGGGCTGTGTGGCTACTCGAATGAGGAGTCAGGAGACCTCAGAAGTTCAATTCGGACAGTGACTCAACAGCCTGCTCCTTATTCTATTGTGTCCGGTGGAGGTGTGAGATAGGTTGTTGTAACTTGGAGAATGGAGGAGGTTTTGTGTTGATTATAACTGATGGGGCTTACAGACTTGCACATTATAGACTCAAACTATGGATGCTTATTCAGAAACTGGCATTTGGTGCTTTCATCCATGGGTGCCTATGCAGAGGAAACGATAGAAGATTCTGTAGTTGGGCCACTTTATCCCACAGAGTCAGGGATTTCTTCCTCATGAAAGTAGTTCTAGTCTGATGTTTTATGGGACTTTCTGTCTTGGGAAGGTGCTGTTGCCTTCAGCTTCCCAAAGGCTTTGTAACCTAGCACAGAACATCATCCAGTCTCCATCTCTGGGTCGGCCGGCTGCTCTCGTGTATCTTCATGTAATCCCAAGAGGTGGACATCTACTTTCAGCTAATCAGAGAACTAGATTTGGCTGACTTCTCTAGCCTCGATTTTCTCTGCCTTAGTTGTCTTAGAGTTAGTGTCAGCGTTTTTGATGTGTGCACACATATACGTTTTTAATAATAGTGTACAACATGACTGATTAATTTCTGCACTTTATGGTTGCCTTGGAATACAGACCTCTACAGCATGAAGATGGCATTCCTTGTTTGCCTTAGTTGATAATATGAAACTTTGTATTTACTTGCTCTTCCTTATCCTTCCCATTTCCCTTCAGTGGGATCCTTCCCCTTGGCCACAAATAAGCCAACTACTGTTTATTCTTTGCTGTTGTTCTGCTCACGTGATCACTGCTTCTACAGCGGTTGCTGCTAGCGTTTTGCTTGCGAACCAGTGACTCAGACAGTCTCTTCCTTTAGCATTTCTCTTAAGTACTGCATGTCCTTTGGCTCCCCTATATTCTTTCTTGATTCCTTGTATTATCTTTATGGTCTGGGTGAGGAAATGGCAAACTTTTTTCTGTCGGGGACCGGATGGTAAATATTTTAGGCTTTTCTGGCTATGCAGTCTCTGTGGTAAATACTCAATTGGCCACTGTAGTACAAAACACCATAGACAATATTTAAACAAATGAGTGTAGCAATGGTCCAATGATGTTTTATTTACGAAAAGAGGTAGCAGGTCAGATTTAGCCTTGGGGGTCACAGTTTGCCCATCCTTGTTCTGGACTATCATCTGCCAAGTCAGATTCATTGTTACCCCATGACACTTTTGGCACATTAAGAATTTATAAATATTTCCATGCACAGTTATGTTAATTATTAACCATAAGGAAAAGTTCATGGTAATGATGATGATGATGATGACATTTCTTAATGCTTACTATATCTTAGGAACTATGTTAAGTTTAGTATATGAATTATCTCCTTTAATTGGCTCCATGGCCCTATGAGATTGATTCTCATATTTGTCTCTTTATAATGAGGAATTAAGGAACAGAGCGGTTAAGTAGCTTGCTCAAGATCTCCTGTTGAAAGGAACCCATGTGCTCTACCTCCAGAGCCCACTCTAATAACCACACCTCTGTGTTGTCTTCCATACCCTAGGATGTACGGTTCCAGGTGTGAGGACTACCTGACCAATGACCCCATGGTCAAAATGGCCATTCAAGTATGTTTTAAGTAGCTATACCCCCCAAAATAACAACAGTGCCATTGTTGATAATACATTCCTCAGTGACATTCAAGGTTAAGTATAACTACTTCAGAAACCACTATCCAGCATTTTAGCCAACGTGACTTCTTTTTCTTTCTTGCTACATTTGATTATCTACAGAGAATTGAAGAGGAGCTTTAACTGTTAGTTGAGACCATGTATGTTATATGGAGCACAGAAATAATTGCTGAGTTTTCTATTCACATGATGAACATCGGCAGCAAATCAGACAACTTCTAGCTTCTGGCAGAAATTTTGGGCTGGAGTAGCATATCCTCCAGGGTTGACTCTGATTGAAATCTGTAAGTAGCATGTCCTTACTTTGCTTCATAAAACGTAGATGAAGGATCAGATAGTTACCCATCTTATATCTTCTAGTAGACTCCTTAGCCCCTGTGATAAATGAGTACATATTTATAGAAAATTTTAGACTGTCCAAGAAAACTACAAAAAAGCTTTCTTTAAGTGAAATAGTTCAAGAGCAGCCTGTGTATAAAAATGCTCTCTGAATTTTTGAAGGAATGTTTTTGTGCCAAAATGAATAAATAAATAAATAAATAAATAGTCTCGTTTAGCCTCTATTATGTAAAAGATATGTATTCATTACTTACTATGTAACAGTCACTGTTAAATGGGAGATAAATAGGATATCTATCATACAATTTAAAATACTGCCAACAACCTTTAAAAAACCTGATTATAAAAAAAAATGTTCCTTGTAGAAAATCTGAAAAATAAAAAAAAAAGAAAGGAAGAAAAAAAACTTAATCTTCCTTAATTCTCCATTCAAAGAGAAGCATATTATCAATTTGAGGTGTTTCATAGTTTCCTGTGAATATTGTACATGTAAATCATCTTTAAAAAATATGTCAAAAGATCTACTTTCTTCTATACGTACTCTATCTGTAGATCATTATTGGGATAATACCGAATATGACTTTACATCTTTCTTTTTCTATTCAACATTATAGAGAAGGCATTTTCCATATCATTAAATGTCACGCAAAAATACCATTTAAATTGTACATTATATTCTAATTCATGCTCACTAAGTAATAGAATTCCTTTCTCACAATCATCTGGCACTTAATCAGAATCCTCATCATTTAAGAGATGAGGAAAGTTGAGACCTTTCCATTAAAATGGTTAAAATTAAAACTTTGTGGGTTTAATTTTGGTTTTCTGGAAAATTCACTTATGCAAAAACTTATAATGGTAAATAAATGAGCTGTTAATGAATGCACATCATGTCTAGTCCAAAAACGTCTATCTACACGACAGAATGCAACCGCTATTCCTTTAAATTGTTGCAGAGAGGTAGAAACTCTGGTATCAATAAAGTTGCAGTTTTAAATGAAAATCCAAAGGACTATAGGTATGTAAGTCAAACAAAAAGTGAACTCACTGCTTGGCAAAATTAATTAATATGAATAATTATTGTACTTCAGATACTCAAGAACTTTTTTTTAATTAACGTTTTTAATCTTGCCACTCCCTTCCCTTTCAAAATGCATGCACTCACACAGCACACACACAACAAACACACACAACAAACACACACACATGCTCATAAACACACATCCAATTCCTGGATCAGTCAATCAATTTTCCATTTTGCTGTAGAGTTGAATCATAAGATTTAGTGACAGATATTTTTCATATCTTGTCATATCTAACTTGTAGAATCATGTACATATGGTGGATTTTGGTGCAGAATCATGACCAGATTTTTTTCTAAGGCATCAATCAAAACATTTTGATCTTTCATTTAATATAAGCAATAAAACCCCTCATTTTACCTTTTTTTGTAACTTTGTAAAACATGTGATTGGGGGTGGGGGTTGGTTTCACTGTATCAAAAAACATCTTGAATCCCTCTGCCTTTTTTCCCCTCCTTCTCAAAGGTTCTTCAGCTTGGAACTCAGCTCAAAATCTGAGTCTCACTAAAATTCAATTTAGTTGTTAATCCCATAAGGGGATACAATAGCTGCTACACATTCTGGCAGACTCAAAAATCTACAAATTTTTACTTTTAATAATGTTTTCCCTGTCTCTAATTTCCTGTGTAAGAAAACATTCTCTTGGACAATTACCCCCGTAATGGCCTTGCCAGAATCAATTTCAACGTGAGCTGTCTCAGAGAGTTCAGTAGCAGTCAGATTTTTTTCCTACGATTTTTGTTTTGTTGCACAAGAAAACTAAGTTTCTTTTTTCATTACCTTCTCAAATGCTTTCACTTATTGTTAAATGCACATGGGGCATATATGTATTGGTATTAGTATGGGGGCAATACTCAGATGGTCTCCAACTTACAGATGGGCTAAGTCCTAAAAATCCTTTCATTAATTTTTTGAAGGATGTTATACAACTCCCCAGTGGAACAGTGGTAGCATGAAAACGTAGATTCCAAGAAAAATTTAAAATAATGTAAACTGTAATAAAACAGTATAAAGCCCTTGAAGCAATATCTTAATGACACCTAGTCACCAGTGATACTAAGAAATGCATTCCAAATTCCAATACAGATACCGAGAATGCATCTCTCCCCATTCATTGGTTTCTCTGCAAGGGACATAAGGAATGGCATGTGGGGTTAGGGAGGAATGAGTAATATAGGCAGCAATGATCCCTATGCCAATATCTTGTTAACACTCTACAGTTTCAAAAGAAAACACATTTCTCCAGATCAATCACACTCTATGGGGTCCAAACTGACAAAAAAAAAAGGATAAATTTATCCAGAAGAAATGGGAGCTCTTGTCTTCAATATATTCAGTGGCCTGGTGTTTGTCCATCAGATTCTTTTCCTTTTTTCACTGATAAGAGGATAAATTTTTCAAAATAACCTAAAAATGTAATGAAATTCAAGTCGCCCAACACTGGAGGCTCAGAGGCTACTCTCAGATCATTACTGCATTCGTAAGAATATCATAAGCAAAGGTGACCAGCAAGCTGGCTGCAAGGAGCCAGGTGAAATCATCACCTACTTAGTGAATACGTCACCGCTGAGGACCAAATGGCAACTTCATGGCACACGAGCGGCCGTTCCACTTCCTGTGCCCCATTCAGGCTCATTCCTCAGTTGTCCCCTTGTTGCCTGTGGAGCCTGAATGAGGTTTCAGAATCTTTTCCTATGATGGTGCCGCTTTCTTTTCATAAAAAGAATACAGAAAAATCAATCAATGTAATCTACCATGTTATCACATCAAACAAGAAAAACCACATGATCCTGACAAGAGATTCCAAAAAAGCATTAGACAAAATTCATTCATAAGAACTCTTTGCAACCTAGGGATAGAAGAGAATTTCCTCAACTTGACATTGAGCTATACATGTTTAATAGGAGAATGCAGAGAACCCACTCAAGGTCAGGAATAGGACCTGCTCCCTGTCAGTCAGACAGAAAAAAATCTTATGATTCACAGGGCACTGGATAGTAGCTTCCTCAAAGTGATAAACTTCCTCAAACTGATAAAGAACATCTATAGAAATGTTACAGGTAACATCATGTTTAGAGATGAAAGATTAGACACTTTCCCTCTAAGATCAAGTAAAAGACAAGGATGTCCACTTTCACCACTTCATTCAACACTGTTTTAAAGGTTGTAGCCAACAGAATACTGGAAGAAAAACAAATAAAATAAAAGGCTTCCAGATTCAAAAGACAACCTTATATGCAGATAACATGCTCATCTATGTAGAATATTCTATGGAATTTATGAAACAAAAGACACCGAAACTAAGATGGCAAGACAAAAAATCAATATGAAAGTTAATTCTATTTTGATATGCTAGTAATCAAAAAGCAAAAATTGAAATTAAAATAACATTATCATACACTACTCTGAGCAATTTAAGATGACCTACATAAATGAAGAAATTTATCATGTTCATTGGTTGGAAGACACAATAATGTTAAGATGGCAATTCATCCTAAGCTCACATATAGATTCAATGCAATCTCAACCAAAACCCCAACAACCTTTTTAACAGGAATTGGCAAGATAATTTTGAAAAATGGAAATGCAAAGGGCCTAGCATACTCCAAAGAACTTTGAAAAGGAAGAACAAATTTGGAGAACTAACACCATCTGATTTCAAGATTTACTTCTATACCCAAAGTATAGGGTTATGCCTTTTACTACTCCTAGAGCTGAAGGTGAAAAAATCCTAAACAAAACAATATACTACACGACAAAGTTCCTGGAACATTCCACCTACTATCCTTTCTTTACCAATCAAGGGGAGTTAAAAACAAATGGAATTTTAAGGAGTCTCCTAAACACGATTGGCTGTATGAGTTTGGTCAAGTCACAACTTGTCAGTGCTTGATTTTCCCAGCTGTAGAGATGAAAAGATTATACAGAATGATCTCGAAGGTCTCATTCAATTCTATGCAGACACATATGTTCCCAGGCCTTAGCGGGCTTACAATCTGGTAGGAGTGGAAGACTAACCATCCTGAAAAAACAGCAAGCATTACTAAAAAAAAAAATACAATTAGGTGTTCAATTATGTGGTACAGATTCTGTGTGTTCTAAGAATTTGGTGCACAGTAATTTCTGAGGTTGGAGAAACAAGTCAAGGCTTCATGAAGAAGTGGTGGTTTCATCTGGTCTTAGACATGACTTATTAGCGTTGTAATTCCAAAATCCATTGGGGCAGTGGCTAATTTTCAGGGCAGGAGCTGTGTCTTCCTAATTGTACTTTTCCTCCCTAGAGCTCCTTGTCTACACCATTGGATTTAGTTCCAAATCCAGTCTATCTTGTCCTGCTTACTGTGGGCTCATGCATGCTAGTCCAACTATGTTGTAAGTTCTTTGAGAGCCAGTCCTCTATGCTACCTTTCTGTATCCAGATTCATTGACTCGGTGGTTCAACACCGAAGTAAATCATACTCTTTATGTTGCAGTCCTTTCTAAACTCCTCTCATAGAACTGAAATCTATTTAAAGTATGTGATAAGGGCAGGTTTCAAAGGAAAAGAACTTATTGAGGAGAAACCCAAGGAAACTGGGAGGCGAGGGTAGCAATGGTGGATTTTACGTGGCACACAGATACCACCCTTTTGTGGTCATAGGCTGAAAAATATGAACCTCAAGGTTTTTGATTATTTTGTTTTAGCCTGATTGTGTTTAGCTTTACCACCTTCTGCCCTGCTTGCTGTCTTTTAAAATCCTTCTTCCACTCTTCATAATTTGCGTATCCCATGCTGAGGTCATTAGAGAATTATAACCTAGTGATGACTGTGTCTGCATCCCTCCCCCAGCCTCCAGTATGGATCTGGGCATAGAGCGGTGCTTTATAAAATTTCTGTTTCTTCATCTATTTATCCCTTAAATCTAATTTGCCTTAGGTAATCAAAATGTTAGTTGCCTCATTAAATTAGTGTAGTATCAAATTTCAGAATACAGTTGATTCTGATGCAACAATTGGCTAAGGCTATAGGCCCATTGAACCTAGACCTGCTTGAATAGTCTAGAGATTTGGGACATGATGGCTCAGGGGCTTGGCCCCTGGAGCTTGAGTATGGCTTACGATCAGGTTCTGTGCAGAATATGGGCCAGCGAGCATGTCATAGATGCTGTTAACGGCCCCAAATATGCTCCATCCCTTTGTGAACTTGTGCCCTTTGCCCAGGTTTTGTAGTTTTAGTAAAGAGGTGAACCCCACTTCCCCCTCCTTAAGTTTGGGCTGATTCTGTGATTTGCTTGGCCAATTGGAGACAGCAGAGGTCATGATGTACCAGTTCCAAGTCTAGGCCTCAGGAGGCCTGGCGTGTTCCCATTTGCTCTACTCTTGCTCCTCTTGCCTGGGTGAGCCTGCTGAACTCTGAGATACAGGACCAGAGCTGAGCTGCCCTGTCATCCCAACCAAAGCCAAACTAAACATATGACCCCAAATGCATGTTGTAAACTCAGCCAAGATCAGCCGAGCCCAATCCATGTTGACTGAACCCTGCGAACACATGAGTCCCCAAAATGCTCATTGTTTTATGTCCCTAAGGTTGAGGCTGTATGTTACACGGTGTTATTGTGGTGATAGGTCACAGATACAGAGGGTTCACTGCAGCTGTGGCAAGTGGGACTGGTGTTCAGCTGTAGCTCTTTAGAGTCCCCTCTGATACACCAGTACTGGCCATCAGGCTCGTATCCCTCAGACTTGTTGGTTCTCGCTAGGAACCCTCTTGGTTACTGGGAAGCAGAACTGGCCTCTTTTGGACTAAGAAAATGAAAGGTTTTGGGGCAAGTTAAGATGGACAAAAGGTAGAGATTCTGTACTTCCTGCTCAAAAGCCAGGGCTTTTTCTCAGGGAGCGGGGATCAAAAGATCAATTAGAAAAAAACTAGAAGAGACATGAGTATTTTTTGTAAGTGGACCATACCAACTATACTATACTTTCAGGTAACTTGGGGGTAAATCAACTAAACGTAGAACAATTCCTATCTGAGATATGGCGACAGTGGTATCGATTACGATGTCTTGGAGAGATGGACAGATCTATTCATTTATGGGACAAATATTCATTCAGCAACTCCTATACACCAGACCATATTGTGGACATGGGAACAATATCTGTGAACAAAACATAAAAACTCCCTCTACTTGAGCTTCTGTCCTAGTGGAAGGGAGGACATGATAATCAACAAACACAGTGAGGGAGGAGTATGATATGCTGAACGGTGATACACACCATTGGAAAGAGGGAAAAAATAGAGGAAGGAAAGGGGCATTGGAAATGCCACAGGGACGGCGGGGGGCAGTTAGAGTTTAAAGGGGAGACTCAAAGGTGAGAAATAGGTGAGACGGGAGAATATTTAAGGAAGAGTGTCCAAGCAACTGCTACGGCAAAGGCCCTATGTGGGCTCTTGCCACGGGCGTAAAGAGCAGCAAGAGGCCAGTATGACTGAAGAAGGAGCTGGAGGCTGAGGAGCCGTAGGAAGAGGTCAGAGAGGTAGAAGAGGCAACACTGTTATACTTTTTGAAGGCCGTTATGGGAACTTTGCTGTGTCCTTGGGGAACCAATAGTTCCCCACTTGGAGGGTGGTGAGTACAAAGTTACAGTCAGACTCAGCCGTCAGCTAGGCCAGGCCAGAGGCTACTGTAGGGGCACTGAAGACCAGTTAGCAGCCTACTGTAGGAATCCTAGTGGCGGCTGGTGGCCTGGCACAGTGCTGGCAGACAGCGTGGGAAGAAGGGCGTGGATTCTTGGTATATATTAAAGGTAGAGCCAGAAGGATTTGTTGGTGGATGGGATGTAGCACATGAGAAGAGGAGGAGTCAGGACGACTGCAAGGTGCTGGGCCTGAGAAACTGAAAGGACAGAGTTGCCCTTACTTCAGTTGGGAAGACTGGGAGAAGGACAGAGTTTACCAGAAAGACGAGGAGTTAGTTCCATTTTGGAAAGCAGGGGTTGAGCCCTCTGCTAGCTCTTCAAGTAGAGATGTCCTGCTCCAGGTAAAACCAGATCCAGCTTTCTGGATTCAGTGGAAAAACTAGATTCTCCTCTCAAATTATTTAAGCAAACCCGGAAACCCGTAGATTTTTGATGTTCTAGAAGGATGTCAATATCTGTTTACTTTTGTTTGTCTTTTAAATGACAACTCCATTTTATTGACCCAAACTCCCCCACACACAGTGTAATTGTTCCTTATCATGATGGACTCAGTTATTTATTTCCAAATTATGAATTTTGTTTTAATGACCCATCAATACAAAATCTTTCAAAGCACCGTCTACATCATTGCAACTGTAAAGTCACAACAGAGTTGAAGAAACAAACTTATTGTCAAATTGTACCTTTAGGGTTTTAATTTTAGATATACCTGAATTTATTTTATCTACTAACAAACATTTACTGAGTAAATACTGTGAACCTGGCAATGTGCTAAAGACCAGAGGGTCCAGAGATTTTTTTTTTTAATGCCATTTCTTGCTTTTAGGAGCCTGTCTGAGGCAGTGGTGGGGGTGATGGAGGCAGGTAAGGGGTTAGTGGATAGACTCAGATATTGGATGTAAAATAACCAAATGCTCTCAGAAAAAGACTGGCTGAGTTGTTTGGGGAGCGTTGGAGGGAAGACCTATCTCACCTTTGTTCCACGTGCAAATTCCATCTCCAGTGTTTCAGACAATTCCTGGATTTACTAGGTCTGAGATTCAACACTTCCTCACTTCTAACCCAGCAAGAGGTGCTGGTTGGGCTCAGAAACAACGGGCAGAAATAGGTTAATTAAATCAAATATTCACATCTTCTGGGTTACCCTCCCAGATAACAATGTTTTAGCCTTTAAAAAGTGAATTTGAATTCACTCAAATTTGAATTCCGGCAGTGGATGATTTGTCTGGCAGGAGTAGGGAAGGAGTGGGCTTCCTCATTCCAGCACAGGGGACCCGCAGCTTGGGGCCCTCTGGCTTTCCTTTGTGAAAGCCGAGCTACTTCAAGTATCATATACAGTCAATAAAGAGTGTGAAATTACCCCCCAAGGTGCCATGTTTAAGAAAATGAGGTCCAGTCCCGATCATCTGCACGTGAGAAACAGAGTCACCTCTGTTCACACGTGACCTGGGCTTTGCATTCAAACCTCAGCTCCACAGCTTGAGACCATGTGCCTTGGGTGAGTCACTTACTCTTATGCACTGATTTCTTAATCTGTAAAAAAAGGATTTGTAATAGTAACGGGGCTGCTGTGAAGATTGTAAGAGTTAATCCAGGTAAATCTTTGCACAAAGAAGGAGCTCAATAAACATTAGTCATTTCTGTCTTCTGACTTTGATTCTTGACTCTACAATTCAAATTCTGATAAATCTAGAGTCGAAGCTGATGGTGTCGAGCAAGAGGGCTGTCTAGAATCGCGTCGAAGTTCCCCACAAACCCTACATTTTATGATCTTAAGTACATAGACCGTGTCAGGGAACGGGATGTCTAGAAATTTTATGAAATGTCCACTAGGTGGCAACATGTTGTCATATTTACTGTCCTCACTGCATAAATTTGTAACAGGAATCCTGAGAGACCATAGTCACCTTATATATAATTAAGAATTCTGTTACAACAAACAAAAATGGGCTGGCTATAGTCATTATTTGAAGGAAAAAACGCTCCATTAATGGCTTCTTGTTTTAAAAAGAACATATTTTTAATTCGTGTTTGAATTGGTTATACTTGTATCATAAGAGCAATATAATGTTAAATATCACACTCTAGGACTTGCATATTTCCTATTCTTAGGCTCTTATTTGTTTGATTTTTAAGTGCTCTCACCTGTTGGTTGCCTGACAAAGGATGAAAAATTTGGATCTTTATCTCCGTGATTCAAAAAATTTCATTTGCACACCCTTCCGTTCGTGTGTCATGACATTAACAGCTCAGGGAGACAAAGGGGGGAAAGTTTCCCTTCTCAGGGATCTTACGTTCTTAGATCAAAGTATTGATGCCGACACAAAACGTCAGCATTGGCACATGGGATTGACTGGCTGGTAAGACGGGCTGGCATTTTTCACAAATATCAATGTAATCTCTCTAAAATGAACCTCCATTTTACTTTCTTTGCTATTTCTCTGTAGCATGTTTAGTTGGAGAAGGCATAGGAAAGGAAGGAGCGAGGAAGACGGTGAATATGACCTCAATGAGGCTTTGGAAGCAGCCATCAGTGAGAGAGGGAGGCGTGAACAGAAGCAAGAGTTTGTGAATGAGGGAGAAAACGTTCCCAGTGATGGGAATCAGCCTTCAAGAAGTCCATCCTGAAGAAGGACTTCGGGCTATATGTGAGACGCAATTTAGGAATTCCATCATAAGGACACAATTTAGGAAATCTTTGTATGATGGAATGTTATATTTCTTTCAATAATACAGATTTGAATATATTACCAGGTCTTTTGAGGGTAGCATAACACCTTGGATTGCTTACTTACACTTACTGTAAAGCCTTCAATGGATGGGGAATAGTTGATATTAACCAATAAAATTCCCGAACGTCTGTGGGCATTGCTCCTGAAATCCCACTGCCTGGAATAAAATAATCATATATTCTCGACCCAAACATATGCCAACTCTTCTCTTTTTAATTGAAATAGGCATGAATTATCAGACTATTGCCTCGAGGAAATTAACCTGCAGCCTATTATCAAATTAGCATTCTCAAACTCAGATTTTTAAGCAAACTTTTAAAATTACTTTTGCTGTTGTTTGTGGTGGTGCTGTGGTCCATGGTGGTGGTATATTGATTACAATACATACTATTGAGGAAGAGTCTCCACCACAACCCTCCAATTATATTGAAAGTCACTTGTGGTAATATATTAATATTTCCAAATGCTATATAGGAGGGTTGTATCTGTTTGCTTGGCAAAGAATACAGTGTCTGTTCATGAATGGCTTAGAAGTATTTAAGGTTGTAATTGCTGAGAGCTGGAAACTTAGTCTTAGCTAGAACAAAGCATATCATTGTTCATTGAACAAATATGGATTGACTTCCTGGTATAAGCCTTAGGAATTCAGTGGTGATCCAAACAGACATAGTCTCTGACCTCACAATCGCTCATAGATTCTAATAGGAAAACAGACAATGAGTAAACAATCGTAATACATGTAGCAACGATGGGAAAGCAGTCTAGTGGAAATTTGAAATAAAAGAAATTTACCCAGAGTACACATTGGAATTTTAGTCTACTAAATAAAAGACTTATACGTATAAAACAAAACAAACAAAACCCACATTGTTTAATAACTAATTAATGACTGACCTTTCAAATAATCAGTAAACATGTACTACCAATTTGTTGATATCCTTGAAGCTAGCACAGAATCTACAAAGAAACTCTTTATCTGATCCTCACCTGAGTGACTCACAGAATTAAACCTTTAGGGTCCATTCCATTTATAAACTCTATGAGTAATGCTCACCGCCTCTGGATACTGGCAGCTGGTGAGGGAACTCTCTAGAACCTCCAGACACTTCCGCTCATGCTAGTGAATTACATGATTATTAAGTATCAATTACATTTATGCCAGTTCTATTCTACACATTGGTTTTGTAATTTATTTTATAAATTTATATTTTATAAACTGATGTAGTGCAAAACAATGAATAGTTGTTTTTATGAAAAATAAACTGAATGCTTTAAAAGACTCAGGTGAATTGCTAAAAAAAAAAGTGTAGTTAAGACAACTTTTCCTCTCAAAAAATGTGTAGGTAAAAAAAATAATGCATTAGCAGCAACAGTAAAAGTCTAGAAGGGTCCTACGCTGAGATTGTTTCACAAATGTATTTAAGTCCTTGCTTTTCTTTCAAAGATCTGAATTTGCACATTTTAGACCACGCCCATTTAAGGGTGTTTTTTAGAATTGAGATGCCCCAAATGATTCATCAGAGGTCAGCCACTTACTAAAGACTTGAGCCTTGCCTCAAAATATTGGTGAATAAACGTACACTTAACATTTTAAGTTAAAGTAAAATGCTTAAAAAATCTACATACTATTGTTTTATGATTATGCCACTTTAGCCAACTTGTTGGACCCCACTACAAATTCTTTCACCAAAACAATTTCTTTAAAGAGTAGTCAAACATTTCCTGCTTCCATTTCTTTACCCTTCTTACTCCTGAATGCTTTGAGCCAAGACTTCAGTGATCTCTAATGGTTCCCCCAATAGCCAACCCCCACACTCAGTGGCACTCTTGCCTGTCTTCTATTCCCTCCCCAGTCCCTCCCCAGTCCCTCCCCACCCCCTTTCCAGTCCAAGTTTAGGACCTTCCATTTTGCAGGAACCTCCCATCTAGCCCACTACCTCTAATCTGCTGTATACATTGATGCCAGATTAATCTTCCTAAAGTACAATCCTATTCAGGTTGTCCAGTTCATACTTGAAAGATTTGTGGGACCTGGCAAGAGTAGCTTTGATAAAGAGGGGTGAGCAAGGGGGAGGGTGATGGGAATGGGGATGCATGGAGGGGTTCCAGAGCCAAATTGAATGAACCGTGTAGATCCAATCAGCTGAGCTCACCAAAAAAATCCACGCTGTTGTCAAGGGGGAGCCTGGAAAATTGTGCCATATATGAGTGCTGAAGGGTGAGATTGAAGGGGAAAACCACAAAGGGAAATAGGATTAGAAGACAGAAAGATAGACTGCAGTATTGAAAACAGTCTCAGTAACAAGAAGGCTCTAAATGGCAAGGAGTGTGGGGTTGGCTTTCTCTGAGCTGCTTGGCCTGTCATTTGGGATTGGGGTTGAGTTGCAGAGCTCGGCACCTTCCCAAGTCTTCTGCCTATCATTGGGCTATGAGTCCCCACATTCTTGACTGGACTGCTGACCAAGAAGCTCTTCCCAACATTGGCCAAATGATGAGCTGCTGATACATAGAGATCACAGAGAGTAATCTCCCTCTTAGAAATTTGAATCTTGAGTGGAGAGAACCAAAACATCCATAGATGACTTATGGTAACATCAGCACCTTGGGAAGACTTCCACTGGGTCCTGCTCCTTGATCCCTAGTAGAGCTCTCTGGGCTTCTCTTCTTCCTGAGATCTGGTTGTCGAGCTTTTCCTTTGACTCTATGACCTTTTACCAATTCATTAATCCCATCAGCTCTGTTTGGGGGCACAGTTCCTGTTTCGTGCTACCTGAGAGTACTGTCTGATTCTCCAGCTTAAAGAATTCTCCTGGCCCGAGACAACGGGGGCCTTACTGTCCGAACATTCAGTGGTCACCTCTGATCTGGTGAATTAAGTGTATGTTCCTCACTGTGGAGTTTTAGGCCTCCCAAATTATGATAGCAATCTACTTCCCCAGTTTTAATTCTTACTGTTTCCCTACTGACATCCTGCTCTCCAGGCAATAAATTACCACCTGGGGTAAATCATTATAGTAAAGGCTGACAGTGAATCATGACTCTTAGTACCCATGCCTCTGTGGAGTCTCTCCTGCATTGACCCTGGGCTTGGGCTTGTGACTTCCTTTGGAGAAGAGGGCATCAGTAAATATGACAGAAGCAGAGGCTTGAAAAGCACTTCTCCATTGGGGCCTGCCCCTCTTAGAACATTGCTGCCACCACGTGACGAAATCCGGTCTAGAATTTTGGAGGGTGAAAGCCAACCAGGAGAGAGGCCCAGCTCTCCCAGCCCCCAGCAAGCTTCCAGCTGAAGCCTAATGAGCAACCCAAAGAATCGAATCATGAGACTGTTATTTTAAGCTACTAAATGTTAGGGTAGTTTGTTGGATAACCGAGACAGAAATTGTTCCCATCTCCTTAATCAGAGCTGTAAGTTCATTAGACACATGTTTTATCCTCCAAGCTGTCTTCCAGGCACCGGTTTGCCCACCTGTTTAACTGTGACAAAACATGGGTCTAGGCAGCATCCTGCCAGCTTCCTACAGCTGTTTCCACACTGCTCTTCCAGACCCCACCAACAGCCTCCTTGCTGCTCCGTTAGCCCCAGCCTGCTGTCTGGGCACAAAGTCAATGCCGCATGTTTTTATATTTTTGTTATGGCAACACCTGCATAACCAATCTCTGTCTCTTGCAAAATATCACAGTCATGTTTTTTAATGTAATACAACTTTTTTTTAAAAGGTGACCCTAAATGACGCCTCCTCCATGAACATTTCTTCCTGTACCAAATGTCATTTCCCCTTTTTTGGAGATTTGCACAGTATTTTGAACCTCTCTCATGGTACTTGAGATTTGCATCGTATTCTTCTCTGCATTGCCTCATGTGTGGCATTTTGACAGATGTTGGAGCACTCATCTCTGCAATCCCTCTCCTGTCCTCCCCAATATGTGATTTCCAGACCAGAAGCAATGATGTCACCTGGGAATTTGTTAAACATGCCAAACTTCAAGCCCCACCCCCAAAATACTGACTCAGAATCTGCATTTTTCCAGAAACTTCAGATGATTTGAATGCATGTAGAAGTTTGAAAAGCGTTACTTTAATGCAGTCTTATGCAGCTGCACGTTAAAATAATTTGGAGATTTTAAAATCTATATATCCCAATGCTTGGGTAGCACACCAGATGAATTAAATTCATTTACGGTCTAGATTGAGACCCATTGTTCTAACGTAGAATTGGCAGATGTAGCAAAGAAAAAGGCAGAACACCCAGTGAAATTAGAATTTCAGATCAATAGGAAAGAATTTTTGTGTAAGTGTGTCTCAAATATTGCATGAGACATACTTATACGAAAAAGTTCTTTGCTGTTGATCTGAAATTCTAATTTCACTGTGCATCCTAGATTTTAGCTGGCAGCCCTACTCTAATGTTGGTCCAGAGCAGTGAGTGGGTTTCAAACATTCGACACACTTGGAGGGATTCATTCATGCAAACATTCATCCTAGGCCTCAATGCTCAAAATTTAATTTCTGATTCAGCGGAGCTGGGATGAGGCACAAGAATTTGTATTTCTGATAAGTTTTCTGGATGAAACTGATGATCTGGGAACCACATTTAGAACCATTGTCTAGCATTAGATTTGTCTGAATGCGTGTCTTAAATGTGCACAAAGAAGTGATTGAAGAAAACTTCTGAGTAGAGACCATGGCTATCTTCATCAGCAAGAGTGAACATGAAAAGAAACCTTATAATGGAGGTGGGGATTATGGGAAGGCCAGGTGCATGGGTGGGAAAATAAGTTCCTCACTGGACATAATGACCTTCATTATGGATCTACAGGACCCCAGTGTGTAGCCCTTCCTCCAGGGGCAATAAGAAGCTTGGCTTATCTCTGTCTAGGAATATGGCTTTAAACCAAAGCTCTCCCAGAGAAACACAATGGGAGTCACAGACATAACTGTGAAAATTTTAGGAGTTATAGAAAATGACTTAAAGAAACAGATGAATTCATTTTAGTAATATACTTAACTCATCGTGTCCAAAATCACATCATTTTAATTTATAATCATTACAATGAATCAATGAGATCATTTACATGATTTTTTCATACTAAGTCTCTGAAATCTGATGTATATTTTGTGCCTGTGTTACATTTCAGTTCAGGTTGGCCACATCCCAAGTGTTTGGCAGACACACGTGGCTAGTGGCTGCCCTATTGGACAGCACTGCTTGGAACTATTGCCTGACCCTGAGGTTGAGGACACGGCCCAACCTTAGAGTGATCACCTGGTCCAAACACCTCACTCTTCTCTGACCACAGGCTGGGGCTAGTTCTCAGGACAATTGTACCCTGTGAGTTTCCCTTTTCCTGAATTCCTAGCCTTGCCCTTCCCCTCCTTACTCCTGAGCCCTTGCTCAAGGGGAAACCACATGAATGGAAATCTCAATGCCAAAAATAACTAGCCAGGCTTAAAGGAACTTTGTTGCCCATCCAATGTAATGTTAAGTGGCTGAAATGTTGCACGAGTTCTTTGAACCTTGGCTTTGGACCGGTTTTTCCATCACACAGGAGGCTTAACCAAAGTCTCAGTCCAAGAAGCCCCGTTGAGGCCTTGTTTAATCTAGTTTTAAAATCACAGGTGTTGGCGAGACTATTTTTCTAGGATAGCTTGAATCCTGTAGCTTTCATTTTCAAGGAAATTGGCTTCGTATAAATAACACAAGTAAAAGTGAAGAAAAATCACCACAAAGCAATAGGCCCAAAGTCTTAAATTCTTGGGTAAAAAATAAACAGGGTATAATTGAAACCATCATTTGTATTTTTACACAGGTCAGTGGTATATTTATCCCATATTTGAAACTCTTTGAGCTATAAAGTTGTCAAGGAGTTTAGTAATTTTACATTTAAAAGTCAAAAAGAAATTATTTATCAAATGTCTTATTCTATGAGACAGAAGAAATATGCACAGATTGACTGTATATTATTTCTATTTTCATAACCAAGGTTCAGATAAGTCTCCACCGTAGGCCTGAGGCTTTGTGGGATCTGAAACTTGCCTACAAGTTAATAGAGAAACAAAGAGGCACATAGGGGATTCTAAAACCATGATCACTGCTGTGATCTGGAATTATGTTTGAGGTCCTGAGACACGGGTTAAATTTAACTTAGATCATTAACTAGATGAATTTTCGGCTAGGATTTCAGCTGTAAACAATCTGACAGGGTGATTGGCAGCCTCTCATTATAGAGGCGTAGCGATTAATTAACACAGAGCTTAATTAATTTTGTAAGGGAAGAAACAGTATTTCTTTGCAGTGAAAATCAATATTTGAATATTTGGAGCCCCTTCTCTGAGTTAATTTCACTCAGATATTTAGCTCACTTTAAATTCTCAGTTCTTAGTTAATATTGTACGCTCCCGACTATTAAGGTAATTGGGAATATTTATGATATTCTACCCAAAGTTATTTTTGGAAGAAGGTGAGGTATAAATAAATACATTCTTTTATTCTTGTTTCAATTTCAAAAGTATATTTGTATTATTGTACTCACAAGGACGTTAAACCACATTGTTGAAGGCAAAGCTGAATATAGAAACTGTGGAAAAGCATCTTTCCTCCTGCCTTGTTTTTAGCAGGAATTACCTGAATGTCATCCTCAACGCCCATTTAAATCATTTTGCCATTGTCAAAGCCTGCAGAAATATTTCCTGAAGTAGTGGAGTGAATCGTAGGGACTCCACAGAAAGGAGTCATTCCTTTGGTATGTGACTTAGCAGTAATCTCCATTCTGCAAAGAAACCAAGAATGGGGGATTGTCTTCAGCCTGGGAAAGTAATTTACTGGGAGGGTCCGAAAAGAGCCCAGAGGTTGGAAACTAGAAGGGCTGGGATTCTCCCTCATGGCTGGGAAAGAGAGATATGCCCACCAAGAAGCTCAAGGTGAAGACTGAGCTACGTGGCGGTCTCGAGGACCATCCAAAGTCTGGGCTCTGAACAACAAATGAAGAGGCTCGCTTTCCTGAGTTGGACTGTGGTGTGTGTGGCATTGACCAGCTGTAAAGCGCAGAGACACAGAGAGAGATGAGACAAGGTGGGAGGTGGGCCCCATGGGAAAAGGGACTCTAGGGCATTCCGGGAAAGGGGCCAGGAAGTTGCTACAAGGCCAGAGGCCCAGGGAAGACTCGGTGGTATCTTCTTTCTCCTTCTGTTACATCAAGAGCTGGAGTCAGCTTGGAAGGGCCCTAGAAAGGCAGAGTGAAGTGAGCAGCAAGGCAATGACTCTGCTCTGAAAGGGCCAGAGAGGACCATGGGAGACAATGACGAGCCAACGGATCCCAGGACTCACAGAGCAACCTGTTATACCTCAAACCCATGATGTTGGAACTTTACATCGATGAGAACTATATTTTACTTCAGACTGCAGAAAAACTTCTCTCCAGAGTAATTTAGTAGTTACTTGGTTAAGCTAAGTTTTTAAGTAAGTATCACTCCTTTAGAGTCTCTTTAAAGTCTTAGGGGTGCAGTGTCTCCTTAGGAGTCAAGTGTGGGCATGCCAATGAACCCAAAAGCCAAGGGAGAATCAGAGATGTAGGACTGCAGGAGATGAGGTACTGGAGAGAGAATTTCAGAGTTGGCTGTGGACAGCTGAGGCCCCAACGCCTGCGAAATGCTACTCCCCAGGCACCTGTGAGCGCTGGTACCATATGTACAAATCATGTGCACACAGAGGGAGCACTTCTTTGTGAGTAAAGATAAGCTGTGACCTTTGGTCACACTCTGTTTTTAGGAAAAAGACATGAGTTAGATTTTTTTCCAGACTTTATCCTGATTCATATGTTTGAACTGTCCTAAAATCTTTTTTAATTTTTAATTTAATTTTAATTTTTAATTCTTATTTCACAGTTCAATGTCGTGAAAACATACACATGTAAGCTTTAAATGGTTACGTACCAGTCATAGTGCTTAGTAGGTTAAGTTGACTTTTGATTGAATCCTTCCATTGTCATGGCATCGTGAAATTTACCAAAAAAGATGGCACTTTGAAGCTCTGTAAATCTAGTTCTTTTCCCAGTTGAGTTGTTTTTTTCTCAGTCTTTGCTACAAACTCCTCCTGCTCTGTAATCTCAATATTTCTTCTTTGGACTCTTTCCCTTGATACTTCATTCAGTTCTATATTTTTCCTATGTCTCTAATAATTCATATATATTCATTTTTCTGTATTTATGGAAATACAGTCTTGAATTCTAGACTCATATATTCAACCACCTAATTGTCATCTCCCTCCATTGGGTATCTAACAGGCATGTTAGTTATAGAAGGTTGAAAACAAAACACTCAGTTCTCTAAAACTCACTCTTTCTTCTTTTAACCCAATTCATAGTTTATTCAGCAAATATTATTGAGTACATCTTATCTGCCAGATATTGCTGAAGATCAATCTATGGACAAAAAAAGAGAGGAGGCAGAAAAGAAGCAGCAAATAAAACACCCAAACAAACCCGCAGTGTGTTAGAGGGTAAGAAGTGCTTTGTAAAAATAAAAAAGGGAATTAGATCAGGGCGTACTGGAAAGAGGCCCGCATCGTTACACCAGGTAGCCAGGGAGATGTCACCAAGAAGGTGGCATTTGAGCAAAGACTCAAAGTTGGTGAGGGCGTTCAGCATCTAGAGCCTGTTTAAGAAAGAGTTTAAAAAAAAAGAGAAATTGGAGGTAATAACTCATTTTTTAAGTGAAATTATTTTTTTAAGATTTTATTTTTTAATTTGAGAGAGAGAGCACAGAGGTAGAGTGGGAGGGAGAAGCAGACTCCCCACGGAGCAAAGAGCCTGATGTGGGGCTTGACCCCAGGACTCCGAGACCATGACCTGAGCCGAGGGCAGATGCTTAACCGCCTGAGCCACCCAGGCACCTGGTAATAACTCTTTTTAGGAATTTTGCTGTATGTTCGTACAAAGGAGTGGAGATATAATTACCAGAGGAAGGGGAATTAAGAGATGTTTTCCTTTGTTCTTATTAAAAGTTTTATTTGATGTACAACAAACATACAGAATGTGCAAAAATTCTAAGTGTAGACTGTGAAATGTTTTCATACCCAAGTCAGAAGATAGAATAGGACCCACACCCCAGAAGTTGCCCCTTGTGCCCCAGCCCTGGCACAAAGCACCCAAGGGGCAACTCTGTATCGACTTCTGTTTCCCCAAAGTGATTTTCCGGTTTTTGAACTTTATATAAGTGAATCATTTAGTGCATACACTTCTGTGATTGGCTTGTTTCTCTAAATAAAGTTTGTGAGATGTATCCACACTGTCGCATGCAGGAGAAGGCTCGTTTAGTCTCATTTCTGTACAGCATGTTCACTGTACAGTCCAGCACTCTGTGACTTCTCACTCTTGATGTAATCTGATGAAAAGAATTTATTAATTTTCAGGTAGTTACATTTATTAATCTTATCCTTCATAATGTGTGATTTGGTGTCCTGTTCAAGGAAGTTTTCCTATGTCAAAGTTATAAAGTCATTTTCTTATGTTGACTTCTAGAAGTCAACATAGTTCACTTTTGTTCACGTTTGTCTTGACTATTTTAGGACCTTGACATTTTCATATAAATTTTATAAATAACTTATCAACTTAGATTTTAAAATATGATTTTGATTGTGATTTCGTGAAATTTGGAGAGATCGATGTGAGGACAACTAACAACTTTATAGTACGTCTTCAGCTTTACGAATTAGCCTTCCAACCTCTGAACATGTCGAGCCCATGCCATCATCTACAAGCCTTCCTTAGTTAGGCTCGTCTGTTTTTTCGTTTTCTGTGTAGACCACTTGCATTTCTTTTGTTTGATTTATTCCTAGCATTTTATGTTCATTGGTGCTATGTATATGACATCCTTCTAAAAGTCATTTTCTATCATTTGCTTTTATGTAGAAATAGAACTGATAGATTTTTTTTTCATGTATTGAGAAACAACCTGGCCATCGCTTCTTGTATTAAACTCTAAAAAGGGGCCTAGATTATCATCTCAGCATAGGAAAATATGTCCTAAAGGTAAGCTGGCCTTTGCTAGAGACCTGGATGGTTTTCTCCTCCTTACAATACAGAAGGAAATGCCACTTAGTACTCTAGCTACTGCTAAGGCGGAGTAAACCAAGCTCATCACAGAGAGGAAAGACACAACAATCAAAATTGATCGAGTCCAAAGGAATATATTCAACTGTGTGCTTCCAATGGGAATTTTTAAAAGAAAACGAAAGAACATCTAGTCATGCTAAGACAGCAATACTAGTTTTAAATAAAGATCTCCTTCAGTTGGTCACATTGGTTCACCCATACCAGCGGGCAGCTTTTCTGATTGGTCGGTGCCACGCCTCAATCAGGAGGCACGTATCTTGAACATTACCCTTTGTTATGCTGTGGTTTCTGTGTCCATTATGTGAAAGGAACCTTAGAAAAAGATCCGCCTGTTTAGATAGACTTGTATGTACAAGCAGACACTCATTCATTGTTCATAAATATTTGTGAAGTGTTTTACTAATGAACTCGGAACAACAACCAGGGTTTCATTTCCCATAGTGATTTTTCCTTCTTTTCTTAGAAGAGATGAACAAGAAAAATATATTATTACCCGAACCTTTTGTGTTTTACGCATGATTTGCTCCCACCTCTGCTTTGTCTTCTATGAATCTCTTGTGGTCCAGCTGGACTGGTCTACTTGGTAGCTTACAAACCTGCCTGAACATTGACTTTGTGCCTTTGCCCATGCCTGAGCTCAAAAAGCTCCCATGCTCTCCCATGTGACATGGCGCCGATGTGGGAAACAAAGGCAAAAGAAAAAATAAATTTCCTTACTACCTACAGCTCACTGACAAGTCCTTAGAACAGGCAGAGTGACATTCCTCTAGGAACTCGGTTGCCTCGATGTTAATACTTTGCTAAGGGCAAGAGGCAATCTTAGCCCAACCCCTAGGATCCTGTAAGTCTACTTTAACATATAAGAATTCCTTTGGAAACTTCCTTTGTCTCTAACCCCCAAGATATATGGTGGCAGTCATCCCCCAAGCATATGGCCCACTGATATACATCTGAAGGGTCTCATGACTGAGGTTTTATTAGACAGTAACAAATGACCTTTCCCTAACAATAGCTAGCCCCCTCAAGGTCCTGGAAACCTGGCTTCCAAAATTCCTTAGAGACTCACGCAATTCCTAATCCCCTCCCAGTTTGAAAGTATATAATGGGCCACTCCTCATGACACCGGTGCAGCTCTTTCTGCCCAGGGGCCTGTCCCCAAGCTTCAGTAAAATCACTTTTTGCACCAGAGTCTCAAGAATTCTTTGTTGGCTTTTGGCCCCGAACCCTAACATCTTTCCTATATCAGTACTTACACTTAAAACCCAGGTCCAATCCTACTTCCTCTTGAGGATTTCCCTGGGGTACTGACTAAAGTCAGTACTCCCTCTCTTAGTCATCTAGTACTGGTTAGCTGTCCTACTAGTCAGTGATAGTAGGACTAGCTGTCCTACTAGTCAGTGATAGTTTGTTGTTTGGGAATATTTTAATTTACTACGTAATTGTATTTATTGTTCTTTTCCACGTGCATAGATGACTTACCCATTTGAAGTGCAAGTCATCGAAATTTAAAATTATAACAACTGACCCCAATACTCAGCAAGGCGGCTGGCATACAGTAGACAGACTGTGGTCCCCAGCTGGTGAGAGACATTTAGGCGCAGTGCATTTTCTCTGGCTCAGAGTTCAATCTGCAAGACTCCAGGGCCTATAGAGTTCAATTCTGTTAAGATCAAATGCCTTAACTTCTACAGTTGCATTCTCTTCGCCAATCAAATCCCAGAAAGCCCAGGAAGACTGTAGGTATGGGGAAGGAGAAAAAACTCGAGAAGTCTTCCAACATGAGGTACTCCTTCGGGTGGCGCTATGGGGGTGCCTGGGAAGGGGAGAGAAAAGAGAAAGGAAGGCAGAAGCATCACTAAAAAAGAATGAGAGCATGCCTCCTTCATAATGATGCCAAGCCTTCTTGATTTTGAGGCATAAAAGATGAAATATTTAATAACAAAATTTAACGTTTGGATCATAAAGTGATTTAGCAGCACAACTGTGGCAGGCAGAATAATGGCCCCTCAAAGATGTCCAGGTCCTGATCTCTGGGACGTGTGTACATGTAATCTTCCACGGCACAACAGACTTTGCAGATGGAATTAAGATAAGGATCTTAAAATGGGGGAGATTATCCTGGATTATCCAGTTGAATGCAATGTAATCCCAAGAGTTTTTGCAAGTGAAACAGGGAGATTTGGAGTCAGAGAGTCAGAGAGAGATGTGTTGTTGGTTTTGAAGATAGAGAGAGGGGCCAAGAACCAAGAAATGCAGGCGGCCTCTAGAAAGGATGGAAGAGGCAAGAGAACAGATTCACTGGAACACAGCCTGCTGATGTATTGATTTTAGTTCCCTAAGCACCATATCAGACTTCTAACCCACAGAACTGTAGGATAATAAATATGTATGTTTTTAAGCAACCAAGTGCAAGGTAATTTGTTACAGTAGCTATCGGAAACTAAAGCAATAACAAATGCAATATATTGAGCATTTCATGGGAAGACCTAAGTGGGTTGCTCAAAGTCAGTGTGGGATCTCAAGGGAAGGTTTCCCTGCATATACTGAATAAAGTGAGCAGGAATTTCCAGGCAAAGAGGAGGGGAAAGGACATTCTAGTCTATGGGGTGAGGGTGCGCTTGTGTGGGGAACTAGGGCACAAAGGAATATAAAGTGAGAAACAAGAGAGGGTTTGGAACAGTACAAGACATTTCACCTTACTGGCAAATAAACAATGTGGTGATGTGGCTGGAGAGGAAGGAGAGGCACTTAGGCTTTAAACCCAAGGTCATGATGGGGCAGTGAAGTGTTTTAATAAATGGTAGTGGTGGGGGGGGGGTGTGGGTGTGTGTGTGTGGGTGTGTGTATTGGGGGGGGGAGCTGAAATGACATGATAGGATTTGCATTTAAAAATATATATTACATACAATTTCCCTTTAGCAAATAACCCCCAAGCAGAAATAAACAACAGTGATTTCAAATATGAGCCCTAGTCTGAATGCCACAAGACAGAGGCTCTGAATGTGGGTGCTTGATTTACAGTCAGATCCACTTTTAACCCAAACAACGTGTACTGTGCTCCAAGAGGCAAGACTCCATCTGTTGCTTTGTTTTTCCCCCAAAATTCTTTCTTTTTGGGTCAGAGTATTTATTCAGTGAGGGGCTGAAGGTGGTCTGAGGTGCTCTAGTCCTTACAACCCAAGCCATTCCAAAAAATACATAATACTAAAATACCAATACTTTTTTTTTTTAAAGTGTGGATAACTATAGGTAAATTTTGAAGAAAAGCAGCTTTAGAAAATATGGCTATTTAAAATGATTTATGTATATTCTGACATAAAAATAGCAATCAAATGCTACAGTATAAGAGAAATCCATAAACATTGATCCCCCTTTCCTCAGTTTCCACCCCCTAAGACATACCACTGGAGTTGTAAATTTAGGGATGGTTTATGGATTTTTCCTACGTAGGTTGCTAATATTTTATAGTTTCATATTCTCCTTAATCCTGAGTAGTTCCCTGCACTCCTCCCCGGAAAGTTATTAAAATTATTTAGGTAACAGTACATTTGCAGAACTATAAAATACAGTCAGTACTTGATACTGATTAGAATGTTTAGTTTCAGTTAAAGTCCTCTGTCTCCCTCCAGGAAAGTGCACAGAATTCTCACCTTCACCTCTGATCTTGTCAGTTTCTCCGGGATATGGTGGGACTTAAATACAAAACAGAAAATATTTAGTTTTCCAAAATGGGAAAACACCTAAGTATTATTATTTTTAGTAACCTTGTAAAAAATGCTTAAAAAGTAGAAAACCTTTTCACTCCGTGGTGCTGGATTTACTCACTGGGCCACCCATCCTGTGTTTACCTGGCAAAACTGGGACTAATGGAGTAGATTTCCCTCTCCGAGAAAGGTTAAGTCCAGAAAGAGAGGTGAGGGTCACAGAGCTCAAGGCAGCATCCCAGACTCCAGCTCAGAAGGAGGAAATGTAGTGTTTACAGGCCCAGCTTGCAAATGCAAACGGGAGGAATCCAAAACAACATAACAAAGGATCCTCAACAGCTGGATTTCTTCAATGTTTAATGCAATTATAAACACCCATGGCTAACTTTGGAACATGATTTGTCTATAAATATACATATATCTATTAATAGAACCACAAGGATTAGTTAACCAAAATTTACATAAAGAAACATCAACTTTCACTTCTCCAGTTGGGTCCCAATCTACAAATTCATCTGTTAGGAAAACAAACAAATAGACAAAACATTTCTTTTGCCTTTTTTTTTTTTTTTAACCAGGCTGGAAACCAGTAATCCTAGAATTCCCAGGAAGATTCAGAATAGCCCCCAGATATTAGGGGGCTGGAGTTTCAGTTTTCTGTATCTGTTAAATGTGAGAGGGGTGGAGCCAATAATTAGTGAGGTTTTTATCCCCAGCCCCTAAATGTTTATGAACTTTCAAAGGGACACAGGAGCCAACCTGAAAGAGCTCCCAAGAGTCAAACCTGGAACAATTTGAACAACATCATACGTAAGGTGGTATTGATATTATAACTCAAAGTATAAAATGAGTATATATGAGTCCATGCTGATATGATAAATGATTCAATAGATCAATAAATGGGAGAGGAGGAATAAATCCTCCTTACAGAAAAATTCCAAAGATCTATGTAGATAGCCCCTCCCACGCCCAGGTGGAGTTTCATTCCCCCACTCTCCTCTCTTGATACGGGTTGAACTTAGTGACTCCCATCCAAAGAAAAGAGAATGGAAAAAGAAAAATAGTGCAGTGGAGAAAGCTGGCACATACTACTTTAACCAAGCGATAAAGGTTAATATCACCAGCAGTGAGTCATGTTGCTATCATGTACCCTGATAAGATGCTGTGATGAGAAAGGCACGTTTGCATTGTGGTCTTCCTCCACCAAACCCATAACCACAGTGTGATCCTGAGGAAAGCAACAGACCAAATCAAATGAGTGATATCCACAAGATAGCTTAGCAGAATCCTATAAACCGATCAAGAAAAACAAGACTTAAGAAACTGTTAACAGAACAGAAGAAATTAAGAGACAGGACGCTAAATGCAGTGTGGAACCCTGGATGGGATCCTGGTACGGAAAGATATCAGCGGAAAACTAGTGAAATCTGTATAAAGTTGAGTTTAGTTAATAGTAAGGGACCAATGTTAATTTCTTAGTTTTGACAAATGTACCATGCACACGTGTACGTGGGCACGTACAGAAGTAGGATGTGAATATTAGGGGGGCGCCGGCTGAAGGGTTTAGGGAGCCCTGTTCTATCTCTGCACCTTTTTCTTAAATCTAAAATTACTCCAAAATAAAAAGTTTTATTATAAACAACAGACACAAAAGTTCATGAACCGAGAGTGCGAACAGGACCGTCTTCAAAAACTGCCCCGTTTATATCACTCTACCGACAGCTCAGTGATCGGGACTGGGGTGCGTGGAGCAGGGCGTGTGCGTCCGGCGCGGCGGGAGCGCGGGCTCCTCCCCGGAGTCTCCCAGGCGCCGGACTCTGCCCCGGGCGCACCCTACGGGGCGGAGCCCGATCTGACCGCGGCGGAGCCACCCACGCCCCGCGGAGCCGACCGTGGCGGGAGGCGGGAGCGCAAGGCCGGGACCCCGCACTTGCTCAGCGCGCTCTAAGGTAGGCGAGCCCGGGTGACCCGCGAGCTCAGCGCCTGCGGCGCGCGCCGGCTCCCCCCTACCCCCCGCCCCAGGGTGCGTGGACGTCCGGGGTCCTTGGAGCGGGTTCCCCCCGCGCAGCTCAGCGCACCGACGGCAAAAACAGCCTCCTGGTGAGGAGCGTATTCCTCCGTGTATTCCTGAGTTCTGGGCTAGAAGTTTCTGATTCCCTGGGCGAGAAGTTTCTGCTCCTCTCGGAAGAGAAAGCGTTGCCTCTCCCCGAGAAGGAATAACGTTCCTTTCGTCCGATGCACCAGCTCTGGTTATTTGTTTAGGTTACTATTTTGCAATCCCTTTGCCGGGCGTCTCCGAGTCGGAGAGGACTGGGAGACTTGCTGTCACCTTGTGGCAGCTTTGACAGGTCACTGGGCGCGCATTTTTTAAGAGCACAAATGAATGAATAAAGGTGCTTGTCTTACCCTTCATTTGTTCCTGCCGGCTTCTGTAGCTGCAGGTACATGTCACAAAAGGAGAACAGCCCATTGGCTGACCGTTTTCTACTGTCCTGGTATTTCAGAGATGGAGGTTAACAGAGCTCTTGGCAGTTGTGCAAAGGAGCGTTATTATCTTACTGAAGAATATAGTACAGGACAGTGCAAGCATAGTTAGATTGAGTGAAGACATGGCTGTAAATTTTTCACCCTTCTTCAAAAGGGGGGGAATATATATATGTAATATATATAAATACATATAAATATATTACATATAAAATATATAAATATATCATATATATGAAATATATAATAGATATATCATATAAAATATATAACATAGAAATATATGAAAAGCGTAATATATAGATGTATACTTATATGTTTATATATTATATATAAATATATACTTATATTATATATATATATATATAAAATAAGGATCAAAAGAAACAATTAGCCCCAAACATAACTGTGCTGTGTCTGTTTACCATTATACCATAGTTGTTTTTTTTTTTTTTTTAGGAATCAAAACTTTCTTTACTATCTTTATATATATAGACTAGATGAAGCATCAAAGGGAATTATTCTGCGTTTGCAATAAGGAAAAGATAATCTGCCCTTTTGATTTTACCTAGTGCTATTAAATATTCAGTTCTGCAGAAGTCTGGTTTTTCAGAAATATGATCTGAGCCAGAGTCTCAGGTACCCTGGCAGACACAATTGGTGCTTTGTTTCCTGTTACTGGCCTGTCCCCCACCCTCTCCCCCCACACCGAGGGTTTTAGAGTGAAGGTCCCTGACACAGGAATTTGTGCCTAAGGCAGGGTATACCCTCGTGGCTCCTTCGCTCCTTACAGAAAGAATGAAAACAGCTTACGCTTCCTGCAAATTTCTTAAGGTTCCTATCTTTGTGATTTGCTAAATAAATTTGGTAACTAAACCTGCACTGATGAAAAAGAGACTTTTGAAAGAAATACAGACACTATTTCAGTTATATCATTCCCCTTCATGATTTTGTGAATTAATAACAGGCAGTTATTTGTTAGCTGATTGATTTACAATGTGCTGGACAGTGGGCTTGAGTTGTCGTCCAAATTCTGGCTGAAGCTGAAAAATTAGGTGTTTTTTTGGGGGGGGGATCTTGACTGAAAAAGGAAAGAACTGAAGGTTTTGAAGGGAATCTAAAAGTCTTTCAAAGTCTTCGTTTTGAATCTTTTGAACTGAGATATTTATATCAAAATTATAGGCCATTTATCAATAGAAAATAAATTCTTAATGGCAAAATGTTACTATCAACTTCATAACATGTTCAAGTGAATTTGCATTTTACTGAGCATGAAAACAGCTAGCTACATGGGTTTGGAGAGCAAAAGCATGAGTGTGTGCACATCAAGTTTTAGAAAATACGTGGTGTGTGTGTGGATTTGTGGGCCCATTCATACACTGGTTGAGCATCTGTTAGGAAGGGCACTTGGTTCTGAGTTCGAATTGGGAGGGAGGGATGGATACAGCTCTGTGTAAATAAGTCACAGTCCTGTCCTCATGGAACGTGCACAATGCTGGAGTCCTCCGGGCCGCCTCGAGATCATAGATAAGAACCACATCAATGATCATCGATCAGTTGACAGTGACTGAAACTAGATTATCTTCAAATCAGTATCCTCTTTCACCAATTTAAATAGTCAACTCTAACAATTGTAAAGGAACTTCTGTATTATTCAGGTCAGTGTTTTTCTCTTTTGCTTAGATTGGAGAAGAATTTGGGAATTACGTGGTCAGGGTTAAATATTACCAAAAATGGAGATGTGATGCCTGAAATAGCTAAATATCAATTTCATGCAAATTAAATAAAAACTAAATTGGAATAGTGGATGCCAAGAATTTAGCATATAAATCAATGAATGAAAAACTTCAAATTGAGAAAATTCTATCCATCACATGATTTTTTTCCTGTAAATCAGAAAAATATGACTATGGTTATATTTTGCCCCAGAGGGAAAGACTTACTTTGTCCAAGGCATTCTTGCTTTTGTTGTTGTTGTCGTTGTTGCTGTTTTTATTTTTATTTTTATTTTTATTTTTAAAGATTTTATTTATTTATTTGACAGAGATAGAGACAGCCAGCGAGAGAGGGAGCACAAGCAGGGGGAGTGGGAGAGGGAGAAGCAGGCTCACAGCGGAGGAGCCTGACGTGGGGCTCGATCCCATAACGCTGGGATCACGCCCTGAGCCGAAGGCAGACGCTTAACCGCTGTGCCACCCAGGCGCACCTGTTGTTGCTGTTTTTAAAAAGCAGCTTTATTGGAGGTATAATTTACACACCATAAAATATATCCAAGTGTACGATTCAATGATTTTTAGTAAATTTATGGGAATGTTCCATCACCGCAGTTCAGTTCTAGAACCTTCTCATCATCCCTCAAAGACCCCACTTTCCTATTTGTTACCCCCAGACAACCACTAATCTACTTTTTCTCCCTTTAGATTTGACTTTCTGGACATTTCACACAAATGGAATCATACAATAGATGGTCTTTCACATCAGGGTTCCTTCCCCTAGAACAGTGGTTCTGAGGTTCACTCAGGGTGTAGCTGGTTTCTTTTTATTGCTAACTACTATTCATTCCATTCTATGACTGGTCCACATTTTGTTCACCAGCTGGTAGATATTTCTGCATTCACATTGAAGTGGTAAGACAGATTCTTTGGTCCAGCTTCCCCGGTAGCATAATTAGAAAAGAATTGCTAGGACCCAACCTCTCATTTATATATATGAAAAATATAATCCTGGTATAATTACTGCTCTTCTCTGTGATCTTTCTGTGATACTCCCATGAAAATAGTAAATAGTGAACCCTGTGCAAGTAGCAGAAAGCATCAATCCTTTGGCATTCTAGGTTGGACTGGAAGATGTTTCGCTCTTGACATTCATATTTGCCAAGGGAAGTCATATCTCCTTTGCTGCGTTTTCTTCACAAACGGTGCATTTAGAATTTTGATTTTTGTTTGGCCTAACAGTGATAACTGAAGTACTCTCAAAAATCCGAGTGCTTCCTAATAACATATTTAGTGGCCTACTTAACATAAAGCATGAGTCATCTATAGCCTTAAGCCTTAAAAAGTTGAAGGGAGTACATGTGAATTTATAGGCTTTTAGATTTATTATTCTATGATTTCTAAGACTGTGCTAAAAAATGAACCAGATACAACTGTTTATTTACAAAATCAGGCACTAGTTTGAGCTCTTAGATCAGTGAAAATCTAAAACAGAAAAAAAAAAAACGCCACTTCTTTTTTCTCTGGGACTTTTTCAAGGAGCTAGGGCAGACTTGTAAAAACTCCAGGTTCCTATTAAGTAGTGGTGTTTTTCTGTGTGTCGTCCAGAGAACAGACCAAATCAGAACTTTCTAACACTGCAAAAGTATGGACCTTTGAATAACCTTTCTTAGGAATCAGGAACCTTGACCAGCAGTTCGGTTAGGGCTGTTCCCTTGCACACCCCCATTCACCCTGCTTTGTGCCAACTCCTATAGCAAATGCATTCCTCGGAGGTTACGCTTGGCAACTTATGCTTAAAGATCCTCTTAGAAGGATTTCTCCAGTTGAGTAGAATCCCTTCTAGAAAAAGTTGGCAAACTCTGTGAAACTAAAGAGAAGACAATATGTCTCTTCGTGCCTGCAAGTTACAGCTGAAATTACACTTTCCTACTGGGGAAAAAAAGAGCATCAATATAACTTAAAGGTCTATTTTATTGATAACTTAGAATGCAAAGGATTTTATTTTTAAAACGCTAAAATTTGAAAACAAGATAGTCTAGATTAAATAATGTGGTTGTCCAAAGCTGAATGTGCTCATTTGGAACTCAGTTTTTTTCTGCTTGAAATGTCAGAACAACTTGCTGAAATCCCTGGGTGGGAGCACTGTGCTTTTGATGCTCTGTGATTGGATGAATTAATCCATTTCTACTGGTAATGTCTTTTTTTAAATTTTTTTAATTTGGTAAGGGTTTACAAATCTCTAGAACAGGTGCCTTTTTCTAGACTTCCACTGCCAGTGTCATTCTGAATGTCTCTTAAGAGTCATATACCATTGACAGGAATCTGTCTCCGTCCTTCCCACTTTCATATGCTCCAAAATTGGCAGGGACACGCTCCCCCCAGTTGTGTCTGTTCACCTGCAGGAGGAAGGCTTGATCAGCATTGAGCTGTGAGAGTCTTTGAATTATTTTGATAAGCTCACTCACTCATCACTCATGACGATATGATCTGTTTTAAGGAATTAGGTTTTACCCAGAGCCAGAAGCTGCTCTCACCCTGGTATCCTTCTGTGAGCTCCCAGAATTGGGGAGGATGCTTCCCTGTGCACGTGCACATCAGTCTGACGTCATCCTGGTGCAGGACGTGTCCCCACTGCTGCTGGGAGTGGCCATCTGGACAGACTTGGGAGTCACTGACCCAATAGTCTACGTGCAAATGGGCCACGGCGAAGAGTGGAAACATGTTACATAGCTAGAGAACGACTAAGGAGGGGATGGGTAGATGAGAGGAGGAATTCTAGGTTCATGAATTAGATTTAAATCTTGTGGCAAATTTTCTTAATTACTTAATTACTTCTTATATACTTCTATAGATTTCCTCCTACTTTTCCACTTTAGTGAATAATAAGTATGGTTAACTTTCTTAAGATGTTTAGGATTTCCCTGGGCCTCCTCTGTCACCATATTGAATGTCAGGCTTCCCTGGCTACTCTTGTGGCAACAATGGTTCTAATTGGCCTTTTAACAGTCCTGATTCCATCACTGTTTTGTGTTCTTTTGTTTGTCATTTACATTGTTTTGGGGGTCAATAATTTGAACAAAGGGAAACGAATCTAGCTAATTGTGACTTCCAGTTAGTTCTGATAAAATCAGTGAAGGCCCTTGGCTTTTGAAATCTCAGTTGTACTTTGCTTTGTCTAGGCTACTGTTGCATGATTATTGTTTTTAAAACAAAAGTATATAAGTTCACCTTTTTTAGCGTAGAGTTCTGTAAGTTTTGACAAATGGTTACAGTCATGGAACCACCATCATCATCAAGATATAGAACAGTTATGGGGCACCTGGGTGGCTGAGTCAGTTAAGCATCTGCCTTCAGCTTGGGTCATGATCTCAGGGTCCTGGGATCAAGCCTCACGTCAGGCTCCCTGTTCAATGAGGAGTCTGCTTCTCCCTCTCACTTTTCCCTCCGCTCCCCTGCCCCTGCTCATGGGCTCGCTGTCTCTCTCAAATAAATAAATAAATTCTTTAAAAAAAGACATAGAGCAGTTATGTTATCCCCTCCCTAAAAAAATTCCCCTGTGTCCCCTTTGTAGTTAATCCGTCCCCCACTCCCAGTCCCCAGGTAACCACTGATCTGTTTTCTGTGCCCATAATCTCGAATTTTCTAAATCTCATCCAAGTAGAACTACAGTATGTAGCCTTTTGGATTTGGCTGTTTTCGGTCAGGAACAGCTTTGGAGATTCACCCACAGTGTGTGGGTCAGTACTTCATTCTTCTTATTGCTGAGTAGGAGTCACCTGTGGATGAATATTTTGATTTTTTCCAGTGTTTGGCAATGAGAGACATTTGTGATGTGTGGAACATAGACCTTCATTTCACTTGGGTAAATACCTAGAAGTGGGATTGCTGGGTTGTACAGTGAGTGCTTAACTTTATAGGGAATGGACTTAGAGTTGTCCAACGTGACTGCCCACTTTGCATTCCCATCAGCCTCAGACCGGAGTTCCAGCTTCTCCAAATCCTCATCCACACTTGCTATCGTCCGTCTTTTACCTCCTTTACTGGATGAGTTTTTTAAATGAAGTAAATCATGTTGGAGCTAACATATTCCAGGATGAGTTTAGGAAGCTAAAGATATTTTGTAGATTCCTGAACGTTTTATTCTTAAAATATTTTATAAAGTCACAAGAGAAATTTTCCAAAAGGGTACCTTCCTCTTAAATGTTGCAAAAGACTATAAGATACATGTCATTGACATAGGCTTCTTTTCGTGTTCTCTTCACTGACAAATCCCAGGTGGTTTTTGAGTTGATTGTTAACTGAGTTCAAAAACAGGAGGAATAGTTGACTGATGGGGTAGTGACTGGGGGTGGGGGTGGGGGTGGATAGTGTGGGGACAGCTGGGCTTAGGCTTTGACACTTCCCAATGATGCCCTATAATCAAATGTTCTCAATGGGCTGTGGATGTCAATATGATTATTTAGAATTCTTTGTGCATGATGGGTCAGACCCTTCAAGAAGCACTCCTTATGCACTGTCCCGTTTAATCCTCATGTAACTGTGACAAATTCAACAGTTGCATCTGAAATTTTCAGTTGGGGAAGCTGAAGCCTAGGAAGTTTGGAAACTGTTCCGCAGCCACCCAGCGAGTGGGAAGTAGAACAGTCTTGTGGGCAGTACCGACCAAGTCCAAAGCCGCCATTTTTTAAAAAATTTTTTGTATTATATCATGTTAGTCACCATACAGTACATCCCTGGTTTTTGATGTCAAGTTCGATGATTCATTAGTTGCGTATAACACCCAGTGCACCATGCAATACGTGCCCTCCCCACCATTTTTAAGCCATGAAGCCATATTGCCTCTGTCCGTGGAGTAAATGTATTGGGACGAAAACATCTCCTCGTGCTCCTGAGGGACACACGGGGCACTCGCAGCAGGAGTCACTTGACTGTTACCCAGTGACCTGGCTACAAAACTAGCTCAGGCCCAAGAAAGTAGGCTGAGAAATCCACTCATAGGGCCGCAGAAGGCGAGGTAACGAGCTGGAAAGAGCCAGCCGACTCAGGCTTGAGATTCACGGCCGTCACGAGCTAGCGGTTTTGCTTCATCTTGCTCAGCCACATTTCCTCATCTGTAAAGTGGGAACAATAACACCGACCTCTCAGGGTGTATGTGAGGATTATTAAAGGAAGCAAACCCTAGCCTGTATGCAGTAGGCGCTCAGCAGACTCTGGTCCCTTCTCCCCAGTGTTCCCCTAGACGGGAATAGAGTCATGTGATTTGTTCCTTTTTGCAGTATAGTTGCTATACTGGGCACTGGGTGAAATCTTCAGCTGTTTTCAAAATTTCAAATTATGCCAATGAACAATGAAGATGGTTTCTTTCATTACAAAGACCCTTGGATCTAAGGTCAGTCTCTCTGGGTTCAGGTGGAGAGGTCAGTTGATGACCTTGAAAAACTGGTATCACTGTTTTATGAGTTGGTTGCACTTTACATACGTACGTGGGTGGATTTAGATATAGCTGTAGATATATAGATAACAGGTGTAGTGGTACGGTATGTTAAAATGATTAATTTTGACAATACATGGAAAATGGTTTTTTAGTAAATGGCACAGTGTTTGTCAATCCCACTTATTTGTATATTGTGTGTGCCAATATTTCAATCCTTTCTGCAAAATGAAATAGCTTTTCTTTCCTAAGAGCTTTCTATGGCATTGGCTATGATGTAAATATCTGTATATAAATGAGTATTGAAAATGAATAAAATTAATTCTACTTAAAAAAGCTTAGATTATTACTTGAAAACAATGTCATTATTACTGGAGCTGAGGGTTAACGTGCATGTCTTCTGATACAGTGGGCGTCGTTTTCAGGTGAAATGCACAGTCACCTGAGATTTAGCCAGCTGACACTGGATGTCACCATTGTGCTGTGTAATGTAGCAGCAGAACAGGTGTGCTATTTAATATTCAAGACACGGTCAGTCTCTTCAAGAGTTGGGAGATATGTCAGCGTTCTTTCCCTCGTATAACCTAATTACCAAGTTTCACTTTTCTTGCAACTTACTTTTTCAGCTTCCAATATCTAAGCCTTCTAGAGGAGTGACCAAGAATGGTGATGAAACAGGATTCAATATTGTTAGCTCAGAACTCAGAAGCGGTGCTACCACCAGTCAGGGCTCTTGGTTGCAAACCAGTCAGTTAAGTTCATTGACTCTGGAGAACTTCAGTTGAAAAGGAATTTCCTGGCTTGGAAATGGGAGAATCCAGTGTGCTGGTACCTCAGCAAAGATCAGGCTGTCATAAGAGTAGGAGAGAGTCCTGGCATTGCCACTGGTCACTAGATGCCACCCCTGGTGTTCCTGCCATCTGGACACAAGTCACTGCTCTGTGCCAGACTCCTTCCCTTCCCAGAATTATCTGGGTTTTCACTGCCTCCAGCTTCAGCGAGCCCCAGGGCCAATCCCTTACTGGCATTTCCAGACGGGAGCACCTAGTTGGCGGAGTCTAGGTGTGAGAACTGTGCCCTCGCCCCAGGCAATGAGGAAGAACAAGTAGGGGACTTTCCTGCAAAGACTCATACGGGTGGGGATCCCCCGTATCTGGGAAGGAGCCCACACACCATGCATCCACCTTCGTGCTTTCCAGTTCACACCCCCAGAAGTGAGTTGAGAATACTGCTATGCAGTCAACTGAAATTATTGTCCCTTCTGTGCACTGACCTGGAGTTGCATATTCCTTGTGGCAGCTGACAGCATCCCCCACTTTGCCACACCCTGCCTTCCCTTCAGCCTTGAGGGGGCCGTAGCAGCCAAGGCTAGACCTGTTCTAAGTAGCTAAGGAGACACCTCCTTAGGCACCGGAAGTCTTAGCAAGTTTCGGTCTATTAAAAAAAAAAAATCCCTGGGACATTAAAAGAGAAAGAAAAAGAAATGGTAGGCTACACTGTGTACCTTATTGCTCTTAGAGCACTAGTCTAAGCAAATTCCAGCCTCTTCTCTTGCCGCCCCCTTTGCCTAGAACCCTCTTGTCCCAGGTGGCCACACAGCATCACCTCCTTTCATTCCAGTCTTTTGCTTAAATGCCACCTCTTCAGATTGGCCTTCCCTCGTCACCCATCCAGAACAGCACCTCGTTGTATTCTGTTACCCTTTCTACTTTTCTTCCTCATGCTTGTCCCCACCTCTCATTACGTTCCCTGTGTATTCACTGTTTGGTGGAACGTCTGTCTCCCCTCTGAACTGAAAGTCCCACGAAGGCTGGGTATCTGGCACACCACTGTGGTCACAGCACCTCACACAGCTGTCTTCAGTAAATATTTGATCTATGGATGAATCAACCAAAGGTTAAATAAAGGAAGAAAATACCTTTGTTGGAAGCTCTAGAATATAAACAGTGCCTGTATTCATTTCCTAGGATTGCTGAAACGAAGTACCACCGACTAAGTGGCTTAAACATAGTAATTGCTTGTCTCACAGTCTGGAGGCCGGAAGTCCAAGGTCAAGGTGTTGGCAGGGTTGGGTTTTTCTGAGGCTGTGAGGAAGGCTCTGTTTCATGCTTCTCCTCCAGCTTCTGGTGGTTTGCCTGCCATTCTGGGTGTTCCTTGGCAGGTACACATGTCACCTTGATCTCCACCTTCGGCTCTACATGGCATTCTCCTGTGTGCATCTGTGTCCGAATTTTTATAAAAACACCAATCATATTGGATTAGGGGACCAGCCTACTCCAGTGTGACTTCATCTTACCTAATTACATCTGCAATGGTCCTGATTCCTAAGAAGATCACATTCGGAGATCCTGGGGCGGTTAGAACTTCAGCATATGAATGGGGAGGGAGCAAAATTCAACTCCGTAACAGTGCCTCGTATGTGTTTATTGTATAATGGATAAGCCATTCCTATGTCATTAAACAGAGAAGTAGGTTTAGTTACATTATCCTGGGTGCCCAATGATGTGTTGAGTTATTGCACAGACTACAAATAATGTGTATGAATTGCTTTGTAAATTGGAAACTATTCATTAGACGTTAGCATAATCAGTTGAGGATGTTGATGAATTATTGATGTGTTATTGAGAAAGAACCAATCCCGTGAATTTGCTAGTCTTAAAATACCAGAAGCAGATTTTCCTTTATAACCTAGCTGGGTCTGCAGACTGTTTAAAATATTACCTGGTTCTTCTCTACTACTCAGACTGCTTATCAGCAATAATTGTGGATAATGGATTCATATTTTATTTACTCATTTGACAAACACATACAAATCACTTATTATATGCTATGCACTGTTTTAGGTGCTGGGAAAAGGTTAACTTGCAAACAACCCCATGTTGTTTATTATTTCTATCATTATTAATTATTAATCTTATCTAAATTTTACTGATAAGGGAACTGAGGCACAGAGAGGTTAAGAAACTTGCCCAAGTTTCTGAGTGGCAGTTCCTGAGTGGCAGAGTCAGGCCATGAAACTAGGCAGTCTGCCTCCAAACCTTTTCACTGTAGAATGTTCTTTCTTCACAGAAAGTCGCATGGAAAAATTCAGTGTGTGACAGAACAAAGCAGAACTGCTTTGGTTTAAGTTAAGATGGCAAAGCCCTGTCTACTTAGCACCTCCCCTTCCCCTTGGGAGCCCTGTGTGCAGAGCCCTGATCTAGGAAATAACACCTCTTGGCGTGATGCCACTTATAAGCTGTCTTCAATCCACTCTAGCGTAAAACAAATACAATTCTTTTCTCACTTTAATTAACTGATTGTGTTCTATTTTGAAAATTTTATCTGCCTAATCTACTTCTGGCAGAAATAAAATGCTAAGATGGATTTTCCCCAGGAAGGTAACGCCATATGGCAATTTGGACTTTGCTGGCTTAAGTTCCCCTTGGGTTTCTTTGTACAAATCAAGGACTGTGATCACAAAAATTTTCTGAATCAAAGAGAAATGGAATTTGATTTTGTTTGAATAGAGTTGGATATAAACTTTGCAACCAGATTGGCCTAAACCACCCCCTCTGTTATAGGCTGTGTGTCTTCTGTGGTTATTAATAATATTAAATAATAAGAGCGACAATATTAACTGTTACTGTCCATCAAGTGCCTGCTATAACCAACGAACTAAAAACAAAAAACAAAAAACCTTCAATTTTACAACTCTAGGTGTTTTATCCCTATTTTACAGATATGGGTAAGTTGAGGCTAAACTTTTATGTGACTAGTTTAAGATGGCCCAACCAGTGAGAAGAGGTACGATGTTTTGAGAAATATCGGTGATTAAGGAGCAGAATTCCTGATATTAAGAATAAAAGGCACAGAAAAGAATATGCTTAGGATATATAACGTGGGGCCCGAGGTGATTTTCAAATTATGAAAGACTGTGAGAATGCATTTGGGATCCATTCTGAAGAGTGATTCATTCCTAGGCTGAAACGCCTCTTATCATTTGTTAATGTACACGGTGTGTAACATACTAAAAAGAAAGAAAAGGTATGCAAATCAATCAAATGAGACCATAGATCTGGGGGGATTGAACTGGAGAACAAAACAGAACTCAGACCAAATTGATTGTTCTCCTCACCTTTTTTCCCTACAGACCTGCTCCCACCCTCTGCCACACCCTAACCCAGGGGTCAGCAAACTTCTGTAAAGGACCAAGATAGTAAATATTTGAGACATTGCTTGCCACATATTTTCTCTGCCGCCACCACACAACTCTGCTGTTATAAAGCAAAACCAGCATAGACAGTATGTACATGAATGGCTGTGGTTATTGTAGAGTAAACCTTCACGTATGAACACTCAATTTGAACTTCATATAATTTTCATGTAGTACTTGTTTTGATTTTTGTTTTGTGTGTGCGTGTGTGCGCATTCATGTCGGGCCATTAAAAAACGTTAGAACCGTTGTTAGTTCGTAGGCGGTGTAAATAGGTGGGAAGCCAGATTGGGCAACCGTGGTTTGCTGACCACCACTCAAGCTTGACCATCCCCTTCTGGTTTTCAAGCACATCGCTTATTGTCTCTACGGGTGTTTCTTTTATTTCAGACTGCACTTAAATGCTGTTTTGGACCAGGTACTTCATCCTGGAAGAGACTTCAGAGGACCAAGTACCAGAGGTGATCGCACCCACATTCTGCAAAAGCAGCCTTGCTGACTTGCAGCTGCCAGATCGACTGCAGGCGAAACAAAGAGAAGCCATTGTGGCTGTCTAAGAGGATTTATAATAAAATGGAAAATTCTTGGCATACTCTGTCAATTTCATTGAAGATTAAAGGATAAATGCAGGGCTTAGACTTATCCCAGTAGCTATCTAGTTTTAAAGTGATGCTAGCAAATAATGAAAATTCTTTGTGTGTTTTTCCAGCATAGGTCATTGCTAAATTTTAATTATTTTTGTTGTTTTTATCTCACTAGGGAAGCCAGCCTTAATGTGAGAGAAACACCCTTGAACTTGTCATCCAAAAGACAAAGGCTCGAGGTTCAGCTCTGTTCGTTTTATGGTGACCTTGGTTAAGTTATCACCCACGGGAGTCTTGGCTTCCTTATCAGTAAGATGAGATGAATAATCCTACCTCACAGGGCTTTTCATTTTCTTTGATTTTTTTTAGTTCTTTACTATTTATTAGGGAAATTGCAAACAGAAACAAAATAGAAGAGCCTAGTGAACCCCATGTGCCCTTGACCCGCTTCAACGATTCCCTGCATTTTGCCAGAATTCTTTCATTTTTACCCCACCCCATTTTTTTCTCTCTGCTAGAGCATTCTACAGCAATTCCAAAAGTAATATTTCAGTATGTATGACTAACGGAAAAGATCTTTCTAAAGAATATCATAATTCTAATATCATACCTAGCGAAATTACAATGACTCTTTCATATCATTTGTTAGCCAGGCAGACTTAGTTTCCCCGGCTGTCTCAACAATGTCTTTATATAACTGGTTTACTGGAATCAAGAGCCAAAGAAGATTCATATATTGCATTTGGTCATGTTTCTTAAGACTCTTCCTTTATGGCAATTTTTCCTTCTCTTCTTCCCGTCTTTCTTCCTGTAATTTGGGGAAGGAACTAGTTATTTGTCCCATAAGATGTCCCATAATTTGGGTCTGGCCGATTGCATCCTTCACTCTTGTAGACTCATTGAACACGTTTCCTCTTGTTCCAGTACTTACTGTCCTTAGGTACGGAGGCTTGATGAGATTCAAGTTCACTTCTTTTTTTTTTTTTAAAGCATACTCTGTAGGTGATGCTTTCTACTTGTGATTGTACCACATCTAGAGGCGAAATGTTTGGGTGTCTCTTTCCACTAATGTCAAGATTGATTAGTGAGGTTCCCCAGGTTAGTGCATTCTTCATCAACCGCTCACCTAGTGATTTTAGCACTGGTTGGTGTCTGTTGTTCAGATCCGTTCTTCATTAAGAGGTTGCAAAATGCAGGTCTTCTAATTCTCTCAATCCACTTGGATTTATTAGCAGGAATTCTTTAGAAAAAAAAATCAACTATTTGGTTACCATGAAATATAGTTCATAGAAGCAAGGCAAGATAAATGCTTGTTGGTGACTCTTCACTCCCTCTTTTGAGCTGATGTTAGTATAATGGCGGCCTCTCTCCATTGAGATGGGTGATGATGGTTGCTGTTGGTGGTGGTTTTTCTCCTTCACCATGATTTCAGGAATTTCAGAATCCTTTATATTTCTCAATCCTTCACAGTCATTTCTCTATCAGGTTGGCTTTTGTGTCTTATTTGAGTAGTATTTGATCACTTTTTGCCTTCCGGTAGAACAAGGTATCTCGAGCTTACCTTGTACATTTCTTGTCCCAGACTTAAATCACTCAAAAGGTCATGGTTTCTTTTTAGTAGAAAATGGTAATACTGAGACTGCAGTCTGGACACGAGGAGTGTTAATTGCTTATATTTCTAAATTTTTGAGTGGCTAGACCTAGAATATACATTTTTAAAGGAAGATAAATCATTATTTTCCACTCATCATTTCAGTTTGGATTGTAAGGTTTTTACAGAACATTTTTTACTCTAATTGTAGGGGCTTTTTCTTTTATGCTCAGAATCTTGGTTCTTAATGAGGTTAAGACAACGACTTTGTGGCTTTATTCTACATCCAGTGTTTCTGTGGGTGAGTGCGCATAGACATATTCTAGTTTCCAAGTAGCAACACCAATATTTCCACTAACAGTGTTATTAGTGAGTATAGTTTAAAATTGTTTTGCAATTCTTTTTGCTCCTAGGGCATCGCAAACCTGGGATAAATAGTCCCTGGCATGTGCTTTAAAGTCACTTCAAATAATTCTTGTGGATATGTCACCAACTTGATATGCATTTGTTTTATTTATTTCTTTTCGAAGGATTTCATTTTTTTCTTTTTAAGTTAGTTTTACTTTATAATTAGGTAAAATAATTACGCTGTTCAGTGTCAAAACTTAGATCTCAGATTTTCTATTCACCTCTCCCATCTTTTAGAAATTATGATACTGTAGATGCTTTATATATCCTTTTCTGCACCATTTTTTTTTTATTGAATAATGCATCCTAGAGAAGACCCCATAGCAGTAGATGATTCAACCAGTCCTCTTTTTGTGGGTATTTTGGCTTTTCCCAAGATTTTCCTATTACAAATAATTCTCCAGTAGATGACCTTTATAGGCTATTGAGAGATAAAGTATACATGAATATATGTAGATGTGCATACAAGTGATATATACATATGATTTTGTTATAATATATTGTTTTTGTCCCATAGTCATTTATTAAGCACTTATGATGTGTTAGAATATAAACAGGAATAAGATGTGGTCGGTCTCTGGTCTTTAGGTTTTATAGTCCAATATGAGGTGAAGTAAAAAAAAAAACATTTTACATTTTTCCTACATTTTTCCTTCTCAGATAATTTGATTTTTATGCTTCTAATCAATGAATGCTTCAGCTGGTGCTGTTTTTATATTAAATTAATTCCCGGATTTATGGATATATACACATAACAATAATTTATAAAATCTTCTACTGTATTTCATTACCGTGCTAATACAGAACTTCTTTTACTTAGTTTATGAGCGATATTACCATATCATTAAAGACGTTAGTTTTGTCTAACCAATTTATGTTACCCTAGAGCCAGAATTCACAATGACAACAGTCACAGGGACCACGGAGGTCCCCCCAAGGGATAAAAGGGAAGATAATTCTGCCTTGTATGAGTCCACATCAGCTCACGTTATTGAAGAAACCGAATATGTGAAAAAGGTATGCAGGTGCTGGGAATCATATTAGCATGACATGATTTTTTGAAATGCAACCTAATATGGATTGTTGGGCTTTGTTTCTCCCTCCGTAGAACCCGTGAGGACACATATGGCAAAGGACAATCCCAATAGCTGACATTTCAACACGTTTAGTCACCTCTCTTGAGGACACGAACCTCTGTTCCCTCACATGGAGTAAAACTGAATAATGGGCCAGAAGGGTTCAGAACACCTATCAGCACTTAATTTGCCCCACGCTATTCACCACTGCACTTCTTACCATTTTATATCATTTCTCGGTTGTTTCACGAGTGTTGATACTGTGTTCCCGAGTAGATGTTTACGTGTCTCGCTGAGTTTCCGTCTCTCCTTATCCCCTTCCTTTTCACAGTTCCGGGTTGCTCTCCCCAGTGACACATCTTGGCATGTTACTTCATTAAAAATGTGAAATCTTATGAGAATCCAGGGATAATGGCTGACAAAAGTATATATTCTTAGGAACTGCTTCTTAGTGCAGATGGAAACATTTGGGCAGAGATAGTTGTTAACTTATTCGGATCGATTAATTCATCTTTGAGTGTCTTGCAATTCCATAGGTCACTAAGACATGGGGCTTATATTTCATGCATAAGTTTGTATGATCTCCTCTTAGTAATTATTCTGTAGTAATTACTAAATAGTAATTATTCCGTAGTAATTACTAGCTAGTAATTATTCTCTAGTAATTACTAGCTAGTAATTATTTTGTAGTGATTACTAAATAGTAATTGTTTTATAGTAATTACTAAATAGTAAATTAGTACTAAATTACTACATAGGAAAAATGGAATTAAATAGTACTAAATACTAATTACTAAACAGTAATTATTTTGTAGTATAATATTCATTTAGGTTATATTTTAGGTTTGGCTGAGAAAGAATTATAAAGACGTAATGTTCATTTTCTGTAATCTAAACAATATTAGCCTAAATGCAAGGCAGGTTGGTGGTGGCAGTTATTTAAATCTGAGATCAGTATTTATGTATTACTTTCTAGATAGATCAGGGCTACTGTAGCTGGGATAAAGAAAAAAAGTATTTGACATTAAATGCCTTTGAAAAAAAATAAAATATTTTTTTCTTCTAGATCCGAACTACTCTGGAAAAGATCCGAAATCAAATTTTTAAAGATGAAGTAGGACGTAACAGTACAAATCACAAACTAGAAACAAAGGTAATAAATTGATCAAAATGTACCACTTTATTCCTTCAGTAAATAAACATAAAACAGTGTAAACCTTATTTAAATAACTTTTTAAGATAATTATTAAATTATCCTTTGAAGCTTTGAATGATGAATGTTAAATATTTTGTCAGTATCTAAAGATGTTAATGGGCATATGTATGAAATATTTAACCACAGATGTTATTAGTAGGCTCAGATTGGAATGACTAGACCTTACTTGAATATTTTAAATGGGGCTTACTTATCTAAAGTATATGGGAAGACATCAGCCCAGCCAGGGTATATGGCAGCAACGTCTCCCAAAGACAGCTGGGGGTAAAACCTTTTAGGCTCACCAGGGTCACACCAATGGGCACAGAGTTGAAGCCGTTAGGCTTTTAGGTCAACTGATCAGACAATTGATAAAACTTGAATTTCCCTCTCCCCTTTGACTGGCCTTATATTCTTAACTGCAAGCAATCTACACTTAGCCTGGTCTGGATTATACCAGGTTAGAGCTCATCTGAGCCAAGTGCCCCTCATCAGTGTCCATGTTGTCCACTATATACTATGGCCACAGAGAATGCAGAACATAGGATGTGAGGCATAAACTTTGTTCCCTTTATCATCCTCAGTCTCCCAAACTAAGACAACTAGCTCCAAATATTTTCTTATATTAAGTTCTCAGAAACTAGAAAAAAAAGCTTAATGTTTGTGAATGGTGAGAAAGATAAAAAATTCCATTTTGGTTATATTGAGTTGTTTATTGAAGACCTCTAAGTGGAGGTTCCTAATGGGTACTGCATGTCTGATTCTGGGGTTGAAGGTAGAGGTCTGGGCTCAAAGGTCCAGGCTACAGGGCAGAGATTTGGGGAATAAGGATAGCATTTAAAGTTCTGAAATTGGATTAGATCACCAAACATGTGAGTATGGATAGAAATGACAGGGACACCTAGGTGGCTCAGTCAGTTGAGCATCTCACTCTTGGTTTTGGCTCAGGTCATGATCTCATGGGTCCTAAGACTGAGCCCCTCCTCCGGCTCCACGCTCAGAGGGGAGTCAGCTTGAGGATTCTCTCCCTCTGCCCCTCCCCCCAAGCGTGGGAGTTCTCTTTCTCGCTCTCTCAAAAATAAATAAATAAATAAATCTTAAAAACCAAAAGAAACGACAGAAAATTTGAGCATTGAGTTCTGAGATATCCAACACTTAGGAAGAAGAAGAATCACCATCGCAGGCTGGGGAAAGAAGCTAGCGAATTAGAAGGAAAACCAGGAGAGACTGGAGTCACTGAAGACAAGTGAAAAGGGGTTTCAGAAAGGGGGGAGGGGCTACTGTGTCAAATGGTGCCTATGGGCCAAGTAAATTGAGGAGTGAACATTGACCACTGGCTGTACAATGGGGAGGTTGTTGGTGACCTTGGCAGGATTAGCTTCTTAGGAGTGGAGATGAATCGTGCTGCTAGTGTGTCTGCCTTGGTCATCTCAAACCTCAGATGGTCAGCGGACAGATAACCTCAAAGTACCTGCCCCTTCCCCACAATATCTGAACAATGTCCATGTAGGAATTTTGTCATCATGATCTTGGGCTTTGCTACTCTCCAAGTGTGGGCTTCAGTCCCAGCAGCAGCAGCAGGATTGGGGAGCTCTTTGGAAATGAAGTATCCAGGAAAAAATAGCATGAAGCAGATACTGTTTGGAGGGCAGGTGACATTTACTGGAAAAAATTGTATAATCACTTCTTTTCTTTTTTTTAAAGGTTTTATTTATTTATTCATTCAACAGAGATAGAGACAGCCAGCGAGAGAGGGAACACAAGCAGGGGGAGTGGGAGAGGAAGAAGCAGGCTAATAGCGGAGGAGCCTGATGTGGGGCTCGATCCCATAACGCCGGGATCACACCCTGAGCCGAAGGCAGACGCTTAACCGCTGTGCCACCCAGGCGCCCCTGTATAATCACTTCTAATTCTACTATCTAGAGATAACCATTATTAACATTTGCTATGTACATCCTTCCATTTTTTTCCTATGTATTATTTTGTATGTATGGCTCTTTCTCTTTCCATAAAATGGTGTTACTGTATATACTGTTTTGTATCCTGCATATTTCACGTAGAAGTTATGTTGTTCACATTTTCCCATGTCAATAAATATTCTTCTATGGCTTTAAAAAAAAAAAAAAGAAAGAAATGCAACATCTAGAGCCCCACTCCAGACCTCTTGAATCAGAATCTGCATTTTAACCAGATCTATCATCAAGTGACTCATTAAAGTTTAAGATACTCTAATCCATGACCTGTGTAGCTATCTTCTGCTACCAGCAACCTGCCTTCTACAAGAGTCTTTCCATCAACTATTTAACAAATTAAAAAACAAAATAATTTCTGTATACAGAGAGTGAGAGTATATAGTAGGGCCTGGAGTAGAATAAATAAAACCCTGATGGAATTATAGTGACTGTATTATTTATATGCACCATATTCTTTTTTGTTTTTGTTTTTTATTTCTGTGAATAAAACCCATATTTTGTACTGAAAAGAATATTGGCTTTGTCAGACAAACTTGGATTCTAATTCAGGTTCTGGTAGTTATTTTAGGTATAACCTCAGGCTTATTAGTGAAACACTCTCATCCTCAATTTCCTCCTCTGTATAATGGGCATAGTGCCTTCTAGTGGTTTAAGTATTCAGACAAAGGGGCGTTTATAAAACATCTAAAATATTGCATGGCACATGATAAATGCTTACGAAATAAAAGTTATTATTTTAAAATTGTTTCATTGTAGGGTATGTAGAATTTTGTAATTCGTTAGTCTGTCTTGAAATAATCTGGAGGAGCAGAAAGCACAGGATGGATCTCTCTCACTTACTGCCTAAACCTGGGCTCAGTACCTCACTTTTCATATCTGTAAAATTGATGTAGTTGAGTTAGATAATTTCAAATTTCCTTTCCACTTCAGCGTGTCCTTGATTCCGGATGAGGTTTATCTTACGCTCTAAGTGTATTTTCAGTGGGCTAGGGTTTACACTGTGTCACACTGGCAGTAACATTCAGTTCTGATATCTCTGGAAATTTAATATGGGGTAATTACAGTGAAGCATCATTGAACATTGAATATCGTGTATTGTAACTATGAGGCCTGATTATATTAGTTTGTAATACAGTGTAACCAAAATGCATTTCTGTCTGCAACTTAAATAAAAAAAGGAAAAAAATTGGCCTTGTAGATATATTCTTTATCTCCTTAAAAGGACTTAATGGTATATTTTAAACTATAGGAAATAGAAAAAGTATAAAAGATGTACCTCTACTTTTTTTTTTAACATAAGAATCTAATCAAATTTGAGCAAATCCAGGGACCAGCTGCTTCATCGAGAATTCCCCATTGATATTTGAAATTCAAAAGATGTATTTTATTTGTGCTGACCTGAATCTTATTTTGGTATATGTAATAGGGAGTGATAATTATTGTTGTCAAAGTTTGTAGAAGAAAGGAATAGTCAGGTTGATGATTTTCGTGTTTGTTCATTTCAGCACTGTCGAAACATTCAAAAGGGCTCTGATTCTGAAACGGACCCCTCCTGTTGCAGTCCGGACCTACTCATGGAAAGGATGAAAGGAAAAGAACAGCAACTCTTAGAAATGAACAAAGAAAATGAAGTATTGAAAATCAAGGTATGGCTATCAGGAGAAATTTCTTTTCTTTTTTTTTTTTTTAAAGATTTTATTTATCTATTTGTTGGGGGAGGGGCAGAGGGAAAGGGAGAGACAGCATCTCAAGCAGAGTTCGTGCTGAGCACGGAACCTGACATGTGGCTCAGTCTCATAACCCTGAGATCACGACCTGAGCTGAAACCAGGAGTTGGACGCTTAACCGACTGAGCCACCCAGGTGTCCCTATTAGGAGAAATTTCTAATTTTGTATTTTTGAGCCAATAAGATAGTTTCATGGATGTGTTAAAGCAGACAGGCATCCTTATACATTCACAGATCCACACGTATGCTCACCTGCATGAAGAAACACTTTTCCGTTTTATAAATTAAATCTCAGTGTTTTATTTTGGAGACTACTTTTACTATTGAAAAGATTTTACGGAAGTTTCAGTTGTGCAAGACGAATCAGTTCTAGAGATCTGGTGTGTAGTGCCTGTAGTTACTACAGTGTCTTACACTTAAAAATGTGTTAAGAGGGTCGGTGTCATGTTATGTGTTCTTGCTAAATAATTTTTAAAAGTCCTTCATGTTTAACGCATATTAATTAGAGCACTCAGGGGCACGTGGGTGGCTCAGTCAGTTGAGCATCTGCCTTCAGCTCAGGTCATGATCCCAGGGTCCTCAGCAAGGAGCCTGCTTCTCCCTCTGCCTGCCACTCCCCCTGCTTGTGCTCACGCACGCTCTCTCTCTCTCTGACAAATAAATAAATTAAATTAAATAAAAGTGGGATGCCTGGGTGGCTCAGTCAGTTGGGCCTCCGCCTTCAGCTCAGGTCATGATCCCAGGGTCCTGGGACCGAGTCCCACATCGCACTCCCTGCTCAGCGGAGAGTCTGCTTCTCTTTCTCCCTCTGCCTCTTCCCCCCCAGCTTGTGCGTTTTCTCTCTCTCTCTCAAATAAAAAAATAAAATCTTTAAAGAAAATAATTAGAGCACTCAAGGTCAAATGTCTCATTATTTTGTTTAATCCGTTGTTGGCTGCTTTATTTATTTATTGGTTTATTATATATGCAGTCCTGCGATGACGATCTCCATAGGTAAATCTTTGTGGCCATTCTTGATTATTTCTTTGGGTTAAATCCCTTGAGAGATTCATGACAATGGCCCTTAATCCTCATATCTTGTCCCACTGCTGTTTTAGGAAAACGCATCTTCTAGTCCTGTTGTGGACATCAGTGATAAAAGGAAATAAATGTATAAGCTGATGAGGCACCGTGGAGCCCTTCGCAGGGTGCAGTTTATGAATGCAGGGCACTGATTTGGGAGCTTTGGATTGGCCCGGTCGGTGAAAATCCTTCTGCGTGACAGTTTCCCTAAATAGAGTGTTTCTCATTTTACGTTTTCCTCTTGCCAGATATAGTGTCTTTTCTCCCATCTACTGTCTAGGAGGTGGTGCAAATGGTACAGTTACAGCCTCTCTGTTCTCAGTCGCCTGTCAAACTGTTCTGCCTTTAACCCTTTCTGCTGTAAATGTCAAAACATGACCTCTTTTCGTAGCTGGAAGCCTCCAGACAGGCAGGAGCAGCGGCTCTGAGAAATGTGGCCCAGAGATTATTTGAAATCTACCAAACACAGTCTGAAGAAGTTAGAAAGAAGCATGAGGATGGTAAACACTTACTCGAGGTACTGAGCTAGCGGCTTGTCTGTCTGTTGGAGAACTGACACCCCAGCGTGTGTGTACGTGTGTTGGTTCACACCTCTCCTTTTAAGGTTAGATGTAAAATCAGCAATGGCTCATGACTTGGGCAAGCCTTGGACAGGGCAGGGTGCCCATCTTCTATGCTGATCTCTCCCCACCCCTGCTTAGCCTGGCACCCAGACATTGTCCAGCTGCTGCGTTGCCACTCTCGCTCAGAGCCCTGGGGAGCACAGGTGGGAGGGGGCTGTGCCCCCCTGCCTAGAAATCAGGGCTGTCCTGGTGCCACCGGCCAGTGACTCCTCTTCTGGTTCTGCTTTTGGCTAACGAGATGGCCTAGGCAGAGTCATTCTCCCTCTCTGGAGTTGGATTTCCTCGTCTCTACAATGAAAGAGTTGGGCTAGATCAATGGTTTCAAAATGGTTTTGACCCTAGAATACGTTCTTCAAATTAAAACAAACAAACAAATGTATGTGTACCTTTATATTCTAAAATACATATTTCTTATTTAATGTATAACTATATAAATTAAAATATTTTAAACACATAAATACATATATGTGTATATCTGTGTGTGTATATATATCATAGACATACACACGCAGACACACACAGATACACGCATACTTTTTTTGTTCGTTTTTAAATCTGAAGTATACATTTTAGGACCAATAAACCTTTATCTGGAGAATGTACTAGGACTGGAAAAGGAAAAAAATGTGTGTGTGTATGTATGTGTGTTCACCCGGACTCAAAACAGGGAACTCCCTGATGCTGGGGTGGGGTGCCTAGGCTTCTGCCAGCTCAGGCCTTGCAGAGGTCCCCAGGGGAGCACAGCGGGAAATGCATTGTGCGGGTGACACACCTTCATGCTTCCGGATGTGGTGGTGATGGTCGGAAACTCACATGCAGGCAGGGTGCAGATAAAGAACCTTAGTGAATGACGTGAGCCAACTTGTGTGGACCTGAGTGCTCTACGTGGGTGAATGGACATGGCCTGTCAGGAAGGGAATGCACACATGTTCTGCAAAGGGGCCTCAGCCCCAGCCTTGAATTGCCTGGCAGGAATGCCCACCTGGGCTTTCCAAGGGAAGGAAGCTAGACACTTTCTTCTACTGGTAAAATCTCAAATTTTATGAAATATAAATGCTGATGTGTGTGTGCATGTCGGGTAGACGTCAGTTGAGACACTCGCAAGTGTGGCCTGTGGGCTGCCAGATGAAGACTTTGCTTCTATGGTCTTTAGCACAACTCCTGCGATAGGCCTGGGAAATAACTCCCAACACCGTGGGGATCATTATTGTGCTTTTATGACACTTTCTGATTAAAAATAAAATATTAAAAAAATGAAACTTTTTTACTTGAACATATAAGATTTTGTGTTCTAATTAAGTTTCGTTGAGAAAAAGTCAAAAATTTCTTCATCTTCAATTAGCATCTCTCTTTCTTGTACCAGTAGGGCTAACATGTTTTAAGGTAACAAATGTAAACATTCTAGGGATAACACTAATATATTATTAATTCCACATTGCTTTAGCACTGTTGCAGCCCATCGGGTTTCTTTTGAAGGAAACACTAAATTCAAAAGAGTAATTTGAATCAAGTGTGAATTATTAAGTTTTTTTGGCTACTCAGAATTATAGAGGGAGAGCATGTCTGTATAATTTAATAAAAACAAGAGTTTGACAGTTGTTTTTCTGACAAAGGCTAACAAACTTGAAAAAGAACAGCAATTGAAACAACATGTTGAAAATCTGAGTCAAGTTGCTGAAAAGCTTGAAGAAAAACATAATCAAATCACAGAGCTGGAGAACCTTGTACAGAGGATGGAAAAGGTGAGCCCCTGGGGACTTAAAGGGATTTCTTCCGGACAGTTAGGGCAAGAATGAAAGAAAATAACAAGAAAATAAATAAGATATAGATACACAAAATTTAGATATTTATATAAATGTATTATTCACATGTGTATAAATACAATTTATAAATTTATATAATTATATATATTTACATAATAATATGTATATATTTTAGAGAGAGAGCATGCATGCTAAAGTGAGCAGGGGGAGGGGAGGAGCAGAGAGAGAGAGAGGGAGCATCTCAAGCAGACTCCCTGCTGAGCGTGGAGCCCAACATGGGGCTCGATTTCACGACCCTGAGATCATGACTGAGCCAAAATCAAGAGTAGGATGCCCAACCAGCTGAACCACCCAGGTGCCCCTGAAATAAATAAGATATTAATTGCAAGTAAGTCCTCTTTGTAACAACTAAGACTTTTGAAAGTACTCAATAATGTTAGTTCCTTCCCTTACACACTTAATATGATCTGTACAGTCGCTGATTGACCTTTCTACAAATATTGCAGTCATATCATCCCCTGTCACTTTCTCTCTCTAGTGTATATATGGCTTAGAAAGGCGAAGCAGACGAGGCTGTGAGTGGAAACAATGGGAACGATCACAAAGTCCACCTATTACTAGTAATTACACTGTGGATCCCTGTAATCATAACATTTCCACGTATTAGTCAGTGAAGTATCCATTCTTTGGGTGGGGCCACCCGAGTTCACTTCAGGATTGTGAATACCAATGGCCGCATTAGGACAGATATAATTCACATTCAGAAAAGACGTCTTCTAGGAGTTGGGACTTCCATAAGAGACCATTTAGGGAAGAGTTGGGAAGGAACAAAAATTCTTAAAAATTTTATGCAGTGTGCCTTTGAGTGGCTGATACTCCAAATATATGAAAAAGGTGAGCCCATAAATGTAATGATGCATCTCTTAAAATTTAGAATACAGACAAACCAAGGAATACAGGGTTTTTACTGGCAAAACAGACTAATAGAAAATTGGGCTTTCTGAAGCTGAATTTGGGGTAGATAAGAATACAGGCTTTGGGGGTGCCTGGATGCCTGGCTCACTCAGTAGAGCGTGTGACTCTTGATCTCAGGGTTGGAAGTTCGAGCCTCACATTGGGTATAGAGATTACTTAAAAATAAAATCTTCAAAAAAAAAAAAAAAAGAACAGAGGCTTTGGTGGCTGGTAAATACTGCCCAATAAGTTTTTATATTATTATAATAATCCCCTGATTTGCCCCTTCCCTTCTCAGCCTTATACTGTTGTATGTCTCCTTGAGTTGATGCCATTTTAGACATGTCACTTCAAAAGCAGCACATATCCATATTCAGGTTTCTTGCCAAAGGAAATTTGATTAACTTTTTACGTATTTCCCAATGATTTAATTTATAACACTGAGCTTGGTTGAATTTTGTAGTGTCAATGAAGGTCCTATGAGGAAATCACAAAAATTAAATGAGCCCAAATTCAACTGAATCTAGTAATAATAATAATATATAGCTACATCTGTATTGCGCAGTGGGTCACTGACTGTGTTACTGTCACCAGAATCGCTGGGCTAGAATGTCCTCAAGCGGCTGGTTTGCTGCAGTGTGACAGTTTATAGTTATGATATTTTGAACAAACTGTAACATTTGGATAAATACTTTGTAGCATTAGAGCATTTATCCTGTAATAGTTGCGCAAACTCAGCACAAAGAATGTTTGCATTTAGGAAAGGAGGACAATTCCGGAATGCAAATGGGGTAGATTAACCAGCTTTCATTTAAATTTTGACTTGTGATCACCTCCAATCCAAACCCAGTCACCCTGGGTCTGGTTTAGTAGCCAGCTGTGGAATATAATTTCTATTTCCTAGAAATCCTGTGAAATCTGTCCTGAATGTGAGTTATCTCGGAATTCTGGGTTGCAGTCACTTGACTGTTTGTTCAACAAATACTTGAGCACTTACCTCGTGCCAGTCAGAGCTAGAGGTTAGATATCTGTTCGTGAATGAACCAGATAGAGTCCCTTTGTGGAGATTTCAATGTAGGATATCTGGGTTCTGTGGAACTCAAGGAACTTCTCTTATCTCTCTTCAGTCATTCTCCTTGGTTCCCTAGGGAGGCAAATACCCATATTGAAGGTAGGGGAATGTACCCCAGAAAAAAGTTGACTGGCTTAGATACTGGCAGACATTTTTGAGAAGTGATAGGCTAGCGTTTATCTTTTTTGTTTTTGTTGGTTTTGGTTTTTTTGCATTTATCTTGATATTGAGCCATAATGGTGGGCTGTCTGTAGGTGATCTGTGACAAAGTAAGTGGACAGGATGCCCATGGTTCATGGCCATCAGGAACCTTCCAGAATATTCTAGCAGTTATTTCCTAGAGTGGAGCCTATTGGAATCTCAGGGAGGTGGAGGTAGAGGTAGGTGGGGATGGACGGAAGGGCACTGTGGAGGAGTTTTTAAAAAACATATTTAGTTTAAAGGATGTTATATCTGTAAAACAAACAAGCAAATAAATAAAGCTGTAAGAAACAAAGCTTGGCAACATCTTGCTTTAAGGTAAAACCAAGAATACTTTTAAGGCTATGATGAAGGGTTCCTCAGGTGGGGGGTATATATCAGAATGAGAAGAGGCGAAACTCTAGATTTTTGTGTTAGTAGGAGAAAGACATGAGTTCAGAAAGGAAATGAAAATTAAAAAAGAACACCCACACAGAGGTTGATAAATACTGCCCTGGTGTGGGTGGCCCCTAGAGTAGGATTCATTTTCTACTCACTTGAACAAGCCACTGCTCCAGTAAGTAGCCATTAGTGGTATGAGGTCTGGTAATGAACACATTACTTAAAACCTTCACCATCTGTCCCACTTGAATCAGGAATGCAGTGAGAATGAATTCCGTAAACACAGTGATAAGCCAGCAAAAACGCCCAATAAGAGCATTTTAATATGGCATATGTTCCTTTTGCTAGCAGTGCAATTCCGTTGCATCGTATTTGTTTTCCAGTGTCATCGATTTAGCTCTATTAGAATGTTAGAGCTCAAAGGTACTTTGAGACCACCCAGTTCCTCCTCACCATTTTATAAATGAGGACAGTGGGAACAAGGAACGATTCCACTGTCCTCCAGTTACCAGTTCAACATGCTTTCCATTATGCCCCGTTCTTCTCCGGTGTCAGATAAAAATGATCTACTTGGTTCCTAAATCATTTAGATGTTAACATATGGCAATTATTTAAATTGGTGTCTACTCCACTTTGATCAGTAGGGCAAGGGAGTTCTTAAGCTCCCCAGAGGTACAGTTTGGGGAAGAGTGCATTGCCCACTGGGTGGTGCTGTGAACTCCTTTCCTTTTCCAGAAGACACTGTCCCTGAGAAAAAGTGCTAGCCAGTACAATGTGATTTTCCGGTGTGATTTTCCGTGTTGTCAGAGAGGAAGCATCAAGAGCCCAGGCTCCATGCTGAAACGTTGGCCAGGGCAGAATGTTTACTTGTCCAGTTGTCCGGTTTGCTTGAACCCTGGTTATGAAGATCCATTAATGGAGAGTAAGTCCATGAGGAGGAATGTTAAACACCATTTTCCTCCCTACAAAGTTAAAATATATTATCAGTGATGTGTTTCTTTGATGATCCAAGGCATACCTGTGATGCCTCAAAAATAAGTCGAACACAGCTAGGAAACACAAGGGAAATTCCTATATGTGACAAGAATACTATAGGAAAAAATTGAAAAAGTTAATATAAACTTAAAAAATAATAGCACGTAAGATAGGAAGTGTTTGCCACCTTCAAATTATTATAAATTGAGGTCCTAATATGTATGAGAGAAACATGGGGGCCTTCATATATAATACTCCAACCATCCGAACATTTCAATATAGGTAGTATTATCCCCATTTTAGGGGTGTTCGAAAAGTCATGACTTAAAAAACCATGACTCAGGGGCGCCTGGGTGGCACAGCGGTTGAGCGTCTGCCTTCAGCTCAGGGCGTGATCCCAGCGCTATGGGATCGAGCCCCACATCGGGCTCCTCTGCTATGAGCCTGCTTCTTCCTCTCCCACTCCCCCTGCTTGTGTTCCCTCTCTCGCTGGCTGTCTCTATCTCTGTCGAATAAATAAATAAAATCTTTAAAAAAAAAAAAAAACAACCATGACTCAAACAAATATAGAATGAATACATGTCAGTTTTTTTTTTTTTTTTTAATGATTTTTTATTATATTATGTTAGTCACCATACAGTACATCCCCGGTTTCCGATGTAAGGCTCGATGATTCATTAGTTGTGTATAACACCCAGTGCACCATGCAATACGTGCCCTCCTTACTACCCATCACCGGTCTATCCCATTCCCCCACCCCCCGCCCCTCTGAAGTCCTCAGTTTGTTTCTCATAGTCCATAGTCTCTCGTGTTTCATTCCCCCTTCTGATTACCCCCCCTTTCTTTATCCCTTTCTTCCCCTACCGATCATCCTAGTTCTTATGTTCCATAGATGAGAGAAATCATATGATAGTTGTCTTTCTCTGCTTGACTTATTTCACTTAGCATTATCTCCTCCAGTGCCGTCCATGTTGTAGCAAATGTTGAGAACTCGTTCTTTCTGATAGCTGAGTAATATTCTATCGTATATATGGACCACAACTTCTTAATCCAGTCATCTGTTGAAGGGCATCTCGGCTCCTTCCACAATTTAGCTATTGTGGACATTGCTGCTATGAACATTGGGATGCATATGGCCCTTTCTTCACTACGAAAGTATCTTTGGGGTAAATACCCAGTAGTGCAATGGCTGGATCATAGGGTAGCTCAATTTTTAACTTTTTAAGGGACCTCCACACTGTTTTCCAGAGTGGCTGTACCAACTTGCATTCCCACCAACAATGTAGGAGGGATCCCCTTTCTCCACATCCTCTCCAACAATTGTTGTTTCTTGCCTTGTCTATTTTTGCCATTCTAACTGGCGTAAGGTGGTATCTCAGTGTGGTTTTGATTTGAATTTCCTTGATGGCTAATGATTTTGAACATTTTTTCATGTGTCTGTTAGCCATTTGTATGTCTTCATTGGAAAAGTGTCTGTTCATATCTTCTGCCCATTTTTTGATTTGTTTATTTGTTTCTCGTGTATTGAGTTTGAGAAGTTCTTTGTAGATCTTGGATACCAGTCCTTTATCTGTAGTGTCATTTGCAAATATCTTCTCCCATTCCGTGGGCTGCCTCTTAGTTTTTCTGACTGTTTCCTTGGATGTGCAGAAACTTTTAATCTTGATGAAGTCCCATAAATTCATTTTATCTTTTGTTTTTTCTTGCCTTTGGGGATGTGTCATGAAAAAGGTTGCTTTGGCCGATGTCGTAGAGGTTGCTGCCTATGTTCTCCTCTAGGATTTTGATGGATTCCTGTCTCACATCGAGGTCTTTCATCCATTTGGAGTTTATTTTTGTGTATGGTGTGAGAGAGTGGTCAAGTTTCATTCTCTTGCATGTAACTGTCCAATTTTCCCAGCACCATTTATTGAAGAGACTGTCTTTTTCCCACCGGATGTTTTTTCCTGCTTTATCAAATATTAGTTGCCCAAAGAGCCGAGGGTCCATTTCTGGGCTCTCTATTCTGTTCCATTGGTCTATGTGTCTGTTTTTGTGCCAGTACCATGCTGTCTTTGTGATCACAGCTTTGTAGTACAGCTCGAAATCCGGCATTGTGATGCCCCCAGCTTTGTTTTTCCTTTTCAACAGTTCCTTGGAGATTCGGGGCCTTTTCTGTTTCCATACAAATTTAAGGACTGTTTGTTCCAGTTCTTTGAAAAATGTCCTTGGTATTTTGATCGGGATAGCATTGAAAGTGTAGATTGCTCTGGGTAGCATGGACATTTTAACTATGTTAATTCTTCTGATCCATGAGCATGGAATATCTTTCCATCTTTTTATGTCTTCCTCAATGTCTTTCAAGAGTGATTTCATGTCAGTTTTTCTTAACTCATTCATTAATAAGGGAACCAGTAAGATGGTAAAACTGGTTTAAATAGAAGATTTTGAGAAACTGGATATTTATAGACATTTTGAAAAAAGGAATATAGGATCAGATTACTAGGTTAGATACAAAGCTGGTTAATATTTTTGAAGGCAATCAAATCATAACCTGTGGGATTATCTTTTCTACCAGGCAGAAATCTACACATGAACAGACAACTTCACAGAGTCAGGGCTCTAATCAAATCATAAACAATAAAGTCAAACACACAGAAATTCTCCATGAATTGGTTATTCAACAATGACCCAATATGACATTAAAATCATACATTGTTTTGATTTCCAAGTTTGGGCTATTTTTTCTCAACAAACATAAGGCCCAGAGAGGTAAAAACCTTGGCAAAAGTTGTTACAGTCACAGTTTCAAAACTAGGTGGGACCATGTCCAAAGAGATTCCCACATTTTTGCTCTACGACACAGCATTTTATATTTTACCCATATAAATACTGCAGCAGGAATGGTTTTAAATAGCATTGTAAACAGTGCCAAAACATCTCTTACCATCAAATATTAAAAAAAAAAAAACCCACAATCATCCCAGCTTGTTTTTTCATGGACTTACTATTTTTCTTTTGAATGCAAAGAATTTGGTTTAATAATGACATTCAGTTATTTCTTTACATTTTCTTTGTCCATGTCAAAATTTCTCTTATATTCTAACTAGGAAGTGACTGTATTACCTGTGGCCTTGATCCTTCACTAAAAAGGCTTTTACGACTTTTCTACTTTCTGGCCGATGCCCTGTGAGCTGGTAGACGTATAAAGTCAGTAGTGTCCTTGGAGACCAGCGACTCAGTCTAATGTAGGAGAAGCAGGTGGAATGGAGGGAGAGCCAATGCCTAGAGAGATGAGCTTGTATTCAGGGTGGGACGGAGAGAGGCGGGAGTTTGAGCAGGGTGTACTTCAGTTGTTGGCTGGAGAAGGAGCAGAACCTCTCCAGGCAGGTGAGGGGAGTGAAGACAACTAGTCTTGACCTGTCACTGAGCTACTTGGAAACCACACAGGAGGACGCCTGGCCAGGTCTCACTGGGGTGGGTTGTCACAGCGCCATCTGAAATGAGCTTTTTAGCTCAAAAGATATTTTCTAATATCATAAGAAGCATCTTTTGTGAACAGTTTGCAAGAGTGACTTAGCAAACACACACACACACACACACAGAAATAAATAAAATTGTATTTCTTCTAGGAAAAGAAAACTCTGCTAGAAAAGAAACTGTCCTTGGAAAACAAGCTGCTGCAACTCAAATCCAATGCTACATATGCTAAAAGGTTTGCAAATCTCCCTCCTTACTAAAGAGTTCCTAATACCTTTCCTCTCTGCTGGTCGATCCACTGGCCAATGGCCAGAAGGCTAACACCCTCCAAGGAGACAGGAAGGCTGAAAGGGCAGGACAAAGGGAAATTTCTTAATATTAACAGCCACCAGGTGCCTCCCCTCCCTCCCACTGGGCAGAGTTCCCTGGCGGTACTGGGAAACTGGGGCAGGGTTAATCCTCCCGGAGAATGAAGGAGCCTGTCCCTTCCTGTTGACCCTGGGTCCTAAAGAGGATGCTTCCTTCCCCCTGATGCTTCTGATTTTGTTAAAGGGTCTCCGCTATAACCTGCATCAAATTGGCTAGCCCACAAGTGGAACAGTAAGATCCTTTTATGGTGCTCCCCAACTTTGTAGAGAAGGAACTACTCTGAATGCATTCTTAGTTCTTCGGACTTACGAATACTCATAATTCACAAGCTGTGACAGTCCTGAGTACGGGGGTGGCGTGGATTACGGTTATCACCCAACTGCTGCATGACTTCGCTGCTGTTAGAAAAATTCTCTGGAACATCATGTAATAACTCTTAACACATAAAATTTCATCACTTTTTCCCCCCTTTCCCTTCCCTTCTCTACGAATTCTAAACCTGCCACTGTTGTTACATGTTCTGATACAATGTTCAAAGTCAAGCCTATGTTGAGGTCTTATTTTATCCATCTGGAACTATTGCTTCTTAGGATATCAAGCCCTGTTATGAGCCTCAGAATGTATACATTTGTATTCTCATGTATTTAATAATATATACTCAAACATCTCTCTCTCTTGGTCTTTGATTTTTTTTTTTTTCCTGTTTCTCTTTCCTTTCCAATTATGTTTTCTCTTCTCATCTCTCAAAAGCTTCTGCCTTCTGTCTGGCTCATATTCATGTATTGGACCACATCCGCCAAAGTCTAGACCTGGGCTGATGCTGGCAATTGCACATACGTATTCAGAACACACTGGAATACTACTGACATTAATTTACCCATATTCTTCTTTGTGAACAAGCATATAGCCCCAGTAGGTGGCTTTCTAAGACAGTGCCACGTAACACTGCACGTCTCTGTGGGAAATTAAGGAAGTTCTGTGGAAGACGCCCATAGGTCTTCAGAATTACTTGCACATACTCATAACTTTAAGTAAATCTTGGATTACGTTGTTGTTGTTTCTTCTGAAAGAGAGCCTGTCCCTGCAGAACGGCTGGCTGGTACAATATGCTTTCCATCAAAAGTCCAGACCATCTGTGTCGGTTTGGTTTGTTTCTTTAAAAATGATTTTTATTGATAATAGGGTTTTTGTCCGTCTTTGAGCACAAAATGTAACCATTTTCAAAACCAAACTGAACTATTCTTTCTGTTCTATTATATATGAGCAGTTGTTATAGGGAATTCTCAGAAAGCTCTTAGGGAGGATTTAGAAATGTCTTGAGGAAAATGGATGTTTTGTGTTTCTAGAAAGGTGTTTGAACATCCAGGCTTATGTAATTTTCATAGATTGTAGGCATCGCAAATATTTATCTTATTATTTGTCTGTGTGTAGAGGTATTCACTCTGCTAAGTGACAAGAAAATGAAATCAGTAGGAGTCAGGCTCTTCTGGTTAAAGCAATAGAGACTTGGTTAAGCTACCACAAACAAGAGGATTTCTGGTAGGTGAAGACTGAATAGATATGGCCATAAAGAAGATGCATCTCATGGGAAGACGGGAGGACCACCCTTTAGCATCTAATGTGTTTTCAAAAACCAGATTATTTTGTGGCTCCTATTCAGTCATGTGTGTTTGTACAGTTTCACTCTTTCTTGCTCTTTGTTTTTCCTGTGTGATTTATGAACTGTTTTCAGTGGTCTTCTCCAGCTGGCTCATATTCTTTACTTTCCTTTCAAATTGCAGAGGAGTCTACGGGCCTAATACTACTTCCTGTATTGTGTAGAATGCTCATGTTTACCAAACCCCTACATTGTCATCTAACCGATGGCCTTTTGGCAGGCACCAACTCCCGCTCCTACAGGTGGCCTTCCCTTACCCCCAAAATAGCCTAGAGCTGCTTTTCTGAGCAGGGGGCTCTGGGTGATCAAATTTCCCTTGCGCAGGAGGGTGGGTTTGACAGGTGCCATGACTCCTTGCCATTTTGATGAAAAGATTCAGTATGTTCTAACCTGGCATTTCTACTATTAAAAAGCATCTCTAAAGATGATGACTTTTAAGTATTTATAATTCAGGAGAAAATGACAGTTTTTTTGCATATGGCTATGAATATATAATTATATTATGCTAATCCCCACAATTACTTTTAACGAGAGTTAAGAGATTTGGCAGAAGCATCTCATGAAAAACAGGGTTGACTCCGTATCTCCACCACCATCACTACTAACCAACACATGTATTATGATTTGCTGTTTGTAGCGTAACCCCAGCTACCTTATTTAATTTAGTCCTTTCATCGACTTTTCAGGGAAGAAACTGAGCTTCTAATTGGTGAAGTGATTATACGGCCTCTCAGAAGTTGTAAGAGCTGGGAGTTTGGGCTCTAGAATTCTCACAGCAGTCTGCGCTCATTCTGCTATAGAAGAGATTCGACCTTCTTTCATTTCTGGAGACCTCCAAGGCTTTCCCTCAGACTGGTTTCCTAATTCCCCCGTGTGTCTAGGAGCAGAAGGCAGTTTCCCAACGTGTCCCTCTGCCCTGTGACATCACAAACACAAAGGTCCTTTTTAGAGTTATCCTTTGGAGAAACACAAGAGCTGTCCCTCAGAAAAATCCTTTTTAAAAAAGGATAGCATGAAGCCAGAAAACAATGAAATCAAAGCCATCATAAAAGTGAGGAGCAGAGGGCCAATATGGCGTCGTTGAATAATGCCGTCCTCTGATGGTGCAAGTTAACCCAAAGATAGATTTTAAAGTATCCTGATGAACGGGTGGAGAGACAGTCCGCCTTTCATTCAATTTCCTCTGACTAAGTGTGTGGCAGACATTGGTCATCAGAGTGATTGAGGGTATGCTTCTTGCCGAGTACTTAGGCTACGATCATCCCATATTACTAAAGTCTAAGCCATTTGTTTTCACATGTCTGCAAGTTAAAGGCAGGGTGGACTCTCTCTCTTGAACAGGAAGGAAGCTAAGAAGAAGAATATCAGAAATGGTGCTCTGTTCACTCTCCCACAGTGCTGAATGGAGAGACGATCCTCAGTTCCCTTCCCCAAAAGAAGAGGGACAAGATTTTCCTCTCTCGTTGGTGGGCCTTTCCTTGTTTGCTCTCTTTGGCATTTCCAGTACAGACTTTTCCAGCTCCACATCTGGGATATATGAGGCAAAAAAGAAAACCCAGGGAACTCACCCTTGTGTTGTGCCTTGGGTTCCCAGGCCCTGAGCGGGTCTGCCTTCTCTCTGTCTTTCAGAGCCTTCTTGTGTTTGTTTATACATAATCTCTAGGTTTTTGGTTGTACACGGTCAGAAGGACGGGAGAAACACATCTACATCTTCCCAAAGTATAAGATTTGCAATTCTATTTTAATTTCAGCATTTACTTCACATTTATATTGAGGCATTGGGAGGCAGAGCATGAATCAGACATCTGTTAGAAGGGCTTGGTGGCCTTTTCTAGACCTGGCCTTTGTAATGTTTTCTTCCTGCTGGTTTTGTTTTAGTACCTCTTTATTAAGACTGAGTCGCTTTAACAGAAAGATAAAGAGCAGAGATTAAAGGGAGCTCAGGTGGCAGTTTATTTCACTATAGTCTCACATTTAAAAGACCTTAAACGGGTGATTAATTTCATCTTTATTGAACAATCCTAAGAGAATTTCTGCAACTTCTTTTAGTCCCCGTTCTAGTGTACTAATGCAGGTAAGTCTGAAAACCCTGTGTTTTCAAGAGTGCTTCTAGAAATTATTTTCTTCCAGCTTGAGATCTCTTTCAGATTTCTGTTTATCTACAGTGACTTCTATGGTAAGACCATCACAGAATACGTGGGGAAATTTCCTGAGCTTCGTATTTTGAGGAATGTAACATCTACCCCACCCCATCTTTTTTCCCTCTGGTCTGAGTTCTGGGTCATCATAGGACACAACAAGACCATTATGAATACTCATCTTTAACATTTTTATGAATTTTTAAAATAACGTTTAGTTTTCTTATGGGCTCGTGAACAGTTGATGAATATTCAAAACCAGCCTGCCTCTGTAAGTCATCCCAAATTCTTTCTCCTTATTTCCCAGGGAAGTCCTGAGTCTGACTGCTCCCTCCCTACTTCTCTCCTGTTTCCCTCCTCACTGCAGCAGGTTGAATCTTAGCATCACCAGCCGTGGGGAGGCTTCTGTTTGCCTTCTCTGCTGTTTTGATCTGTATGTCCTCAACTCATTTTGTGTGTGTGTTGTCTCTCTAGTTCCTTTCTAATTTTTCTCCTGGGGTGTCTGTCCTATGGATTGGTAGATGCATCCTTATATATTCTGGGTACAATGTCTTTATTAATCATTTGAGTTACCAATGTTCTGAGGTATCCTGTTCCCTCTTATTTGATGGTTCCCTATTTTTGTCTAGTCAAAATTATCAGTGTTTCCCTTTGTGATTAAAACTGTTTTGAGTTCTATTGTAAAAAAAATCTTTGTCTATTGCACATTCACGAAGATGTTCCTCTGTTTTATCTTCTGAAAGTCTTTTGGGTCCCCAGTTTTATTTACAATTTACGTGAAGTTTATTTTTCTTATGAGTGAGTTCAGAGTTCATTTTCATTTTCTTTTTTTATATGAATGTAGAATTGTCTCAGTACCATTTGTTGAAAGGATCATCCTTTTTATAACATTCTGCAGAATCATCTTTGATACACATCAACTCTGTTGGTCTGCACCTGTGATATATAAGTATATGTACAATAAAAGTGGCACAGATATAGTGTAATTAGTTTAATTAGTCTTCCATTGATGAACACTCAGAGCGTTCTAATTTTTATGCTATGAACAATAATGAACTACATTTTACCCATATTTTGTGTAATTGTACTGTATTTTTATAGCCTGAATTATTTAATTCCACAAGATAGATAAATAATGGCTATCATTATGCAATATTTGTGCAAGATTTTCTATGATTTTGTAGAAATTCATTTTTTTCTACAGTAAAGCAAACTGTTTTTAACACTCTCTCATGCAAAACCAAAAGAGGGAAAAAATTAAAAGACTGTCTTACATATTGCAAGTTGCCTGCAAATTACTTGGCTTTGAGAGAGAGTATTACATACATTATTGAGCCAACATCAGCGGTTCAGTGCTGGGCTATTCAAAGCATGGGTAAGCGTGCTCACTGGCAACAACCTGGAGCCTATTGAAAATGCAGGCTCTCAAGCCCTATCCCAGCCTCCTGGATCCGAGGTGCATTTTAACAAGATCCCTCATGATTTCATAAGATCCTCCAGTGCATATTACGTTTGAGAAGCAATGTTTCAGTACATGATGTGAAACACAATGTGACTCTCTTTTTTTTCAATGAGCACGTGTTCTGTAATGTCATGTGAGTGTCCACGACCTTTGTAATATTTGTAGAGGCTATAAAAATCAGAACTGCGATTGCATTAGATGTTGGCTACTAATTCTAAAACCGTAATAGCTAAAGAAATAACAATACACTGCTATGTAAAAAGCTCATTTTCCAAAAGCATATTCTCTTATCTCCTAAAATCCACAGTATATTCTTGTAAAGTAATACAAGTAGGAATTACTCTATCTGTTACATGGAGGCTGAGAAAGCTTGTGTGAGTCCTCTCACCATGCTCCCAAGTTTGGTGACCCGGCCGTAATGCATGCTGCCTCAAAACTCCAATAATATTGGCCAGAAGAAAATTGTGGCAAGTTAAAAGCTGTAGAATCAATTCCGTTTACCTAAATGGAGTTTCGGGAAAGTATGAATAATCTAAATTCAAACTTTCATCTATCTTTTTTTCACAGTAGTCGACGTGGACTCAAACTATTAGCTGGAATTTAATTTCGTTTTTTTTTTAAATGCCCTATTTACCGGTAGTAGAATTACCCAATGCAGGAATCCAAAATTATAATAGTAGTCGTAGTAATAATAATAATAATAAAAGACAAACACAGGCAATCCACAACATACACTAACTCTGTATCGTTGGAAATTGGTTTCCCATTTTATGTAAAACCTCCTTCCTGGCCCCCCATGTCCTAGCCCCACTACCCTTACATTCTGATGAGGCTGGGTGTGTGGGTGCTTCTAGGCAAGACCGTTTAGTTATGTGAGTGCTTCGTCGGGCTCAATACAGTTAGACTCAACCCCCTCCCGCAGGGAGAGAAGTCACAGATGTCCAGGAGGGAGCTTTGGACACGAAAGGATATACTCACTCGAGTTCCTGTCTGAGCTCATCAGAGGCTGATCTGTGGCTGTGATCTTCCGTGTCTTGTGTGGCCTATGGGGCCCCCAGCATCTTTCCCACACGATGTCCAGTAATAGGGTCCCGTGTGAGGAGAGCCTGGCAGCCTAGCTGTAAAAAATGGCTGCACGATGCTTCGGCACATTTTATGTCTCTTTTTCCTTTTGCATTTCCAGTTGCCACAATCTTCGAATGGAGATTTCCGTTCTCCAGGAGCAGATCTCTCATCTGCAGTTTGTGATTCATTCCCAGCATCAGAACCTACGCAGTGTCATCCAGGAGGTCAGATTAATCGAGTGTGTTTCTCTGGTAGACGGTATGTTTACAGTGAGAACACTGAATACAGGCAGCTTGTCTGGACTTCATAAGCAGTGAGATTTTTCTCCCCGCTGACATTTCCTTTTTATTCCCGTGCAACATGACTCTGTTTTCAATGCCTTCTTCGGTCTGTATGCCCACACCTGTAGTGCTCTCAATGAAGATATTTGGGAAATTGTGTTTAACTGTCTTTAGTTGTTTCAGTGATTTTTTAAAAAAGTGTTCTGAGCCAGGTAACATACACTGTTCTTTAGAAGATTTGGGAGATTTGAAGATTCAACCCTTTCTGCGGAAGCAATGATCTGTTTTTATAACCTCACACACAGTAAATTTACTTAGTAGGTGTGCGGGGACAGGGGTGTCACCTGGCCATTCTTCTCTGGGAACATCCTGGCAGGTGAAAGAGAGGAGGGCATTGTGGTGGCGGCCAGATGGATGGTGGGTTGTGAACTCATGTGATTTACTTCAAGAAATCTATTGATCTGGTTTGGGGTCTGTGCTTTAGGCCTGAAATCAGACCTTCCCTCATTTTTTACTACCTAATACTTGTTTCCCAAAGGAATTCTTTCAAATAATTCCCATGCCTCCCTGGTACAAATGTAATTTGGCTAGGACCTCATCAAAAGGCCAGAGAATTGAGTCATGGCACTTGGGAGCCAGGAGGATTTAGGGGGCATCCCACATTCTCATTTGACAGATGAGAAAACAGAGGCTCTAAGTGGTTAAGTGACAGAGCTGGTAGTGGCAGAACCAGCCTTAGAATCCGTGGGTTTTCTCTTCCCACTTTGTTCTGGTCATCACCTCACCCCCCCAGTTCCACGCTGCTTTTCCACAGATGATTTTCTTCCCAAGCAAAGCGGGCTCACCTCATTATGCTGCAGGTTGACCAGATCTCCGCCTTGGGGAGCTTCCCCATTCCAGGCAGTGGCCTTGCGCAATGGCCACCAGCCCCTGCAGCTGCAGTATGAAAGCACTGTGTGCCGGAAACGCAGAAGGATGGACAGAGCTGCTTTCCACAGGAGGCATGCCCGCTGGATTTGGTTTAAACAGGTTTTCCAAAGATGACAATGTTTAATAGGACTGCCCGTATGCTCTCATCCCCAGGTGCCAATTTGCCCTGCTATTCTCTGTAACCTGCTGAATCCGCTAATGCTTTGGGATTTAACTTTTGTATTTGATGAATGTCGGTGGACCACAGAAACCTGTGCGGTTTTTGATTTAAGTAACTTCCCTGTTGTCTGACTAGATTTTTCCAATTGTGTTTCCTAATTCTTAGATGGAAGGATTAAAAAATAATTTAAAAGAACAAGATAAAAGAATTGAAAATCTGAAGGAAAAAGTTAACATACTCGAAGCCCAGGTAAGGAGGGAATCTGTTGTATATTGCAGTGCGAATGTGAGTGTATGTGAGTGTGTGTGTGTGTGTGTGTGTGTGCTCAGTGTACCTGGGAATGTGTCTGCTGGTGTGCCAGTGTGACACAGTGAGTTTGTATGTGGGCAGGTGTGTGAGTGTGTCTGTGTGTGATTGTGTGTGAGTGTACAGGCATGTGTCTGTGTGTGTATATGAATGTATTTTTGTGAATGTGTGTGCATGGGCTGCTTCTATGCACAAGAAATTATAGATTTGTGGGAGGGGTACTCCTAATAATTATTGAAGTATTAAACATTACTTTTTAATACTTTTTTTTTTAAGATTTTATTTTTTATTATTTATTCGACAGAGATAGAGACAGCCAGCGAGAGAGGGAACACTAGCAGGGGGAGTGGGAGAGGAAGAAGCAGGCTCATAGCGGAGGAGCCTGATGTGGGGCTCAATCCCATAACGCCGGGATCACGCCCTGAGCTGAAGGCAGACGCCAACCGCTGTGCCACCCAGGCGCCCCTACTTTTTAATACTTTAAATATTATTAAATAACTGTTAAAAGTTCGTCCAGATTTTCCAGAATGCTTGCTCTACTGGGGGGCAGATAATAACATCTCTCCATGTGGACTTGAATTAGAAGCTCAGCCAAGACCATCTTGGGTGAATTCAGCTCTGGCCAGACAGCTGGGTTTGCTGTCTTAGGTCTTCGTTTCCTTCCCGCCCTGAGATGTCCTCTTTCCTCCTCTGTTATCACTCACACCCCCCGTGGCTTGCACGCTTTGCCTCCGGGCTCATCCACCTCAAGAAGCCTCTTGTAACTTTCTTAGTTTTCCGTGTTTGGAAACATAATGTAACACTTTGTAACTTACTGTGATAAGATGTGCTTTTCTTCCTAACCACGCCTTCCGCTCTATGCTAGGGAGGCCCTGTATAGGCTTCCAGCTGCCGGCCGAGGTGCGGCAGCGCCCTGCCTCCCGGGAAGAGCAGTGAGGCCACTGAGGCTGGAGCCCCTGAAGAGGCCACCACTGCCTCCCCCGGGGCTCGAGCTGGTGCTCAGTGCCGCCTTCTCTGCCTCTGTCGGGGGCTCATCTCTGACCACCTGGACCCAGGCGCCTTTTCTACTTCATTCTGTAGTATTTTGACCTCCTGCTTGTCCCCCTGCCACGCTGTCCCGTCCTGTGGAATCAGAGATGCTCTGATTGCCACCAGACACCTCATCATCCTTGGGGGCTTTTCCTGTCCCCAGGACAGACGAGAGGTGGGGCACGACCACGCTGCCAGAACCCTGCCACACCTTTTCTCTCACCACCGTGCACCGTGTTCTCTTGGCTTTCCCCAAACAGAAGAAACAAATCATCATAACATAAAGAGGTTGTAAACAGTTTTCCATCTTAAATTTTGTAACCATGGCCGTGGCGTGCCATTTCTCTCTGCCCAGAGGACCCCTGTTCTCTCCGCTTTGGAGGGTGAGCCCTTTAAGCCTCAGGCTTTCCTTCGATTTTCACCTTCTTTAGGTTACAAATGGCTGTTTGAGGAAGACAATGCTTGCAGCTCCGTGCAGCTGAAACATGCAGGGATGGGGGAGTAATTGGCTCAAAACTCCTGTCCACTCAAGTGCCCAGTAATGGCTGGTCAGTTTACATCAAGGGGCTCAGGTGATGGAATTCAGACCACATTAGAGCCTCTTCCTCCCAAGAAATGTCCCTACGGGGATTTCCTCACCACTTTTTGTACTTAGTGGCTTTTTTGGCAAATGGTACTTAATAAAATATTTTTTTCTAATATTAGTTTTGGGTAACTAATATATATTCATTCATTCCATACAAATTAGGAAATATGGATAAGTACATATAATAAGAAAATCATGCAAGCTTTCCATCTGTGGGTAGTCACTCCTCACAGTTGGGTCCAACTGTATTTCTATGGGACTCCATGTGCCTGTTACATACCTGTGTGTATGTATTAAAGATACAGACTATACATGGCATAATATTATGCCTGTTTCATTGTATTTTTAAGCTTCATTCGTTTGTTCACATCATCAATCTTGTCGTTAATTCTATAAGTACTTATTGAGTGGCTACTGTGATGTAGTTTTGGAACTGGCTAAGTTGGGGAAGTGGCTAAGTTTGGGAAAACAATATTGGACAAATGAAACATGAGCTCCACACACTGGAATGGACTGTCTAGAGAGGGAGATGAACCCATAAATGAACATATAACTAGCAATATTATGGAAGCATTCTGCAAGGAAAGAACAAGATGTTCTGACAGATAACACCTGGAGAGAGGACTTAGCTTGGTGGGTGGGAAGAAGCTCTCTAAGAAAATGAATTTTAATCTGAGCCTAGTGAAAAATTGGGTGGTAGGGCTTGTCAGGAAGAGGGACAAGGAGCCATTGGGAGTGCTTCTAATCTAAGAGTTGGATGGAATAGCATGGGATGACATTGGAAAGGTAGGAAGGAGCTAGATCATAGATCATGCCAAAGAGTTTTTTTCTCTATATAACAATATAACAAGAAGTCTTTGCTTACCAATCAGATTACATTTACATTATCTTTCAAAGCAGCCACTGTATTGATATACAGTAACTTAATTAACTCATCCTCATTGTTGTACATTAGATTATTTTTCAGTATTGCTTTTGTAAACAGCACTGAATTCAACATATTTATACAAACATCACTGATCATTTGTGTATTTCCTTCCTTAAGATAAATTTTTAGAAGTAGAATTGGTAACTCAAAGCATATCCATTTTTCAGATTTTTGATAGTGTGTTCCCTGACTCCCAGGATTCTCATAGATCAATCATCTCCCTCAGCAGCCACAGCCCCACCTGCAGCTGCCTTGGCTCTTGCAGTCAATTTTTTGCTCACTTTCAGTCCTTCAGTCCTGATATTTCTGATCTTCTCATAGTCTTATTTTTTCCTCTGCATTACTAAGGGATTTTAATACTTAGGAATTCTTTGTTATTATTTTAATAATGTCTAAGAAGGGAGAAATGATAAATGCACATGGTCAGGTTCCCTTTTTGGACTGGGAATCTCATTTAAGTCCAAGTTAACATGTAATTCAGGAAGTTTGGTGTGAGGTAGGGATCTAACTTTGTAGTTGTCTCACTTTATTGAGAAGTCTGGCCTTTCTTCGTGAATTGGAAATGCCTATTATCCTAGACTGGGTTTTTATGTTGGAAATCTCTTCCAATGGTGTATCTGCCTCTTTGGGCTCCAATGCCCTACTGCTCTGCATATTGCACATTGGTCACACATTTTAATTGGACAGATTGTTATCTGTTTCTGAGCTCACTTCATTGTGTTCTAGCCAGACATAGTGAAGTGCCAGCTGTCATCACAGGATCAAGGTATCAACGGTGCTGCTGCTTTTAATCCAATTTTATGTCCCTTAGTTGTGTCTGTTTATTTATATCATCCCCAAAACAAATGTTACTGTCCTAAATAGGCTGGTGACTTAACTCTGATTGGTCAGGTACAATATATTATCCAATTGGCCTTTTGGTCTAATAAATAGACCAGAACAATGTATTTGTTTCCATTGTACTCTGTTTCTTTATTTCCAAGTGCAGCAAATAATTGCTGTTATATATGAGAAAGCAACAGATTTGTTCCCTTCATGGGAACTTCTAGGTTGGCTGCAGACTCTCTGCCGTGATGTGAAAACACCTCTCAGTACTGTCTCAGATTCTCTGTACATAGCTCGATTCAAGCCTCTTTTTTTTTTTAATGCTTTCTTTTATAAAAGAGTCTTCAGACTATAGCAGTATCTGATGAATATCTTTATAGTCCCAGAATTTCTTGTCTTCAGTAGATAAATCTTTTCCTTCACAGCAAGGAGTTTTACAATGACCATTGCAGCTTTAAAAAGTCCAAGCCACATCCATTTAATTGATTCATCAAATAGTTTTCTGTATTTAAGATGCACCAGGAAATATTTCGAGTGCTGAGTATATGGGTAATGCGCAGAACAGACTGTCCCCAATCGCATCTCGCTTATACTTCAATTGAAGATACAGACAATAAACACATAAACAAGTAAATCAACAACTTAATTAGGGAGGGACAAGTGCTCTGAAAAGTGTAGAATGTGACAATGTGGTAGTTATAGAGTGACGGGAGTCAGGAAGGGCATCTCTAAACCTGTGATATTTGACCAGGTACTTGAATTTAGTGAGTGTTTGAGCCATGGTTAGCCTATTTCTGATCCGGTCCTAGTCAGTGCTTTATTATGAAGTTCTTAAACTGAGATGTTTTGTGCAGGGGTGTACTATCTTGCACTGCAAATTTAAGACCACTGCCTATTTTGGAATCCATTAACTCACAGGGTGAATTGATTCCATTTATGATAAATGGTCACCCAAGCTTGAACAACCCATTGAAACACATCACCTGCGTTTCTAAGCCACACAGACAGCATCTTCCACACCAAAACATCCATCTCTTTTTACGCATGCTACAAGCTTCATTTTATTTAATCCTCAAAACTACTCTGGGAGAAAGTTATTATTTATTACATTTTGTAAGTGATTAAACTGAGATCCAGAGAAGTTAAACTCGTTCAAAATCACTCGAGTCTTATTGTCTTGAAAGCATATGCTCCCTTCCCCCCATCGCCACCACAAAATCTATTTATTGAAGTGATTAAATAAGTGTGTGTTGGGGTAAGTGTGTATGTGCATGTGCATATGTACAGAAATGAAGAGTTATTAAATTTGCCTGACCATTTATATTGATTTTAGTCATTGTCACAGTTACTATATTGCAATGTTTTCCATTTTCCAGTGTTTTGAGTCATGGTAACAAATACTTTTTTTTCGTGGATGTCTTTCTATCCTAGCAGGGCTTTTCCCCCTCTCCTCAAGGGAGATATATTCACCCATATAACTCTATCCTTTAAAACAACAACAACAAGAACAACTTCAAGGTTTTTAAAACTTTAAAAAATATCACCGGAAAATTTCTGCTTGACTCTACCAAAATTATTTACTTTTCTTTCTACTTTGGCCATATCTTTGTCACCATCATTTTCATCTCTGACATTCCTCTCACATTTCGTGCATTTCTAGTTTCCTCACTAATGACCTGATGATATGGAAATGCATCGTCAGAAATTTCTCCATTTTCTAAGCATTGAAGATTATCTTATTTTGTATACTCACCGTGATCCCTAAAATTTAATTTAACAAGAATGTGTTGATAGAAAGGATGCAAAAATTAGGTTCTTTTGGAGAACGATGTCAATAAACTATCCTTGGATAGAGTCATCATAATGGTAGACATATTCTGGTCAGTGATTTGTAGTTTTGTAAAGTAACGATGCAATAAAACTCCTGGATATGGCTGTTCTAATTAAAGGAAAAACTGTGGAAGTCCATGAATCAAAAATAAATACCTAAGTCTAGTAGCTGAAGTAAATCAGTATGAAAGTTGAGATAAATGAGCATAAAGACAGTCTCACGTGTTAACTCTCGTGCTTTTGTATTGTTTGAGGCTCAGCGACTTAAGAAACTAGGAGTTTCTTTTGGAAAAACTCCCAATAGCCTTTACGTAATTGTCCAGCCTGGATTATTTTTATTCCCATATTCGTTGTCGTCGTGATGTTGTGATTCATATCGCTTCCTAACTTGTGGAGTATTGTATAGAGTGGAGTTCTTCTTAGCAACATACTTGGCCTGGGATATGTGCCTACACTTGTTTGGAGTGCATGTTAGCTTTATCTCCATTATACAAGGAATATCTTTACTATCAATTTATCAGATCTGAAGTACATTTCCTACATGAGGCTTAAGTGCTTAACTCTTGAAACATCACAGCGAAATGATCATTGTGCTTGAAGATTTTTGCTCAATTTTTTAGTTATTATGCAGTACAGATGCGGAGGAATCAGAAGGGTCAGAACCCACATCTTGTCTCTGCTTTCCTTACTCCAGTAGTTCTTCATCTTTGAGGCACATTTAAAAGATTTTATTTGTTTATGTTATTTTAGAAGGAGGGTGGGGGAGGGGCAGAGGTCTCAAGCAGATTCTCAGCTGAGCGTGGAGCCAGATGCAGGGCTCAATCCCACAACCCTGAGATTATGATCTGAGCTGAAACCAAGAGTTTAAACCGACTAAACCACCCAGGTGCCCCCTGAGTCTCGAAAAGTTTTGAACCCAGACTACAACCAAGGTAAATAGAATCTCTGGGGTGAGACTCTAATATGGGCAGATTTTAAATCCCCCCAGATAGGGATGCCTAGGTGGCTCAGTCCGTTAAGTGTCTGCCTTCGGCTTAGGTCATGATCCCGGGGTCCTGGGATCGAGTCGTGCATTGGGCTCCGTGCTCACCAGGGAGCCTGCTCCTCCATCTCCCTCTGTTGCTTCCCCTGCTTGAGCTCTCTCCTTCTCTCTCTCTTTCTCTCTCTGATAAATAAATAAAATCTTAAAAAAAGTTTTAAATCTCCCCAGATAATTCCAATATGCAACCAACGCTGAAAACCAGTCCAATAGTTTTCAAACTTGAGCAGATGTTAGAATCAACTGGTGAGCTTCTTAAAACACATCCCTTGGCCACCCTGGGTTTCTCAGTAGGTCTTGCTGGAGACTGAGGATCTGTAGTTCTAGCGGATTCCTAGATGATGCTGATATTGCTGATATCCCAAGATCACACCTTAAGAACTGTTGCCTTAGTCTTTTCCCCCCTTCTTTTCCACCTAGACCATTTCACTTTGTCTTCAGGGTCCAGGTGAAATCTTGTGTATGAAAATGTTACACATTATTCTAGTCGCACTGATTTCTGTATACCTTTTATGTAGTAATTAATTACCTACTGCCTATGGCATCTCCTGAACTGCTTTTATTTGTTTTTATTTTTTTAATGTTCCCATGTTTGTTTTATCACCTCCACTCTACTGTGCATCCTGTGTACTGGAGGGAAAGATCCAGGTTCTCTTGGGCTTCTTCACATTCACTCTGCTACCGGCTTAGTGCCGGAGACACGGCAGAGATTGACCAACTGGATGGATGGATGGATGGATGGATGGATGGATGGTTGCAGTAGATTAATTGTTGGTTAATTTCCTGACAGTTTACTTTTCTCTGTTTCATATTTATCAGATCTGAAATCTCTTTAGAAATCATTGAATCTCTGTGTCCTCCTGGGGATCATTATTTACTTATTTGTAATATAAGGAGGCTGAGCTAATTCCTCTGGTTACAGAAAAATAACATCTTGCAGGGCAAAGAACATGGGATTTGAAGTCAGGCCTGCATGAAGCCTGCACATTTAGACAGAATGGGTTATCAGAAACAAGCTACCTGAAGAATTTGAGCTTTGCCAGCCTTATTTCTTTAATATGCATAAGAGTAAAAGTGATCAAAGAAGAGATGTATGGAAAGCACCTGGCAAAGGTCTTGACATTTGCTCGGCACTCATAATTATGAACTCTCTCGCTTCTATCAAAATTCCAACATCTATTTCCCTAAACCATGCATTTTGGTGTTGGTTTACTTCAAACCATCTGGTGGACTTTTAGGAAATACCTTCCATTATATGACACCTTAACTCCTTAGTTTCCTACGAGGGATCGGAGCTGGAGTGTTACTGTTCTCTTAAAGCCACAGCTCCACCTGTCAGCCTCCCACCCAGCTACCTTTCAGTCCCAGCCCCTGCTATACTGGTGTATCCTTTAAGCACCTCTGACCTGCCAGTGCGGCCCACTGACAGCTCCACCTTGGGCATGATGCTTTGCTGTAAGTCTCATGTGGCAGATCTGTGAAATGAATGTGCTTGGTGTGGCCGTGCTGTAGAGGAAGCATTGGCTCTGGGCTGGGAGGACCCGACTCTGAACCTGAGTTCTGCCATGAACAAAATGTTGAGCACTTACGCTCGTTGGATCTCAGTTTTTAGCTATAAAAATGGTACTTGGACTAGAAAACCATAACCAACTGTCTTTAAGTCTTAAAATCTGTGCCAGACACTGAGCTGAGTATATATTGATATCTCATTTCAGAACCTATGAAGAAGAGACTATGATTCTTTCATTCTATCTATCATCTATCAGATGAGGAAATTGGGCTCAAAGAGGTTAGGTAACTAAGGGAGGTCACATAGCTACTAAGTGGCTAGGATTTGTACCTGAGAACTTAAATTCTTGCCTTCCTTATTATCAGCCATTGCATTATCCCCTAGAATTATGAGAGTGCTTCCAGATTTAAAATCTTATGATCAGGGGTGCCTGGGTGGCACAGCGGTTAAGCGTCTGCCTTCGGCTCAGGGCGTGATCCCGGCGTTATGGGATCGAGCCCCACATCAGGCTCTTCCGCTATGAGCCTGCTTCTTCCTCTCCCACTCCCCCTGCTTGTGTTCCCTCTCTCGCTGGCTGTCTCTATCTCTGTTGAATAAATAAATAAAATCTTAAAAAAAATAATTAAAATTAAAAAAATAAAATAAAATAAAATCTTATGATCACATGAGATTTGTTTCTTTCAACAACTAATAGACGATAGGCAAGATGTGTATCATTTACCACTAGCATAGAGATCAGGAAACTGAGGCTGCAGTGAGAAAATTGAGGCAAAAAATGCCATGAACTATATAGCAAAGAACAGATGGTGCTTATTTTCAAGGAGTTTATAATCAAGAGATTGCACAAGGACGACAAACATGTAATCGATATCGTGGGTGTCTTTAACAAGGTTCTTTAACAAAGTTATTTTATGAAGTTCTTTGCATCTGCCTATGTAAAAGAAACTGCAAAACTGAACATAGTTCAGCTGTTAAATTTCAGAAGCTAATGTAGACTACTCCATTTTAATCCCTTGGAAAATTATGCACTTTTCAAGGTGCGTTTGTAATTTCAGAGATAGTAAGGACTCTCAACTGGCTACATTCTGTGTTCTAATAGATGGAAACAACAAGCTTACTGCCAAGGAACGCTGTGGGTGGTGGGCCGATCAGAGGCATTGAGCATGTGGCTAATGTGCTAGCTGTGTGATCTCTGCACATTTTTTTTTTCAACTGTAGAATAAAGAACTAAAAACCAAGGTGGCACTTTGGTCTGAAACGCCTAGGACAACTGTATCTAAGGCTGTCTCTACAAGGTAAGGCTTTTCTTCCCCACCGCCATCTGCCTTCCCAGCTTCTGTTGGACATTCATTCATGAGTGTTGACATTTATCCCACTTGAGAAATATTCCAGTCTATTAATACTTATGTAATCATGGGTTTACCATGTTTCCCAGTTCTTGAGAATAAGACCTGTGTTACTTGTTCATCATTGAATCCTCAAAGCCTAACATAGAAATACTTACTGAATAACTGAGTGAATAAAATCAGGTATCTTTTCTTGCTCTGTGCCATAAAACAAGCCTAGTCTTGGCTTCAACACTTTCTCCAAGCAGCACACATCATTTCTTCTCTATTTTCCTTGTTTCTCCATTAACTCCTGGGTTCTGTAGCATTGATGAGCATATTAATTATAAATGGTTTGTATTTATTTAAATGTCCATGTCTGTATCTCAGACCAGGTAGATTGTCAACGTCAAGAAGGCAGGAATAGTTCCTTGTATTTCATTTCATTTCCTGCCTTGCTAAGGGCAAGTGTCTTCAGTAACTACTTAATAATGACTGAATCAAGCAATGATAATGGCCCACGACAGCAATCAAAATGGTGGCTGAAACCATCAAAGTCACTTTCTAATGGTGACAGAATCTGAAATGACAAGTTGTAAAAAAAAAAAAAAACCTTCTGGGCTCAAATCTTATTTCCATAATACTCTATGAAATTATCACTTAAAAGAAAACGTAGTCTGTAATTACGTGAATCATTTAAAAAGTGATTAAAAGCTTCCTGTTCTAGCAGCTTTTGAATTTCCCAGTCTAGTCCCTCTAGGGCAAAAGCCTGTTTTCTGAAACTCGCCTGGGCGCAGTGCCTGAGGTAGAAATCAGGCCTGCTGTGATCAGCACCAGTCCAGGAAAGCAGGTAGGTCCCTCTCCCTCTTCCGAATTCCCTGCAGCCCTGCTTCACTTTGCTAATGATATATGTAATTAGAGATGAGATGGAGCTATTCTCAATCGAGTCTTCTGGAATCGTTGGGCTCCTGGATGCTAAGTTATCAACTTTTTGGCCTCTGGCCCTGCAACTTCCAATAAAGAAAAGAAATTAAGCCCCAGAAAGATTAAAGGAGGAAGTGAAATACCCACATTTCAGAAGCAGTGAGAAAGTAGTCACTTCAGTGGAGGAAGAAATGAAGAGTCCAGAATAGAAGGGCAAGCATGACCCTCCAAGGGAAAGGAAGATGACTGCTATTTTGTTCCCTTACCAGATACCAGTCCCCTTGGGTGGTGAAGCATGGTGGCCCTCCTCAGCTGTTCTGACCCTGTAGGGAGTGCAGCCAGAGTGGAGGAGAGGAGGGACAAACTGGTTGTCTCAATATTGTAACCACTCCAATATGGAATGCGGATACTCTACCCGGTACAGAGAGAAGGTGCTGGAAAGAATGACTTCTACCGCTAATTCTTTAGCTGTAGTAAATTAATTATTAAATGTCTTTTAGTTTTAAAGATTTTTTTTTTACTTCCTATGACTTGGTAGATCTCATCTCTATAAAATGAAATATGGCCAATTGGCTGCTTTGAGAATGTAAGCGGTAGTATGATTCGGGAAGCCTGGGTTCGCCTATATGCAATGGAATTATAACTCAAGGGAGAGACTGGAGTAGAAAAGTAGCTGTTAAAGGGGAAAAAATCATGTAATTTAAAGATTAATCCAGGCAAATCTCTTTAATCACCCATAAAATGTAGTTCTATATCTCTCAGTAAGTACTTAAAAGCAAGGTTTCCCTTGAGCATTAGAGATATTTCTTGAGCACCGGAAGTGTTTGCTGGAGATTCAGAGTCATGTTCTTAGACAAGAACAACAGAACACATACAGAAGTGTGTGTGTGTGTGTGTGTGTGTGTACATATATATACATACACATGTATTTTTTAAATCCTAGAATCACACAGTGAGGAGAAAAGTTCAGACTGAGAAGCCTACAGAACTAAAACGTCCTGGCAGAAGGGTTGATTTGCTTCCTGTCTCTAAGTCACAGCAGTGCAGTCTTCACTGAGTGGAACGGCAGATACAGGCTCTCATCCTCTCTCCCCTCCCCTCACTCTTCCTCACTCTCGTCCTACTACAACTAGCTGAACTGACATAAGTTTGAGGCTTCCGCATGTGATTCTAGTATGTCTCATGGGGAATTAGAATCAACCAATTAACCACGATATCTCTTAGATTAAAGCAATTAGTTCAGACGTGGTAGTAGAGCGGTGGAGATGGTAATGGTGGTGATACAGCAATTATATCACTGAAGTTTAATGTGCTTGATTTCGATGACATTATGGTCTTTTCTACAGTGAATTGAAGACAGTCGACACTACGCCCTATCTGATGTTGATTAGGCTCCGGAAATGAGCTGGCTGGCTGAAGATCTGAATAAGAAAGATTGCTGTGGGTCTTCTTTATTCCTTGAAACACAGCCGAAACTTGCACGTTAAAATGGCTCGGTGCCAGTATTCGATGGAACTTACTGTACATCAACAGCTTTGCAGGAAGATGACATTCCAGAAAATCAAACAAATATATATTCAAGGGAAGGAACTCTTTCTTCAAAATGTACTGAATGGGTGAAGAGACCAGGGACTTTCAATGGAAGATGAATTTTGCTTTAAGCTTAAAAAAAGATCTGAATCATTTTTGCAGATTTTTGCTGAAGGGAGTGGTTTAAAGTTGACCTTTTGAGAGTGGTTTTTATGTATATAAATGGAAGAGTGTGTGTGTGTATGAGTAAATCATATATTTTAAAGTTAACTTTGGATAATAAAAAATATCTTAACATGAATTTATGAATTCATCTCCTGACCCAGGGTTTGTGGGAGAGTTAGTCTCTACTGCATTATGGGCAGGAAAAGGAGTAGGTTCTTTTTAGCTAATTCCTCAACCCACATAACCCTCCAAAGCTGAGCATCATGGCGTCTCACCACACCTTAGGAAGCCATTGTTCTTCAGTTGGGATTGAAAATTGGTTGCTAGAGACAACCCACAAATAAGCACAAAGAAATGGAGCTTGTGACTCTGGCTTCGTGACTAATTTTCTTTTCAAGATTCTTATATTAGCTAGGAAAATATCTGGAGGGAAGAATAGAAACACAATGCTGTCAGCCCATACCTCCATAAAAATGTGTATATTATGGTTTAGAGGAACAGTGGCTGCTGTCTGCAGTCAGGAAGACTCTGAATTCATGAACTGGAATGAAATATCCAGTGCTTTTGTGAAACCATATTTACATTTTGATACGGGCATTCATCACAGGTGGAGTTTGTGATTGCTGTGAGGAAAACCAGACTCTAATTTGTAGAAAGGCAAACATGCTGACACTCAGAAGAGAACACACTTCTACTAAAGGAATAATGGGCAGCCTTAGCCCCACTGAAGGGTGAATTACTTGAAAGCCTTTTGATCATCCTGTCTGGTGTATGACTGTAAACATTTTCTCAGGAAAGATGATGGAAGCCTTTCGAGGGGGAATGTGAAATATCAGTATTATCTATGAAATATTTAAAAATACAGATGAGATAAAGTAATGTATTTATAAATTCATCCAAGTACTGTAATCCTTGAAAGGTTGCATAGCTGAATGGGTGCATTTCATGCTTCACGTTTTTATTGCTTGCTTATTTTTCAAATGTAGATATCTAATACCATTTATGGCACAGTTCCTATACCAGGAAAAATTCTAAGTACTTTACCTGTATTAATTACTTTAATCTTCCCATCAGGCCTCAAAAGCAAGTCATATTATTACCCTATCTTCCAGGGGTGGGTACTGTGAGGTCCAGGAATTTACCCTGCTGCTAACCATGGAGCAAGGATTTGGACCTCTGACCTGGCCATCAGTAGTCCTTCTATCTGTTCACTTGGTGGTCTGAGAGATTGCCACACTATAGAAATACCTTTCTTTTTCCTACTTTAATAAGCACAGCTTCCTTGTTGGCTATGCGCATTATCCCATGAATGACAGTCAGGAACAACCCTGACTCATAAAGTAAATATTTTGCTGCAATTAAGTTGGCCTTTCACCTGTTGGATTACCCTCATGAGAACGTAGTTCAGAAAAACTTCCCTGCTAAAAATCTAATTCTACATTTATGATCATGACTTTATGCTGCATGGAAGATTTTTCGGTAGTATATTTTCAGGCACATTTGTAGGGAGATTGGGATCATGAACTCGGTCAAGCATTTGCAGTGTGGTAGGCGAATTCACCTTTCACCTGAAGATTACTCAGGGTTCCTTTTACACCCCAATCACCATGCTGGATGGTGATAAAATATGAGTTTGGAACGGATCCATCTAACTGAGCTAACAACTAGAATGATGCCTATTAGAATAATGTATCCTAGAGTCAAAAATGGGAAGACACTGTTGGGTTTCATTTAGGTTTAATGGTGCTCACTTTTGAACGTGGAAGTACCGTTGGACGTGACACAGAAAGGACCTGCTCATATGTTCTCCACATTCACTCTGGAATGGCCTTTGGATTTCCTGAGAATAAGAACGAGCAGTTTCAGAAGCTTAAAAAGGTCTGGACTCTTCAAATACAAAAGTATCTTTTTAGTAGCATCAGCAATATCATTTATTTGTCATATGTGGATTATGTCCTATATCTTTATTGTTTCAGCTTTTATCATTTGGAATGTTCTTTGAATAAATATTTCTGAGCAATAAAACAAATGATCACAGTGGAGAATAAAAAGCATTAACCTAAAAGTACCACACGAGAAATACAGGAAAAGAAACACCAGTTCAGTTGTAGTCTAAATAATTGTACTTATTATTATACTAATCAATATATTAAATAAGGTCTGAGGTGGACCTTGAAGTGAATACACAAAGGTGAAAAATAAAAAGAAACTTAGTTTCACTTTGATTACGTATGGTTACAAATTATCATTAGATGTTTAAACAACAAAAGATGTTTAAATGATTGGTATAATACATATATCCTTTGAATAATTGCTTATGGCATGCTTTACAATAAATAAATTGATATCATATTTTGTTTATTTTTTGTTTTTATTTCTTTTTACATGAAAATTATTATGCATAAGTGAACTAAGTCATTTTTATTTGATTGTTCATGACAATATAACCCATAATAAATGGATTGTTTTTGCCAGCGAACAGATACTTAGATAGCTCCCTGAATTTTTCTGTTAATTTCCCCTGGATCCAAATTAATGGAAAAAGTTATTAAGTTTTCATTCTGAATTTGAAAAAATAGTAGCATTATTATAAAAGTAACAAACATACTTCTCCAACATTTTCATATTTCTTTATTTTGAAAATCTTTACCTCCCCTCTGACCTGGGAATAATTATAGAATCTTCATCAAGACTGAAGTAGGGACCCAATCCATCAAGAACTGAAAATTCCTTCAACTAATGTCATCATTATCATTCCCCCCACTTGCTCCCTTCTGTACTTCCTTCCTCCTTTTCCTTTTTTAGTGGAAAATATTAAAGATGCAATAAAGATTTAAATAATCGTTGCTTTGTTATTATTAAAGTAGATACATATAAGTGTTAAAAATTAAACTAGAATTACAGAAAATTGGGATTTATCCTACACATGCAAGGTTAGTTTATCATTTGAAAATCGATGTAATTAACCATATATACATAACAAAGAAGAAAAACCATATAATTGTTTTAATAAGTAAAGGAAAGTATTTGACAAAAGCACCATTCATAATAAAAACTCAGCAATCTGGGAATAAGAAATTTTATCATTCTGATAAAGAGCTTTACAAAAAAAGCCTTCAGTCAATATAACTAATCATGAAAGACTATTGCTAAAATGTTTGCTCTCACCACTTTTCTTAAAGATTGTATTGTAAGTCCTAGCCATTGAAATATGTCAAGAAAAAGAAAAAGGAAGAAAAGGCATACAGCTTGGAAAGGAAAACTGTCTATTGTTGTTTTTCATACAATTGTTGATTTAGAAAACTTCAGTGAATCTACCAAACAGCTACTGGAGCTAGTAAGTAAAATCAACAAGGCCACAGATCACAAAGTTAAAATACAAAACCCAACATATTAACGGTTTGGTTTTGGTGAAAACATAGATAAATATATAAGTGAATGGAAAGGAGAATCCATAAATAGACCCATCTATGTGATTCATTTTCAACAGAGGTGTCAAGGCCATCGAAAGGAGGCAAGAAATTCTTCCAAATGGTGCTGAAAATAGTGCAAGTTTTGTATGTGAAAAAAAATAGCATTAATTCTTATCTCACAAATATATAATAATTAACCTGAAATGGACAATATACCTAAATGTAAAGTTAAAACTATAAAATTTCTAGAAGGTAAAGTAGTCAAGATACCTACATAGTCTACAAAGAGCACACCATAAAAGAAAAAAATTTATAATTGAACTTGATTAAAATTCAAATACTTTGCTCTTTGAAAGACACTACTAAGCAAATTTTAAAAAAGAATGGGTGAAAATATTCACATGTATAGGATTTGTATTCAGAATATATAAAGAAATTTTAAAACATAATAATGAGAAGACAAACCAATAAAAAATATTGGCAAAAATGTTTGGAGAGTCACTCCATAAAACAAGATAGACAAATTACAAATACACACATGAAAAGATGCTTAATTCATTAGTTACCAGGGGAATGCAAATGAATACCCCTAAGAAATAAGCACCGAACATACCATTAGAACAGTGGAAATAAAAAGACTGGCCTTATTGAGTGTGTGGAGCAACCAAATTATATGCGAAAAATGGTACAAGCACTTCAAGAAACAGGTTGTTTCCTTAAAAGTTAACTTTTAAACAGGTGACGACATCACCTGTTTCATATAACATCGTTATATGAAAACAACAAAGTCGTTGAACAACACCTGCCATATGACCGCCATTCTTCGTTTGTTTTACCCAAGAGAAACAACAGCTTCTGTCCACATAACAAGGTGTATCTGAATTTTCATGGAACCTTTGTTCGTAATAGCCAAAAACTAAAAACAAAACAGATGTCCATTAACAGGTGAACAGGTAAACAAAATGCAGTACATCCATGCTTTGGAATAGAACAACAATAAAAAACAAAAAGCACAAACAAATGTATGCAACAATGGATAAACGTCACATCATTATACTTGAGGAAAAAGAGAGGGCATGCTGTGTGATGCCACAGTGATAGAACAAATCAGTATTTCCCTTGGGACACGAGGAGAGAGAGAGAGAGAGAGAGAGAGAGAGAGCGCGCGCGCGAGCTCATGGGAGTACAGAGAAACATAGGGACGGAGTAGAAATGTCCGGTGTGTTGATATGGGTGATGTCACGGATATGCTCCATGACAACAATCAATACTTTGTACAATTTAAATATTTACTTCAATAAAGTAGTAAAAAAATTAACATTATGTTATTCTACAGCCCCCTAATCAGGTTTTCACACAGGATTCAATCATTTTTTTTCTTTCAACAAATATTTATTGAGTGCTCTCTATTTGCCAGGCACTGTTCTAGATGCCAGGGCTATGACAGTGGAGAGAGAAGAGGGCATGCATGTGTCAGGGAAGAAAGAAAAAGGAAAAGTCTCTACCTTCAAGAAATATATTCTAGGGACAAAAAACAGAAAATAAAGTCAGAGATGTCCCATGGACTGTGAAGAAAAATAAAGCAGAACACAAGGGTCAGAAGTTACCAGCGGGGAAGGTTTGTGGTTGCAATTTAAAACTGGGTGATAATTTTAAATGTGTTAACTATGGATTGGTAATTTAAATACAATAGTCATTTTATTTTTTTTTAAAGATTTTATTTATTTGTCAGAGAGCGAGCACAAGCAGGGGGAGCAGCAGGCAGAGGGAGAAGTAGGCTCCCTGCTGAGCAAGGAGCCTGATGGGGGACTCAATCCCAGGACCCTGGGATCATGACCTGAGCCGAAGGCAGATGCTTAACAGACTGAACCACCCAGGCGCTCCAGGATAGTTATTTTAAATAAGACCTCTCTCTTTAAAGATAACATTTAAGCAAAGACAGGAAGAAGGCTAGGAAAGTAACCAAACGAGAATGTTATTTGGAGGAGGGGTGCAGGAAGAGGCAAGCACAGGTGCCCAGGCTCCAGAGGACAGGCAGACCAGGCATGCCCCAGAATAGCCAGGACATCAAGGAAGCTGGACTGGCAAGTGAAGAATAAGTCCCAATATTGTCTAAATCATTCTCCATGCAACATATTCTTTCACGTTTCCTTTGTAAAAATCATTTCTTTATTTGAATAATAAATTATCCTTCCAGTTCTTTGAATTCTGAGCATGGTAAGCTAATGAGTTTTAGGAATCTGTATCTCAGTTCTTGTTTGTCTATGTTTCCTAACATACTGAGAAAGCCCACATTTTCTGGAAGGCACAATGAAGGGGAAACTGCTCTTAAAACGTTCAGCTGAGTGGTCTTATTTTGACCCTATGCTCTTTGCCTGGAGGACTCATGAGGAACTGCTGTTGGAAGTCAAGGGAGAAGAGGGTCCAGGAAGTTAGGTAATGTGTATTCATAATCCAATAATGAACTAGCACGACTCCAAATCACTCCTTCTGCTTTATTTTTTTCATCAGTGAATGAGTCATGATATAAAATTCTCCGGAGAATCAAGCAAACAGATTGAAGTATCTATTAACCTTGCTGCTGCTTTTTTTTTTTTTTTAATCTTTTTGGTAAAGAAGAGTCACTTTCTCAGAGACCTACAAAAATGATTTATAGCTTTAATAATTTCGACAATCAGATTATTATCACAAAACATTTCTAATACCTATATTATCACCTTAGTCAAATTATAATTTGCGTATTGGTTTTGTAAAGCATAACGTAAGTCACCTGAATGAGTTTTTAACAGAAAAACAATGTTCATGTTCTTAGAATTAGAATTTTATTTTATTTTTCAAGATTTATTTGAGACAGAGAGCACAAGAAGGGGAAGTGGCAGAGGGAGAGGGAGAGGGGAAGCAGACTCCCCACTGAGCACAGATCCTGAGCTCCTTCCCAGTACCCTGATCATGACCTGAGCCAAAACCAAGTGTGGGACGTTTAACCGACTGAGCCACCCAGGTGCCCCTAGAATTAGAAGTTTATGTTAGAAATGAAAGTGTTCTTGGTATAGACGGCAGTGAATAATCCAAACACCTTACATACAGTTTTTAAAAGATTTCTCTTTTCCTCATTAATGACAGTGAGTGTCAAGGTCGACATTTCCCCCCCCTCAATATGGAGCCTGCTATGACTATTTAAAAATCCTATAAGACCATCAGGAAAAGCAAGTCCTTAATGACTTGTCATAAATTATTTAAGACGAACCCAGGGGGTAAAAGATTCTGCCTATGTGAAACAGCATTATTGTTACCAGGGAGTAAAGTTGGAAGCACGGTGCCAAGCATTTATTTGCTTACAGTGGGAGAGCTATTTATCTTTAAATTAAAAACCCATCATTATCTTGGCAAAGACTATCTAAGTAACATATGGAATGAGAGCGACTCTGGGAACACGGCAGCCTTTGCAAATGAACATTTAAAAGGAAGCTGTATGGTTGTGGTCTTGAATTGGCCTTGAACATCCATCCTTTCACCTGTCTGGGACTAAGGAAGTTACCATCTCTGCCTCAGCATTTCATTATGGGGAAGAAAAAGGTTCTAATATACCGAGGTGCTTATGTATCATAAAATAGTGTAACAAGTTAACTGTTAATTTTATACATATATCCTTCGAAATTATTAGAACACTTTCCTTGCAAAGCCCAGTCGATAAACAAATAATAAATGAAAAATTTTAGAGAGATGGATACAAATCACTTGGCTAAATCCAAATACCTATTTCCTAGTTCCTCGAGGGTACCACTTTAAATGCAAAACAAGTTCCAGGTTGAAACAGATTTAACATTCAACTTCAACACAGAAAAAAGTTTGCTTTGAGTACACAAAATAATTGATAAAAATGCATTTTTATTATTGAAAAATGTGCAGAAACAATCACTGAATACAGTTCGCCACCGTAGTATTCAAACCCAGACACCACAAAATCATTGGATGCTATGATTTCTGAAGCCACTAGAACTTTGGTACAACAAAATAATGATCTAACAGTGTTTGTCAGGCACCACAGTATACTCAGGGGCACGCAGAATAAAAACTCCAGGTTTAAGGTTTTAATTTACATTCATAGCACTAGACAAAACAGGTCTGTGGAGATGACAGACAGAACAATCAAAAGTGCTTAGCCTAAAAATGAGAAGAGTATCACTTAAAGGTAGACTGCTGGAATACAGTGAAGCACTTCAGTGTTACGGTAGAACATTGTCTATTTTTAACACATTAAGCAGGATAACTTATTTCTCTTAATTTCAGATGCAGTCAGATCTTTTACAAGGCGATGGACACAAAAGCCCTACTTGTACAAGGAGGATTTGACCAAGTTGTAAAACACTATCTAGAATGCACTTGGACTCCTTGGAAGAAATACCAGATGACGTACAAAATGAAATAGAACTCATATTTTTCAATAACTTGAGATATATTAAACATTTTCAATCAAATACTATGACCTCAAGTTGCTAACCATTGATAGCTTCCAATTCCCCCTCCTAAAATTAGTGTTTTGCCCCTGCTATGTAATTTCTCCTCACCAAGTGGTTTAAACCAAGTGGCTTAAACTACTGTAATTTTTTATTATTCTTAGCTTGTGATAATAGTGCCTGTTTATGAAATGGAACATAATTTACAAACCAATTTCTTAGATTCTCCTTTGAGTCTGACATGAACCCTATGGGGCACACGGGGTTTATAAACTCCATATGAGGCGAAGCCACTAAGATATTTAATGACACACTCACGGTCCCCAAATTGTTCCTTCTGGCCACTTTCCTTTCTATAATACTAAGCTTCCCCTCAAAGAGCATTTGGGAAAATAACCTGGAGAATAAAAGAGTAAATATAAGAATATGTTCATACTTTACTAGGGACGGACACCATTTTGATGTTCCGGCAGACATAAGGACGAGAGCCATTGATTAAATAAGGGACCCATTAGGTTAAAGACAGACATGCCTGCTTCTACAAAATTCACTAATGATGCTTAAAGACTAAGTCAGCTGAGGGCTATTTGCCATGATTTCCACAACCTGTTGGAAAGAAAAGGAACCAGGAAACAAATTCAAATGACTCGATCCAAAGATGATTCCTTTGTATATTTTTTTCTTCAAAAGCTGACACCCTTTTAAATAACCCCCTATTTTGTTGATAATATTTTTGCTTGTTTTTTGTTCTCTCTCTATACGAAGCTGGAAAATATCTCAACCACACACTGTTGGTAAAAGATGTGCAAAGAAGCATCTTTGTGATTCTACTCCTTGAAAAATTAGTCAAAGTGCTATTTATAAGAAAATTAAATTCAGACAGAGCAAACAAAATGTTTCAAAGTTTCCCACATTTTGATGCCACTAATGAAATATTTGGTGTTTAAATATTTTCATTAGCTTAGTTCTAAGGGCATAAATTTCCACTTGATAGATAAAAATGATGGATAAATATTTGCCTTGGATCTAGTTACAAACACTCTTCTTGTTGGTAATTCTCTTTTTCATTTTCTACTTAAAAATCAGCCTCAAAGTACATGGTCTTCTCTGTGTTCTGCAATATTGTATTCAGACAATGTTGAACTCTAACCTCTCTTTATAGTTCTTCCTTAACAATGTCATCATGGTTGGGTCTCCACCTAAGAATTCCAAGGCAATAAATTCCTAAAATCCCCTAGATTTCTAACAATGATTTTTATCAGTCCTACTCTATGAGACAAATATCTTCATGGGTTTATAAAGCATTGAGACAACACTCATCTCAGATAACACTCTATTTCTACTTGCCATGCTTAAGAGTTCAGCACTCTCCCCAGAAATAAATTTATATCATATTGGTCAAAGAGCAAGAAGAAAATAATAGTTTTTGGTGAATTCTCAGACATCTTTTTCAAGTATAGACAGCATCTTATCACCTTTAAAGATCATAAAGCTTTCCCTAAAATATTCGCATACACTAGCCTTCTTTTAAGCTTGGTGGTACAGAGTGAAAGACAACTTTTCCATCCCTTTGGCTAACATTCGCTCTCAGATCTCTCTTTTAAAGAGTTCAGTATCTTAGGAAACCAGAAGCTTCATTATTATCTCTTTACAGTTTAAGTTTGAGATTGTAACTCCAAGATTCTTTATGGATGAGAATTTTCCCTCAATGCTTTAGTATGGTACACATTGAGGGAAGCATATATACCCTTTTTTAAAGTGAACAGAGCTACAGAACAGTGAATAATTTTGTGTCATGGACACAGGTTCTGGGTTTCCACTCTACCTAGTTATTCACTATTACACACACTGCTTCTCTTTCTAGTCGACCAGTGTGTTCATGAGCTTCAACAAATATGGTGATTTCTAGTTGATTCAGTTTATAGAATATTTTGGCTGTTATTTATTTTTTAATATAGTCATGTACTTCTCCATAGTCAAGCTTCTGTCTCTTACAAAGGAGAAAAGAAAGGTCTGATTGAAACTCTTGCCCAGGTCATTTAACCTGTACAGGTTGGCAGAGAATAGCACACTCTAGAAGCATAACAAAGACACCCACTGATACACAGAATGGCCCACCTGGTGAAAAACAACCGATGAAATATTTACCTTAGAAAATGCTGGTTTTGAATTTTTTGCAATGTATAGCTGATACTATGGAAATGATAGCAAATCAACTCGAGTGGTGACTTGCAAGAATTCTAACACTTATGTAGGACCCACAAGCTCAATTTCTAGCACTCAGCATTTTCTCTGCCAATTTATGACTTGTGACCCTCGTCATACCAAGACAAACATGCTTTCTCAGCCATTTTTGATACATTTTTCAAAGGATTTTTCTTTTCTTGTATCAAAAGGTAACCTTGTACCTACTCACAGTTAAGTCTCGAGCGATGCCCACCCCCACTCCGTGAGAAGCTTAGGAGACCAGGAGATGGTGGTAATCATTTCCAGATTCCAATAACATCCTGTCCCCTTGCTGAAGATGTCAGAACGCCTTTAGTGTCTCTGTGAGACCTTCCTCAAATATATAACAGGAAATGAGCTATGCGGTTGGAGACAAGTTTGGTCATAGAGGTATTCGAGGCACTGTGTTAGAGCAATGTAAACATCAAACTAGTGTAAGCACTCCAGAATGATTTCTATATCGGAAAGGAACTTCATGTACATTTTAAACATTTCCCCAAAATACAGTATGGTTTATCAAAGCATTTGGGAGATAACAAGTAACAGGATACATCTTGGCTAAAAATACATGCTGTTTTAGGTTAAAGGAGGTATGCAATTCTTTAAAGCAGTCTGTATACTTCATGTTCCCAAATCAATTTGAAATTGTAAAATGAATTATACATAATAATTAATTCTGTAATAAGAAGTGAAGGCATTTCCAGTAATGGTGACATAGAATTTGGGATCAGATGTCAAACTCGAGAGAGAAAATATTTTCTTAGGTCAAGTATTTATTTATAAGTAGGACACTATTTTAAATTAATTTTCTTGTCTTCTTTAAATTTCATTCCTCTTGAGACTGTTGCCCAATAATTGTTATTTTTATAGGCAGAGTTCTATAATTATAGGCATCGTCGCCCTCTGCTTCATGCTACAGCTATCAAATAATGATCTTAAAATAGACCCTGAATAAATGCTTGTCAACTGGCAATGACAGAATCTTGGCAAAAGTCAGTCATATAACTGGAAAAAGAGTAGAAAACAAAAAACAAATCCAAAATAGAATACCTTTAGGATTTCATAAAGGCTAAACATGCCCTATCACGGGAATGCCAGAGACATCACAATTTGAATCCAAAGGAGAGTTGATAAAATGACCATAGAAGTTTACCAAATTTTGCCACAACAATGATAATATTGTTTCTGCTCACTTTTCTTTCAGTCAAAGCATCTTGGGTGTTAGTGAATAGCTTTCTATCCTCATGGCTCAGGAACTGAGGTCATGAAGTGCATCGTAGAGAAAAACAGCATTGGAGGGAATACCCAAGTATGATGGATCCTAGAAGCTGGCATTATGCTTCCAAAGTCAGAGGAACTGAAGAGTTCACACTGAGAATTTTGCAAGAACATTTTAGACAATCCCTTGGATCTGTGTTCCTAATAATGGATTCTATACCAGATGTAGACTCCGGAGAGAGGTTCAAGGGTGGGGATATACTCATGGTAAAAAGAGAAAACTTGAAGTGTGATGCCTTTGTTACTGATAAAACTGACTGAAATATTTAAATAATAGTTTAACAGGAGTTGCTATGCTTATCAAAAACAATGATTGAAAAAAACAATGTAATATCAGTTTAGACACAACAATAAGAAAAGGCAATGGAAAATCTTTTTGTAATGATTTTTAAAAAGAAAAGGCAGTTTTATGTAAAAATGTGAGTAACCAAATTTTTAGAGAGAAAATACACAGCTCCATTCCTGCCCTACCCCCAACTATAGTTCAAATGTGAGTATTTTGCCTTGGGCAAACAAAAACATATGTATTTTTTCATATATTGTAATATGGCATGAGGTATCATCAATTTTTATGTGATGAATGACATGAAAACTCAAGAGTGACCATAAAAATCAATCTATCATCCTGAAGTTGTTGATTCACAAAGGAACACACCTGTATTTTTGCAATTGATTCAAAGTCAGGGGTGGGTGTGGAGGGTGGAAGTGTGATTTAGAATTTCCCGTGCTTTTGTAAGTTAAACCCACAATTATTTGTCACTTTTTGTTTTCATATCACCAACATATTTTGTCTAAAAACAATTAAGGCTAAATAGTTTTTCTTGACTGCATTTTTGAAGACATATTTAATAAATGACAATCTTTAATTTCTCCTTGTGACCATTTACTAAGAAAAATGAAATGTGAAACTGAACACTGAACCAATTTCCAAAATTTTGTTTGGAAAGGGAAACTTCTGGAGATTCTCTTAATCCCAGCTGATAATGTCAACTTCTAATTGGCTTGAGTGAAATTTGGCTAAATGATTCTTCCAGACATCTGTAACAGACACATTTAATATCATTTGTCCAAATGCCATGGTTTCATACTTCCATTTTTTTCCTAAGGCATTTCTCTTGTGCTTTGTCGTTCACAGTCCTATTCTTATCTATCTGCCATTTATTAAGAATATAAAAATGACATTAATATACAGTCTCCCACATTTTAACAGAAGTCTGATTCACAATCTCATAACCTTACCAGTACTTGAGTCACCCTAGGACAGCTTATTGGGTGTACATAGTAATGTCATTATTAATGATCCATTTAGAATTCTTTATTGTATACCCATTTTTAGCTAATATGTTCCCCCAATGCAAAACTAAAAGTACAAATCAAATTCAATATAAGAAGTAAATCCAATCTTTGAAAAAAAATCATCTTTCTATATTCTCCCTTTCGTGGCCTATTCCTTTCCCCCATGTGACATGGTCATTTTTGTTCTGATTTAAAACTCACTGATATCATCTTGAATACTTTCTTATATACTCATCTTCTTCATAAAAAAAAAAAATTGAGCATCCATGACCGCGAGATCACACTAGGAAATCTCTGATCTTGTTTGGAGGGTGCGTCAGAGACAACTGGTCAATTCTTTTGAACACTGTTGACTATTCTGGTTTCTTAAAATAGATTTTTCTGGCAGAAAAAGAAAGACATGCCATTATGCATGGTCTACTCAACAACAATTTCATGGTTTGTCGCTGTTTTTTGGAAGTAATATTCGGGTGGGGTTTTTGATGATCAGTTCCTACGTAGGGTCTAGCAGCCGCATTTCTTCTCTGCTGGTTTTTCCCCATCTAGCTTTCCAGAGTCTCCATTGACAGTGTCGGGGACTTGTGTCTTCTCTACACACTGTTCCATTCGCTTCATGATTAAGTCCAGAAGGGTTTCCACAGCTTTCTCCACATTCTGGCCGGTCGCGGCACTTGTTTCGAAATATGGTATGCTTGCATCGAAGAGATGACACATATTTTTGAGAGGAAGAAATCGAAAAGACACAGACGTACAAATAAGTAACATAGGCAAAAACATGGCTGGCTGAGAGATGATGAAATAATCAGGGTTTTGCCCACTGAGATGGAAAGTATCTTGTTTTTTCTCAGTGAGTAAAAATTGATGGGCAGCTTTCTCGTATGGGTATAACCGATTTTATGGACAAGGAAACGGATATGGGAGGTACTTAGGAATTTGAAGCTAAGGCATTATCACTGTTTCACAAAAAAATTAAGAGGGTAGAAATACCTGAATTAGGGATAGATCTTACCATTAAAATATCACTTCCCTCCTAATCAATTATCTGGAAATTTGACTTAGAAATTAAGCAGGCACTGAATAAGAGATGCATGTAAATAGTTTATATGGAATCAAAAGTTACACATTTTTAAAGCTCTCACGGAAAAGTCTTCAGTAAAAAATTGGCAGGTATGCTGAAACTGCTTTAAATTTAAAGTCTGTGTTGGAAGTCAACTTATCATTGTAGGGGAGTATTTCTTTTTTTTTTTTTTTAATCTGCCACTTAGGCTCAGCTAGGATAAGGATTGCAATATTATGTCCCGGTCAGGTGTTATTTCTTAGAGTTTTACAGCTATTAGTGGAAAGGCAGCAGACTATCGTGCTGAAAATCATGAGCTCTGATCTCAGAGTGCCGGGTTGAATTCAAGCTCTGCTACTTACTAGCTACGTGGCCTTCCATCAGTTACTTAATCCTTCTATGCCTCAATTCTTCACATATAAAATGGGAGAACTCTAGATCCCCTATGTATGATCATGAGGGGTTAAAAGAGTTAAAGTCTAGGGACAGTTGTTAGTACATAAGGAGTATTCAGCAATGTTAGCTGCTATTACTATTAAGGACTTGATTTAAAAGATCACATACATTCCCCTGAAAGATCTTTTTCATTCATGGGCCATTATTGACTCAAGGGGATTTCTCCCAGTATCCAGCTCATGTCCCTGCTCCATCACTAAGCAGTAGCGTGCACGGTCAGGTGACATGTCCGTGTCAAAGACGTACCCGTATTTGTCAGCCAGGTCCCGGGCTTGCCTTTCATTGACCTCCCCGTGGTCTGGCAGGTCTGCCTTGTTGCCAACTAATACTATATCTGGATTTTCACAATAAGCATTCGCTTGCAGTTGGCCTTAGGAAGAAAGCAGATGGACCCAGCACGTTAGTTATAAACCAGTAATGTCAAATGACTGCTCATACTTTGAACTCCTTTTCTTTTTTTCATACTTCAAATTCCTAATTTAATTGTTCACTTCGCTGCTTGCTAGTTACGTGATATAAACTTATATGATATAAAGTTACTTAACTTTACTCAACTGCAGCTTCCTCATCTGAATGAAGACGATGCTTCAAAAACTGCAGGTTGTGACTATGAATAATAATTGCTATGAAGCACCTGTATGATCACCTATCAGTGCTGTACATCCGGGGAAATGTCCTCCAAGATGGACATACTGCTTCATACTATTTGTTCCTCAAATATAAGGGAGATAATAGAACAGGAATTTTAAGTGTGTAAGTTTGCTCTTTCCTTTAAGAGTCTGCTATGTTTTTTTAAGTAGGTTCCACGCCCAACATGGAGCCCAATGCGGGGCTTGACTCATGAACCTGAGATCGAGACCTGAGCTGAGATCAAGACTCAGATGCTTAACTGACTGAACCACCCAGGTGCCCCAAGGCAGGTACATTTCTATCTCCTGAAGTCCAAGATGATGACCTATTAGAATAGAATGTTTCTGAACCACCACAAATTCATGTAGAAACAATTTTAAGACAGGTGACTTGTTTTTCTTTTTCTCTAGGATACACTGTGCAAAAGAGAGAAGAAAGAGGGAGGGAAGGGGAAAAGGAGGGAAGGAAAGAAGGAAGGACTGAAGAAGGGTTGGGGGAGGAAGGGAACAAGGAAGGAAAGAAGGAAGGAAATGATAAGAAATCTGTCAACCTACGTTTTTGAGTTATGGGGATTACTAATTTCTATCTCAAGGCATGCTGTATACAACTTTGCCGAGGAGGAAGACAAGGCTTACCCTGTAACACTGATTACTTGGGTGTTAAAAATTAAAGTGTTAGGAGACATGCCAATTAATTATCTTAAATCCCAATAGTATCCTCCTGGATTTTTCTTTAAATAAGGAAGAATTTTATCTGCCTCAAGAAAGGACGAACAAATCATTCTCTGAAAGAGTCTAATAATCTTATTATCTCTTTATCTCCTCAGAATCTAATAATACCACCAAAATTTAGAGAAAGAAATACAGTAATAAAAGAAAATGGGGACAAATCCTAGGATAAACACTCAGATGGAGAAGTAATGAAGGAAGTCAGAATTTGTCGGGATTTGTCCCCGTGGTATCATCTGTATTACTGAATTCACATTTAAAGCAGTTATATGTATTAATTATAAATAATATATAATAAGAAGAAATACATTTTTTTGAGTATCTATTCTGTGCCGGACACTAATCCCAGCTTTGGGCTGTTGTGAAGGAACAAAGCCGACAAAGTCTGCACTTTCACAGAGCTCACATTCGAGTGGCAGAGAGTCAAAAGGACATGTAACCAAAGAGACACATAAGACGATGTCAGGCGGTGGCAGAAAGTGTACTGAGGAGATACAAAGTAATGAAGATTACTAGTTTATTTATTTTTTAAAGATTTTATTTATTTAAGAGAGAGCAAGAGAGAAAGAGCACGAGCAGGGGGGAGGGGCAGAGGGAGAGGGAGAAGCAGACTCCCCAATGAGCCTGATGCAGGACTTGATCCCAGGACCCTGGGATCATGACCTAAGCTGAAGGCCAATGCTTAACAGACTGAGCCACCCAGGTGCCCTGAAACACACTAGTTTAGATGGGTAGTCAGGGAAGGCTTCTTCCAAGAGATAAAGAAAGTTTAAACAAACCCTTGAAGGAGACACGAGAACTGGCACACTCCATAAATGGGAGAAGAGAAACCAAGGCAGAGAAAATCAGAATGTGTAAAAGCCACAACGTAGAGAATGTGCCTTTTGTCCTGGGAACAGCAGCAGAGATGTGTGGCTGGAGGCCAGTGAGCTGGGACAGAATAAGAGTAAATTACACAGGAATCTAAGGCCTGATCGCCAAGGCCTTACAGGTGAGCGAAGGATTCTAGATTTTATTCCAAGTGAATTGGGAGGTCCCAGAGGGACTTTGAGGAGGGGAATAACATGATCCAATGTTTTTTTTTTTTTTTAAGATTTATTTATTTATTTGAGAAAAAGAGAGAGCAGGAGAGAGAGAGAGAGAGAGAGAGAGAGAGAGAGAGAGAATGGGGGTTGGGGCAGAAGGAGAGAGAATTTTAAGCAGATTCCCCACTGAGTGAGGAGGCTGACTCGGGGCTCCATCCCAGGACCCTAAGATTATGACCTGGGCCGAAATGAAGAGTCAGATGTCCAACCGACTGAGCCATCCAGGTGCCCCAATATGATCCAATTTTTAAAAAAATATCACTCTGGCCATAGACAGCCCCAACAAATCTAGAAATGACAAGCCTATCACCAGTCCATAGGACTGCTTATATATCCCATCAGGATCAAAATTCTTATTTGTAATAAAAATGCAAATGAAATAGTCCCTTTAGTGCTACATCAATTTTTAGAAAAAGAAAATCAAATACTACTTTCCTATGCTGACATACATCAATCTGTCTTCAACAACTCATTGGGCTACTTTTAACTTACGTCTAAATTGTATCAATTTTTCATTTTAAGTCTTCCTTACATTTGAACATTTTTTTCCAAAAATCTAAAATTTCAGTGTGAGCTGATTGACACACAGTACCTTATCTTCATGTGGCTGGTCTGCTCTGGGGCAGTTTCTCACCAAATTAACCGATTCGTGAATTCATCCATTAGTTAACCCGTGCACAAGGGGATACATTTTTAGGTGCCAGTGATCCCTCTCAGAAAACACTGCTGCTTTTCTCTGTCTCTTTTCCAGATTAGATCTGGTAGCTCACACAGTTGTAAGAAGTCCTTTAAGACTTACTGGATAAGTAGAATTAGTAGCCTTTCAATTGCAATAATAAAGACCTTGAATATTTTATATATATATGTTGTGAGAGATACACAGGCTTCTTCTAAGAGTGTCAAAGGAAGGGACGATTCCACGCCACCTTCAGTGAGCCACGTACAGCCCATCACTTTGAAGGTGACACAGGGAATGCTAAACTCATGGATCCCAAGGTTAATCTGTGGAACCTAATCTGGTTCCATGTTTGGAGGCAAAGAAGCAAATAGAGCTGTTGGGGCCCAAAGTAGCCAATGCGAGTAACTTCATCCCACTTACTCATCCAGTTTCTGACATTTAAGAAGCTCTGTTGACTGGTGAGGTCAAACATTAATAAGAAACCCATGGCATCTCTGAAAAATGCAGTGGTGAGGCTCCGGAATCTGCCAAGAAAGCACAGTGGATAGTTCTGGAAGTTAGCCCACAAACATATTATGATGACAGTACACACAACACTTTTCCCTTTGAAATGTGAAATCCCCATGGCATCCCTTAGGGATTCTCCTGCAGAAAGAGAGAGTGGGCAGAAAGATTGCTGAAGGATCGGGGAAGGGCATCTGGTTGTAGACATTTCTTAGGACCACATCCTGGCTTTATGGTCTATGGCAATTATGCACACGGAGTTTGTAACCTTCAGTCACATGCTGGCTTACACAGCCCCTTGGCTTCTCTCTCTTGTTGGCTCGCAGATATCTTGTGGTCCACAATTAAACTGGACGCCAGTTTCAAATGGGGACTTTAACTTATACTTTTCAATCTCCCTTGTCTGTGTCTAGAAGAAAGCTTGGCACTCGGTAGCCTAAAAATGAGCCCGTGATTATGTGCAGAAAACCACAACTTCTTAGCAACTAAAACTAGGTTCTTCTGCAGGGAAAAAACAACACTGGTGAGAAGACTGTTTTATAAACACTGTGGGGGTAAAGCTGAATTTCAGTCTGGCATCATGTTTCATGAGGAAGAGGGAAAAACATTGAAGAAAGGAGGAAGAAGAAGATGATTAGGGGAAGCAAGACAAGGTCAAAGAGACGTACTAGTTGGAGACAGAAAGCAAGAATGCTTATCTCTAATGGAGGATTTTGAAGAATATACTCTGTCATGTGCTATGTAAAGACTTCCTCTCCTCTGCTCCAACCTCCTCCACCCCACACTCTTCAGTAAAATTGAAGGTGTGCTGAGATCCACTTCAAAGGCAGGATTGGGCAAACCAGAGACCACACAGAGGGACTAGAGAAGGTTTGGGTTATACGGATACAGAAGTGAATTTGGAAATGGGTTTTTAGAAAGGCACATAACTTTGAAATACTATCACTTCGTATCCTAAATGTCCTCCTAGGACATTTTAGCCTATTTGTGGATTCTTTGGTTTCCTTGGAGTTCTATTCTCAACCCTTTCCCACTCTACATACATTCACTGAATAATCTCATCTACTTCTCTGGGCTCAATTGTCACCTATAGGTTGAATCCCAAATGAATAGGTGTAGATTTGTCCTGTCCTTCATGCTGTGTGCCCAACTACAGTGTGTTTCCAGCTGGAGGGAACTGGGGCACCTATCACTTCAGGAGTCTAACCCCAACCTGGCCCCTCCTCCTGATCTCTTCTTCTATCAATGCATCACCATCTTTGGGGTGACCATGGCTTCTTTGTCCTTCACCTACTGTATACAATCACCAACTATCTCCTGACCATTTCATTTCTGTCCATCTACTCTAGTTTCGAGTCTATCCTCTTTCATCTGAATAACTTCAACAGTCTTCTTCATAGGCTTCCTGTCTCCAGTTTTGTTCAGGACCTTACCCTTCATGGATCCCTTCCTGCTGACTATAGAAATTCTCTGCTAAAAACATCTAACTGATGATGCACTGCTCTTAAGATAATGACTGAACTCTTCAATACACTGTCAGGCTCTGCATGAACTGATCCTTGCTCATCTAGCCAGCTTCATCTCCTGACTATCCACAGGCATGCTGATCTTCTTTTAGTTCTTAGAAAGTTCACTCTCTCCCCTGGGCTCTCACACATGCTGTTCTTTCTGTGGGTAACCTGGCCCTAATGCCTCTTCTACCTCCTACCTCTTGAGCCAGTCATACATTGTGTATGAGTGTGTATATATATATATATAAAACAGTCTCAGAGGAAATAGCACTTTCCCAAGCAGCTTTCCTAACACCCACATTTGGGTTATAGGCTCCTCCTGGTGCACCTGCCCATCATCTTTAGTTTTCCTGACACTGTCCTAAGGCTGTATTGCAATTGTTCGTTATCTGTTCAAATTCCACCCTAGACTTGTGAGCTCCAACAGGAAAGGAGTTATGTTTCTAATTTGTTATCCATTATATTTTCATGGTCCTGAACATAGTATCTGATCACAAAATGTCAAATTAAGAGACAAAAATAAAAGAAAGAGAATAGCAGAGGATATACAATTATTAAAGATTTCAATGACTTCAGTAGAGAACGATTCTTTTAATACCCGAGCAAAGAGAATAGATATTTTAATGACTATTCCCAAATTTGATTTCTTTGGTAAGACATTAATCATGATAATTATGAAATACCAAAAATTTTACTCAATTTTTTCTTGTGGAATTGTTCCTACCGTTTGCTGGAAACTCGCAGAGATTTTAGTGCTTTTATCAAAGTTTTCTTTCTCTTTGCGGAGTAGCTATATTCCCAAAATTGTCTCCTACTCAACTACAATAGTGTAGCTAAGACAACTGCTCTCTGTTCTCTCCCAAAGAGAGAGAGAGACAGAAAGAAAGAGAGTGTACGTGTGTCTGTGTGTGTTGTGTGTGTGTCTCATTTCAGGACAAGACTGTAGCCATGGCCCCCTCTCACTGCCCATAGCACGTGACAAAGTTATTTTTTTATGTTAATGGTCTTTTTGTTGGGGGGAAAAAAGGCTAGCATTTACAACTTGGAACGGACATAAATTGTAATTTCTCGAACAACAATGCTCATGGTCGTGCTCAAGTCCACGGCCACAGCCTACTCTGCTGGCTCCAATGCATGGCTCAGAAGGTTTTAAAAACGGAGTCCAAAGATGTTGCCTTGGTAAAGGTTTCTAAAAATTTGTGTTAACGGTGACATCCTGACACCCATGTCACTGCAGTACAATGCACACAATGCTAAACCAACACACGCAACCTGCCACCAGGACGAGTGTCATCGTCACCATGGGTGGGGGCCACGCAAATGCGAGAGGGCCATCCTGCTAAGTGGGGCTACGTTATTTTTAAAACATTCCTGTGTGGATCTCACTGAGGTAAAACTTTCTGCATCCCCAGCAACATGGATAGGACATTCTTGTTCTAGAACAGGCTCCTATCCTGGACCATCCTGCCCAACACCCTTGTTATCCCCATTCTTCCCAAGGTGACTCCAGGGGAAAGATTTCTAGCTTTACTCAGCAATCTCATGCTGTCCAGTGAGTCAGCAGGGTGGGGAGAGCTGGGACCACATTAAAAAAAAAAAAAAACAGATCCCAGAGTCACAGTATTACTTTCTCCCTCACTGGGAACTAAGGCTGTGCCCTGTATCCTTGAGGTTTACATAAGGGGTACGATTTTTAGCTTGTTCCCATGATACCACTTTTATCAATAACCATAATCTTATACGGGTTATACGGCCAGATATTTTTAAGCACCGGGCTGAGGTATGAGACACTGTTTACCTTGCTGCGTGGCTACACCTTATATAAATACACAACGCAAAACTCTCAAGGGATGAATAACTGCCATATTACTAAGACTGTGCCTAGTTTTCCCCACTTCCCTCAGAGAGCAGCCGTCTTAGGGGGGCAGAGGAGAGAAGCCTACCATCGTGCTAGGCTGACATATCATGTGTGAGGACATATGGGAACCACATTTTCTCATATTACTTCTTCAAAAATGAATTAAATTGGTCTATAAAACATACATCTTTGTGACAACAAAACTGACATATGAACAGAAATTCTTGTGAGGAATGACTTCAGAAGAACGAGCAGTGTTGAAGAATGTGTGTAAATGGAATTCACAGTCAAAAGAGCTAACGGAGAGGGCCCGGCACCTCTCCTGGCGTTTACACTCACTGAAAGCGAGAACACTTTGGACGCATTTCAAAAACTAAAGTGTTTACAAGCATAAACATTCTAAGACATGTGATGCAGAATTTGGAGGTATGTGCCTTCTAAACATCTCTGACGATCTCCTGCCAATTTTTATTTAATCTGATATTGAAAAGCTCCACTAGCTTGTGGTCTTTAGTGCTTTGAAGCCTTCGATCTCAAAGAAACATATTTTCATCAAATAATGGAACAGCACCTCCAGCCCTAAGCAAACAACACTCCTGTCGACTGACCTTCTCTTGCCTTGGACATTATACCTGAGAAGATGTTAGAAAACCAAGCATGGCCTCTGCCCCTATAATGTTGACAATTTTGTTGGGGGTAAGAAGGCCACAGGTGAATCAAAGGACCACAGTTAGAGATAAAAAAACAAAGATTTGCCTTCTTACAAGGTGGTATATAACCAATCGAGTAACTTAAGGGACGGTGGGAGAGGTGTAGGAGTTCACAGAAAGAGGGAGTTTGTTTCAGATGGGCATTTAGAAAGGCCTCACAGAGGAGGTGGTCCATGACCTAGGCTTGGTAAAAGGAGAGGATCAAGGAAGGTGGAGAGGGAGGAAAACATTCTAGCCAGAGAGCAATGGTATGCCCCAAATCTTAGAAAACTAAGCCTGTCAAGAGGCATAGGACAGACAGTGTGTGCAGAAGAATGGAAATAAATGGGAAAGGTCTTACTACCCTTTCTTCAACTCCCTCTCCAGGTTGCATTTGTAATCATGTTAATTTCCCACTTGAATTAAATTCTAGAGGGTTTGTTTTTTTTCTTATTAGAAAGTACAAAGACTACATCAAAAACTAAGGATGTATGGTATGGTGACTAACATAACATAATGAAAAATTATTATTTAAAAAAAAAAGAAAGGAAAAGAAAGTACAAAGACAACACAGAACAAGGGTCTCCAGAGATCGCTAAAGATCTGATTTTTGAAATCCGTACCAAATCCACAATGGTAGTTATGGTTTATTAACTATAAATAATTTATTTTTATTTCTTGACATAAATGTCTATTTTGGAACCAGGAAGAGAGTTGTACAACATTTGCTTTCAAGTCCACGTACAACATTCACTTTAAAAGAAATTTTTCTCAGCTGTTTGTAGCTAGAAACGAAGTAATTTACTATTACCGCTCTTGGCCGGCGGTGTCCCAAAGCTGAAGATGCACTTTAAATGCTTTCCCTGATGATCCATTTGGTCCCTGGGTATTATAAACCTAAAAGATACAATTTTCATCAGTTGATATTACTTTGGATTTTGTCGACATTCAAATTCTCTGGGTTCCCTCAGCATGTTTTTTCTCAATTACTATAATCAAAGTTCATAGTGCAGAATAAATATTTGCTCTGTTTTTTTCCAGAAGTATCACATATACTCTCACTTTTAAATGTCAAGTACAAGTATGATTTTCAACACAATTTAGGCATACTGCAAACTTAAATTAGACACCTTCTGTCATTTCCTCACGGAGACAGCAAACATTAGATTAGGACCCAAGTTCTAGGTTCGAATATCAACCCTTCATTTCACTTCTTTGAATCTTATTTTCTTACAGCAAACTGAGACCCATGATCTCTTCTTACTTTACAGAATTACTGCAAACTTAAATGACGTAACAGATGTGAACGCACCTTTAAAATGCTAAAATGCTTTCCTAATACCTCAATATCTTTTACTGTGCCTTGGACTTCCAAAGTGACCTACCCACGAAATACGCACAGAATTTCTCAGTAAGTTTACACAAGATTTTTCAAAACTTCCTTTACTTGCCATTTTTTCCAAAGGCTCTTTTTCTTAATGTTTAAATTTTCAAAACTATGGCCTTTCGGCTTCTTATTTAAGCAAAGCCTAACAACTTTAATACTTCATTGGCTCCCCTAAGTCTGGTTTAGTAGAGATGTTTAAAGTTTAGCATAAGTATGGTTTAGTAAAAATGTTTCAAGGGACAACTTCACAAGGACTTACCTACCTAGGTCACTGGAGGCATTTGGGAGGGGTGAGGTCACAGGAAAACCCTGGAGAGGTTGGAAGCAAGGTTGCTAAGACTACAGTAAAATGTATTGACCTTCAGATAAGGTACAGGATGTATGGAACCAGGACTGAACTTCTCAGTCGCTATTTCCTTTTCTCTCCCCCACCCCCAAGTCTCGAGCAAAGAGTAGATTTGTGACATCAACTGGAAGCCACAGCCTTGTTGGCAATCAAGAATACCTTGGGTGGCAGGAAATCTGGCTCAGCTTATGTGTCTATGCTCCACGTCTCACATGTCACAATATCCTTATTCCTGTCATTAGCGTCTAGCATAGGAGGAGAAAGCAGTTGTAATTCTCACTTAAACTCCCTTATCTTGGAAAATAGCATGGACTGGTCTCACATTCTGTTCATAATAAGCTAGTGATTGATAGCTGAGTCTACACATAAATAAAAATGCAGCAAGCTCTTACAAAGCTCATGTTCCAGCTATTTGCCAATCATTCTTTTAACTTCTCTCTGAAGGGTTGAGAAATGAACACTAGTTCTTATTGAGAAACTTAACTCAGATCAAGAGTTAAGGGTTTTGCAACCCGGATCATTCAAGTTTTGAAAGATTCCTAGAGAATTCATAGAAAACACGCTATATAAACCTGTAAATTATTTCTTTGTCTAATATGCTTTTGAAGACAGTTGATAGTGCCTCTCGACGTTTTTCTTAGCAAAATATTATTTATAGTTGACAACATTAAGAGTATTCTAAATTGAATTAAAGTGACAGGTTATGAATTTCCTGTGATAAAAGACACCTTGCAATGCAATAGACATAGCTTCTTAATTCTATTTTATTTTGGGAGGGAAGGAGAAATCAGCAACAAGGTTAACATAACAGTATGGTTAAAAACTCACCACACGTTTTTCCCGAAAGTCTATTCCTACTGTCGTAATAAACTTGGGATTGAACTTATTGTCTGTGTATCGATAAAGAAATGTCGTCTTCCCCACCCCCGAATCTCCAAGGGCCAGGAGTTTGATCAGATAATCATAGTCCCCATCGGTCATAGTGATGGTCTTGGTGGGCCTGTATAGGAGAGGAAGAATAGTAGGTTATGATAAAAATCGGTTTCCCTTTCCCTTCCTTCAAAACACAACAAAAATTTACTTTTCAAGGTTAAAATAGTTGAATACTTTTATTCTGTCCAATTCTGAATTAACGTGTTCAGGGCAGCTGCATGAGTAAGGGCACCTCTATTATTTCACTCAGTACAAATCTTTTTACATCATGTCAATTAATAGGGGAAAAAAGCTATCTGGTACCCACCACAGCCATCCACAGCAGTAGAACTTAAAGAACCACAGCCTTTGGTTTTAAAGCCAGTGCCCTTTGGGGACAGCAGTCTGGTGCCAGGAAGAGAAGGAGGTCACAGAAAACAGAAAATCCTGCCCCAAAAGATGCAGGGAGGCTAGGGAGAGATTGCAATTACTTATGGGTAGTGGAAGAGAAAAGCCTAGGGAAACATTTTGCATCTAATCATGCACAGTGAGCTTTCTATTATGTGCATGCAAAATATTCCTTTTTAATTTAAAAAATTTAACAACTGAGATGACAACCTTTAAAAACATTGATTTGAAATCATTTCAAAAGCAGTGTCTAAAAATCTTCTGTTTTGAAATACCAAAGCCTCTGTTCTCCAATGGCAAATCTGTTGTATTTGGCAAACCTGCTGAATATTTTCCAGACCTTGAAAAAGGAGAAAAAGCTAGTAAGAGGCATGACTATGGTAATTCTGCTAGTATTCCTCCTGCCTGAAAGAATGCCATTTGCCATTTTTCCCCATTGTCTGGACCTCCTTTGCCCCAGTCTTAATTTCTTCTGTTGTTACAATGACTATGGGTGATGCCATGGGCTGATGCCAAGAACACCTGCACTGGTGACCCCTTTGAATTACACTATCACCTACTGAATACTTAATAAGGTTTCCACTCCTGAGGTCAGCAAAATGATTTGCCATTTGATAAAACTTTCTGATTCATGAGTTGTAGAAACAGGTTTATGATAGCCCCACGTAGAGGAAGGCCTATAAAGAAGTGCCTAGAAAAGTATCTCTCCTATTATATGAAAGGGCAGAATATTTTTCCACCTTTATAAATCCAGAAAACATCGTACTTCTCATTCTGGGGCGATTAAAATTAAATTTCAACAAGTTATCCCACAGACATATCTAAAAATTGCTACACAATTCCAATCATGTTCTCCCTGTATGAAAATGATGCATGTGGTCATCACTGCAAACAAAACTTTATTTTTTAGGGGCGCCTGGGTGGCTCAGTCGTTAAGCGTCTGCCTTCGGCTCAGGGCGTGATCCCGGCGCTCTGGGATCGAGCCCCACATCAGGCCCCTCCGCTGGGAGCCTGCTTCTTCCTCTCCCACTCCCCCTGCTTGTGTTCCCTCTCTCGCTGGCTGTCTCTATCTCTGTCAAATGAATAAATAAAATCTTTAAAAAAAGATTTATTTTTTACATAGTCACTTTAGTTAGTGATCAAAACTAAAAGGTTTCATGTCTTTAGATAAATAATGATGAAGATGATAATTGGGTACTTAGCAAATCAGTATCATTACATCATTTGGAAGATTGGCAAATTTTTTAATTAGAATTTTCTAAAATTTGAACCATCCTGCTGCTAAATCCAGTTAAATACATTATGGATGTATGTTTCTTTAATTAATGAAGTGTTTTGAGTTAAAGTGTTTTGAGAGCTGCCAATACATACTTCTATGCTAAAGCTCTCCTCCCCTGTAATAGGCTTTCTTCACTGAGTAGGACTCTCATGGTGAATGTTTGCAGACAATGTTCTCTCTTTTATTGCTGTTGCTTTTGTTTAGTAGCTATACATTGCTCAGGAAGAAGTGCTTAGCTTCCGTCAACAACCAGCCTTCCTCAATAAAAAGATGCAGATATCTCAAGCATTGACCTGAAATTCTTCTTGGAAAATGTCTTCAGTGACTGACTACCTAGCAGTGACTAGTTCCAAGTTCAGATGTTTTTAAATATCTTACCAGGACATTATAGTTAAGATGTTGCTGTTCCTAGTCTTTGAGCCAAATGGATTGCTAGAGGAGATTGCTATCAAAGTAGTATCATTTCCCCCAACTTGGGTCTATCTGGGTTACCATCGCTCGACTTTCTTTTCTCTTTGCTTCCCAAACTTTCTCATGTGCAATTCCTCTGAAGGGTGATAAAGTCTGTCATTTCACTAGTAGAATTGGATGAAACTGCTAATTCTCTTGGGAAAGAAGGATTAAATTTATTCTGAGATATAAGTGACCAAAGCTAAATCCTTCCCTGAGCACAAATCTTGATTGGGGGAGGAACTTAAAGGTACTAGCTGCCTAAATACAAGATAAAGGTAGAGGATAGTATGGCCCCCTAGCCTAGAAAAATGAAAATACTAGAGTCAAGAGGATATATGAACATACTTTAAATTTTTGCTTAAAGTTAACTATGTTTTTTTGCAATATTCCTTGTAATGGAGTTAAGAAAAGCTAAGTCTTGAGCAAATCTACTTAAATATCTTCAATATATAGTATCAGGTCCAAAAATGAAAATTTTTTAAATGTAATTTATAATCTAGTTTCTGATAAGGCATGCATGCAGTTAAAACTTAAAGATGCAAAACAGCAACAACAACAACAACATAGTTTTATAAGAGAGGGGAGCATGATTGACGAGTCAAATAGTTGTGCTTTTAGTTCCAACTAAACAGTAATCTTCACGGGCCGCAGTGGTCTGAGAAGATTTTGTAGAGGAAGACGAATTTGTATTTAATCTTATAACAAAGGGAGGAATTACCTATGTGGAAAGAAGATACAGACCGCTGCATGGAATATGACTTCCCACTTGTAGAATGAGACTATCACCACTTGCCAGCCACATGACCTACCAGGTATTCCTGATCTGCAATTTGTTCTCTGTTGGTACATAAACTTGCCTGGGCCAATACTGACTTGCCTCCCAGTCAGGCTCTAATCCAGAGTGAATAATTGGCTAGCCATGGATCAATCTCACTGTGGCCCACACTGGCTCTTTTCTATAAGTGAAGGGCTGTGGATACTTTGCGGCATTGAAATTCCACCCAAAATGAATGCAAAGCTTGGCACTATAGAAAACTTCTATTTAGTGTCTCCAGGAGACTAGTTAAAGAAATTGACAAAGTAAACTTGGCATGAGATCATTTGCCTTTTAAGTTTCTTTTGAAAATGTATTTTCTCATTTTTGTATCACTACTCATATATAGTTACTTAGTTTGGTTCCGCTTTTATTACCATGTGATTTTCCGAGTCCTAAAATCATATGACCTCGATATTCTATCCTTGGCCCAGCAAATATGACACCGCAAAGAAAAATAAAAGCCTTGGTAAAGTTTCCTTTTCCAAGAACTGAGCTAAAAAAAAATGATCTGGGAAGGATCAAAAAGCTGACAAGTTTAGCAGTATTTATTCCTGCACAATGATTGATGGTCTTGTCAGTTCTTCCTTCTATGGATCTAAAAGTAAAGAAAAAGCCAGAAGATTGCTGTACTTCAGGAAATATGTCTGACTGTCCCCCATTATCACTGTGTCACAAGCTAAACCACAAGAGCCAGAAGGTCTTTTAGATACCGAAACTGAGGCATTGCCCTCCGAACCCTTCATGGGAAGGTAAGGGACTGGGAAGAGTAGCAAAAAGAATTCAAAACACTTGTAGGCTCTGCTTAATGAACAGTCGCAAAGGTAGAAGGAAATCTAAATAACCCTGTGGTCTAGTCCTCAGTTTACAGATGAGAAGTCACATGCACAGAAGTTATGCGATTTGTGGGAATGACAGTTTCTAACAACGACAACAAAAAGTCCAAGACTGTTGTTTGTCATAATTTGAAATGAAAAGTGGGTTAGATAGGTAGAAAGTAGAAATATTTTCATTCTATGGGGGAAGGGAATTTTCTCTGGTTATTGACAGGAATACGATTTTCATAGTTAGACTATCTCAAATGAGGCTGCCCATAGTTTCTTTCTCTCTCTTCCCCACTGCTATGCCTCATTCTTGTTCAACATAAATTCCATCTGCTCAGAAACTTAATATCCTTTGTCCAGTGCTGGACCCACAGAGTCCAGTACAGTGGTAGGCGTGTGTTAGGGAATCAGTACGTATGTGTCGAGCGTCAGAGCCATGCAAATGTCATAATTAATGAAATTAATCTTTGAGCAGTTAGTGGAAGTGGTGTCCCTCCAAGTTCAGGACTTATATTTGTCTTCCTTCCTCAATTGTGAAGTGAATATTTAGATTAAATGATCACTGAGGGACCTTCTGGGTCTGGCTCCCTGAGCTCCTTTTTCTATTTCTATAAAAACCTCAAAATAGACTATTTATATCTTCAGAGAAGCAGTTTCAAATAACCTAGGAAAAGAGAAAGCACAGAGGGATTGTAATTTTTGGAAGAGAGATCTGTATTGGCAAAAAGCACATAAACTTGTCAGTTGAATAGATGAGGGCTCAGAACTGGGCTTCTCCATGTAAGCACCCATTCACCCATCTAACACATACTCACTGGCACCTCGTAAGCTGCGTGATATTCTGTATGACTCTGAGGATACGCTCTGTTTTCTCTAGAGGGGAGCTTAACAAATGCTACAGATATGTATGGATGAATACTATACAGGTGGACTTACCCATGTGAACTTAAGATGGTCTTTGCTAGTTCTCCAAGTAATAATCTTTAAAACGCCATGACAAGCTAGGACCCTGTGACTTGAACGTATTAAATTAAGAAAAACCAAGTTCATATTATTTTTTAAAAAGATTTTATTTATTTATTTATTTATTTATTTATTTATTTATTTCAGAGGGACAGAGAGATGGAGAGAAAGAGCATGAGCGGGGGAGGGACAGAGGGACAAGCAGACTCCCTGCTGAGCATGAAGCCAGACACAGGGCTTGATCCCAGGTCCCTGAGATCATGACCTGAGCCGAAGTCAGACGCTTAGCCAACGGAGCCACCCAAAGGCCTCAAAACCAACTTAATATTCTTAAGGTACTTCGGAAAGCTTAAAATAGTAGACAAAGTATCAGTGATATTACTCTGTAGGTACTTTAAGTAAAATAAAGCTGTCAAGCATAAAATGGACAGATGCTTAATATTTCCTCATTTATCCTTATTTGACTGGTTTGTATTGGGCCAGACACTGGGTACATCTTGAGATCTGGAGTTCTCACAGCAAACTGGCATTGAGTGATCGCTTGAGGGTGGTTCTCATGGACTGACCTGGGAATTCTGCTTCCCATAACCACATTCGTGTCCTACAGGAACCAGGGCACATGGGTGGTGTAGTTGGTTATGTGTCCGACTCTTGATTTTGGCTCAGGTCATGATCTCAGGGTTATGAGACTGGGTCCTGCATCAGACTTCACACTCAGCAGGGAGTCTGCTTGAGATTCTCTCTCTCCCTCCCGCTCTGCCCCTACCCCCCACTCTCTGTCTCTAAAAATAAATAAATCTTCTAAAAAATAAATAAATTATGGATGGTACTCCAGGGATTCTCTGTAAGGGAGGGAAGGAGGGAGGTAATTTTTAAAAAATCTTTGTATTCGATAGCAGTTTGTTCTGTTAGGAAGGTTTTAATTTTCATTTTGATTCTTCTTAAAGGCTATTTATAATTAATGGATGTGAACCTATATGGAACATTTAAACCCAATTATAAGTATAAATCACTATCAACTCAAACAACATTTACTTAAGCTGACAATGGTCAATGTGTCTCTTGCAACAATCAAATCTATTTTAAAAGATAAAAGTATCCATTTTGCTTCATTCTATGATCAAGGGTCTAATGGAATAGACATAAACAAAGAAGTTATTGAACTCTGAAGTTCAGTTTACTTGCCCTGAAAATAAGGGGTAAAAACTCTGACACAAGCCATCTTTCAACTGATTTATCTCCATAGATATATTATTCTCACACATTTTTTATTATTCTCGCATATCAAATTCCTAAGCCAATGAATAATTTTGTCTAAATATTTTTTTCTCAAAAGTAACATTTTCTTCCATTGGCTTAATTTTGTGGCAACTTTTGAAACAATGTGAGGGGCTTTTTTCCCCCCTTTTTTTTCTTTATTACAAGACATTTCAAACATCTACACAGCTTGAGGGAAGAGTAATACACTCCCGTGTATCAATCAGCCAGCTTCCAAATGAGCAATACTCCTACGTCTATACCCAAAAGAAATGCAAACATATATCCACACAAAAACTTGTGCACAGATGCTCCTAACAGTCCCCAAAAGGGAAACAATGCAAATATCCATTAATGGATGAATGGATGAGCGAAATGTGGCATGGCCATGCAATGGAATATTATTCAGCCATAAAAAGGATAAGGTAGGGTCGGATGCTACAACATGGATGAACCTTGATGACAGGCTAAGTGGAAGAAGCCAGATGTGAAAGGCCACAGATTTTATGATTCCATATACATGTAATGCCCACAATAGGCAAACTCATGGAGACAGACTATAAGTTAGCATTTGCCAGGGGAAGCAGAGAGGAGGAATGGGGAGTGACTGCTAATGGGGAAGACGTTTTTTGGGAGGGATGACGAAACTACCCTGGATTTAGATAACACTGGGGGCACATTTTTTGTGAATGTACTATAAACCACTGAACTGTATACTTTCAAAGGGTCGATTTTATGATAATATGAATTATGCTCAGTGGAGTTATTTTAAAAGTCCAAGGAAGGAAGAATAACATATTCTATTTTAAAAATATTTTAAAAAATATTTTTGAAAATTACCCAGCTCCACTAGCTGGGTATTAATTAATACTTGTTTACAATGAAGTCAATTACTAGTAGGAATCATGTGTGTTCAGATAATAATACCCTCCTGAACCGCCATGGAAAGGACCTGTAGGATATATTCTATGAGCCTTATTCTCACATTTATAGTAATTTCTTTTTTATAAAAATATTTCATATGGGGCGCCTGGGTGGCTCAGTCAAAGCATCTGACTCTTGATTTTGGCTCAGGTCATGGAGATGGAGCCCCACGTCAGGCTCTGTGCTCAGCACGTGGAGTCTGCTTGAGATTCTCTCTCCCTCTCCCTCTCCCTCTTGTGTGCAACTCCCCCCCCAAAATAAATAAATAAATAAATAAATAATAATCTTTTTTAAAAATTCCTTATTTGACAGGGTCCTGATCATTCTACTAAGCAAAAGTGCTCCCAAATCAGGAATAATTGAAAATCACTGAGAAACAGCAGGGCCCCCTGGCCGCCAGGAGCCTGTGTAACAGCACTGGAACAGAACTGGGGCGTGCGTGTCAGCCAGTGGGTCCCAACGCTGGCTGATCATCAGTATTCCCTGGGAAGTTTACAAGTATAAACTCTAAGACGTCTCCAGAAGGGCTGAACCGGGATCTCTGCAGGCAGGTCCTGGAACTTAGAGTTTATGATTCCACTAAATTACGACAGTAGCGCCCCCAGATTTGGGAACTGCTTTTCCCCCTCCTTTTATCACTTTGAGCCACATCTACAGGAAGCTCTTCCAGAAGGTTGAGACTCTTTCACCCCCTTCAGCAACTCGTTCTAGAGTAGAAAAAACCCACTGGTCAAGAAAAGAGTCAGTTTATCTGATTTGATCTTGTTACAGTTGAGAGCGATTTCCTCTTGCTGATCGCCATCAGCCAAGCTTGGCACACAGCTACCGGATTCCTTCTGCTGCTGACACGCGCTATTACGATGCCCTTAACGTGCTTTCCCAGCTACAGATCGTTTTGTTCCCTCACATATTCTAAACTTTGTTTCTCTGCAAATTAAGAGTAGTCCTCAAAACATTAGTTACTCACTCGAAACACACATACCACATGCACTGAAGACGTTGCATAAATGTTTGCATTAAAGTAAGCATTAAGAATTTTTTGAAAGATTTAGTATTTGACTTGGAAAGGTTTTATGCTTGTCTTCATAAATGAGCCACATGATTTACTTTTCATTAGAGAGCCTACTTTAAAAAAAAAAAATGCTTTTGTAGGTCCTTCCACCCAGGACTTTAAAAGGAGCAAGAAAAATCGGTGTAAATTCCTTGCAACTCAGCAAAGCCTTATACGGAAAGACCTCTATCTTTTCCGGAACTGAAAACACCTTTGAGGTGATCCAACACATTAGAAAGTGAACACGCAGACGAGGACACCCTCCCTGAAGCCAGTCAGCAAGACCAGAAAATGGGTTTTCCTCACTTAGTGATTCTCAAACTTGGCTGTTTTTAAAACTCCCTAATGCCCAGGCCACACCCTAAATCACGTAAATCTGACTCCTGACAGCGAGACAAAAGCATTGAATATTCCAACCTACAGTCAAGCTTGAAAACAACCACGTTGATCTTTAAAGATTTTATTCACTTGAGGGAGAGAGAAAGTGTGTGCACATGGGTGCATGCGAGTGGGGGATGGGGGAGGGACAGAGGGAGAGAGAAAAATCTTAAGCAGACTCCCTGCTGAGAGCCTGCCTGACTCCATCTCACAACCCTGAGATCACAGCCTGAGCCGAAACCAAGAGTCAGACGCTTAATGGACGGTGCCACCCAGGCACCCCAAGAACCAACACTACCTTTTAGCACAGAGACTCCTCACTGCTAGTGAACATGCTTTCTAATTTCAACAGCAAAAGTAACTCCTAGCTTCATACCATAGCTAACAGGAGAGCAGAGTGGACCACATTCATGAAGACATATCGTTTCCTAAGACAGCGGCTGGCTGGGAAGATGGCTCATTTCCCACGGCAGGTGCCTGCCCCAATGGGCCCACCGGCATCAGCCACGGGAGCTGCTTTCCCTCATCATGACAAGGGCATGCGTCCTCTATAACGCCAATCCAAATCTTTTTTTCTGTAGAGTTATGTGACATATGGAAAACATTGAGTGTATATATGTAAATTGAAGCTTCAACTCTTAATGTTTCCACATAGAAGAATGATATGAGTTTAAGCTAAAGAGATGAGCATTTAATAAGATGTTTTCCTAAGTTTTCAGACATTGGCCTAATAATCTTGCAAAATCGTGATAATTTTCCAGCTGGCTGCTGCTTTGAGGAAGTCCTGCCAAACTTCTACTCTTTGCTTCATTATCTGAGAAAGGGCATACTAATCAAAATATCTGCGCATAAATTCTGCATCTCTCAAATGTGCGGAAGCCAAGTTAGATAGCATCTATGGGCTCACATATCTATGGGGAAAAAAATGAGTTCCATATTGTTACAATTTTCTCACTTAAACCTAATTCTAGGTAACTCATAGAGCCATATAATCCCCAAAATAAAAAAGATTAAAAAATTCATGACCTCTTTGGGAAAAGAATGTTGACTGGTTGTTGTTTTAGCTGATATTTAATAGGAAGCATTTTATGAGCTTAATAAATGCTGAAAAAGAGAGATTATAACTACAAAGAATGGAATCAGTCCAAAGAAAGTGCTTATTTATCTTAAGGGTTCTTTCTATATTATGTAGACACATTTGTTAATTGATATTTCTAGATTAAAATTTTATTTCTGCAGTATGTATAAGGCTGAGTAGAAAACACAGAATGCTATTCAAGTGGTTCTTAACCCTTAGGTGATTGGAGAGAAAATAAATAAATGTTGTTTCTTCATCTGATAAGTTATTTGAAATGAGCTCTATACCAGAAAATCTATGGCTCTAAATCTAAAAGGTATTCAGAGGAGAGTGAAAAACTCATAAAGCCCCAAAACATTTTCCAAAGAAGGCGTACAGACGGCTACCAGACACCTGAAAAGATGCTCAACATCACTCATCATCAGGGAAACACAAATCAAAACTACAATGAGATATCACCTCACACCTGTCAGAATGGCTAAAATCAACAACACAGGAAACAACAAGTGTTGGTGAGTATGTGGGAAAAGGGGAGCCCTTACACTGTTGGTGGGAATGCAAACTGGTGCAGCCACTCAAGAAAACAATATGCAGTTTCCTCAAAAAGTTAAAAATAAAACTACCCTACGATCCAGTAATTGCACTACTAGGTATTTACCCAAAGTATACAAAAATACAGATTCGAAGGGATACATGCACCTCCATGTTTATAGCAGCATTATCAACAACAGCCAAATGATAGAAAGAGCCCAAATGTCCATCAATTGATGAATGGATAAAGATGTGGTATATATATATATATATATATATATATATATATATATATATATATATATATTATGGAATATTATATATTCCATAAAAAAAGAATGAAATCTTGCCATTTGCAACAAAGTGGATGGAGCTAGAGAGTATAATGCTAAGCAAAATAAGTGAGTCAAAGACAAATACCATATGATTTCACTCATATGTGGACTATAAGAAACAAAACAAGGGGGAACATGGGGGGGGAGGAGAGGCAAACCAGGAAACAGACTCTTAACTCTAGAGAACAAACTGATGGTTACTGCAGGAGAGGTGGGCAGGGGAATGGATGAAATAGGTGATGGGGATTAAGGAGGGCACTTGTGATGAGCACTGGGTGTTGTAGGTAAGTGATGAATCACTGAATTCTACACCCGAAACTAACATTACACTGTCCAGCAACTAACCAGAATTTAAATATAAATTTGGAGGGAAAAAAAAAAGAAAAACTCAAAGTGATGCAGGAGTGGAGACAGAAATAATCAGGAGGGCTTTATGGAGGAGGTGAGATGAGAGCTAGAATTTGATGTAGGAAGAGCAAAGGACTGGGGTGGGCAGAGCGCTCATGTCCTGGAAGCAGCAGGTATACCCCGTGTCATTGACTACAGCAAATATGGCTTAGATGGAAACAGAAGAAGGATGCCGGGGGGCCTCGGTTGATGAAGTTAGATCTGCAGGATCAAGTGTTGACTGTGGTGTGACAGAAGAGGCAGCTGTTGGGAGTCCACAGCCGTGGGTTTAGAAGTTCAGTTTCAGCCATTTAGCTACTATGTGACCATGGGCAAATTATGTAACCCTTGATTCTTATGGTCTTTACCTGCAGTTGTAAGTATGTAAAGTACCTGGTTCAATGCATTCAATCATCATGTATTCCCTGTCCACTCTTAACTCGCCAAGAAATAGGGAACCACAAAACAAAAACACAAAACAAACAAACAAAAAAAAAAAAACCATTTTGATCAATGACACAACAAAACCACAAAATAATTAATCAATTCCTACAGGTTACTTTGTAACTTAAAACAAAGTCACCAAACTTCTCAGAGCAAGGGTGGTATAGAAATCCCAAGGAAAAGGCATAGCTACATTTTAAAAAGGTGGTTTTACTTCCATTTGACAAAATACTAGATTATTTCAGCTACTTTATCCCCTGCTGGAGCTCTGATTAAAAATACAGAATGTCCACGATGCCTAATTACAGCTTTAATAAGCCTATTGTTTATTTCTTGGCAGGAAGCTAATCAACTGACCATGTCTTAAACTCACCTGGCATTTTCCAATCTAAAACATTTATAATTTTCTCTGTGATGACTTTTACCCCCAGCTGTTACTGGTGAGAAAAGAAAAGTCCTCATTAGCACAAAGATATTTACAGCTATGTACTCCCATCCCTGCTGTTTGGTGCATGTTCAAATCTAATCAGAGCAGAAGGTAGCTGGGCGCCTTGCTCAGAGCCCTCCCTGGCCAGGGTAGTGCTCCATTCTATAATATTCATTAACTTTGGAGTTGGTGAACGTTTTTTGGTTAATAACAATTTTGGGCAGAGAAAAGTCATGAAATATTCAAAAATGTGAGTGGTTTACTAAAATTACACTTCATAAAAAGGCTTCTACTCAGAATTTTGCATTATGCTTTTGTCCAATTTTTTTTTTAACTGAGAAAGGGAAATTAACATGGGAACCTCCTCTCTTGACTGTTCATATCCGTAGCGACTGTTCTCACCGATAAAGAATCATGACCTCAGCAAAGAAATGCCGAAGAGTTGGAGTTTTCCTACACTAAGATTTCTTATAAGACAGTTCTTATGAAATTAGCTTTGCCTCTATTTGCCAGATGGGTTCTCAGATGAGAGGAAACTCTGGCATGCTGCAGGAACACAGATTGGGTCATGTTCTATCTCATCTCTGCAAAATCACCACCCTGAGGTCCCTTCCTGCCCAAGGAAAAACACGATCACATTTTCCAGGAAAGATTTACATTTTACTTTCTGGTATTTTTTTAAATAAAAGGACAAGTATCATAATTTACTACATTAAATCAAAATATTGAAAGGGAAAGGTTAACATTTTAGTGGGAAAAATAATCACAGTAAGCTATCTGTCACCAAGAATATATTTGTTATATCTGACACTTTCCAGTTTATGGTGAGTCTGCATCTCAAAGAAAGTTTGGGGAATCAATCTATTTCTCCAATGTCAAAGAATGCCCTTCTTATATCATTTCTACTGCTTTTTAATTTTTTTTCTTTTTTTTAAAAGATTTTATTTATTTATTTGAGAGAGAGTGAGAGAGTACAAGTAGGGGGAACCGCAGAAGGAGAGGGAGAAGCAGGCACTCTGCTGAGCAGGGAGTCCAATTCAGGGCTCGATCCCAGGACCCTGAGACCATGACCTGAGCTGAAGACAGACGCTTAATGGACTGCTAATGGCGCAGCCAGGTGCCCCTCCATTGCTTTTTTAAAAAGGAAAATCCAAATATCTTCCTTTACTGCTTTGCTTCCTAAGGTTCCAGTAATAAGCAAAGGGTTTCTTTTTAGCAAGCTCTATTATTATTGCTGAAGTAAAGGTTTTCCTGCTGAAATCGGAGCCCATTTGGATAGGTATCATTACAACAAGAGGAAAAACTATGAAAGCTAAATGCTTGTATATTAAATTTCGGAAGTAAAACTTCTAGTTACATTTAATAACAAAATAGAGAAGTTTCAGATTTGTTCTATCTATATATTTCTGTTGAATACATTAAGGTGAATATACCATTGTATGTGACTGTGAGGGGGGTTATATTTCAGAATAAAGCTGGCTCTGCTCTTCCCTGATAATGTGACTCAGCAGCTAATCTTCTCACTCATATTTACACAATGACAATTGCAGACTCATGACCCCCCCACCCCACCCCACCCCCGTTGTTTTCCCCCCATTAAGCTAAGGGTGGGACTATAATATTATTCACCTTAAATCCTTCACAGCATGTGAAAGAGTAGGCTAGGATCTAAAACAGAAACTAACTTTATAAACCCAGCTATAGGTGAGGTTTACTTATTGAATAATCACAAATATTAGCAAATGATATACTATATCTTGTGGCAGATAGGTTTTCATTGTCTTAAGCAAAACAAGTAAGTAGGATAAAATATGGGGAAGGAGTGTGAGAATGCAAGCTGGAACATTTTTCTCCAGCCCAACATCAGCTGGGTTCCATCAGCTGTGGATTATAAGGGATCAGCAGGGTCCTATTGAGCACATGAGTGCGTGCACACATGCACACACTTGTACACACACAGGCACACAGGCTCATCAAGCATGAAAAGATCACGAGGCCTGTGCACACCACTCCCTAAAAACCAGTCTTCTATTGAACCTGATTTTGCCAGAAGATAAGTCTACTTTGAATGTTTGTAGAGTAAGCCAGAAATATGCACAATTTACAACACAAATTATATAAAATATACAAATTTGAACTCTCTTCTAGACCTATAGTTCAAAGTAGGAGTGTGAGATCATGTTTTTTTGTTGAGAATTCAGCGCCATCTATCCAACAGGCAGAAGCTAGTCTGCCTAGAAAGAGCATGCTGGGTCCTTTCGAAAGGATTCCGAAGTCTCCTCACCTGGAAGTAAGGTGGTATGAATTTTCTGGATGAGCAGAGGACAGAGGAGGGAGTTCTTTGTCTAAGGGGCGAGCGGAACATTAAGGCACACCCATCATCGGCCTTGTTTCATCAACCCTGACAGATTGCCCAGGTGGAGGCCTCAGGGCACTTCAAAGGAAAGATCAAAAAGTTGCCTGGGGACCTGACACTGTCAATGGCCCGTCGGATTCCTGCCTTTGATGAAAACTGGTACAGCAAACACATTTACAGAATCTCTGTCTGTAGAAGAGCAACCCCAGGAGAGAGGAGGAAATGAAGGAGGAAAATGGAAATACATGTGAGATGATCTAGAAACACTTAAAAAGCAACAAGAAGGAGGCATTTGGTAAGAAATTGAAGAAAGAGGATGGGTTTTATAGTCAAAATTAAATCGCTTCTCGGCCTTTTGGCTAAGATCAAGTGTATAGTCAAAATTAGGCTTCACAATATACATGTAGCACAGCTCCGTTTATAAAGGATACTAATCCCCCCTAGATTCCCTCATTCGCTCACCCAACAAACATTTATTGGGCACCTATCATGAGCCGGGCACACAGAGTTTATTGCAGGGATTAAATGAAACAGCAGAAAGACTCCACTACATTACCAAGACAACTGTGACGGCTCAAGCGACTGCGTGTTCCCATCACAGACCCAGCTGCCACTCCTACTCAGGTTAACAGTGGCCCCTTTCACTCTCAGAAGGGTCTCATTTGAGCAAGGGGCATGGTCACTGCAGCTAGTAAGAGTCTCCTAACTTGTCTTCGAGTCTCTGGCTTTGCCGTTTCCCCCATCCTCCCCCATAGAACGAGCAGATTTTCCCCTCGAAATTATAGTCAGGTAACATCATTGTCCTGCTTCACATTTTCTAGTGGCATTCATCAAACTGAAAATAAAACCCAGAGTCCTTTCTCCTGCCTTGCAAAGTGCTGTATGACCTGGCTGACTGTTCTCTATTAATTCTCCTTCCTTCAAGGAGCCAGGTTTCATCCTGTGTTAGAATCTTTGCATGGGCTGTTCCATCTGCCTATACCCTTCCCCTCCCGTCTCACAAATGGCCTTCTTACTATCATTCACTTCTCAATTTAAATGTTTCTTCATCAGAGATCTTGTAGGGCCTCCAAATCTAACGAAGGCTCCCATTCACTTTCTATGGCATTAGTCTAGATTCTGTGTGGCCCTTCTTCCCAGCTGGTATCTGCCTTCCTGCTCATTATCACTTGCTTTCCCATCGAGATTGCAAGCTCTAAGTGGGTTGAATCCTCACATGCTTTGTTCACTTCAGAGCCTAGCTAAAAATAGGTGTTCAACAAATATTTGCCAGAGACACTAATATATGCTCTGTTAGATCGAATTTGTGTGGTTCTGTAATGCAGACAGCTGGTCTTGGAGAATTCCAGGCTGTGCACTATAACCCCCGAACACTCTGCGTAAGAAACAGTGTCTTCACCATCAAAGTTACCTTATGTGTTGAATCGAAGAAGAAACTAATCTGAAACTCACAAGTTCACTATAAAGCTCTAAAATTAAAGAACCCTGGTGGTTGAGTGTACAGTTTCCAACTCTATTCATTGCTGTTTTTAAGACAGTCAAGACCTTAATACCTGCCTCTGCTTCTTTGGTGTTCAGAACCATGTCCAGTTAAAATACAGAAGATTTTGATGAGATGCTAGAAAGGGTTTTATTTAAGTGCTTCAGGGTAAGATGACTGAAGAGGAAACCTCCTTCGGTTCCTGGACCATTCCCAATGTGGCGTGTGTGTGCATGTGTGTGTGTGTGTGTGCATGTGTGTGTGTGTGTGTGCAGGCTTCCCCACACCAACAAGCAATTCCCTGATAGGGTGTTTGAGAATTCAGCTCAATGCTGACATTACCCCCGGATTCCATGGGTAAAGAGCTCAGTCCCACAAGATGGCCCTCCACTTCAGAACTCAAATGAAAGCCCAGGTTGTTATCTGTGCTTCTAACTGACCAGCTACAAATGGGAGACTCCAACGACCCCCTCCAGTACAAATGCCAATTGTAAGTCAGAATTTACCTGTACTTCTGACCAATTGGCTGTAAACCAGAGCTTCCCACGACCCCCTTCTTAAGTTCTATTAATTTGCTCACAGAACTCAGGCAACCTGTCTACTCCCTAGAGTATGGATATCCTACAAACATTGTTAAAGGTTACAAATCAACAGTCAGATGAAGAGATACATAGGGCAAGACAGCAAACAAAGGAGCTTCTGTCCTCATGGCATTTGGGGCCTAGCATGGGAGCATGTGGAAATGTTCTGGTTTCCCAACCTGGAAACTCTCTGAACCCCCTCCTTTTTTGGGGTTTTTATGGAGGCTTCATTACTTAGGCATACCGATCTACTCATTGGCCACTGGTGACTGATTCAACCTCCATCTCCTCTCCCCTTCCCTGAAATCAGCAGGTGGGACTAAAAGCTCCAACCCTCTCTCTTCCTGGTTGGTTCCCTCATCCCTTGGCCTTTTTCCAAAAGTCATTTCATTTACATAAACCTGGTTGTAATGGAAAGGGATTTGTTATAAGTACAAGACACCCATGTCACCTTGATGGCTCTGAAGCTATGTCAGGAACTAAGAAGGGGAGACCAAATATTATGACAAAAGATGCTCCACTGCTCTTATCAATCAGGAAATTCCAAGGGTTTCCTGACTGCAGATAAAGACCAGATATATTTGAGAAATACGTTTTGGTCATCTGAACGATCAAATACATGTATTTCTTATCAATCACAATATCACAGAATCTCATGCAAGAAAATGATGGGCTCAAGTCCTCATTTCTACAATCTCCTAGTAAAGTTCTTAATGAAGCAACACATTATCTTAGATCTCAAACTTTGAGGATACAAAATAAAAATAATCTGTACTTCAAGAAAAAGCAAGAATCCTGTTGTAAATGTATAAAAATGCTAGTGTTGCAAGAAAATCAAAGAAAACATTATCACTATAGAATGCAAATAACTCACATTAGGTAACCTCAGGGAAGAAGTTTGCTACTGTTTGCAACTGTTATTACTCTGAACTGGATCCTTGGACCCCAGCATCTGCCCAGCCACCATGCCTAAAGCCCTTATGAAATCCTTATGAAACAGATACTCCTAAGGATCTAGTGGAAGGATATGAACTGTATTAGAGCAAGAGATCACCAAGGAGGTGATATATTAACTAGTTCACTCATTAGTGTTGATTAGGTTGACTCATTAAACTCACTACCTCCCATAGTCACCCAAACTATGTCTTCCAAGGCAAATTTTGATTAGCAGAGTACCTGGTAAAAAGACACACAACATATTTTGTTGAATGAATAATGAAAATGAGGCAAAGGTAGACTAAGGCATATTTGTATCAATAAAATTCCTAAATGGGAAAATGGGTGAGAAATTTAGTAAAATAAAGTCAATGGGCTGATGGAGGGACACAAAAAAAGGTGGTGAGGGGGCATATAGAATCAAGCCCCTCTCTCCCCTCCCTCACAATTTTGTTCCTAGCTGGCCCTAAAAATGCCAAACCCATTCTAAATATCTGTATTATAACTGGTTGAGCTCCTCAGATTCTAAAAGCTATTGTAAATAATTAACTTAAGAAAACCACTCTGCCCTTTACCAGTGGCATTTAATTGAATCTATAATAATCTGTACTTTTGCTAATACCTTCAGTCTGCAGCTGTGTGTTGAAAAAAGACCCAATAAAATGATGAGGAGGAAAGGGGAAATTCCAAATTGTTGAGCCATAATTTATAAAGACATATCTGTATTACTGGATTTCGGATATGAAAGAAGCCACAGGCAAAAGGGTACTAAAAAATTCAAATGAGTGGTCTGAAGAACAAAGACAAAGGGAGGTGAAAACTTTAGAAGTAGGATAATAAAAAACCTGGGCTGGACAAAAGGAAATTTTAGAAACTCCCACTCAACAAGAGCTATACAACATTCTGAGCTTATAAAGGCTAGTCCTTCCACCTAGAGAAGGGGCCCTCACAGTAATGCACAAGGGATGCACTATGTGGCAAGGCACATGTGATCGCCATACTTCTAAATAGGACGAAAATCAAGAAACTTCAGACCAATGCATAAAATTAACAAAACACTAAGAGAATCAATAAGATACTAAGAAGCTGACCTGGTTTCCCTTTTTCTCTCCTTCTTTCATAGTCCTCAGAGAAAACTTTACTTACAATTTCTTGGTTGCTGTCACAGCATTATTCCTTGGATGCTGGGCCAAAACCCAATTCCAAACTACTGGAATCACTCAAATGGTGGTTTCATGGGTATCTTCTTCTTCTTTTATTTTTATTTATTTATTTTTTTTTTAGCATCCGAATTTGCTCTAGACTGTTAGGCATCACGTGCTCTCCGAAATTCACTGGACCTTAAGGAATTCTTTCTCATCTACTTTTTGCTGAATGTTAAAAGATTTCAAGGTTGCTTGACCTTCTAAAGATGCTTCTAGGTGAGTTGAAATGATCAAAAGTCAGAGAACTTAAGACCCCGGTGCAGTTCTGCAGTTTCCGAGTCCATAACAGTGCTTGGGTTCAGCCCCCATCATATCCCCGGCATTGCCAAACCACCCAGAACACAGTCTCTTCTCAGTTTTAAGAGAGAATGTCAAGACAGCTCAGCAAACGTTTGTTGAACCTCAACTATATGCAAGAGGCTTTCATAGGTGCTGTAAATACAGAGACAGATGAAAGGAGTGAAGCCGGGAATAGGATTCAGTCTCACATCTCTCCTCCCTGAATCTGTGCCTCAAATTCACCAGAAGATACCATTATTAGGAAATGACCTTGAAACAGATACTCATAGTGTGTCCTCTGCTACAAAAACCAGAACGGGTTTGCGGTCTGTCTCTACATCACGCATCTCGTAAAACACGTCCACAAAGGATGAGAAAAAAAATCTTTGGCATGTGCAGGAATAAGATATCCACCCCCCATTTTAACCCATTCCTTCATTTAGTTACACATCAAGACATGCGTGTGATATACACACAATCACAGCAGAATGATCAAGTTCCTGACCAAAAAACACTGCTTCCTTTCCCCCAAAGTCGCAGCTCATCATTATGTCCATTTGACTCTTTTTTCATAAGCCCTTCATGCTCAGGTGACTCAAGGCAGGTGAACCAACAAACACAAAATCCAGAACTACCTTGCAAAGGATTTACAGAGATGAAAGAAACTTGAACTCCAAGAAATTTTACCTGTTCGGTTTCTCTCGGCTGGTTCTCTCTAGAAGGCATTTTAACTGAGCTCGTCGTCCGCTGAGAACAAGGAACAGCTGTTCTGAATTGTTTTCCAAATTAAAAATAGGAGTTTCTGAATAGCGTTAAGAAAAGCAGAATCTCAGAATTAGATCAGATAGGGATGTGACCCCAACAAGACTTTGGGGCCAGACATGGCTCTAATTCCTGTTCTCTAATTACTAGCTGCGTGGCATGGACAATTAGTTAACCTGGCCCTCAGATCCCTCCTGTGTAAATGGGGTCAAACAGTGTTTGTAAAGCACCTGGTTTGCCACGTAGCCAATGGGGAGACCCTGAGCAGGTGAAAATGATCTTGATATCAAGCACTACTGGCAACAATTTTTGTCATCGTTGCATTTCTTTGTAATTAGTGTTGCAATTGTGAACATTTACGAGAAGCATTTCTCATTTTGTGACTGCAGTAAAGGACTCCTGCTCAGTGAAAGACCATCACTGGGGGGGGGAAAAGGTACTGTTGCCCACTTACAACCCGGAATGATTCTGCTGGCACTGGTCTGGAGTGTGTGATTTGGGGATAGGGAAGTCTGAAACCAGCTCAGATGATTCTAATGTGGAAAAAAAAAATCAAAAGCAGACAAATAAGATGCTAGGCAGCTTGACTAGTAATTTAGGGATGCCAGAGTTAGCAAATAAAATTCAGGACACTCAGTTAAATTGCAAGCTTGGATAAAAAAACCAATTAATTTTTTAGTGTAAGCGCGTCACAAATACTGCACATTTAACCGGATGTCATGTGTTTCATTTGGCCACCCTAGCCAGCATGGTAACCTTTGGGCAACAAAAAGGGAGAAAGAAGAGTATGTGTATCCAACTGTTTAATTACATGTTGTATAAAATGGATTTTGAAGATTTGCTTCTGGGAGGGGAACCAGATAGGAGGCAAGGAAGGGAAAGGTACTTTTCACTCTACACTTCTGGTGCCCTTTAAATTTCGAACCACATGAAAGTATTCCATAATTTTTAAAACCAACAGCCTTACAAAAATTAAAAATAAATAATTTGTAATGGGAGGGAAGAATCGATATAGAGAGGACATCACTGATACGTATGATACACTTAGAAAACAATACTAATAGGAATCTGTCAAAATACCTCCTTCTATTACCCTCCGGTTTTTCAGTGTAGACATAAATAGAATTAATATTACCAATCACTTGTTGAGCTGCCAGATTATAATTGGAATTAATATTAGCAGCCTCCTGTTGAGTTGCTATTACGCTAAGCACTTTACATACTTTCGTTAATTTAATCCTCACAATAACCCTTGGGGGTTTTGCAAACGAAAAGGCTGAAACTCAGAAAGGTTAATTAATTTGCCCAAATCACACAACTAATGATTGGCAGGCCTGGGGTTTAAATCTAGGTCAGTCGGCATCCACAGCTTGCTGCTTTTAAACACAAGACAATACTGTCCTGTCTTCCAGCATGTTGATGCCCAAAGTCAGGAAATTTGTATTTGGGCATAAAAATCAATGCAAAAGAAAGAACAAAGAATGCACACTTTCATTGTACGCCAGCATCAGTCACCGAGCTATGAAACATGACACCCCCCCGTAAGGATTTTCTCGTTAAGTAAATATACAGGTACACCTCGCTTTATGCAATGCCTATGGTCGAGGACAGTTGTTTATAATTGACATTTATGCAAATGTAATCATATTTAGAATAAAACCAGGAGCTTTTGAACAAAGTGTGTTAAATTTGGAAGATACATAAGACTGGCTCAATTCCATTATTTTGGGGCAGGGCACAAAATGAGATCATCTGGGAATTTGCTAATCGTCCTTCAGAGTTGGGGGTCTTGATATAAAACATGACTGATAGTTTATGTGTGGAGAGGATATTTTGCTAAATTACGAAGGATTTAATCAGTTAAATTAAATTTCCAACTTGAGCCTACTTTTAGCTAATTTACTCTTTAAAAAGCACGAGTAAATATTTGTTACAGAGAAGAAGAATGTCACTTATCAAACCAGTACTATTTTCATAGCTTATCAGGGACAGGAATATCTTAGAGGACTATTTAGTTTTCTATTGTGAATGGTTGTTAAGAGATTTCTCCACAATCTCTTTTGGGCTACCCACCTTACACATCCCCCAGTGAGCTGTCTTCTTTAGATGGCAATGTGTGCGGAATGGGAGGAAGGGGTTTATCTGTTGGAATTGATGATCAAAGGCTAATAACATTTCAAGAGTCTTTTAAATTAGTAATTTTATAAGCAGTGACCAAAAGCTATCATCCCTTTAAGAAGAGAGCCACAGACCCTCTGCATAGTTCCAGGATTTCTGTAGAGGTTGGGATAGGAGTGGTTGAAGGCAGGTTAAGTGTCCCCTCCAGCCCAAGGGCAACCAGAACAGCACACTGAGGTTAAGGCAAGACTTGACTTCCCCTTGTTTCAACTTTGTGCTTTCTACACTACATCAACTCTTCTGAGAGGCCACTATTACCATTCCGAATTTAGGAAAAATCAACTCAGGAATGATCACTTAAAACTATGCCCAGAGATGCTGTTGGCCAGGCAATGGCTCCACTTGTCAAAGGCGGTTGCCATCTTGGTAGAGCGGCATTTGTAACACCATCTAAATATTCTATTTATTTTCCTCTTTACTCCTTATAAAAGGGAGCATTTTCTTTGAAAGTACAATATTAAAGAATATGTATAAAATGCCAGTCAATGCTATCAGAGATTTTATCTAAATAGCCAAGAGTAATTGAGTATTTTATGATACTTTCAGCTCCCTGGAAACAGACAAATCTCTACCTCCCCACCCTTTACACCTAAACCATAACATGAAATGTATTTATTTTTTATATTTACACATATTTGATTCAGTAGGTATTTTCCAGAATGCATTACATTCTGTCAAAGTACTGCCAGGAGTAAATCTGCATAAAACTCCTATTATTTCCAATAAATCAAATTGTATCTCCATTTAATTGCATTTATTATATGTAATTGAATCAAGTTTTTTTGTTTACTCTTCTTCATTTTAAAAATAGGGAAATTGAATTGTTTATATCATTTATAAACTATGATGTTTAAAAAAAAATGTTTTCCTTCAGTTTTCTGAAGCTCTTGTTTTTTTCCCCCCTGTAAGTCAACAGCCTATTCTTACTTAAATGTCTTCTTATCTAGAGTCTGGGGAAATATATGTACATTTATCTTAACATTTCTTTACTCACTATTTGAGCCTATACTTTATGAATTTTACCAGAAAATTCTTAGCACCAGTGGTAAGATGAATTCATAAATAAAAATGAGCACAGATATTTAAAAGAGATAGGTTTGGTGGAGTCAGTTTCAGGAGCATCTCACCTCATAATCAACATGCTATTTCTAATTAACATTGTAGTTAATTAACTGGAGGAGTCTGATGTGGGTTGGAGGCCTTAGTTTTCCTCATTTTTCTGGGATACTCCATGATGACTCTCCAATCCACAGGCAAATTCACATGTCCTCTTTCTATGGTGATTTTGGAAGCACCAAAACAGTAGCCTGCTCAAATATACTCCCCTCTCCCATATTCCAGAAAACCAGATAATTCCACCATTATAATAATTTCATCTGAAGCTCTTTAAAAATGTAAATGTCAGCATAACATGTGTGATAACCACGTTTCACTTCAGCATCCCGGAAACATACAGAAAACTTTAGATCCCCATGGAAATCCTTCAAAGAATAATGAGATAGGATTTGTGTCTTAAGCTTTCTTATTGTCAATATAAAAGCAATCATATAAAGTCCATTTCTACATTATTTATAAAACTACAATTAAAAACATTATCCATAATGGGCTTTGTGCCATAAAGTAACTATTAGAACGTAACGATAGAGAAAGAAATGTGTCTCTCCCAATAAATTGATATACTTTCTTTAATCCGATAAGAAAAGCTATGGTCCTCATTATTTTTGTTTGTTTGTTTCTGTTGCCTGGAAGACCAGAATTCAGTTTTTTTCCTTCACATTTTAGTGATTAAAGGTTCCCTGGCTAAACTACTTTACCTCTTTCTATTTCCGGACTGCATAACTCTGTCTTTGCTTGTTTTTTCTTGTACCTTTAGCTACTTGACTGCATTCTTATCTCTAAACCATCACGAACACTTTGGCGGGAGGAAGTAAACACAGTTGATTCTGTTAATCACGGTAGTTTTGTTCTATAAAGTCACTGCAAATTCTGAATTAGCAAATACTGAGCCATCGTTCCTAGGAGAAATACTGGATAAAGTTCCCATGAGCCTCTGGTCATCGACTGATCAATATAAACCTCATTTTGTATTTCTGTTAAGGACACCTTATTTAATATTATCGTTGATTCACAAACATTAACTCATGGCCAATAGCAACATAACTCGTGCCTCAGTGAAGCTTATCTGACACACGTATTTTCTTCATTAGGCAGATCACAGCCTTATGCACTTAAAAACACTAATCACTTCAGCAAGATGCTTGGGGGGCATTTTAACCAGGAAAAACTACCACCTAAAAGCACAAAAATGGGAAACAGGTGGCATTAAATAAACCATGCAAAGGACACTTGTTTACAGCATGAGAAACTGAAAGGTAAGAAACTGAAACAAGACAGCGTCACCTTGTGTGCCCTCAGCTGGGAACACGCACTTCAGGAGACTCAAAGTTTCCCCCACGTCTATGCATGTTTGTGAATGACCACAAAGATACCAGCAGTATTGATCTTGGAGTTACAAATGAAGCGTAGCTAGTAGGCAAATGCATAAATCTACAACTGGCAAATGATGCGGATTGGTTGTATGACTTCCCAAAACTAACACTATTATATTTTGGCCAATTAGCACATTAGCCACAATTAGAATATCAGACTATGGAGTGGAAAGGAGGGGCCTGAGGGAATGGGGCCAGCGACAGGTATGCTTTGATTTTCTTATGGAAATGAGAGAAAGGTTAGAGCAAAGGCAAGAGGAGCAGATCCCAGGGGAGCAGCCAGGGAGTCTGACAAGGGACTCCGGTCCCTGGGACAAGGATAGGAGAAGCAAGGTGAGCCTAAAATGGACACAGCATTAACCGATTTCGCAACTGTACTTTTTCTTATTGCAGTGACCCTATTATTATACCCATTATTGCTTCACTAGTGGAATTCAGGAGGACTGTTTTCTTTCCCAATAGATTCCTACCCTAAACTTAGAAAAATATTGTCAGGCTCTATGACCAGGTATTGTAATGCCAGGATGTCTCAGGGAAAAGAAGCCTGATACATAATGTGTTGATTTTGGCCAAATTGTTAGTAAAAGTTGTAACTCCTGGTTCTCGGGGGAGACTCTTCTTTCTAGTTAATGATGAAAAATGTCATGAAACCTGGAACTGGAACAGCCACTCCCATCTCCCCCACACCGCTGTTTCTGACACCAATATAGACACACGCTAGGCCAAAAGTGGTGGAAAGGCAGATTGGGAAAGACACATGTGAATTTTGTAGGACTAATAGCAAAGCAGATTAGTCTGTTCAGTTAGGATGCTGCACATAGTAGGTCCTCCAGGGATCAACTATGTTAGCAGTAGCTCTACATTAAAACTGATTAGCTCATGAAGTGAAAATTCAGTCCCTTTTCCCTCTCTATTTGGCTTATCACATTCAGCAAATATACTGGGAATATTAGCACCCACGAGCTCTGTAGATAGCTCAACTCAGGGCTATCTGTCATGGCTCATGACTAATTCAATGTCTTTTTCCACAGGGTTATTTCTCGTGGAAGATACTGACATATAGAAAAACCATAATTGTACCTGTGTTTTATGCATGAAATTGGCTTGGTTCTTAAAGTCACACCCTTGTTATTTCAGGCCCCACCCTGATTACTATGACACTGAAGCCATCTCACGGTTGTGGAATGGCTTTCCTTCTAGTTCTGTGGTACTTGCACTTCCTGTCCTTCATTGGGACTGTGACACTAAACCTATTTGAAGGGCAACTGACATACAGATTCTAGCATATGAGGGATGGTTGCTCTAATAGTCATGGTTTTAAACATTATTTTAATCTTGATTATCTGAAATGGAAGAAAAATGTATAGCTCCCATTTGGTCGAAGTTTAGAAAATTTGAAGACATTTTTCAAGGAAGACTTCATTGTTTACATTTATATTTAGAAGAACAGAAATAATCCCCTGTTACCATATGACATTTGAACGTGCTGGAATCAAGGAGACTGAGCTGAAGGTTAGGATAGGTCTGATTTCCAAATAAGCCAGTTGGCTCTGCTTTATTGTGTAATAGTGTAACACTGGTCCCCTGGCCCTGCTGATATCAGCAGACACACACCCGTGCGGCTTACATCTTCCTTTCTTCTTAGTGGTCAGCAGGTGCCATGTTAGTTATTCAACATCTTCAATAGTACCCCTAGTCCCTGGGAACCGGGAGAGGAAAGAGGAGAGACGAGTTCAAATATATCCCTGAGGCTATTTTAAATTTTTTTTTAATTTTTATTTATTTACTTTTAAAGATTTTATTTATTTATTTGACAGAGAGAGAGACAGCCAGCGAGAGAGGGAACACAGACAGGGGGAGTGGGAGAGGAAGAAGCAGGCTCCCAGTGAAGGAGCCTGATGTCGGGCTTGATCCCAGGACTCTGGGATCACGCCCTGAGCCGAAGGCAGACGCTTAACGACTGAGCCACCCAGGTCCTGATGCTATGTTTAAAATCACTTCAAGTGCAAGTTCTCCTATGAGAAGCACCTTCTTAATATACGGTAGATTAACACTACTAAAATAAAAAAAATAAATTTTATTAAAAATCTAAAATTATAGGTACACTCTACCACAAAGCTTTAATACCTATGAAATATAAAATATTTAAGTATATCAAATAGAAGTATTAAATATATTATATACTAAATAGGAAAATTAAATATTAAAATATAAAATATTTAATAAATTTTAAATATTGCATATGGTGCTAATTTATTTTAATGTCTTTCTGAACCTCAATCACCAGAAAAAGTTGTAGCACAAACCCCAGTCAGATTATGCTACTCACTGACACAATACCCAGTGACAAATGGGTAGATTTGAAGGACAGTGATTGACTTTTTAGAGTTTTACAGTCTCTGTTCATTAAAAAAATAGTACAAATGCAAAAAAATTAAAAAGGCATGAATTGAAGATATTTACAACACATATTTTTGTCTGAAACTAGCAAATCTAAGGTAAAATGGTTGCAGCAATCCCCCAGACTAAGAATATTTTTTAAATAGGCATTTTTTTCTCTTAAAAGTAAAAGATAAAACCTAACAGCAATGAATATCTTAAACTATATTGTAATCAATGTTTTGATTTCTGCTTTGACCCATACCATAGGAAAAAGGATTTCTACCTATCCTCTTTATATGCTCCTAATGGTTACTTACTTTCTTTGTCCTTCTTGATATTATCATCTAAGCTTTGGTGGACTTCAGACTGTCTGGATAAATCACATTATGCTTAAAAATTAGTTGAAAATATCTGTCTAAATCTCTATTCAAACATAAAGCTTTATAGAAATCTTTTCCTGAAAAATAGTTCAAAACCTGATGTCTTTGAAAAGAGACTGGAAATGAATTCAGTGCATTTGATTAAATGTTCTGGTAGTTCTTCAAAAAAAAAAAAAAATTTAAAATTAAAATTAAAATTAAAATTAAAAATCCCATAAGACCCTCCTAAAAATTCCTGTAGTTATCTGACCTAGGCTTTTCTTACAGTGGAATAAATAGAAGCTTGCTTATGTAACCCTTCTTACAAACAAGTGGGTCAACTACTTCCATGTCAGTTTTCTAAACTTCACTGACTTGAAATTATTCTTTGGAGATAAGCCAAGTACAGATAGAAAACCAGGTCCAAATTTTCCCACGATGAACTACCTAGTTGACTTTGGGCTATTTCTTACACAGCAGCCTTCTGCTAGCAGCCACTTGACCTACCTTGCTGCTTGCCAACACTTCCGAATATGTTACTGTGGCCACTGTGGGACTCTGTTTTACTGACTATAATCAATAGGGTATATTTTTATCTCTAAGGAAAGTCAAACTGTTATCTTTGTGATTCCTGTGAATCATGTAAGTCCTCAATTCTGAACCATTTTATTTTATGTAATAAGTCAGTTTTTCTAGACTGACAGGTTAGAAATTGGACTGAATACTATACTGGTGTCTATTTCGGAAGGTAACAACTCAGAGGACAGGAATGGTTTTAAAGATTACTCTAAAATTACCCAGATGCAATCAACCAAGAGATCTTTGGTGTCATGGATCTAAAAGGTTGGCCATTTAGGGGCGCCTGGGTGGCAGAGTGGTTAAGCGTCTGCCTTCGGCTCAGGGCGTGATCCCGGCGTTATGGGATCGAGCCCCACATCAGGCTCCTCCGCTGGGAGCCTGCTTCTTCCTCTCCCACTCCCCCTGCTTGTGTTCCCTCTCTCGCTGGCTGTCTCTATCTCTGTCAAATAAATAAATAAAATCTTTAAAAAAAATAAAAAATAAAAAAATAAAAAAATAAAATAAAAGGTTGGCCATTTAGTTTGCAGTTGTGGGCCTGGACCTGGCTAGAGATTATGCAGCCGTTTATAAGCCCATCTCTTATGCTAGCAGCTGGCTGAGGTTGGCTCAGAAAAATGCTACCATTCCTGATGGAAAAAACGCTTAGCCTGGTTAATCAATTACAGTTACCTCAGTCTGCAGACTAACCACAGTGTCTGCCAGCTTACCACCTGAGTCTACTTACATACATTTGTAATGTTTATCCATGAGACAGGAAACGGAGAACTTACTGGCAAGAATATACAGTCAAGTGTTATGGACGGTAATGGTGAGCAAGCCTCAACCTCTATCACAGGGCCAATTCCCTTCCTGAGGATTGACTTCAGAGACTCTACAGAAGGACACCAATGACCCTTTCTACAAAGGGATGTGACTGTATTTTCAGAACTAGGGATTTGAAACTCATCTAACCCAGCATCTGCTCTTAATAATGGAAGATTTTATATGGTAACTGCTCCAGAATTTTCAGGCCATAGAATCACCAACAACATGGACCACATTAGCTTCTATTTATAAAGTTCTTTTTTTGCCCCACATTGTTCCCCTACAATTCTATTCATATGCCTGGAACTTCTAAGGTTACGCATGCCTTTGGATTTTTGCTACATAAAGTAAATATGCTCACTGGGAAGAGTAAATCATTAGCTGTTTGCAGTCATAGCTACTTGAGCAGAATTTAACTCATCAGAAAGACTGGTCAAGAAGCCACTAATTCCCCATCTTAGAAGCAACAAAATATCAAAAGAGAAAAATGGGCTCTGCGACAAAGTTCTGAAAAAGAACAATTTTCCCTTGACAAGTACTAAAAAGGAAGTTCTTTGCTCCACTTTCAATGAATGTCAAAGAAAAAAAGACTCAAGGAGACAATTTTACCTCCGTGACAATATAGAGTATGTAATAAAATTTTTTGTCCAGGCAAGAGTTTAGGGGCATAGGGAATGCTTGGCCTTATAAGAAGCTAACTTATTTTCAATTATGTAGGAGAAGCTGAGGATATATCATTTATCTAAAATGTCTGCAAAAAAGAATCTTTTATTTCTTTCTCAATAAAGCTTCAGGACAAAAGCAACTACTCTTAAGAATGTTATGGATTTACTCATAGACACCATTGCTAGAGTGTAAATGTGCTTCTGGAAACTCAACACTGGAATGATTATCATAAAAATATTTATTCTCTTTAGTTTTAGTCTCAAATCATTTCAGATCCAGTTAAGTGGGATAATTTCAAAGTAATGGTAATAAAGTGATATTTGCTGATTAAAAAACAAAAAAATAATGGAAGAAACCCAGTGTTCATCATAGATGAATGGATAAAGAAGGTGCAGTATGTGTACACACACACACACACACACACACACACACACACACGGAATATTACTCAGCCATTAAAAAGAATGAAATCTTGCCATTTGAGACAACATGGATGGACCTAGAGGGTATAGCGCTAAGCGAAATAAGTCAGTCAGAGAAAGATAAATACCATATGATTTAACTCGAATGTGGAAGTTAAGGGGAAAAAACTAATGAACAAAGAAATAAAGAGACAAAAAAACAGATTCTGAAATACAGAGACCAAACTGATGGCGGTCAGAGGGGAGGTTGCTGGTGGGGGGATACGTGAAATAAAGGGGATTAAGAGCACACTTATCTTGATGAGCACTGAGAAATGTGTAGAATTGTTGAATCATTATATTGTACACCTGAAACTAGTGTAACACTGTATATTAAATATACTTGAATAAAAATAAAATTAAAAATTAAAAAAAGATATTATTCAAGATCCTGTCTACTCCTTAGGCTTTTCCTAATTAGTGACAGATATACGTTCTTAGTACTGGGAGTGCTAGAGAGCATATCAGGCCAAGAGAAAAACTTTAAATAGTTAAAAACTTTTACTTCTGCCCTTATTTGCCCTTTCCCTCAAGACCCCATGGTTTGGAGAAGACCTCACTGTCACCCACCCACAACATTCAGTTCAATTTTGCCTTTAAGTCATTCCTTGGGCCCATTCTGGCAATTGTGTTAAAAGAAACTAGACTCATAAAGATCATGGCTGGAAGACATGGGGACATGTTTGTTTACTTTAACCTTATTTCATCTTTTTCATATCTTGGCAAATACACTGCACACATGTCTGAAACCTCAACAAAATATATGTAAAAAAAAAAAAAATTATCCCAAACAGAAAGTGGTAGTAAGAAAAAGTAGAATTTGCAAAACTGCACCCATTAAAATGAAAATGACCAAACTTCTGATGTTCTTACACAGTGACCGAGATTTGAAAACTGGTGCATTGAATGAATGCATTCTTTTGGTGGTAATAATTCAAAGCTGAAAATGGTGGTGGGTGTTGTCAGCCTTTAATCAAGGACTCGTTATCAATGCAAATTTCATCCTTGACAACGATATCAAAGAGTTACAACTGATAGGGATCTGCAAAGGTTCATCATAAGTTACAGCTTTCATGAAAAACACATTTGCAGAACGAGATGTTGGAAATGATGTTTCCATAACAAAGAATGCTTTACACACCTGGAATCCAGAAGGGAAAGAGAGAACACCTCAACTGGACAAGCGGGCATGCAGAGTGTTCTCATACTAGTTACTTAATAATCAGAGATACTTGAAATGGAGAGTGAGAGGCAGCCATATGGTTGTATAAAGAATGTTTTTAAATGTAATAAACTATTCCCGGGACTTTTTCAAACAGTGAACTAGAAAGCGTGTTATCATGGGGATGGAGAGGGGATGGGAGAAAGGGGGTAGGAAAGAGAGAATAAGTCTCCCTAAACTTGGTCAATCATTTGACATATATTTACATTTGATAACATTTTACATATTGTTCATTACTAGAGAATGATTCTTTAACTTTTAGAACTTCAAGATTTTTTAAAATTATTTTTTAAAGATTTTATTTATTTGTCAGAGAGAGAGAGAGAAAGAGGGCACAAGCAGGAGGAGGGACAGAGGCAGAGGGAGAAGCAGGCTCCCACCGAGCAAGGACCCCAAGATCATGACCTGAGCTGAAGGCAGACGCTTAACCGACTGAGCCACCCAGGTGTCCCTCTTTAAGATATTTTTTATGTTTTGGTGAGTAGATCTTGAGGTTAAAATTGTCATAAAGTCAGTCATAGCAGAGCTAGAACAAAGCTCCCTAATAAAATGAAGAAAATGGGAGGTAACTGGTTTTTCAGTTGAGACTGGCTAGGTATCAGTTTTACAGCATGATAGTAATAAGCCCAAATTAATAGATTCAATCGCTCTGGGAATCTGCTGGGTTTTTCCATCCCATGGCTCTAGAACACATTCTTAACTGAGACGCCTGTCATTTACACAAGGGGCTCCTGAGAATACAGAGCACAATTCTAGAGAAAGGAAGTGTTCCTTGAAGTGACTGCCCCACAGAGAGGGATAAATGATGTCATATTCATAAACTAAGAGCTAACGGCATTTTAATATAGTCTTCCAATTTAACATAATGATAACAATAATGATGACAACTATATATAATTAGATAGAACCTTGCATTTCCCCTCTTCTCAGAACTTAAATGTCTTTATTAGCCAAAGCGATCCGTGCTTACAGAAAAAGAAGAAAATCATGAGTCTGATGTTAAGGCTACTACTTCTCCCTGAGAGACGGCACTTGGTCTTATGGATTTAGCCAGCATATCTCAGTTGCTGTCACCTGACCTCTTCTAGGAGGTCCTGATCCCAGAAGCCATTTCCCTGAACATATCCAATTGAATGAGCACAAGTACCCACATGCACTATATCTTTCTCCCCCAACTTGCTTTGCCTCTTTTTATACCTAATTTCAATTTGGGGAACCACTTTTCATTCATCTATCGACTCCTTAAAAGCAGCGAAATTTTATAAAAATTTCTTCTTTCTCGAAATAGCTGGTCAATGCCATTCTTGTTCATTATTTCTCTAATCTGACTTCTCTCTCCAACGTTACAATCACTGAGCTAACTTCAGATGTTATTTCCCATTCCTAACTCATCTCTCTACAATTTTAACCCCCTTAAATTTATCTTCCTGTTTATTATCACAATACTGCATTGAAACCACTAACTTAAACCCTACCTGGTGATGTTCAAATTATCTGTTCACAGATCTTTCTAACATACCAGATTCTAAGTTCTTCAAGAGCAGGAATTGTCTCATTTACCCTTTTACAACCAAAATACCAAGTATGCTGCTGACACACCAGAGGCACTTTGTGACTTTTTTCAATAAAAAATTCAGATATACAAAATTATGCCAGAGGTTAAATTGCTATTATCAGTTTTAATATGAGGAGCAGATCTTTTATTGCAATAAATACTGTTGTCAACTTTGATATAAATAATTTCATTTTCTCTAAAGTTTATGCTTTCCAGTTAGAATCTGTGTTCTTCAAGGGGTGTCAGTAATTCTTTGAGATCTTATTTTCATCTTTTGGATCAAATTATCACACACAATAACATGTTTATCGCAAAAAAGACTAATTCAAAAACAGTTTTGAACTATTTCTTTAATCTGAGAAATAAGACAAAGAAAACAGTTTCTACTAGTTATAAAATATTATGATGCAAACATGGCATCTTTCTTTAAATACATAGTCAACATTTATGAATTTGAATTCTTTTCTCTTGAAATAATTCTCTGTCCTCAAGCTGCCAAGACTCTCCTTGCATGTGGATATTTACTATATTGATTTTAAGAATCAATATCATTACTTTAGACCGACTGCACCAGACTTCAAGACTTTATTCACGAAAATCACCCTAATTCAACACTTTCCAGGAACTGACAGGAAACTAACTTCTGGTTTCCTGGCCCTCACACATGGGTTTATTTTAAATGTCAAAGCGTACTTTGAGAGAGTGAAAAACCATAAGGAGTCAGAACCATGAAGACCACACTTGATTAGAAACACTGGTACGAATGAGAAAGAAGACATTTGTGATTCAAGGGAAACCCATCTTTGTAAGAATTCAGTTATTATCATACAGAGAAAACCACACCACAGAATTCAAAGACTTCCTCCCACTTGGTACCAGAAACAGAGGCACACCAGGCCTTCTCCAAGTCTGCAAAGGAGACCGAGTACAGGGCTTGATGCAGCTTTCCCCATCAGAGGACAACACACATCGGTCCTTACTCTCCACTTTTCATCTCGCCCTCACATTTATCTAGAGATGCCCTTATCTCCAGATACAAGGGATTCCATCAAGGGTAAGATATCAGGGATAATAAAGGTCATTTGATACAACCTCCCAGCACCGGCCATCTCTATAACAAAGAATTCTTAGAGTGGCGCATTCCTTGGTCTTCTTTGGTTTTATCCAGTCCCTTCAATGACTTCCTGAATGGTGTTTCCAGCCTCACCTGGTGCCCCTCTCTCCACCCCCTACTTTCCACTTAAGCCCTCTGTCAGCTCACTGAATGCACCAAGCTCTTTCCCAGGTCGAGACCTCAGCAGGTGCTTTGGCTCTGTCTGGACTGTTCTGTCTTAACTGCCCACCTGACTGGCACCCAGAGTGGCACCCAGACATCCTTCAGTCTCAACTGAAACACCAGTTTCCTCAGACAGGTCTTCTTGACCAATCCCAGCCTTATTTTTTCCCATTTTAAGAAGTTACTTGCGGTCACAATAACTTCTCAACTTTCTTTGACTTAAATTTTCTTTTAGTGTTTTCGATTCCTTCCCATTCTGGAACACTATTTTCTTTTTTGTAGAAAGAAGAGGGAAGCACAATAGAAACTGAGTAATTCTACTTTCACTTACATCCATTAAATTCCTTATTCACCGCTTTGCTTTAAACAATGCTAGAAGAATCTTTGGCTCTCCTTAGCATTTTTTCCAGCGTTCAGCCCACTCTGGGTTTTACTCTTCTTCATACTATCTTGACAGCTCACAACACCTTTGTAAGTATTTCTAATTATGTGTCCCTTTGTTCATCTGTTCTACAAGCCAATTTTTAAAATGGATTTTACTAGAGCCTCTGTGTAGCCTCATGAATTTTTCTAGTGGTCTCTCTTTGGGGATTATGCAAAATGCTCTTTTCAGCATTTGTTAGTTTATCTGAATTCGGTATTTTTAAGAACCCTGTCTTCTGTCAAAGTTGCCAATGATTCCAAGTTGCCACAGGCAATTATCACTTCCTGGTCCTCATCTCACTCTGCAGCTTTGCAGCATCTCACCCAAGTGACCATCCCTTTTTTTGGAAACACTTCCTGGCTTGGGTTCCATGACCACATTCTTTTGGGGGGAAAGGGGAAGTTTTTTACTGGCTCCCCTGCAAGATCCCTCGATGTCAGAATAAGCCAGCGTGTGGTCTTCTGGTGATATCCTCAAGAGCTGGGCTCTAAATAGCATCCATAGACTCTTTATTCCCAAATTTCTATGTGCAGCTATGACTTCTTCAAGTGCTCCAAATTCTATATCTAAAAGCCCAATCTGACATTTCCACTTGGATACCTAAACATACTTCAAAAGGCTGAAAATGAATTCTGCATTTCCCTTCCAATTTTGTTTTTTCTCTTAGCTTTATCCACCTTAGGAAACAGCTTCACCACCTGTCTTGTATCTCCGTACGAAACCTGGTGATCGTTTCGGTTCTTCCTTTTCTTCAACCCACCCCTTAATCTCATTTGTCAGCAAGTCCTGTCAGCTCTGCCTTCAAACAGGTCCTGAATCTATTTCTTTCTCTCCAGGGCCACTGTTCCAACCCCAATCTATGCCACTGCCATCTGCTGGCATAACCCCCTACCTGGTCTCTTCTCTGCTCGTCCTAGGCTACATCCTCTTGAAGGAGGCCAGGGTGATCTTTTAGAAAGATGGCCTTCTCTGCAGCTTTTCCTTGGAATCATAGCGCATTCTCCTACCCCTCCCAGGTCACTCTCATTATTTCACATTACATTTTTTTTTAAATAGTGCTGAAACTTGTATAATTGCAATTTGTATATTGACTTAGGTGTCTATCTCTCTAAGCTAGAATGTAATTTCCATGATATTCACCTCTATTATCCACTGGCTTCGAAGAATACCAAGGCTCAGAGTATGCTTAGTCTCTGTTGAATGAATTTTCAAGAGACAATATCTAAAGTCTTCTCACTTCATTCAGAATAAAAATCAAAAGTCAACATGTTTTTCAGGACTTTCAAAGCCCTCTGTGATATGACCCCATTATCGTCCCTCCCCCGTTTCTTGCCACCCCAGCCCCCCTTCAGGTGTGTAGGCTGCTTTGATTCCTGGAAGATGCCAAGCAAACCCCTGCTTGTTATCCTTTCGGTCTAGAAAACTCTTCCTCCTCACAACCACATGGCTCACTCTCTGACTTCCTTCAGATCAATATTCAAAGATCATCTTCTCAGTAAGGCTTTCCCTGGGCACCGGATCTAAAATTTCAGCACCCGCTGGGCCACGCCACTGACACTTTCTGCATATCTCTGCTGCTTTACATCCTCTCCCAGCACTTATTTCTAAATGTAGTATAGATTCAGCTTGTGCGTATCTTGTTTATTCTCTGTCTCCCCAGTAAAAGGCAAGCGTATGGGGCCAGGGATGTTTGTCTGTTGTCTGTTTTCACTTCTGTCCACACAGAGCCCAGAACAGTGCTTGGCACTAAAAAATATTTGTTGAATAAATGAACAAGAAACTTAAATTATTGGTTTTTTTTTTTAGAGGTTTTTTTTTTTTTTTTTTTTTTTTTTTTGACAGAGATAGAGACAGCCAGCGAGAGAGGGAACACAAGCAGGGGGAGTGGGAGAGGAAGAAGCAGGCTCATAGCGGAAAAGCCTGATGTGGGGCTCGATCCCAAAATGCCGGGATCACGCCCTGAGCCAAAGGCAGACGCTTAACAACTGAACCACCCAGGCACCCCTTAAATTATTTTTCTTAATACATGGAGCAGTTGTTTACTTAAAAAGATACCTTATTAAAGAATTTTTTGATTATGTCTTAAGCAGAGTTTTAGTCTTATTATTAGTAATCTAGACAAGTTTCCTTCATTTAAGGAGGACCTATGAGAGAAGGTTAATATTGGGAGGACATGAATAATAATAATGATGTTGAAGGACATGAAACAACTTAAGTAATACTCTCAACTCCATTTATGGGGTTTACAATAGGCTTTTATTATGCTTAGTGATGTTGCTACGTCCTACCACTATATCATAAACTTCAGCTCTAGGTACACCTAATAATGAGTAAAAAAATCATTGTCCTGTAGACACCAACTCTAGAAAGTGACATACTCTTTATGGGAAACACCTGGTTTGTCCTGTCTATTTTTACTGTAATTGTTTTCCTGCATCTCGACATTACAATTACTTGCTTAAGAGCTGACCTATTGGGGGCACCTGGGTGGCACAGCGGTTGGGCGTCTGCCTTCGGCTCAGGGCGTGATCCCGGCGATCTGGGATCGAGCCCCACATCAGGCTCTTCTGCTATGAGCCTGCTTCTTCCTCTCCCACTCCCCCTGCTTGTGTTCCTTCTCTCGCTGGCTATCTCTATCTCTGTCGAATAAATAAATAAAATCTTTAAAAAAAAAAAAAAAAAAAAAAAAAAAAAAAAAAGAGCTGACCTATTGGTTAAGCTACGTTGATGAATCAACTCAAGAAACTAGATTAATTGTGAGCTGAGCTTTATGTGAGTAGTTGGTCTATGTTTCATGCTCTACTGATCTGAAAGACCAAAAACCTAACCTGAAACTTTTCAGTGAGGGTGGGAAAAGAGCAGATTTCTGTTCTGAACCACCTGGAGTTTTGGCTGACTTCCACTTTTCCAGAAAAAAACACAGTTAACTAAATGAAAAGCAACTCAGAAACCAGTAGATAATTTTAGAATAAGCTGGTGTGCCAAGGAGCAGAGAAGACCAATGTATTAGGGTTACCTTCACTATCAGGTCAAATATTCCTGTTCCAGAAATGGCCTGTGAGAGTTGTCATTTGCTTACATTTGATAGATTCCCTTTATTCCTTCTTGGCAACTATGAGAACAGGCTCATCCAGTTTCATCTGAAATGTTTTGTTTTCCTTTCGAAAGTAATGATGGTAACATTTTATGAGAGGCCCATAATCCTTACGCAGAAAAGCCTCATTAATTAACTACCCATCAAGATTACCCTTTTTCGGTCATCCATAAGAATCCCCTCTTGCTTTAAGAAGGGTTGATCCCATCTGGGTAGAGAATCATGCTAAGAAACTACGAAAAGTAACTCTTTAGGGGGAATGGCACAAAGCAAGTATGGATCTCAATACTACAATGTGGATTTTATAATAATTTGAAAATTCAACAAACTTAAATTCCTAAGGCTATAATGCCAAAGTCCATCTTTTCTGTTAACTTCTCAAATTTAGAACCACACAACCATGCATATAAGTACATATATTTATTTATAACATCACTGAATATGTGTGACTGTAACAAAATATTAAGAATAGCACACATTTTTAAAAATAGTACCAAATCAAAATTCAAAGCCACTGTTACGTTAAATAATAATTTTGTTGTTAATAACCCTGGAACTACATTTATTAATTTGGGCTTAATTAAATAATGTACCATTTAATCAACTGGAACCTTATACCCTTAATTTTAGATCTTGAAATGAAAAGCCAGTAGACATGTTCCAGGGGTGATGATTTTAACCAAACACAGCTTCTCCCTAGTAATACAGCTCCAGCTTTCGCTAGTCACCTCTTCAGCATTTTTCAAATAATTAAATTCTGTTGTATGGGATGGGAAACTCTCGGAAGCGAAGGTACTGTGGCCACTTGAACAAGCGCACATGCACACACCCTAGTAGCTGCCATGTGTGGATTAGAATTTGGAAATCACTGAGCAAAAAAACTGGAAGACGGAAATTACTTTTGATTTCTCTGTGGCTACACCTGAGGCAGTGCAAAGAAATGTCCTATCACTTAGCTGGCTTGGCTCACTAAAATACGTCCCCTTCAGTGAAACTCTAAATACATCATTATTGTTGTTGTTATCATCATCATCATCATCGTCGTCGTGATTATTTTTAATGATTTTGGCTATTTGGGGATACAGATGGAAGGAAATTGGCATTGCTGTGAATGGGTTTTTTTTTTGGGCGGGGGGGTGGTGTGTGTTTGTTTAATCCTAACCAGCTGTTTGCTACGGAAATACCCAAACAGAGACAGCCGGCTCGGGTTTCCCGGGACTCCGGGGGCGGCCTCCCGGGGCCCCCGGATGGCTGTGGACCCGCGCGCTCGCGCCCCGCACCGGCTCGCGCAAGGCACACGCTCCGCTCGGCTCGCCCCTCTCCCGGCCTGCCGCTCCCCATCCACGTCTCACTTCCTTCTCGCAGGCCAGCCGCGGAGAACACCCGGAGTGGGTGGGAACGCATTCCAGCAATAACAGCCCGGCTTCCCCAACTCACCAGCCTGCGAAGTTTCCTCGGCGAGAGGGCTGGGTGTCAGGTTTCAGAGGTCTCCGTCCCCTCTCCCAAGCCCTTGAACTCCGGGGCTCCCACGCCAGCGACCACACGGGATCTGCTCTACAGGGCGACCCTCATGGGGACAGCTCCTTAGTTTCCGACCGCGGCTCGGGATCGGTCCCCTGCCCCTGCCCGTCGTGACTGCCAGTGGCAGGACTTGTAGCACCACCCCTGAGTCGGCCCAGCCGCCGCCGGGATCTGGAAGGTTTGTGTAAGAGGAAGGCGTGTCTCCCCGTCCTAACGCGGACGTGCCGAGCTCACCTCGGGCAAATCTTGCTGGTGACTCAAAGGCGCTGGGCTTCTGGTTAATTCTCCACACTGCGGAGCTGTAAGCCCTAGCAGCGGGCTCATTTTTATTCCTCTATTTTCTCGTTGTCTTCTTTGATATCTCTTATTCGAAGAGCCCAGGGCACTATGCGAACTGCTTCCAAGGCAGTGCATTCTCTCCTCCCAGGGGATGTCTCATTAACAAGGGAGAGAGCGAGGAATTGCCAGTGGAGAACACAGAAGGGCCCCGGGAAATAAAAGGGGACCTAATAAAATTAGTGCTTTGGAAGGTGAGACCTGTTAATGTGAATACATTAATCAGTATACACCATCCTAATTTTTTGCCTCCTAATGTCACTTCGGAGATCAGTAGAGTAGTAAATAGAAGTCACGTGTATGACATCAAAGGAAATAAAGAGCATCCACATTCACTGAACAAATAACTATGAAGTACCTACTATGTGGCCGACCCTGCTCTAGAAACATTGGCTCCTTCTGTCCACAACAGAGATCCTGGCTGGCTCTCTTGAGTCACAGCATAGACAGACGCTGGAATCCCTAGTTCATGGACTGATGATAAAGGGGAGAATCCAAGGTTGCATACATATAATAATAATTGAATTAGTCCTCCATGAAGAAAATGTCAATGTTCCAAACCATTGTTGGGAAACAATGAGATGCTATTTAAATTTTAATTGTTTGACCCAGTTCTGACAGGGGGCTTTAGGGACAATCTGGGAGGCACTAGGGACCATCTCCCTGAGAAGTGCCGTGAGGGGAGGAGGGGAAGGAAGAGCCCCAAACCAAAACCCAGTGTAAACACCCAGTAGCAAAATAGTGAAGGAGAGGACAATGGGAGAAAGTATTTGGTCCCGCAAGACTCTATTCTATTAGAAAATATGGAAGTTCTATTTCCTCTGCCTCAGTGTTCTTGTCCTGAAAATGGGGATGATAAAATGCCTTTATAGGGTTATTGTGAGCAAATGAGTTCAGCAAAGTGCATAGAGTAGTGCCTGGCACAGTAAATTCTATATATGTACGTGGTGTCTACACATGTTATTTTGGTAGCTCTTATCTACTTCATTATCCTAAAGTAAGGTCCAATTAATAAAAATTATTCTGAACTACTAGGAGAAAATACAGGAGGATTGGGTTGTAGATTTTCAAAATATATCTATATACTGCAAATCTATATTTATGGTAGCTCTGTTTGGCATCCATCAGCAATATCTGATTATATAACAAGCATGTGTCCGTGGGCCTAGAGAGAGAGAAAAGAAAGAACTCTGAATTTATTCTATTGTATGCAGCACATTAATTTAAAATGATTCTCAAAAAATTTTAAAAAAATAAAATGATTCTCTGTGGTAATCAGTGATAATCTGTATTCTTCACCTAGTTTATGTGTCCACTTACATTAATCTAAATAGCTATTTTATTTCCCATATGGAGTTTTGAAGCCCTTGCCCATAGATCATCTCATTTGACTTTCACCACACTGCTTTGAAATAGGTAAAGCATCTACTATTTTTGTCGTCCCTGCTTTAAGAAAGAAGAAATGGAGGCTGAGAAACTCCCAGCAAGGTGCCCAGAATCATGAAGATCATAAAGGTAGATGGAACTCAGGTTTGCTGATCCCAAAGGCAGGGCTCAGGGTGGTCATTACACTGTGCTGCCTCCCTTTTTCTAGAAAAAAGTCCCTGCCGTGAGAAAGTCTCACACAGACATTTCTCATCTGCTCTCCTGGTCACCCTTCCCCAGATAAGCAGGCCAGCTGCCTTGTAGGGTCCACTTTTGCAGGGACAGCCCTCCTGGTGTCATCTGCCACTTAAGTCCCCTCTTTGGCTTCTGAGGCTCAGAGTCACATAGTGATGTTATTCAGCTACTGGAAAGTGGCTGGACTTTTCCTTCCCAGAGGTCGAGCAGAATAAAAGACCCTGCAAAACCAGTGAAAACAGGGGGGGCAGCATCAGGCATCACCATAAAAAATAAATGCCTTCCTGTACCTGGAGTTTTTGTGGCACAAATTAAATAGACATAATTTGTCAATGGGTTTATCGACCAATAAATACAGCACCGAAGTAAACAGATACATGTATGTACATGGGAGACTTCTAGTTAAAAATGACAAATTGATCACATGTGTTTTGTCCTCCCCTTCCCCAAACTCCTCCAACGTGAGAATAAGTGGATTTTTAAGTGTTATTAAATAATAGAGACAAATAGAAAGGAGAAGAGACCTCAAAAGACAAAATAAACAGCAAGAGATGGCTGGAAGAATGGAAATCAGATGGAGGCTTATAACTGACTTGGAAAAGAAGAGTTTACACTCTCCATGCCTGTAGGAGGGGTTATGGATAAGAAGCAAGATGATTCTCTGTGCATTAGCCTGGGAGGCTCGGGCCTAGGAGGCAGAAATACCACCCTAGAAGGAGGCCAGGTGGTAGGGTGAACACAGGGGCTTGGTTAGACGTCTGTATACAGAATGCCTGGACCCAAAGCTTCCTTCCCCACTGCCGTGCAATCAACCAACCATAAGTTCCTCCATCTGCTCAACTCAGCCTCCAGGAGACTGGAAGTTTATTTTCTGGAGAAAGTTAACTAGAGTAATTTGTGGTTTAACAAGATAAACACATATATTTACTCTGCTCCTATAGAAAATGAATTAAAAAGAAACATATGCAAGACAGGAAATAAAAACTCTCAAAATTGAAAATTGACTCAAAATTTTTAAAATTTGGCAGATGGGTTGTTAAGATTATGTTGAAAAAAACTTCAGGAAAATAGAACAAAAAGCTAAGTAAATACAAAAAAAATAGAAAATGGGAAAAATTTTCGGACTAAAGGGAATCCCACAGAGTTCCAGAAAAGAGTTCTTTCTACCCAGAAAGGGATGAAAAAATTAAAGAAATAGTGCAAAAACCAAAATGCATCATTCTGAACTATTATAAGCCCAGGAATAAAAGGAAGAGCATAAAACATCTTTCAGAAACATAAAGCAGATCACATAAAAGGAAAAGAATAAAAATTGCATTGGATTTCTCAAGAGCAATAATGGATCCAGAAGATTCTTTAAATGCCTTCACATTTAAAAATGAAATTACTTTTAACCTAGAATTGTATACCCCAACAAAATGTCAGTGAAGTGTGATTAAAGATATTTTCAGATCTGCCAGGATTCAAAAATGGACTTCTTGAACTGTTTTTAAAAGAAGGATCTCCAAAACAAGCTTATAAATCAAGAAAGAGAAAGAGATGGGAACCAAGAAATGCAGGTCCAACATAGGCGACATAAAAGTGAATTCTCCAGAACAATTGTGAAGCAGCCCTGGAGAGAAAGCAGAAGGATGAATTATAGTAGGAAAGTCTCCAAGAAAAGAAAAGAAAAGAAAAGAAAAGAAAAGAAAAGAAAAGAAAAGAAGGAAGGAAGGAGGAAGGAAAGAAAAGAAAGAAAATTAGAATTATTTGATGTACATATACATTTGAAAAATTATTGATAAATGTATGTGTGGTGAGACTGGAAATGCTCATCTGAGTCCATGGCTTCCTTTTCCTGAGCACCTCACTAGATTTCATTTCTTAGCCCTGTGCGGGTAGAGAGACATGTAATTGAGTTCTAGCCAATGGTATGTGGGCAGCTGTGATATACGCTACTTCCAGGCCATTCCCATAAAGCAACTTAACGAGATCCTCCATGCTTTCCCTTTTCCTTATTAGTATCAGACATGATGCTCAGAGGTAAAGAGTTCTGAGGCTTTAGAAGACATGAAAGCCCCAAGATGAAAGAAATGTGTGGTTCTAAATGATCGTGGGGCATAGAAGGCCCAGCTGCCACACATTTGACCATGATAAGAGCAAGAAATAAACGGATACCATATAAAGCCACTGAGGTTTGGGGGCTTATTTGTTATAGCAGTTAGACTATTCTGTTACTGTTTCAAAGATCACTTGGGGGCATTTGTAAATAACTTACGGTAGATACAAAGTTTACTAAACAAATTTGAAAAAGGATATGACTAACTCCAGGGGGAGAAAAGGCTATGAGAGAAAAGAAACATAATGATGATATACCACTCTGTTCAGATGGTGATATAATCAGTATAATGGGAACACTGACAAGAGAGTAACCCTAAACTACAATGTGAGCAATAATTAATTATTAACAATTAAATCTTTCTTGATTTCCTTTGCCTGCCTTTTAATTATCAGGTAATTTTCCAAGCATCCAAACTAACACTGATATAATTCAGGAAAATATGTCTTTCCTCCTAAAACATATGTAGAGGTGGAGATAAGAAAAGACAGTCTATGTACATGTATAAGACAACTAAACCTTCAATCATCATAACACACAGTCAATAAACGTGTAAAATTGCTAAAGAAATAGCAGAATAAGCAAACCATTTAGAAATATGCAAGTACAATGGAAAACATGACTCACATGTTTTACTATGGGGATTGAGACTGGGGCTTAGGAGGAGATCTGTGCTGGTTTATAAGGAGTTACCACCACTTTTAAAAAACTATGAGATATATTACCTCAATCAAAATAAAATTAATATTGAAGTAGTCTTAAAATAAACAGAGAGAAAATATTTTAATAAAGAGAACATTACAATTTATTAAAGTATGTGTATATATTTTTGCATAATGACCTGTTAGTGGAGAAAGTGAATTTGGGGTGCAGCCTGACGATAGAGTTGAGAGGGTTGCACTGTCATTTATTCACTCAACAAACATTTATTAAGTAAGGTGTGCCTGATACTCTGCTAGGGGTGGGGGATGAAGTGAAGAACACGAAAGAAAAATAAAAGGTGCTCTAAGAGAAAATGAAGATTTTAAAGCTTTAAACAACAAATATATTTGGTTTCTTCTCTCTTGTCCTCGGTGACATGAGCCACTGATTTAACTTTTTGGGCAAGATACTGCCTTTCTTTCCTTCCCAATACTCTTAAAAATGGCCATCTTGTCTACCCACTCAAACCTCACACTGATGAGATCAGAGGTTAACTAACTCACCCTTCTCCGGGGGTGGCAGGGAAGGCTTTGCCAAGTAGTCATGCGCGGCTTTGCCTGCACCCTCTGCTGATTTTCAGTTCATATCAAGTCCGTCTAATCACAAATAAAAATCAACCCCTCCCCAGTTTGAGGAAATCCCGCAGCATGACTAAAAGTCGCAAGACTGGACACCCAGGTCGTGCTAGTTTTGCTAAGTACTTGTAAAGATACAAGTTCAAGAAATATATATGCTTAAGTGAATTTCCACTAGCAAATTACTCTAAATACATAATTTTAGGCATCATAGTAGACTTGTTCACATATTTATAGGTAAAGCATCTATTCTATATGGTGTGTTCTTAACCTCCCACTTCTAACTTCATTTTGCCTCAGTTTCTTAGGATGTGAAATGAACATACACTGGGACCTTATGCGGAAATTACTATAACTCAGTCTAATTCTTTCTTTCTATGTTAAAGGAATATTGAAAGTGAGAGGGCCAAATGGTTTCGTGAGTAATGTTTTCATAGAGCCTTTATGCAAGCCTTGACTTGCAAAGAAGCCACAGTAGAGTGGGTAAGCCGTATTTCTGTATATCAATAGTATTCGATCCCTTTATTAACAAAAAAATGTTGTAAGTATAATTATGAACATAACTATGATTACAAAATTATTTAATTCATGTATCAAATTAAGGACAAATAAATCCATTTTAATAAAACTAAGCAGATAGGAAAGAATGTAACAACAATATATACACATAAATACAGTCATATATCGACATATGTAATTATATATGTAAACGTAAGTATAGTCTTATACATGCACATGTATAGACATATATTTGCTTAATGCTAGCTTTATGGTGAGCTAAAAAATAAAGTTTTATGTGCCTACCATGTAAATATAAGCAAATATATGGTGACTTCTTCATTTTCCCCAAACACGTGACCAAAAAACAATGTTCTTGTTCACAATTTTGCTATTTTTTACCTGCAAACAGTTCAGACTATGATGTCATACACTCAGGAATAACTGAATCTTTCTTAAATTTTTTTGCCAGCCTTTTAACCAGTTATCAGGTAATTTTTCCAAGCATCCAGACTAACATTGATCGATGTAATATCAGACAAAAATATTCTTCCCCCCAAAATGATTTTTTGATCAAATTAATATACTTTCATGAATGTTCCATTATAAGAGATTTATAATGACACCAGTATAAGGTAAACATCTCTTTTTAAGGTATAATTTGGGAAATGATGTTGCCCTATGCTTGATCATATATGATATTAAAAGAATTTGAAAAATAACAACTAGTACATGAAGATTTGGTCATAGCAAAGAATCCCACTACTTTTTAAAACTATATTTCAAGAAATAGTAAGACTGTCTTAACAAATAATTTTATATTATACCTAAAGAAATATGATCTATTTTTATCATCAGTATGGTAAAACTTTCTAAGACCATGATACATTTTTATTATATTTTTAATATATATTTAAATGTTCTATTTCCAAAATGCCTTGAAAATTCTAAGTACCATAGCCATCTGATACCTCCCGAACTATGCATTGCCACTGTAACCCCTAAGTTGTTCCTGTTCTGTGAAATTTTTAGTTACAGATTTCATTCCAACTGCAGATTGAGAGAATGGAAGAAAATCCCTGCATACCTCATATAAAATATAGGCTTTTGTTAAAACTACTCAGCCTATCTTAAATAAATTAGACACAATTTATTTTTATAGTCATATATTTGGTGAGAGTCTTGAGAGAGAAAACATTTTAAAGGAAGCACACATGATCAGAATGAAGATACAAAGTTAATAAGAATTTCTCATTTGCTTGCATTTCTCCACCTACGAAATATGGTAAATATTAGTCATCTTCTTGGTATAAGGCATTCAATCTAATGTGTGTCTTGGTGGGAGTCCTATAAAAGTCTCCTTTATAAAAGGGGTCAGATACTCATGACAACAGTGGCAGCCTATAGGGTCTGGATGTAGTAGCATTGAGTGGTTCCAAGGGTAGCGTTCTAATCACATAACGGAAGGCTTGTAACGCTGGCCCTAAGCCAGCTTGCCCTAGAGTGAGGGGCAACACAGTATCAAACCTGGGAGAAGCAATCTTACAACTAAAAGAAATATGGAACTTGCTAAATTATATAAGCGAAAGAGAGAAACATGTATGGGAATGGATTCTAAGGAAGAAGGAATGCAATTTTAGACTAGGATGAATTGATTAATATAGATGCCCAGGATAAAACGTAGTAATTTGATTGAGAATGCTAATAATTGTTCTCTCAGTTTGATGAAATTCAAACATAGAGTAAGTCCTATCTTAATTCAAGGAACCACCCTTGCTCTCTAGGAAGGATACTGCAACATTACAAATACATGGAGAATGTTTTCTTTCTACATTTTCCCGAAAGATCATGCAATTATTTTCCAAGATAATTGGCACTGGGGAACAGGAATCTTTCCAGAATAGAACATTGACTCAAATGTGTCACTAATGACTGAATAACAAGAAAGTCACTGCAATTCAAAGATTAGAGTCAGAACTTAGGGCTTAATCAAATCCTACCTCACAGGAGACTCAACAGGAAGTCTCAAATCCATCCATGTTTGCCATTTTTTCTTGAACCTAGAGGTTAAGGGTCAATGTGATCCAAAGGTTAATTTCTGAGTCTGTGATACTGAAACTATGCGACACAAACCTAGAGAATATATCCAAAGGTACAGTTATTCCTGGAACTAATTGCAGATATTAGTGTCATTTCACTGTTAAGAACTTGAATGATGTAAAGAAAGTAATTCCTCTCACATTTCCACCTGTTTTTCTACATTGACCTATGTAGAAGGTGAATGGGTCTCCAAGAATGACAATGAATATCTAAAAGCCTAATTACATGATGACTTCAAAGGCCACTAATGCAACTAATCAAATGGATACAGATTCTAATATCCTTGGTAAACTTGGAAGGTGGCTGTAAGTCACCTGCAAGGCTCCATTTGATCCAGGTTTTAGACAAAGCACTTCTGCTTCTTGTACTCTATGCCCAGGGGATTTATGATACAAGATTTATCTGTAGTAGAATAGGGTGCTATGTAGAGACTTTGGCATTTCCAAGGAGCAGGATCATTTTGGAAGCCTCTATGTATAAAATTATAGAAATAAGGGTTTTCCCAAGTTCTGGGTAGAGGAAGACGAGCAAGAATTCTAAATCAAAAGCCTTAGGTTTTACTTCAAGTTCTGCCAAAAGCTATTTGTAATGACTTCATCTTTGATCTAACATGTTAAATGCACAGTGTTTTAAAATAATTTGCTTATAAAAATTTCGTGTGTCTGACATCACTACAGGTGTCCAAAGAATGAATGTTTGCTGAATGAGTCAATAAATAAAGCAATCTGTTCACCATCTTGACATCCTTTGCAAGGAAGTTTTCAAGGAAACAGACAGGAGTCTCTTGTCCATTCTATGCTTTATATTTCAGCAAATCTTTTTTTTTCATAATTGAAATATTAAAAGTTGGAAAAAATATTTGTGAAAATGATTCAAAGCAGGAAATACTGCACTCTTAAAGTAAATGTGATTTACAATAGAATTGCCAGGAGCAAATTAAGGAAACTCCTTGAGGCATAATGGTACGAATGTGTGTGTGTTTTTCTCAATGAGAAACTTTGACTCCCTCGCCGTACTTACTATAATCTTATGTCACAATTAAAGGTAAACATATTGGCAACTTTCTCTCCTACTAGTTAAGAAGATAAATAAGTCACAGAAATGCTTGGTCTACTGTTGGGCACCTTCAGCCTTGCCTTAACTCATTAGTGGCAAAACCGGATTTGTAACCACCAGAAAATACATGGCCCAAACTTGCACTTAAGGATCTAAGATCCTTTAATAAAGAAGCAGATGGAATATAGACAGGAGTAAAGAAAACCCTTTCAAAGACATTCTCATCACAGCAACAGGCAAGGACCACAGAGCCCCAGAGGAAGCCATAACTGACAGCAACATGAGGACAAGGTATTAGCATTTTCTAAGCCATGACATCTGGTTTCTTCTCTGAATCATGCCAATTAAGGCCAGAATTGCAGAGAATGACATTAGACCTAGGTTTCTTTATTCATTCTATTCCCCATGCTGAGACTTGGAATTCTCATTTGCATCAAGAAGATGGTAAGTATGTCATAAGTGATTAGTTTTATTTGCCTTTATTCCGTATGTGTTTATTGCATGTGTGTGTGTGTGTATATATACACACACACATATGTGTATGTATATTTTGTATGGATGTATATACACATATATGTATATGTACTTTTTTCCTTACACCAAAGGTTAAATTCTCCTTCATTTTATCTTTAAACCACTAGAAATAAGGAAGTTAATAACAAAAGTAATTCCTAAAATGTCTTTGTTACTTCGTTTGGAATCACAGAAACTCAAATTTTAAAAGCAATCATTTAGGACTAATTCTCTTCTAAGGAACACTACATCTAGAGATATTAATAATCGTGTGTGCATAAAAAGGGTTCCGTAGTCAGACTGATTTAATACTGCTTCTGCTACCACTTCTTAAACTTCACAATGAGAAGGGTGCCTGGCTGGCTCAGTCGGTAGAGCATGTGACTCTTGATTTCAGGGTCAAGAGTTCAAGCCCCATGTTGGGTGTGGAGCCGACTTAAAAAAATTCATGGGGCGCCCACGTGGCTCAGTCAGTTGGGTGTTTAGTGAGCACCTACACACTTTATGAGGTCCTACGTTTCAAATTCAGAACCAATTCCATCACCTGTCCAATCCCTTATTTCCTCTTTTGTATAAAAAGACTAATAATATCGATAATCACTTCATAGAGCTACACGCCTGAAAAACACTTTGATAGCTATTTCTGATAAGTATATACATAAGAAAGCACCGTATTCCCTAGAATTAAGTGTTGTTCAACCAAATTTATTGGGAGCCTGCTAAGTGAGAGACCTGACAATTCACAATGGAACCTGAAAGTTTCATTTTACCAAAAGAGAATGGGGTATGTGGAAGGGATTACAAATGAACAGGAGGAACCCTTAGAGATGACAGATGTCCTCACTGTCTTGACTATGGGGATGGTTTCATCGGTATATCCACATTTCAAATTTATATCATATTGTGCACTCTAATTATGTGTTTATTTTATGTCAATTAAAGTTCAATAAAACCATATAAAAAAGGAACATAAACGTAACACTAGGCTTATTTTTCAACCATTTAAAGAGATGTAGTCATTGCCTTACTTACTTCCTCCCCCTTCAACTCAAACCCTTCAATGTGGGGTACGCTGTGAGCACCTCATCTTCTATTGTATATTTGGAAGATGTTTACTTGTTTTCAACAATATTTTCAGATCAATATTCTCAATACTTCAACTTATACAAATGCTGAAAAACTGGAGTTAGAAGAATAAACTTATGATTATTTAGATTCTTAACTAACAGTAAAACCTAGGGCACCTGGGTGGTTTAGTCGGTTGGGACACTGACTTTTGATTTAGGCTCAGGTCATGGTCTCAGGGTCCTGAGATCAAGCCCTGTGTCACGGCTCCACACTGGGCATGGAGCCTGCTTGGGATTCTTTTTCTCCCTCTCCCCCTTTTTCTTTCTCTCTAAAAAAAAAAAAAAAGAAAAGAAAAGAAAAAGAAAAAAGAAAAAAATTAAAACCTAACTTTTTAAGCTTTTTAAAAATCAGTTAAATTGGTGATGGGGAGTAAGGAGGGCACCTGTCGTGATGAGCACCAGGTGACGTACGGAAGTGCTAAATCACTATACTATACACCTGAAACTAATATAACACTGTACATTAACTAACTGAAATTTCAAAAAGAAAACTTTTTTAAAAATCAGTATGACACAAAATTATTATCGGCACATGAATGGGCATGAATGTACTTTACAAAGCATTAAAGAAAAATAGCCCAATTTTTAAAGAAATTAATGTAAGACCTGTTTAACAACGTTCATACTTAATTTTTGAATCGTGAATAGTATCTTACATGGCATGTAGGTAGATGGTCAATAGACGTATTGAGGTGAATAATTATTTTATAATCAACTATTATCTACTTAACTAAAGCATGTTTAGCATGTTTGCTCCCAACTGGTTTTGACTCCTGTACTGGTTAAGGTTTCAGGCAATAATGTACTATAATAAATCACTCCAAACTTCAGTGGCTTCAACCAATGTTATTTTCTAATTGGGAAAGTTTCACTCAAAAGATTTGATCACACACTAATTGCTCTAGTAACTATCTTTCCTTAGGAAAAGTTCCCAGGGGACCCTGCGTTGCATCTTTTCAGTGGGGCCTCATGTCAACATCATCACTTTTCTTTCGCTTTCTCTTAGCAGTTTTTCAGAGTTCCTCATCCAGTAAAGACTTCTCATTGTTGAGTACAGCTAGATAGCTAATGACTACTTTTTTTTTGCTATTCTAATTATTATATCACATTAATTCTGTTATTTTAGTAAGGTGGGGTATTTAGCTCTGTATTCCAGTTAAAAGTTGGAAGCTTTTCAAGGTATGTATATGTGTTTGTATGTGCACACACGATAATTGTTTTACATTTTTGACTACAGATTGGAAAGAATAAGTTGATTCAGTGTGGGTAGTCAAGAACTATGTGATCGATCATAAATCAATATATTGAAAAAACATAACCCACTAGTATATTGACTTTGTTTCAACAGGGTGACATGTTACATTATATGTGGATAATCGGTGGAGATTTCTAATGTTCCTGAGTTTCCGGTTCTTCTCTACTTCTGTGTCAGTGAAGGTTTGCACCTTCTTGTCCTCTGAAGTTGGCTTTGGTTATATGACTGGTTTGGCAAGTGATATGTGTCACTTCCAGAAGGAAACATTTCCTTTTTTATTTTTTATTTATTTAAATTCGATTAGCCAACATATGGTATAGCATTAGTTTCAGATAGAGTATTCAATAGTTTATCAATTTGCGTATAACACCCAGGGCTAATTGGGTGGGAGGAAATATTTCTGAGCTGCTGGATGCTCCCCTCAGGGATCACGGAATCATGGGTCAACATGCAGATGTCTGAGGACTTCAGGAGCCTAGAACGCTGGGCCACTGTGCAGACAAAAACTGCTCTGACCAGTTGCCTAGACTGCATGTGACCAAGACGCAAGCTACTCAGGTATGGCTGCTGGTTACCACGGCATTACTGAGCTCGTCCAGACGAGTACAGAAGATGAACAGTATCTTACGTAAACAATGAACAAAATGTAAATATCTAGAACGGCAGAATATGTAACCGATTTTGTTTGTTCTTACAGAATACTATTTTAATTATGATGGAAACTCCTCTGGCTTCTGGCTAGTGTTGTTTTTTAAATCAATGCTTAGCATGTAACTAGTGCAAAATTAACTCTATTTTGAAAGATACAAACAGACTGGGATCAAGAAATAGATCTGAAAGACCAAGACCGAGTACCATGTATTCTGGTATTCAGAGATAGGTGATATGCCCTGAGGTGAGAAAGCAGCAAGGCGAATTTAAAGGTCTCATTTATTTTCTGAACGTTTTTCCCCCTCGGTGAGACGTGGGTGGTTTTTCACAGCGTATCCTTTGCCAGCATGGAGGTGTGTCCCATTTTCAGAACTTACCTGTGAGTATAGGTATAGATGCACTTGCTCAGTTCTCCACTGAGTGTTCAAGAACAAAACTACTAAAACATCACTAACAACCATTGCGAGCGGTACTTAAACCCCACAAAGGTATCATAACGGATACACACTCACCATTAACAAGACAGGCTTGTTTCCATAGTGCTGTCAAACAATATGTGTATTGATAGAAGTAGCTTATCTTGTCAAAGATGGGGGGCTTGGTGGGGTGAGTCAAGTTGTTGCAGTCACCCCTAAAGCTCCAAGTTCCTGATGAGGTTATATTTTTTGGGCGAAAGTGCCGACTTATACAAAACCTGGCCAACAAACCTGCCTCTTGCCAACCCCTACAAGAAAACTCTAACCCTCTAAATCCTTACTGAACCCTCAAATCCAGCACCCATCAATACATTCAAAGACTTTTTTCTGCATACTCACATTGCACATGATGGGTGATATCCCAAAGCAGGAAAAGAAATACTAAATTAAAACTAAACGCCAGTTAATTTTACTAAACCTCATAAACCTCATTTTAGAATGAGCTCAATATCTTCTAATCAATCCAATTGGCTCAAACCTACTCATGTTTGCTTTTAAGAGATTTAGAATACTTCTGATATTGAGCAGGTTGGCATTGATGTAATTCTCTGCTTTTTTAAATGTTATTTTTGCTAGTTGTTAACAGTTTAATCATGGTGTTAATGACTCATGTTTCCTATCTACCTAACCATCCCTGCTTGATAGTAACTAACAAAACATCCCGAAAGCTGATCTAACTAGGCCATTAGACTTCTCAAAGATGTTGTAAAATTTACACATATAGATCCTCCAACGTGTATTTATATTCCGTGTATTATCTCCTTTGATAGGTCAGAAAATTTCAAAGTTTTTGGGGCGCCTGGGAGGTGCAGTCATTAAGCGTCTGCCTTCGGCTCAGGGCGTGATCCCAGCGTTATGGGATGGAGCCCCACATCAGGCTCCTCCGCTCTGAGCCTGCTTCTTCCTCTCCCACTCCCCCTGCTTGTGTTCCCTCTCTCGCTGGCTGTCTCTATCTCTGTCAACTAAATACATAAAATCTTTAAAAAAAAAAAAAAGAAAAGAAAATTTCAAAGTTTTTGATTAATATATTGGATCAATAATTTTTAACAATTTTTCCTTCTATTTGTTCCTGTCAACATTCATCCCATTTTTAACCCATATTTGTCCTTAAATAAGATTTTTTTTCTATATTTTAAGAGCATAATGTAGAGACAGCCAAATTCATATTTTTAGTGTGTGATTGTGCCAGTTTGGTAAATGTATAAAGTCATTTAGTCCACATGACAATCAGGATAGAGAATAGTTCTATCACTTCACAAAATTTCTCCATGCCCTGGAGCCCGACCCCCCAGCAATTACTGATCGGTTTTCTCTCCCTCTAGTTTTGCCTTTTCAAGAATGTCAAACAAATGGAATCATACAGTATAAAACCTTCTCAGTATCGTTTCTTTCCGTTAGTTTAATACAGAAGTGGGGGTTTTTAACATGTCGTGCTATTTCTCAAAATTTGGTTTATTAATTCCTATACCATTAAATATGCATTTCTGCCTCACATCCTTAATCTGATGTTTCATATTTAGTAATTTCTCATGTAAGTTCTTCTCACCAATCAGATCAATTTCCTCCAAGTATGTTAGAGCAAATTCCTTTCCACTTCAATATCTTTGTTCAGGTTGCTTTCCCCTCCTGGAGTACTGAACCCATCACCTTGACTAATTTAAATCCTTCACATATTCCTATGACCTCAAATCAAGTCCTGCCTTTTCAAATAGTTTTCTCTGGAAGAAAAAAAATAGGTAATAACATACCTGCTATTGAATTGATCTCACTGAATTGATTGATCATATAACATCTGAATTGTTTCAGATTTATTTGTGTTTTCTCACCTACCAGATGTAAGGATCCTGAGAGCAAGATAAGGTCCTAGCATGATAAGGGTTACATATAGCTGCTCAAAGAGGTAACTTCAGAATTCCTACAAAGAGGAGTTGAGAGGAGAGTAGGGGGTTTGTAGGCCTTTGTAAACTTGGTTACTGGTGTGCAGGTAGAGAGAGATATTAAATTAACTACTTGATAAGTTGCAAAATAAGGATGCTAGGAGGTTTTATTGGGTTTTTTTTTTTAATAGATGGTATGTTTCATTGGCATGGCTTTGGGGAACTGATAGAGATTGGTATTACCAGTGCTCGTGGATTCACAGATTGCATGAACAATTTTGGTGACTTCTTGTTTTCCCTAGATTTAGCAACTAGGGGGTGAATGCCAAGTTCCTAACTGAGGAGCAGGTGACCGCAAAAAAGTCGTTAAACGAATACTATTTCTTGATGTAAAGACTGCAAAATGGAACTTGAAATTTCCTTTGGGACTCATGAGATCCCAGAGCCTGCTTTAGCTACCCCCGGAAAAAGTCACAGCTCGGTATTGGTTGGCAATGGCTCCCTCAGATTCCAGGGAAATTCATATCTGCTTCATGGTGGCTAAGCGCCAAGGGTATCCAAAATGAAGTACATTGGCATGACTATGTGAGAGTCACACATTTCTTATTTTAAGAATTTTCAATCCTCAGATACTTTGCATTAGTATTAGCAGTCATATTAATCCATCATTAAAGAACCACGAGTCTTAAATATTTTCATGCCTTTATTTCAGTTGAAAATTGTAACAGCCAGTGGTTCTTGATACTCTTTTATTAAATAAGCAGCTTTAGAAACATTTAGGTTGAACAGACTGAATATTTTTCAAAATACATTGAGTGAGCAGAGACTGTCAGGGAGTAATAAAGGTATACCCCATCAGCCACTGCTTTGGTCCCTCATAACGTCTCCCATTTGATAGAAGTCTTAGCGACGTGTTTGTTTTTCTCCAGGGCCCTGCAGGTAAATGCACTGTAGTCCCTCACATACTCTCTGTGCCTAGGTCATGTCGGAAGTGAGAAACATTTCAAGTGACCGAGGAAAGTCTGCTTTCTTAACACCTGAGTTACTTAAACCTAACACAAAAGACAGAGCTTAAACTAAAGTATCATTATTATGATAATTTTTATCATGATAATTCCTGCAATAATAACTTCTGAATTAGGCATACATTTAAGCTCTTAAAAATATGCGTGGGGAAAGAAAACAGTATCTGAGAGTGTTGGGAAGGCTGTATTTTTTTCATTTTTTCCTTTGGATACTTATGCTTGTATATACTTGATATATACAAGAGAAAGAGATACTGGTCCTCTCATCAAAGGTATGCCCCCCAACGAGGTAACACACAATAGCCTCCATGCTACACCCGGCTTCATCTCCCTGAGAGGTGGGTTCTGAGTGAAGCAGATGATTCACAGACCGGTACATTTTCCAGTCCTTGACCTAAGGCTCAGCACATTGCTTATCTGTGAGGGCTGTCAACATATTTCAAAAACAGACTCTCCACAGAGCACAGAATGTGGGCGTCAGAAACAAAAAAGGAAGCAACAGCAAAGTGTCTCATATCTCTCAAGGAAATCCCATAGCTTGGAAACAAATCAAGTGGACTCAATACATGATTCGCCTTCATTACAACGGGTCAGGATTAAGCAGCTAAATCAGATGGTCTACAATAGAACAATTTTGGGAAAATGAGCACATGATTTCCTATGAAATGGGTTTGTCCCAACTTATGAGTCATAAATGCATGATTTTGATGGAGCCCCATTTACTTTTTCAATCTGTGCATCTGGGGACCTAATTATATTTTCCAATGGAGAAAAAAATAAACACTTTTCTGAAGCATTCGTACTACGCGACATGAAATCCAAGCTCTTGAAACTTCATCTTTCATTTAGGAACTTAGGTTTCAAACAACAGTTAAAGATACCTGCTTGGTGAATGTTGAGTTAACCTTGAGATTCATTCAACTCTATTAATATTTTCTAAGAATTATCTGCCCTTCATTTTCAGGGTACGATAGCACTTCATCTCTAAACTTGTAAATTACCCATGCTAGGATCCTCAAGTCAACACTACTGGATTACGGTTTTCAGTGAGGGAAGTCTTCAACCACACTGGGGATAAAGACAAGCATGCTCATGGATTCTCCAATGTGTAGAGCAAATCATTACCATTTATGGTTGTGAAAACTATATTTGTGCTTCGGAGACAGAACTAGCATATTCCCCTGACAATTTTCAATAAGAAGACCTAAATTTCTACAAGTACAGGAGGAGACAAGTATGAAGCTTTTAACATTATACAATCATCAATGGAAAAAATCAACCAGAAGGAAAAGGGACCCAGAGTTACAAATGTTTCTATGGTGTTTTCTTACAGCCTTTTCAGGACTGAATGCCATGGTGATCTCCAGGTTTACCCAAGTTTTTCTCTTGGTACCTCTCAGAGAGACTTGATGAGACTTCCCCTTCTCAGCCTGCACTTTAATTTACTCAGAGTGAAATGTGTGAAAGGCCTGCAGAGCACCTTGTGAGCCTGGTAAGGCTCCACCACCCACTAGCTGAGATTTGAAGGAAGGCATTGTTGGATTGGGGTCAGGTTGCCAGAAACCACCCCTCCCACCACCCCCACCAAGCTCCATCATGTTCTACTCAACACTGCAGCAAATGTCCCATACCAGTCAAAATTACAAACAAAACAGAACAAAAACAAGAAAATAAAACCTTCAAACATACATAAAAAAGGTAGCCACCTTTTTAAGCAAGAAACTCCTATATACCATACCGTTCACCCAAAAGTCCCATTCAAACTGGGTCAGCTTTCTCAAGAATATCTTTTAAAGCAAAAGAATCCAACTCCAATCCAGGATCATGTGTTTCACTTAATTATCACATCTGTTTATTTTTCATTAATCTAGAACAGCTCCAGCTCTTTGACTTTCATGACCTTGATTTTTTGAGGATTACAGACAAGTTGTTTTGTAGAATGTCTCTCAGTTTGGATTTGTCTGATGTTTTCTAATGATTAGACTCAGTTACTTCTTGCTAACATATGTGAATGTGCATAGGAATCTCATGGAGACCTTGTTAAAATGCAGATTCTGATTAACAGGACTATAGTGCCATCCATGTACATTTCCTACAAGGCTGAGGCCATTGATGGTACTGACCACACTTTGATTTAAAAAAGACACCAGTCAAGAAGAGGAAGATATAATTAGCTCTACCTCAGGACTAATCCCTCCATCCTTCATGGCTGTTAAACACAGTCCCATCCAGAAGTCTAACAAAATTATTGATTTCACCACAAGAAATCCCAAACTTTTGGAACTATTGATTTCTCCCATTCCTAAATGAACCCCCAACCTCACCGCCATCTTAGTAAATAGCTCTATCAGCCACACAGTTGAACTCCAAAACCCAGGAGACACCCTTGATTCTTCTCTCTTGCTCAGCCTCCATAGCCATCCTGGCAACACAGTCTAATTCCATTATGTCCCAAATCTATTCACTTCTACTTGTCTCTTCTCCTCCATGCATCAACTCTTTGTTGCACCACTAAAGTTGTTTCCTAACTGGTCTCACTGCGTCCATTCTTCTCCCCCTACACACAGCCACCAGGGACATCTTTTCAAAATAATGAAAGCAGTTTCCTCAGCTTGAAAACCTCTAATGGCTACTTATTACAGTAGGGGGAATAAAATCCAAACTCCTTTCTATGTTTGCAAGGACTTGTGTGACTTCTCACATCCCACTCGTGCTTGTAACCTTGTTTTTTCCTCAGCAGCCAAGCTCCATGGTCCTTCTCTCTGGATATGCTTCTTCCTGAACTTTGCATAGCTTGCTACTTCATGTCATTTAGACCTTTGCTCAAAAGCCATCCCTCCTGAGGACTTCCAATTACCCTATCTGAAATAACCCCCTTCCCCAGTTTTTGTACTTCTCTAACCCCCTTCTTTATTTTTCATGATAAGCATAACTATGTAAAATTGTTATTTAATTGTTTTCTTGCTTGCTTTGTGTTTCTTTCCCCTTCTAGATATAAGTTCATAGAAGAAGGAACATTGTATTTTTTTATTGATGTATTTCAGCTACAGTGTCAGGCATAACATAAACACTCAAAAAATATGAACTGAATAACTAAACGAAAAAGGTGAATAAATGAGTCCTACCCTACCTAAATCAAAATGTTTACATAAGCAAAGAACTGCCAAGAAAGAATTATTAAAGCTATCACTTCTCACATGATTGCTCACCACCAACATCGCCTTTCCAAATCTGCAAATGCTCAATCAACATAGACTTTAGACTGGAATGACATTGAATGATGTGTAGCCCTTGGATTATTTCTCTTGCTAAGTCTAGGATCTTAATAAAAGTTTGGCAGAATGATACCAGTCCAACTAGACTTTATAATCTTTAGAAAAACATCCCAATGTCCCCCATTCCAGTCAGGGAATTTCTCCTGGAAAATTGAGCCTCACACTGAAATTTCCTTTGCCCCATATTCTATTGAAATAACTAAAGAATTTAAAAATAAGAAAATATCTGTAGCCATTTAGAAAAATAGAAAAGGGTAAAATTGCTCAACAAGAAACTTGAAAAATGTCAAGAGGATATTAAAATAATGGAGGTGGCCCAAAAGAATATCTGATCCATGCTGACCAGTTTATATACATCCAGTCAAGAAAAGAAAGGACACACCTTGAACATACATGAAGAGGTTTCCTTTGGGTCGACTCTTGAATCACCACACACCAGATGCAAGAGAGGGTACTGAGACCATGGAGGAAGGCCAAAAGAAAGACTAAAGGAACAAAGACAGTGCCCCCAGCACCGGCTCACTTTGGTCTGCCAAAGAAAAGAAACAAAGGGAGAAACTCAGCTCAGCCCAGGAGTCAAACCTTAGTGTTCTCTCTCTCTGGGAATTTCTTCCCTACCCCCTACTGGTAAGTATTGCTGAAGGGAAGGCACAATCTCCAGTAACAGTGCTGGAAAATGCTGGAGCAAAGGTAAAGCTGCTGTGAACCAGGGTAGGACCTGGCTTCCCTGTACCTTCCATAACTGACTCCTGGCTTTACTTCTTCCGGTCATCCCACTGACAGAAATGGCGGCTTCGCTGTTTGGGAAATCCATAGTCAGTATCTTACTCAATGGGAAGGGAAAGGGGTCAGGACACCCAATTGTGGACTGCTCTTGGTCTCTGTATTCTGAAGGACAGTCCACCACGTTCTATCTCTCTGTACTCACAGGTCCCAGATTCAAGCTCACTCTCCGTTCTCTGCAGTCTCATCCTCCACATTCAACAAATGGGGGGACAGTTTCAACAGGGAATGGCACAAAGTGACCTGCACATTTGCTGACTGAGTCCATATCTTCTACACATTTTAAACAATCTAGATCTTCTAAACTCAGATGGTGGTTCTCACAGAGGGACTATGTTTGATCTTTCCTTATTCAAGTGATCCTGGAGTGATGGAATGAAACTGAAAAACTGTGCAATCTGATCTTTGCCTTCATCTCCACACCTCTTGATAAAGGTAATTTTATTTTTAATTTACAAGACTTGGAGATACATTACATTAATATCGAATACCATGAGTGAAAACAATAGTCATAAATAACATTATCTAGTATTCAAACAACTTGTAACTCTTGGATATTAAGTTTGGATCATGAAATACAAGCTAACATATAACTGAATGTTAGAAACTTAGAAATTTCAAAACTTAAAGGCCTATCCTTTTCAAATTGAGTAGTACTTTGAAATGTTTCCACTCCTGGCAACATTTTTCCTATTTTCTTTGAAGGCCTAACACAGAGAGAAACTTCACACAAACTTCACAGTGGTAGGTTGACTTAGAATGTGACTTTCCTCTGCCTTGATGCTTATCTGGAAGGACTCATTACTCTCCTGTACCAGGGATGGCATCAGGATGGAGAAGAGACAGAGTGAGCCTACATGCCCCATGACATCTGGTTCTCATCTGGGCTCTGCTATCACCAGTTCTTTGATTCCTACATCTTCATATTTCTGTTTCATCATCTGCAAAATGGAGCAATTCTGTAACACAGTAGCTAAGGTCCCTTCAGACCCTAACCTTCCACGATTCTATGAGCAGATCCAGGAATATGCTTTAATTCTGGATGCCTGAGGGTTTTGTCTCAGCATCTCTCAGCCTTTGAGGAGGGGTGTCCATAGGTTCAACCTGCTCAGAGCGAGATAGTTAGGCTTCCCAGGTGACGAATTGCTAAACAATAGGGAGGGGGAATGAGCTCTCGGTGTGAAACATTAAAGGGAAAGAGAAGTCATTTAGGTTACAGAACAGACCAGGGATTTGCACATTAGAGCCACCTACAAAGTTTTGAACAAAAAACTCAACTTCATTACAATCAATTAAATCAGAATCTTTTGGGATAGGGCTGACACTGGATGTTTAAACAAGAACTAAAATAATAAAACTCCTGATACTTCTCTTGCACAGTCAGAATTGCACAGAGAATCACAAGACGAGATGATGGTGAGAGTATCATTCGAGAAAGAGAGGGAATAAATCAGAAATATCCTTATGCAAATGGAAATTATTTTTTTTAAATCTACAAACCTAAAAATGTTAACTGTTCTTAGTTTATAAAGATACCACAAATCACTCCTTTTCATGAGTCTGTTGGGCAGCCAGAGTGGAGAGCCTCCAGAGCATATTTTAATATTAGCTCCTTATTAGATCATTGGAAAGTTAGTTAGGTCATTGGGAAATAGAGATGGAGAGCTGTTATTTAATCTGTCACCATAAATGAGAAAGGCTATAATTTAGGCTCAACTATTCTAAATAAAGAAGGAATGAATGAACAGTTTTACAATTTTAAAAAGGAAAAAAAAAAGTCATGGGGATTATAACTAATTACAAATTCTTAAAGGCCTCCACACTTAAATGCCTGCTTGCCTTTCTGTATACATAACTCATCGCACATACTTGCATAAGGTTGGAAATAATATTTTCCCGATGTCAACAGAGTTAGAAATCAGCCACATCAGAAATGAACAGGAGAGGTAAAACTCTCCCTATTTCTGACATGGAGCAAAGACGGCAATGATTCCTCTTCAACTCTGATGTTTTAGAAAAGTATCTATCTCTCTGCTCAGAACTAACCACCTTGTGACACAGCTCTTCGTACAACTATCCCACAGCCAACTCTCTTTCAGATCTACTAGAATGAGTGGTTCCTTCCTGAGTACAGTTGGTCGAAACTGTAGGTCTAAACCGGAAGAGTCGATGAAGAGAACATATTCTCACAGAGCTCTAATCTCCGATTATTTAAAACAACTGGGAAAAAAGATTAGACCTCAAATTTACTACATTTCATCCATCAATTGATCAGTCAATTTCCATATGTTCCCCTTCGAAGTTGGGATGGCCAGATTTGGATGATGACGATGATATAAACAGTAATAAAGGCAACAATTTAATTAATAATTTTGAACTTAGGATCAGATTTTGAAGCATTAGTCTCAGAGGTAGGGATCTTGAAGCTGGACTTCGATGTCACGGACCCAGGCATGTAACAAGCACATGACAGCGTGGCAACATCACACATTCTCTAGCATTAACCTGAAGTGGAAAATCAATTTTTTTTTTAAATCACTCTGAAGCTTAAACTTCCATTCTGATGTAAGGATGAGAAATTTGGGAAGCTGGTGACACCCTCAGCCTGCCATGCTGCCATTAGGAACCAAGGGCCTCATTTTGGAATATATCGCCTATAGTCTCTGCAGTAGATAGAACAGCCGAAAAAGCAACAAACGTATACAATAGCCGGCCATGTCATTCAGAGGAAATCCCCACTTGTGTATCACGTGACAGGATGCTCTCACTTGTTTTTATTTGCATTGTTTATGATTTCCTACTAAAAGAAGGAACCACGAACACAAACATATTTGAGGGGACACTAGTCCAAACCCTAGATATAAAGAGATAGGAACGCTAAGGACTGTGGCATTCTGGTCACTGTCCCTCCACTCTCAAGGGGGGTACCTCTGTTCTACACCAGCTGATCACTGTACATAGGACATATTGCCAGGTCTTCCCCTTTTTCAAAAGTGGGAACTTAAGATATTTATGTGAACTTCCATTTAAAAAATGGCAACCGTTATTCCAGTAATTTTTCAACATTGTATGCATCAATTGGTTTGTGACTTCTGTCATAAAACTATTTTAATATCCCCAACCTGGAAATTATCCTACATGTAAGGCTCAAATCTCATTTTTTGGGAAAACGTGAAGAGTTTTTTTACTCATTCAGAGCTCATGCCAGACTTGGACAGCATCTCACTAGTCCTGCTAGTGCACTAGTCCTAAGTGCAAAAGGCGTGCCTCTTGATGAGATAGTGGGGCACATTTTTATTATTTCCAACTCTTTATTTAATGAAATTCAATCTTACGTAAATGTCAGTGAAAACAGAACTCAGAAAAATATGTCTAGAGTATGCAATGATGAACACATATGTTTTCTGGGTCCCAGGTTCTATGTAGTATAGATAGATAGATAGATAGATAGATAGATATGCAAATTAATTTTATTCTCACACCAACCACCTGATATAGGCAGTACTTGGTTTTCCCAAGTTCTCAACGAAGGGGAGTTTGGACCAGATGACCTCTATGACCTGTCCCTTCTAATCTTCATTCCTTAGCATATTATGAAATATTTGAAATGACAAGTGAGCAAATTAAATGGAAAACCAAGTAAAAATTAGGCATCTCTCTTTCCATTGACCACCAAAACTGAATCAGGATATGTGGGAATCCTCTTCCTTCATCACTAATCTATGTTCTTTTCTCTCTTTCTACTGCAAACCACAGGAAAGAGGACCCCTTTCCTGAGAGAGGAGAATTCTCAGGGGAAAAAAATGAGGAAAAGTCAGATCAAATGACTTTTGCCAAAGTATGTTGAGTAATGAAGTTGAATATTTTAAATCCAAAGGATTTTCCTTCTGTTTTAATTCTGAGTTTTTATTCAAAGACCCAGGATATTTCAACTGTCCATTAATTCACCAAACATACCTACTGCATTTGCATCAGGAACTGTGATAGCCTCGATTTTCACATAACAATAGCAGAAGTTGGCTGTTATGTTGCTGTCAATAAAAAAGACAACCACTATACTATTGACCCTGGTGATGATTTTACAAACCCCTATGTCACAATATTTTCCCTTTAATGACTACTGCTTTAGAATACCTCCTGTTTATTAGCAATTTGTAAAGCAAATGTTCTCCTAGCAATGATCTAGTGGAGAACTTCACGAGTTCCTTATTACAGAGAATGTGTTATGTATTGGAGCACTAAAGAAAAATTATGTTTTGCTTTGAATATAAATGAATATAGTAGTATCAATTATAGTAATAACTAGCAGAAACAAATGAAAGGGTTATTTAGAAAACCAGGATCTATCCCATTTATCCATTGTCTTATGTGTGTAAATATATTTTTGCTCATTAACACAAGTGTTCTTCTAACGTCCTACCTCTTATCCTTAGTCATCTGTGTAATGCAGTAAAGGGGTTTAGTCTGTTATTTTTTTGGCCTTACTTTTGCATCTGTGATGACATAAATAGCCATGGAGAGAAACCAATTCATAGGGAGCATGACAGAAACTAGTTTGTGAGTCTGATGTTCTTGGTCCATATAGAGTTAAGGTTTCCTTTTTTTGTTTTGTTTTGAGGATTTATATCTCCCTTTATTATGTTGTAAGGCTATAAAGTAATGAAAGGAATTTAAACACTCACATCAAATTCTAACACCTAAATGACAAATGATTAGTCACCTAAGGCCACATTCTTATGGCAATGTTCCTGTTCAAGATGTTTCTCAAAATTCCACTTGTAAAATTGCTTTAAGTGTCTTTGAAATACATCTTAGCAGGAAAAAAAATCTTGGTACTTTGGTGCTGAATTTGATATTTGCAAAGAGCCAAAACTCTTTTTTTTTTTTTTTTTCCAAAACTCATTCTGAATCAGGTGTGGTAACAGAGGAGCTGGAGTTGAGCCATGCCATTCTCTGGGTGTGGGGTCAACAGCGGGTCAACAGTAAGCCTTGAAAATATTCTGTAAGTGTTAGAATGTTTTACAGAAATCTGGCATTATAAAAAGGGGCATAACTTTCCAGGACAACTCTTTAGGGACAACATTTGTATGCCTCCTTGAAAAATAATTTTAAAAAATTACTACAAATAGCTATTCTGCATTAATAAATGTTACAGTCATCTCTAGATAGTGTTTCAAGACTCCAGGCACATTACACAAAACATCTCCAAGAAAAGTTGAATTTTTTTGCTTGTTGAAAAATACACCTATAAGAATATATGCTAATTACCTGACTCTTTGATAATCTAGCTGTTCAGTGAATTTTTCATTTTTCCCCTCTATGTGTTAACATGAAAGACAATCTTAATGTGTTTGTCTTCTAGCATTCTGCAAGATTAAATCACTGATGGTCTTTATATAGTCAATATCCAAAATAAATTCAGGTATGGTAATGGCAGTGGCCAATGAAAATCATTCAGAGTAATTGGGAAGGAATAATTTGTCACAAATGTACTCACTTTTTTTGAAAAGTGCTCCACATGTTTTCTGGAGACTGTCTTTAAACACTGTAGCTAAGTTTCACTCTGGTTTACATACCTACCTGTCTTTTCATTTTTTTTTCTTTGAAATAAGCCATACTTCATACTTAGTTCAATACAGTTCATCTATGGAGATCAACTTTCATAATATCAATAAATAGTGTATTTCTTTAATAAAGTGATGATATCCTTAAATACTATCTTTCCTTTCCTGACAAACACAAGTGACCAGTTGTCAATGGCTCATTTACCTACTTCATTAATTGTCCTTCAATAAGAAGTTGACTTCGTGGTAAGCTATGTCTAAAAAGAGCTATGAGGGGCGCCTGTTGGCACAGCAGTTAAGCGTCTGCCTTCGGCTCAGGGCGTGATCCCGGTGTTGTGGGATCGAGCCCCACATCAGGCTCCTCCGCTATGAGCCTGCTTCTTCCTCTCCCACTCCCCCTGCTTGTGTTCCCTCTCTCGCTGGCTGTATCTATCTCTGTCGAATAAATAAATAAAATCTTAAAAAAAAAAAAAGAGCTATGAAATCATCACTTTGAATGAATTGATGGGTCAAATAAAACAACTAGACAATTTAGTCAAAAAAACCAATTTACAGCAATAGATCTCAAATTTAATCAATATAGTCCACGGCTCGAATGTAAAAGCCAATCTTAGTAAATGTAGGCTAGACTGGGACAGGATTGGAATGGCAACATGAAAAAAATTCTAGCAACAGATTGTTTCCTTGTATTTAATTTCAATTCTGCTAATGAAATAGGAAGCAAGCAGAAGGTAATTTGAATTTAAACATGGCCAGTCCTTCTGATATGCTAATTACATTACAGAAACTATTTGATCTAAAAATCCATGCGAAAGATATGAGAAACCACTTGTAGTGTGTTTTTTCCTAACAGAAGACATTTGCAACATCATATTAAGTTCAAATGTAAAACTTTACTGTAGCATCCTACTAAGTTAAAATCTAAAACATAATTCCCCAGTGGAAAATAGAAAAAGGAGTTTTGAGATAGGATATCTGAAAACATTGTATCTGGGCAATAATATAATCAGAGGAATATGCATATATAGCACAATGGAATTTTTATGACTTTTCAAATACCCACCATTTATAAATTATTGGGGCAATAATATCTAAACAGCTTTCTGCATTTTACTGACTTATAATTTAAAAAGAAATGTTATTTAAACAGTATTTATATACCAATTTAGAAAAATATTGATCAGTTTGACTGAAAGCATACCATAAAATGCCCAAATTAATGATATTGATATGTTAACACAACATAAATTAACGTCATTGATAGGAATACAACCATAAAATGTTTCATACTTGATGTGCTTTTAGTCCATAACAGTATTTGAAAGATGCTATGGATATCCCCATAAACAGGAATTGAACATTTTCTTATGGTTCTAGTCCAGATGGTCTACATTTCTTCAACCTCAAAGTTGGAATTAAAATGAACCTTTTTTTTGCTAAGTGGCTAAAATCTCTCTATTGGCAAGATTATCGGGCCCAATAGCTAGAATAAAAATTGCTAGGAAAAATGTCCCAATTACTTAGAACCATGAATTAAACAGCAGCTGTAGATTTCATAGTCTGCAATTTCAGTGACTTCTGGTATGTACTGTGAAAGGCCAGCACACACTCTTCAGGGGACCTTTCCTGTACTACTAAGTTCCTTGGGATGTAAGCCTCCAGCAAAGGGGCAAGATGCTGACCAACTCTATGTTTTATTCTCTGGTACACAGGGGATAAAACAGAGGTCCCTACTGAAAAATGACTCCTTTCCAGATGATACCTTTGGAAGACAGCACTGCGTTACTGAACTCTTCATTGCAAATTCCCTTGTGAAGTTTATTCCTTTTGCTTAGCTCCCATTTGCTGTTAATGCTAAGGGGGGAAAATACTAGTTGGGATAGGATTTTGGTTTGAATAATGAGGATACTAAAGGTCAGAGCTGGCAAAAGGAGAAACTGTGGACAGCCCCCAGAGTAGTAAGAAACATCTAAGAGTCGGGGTAGGAGACCAGAAGAAAAAAAATATGTTGTGTTTTCTTTTGTGGTTTTTTTTTCCTTCCTAATTTTGTTTTAAGGTTGAGAAAGCCTGAGGTAAAATTATCAGATTTCGAAGGGTCATGGCTGTAATGTCAGCACTCTTAAAAATCCAGCTGAACCGCCACATTTTAGCACCATGAGCAATCAGCAGGGATGCATGCAAATATTGAAATATTTGGAGAGTTTAGGAGTCTCTCTAAATCTGCATTTCTTCCAATTAACCCAGGAAGAGATATACTGAACAAACAGATGTGCACAACTAAGACGGGACACTCAGAGTTGGTCTCTTCATGAATTCCAGCATAGTGACTTCTGGGTGATAATTGGGGACCATCTAGATTTAGATCTTTTTGGTTCAACATTGCTTTGAATGGAATCTTTCTCTGGAACTTTAAACCAATTAAATTGATTTCTTAAACCAATTAAATTGATTTTTAAAGAACCAGTGTGAGTAGATTATACGGCACAAGTTAAGAAGACTTAACTGAGGTATGTACATATAGGGGTAAAGCCATTATTTAGCTATGAACCTGGTATTCATCAACTCATGAGGGAGTGGTAAGTTTTTAGCAGTTGTTAGCCAGTTAATATTTTCTTCTGGAATCTTACACTGATCCTTATCGATTTCCTCTACATTTTACTGTATTTCCTAAAGTTTGACTCAGCTACTACTATTCTTATATTTTATCTTCTTTATATCTTATCTCTGCCTTGGGGTGTGTGTGCATGTGTGTGTGTGTGTGTGTGTGTGTGTGTGCCGAGAAGTCAACATATTCTGTCTGCTAAGCAAGAGCTAATGCTTTCTCTCTGAGCAGGAGGCAATGTGATCCCCTCCATCTCTTCCCGCCAAAGAGTTGCTTAAAAGCCCCCATATGGTAATAAGGTGGATGTTGTTTTTGTTTACTCAGAGCTCCCTCCCCTTTTGAAAATAATAACACTGCAGTTACACTTGGAGAATCACTCATAGACCACCTACTTCTTGTGGGAAGAGAACCTTCCCCAGAATCAGGAATGGGCATATGACCCAGCACCAAAGGCTCAAAGGTAATGAGACACAATTCCAGAATAATTTTGTGTGAGTAGGTGATACACCTGGAACAGCTGGCAACCATCTTGCCCCCATAAGCCAGGAAACGGCCCCAAAACAGAGCAAACTAAAGCAACTGAGTCATAATATAGCGAGAGATTGAGTAGGCCCTAATGACAATTTCCGATGGTGATTCCAACCCTCTTCACAACTCACTCTGCTCCTCAACCTTTCAGGGCTCTAGCTTTTGTGAGAAATGCTAGACTATTAAGGCAATATTCTGATGTTATCTAATGAACGCAACTCTTGTTTTCACTTTCAGAATTTAAAATCTAACACGGGACTAGAGAAAAACTTTGAACTCTTTTCTGCTCACTCTTCTGTTACGTATTTATTTTACATACCTCCTACCTCATCTTCAATATTGGGACCAAGTTCTTGGGCTTCACTCCTCAACATATTCACTGTATCTTGAAGTATTAAATTGCCTTGGACATGATAAATTAAGCAAAATAAATAAACTTGAATCAATTTCTAATTAATCAAGGCATATGAGCACAACAAAACTTTATTAATTTCTGTTGATGCAGAGAAATGTGTTTAAATATTGTTATTCAGCATACAAACACCTTGCAATAAATCATACCACTTTGTCATGGCTGAATAACCTTATTTAATTTAATTTACTTATGAACACACATCCTCCAGTTGTAGTTGTCAAACTTCAAATACTTCACTTCTCGTTAAATATATTTCAGGAATGTTAAAAAGTTTAATTGAAAAATTCAGTTTCATAATGACTTTGAATCTCTCCAACTTTTACTACGTTAACATTTCAAATGGCATTGGTCTGTAGAGTAATTTAAAGACCACTCTCACACACTTTCATTGCATATGTTACAGATGTACTATGGGTATCCAGATGTGTATCTAGATGTTTTTTAATCAAGTCTTGAAAGATATTATCTAATATAACCTGTATTTCAATGGTGTTTCCGATGAGACATTCTTCAGACAGGGGTATCTTTGAATTGGGGGCGCCTAGGTGGTTCAGATGGTTAAGTGTCTGCCTTCGGCTCAGGTCATGATCCCAGGGTCCTGGGATCAAGCTCCATGTCTGGCTCCTCGCTCAGCGGGGAGTCTGCTTCTCCCTCTCCCTTTGCTCCTCCCCCTGCTCACACGCTCTCTCTCTATCTGTCGCAAATGAATAAACAAAATCTTAAAAAAAAAAAAAAAGGAACTTTGAATTGGTTAGAGTAATCCTGAAAAGACTCAAGGAGAGGAATTCTGTCTTTTTTCTAAAGTTGAGAGAAAAGATCATGTTGTCCGAGGAAGGAGGAACTATTTTGCAGAAGACAAAAATGATGAAAACGTGAAGGAAGAAGAGAAGTAGAAAGTTTTTATTTTTTATTTTTTTTAAGATTTTATTTATTTATTTGACAGAGACAGACAGACAGCGAGAGAGGGAACACAAGCAGGGGAGTGGGAGAGGAAGAAGCAGACTTCCAGCGGAGGAGCCTAATGTGGGGCTTGATCCCGGAACGCCAGGATCACGCCCTGAGCGGAAGGCAGACGCTTAACGACGAAGTAGAATGTTTTTAAAGAGAAAAGAGAAAGTAGAAAAAGAGGAGAAGGAAGAGGCAGATGAGCCACAGAAAAAAATGTGGGAAGAGAATGCATTTTTGGAAAATATCAGTCCAACTGGCACAAGTTAACACCCCTTACGGATAACTGATGCACTAGCCTGCTTTCTGGGAACTGGTCCCCCCCCCCCCCCACTCCTTTTTCTCCTATTTTCATGGGCAAGCGTATTTGGATAATATGACTCTGCCTTTGGTCACAACTGATTGGTTCAGGGCCAGACACAAGATCAAGCTGGACCAACAGGCTTCTCCCCAAGGGTATGAGTAATTTGGAAAGTTTAAACAGAGTCTTTTGAGGAGTGGAGGTGTAAGCTTGGAATGTGGTGTTGGCATCCATTTTTAACCATGGGAGACTGGAGTGGAAGAATTTGGTTTCAAGAAAAAAGGAAGAAGAAAGCCCAAACCCAGAGGGAAGCAAGGATATGAGAGACAGAAAGAGCAGTTATACTTGCTTCCAGATATTTCTGTGGTCCAGCTTCCCTGGTTTCCATGAGCCACCCTTCAATCCTCCCAATAAATCACCTTTCACTTACTGTGAGCTAGAGTTGGTTACAACTATATGTAATCAAAAATTTTTAATCTAAGAACATGGTGTAACAACTAGAGATCGGAAAGTACAATAATCACTGTGTGTATACGCATATATAAATATGTAAATATATATTTATATATCTCCACAGGCTCCACAATTAACATTTCAAAGCTGAAAGCAAAATATTTACTAATTCAGCCACTACATTCAAAATACTTTTTAAAAACAGCTAGCAGAGTTGCAAAATCACAGTAGGGGAGGTGATAAAACACATTCTTCAAACTCCGAAAGAATTGTAATAATGATAATCATCAGCTTGGTGTGTTCGCAAAAGCAGTGTAAAATGTTATCATAAGAATCTTGTCGATGTTACCCTAAGAAATCCATAATGACCCTGTCATTGTGTCAGCTGCACACTTAGTTCTGGTTTTCATACAGGATTCTGATAATTTATCTCATCAATGGAACCACATTACGTACTGCATGGCAAATTTCCAGTTTTAAAAAATGCGTGGCCCTAGCTGTTATTTACTGATTTGTTTCTATGGTTTTCTGAAGAAGCACAAGAGTCAACATCACTACTGCTCAGCAAATGGGGCATGTATGACCCGTCTATGCTTCCCATTCAAATTTAAAGAATATTAGAGATTAAATAATAATTTTTGAAAATTACTGTAGAGGTTTCCTTAGAATTTATATGACCGTCAATGACAAATATAGGTCAGAATAGCCATAAAGTTATGCCACAGAGTTGTTTTATACAAGAGAAATAGGAAGGGATAAGGATATTAAGAGAAGTTTATGAGAGTATTTAAAACACACGAAATTGTTGTTGCTAAAAGCATCTTCTTATGTCTCTTCACATGCAGGACGAAGAGAGGCTGGCAAACGAGTGAAAACAATGTTACTAGACAAGTGGATTTTTTTCTTTCTTTCTTTTGAGTTAGTGTGTATCAGGGCTGAAACCCTCCATCTCTGTTCATTACAGCAAAGACTTTTTTTTAATGTCTACATTCCTTAAAAAGATGTTGAAGAAAGATGTTGAAAGATGTTGAAAGACTTTCAAGAAATAAAGAGAAATGCAGTGAGCGTTCAGTTGTGATGCAGCAGGAAATGGAAAAACCCCAGATCCTGAGCAAGGGCAACTGGGGTTCAGGCTAAGTAGCCATTTTGGGGAAAGGTGATGAATATGGCTTTGAAAGTGTTCGGTGACAGGTGGTGGCAGGACGCCCAAGTGCAAACTCGAGAAGCACCTAGAGAAAGCAAGGGGAGTAATGGCATGGTGAGGGATTTAGCAAGAGAGCATATGACTGATTAGCCAGAGGGAACCTGCCAGGCCTTTCAACACTGCACAGAAAGTTTTTGAAAGCGTATCTACATATAAGCTTATGATACTGAAAAGTTGTAAATTGTTACAGCAAATGAGTAGGGGAGGGACTTTTTCACTTGTGCATTGACTTCTGTCATAACTTAACTTCTTAAAAGTTTTCCTTGTCTGACACGGTCTCGTTATTTTATATTTTTAGCAGACTTGATAAGTGAAAGTGAGAGCTAGTCTGGGAGCAAAAGAGAAAGGGGAGGCGAGGGAGTAGGAGGGAACAAATGTCCCTCTATTATATCCAAAGAAGTACTTAAAAACCAAATAGTCGATGCTTAATTGAATTTGTGAGGACTCTTGTTTTTTTTTATTATATCATGAAGGAAATCAGGAAATACAGTTTGCAATTTAAATCTATCTTTAAGGAGGTAAAAGGGAAAATTAAGACAACTAGCAAATAAACTAAAGGTAATCCTTCATGTTAAATATAGTCACCCTGAAGAACTATAGCTAAGAGCACAAAGAATATACATGAGTATACAAACTACATCCATATTTCTTTTCTCTCATTACTGAAACAAAAGGTAAGTTGTCTCCATGCTGCTTACTACATTTCTCCTACATCCTTCCAACGTTTGTTTGAGGACTTTCCACTGAAGTGAAGTGCAGCTGTGCAGACATGCTGGGCTGCAGAAATACTGCCCTCGTTTCTAACTTTGTAGAAATCGGTCTTCACATCAATGCATTTCTAGAACATTCACTGCCAGCTCCCAGCCCCATACCCAATTGATCTGTGAGTATTCTGAACGTGATCTCTGTTCTTTCTCCAGATTCACCATCTACCCTTTTTGACTCCTTTACCTTCGCTGGCCCAAGCTCAAATTCTTCCATGTTGTAACAATACTTCGCCATATCAAAGTTATTGCAAATTGAAGTATTTCTCTCACTTCTCCAAAAATGTATGAGTAAAGACCTCCCCAAAACACTTCTCCCCCCAAAATGAATAAGGAAAGCTTCTAAGCACCCTACTTTTATGTATAAATCTATGTTATTGTGATCAGTTGCGTTCATTCACCAAACAGTCCGTGTGATTGGGAGCTGGAGTTATTCTAGGCGTTGTGGACACAAAGATGAATAGGACTCCAGAGGCTTTTACAGTCCAAAAGACAGGCACATAAACCAACGATTGCAGCCCAACGTTGCAGAGGGCTCCACAGAAATCAGCTCAGGGCGTCATGGCAACGCCTACAGAATCTATCCTCCAGGATGGTAAGGAAGTCATCCGTTTGCTCTCTCCCTGTCTTACAATCTCCAAAAGGAATGATGACACCTCTCTTCTGGGTTGTCCCTGCTGTGATTCATTCAACCACAGGAGATGGAGGCTTCAGGAAACAAAGGGACGGAGAGCAGCCACTTGGGCTTTACCAAGCCCTACTGCCTAAAAATTACAGGGCCCAATAATATTCATAGAGGACCCCAGCTACTCCTGCTCTCTGAAGGGGGGGGGGTCTGATTTTATGAATGGTCAAGGCCAAAAACAAGGCCAGTTCACTTGTTCTTTGGGGTGAAATACAAGGTGTGTGGGGAATAGGTGGTGAGGGGCTCTGCCTGTAGTTAGGCTTGGCCTGTCTGAGCAGGAAACTATTCCAAGATGGAAAGGTGTCCTAACCCCCTTCTTCCCTTGTAGCTGAGATTATGAGCAACTTTCTTTCCTCACTGGAAACACTGAAGGGCCAGTTTCTGTCTGTTTTCTCAAAACACTGCTGTCAGGTAATCTCAATTTGCAAACAAACAGGATTTATACCAAGAGGTTTGCAAATACTACATACTCTGTCTTCATGTCACATACGGCTTCTTTTCTGATTAAGCAACACATAAATCTTGGAGCAACTTGCTGAAGGGCTATGATGACAGTATATTAGCTCCAGTAGTATTTCCATGAGGAATCATCGGGGGCACGCCAGAGGGTCGTGCCATTTTCCGACAGCTACCTTATAGCATCACCACACTCCACGGTACCTGGCACTCTGCAGGTGTGTGATGGTGAGTCACAGCACTGCTCATACCAACGGGGCATCGGGGACGAAGCTGGGAACACTAGGAACTGGCTGGGTCACTAAGAGGAGGGGCACTATGGACATTCAGGAAGAGGAGACAGCGTGAGCAAACATGGAGTAGAAGCAGCATGGCAGACATGAAGCAGCTTCCTCAGGAGGTAGGAGGAGATGAAGCTGAAGAAATAGCCAAGGGCTAGATTTCAGGGGACACTATGTCCGATTCAATTCACTGGAACAATTACTCCGGGGTCAGACGCCATGTGCTCCACATATATTAGTGGCATCCCGAAGGCCAGGATGCAAAAGTTGGCAGTTGAAAGAGATGGGAGGAGTTTCTGGATGCTGAAAGGACCACATCATTGCCTGGGGCAGCAGGCTGTTGGAGACAAATCCCTAGACACTTTTTCCTTGACGATATGATGCCAGGATGACAAACACGAGGCCAAGAAATTTAGCCTGTTCTCTGGAAGAGTTATGGGTGGAATATTGTTAATTTGGCATCAATTCCAGACTCAAGGAAAAGGTCTAAAGTGCATCTGCTATGTTCCATCATTTAGCTAATGGGAGCTGGAGGATTTGCCAGACATCATTTCTGGACTTGACATGATTTCAGAGCTGCTTTTTGTTGACACTGTGGTCATTGCCTCCTCTGGGTCAGGGCCATATAGAAGGGGAACAGTAGACACACTCCCAAGTCAAGGCTGGGTGAAAAGCTGAACTTCCTGCTCCAAGGTCAGGCCCTGGCAAGAAGCAGTGGGAAGGACTGAGACCAAGTTCCCTCCAGGAAGAAAGAACAGCGACTGACAGCCCCAAAAGCACACAGGCCCCTTTTGTATTTATTCCTTCAACCACTCAGCAGATACTGGTCATGCGCCTAGTGTCTCTAAGGCATGACTCCAGGCTCTGGGGATGCAGCAGCGAACAAAACATAAGGAGCCGCTGATGGAGGGAGGGGAGACTGACAATATACAAATCAATATGCAACTGTCAGGTGGAAGTAGGTTCAATTAAGAATAGTAAAGCAGGATAGGGGGATAAAGAATGACAGGAAAAGATGCTGATTTCAGGTCTTGAACAATTATCGAACAGGTAAATTAGAATTGAATAGTTTCAGCCTCTCCAAGTTGTAACAAGAATGAAATGCAATGTAGTTCTGAAAGATTTTGTCATCTCTCTGGAATATAGCAAGGAGCCAGCAATCCGTAGCTTATATTATGAATAAGGGTAAGACATTATAATAATTAAGTTCTCTTAGAACTTAGAATGCCATCAACCTTCCTATGTTCAATTTTCATTTCATTCTCAAAATCCATATAGGCTTTGCCAGTTACTTTATCTCTCTAGGTCTCTGTTTTCTTTTTCTTTTTTTTTTTTTTTTAAAGATTTTATTTATTTATTTGACAGAGAGAGACAGCCAGCGAGAGAGGGAACACAAGTAGGGGGAGTGGGAGAGGAAGAAGCAGGCTCCCAGCAGAGGAGGCTGATGTGGGGCTCTATCCCACAACGCTGGGATCACGCCCTGAGCCAAAGGCAGACGCTTAACGACTGCGCCACCCAGGCGCCCCTCTAGGTCTCTGTTTTCTTATCTGTAAAATGGGATAATAGTACCTTCTTGTTAAGTTGTTGGAAGAATTAATGAGATAATACATACCAAGTGCTTAGCTCTGAGCCAGTCACATAAAATAGACGTTCAATATAAGTTATCTATTACTATGGTAACCTCTTCAGGAAAGTTTTTCCCAGCACGAAAAACAGCCTTCCAAGGTTACGATTATTTCTGAATGGTAATACATGATTGTTTTTTCTTGTAGCATTCACTTTCTTGGGGTGGGGTGGGGTGGGGTGCGGAAGTAAAATGTTGGTTGAGAGCACAAAGAGGTGGAAAAACCAAATGTGTTTTAGCTATTCACAGTTTCTTACAGACATTTCTGGTTAGCATTTGTAGGCAATGATATGTTAGAACAAAATAGAAGCTATATTTCCTACTATTCAAAAGTTAAATTACTTGCTACTTTCTGGCCTTAGGAAGTGGCGTCTATCCTGCTTCAGGTGTCTGCACCCCTACTAGAATGTATATTCTCATGTAACAAAATCGTTCTTATTTATTTTTCCTCATTCACCTAAGTCAGTGCTTGGCAGTTAAGTGCTTGGAAGATAAGGTTAAATGGACCTGAGCAGCACAATGGAAAGGAATACATAAACAATAGTCACAGGGACAGAGCACAGGCCATCAAACTAGGCCACGATTGCATGGAATGGAGCTGGGGCTCTCTGTCACGGCAATACTCCCTTTGCTTTCTTCTACACAGCTTCCGTGGTCTGTTTCCTTTGGGGAAAATCAGGCCAATCCTCTCCACCCTGTGTGTGCTCACTCCTCTGCCTCTTCAGCCACTGCCCCCGGGCAGCATGCCAGGGGAGCTGAGCTTCAATTTAGAAGGTCCATCCAGAAGTATCGAAGAGGGTGGACATTGCTACATTGACTCATGGCCTTAGGAACAGGAAAGTATTGATCCCTCTGTTTGCTTGGCTCATAAAAACATTCATTTTCTTTTGTGGTTTAGAGAATGAAATTTCAAAGCCAATGTCTACTCAGTCCAATTAAATTCAGGACAAAATATGACATGATCTTTGCCAAATGAACCAAATATGATTGGTGAAGATAAAGACGGAAATACTGGCATGACTATCGGTCTATGGCTTTTTTTTTAATTCTGAAAATACATTGGATTTGTACTTGCACATAAAAAAGTAATCAAGTACAAAATGCATGAAAAGAGCATGGAATTAAATTACGACAAAAACTAGTATTACTCTGCCAGACAGCAAAGGAAAAGTTGAATGAAGAAATGAGCAAACAAACGAAAGCAGTAAGAAGCAAATATAAGAAAGCATATACAGTGGGACAGCATCTGGCCTGGTGATTGTATATAGTATACCTTTAATACGAGTTTGTTTAATAGGTTACTGAGTAAGAAGCATGACTCATTAAATATGCAACAAATTGATTATAAAATATATCATATTACTTTGCCATAATTAATAAAGGGACTGGGTTTCAAGTAAGAATTTTAACTGTCCTAATTCAGTGTAATTAGCTCAATGCAAAACATCTCCTATTCTCATGCTGAAGGTCTATTTGAAATTTGGATGCATACAACTTTTAAAATGAAAGATCTCACATTTTGATTCAAATGCACGCATAGAAATGTGGGAACAATCAATATGGATAAGCCTAGAGGCCAATGCAGAATTAAGGATGAGCCACCAAAACATTCTCTTTTCTCCAGCAGAGGAAGGAGAGCTCGGATTCCCAGGCTTCATTTGCACATGCTGTTACTCACAGATGAATAAAGCATGCCACTTTGTTAGTCACCCCCTGGGTCCATAGCACGTAAGCACAGAGAGGAAATAGTCCAAGAACCATTGGCATCCAACCCATGATACATTATGCTACTAAATATCTGGCATGGCAATTGGCTAAACCTCATCAGCCAGCTGCCAAATGTCATTTAACAAAGCAGTCCCCATCCAGGACCTCTATGTGACTATACTGATAATATTATCATTGGAGGTAAAGAGCCACATTCCCTAAAGAAACTCATCATTAGAAATAAACATGGTAGCTGATCAAAAGCAAAAGCAACATGAAGAAATTGAAGAGGAGCTCTTACATAAACCCGTGTGTTTGTGTGGGTTTCCGTGTGTGTTAAGTGAACCAGTGCAAATGTGAGCCTTTACTCCACCAAGTAATACAGATGATATATTTTTCTCTTCATTGCCTAAATTCACGACTAGACTTCCCCAACACCATAAATAAAACAAATATTTGTTCCTGCCAGCAGTCTTCAGATCGCAGTGTCCAAGACTGCTTGGGTTTTCATGCTTCCTTCTAATTATTTTGGGAAAACTGAGTGAAGATTTCTTCTCAGTCTGGCTTCTTTGCAAGTAGAAATATCCTTTGTAACTTTGCCAAGCATGAAGTCAAATGTGATGTTTCAAATTGAGAGTGGAAGAGTTCCTTTAACGAACTTTTATCTTCTTACTTTACATGGTCTTTTGGTGCAATATCACCTCTGAACACATTCACATACATGCACACACACGCACACACACACTCTCAACTATCAGCTATGATACTCCACTTCTACTTCTAACCCAGATCTCTCACCTCAGTTCCAAATTCATATCTATTATTAGGCACTTCAAAATGAAACGTGTCCAAGATTGAGCTCATTGTCTCTCTACTCTAAGAAATGTCTCCCTGACTCTGACTTCTCTTTATGAATGGCGCACGCATGAATCCAGTCACAATCCAGTCAAGATCCTGAGCCCTTAAATACTCCTATGCCTCCTTCAACTTCTGAATCAGTCCCATTAAAAATTAGTGTTGAGTTTTACCTACAGAATACCTTTTTTCAGGACCCTCTTGACCCACCTGTCCCTGCCTTAGCCTGGACTCAGCATTTTCCGGATGGTGGCAACCACCACCCATTGGTCTCCCTATCCAGTCTTAGTGCTGTCTGATCTGTCCTCCATTCTGCACTGAACCTTTAAACTATCTACCTGATCATGCCCAGCCACAGCTGAAGATCCTTCCGTTTAACAGAAAAGAGGCATAATCTAAATGAGGAAAACCATATTGTCTTTGCTCCCAAAATTAATATATAAATTATGTGCAACTCTAATTAGAACCCCAATAAGATTTTGATCAAATCATGCTAATATTTATTTGGAATAGTAAGTGCTTGGGAAAACGTTGGGAAAGAGTGTTAAGGGAAGGATAAGCCTCACCAAATAGTAGAAAGTCCTAGGTGGCTACTATGAAAACACATGGTATTGGTACAGGGATAGAAAAACAGATCAAGGAAACAGAATTGAAAACCCAGAAATAGATCCCAGAATATAGAAGAACTTTGTGTATGATAAAGGTATTGTATTTCAATGCAGTGAGAGAAAAGGTAATTTATTTAACACACAGCGTTGGCCCAATGGGCTATTAAACTGAGAGGAAATGAAATTGGGCCACTGACATACGTTGTATACAAAAATAAATACCACATGGGTTAGAGACTTAACTGTAATACGTAAAACCACAAAACTGTCAAAGAATATCCCAGTAAATGCATGTGCAATGTTGGAGAAAGGAAGATCCTCTTAACCACAACTAGAAAGCCAATGCTATAAACTAAAAGATACCAAACAAAAGTTAAGTCTTTTGTGTGGCAAAATATACTACCCACAAAGTCACTAGCCAAACAATAGGTTTTAAATAGACAGTTACTATTGCAGAGGATAGAGAAAGGGTTCTCAAAAATTAACCGAAGAAAAATCAGAAAAAGAACAGAAAGAAGGTAAGTTCAAAAAAGTTCAAAAACTCCAAATGGTAAAGAAATACAAGAAAAGGTGTTCTCGTGTAATAATGTGATGGAGTTTGATATACAACGAACTGTCAAAGCAAAACAGAACTCTATCACCCAGCGCTGGAAAAGCTGTGAAATAAAGTGCTCTCACACGCTGCTGGCGGAAACATGTATTGTTACAGTCTTTGGGGAATGTAATCTGGTAATTCATTAAAATTAGGTCGTTATCCTAGAAAAATAAACACCCGTTTGTAAGGATATATATGTATATGTATGGGAGTGTATATATACACTTTGTTTCTTTGGAAACAAAGAAAAACAAATAGATGAAGTGGTGAATTATTACATAACATGAAGACTTAAAATTGGAATTTATTTGAAGGCATTTCAAAGAAGCATTAAGTAAGAAAGACAAGATGCAGAAAAATGTATACAATACGAGCAAACTTTTATGAAACAGTGGCAGCCCCCGCTATGTATGTCCATGTGTTTTTACATATTTGTATATGATTATGTGAACCATGAGAACAACCACGAAGGTTAGATTAGATTGTTGACACTGATTGCCCCAAGTGGGCAGTTTGGTGATGAAACCATAGGAGAAAAAGGGCAAAATCAAATATAGAAAGACTGTATGTGTTCACTTTTAGTATATATGAAAATTATGTATATTGTGAGTATGGGAAAGAGAATTTAAAAGTTCTCAGTGGCTCTTTATTGGCTTCAGGCAATTTTTTTAAAAAAAAATTGTTTTTTTTTCCTTAAAGATTTTATTTATTTATTTGAGAGAGAGAGAGAGAAAGAGAGAGAGCACAGGAAGGAGAGGGAGACTGAAGCAGACTGTGCTGAGTACAGAGTCCAATGCAGGGCTCGATCCCACGACCGGAAGATCACGACCTGAGCTGAAACCAAGAGTCAGATGCCTAATCAACTAAGCCACCTGGGTACCCTTTTTAAAAAACATTTAAAAATTTTTTGCTATTCAAGCCTCTTCACTATTTCACCATTGCCTATTATTCCAGCCTAACATCTCTACATTTTCACAAACACCTTCATGCTTTCTTCACAGGGGAAGACTTTTCCATTCCCATACATGCTCCATTCTCTAATTTTATTGGTTTTTTTGTTTTTTGTTTTGGATTTGCTATTAAAAGCATTTCCTCTTTAATTCCCCAGTGAATTTCTACTTTCAATATGAGCTCATTTCACCTCCTCGAGGGTGTCCATCTACTCCCTCTATACCTTCGTTGTCTTTACTCTGCCACGGCTCCTACCCGATAGTACTGGGATTACTATTCTCCTGTCTTCTCCACATGTCTATTAGCCTGGGGGCTCTCAGATGAAGGATATCTCTTATTCATCATTACGTTCCTAATCATCATTTAATCTCCCCACTAGGTCCTTCAACACAGGCATTCCCTGAAATGATTCTACGTTACTTTTACACAGCAAAATATTTCTTTACAATCTGATTACTTTATTGGAGATAAAGCTGAGCTTGCTGTGTCCACACAATAGGTAAAGCTCAATCATACAATAACAACATTTCACATGCAGAGGGTAGTACTTGTGGTTATTTTGTGTGATCTTATGTGAATTGTGGGCAACAGGCAAAAGAACCAAGCAAGGTCTGACATCAGCTGGTTGAGGACTGGCCACATGAAATGAAATGAATGTTTATTAAATAAAATAAAAATGGAAGATAAACAATATTCATGGACTTTGTCATATCTGGGGTCATTGTCTAAAATACACAAGCAAAGTGACTGCCTGTGTTTGTGAACTCCTTGATACAAACAGTTCCTATTTATATTATTTTTTTTAAAAGATTTTTATTTTATTTGACAGAGATAGAGACAGCCAGTGAGAGAGGGAACACAAGCAGGGGGAGTGGGAGAGGAAGAAGCAGGCTCATAGCGGAAGAGCCTGACGTGGGGCTCGATCCCATAACGCCGGGATCACGCCCTGAGCCGAAGGCAGACGCTTAACCGCTGTGCCACCCAGGTGCCCCTATCTATATTATTTTTAATTGTATATCTTGCTTTCAAGAAAGACCATGAATCAGTCACCATCTTCTGGTTGTTCTTTCAGAAATACAGGGAGCTAAATAACTCTCGCAATTAAATGCTCTAAGGCCATTATCTTTCCAGGGCGCCATACTATGAATTCTAACTATTTAGCTGTTAGAACAGCTGGGCAACTCCTGAAAAATCAATACTGCGTACCGCACATCAGCATGAGCCACTGAGTAAACCCTGGTTATATGTGGAGTTATTTACCCTTCCAGGCTATTTACCCATGTGAAAACCTGCTTGGGGAGTATTGGAGCAAACAGTTCTGAGAGAAAATGGAGAAAGTAGTTCAGTGTTTCATTTCCTTTAAGCAATATGTTGAAGCGCAGAGTAAAAGAAAAGAAAATCTTTGGTTTCCAGGGTGGGGGAAATCATAGACTAAAGTTTTCCCACCTTCTCTGAGTCTAGAGTCCAACTTTGTAATCATTCACCAATTAAGTGAGTTGGATGTATGCCAGCTGTGGCCAAATGCCTACATTCTTGTCATTTGGCACAATTAAAGAAAGAGCCAAAAATGAACCACTAACCACCTTCTAAAGCCATTAGAAAAGTCACATGACGATGCATTAGTGATGATTTAGCTCCATGATTTACATTGAAAATTCCCCAGGCGGTCATAGCTTCTTCACTTCGGAATGCACAACTGAAATGACATTTCAAACCTAACAAACTGAGTATTTTATCTCTGAGAAACCAGCACACAAACCAACAGACAGGATGTGAAACATAAGTCAGTCACCTGCACATGTCTGACATAGATTTCTAATATTTCATCACTACGTATATGCCGTTAGGTGCACCTCATGGATTTCTATGTACAGGGAACACACAACTGAGATATAAAGAACTTGCATTACACAGACCTGGACATTTTGGCATGGGAGGTATTTTAGCACTTACTTAACCTAACCTGCTCACTTCATAAATGGAACCAAAAAAATGGGACCTGAACAGATTAAATGACCTGCACAAATCAAAAGGCAGTTGAAGGCAAAGCCAGAAATGGAACCCAAGTGTCCTAAATCCTAATCTGGTGCTCTCTGCATATACCTATGTGCTTCTACTCGTCCCACTAAACAACCTCTCTAAGCTAAACATACAGGGTCATCGCCACCATTTTACTCGTCAGTAATGACCCCATTTATGATGTTCCATGCCTGCTTTGCTTTAGATTTGTTTAGTTATTTGCTGCTTTTGATAAGACGATCAGATGGTGCAATGGAAGGAAGCCATGTGTTACTTCGTGCTGCTCTTACAAACCAAGAACTGAACTCCAGTCATTCTTAGGTGTACTGAGATCTAAAACTGGCAATTCCAGAGGTATGATTGTTGAGCACTAATTCTACAAATGTGCCCCCAACAAAAACATTGGAGTTGTATAGTAAAGTAAGTCAGAGAAAGGCAATTAAGATTGGGCTGGCAGGACAGATGCAGAATTGAAAAATCTTTATTCTGATGAGAATTCAAGAGTCTTCCTGGAGTTCAGGTCTTTTCTTATTCATCCTTAGCATCTCACATACAACCTGGACATTTAAAAGATGGGGGGGGGGAATAAGATGTCGGTTAATTAAAAGAACAGATGAATGTGCATGCATGAAAGAAGTACAATAGCGAACAGCTGAAGGATCTCTCGGAAGGTAAGATGATGTGAGCAGTTGTTTTGAAAATAAATCTGGTTGGCGATTTGGTGTGAAGCGATACCACAAACAGTCAGTATCAGTTAGAGGACAAAGGTAGGAGTTTAGGACAAACTTCTACCCTGGAAGGGACAGATTTGAAATGCATTTGGAAGGAAGCCTGAAGAGCAACTAAATAAAGAAAACAAAGAGCAAGGACAGCAGAAAATGGCAAGGAACTTGAAACCTAAGAGATGGACAGCATCATTAATAGACAAAGGAAGATTCCAAAGAAGAATAGCCTTTGTAGAAGAATTAAGGGTTGAGGCATGATGACAAAAGTCCAGCAGGAGATGTCCCATCACCAGGACAGTGACATAGGGGAGCAAAACTGCCTGCAATACACTCACCCATTTTAGCTCATTTTCCAGGGAGATGTGGATATGATGATTATCACCCCTATTCTGCAGATGAGAAAACTGAGTAGCAGAAATACCAGATTTTGCTCTAAATACACAGTCTCAGCAGGGAGCATAGCCAAGACTTTAATCTCCATCTCCTGATTTTATATTCAATGTTCTTTTATAATATTACATTTCAGGAGACATAGGATTGAAAGAAAATATCCCGAGATAAAGATTTGAAATTTACTCTCATAGATACGAAAGTCAGAGTGACGAAAGAGCATTTATTCTTTGAGAACTGATTTCAGCTTGATGAACTTTTACTGGGGGCCTGGTATGTGCCCGGCTCTGTGACCTCGATGAGAGAATGGAAAGACGATAAGCACAGCATCAAGAACTTACATCTAGGGAAGGCTAAGAGGCAGAGAGGAATCAATATACAAGCCAAATTAAGTAAAAGCTGTTACCTACTGTTTCATGAGTACCTACTATATCCAAGACAGGGCCTGGTTACTGAAGAAGAACATGCAGATGAAAAAAAGCAGTGTTCCGGAAGTCAGCACTGGCAAAGAGGACGGTTTAATTAGAGATGACAAATGCCACGACCAGGAAGTGAGAACTTAGAAAATTTCCCTTCTCAATACGTCTTCCCTTCAGACAAACCAAGAATGGAAACCAGGCTCAATGGATACCCCTTATTCATCCAACTTCCCAGTTTCTACTAGGACCAGACTCTCCCTGGAGTCCACGATTGAGTATGGGGCTTTAGTACTTAAAATGAATGGGTCAAGGGAGAAGAACCAAATGGCGCATAGGGATTTAAGGGCAAAAGACTGAGTCCTAAAGTTTTTCAAATATATTTGAATGGCAGCCTCCTCCTATCCCTGTTTCTCTCTCTCCCAAACACAATTATAGGAATCAAATAAAAATAGTACGATGTGCAAGATATTCCAGTCTATCGCCTGCCTCCCCAGCATTCTCTCCCACTAAAGCCAGATGGACGCACTGTACGTTTGCCAGATCCGTGTATTATTACACCATGTATTACAGCATTATTTGCTCTCTTTGCAGTACATTCTGATAATCTCCATCAACCAAAATCATGCGTACTGCCCTCATAGCTTTGTTCAAATATTACCTTTGCCAGGACACCTTCCCTGAACACCTTTGCCTACAATGATCTCTGCCTTTCTGAGCTCTTTAGCACTTTGTTTGGAAAAAATCTCACACTTGCTGGTATGTATTGTGACTTTTCCAAAAACATCATCTATAAAAATATGAATTAAACATTTTAAATGCCCCAAATAACAGCAGACACAAAGTCTGAATCATGGCACTTTCACTTCAGAGCCTTTCTTTTACCCTCACTTATCTATCCGTATCTATATAAAATATAAATTATATTATATTATTTTACCCTTTTAAGTTTTAAGTTCTCGGATGGCAAGGACCAAGTTTGACGAATCATAATATTCATCAAAGCATTAAGCTTAGAGACTCAATAAATGTTTGATGGATGAATTAATTAATTAATTAGAAAAATAAATGTGAAGTAAAATAATCTTTAGGTTAAGCATTCATTTGTCTATGCCTGGGCATGCTGTGACACACTATCACAGGTGTTGGGGACACGGGTGTGAGAGAAACAGTAAAAACCCCCACCCACACAGCCTACAGAGTAAAGGAGGAGCCATACAATATGCAAATAAAGTAGTAAAACATTTGCCAAAGAGCGATAAGTGCCGGAAGAATAATAGAGCAAGGAAGAAGGATAAGCAGTGGACAGGGGGAGGAGGAAGATGTGCAATTTTAACTTTCTCTTAACATGTTCCTTATGCTCTAGGTCTTTATGTTTTTTCATTTTAATTCCAGTGGTATTTGTCTTTCTATGACTTATTTCACTTAGCAATATACTTTTTTGATCTATCCATGTTGCAAATGTTCCATTCTTTTTCATGGCTAATATTTCATTATATATATATATTATATATATATATAATATATATATTAAATATATATATTTATATATACCACTTCTTTCTCCATTCATCTATTAATGGACACTTGGCCTGCTACCATAGTTTGGCTATTGTAAATAATGCTGCAATAAACATAGGGGTGTATATCTTTTCAAATAAGTGTTTTCATATTCCTTGCGTAAATACCCTGTAATGGAATTACTGGATCATATGGTAATTCTATTTTTAATTTTTTTGAGAAACCTGGATACTGTTTTCCAGAGTGGCTGCAACCAGTTTGCATTCCCACCAACAGTGGACAAGTGTTCCTCTTTCTCCACATCCTCGACAACATTTGTTATTCATTGTGTTTTTTATTTTAGCCATTCTGACAGGTAGGAAGGGCTAGCTCATTGTGGTTTTGATTTCCATTTCCTTGTTGATGAATGATGCTGAGCATCTTTTCATGTGTCTGTTGACCATCTGTATGTCTTCTTTGGAGAAATGTCTGTTCATGTCTTCTGCTCATTTTTAATTGGATCATTTGGACACCAAAAAATGTGTTCAGTTGTACAAGTTCTTTATATATTTTGGATACCAATCCTTTATTGGATGGATATGTCATTTGCAAACATCTTCTCCCACTCAGTACTTTGTCTTTTAGTTTTGTTGATAGTTTCCTTTGCTGTGCAGAAGCTTTTTATTTTGATGGAGTCCCAATAGTTTATTTTTGCTTTTGTTTCCCTTGTCTGAGGAGATATATCTAGAAAAGTGTTGCTACAGCTGGTGTCAGAGAGATTACTGCTTATGTTCTCTTCTAGGACTTTTATGGTTTCAGGTCTCACATGTAGGTTCTTGGGAGATGAATAATTTTAATAAGACAATCAAGGAAGACCTCAAGGTTAAAGTAATCTTTGACTGAAGCACTTAAGGAAATGACTGGACAAGCCATGCACACATCTGAGGGAAGACTATTCCCAAGAAAGAGAATAGCAAGCGTAAAGCCTCAAGCCAGAACTGTATTTTGGTTGTTAAAGGATGAGCAAAGAAGCCAACGTGGCTGAAGCAGAGTGAGCAAGAGAAAAGTAGAAGGAAATAAGGTCAGACTGTTAGGGAGTGTATTAGTTTCCTGGGGCAGCCATAATCAATTATCACAAATTGGGTGACTTAAAACAACAGAGATTTATCAGAAGTCTAAAATCAAGGTGTTACTATCCTGTGACTCTCTCCTAGCTTCTAGTGATTGGTGGCAATCCTTGGCACTCCTTTGCTTGTAGACACATGGCTCCAATATCTAACCCCATCTTCATATTTCCTTCTTCTCTGTGTTTCTGTGTCTTCTCTTTTTCCTTCTTCTCTTTCGCTCATTGATTTAGGACCCACCCTAGCCCAGTAGAGTCTCATTTCAACCCTCACCTTAATTAATTCTGTGAAGACTTTAGTCCAAATAAGGTCACATTCTGAGGTTCCGGGTGGGCATAAATTTGGGGGAGACAATAATTAAACCCATTGCAGGGAGCAAGGGAGAAGCATCAAGAGCAGCTGGGAGGCCATTCAGATGTCAATAATCCATTTGTGGGTCATGTGGCTTGAGTTGGTAACATGGAGGTGGTGAGAAGTGGTCCCCTGAGATATATTTTTAATAATATGGGATTTGTTGACATGTAGGATCATTGATTTATTGGGTTTTTCTTTTTCACAGATATATAAACAAGAGAAGCATTGATATTTGGAATAGAAAGAGTTATGTGGCAGTTCAGTAGTTGTTATTGCCTAAATAGAGGCATAAACCCAAATTATGATTTACAAACAAATGTACCCAGGCTGAGGAAGTAGGAGCCCTTTTCCAGTTTTTAATATTTGGTGTTTCTTATTTGATGTTTTTTATTAAGTATGTTTGTGACAATATATTTTGTTCCAATTCAACAAAGCAAAATTCTAAAGATAAACACAGTTGACTCTTGAACAACACAGGGGTTTGGGGCACCAACCCATTCAGCCGAAAATCCAGGTATAACTTCTGACTCCTCCAAAACTTAATTATTAATAGCCTACTGTTGACCAGAAGCTTACCAATAACATGAAGTTGACTAACATGTATTTTATATGTTAGATGTATTATATACTGTATTCTTACATAAAGCAAGCTAGAGGGGAAAAAAAATGTCCTTAAGAAAATCATAAGGAAGAGATAATGCATCCAAAGTATCATAATGTATTTATCGAAAAAAGACCCGTGTACAAGTGGACCATGTAGTTCAAACCCAGGTTGTTTGAACTGACAAAGGTCAACAGTAAATTGTTCTGAGAACAGGAAATATAGTCACATGACAGGGATGGATAAATGTATTCCATTTCTTATGCAAACCCTAGAACCAAAACAACTCTGTATTCTGATTCACTGCATCTATTTGCATGGAAATATTTCTCTTTAGGGAAGAAAACTGATCTCACCCATCTGAGAAGAAAGCAGACTTAACAACTTAAAGAGCCTTAGGAGTTGGGCTTAGCTGGAAAAATAATAATGAGAATCAATATGAACTTCTAAGTGCTTTGGTAACAGTTTCGGCTGAAATCTTGATTTACTTCCCAAGCTATAACCTCAGGGAGACAGGACAGGCAGGGAAAGTGAAGGAAATCAAATACTATAAATTATTTCCATTGCAGTATCAGATCCTCAAGCAAATCTCTCATATTCGGTACAAAATCAAGACCAAGTAAGCCCCTTATTTAACAATTGCCTCTCTACGGACATTTCCTATTGATTGGACAATGGTCTCTTATTACTTATTACCTAAAGAATATTCTTCCATATTCTGAGATTGGCCTCCAAAGACCTCTCATCTAACTCTCAAACTTTGTCCTCCTTTCATAAGAGAACTCAGGGCTCCAGTTAAAGACATTCAATGTCCCTCCAAACATGGCATCCTCCTAATCCTTCACTACAGGCATTATGGTATGGATAGTACTTCCTTTCACTGAAAAAAACACTAATCTGACAGCAGCTTGTGAGTAGATAATTAGAAATATCTTTATTATAAGTCTTTTTTTAAATTGAAGTATAATTGACATAAGATATTAATTTCAGGCATATAACGTAATGATTCAATATTTGCACACACTGTGAAGCAATCACCATAATAAAGTCTAGTTACCATCCATTACCATACATACAAACTTTTTTTTCTTGAGATGAGAACTTTTAAGATGTACTCTCTTGGCAACTTTCAAATATGCACTACGATATTATTAACTGTTGTCACCATGCTGTACAATACATCCACATGACTTACTAATTTTATAACTTGAAGTTTTATAACTCTTGACCCCATTCACCCATTTTTTTCAGCCCCCCTCCCCCATCCACTCTGGCAACCACCATTCTGTTCTCTGTATCTATGAGTTTTGTTTTGTTTCTTCATCCGTTTCATTTTTTAGATTTCACACACAAGTGAAATCATATGGTATTTGTCTTCTCTGTATGATTTATTTCACTTAGCATAATATCCTCAGGGTCCATCCATGTAAATGGCAAGATTTTGGTATTTTTTTATGGCTGAGTAGTATTCCTGCGTGTGTGTGTGTGTGAGAGAGAGAGAGAGAGAGAGACAGAGACAGAGAGAGAGAAAGAGAGAGAGAGAGTCACATCTTCTTTCTCCATTCAATCTTCAATGCGCTCAGATTGTTTCCATATCTTGGCTATTGTAAATAATGCTGCAATGCACATCAGGGTATATACATCTTTTTGAATTAGTGTTTTCATTTTTCTTCAGATGAATAGAATTTCTGGATCATATGGTAGCTCTATTTTTGTGGGACACCTCCGTGTTGTTTTCCATAGCAGCTGCACCAATGTACATTCCCACCAACAGTACACAAGGTGTCCTTCTCTCTGTAGCCTTGCCAATGCTTACTGTTTCTTGTCTTTTTAATAATAGCCATTCTAACAGGCATGAGGTGATATCTCGTGGTTTTTCATTTGCATTTCCCTGATGATGGTGATGTTGAACATTTTTCCTGTGCTCACTGGCCATCACATAGTCCTTCTTGGAAAGATGTCTATTCAGATCCTCTGTCCATCTTTAAATCAGATTGGCTTTATTTTTTTAATATTTATTTATTTATTTATTTATTTATTTATGCTCCTGAATTGTATGAATTCTTCATATATTTTGGATATTAAGCCCTTATCAGATACATGATTTGCAAGTATTTTCTCCCATGCAATACATTATGTTTCCATTTCACTGATGGTTTTCTTTATTCTTCAGAAACTTTTTAACTTGATGTACTCCTACTTGTTCATTTTTGTTTTTGTTGTCTTTGATTTTAGAGTCAGATCCAAAAATTTATCACCAATACCAATCAATGTTAAAGGGCTCACTTTCTATGTTTTCTTCTAGGATTTTTATGCTTCAGGTCTTACATTCAAGTCATTAATCCATTTTGAGTTTATTTTTGTGGATGGTGTAAGAAAGTAGTCTAGTTTCATTCTTTTGCATGTGGCTGTCCCATTTTCCCAACAGCCTTTATTCAAGAGACTGTCTTTTCCCCATTGCACATTCTTGCCTCCTTTGTCATAAATTAATTGGCCTAATATGCATGGCTTTATTTCAGGGCTCTCTGTTCTGTTCTATTGATCTATGTCTGTTTAATGCCAATACCATACTGTTTTGATTACTTAGCCTTGTAGTATAGTTTGAAATCAGGGAGCATGATGCATTTAGATTTGTTCTTCTTTCTCAAGGCTGCTTTGGTTATTTGGAGTCTTTTGTGGCTTTATACAAATTTTAAGATTGTTCAATTCCTGAGAAAGATGCCACTGGAATTTTTATAGGGATTGCATTGACTCTGTAAATTGCTTTGAGCAATATGGACATTTTAACAATATGAATTCTTCCAATCCATGAACATTAAATATCATTCCATTTTTGTGTATGTCTTCAATTTCTTTCATCAACGTCATAGTTTTCAGCGTACAGGTTTTTCACCTCCTCAGTTAACTTTATTCCTAGGTATTACTTTTATGCAACTAGAAGTGGGATAATTTTTCTTAAATTCTCTGACACTTCATTGTTAGTGTATAGAAGCACAACAGATTTTTGTATATTGATTTTATACCCTATGGCTTAGTAAATTTATTAGTTTTAACAGTTTTTTGGTAGTGTCTTTAGAGTTTTCTATATATAAAATCATGTTGTCTGCAAATAGTGACAGTTATACTTCTTTTCCAATTTGGATGCCTATATTTATTTTCTTGCCTAATTCCTCTGGCTAGGACTTTTAATACTATATTGAATAAAAGTGGCAAGAGTGGGCATCCTTGTCTTGTTCCTGATCTTAAAGGAAAAGCTTTCAGCTTTTCACTGTTGAGTATGATGTTGCTGTTGACCTGTCATATCTGGCTTTTATTATGTTGAGTTACATTCCATCTGTACCCACTTTGTTGGGTTTTTGTCATGAATGGATGTTGAAACTTGTCAAATCCTTTTTCTGCATCTATGGAGATGATCATATGAAATTCATCCTTTGTTTTGTTAATGTACTGTATCATGTTGAACCATCCTTCTAACCCTAGAATAAATCCCAGTTGATCATGGTGTATGATCCCTTTAATGTATTGTTGAATTCAGTTAGCTAAAATTTTGTTGAGAATTTTTACAACCTATCTTCATGAGGGATATTGGCCCATAATTTTCTTTTGTGGTGTTCTTGTCTGGTTTGGTATCAAGGTATGCTGACTTTGTGAAATGACTTTAGAAGTGTAATCTTTGAATGTTTGGCAGAATTGATCAGTAAAGCCATCTGGTCCTAGACTTCTGTTTTGTTGGGAGGTTTTTGATTGTGATTTAATTCCTTACTACTAATCAGTCTTTTTTTTTTTTAATGGTTTTTCTTTAAAGATTTTATTTACTTACTTGAGAGAGAGAGAGCAAGAGTGTACACGAGCAGGTAGACAGAGAGAGAGAAGCAGACTCCCCTGCTGAGCAGGGAGCCTGACACGGAACTCAATCCCAGGACGCTGGGATCATGACCTGAGCTGAAGGCAGACATTTAACCAACTGAGCCACCCAGGCACCCCTATTAATCATTCGAAGGGGATTTTCTATTTGTTTATAATTCAGCCTTAGAGTATTGTATGTTTCTAGGAATGTATCCATTTCTTCTAGGTTGTCCAATTTATTGGTGTATAATTATTTATAGTCTTTTTATGATCCTTTCTACTTATGTGATATTAGTTGTAACTTCTCTTTTAACTACAATTTTACTTATCCGAGCCCTCTCTCTTTTTATTTCCTGATAAATCTAGGTAAAGTTTTGTCATTTTGGTCTATCTTTTCAAAGAACCAACTCTTAGTTTTATTGGTCTTTTTTATTGTCTGTTTAGTCTCTATTTCATTGATTTCCACTCTGATCTTTGTTATTTCCTTTCTTCTACTATGAACTTCACTTGTTGTTCTTTTTCTAGTTCCTTTAGGTTAAAGTTAGATTGTTTATTTCAGATTTTTCCTATTTTTTCATGTAGGGCTGTATCTTCCCTATTAGAACTGCTTTTGCTGCATCCTACAGATTTTGATATGTTATATTTCCATTTTCATTTGTCTCAAGGTGTTTTTATTTCTTCTTTGGTTTTGTTGTTGTTGTTGTTGTTGTTGACCCTTGTTCAATAGCATATTGTTTCATCTCCACATATTTGTCCCTCGGGGGCACCTCCAGACCAAGAGGTAAACCTACAGTTCAGCAACATCAGCAGGGGTTACAAGTATAGTCCCACAGGACTGTACATATTTGCACACTTTAAAAGTTGCTATCTGAGGATCTGGCTTCCAATCACCCTAAAACTAGGTGCTAAATGAGATCCCTCCTTTAGAACACTGACAGGTCTTGGCACACCCTCAATAACTGTGTTCTATCAAGAATCAATCAGGCCACTTTGATCATCACAAAGGGAGAGACGACCAAGAACTACGGCGAGGCTGAACTGTAAGTTTCATCTCTTACACAAGGCCACCCCTTCAAGACTGAGAGAGGTAGCTCTTTTGCCTAATACAGACAAATAAACACAGAGAGTCAAGCAAAATGAGGAAACAGAGGAATATGTTTCAAATGAAAGCCAAAGATACAGACCTTAGGAAAAAACCTCAATAATAAGTAATTTATCTGATAAAGAGCTTATTGACCAACTACTGTGTGCAAAGGTCAGTGCTACTCACTGACAGAATACACAATAAAAAAAAAAATGAAAAGGAAATGTTTGCTTGCCTCTGGTCAGAATACGATAATAGAAACTGGTGCTGGGTTTGTATTTAATTATACAAGTCCAGAGCTGTAGAGAAAATTTTGAAGTCTTCTGATCCCCCACAAACTCACTTCAAAATGAGGCATCAAGGGCTGAGCAGGTTAAGTGACACAAAGCTAATGAGTGACCCCTCACTAACGCCTGTTTGCTGCTTTGATATTTGCCCCTACTTCAGCACACTACAGAACACATTAGAACCATCAGTCCAATATCTTCATTTTAGGGACAAGATAAATGAGAGTAATTTGTTTGTCCAGAGTGACATAGAGTGAACTTAGGGGGAAAATTAGTATTAGAATTTAACAGGTTCCCTTAGCTATATTGTCTTTCTCTGTTTTTTATTTGTTTTGGGTCATTTGCAAGCTCAAGAGAGCTTCCTTAGTCTACTAATCTCCCAACCTTTAAGGCCCATCTCAGATGATCCTTCATTCATGAAGCTTTCCTGATTCTTCCCCAACTTGACATATATTTTCCCTCTTATTTGTTTATAACACATTTATTTCTCTTGCTGAATTTTGTACTATATTTATTTGGATGCTTATTTAATTTCTTTTACTGAGTTGTCAGTTCCTCAAAGGTAAAACCTTTATCTGTTGTATTTTCATATTATCCACAGTTATTAACATAATACCATACATATAATGTTTTCATTAGTATTTGGTAAATTGAATGGAATTCTTTAGAAATTATCCACATATGTACCTGTTCTATAAATTACAGTGAAGGCAGTTTCTGAATCAAATGACCAGGGAATTGACAACAATTTTAATTGTCATGCCTCCAATTAGAAATTGGATTTAAGAATACTTGGTTATTATCTAACAGAGGGCAAAGAACTGCCTGGAAAACACAAGAAAACAACTTGGGTTACAAGACATCCATTAATGTTACTCCTAACCTTCACCAGATTCCTCAAAAATAGTTCTTTGTTCTAAAAATCCTTCCTCCTTCCCCAGAGAAAGGGAAGATTCCACACTCACTGAGTCACAACTGGTTTCACAAAAGGATTTCTCCTTGTTTCAAAGGAATGACAAGATTAGTGACAGAAAAGTGCAATTCTTTAGTTGCGTATAACGCAACTAATGAATCATCGAACTTTACATCAGAAACCAGGGATGTACTGTATGGTGACTAATATAACATAATAAAAAAACATTAAAAAAAAAGAAAAGTGCAGTTCTTGATTTGTGTTGGGTTTCCTACAGCATGCCATCCTTTCTGAAGAAGGTGGCATTGCTATTTCTTTGAAGGGGATAGAGGAAGGCAGAGGAAAATTTGATAAATAATCAAATGAACACTTTGAGGAGAGCATCAAGAAAGCCAATTTGATGAGTTAGGGAAAGACATAAATCAAAAGTATAAAGGAAATTTTGGAAGGATCATCTATGTTTAACTAAAATACCAGAGCTTTTAGGCACTAAATTTTATTTTGGATCAAATCATTCAAACAGGTGAAATACATGTAGAAGTTCAGAGCCTTTGCACTAACTGGTGGAACAATTTGAGTTAACACAAAATTTAAATGGATTTTTGGCAGGTACGATAATCTGATTTAAATGTCCAACAGCTTTTACTCTATGGAACATTATGGGGAAAAAAACATTTCTTGGTTCAGATGTACCTTATGTTTTATTCTTGATTCAGGTGTACATTGTAGATGAAATTAATAACCACCTTTATAGATTTTACATAACTTGAAGCAATCCTGTTCAGTTGGAAAATATGGAAAAAGAGCAAGGCCAGAACTTGAGAGCTTAGTGATAGGAGTCAACTTTATGTACACAAGCTTTGGGCAAATTGAGATTCAAAAAGTCAGATTACTAAACAATGACACACAGGCTGCACTTAAAAATAGATAATAGTACCTGAAAAAAGTATTGATTCAATAAAAATCAGCCAATGTTTATTGAGATTCTGCTCTGTTTAAGGTATAATCTGGATAGCTATTTGCCAGGAATAGAGCCCACGGAATAATCATACATTCTTTCTGATTCATAGTCCAAATTAGAGTGGCCCTTCCTAGGTATAATATGGTGAGCATGCATGGCAAGGTTTAGAGAAATCCCAAATCTGGGGTTTAGCGACATCAAATTATGGTTGGCGGTATTTCTTCATATCTCAAAGCAGGTCACGTTACTGGTATTTTAAACCAGTCCTGTGTCACTCTGTATATATGAGTCTGAGGTATATATAGCTTTTATTTCATTGTTCTTCAAGTATCTATTTTTCTTCCCTACCTTTTATATCAATGTATTTACAAACACTAATGTAGATGTAATTGCTTGGAAAAAAAAAAAAAAACTTTACAGGATCATGTCCTTCTCAACTGGAAATTATGATTTTTTGGTGTATTACCTAGTGTCATCCAGATAATAATGGGGTCATATCTCATACTTTCATATGCAGACAAACTGCATATGTGATATGTTAAGGGTCATTCATAAGATTTGCCACAAACCCAATGGAGCATAAATTTCAGGCCCCCTTACTTGCCTGGAGTAATCAAAACATCATATTTCTTTTACTAAATGTACAAAAATATGATATTTTCACTGCCACTGGTTAAGAATACTGTCAACTTCCATTATGACTTTTCCTCTGTCACGTTTCCTCTCATATCAGACATATATAAGTGGCCATGAGTATTTGGGGCACATGACAAGGGAATGTGGAGTTGAAAATTGGCCATTTTAACCACAGTTTACATGGTCTGAGTATTTACAAAGTCCTGATTTCATATACATGAAAAGCAGTTTCTTTAATCTCCTTAACAGAATTTACTAAAGATCGGAGAGAATATTCACATAAAAAACTAACTGAAAATTAAACAATAGTGATAATGACCATGATGAAATCAATCAAGTATCAAGAAGAGGGCTGTAACAAAACATCAGATTAAAGAAATTATCTGACAAAAGCAGTAATTTATTGAGAGGGAATACCTTCTAGAGAGATGTAATGAATCAACGCTCTTCATAGTTGGATAACTTAATTAATGAAGAGGTACAAATCCATGAACACTAGAAAATGATTTAAATTTCTTTTTCAGATTTCACACAAAACAGGATGGCAACAAGTAGAAGACAAAACTCAGAATATGTCATTACAACAAGGACATCAATGACAAACTGGTAAATGAATATCATCTTTTTTGTTTAATTTTATTTATTTTTTTTGACAGAGAGAGAGAGAGAACACAAGCAGGGGGAGCAGAGGCAGAGGGAGAAACAGAGAGCTGATGCAGAGAGCCTGATGTGGGGCTCGATCCCAGGACCCTGGGATCATGACCTAGGCCAGAGGCAGACGTTTAACCGACTGAGCCACCCAGGCATCCCAAATATCATCAATTTAAACAGTACTCAGGATTAGATACTGCATAAGAAAACCTAAAATACCTTAAAAACTATAGGTCGTAAATGAGGAAACCTAGTAGAGGTTACCGAATTTGTTTACAATTCTATAAATTTGTATCACACTACCAAAAAAAAGGTGTGAAGCTGAAAAAAATCTTTCCTACATTACCTATCAGTTACATGCATGTGTATACATCCCAGCCTGTGCACACACAGATTCTGATCAATTATGCTAATAGAGACCTAATTATCTATTTTTCCCATAAAAAAAAGATCTTACAAATCTTTATCATATAAAGAACATAAAGCCAAAAAAAAAAAACCATAGAAAAACAAGGTATTATAAGTGTCAATTTATTAATAAAAATATTTCTAGATTTTCTGTTTGTTCTTGTCTTTTTCAGATTTTAGAAGAAGATAAAATTTCTTCTGATTTTTTTTGTCATTTCAGATAATTATTTGCTTCCATATTAATTTTGTATTCATAATTAATTTATAATCAAATCAAAGAGGCTTCCCCCAGAATTATAAGCTTCAGGCCCCATAAAACCCATTATTTTCCTTTATTACAGGGATGATTTCAACTAGCACTATCTTGTTCTTAAATATTTACAAAGAAAAAAAATACATAACCCTTTTCAGTCTACGCCATCAAAACACTCTTCCTCAGAAATAGATTACATTTTCCCTGCTACATTTATACAATGTGTTCATATTCCATTTTTAGTGGACATACACAAAAAAAGATACTGGAATTGATAAAATTATATAACTCTCAGCTTTCTCAGGAAAGAGTGGATTGAATTTCATACTATCTTTTTTATTATTATACTATCCATCATTCTCTTTCAAATAAAGATGAAAAAGCTTATGGTCAAAAGTATGACTAACTGCAAATGTTATAATAGTCCTTTAATTAACAACCAACAGACAAGGTGTAGCGATTAGAACCCACTCAGATGCTGCAGAGCAATACCTCCTCTCCTGTCCCCACAAAATTCTGATTTTATCTGCAAATTTTGGTATCGACTCACCCTGATATTAGCTCGGGAATCCGTGGGATTCCAGGATCTCTCTTTTGTTCTGACTCTGGTGTTCTTTACATACTTGTGACAGACCTGCTTTCCTACTCTACTCACGCTTCACGTGTTCATTTTTGTGTATAGCTCTTAACTGAGAGCGGGCCTGTTCCTGCCCTGAGACCAGGGCTGCTGGTTACCGGCTTGCGCTAAACCAGCCTAGGAGTCTCATGGCCCTCTGCCCACTGATTCCTGGCTCTATTCTGACCCCTAGCGCCCACTGCAGAAACCACGCTATTTGAAGCCCTTACCGCTGTTGGGCCCTATTGGATGGCTCTGATTGAATTGTCTCAATGAGGACCACGCTAGTAATTTTTTCCTTATACAAAGTATGAAGCATTAGTTAGAAATAAAGAAATTTCTGAAAACTAAGGTGATAGAGACAGGAAATTCATCCTCCTTTAAGCAAAATGAAGTTTCTCAACTGACCTTGGTTATGTATTCCCCTATCTTTCACCTTCCTTCTTCATCCGTTCATTTAACACGAGTATCTGGCAAAGTGCTACGGTCAACTGGACACATTCACGTCACAGTGTGGCCTGCAGCTCGCCATTGTCCACACTCACAAATACATTCAGCCCAGAATGCTGCGGAGTAGGTGTCTGTCCAGCAACACCAGTCTGGAGTGAAGAGCCATTGAACAGGTAGTTCTGAATAACAAAGTGGTTGATTCCCGTGCTAAAAAAAACCCAACATTTTAGGGTCTGGAAAAACTGAACCAGCACTTGGTGTTCTGAATGACTATATGATGTGGAGTCACTTGAAATAAGCTGGGAGACCTAATCGGTTAGGTGCAATGTGGAACAGAAAGAGAAGACTTTCAGCTGAAAGAGAACCAGAGAGTAGACACAAAGAAAAGGCAGAAACGGTGTCAGCGATCGCAAGGAAATACAAAATGGTGCTTTCGTGTTGTGCTTCTGTTACTTTAAAAAAATATATCACAGGAGGTTGGTAACTTCTTGATCATTCTTGTTGAATTTTGCAGGGTAGAGGTCATGTTAATTACTTAGCCAACAGACCAATGACCATCTCTCACTTTTTTCAGTAGATTGATAACACTACTCAGTTATCATCCTTAGTACACTCAGTGAGAGATGTTCTCACTTTCATATAGAAACAAATAGACTGCCGATAGGCAATACTACCAAATCTGTCTTGAAATGGCCAGTGAAAACAAAGTCACTATGGACTGAGGTCTCCGTGAGTTCATTGTTTTTGATTTCATTGCAGGGCTCTGGACAAAGAACAGATTGTGGTGACACTGTTATTTGCTTTCCACGTAATATTCAGTGTCCTCTTGTGTAATATTTTTCCCTGACCATTACCCATTGACATCTAGATTACTTGTTTACGGACTCATTTGGCTTACGGAACTCTCACGGCGATGCTGGAATGGGGGCATTCGCTATTATTGGCTTTCCCTACCAGGAACTCGCACTGAATGTTCATAAAGATGGGGGTGTGGGGTCAGACCAGGCATCTGCACAATGAAACTACTGCTGAGGGACGATCCCATGCAGTCCATACTGTTGGCCTGTCCTACTGGGGCTCTCCTTAGCTCCAAAGAAGGTTAATGCCAAAGTGCTTAGAAGGACGAAGATACCTGTGAAACCCTACAGAAATGTTTTTGTTTTAGAGAAAAACCTAGGGGAGGATATGATAAGTAAATAAACAATAAACTATTTTACACATAGTGTATAGAACTGCAGTGTGGCTTTACCCATTTTTTCTGGAGCTGACAATCTGTCTAGTACTGTGCTAAGCAATTCAGATATATTACGTCCTTCAACATTCACAACCAACTTGGGTACAGACGAAGAAACAGTTGCCAGAGGGATTAAAATGCCCGAAGCCAAATGGATATTAAGTAGCCAAGCCTGTAAGTCAGAATAAGAGTCTTGGAATGTGCTGCCTGGAGATATGCAGAGAGAGTGGAGAGGCAGCGGATAGTTTCGAAAACAGGAGCAGAGCACAAAAATGCAAGATGCGTGATTATAAATATCCACCTGGCATAGCTAGTCCGTCCACGTGGGCGGGGTGAGTAAAATGTCTGCTACAGGAGGCCTCTCTCCTCTGCTCTGACAGGGGAGAGAGACATCTGGCTGCTCGAAGGAGCACAGAAATGTCTCCACTCTTATGCCCGAGTCAGTTCCCCACCCTAGCACAGGTACCTTTTAAGGTTAAAAACAACAAACAGACAAACAAAACAAAACTCTATTTCATGCTGCTTTCCTAGGACTTCGCTAGTTCATTCCTCAACAGCCGCTTACAATGTGATTATACATTCATATACACGATTTATTTGCACATACACAGTGGGTTTCTTCCCCACTACTCTGATTTGGCAAAGCAGGTGTCCCCTGACTGGCCAGCAGTGCTTCTCGCTGTTGCCTGCACATGAAAATCACCAGGAGGATTTTTAAAACATAGGATGCCTGGGTGTAACCCACCACAACTAAACCACCGTCTCTGAGGAAGAGGGTCAGCGCATCTTGCTTCATGAAAGCTCCCCAGATGATTCCAGTGGGCAGCCAGGGCTGAGAGTTGCCATGAAGCCTGACTGAAGACAGGTTCGGGGCTCAGGTTTACAGAATTATTCAGAAGTGGACAACCACTCCCTAGGCTCCCCTGCCTCAACTTACACATGAACAGAGCACAGACAAATTTACAATGGTGTGTTAGGAAGTGCCAAGTAAATGGTTGCAAGCAATAACAATGACTAGAAGAACCATGTCCCATCCTCACCTCACAATTTAGGTCCTAGAATGTGAGCCAGATGGGGCCACTGAGGACAACTAAAAACCACTGACTAGTATGAACTCTTACTTCGAAGTCCCAGAAATGTTAACTTCAGGAAGGACCTTTCCAGCTCAGCATTTTCTCTAATTACTGTGACTCCTCCCCAGGTGTTTTCTCACAAACCTGATAGGCGTGAAGCTCAGTTTTCGTGGATCTTCTCTATTCTGTGCTTTGTTAATTTCCTTTCATCTTTTACATCTTCCCTTCAGCATTTGGGGAGACTTAACCACCTCGTTGATCAAATATTGTGAGACCAGAGAGAAACATAATCCACACATTTGCTGCTGGTTTCAAAATACGTGTTTCATTCAATCTCACTTGGGAATTTTTAGACTTGCGTTGCCACACTCTAACGGATCCCTGAATTCGTTGTGCCCAAAATTGAGCTCAGATTTTTTTTCAACTGCCCCTAGAGTCTTGTGAGCCGCAAACCTATATCCCTTGGCTAGATTCCTTTCACATTCAAATATCTCATCACCTGTGGTCGCTCCTCCGGTGTGATCCAGGCACCTCAAAAGCAAGATGTCCAAAACCAAATTGACTGTCTTCCTCTTCATGCCTATTTCTTCCCCAAAATTCTGAGTTAGTGTCATAACTATCCATCCAGTTAACTAAGCTAGAACTCTGGGCATCATTCTTGATTTTTCCCCTTATTGCTACCTCACTAAGTGTTACTGATCTCTCCTACCACCCTCTTAAACACCCCCACATCAGCCCTAGCTAAGGCTCCTATCTCTTGCAAACAGTATTACTTGCAATGCCCAAAGCTTCTAGTATTGTCTTTCTCAGATGCATAAGCCCTGACACAGCCAGAAGACAAAATGTAAATTTTATACTGTTCCATTGCCCCCTTAACTTACAGTGTCTCCCCAGGACAGGATAAAGTCCTGTGTTTCCAGCTGGCCTTGGATCTTTCTGGGGACCGGCACCTGTCTCCCCCTCCACTCATAGCTTCTATGAGCCTCTAAGACTCAGTTCTCCAGAAATAATAAATCATTTGCAGTCCCCTCCAACTTGCTTTGTAACCTTCGCCTTTGGCCCTCTCCCTTTTGTTTGGCTAACTCCTACCTACCATGTAAGATTCTCATGTATGTTACATCCTCCTCCAGGAAACTGTGCCTTGTCCTCATTGCTTCCCAGGCTCTTCTTTGATTTCATAATATTCTATGCAATTCTCTATCATTAAAAATAATCCTCCTCCTCTTTGTCTACAATGTAAGCTCCTTGAATTCGGTGACAGTCCTCTGGATCCTCAGCAGGTAGACAGAGCCTGGCACTCAAAGAAACACTGTGAATTATGAACACCTCCACGGTACTCAGTATATACTGCTTTCACAGTCCTTACTGCCTTGTATAGTATTGATTGTGTTCTTTCTCTCCCTTTTCAACCAGACCATTACCCCCAGGAGAGCTGTCAAGGACAGCTTTGTATTCATCTTTGTTCCTTTGGTCTTAGCCCTGTTGCCCGAACACAAATAGGTGATCTCTCAATAACAACTGAAAGAAAGGAAGAAGCGAGGAAGTTTCCAGAAAGGAAGGTCCTATCTCCATCTGATGGTTCAGAACCATTCGAAAACATTAAACATGAAAAATCTCAGTAAAATGTGTGATATTATCCTTCACTTCTCTACCCAAACAAATGAAACAAACATTCCTGGACCTTTAAGATAGTCCCTATCTTCTCATATCTGACTGGAAATAGAGTATTTGTCTTATAATATTCCAGAGTTGAATCATGATTAAGGTCCTCAAAGGGATCATCAATTTCATCGGAGAAAACTGAAGGAAGTAGTTCCCTTGACATGTATGAACGGACAGAGACATACTTGAAAGAATGGCTGCTAAGGAAAAATGGAACTTCCACTGTTTATAAATGCAGCATGAGTCATTTGTCTTTCCAGCTCCAACGCCATGTTGTTGAAAGCATGACACTAATGGACGCACAATCTTAAACATCATGATTAGGGATTCAAGAATAGTAGGTATTTTTAAGAAGTTTGTCGGTAGGTATTTTTAAAACAGTAGATATTTTTTAAAAGCTCAAAGCAGGGGCGCCTGGGTGGCACAGCGGTTAAGCGTCTGCCTTCGGCTCAGGGCGTGATGCCGGCGTTATGGGATCGAGCCCCACATCAGGCTCTTCCACTATGAGCCTGCTTCTTCCTCTCCCACTCCCCCTGCTTGTGTTCCCTCTCTCGCTGGCTGTCTCTATCTCTGTCGTATAAATAAATAAAATCTTTAAAAAAAAATAAAAAATAAAAAAAAAATAAAAGCTCAAAGCAAAGAGCATAATTAATAAATATTAATTGGTAATAAAAATAGAGCTAACATTGTCATAGCTTGCCAGAAAAAAAAACAACAACAACAACCCTCTAATATTGTTTGTGGTGTTGCTGGGGAATGCTACGAATACTTAGAAAAAATCTTGTTCTTTTCTTCCTTCCCTGTCATCTCTCTTCACGTCCAGATCAGTCACTCATAATTTTAGCTTTTTTGGACTCTCTTATCTCATCCATTTAGTGTTTTTTTTTTTCATATTAATATGTTCTTTTTAGAAGTGAAAAAATTTGTTTTTAGTTTTTTGTGCTATTGTTTGTAGGGAGACATGGACTATAATTCACAGAAGCCCTTTACAATCTCTGTCAGTGCATTTGAGGAGGAGGGCGACTCATACCAGGAATTGGCAGCTGTCAGCACCTGTCATAGGAAGTTAGGGTCTGTGAGCCAAAACTCTGGGGACTGAGAACATACCAGCAAGTGTTAGACTGGGAGCTAGGACAAGGCATTCAGGCTGGAAGGAAGGCATGTGGTCCATTTGACACTGGCTGCCCTTGTCCAGCCACTGTTTGTGAAAATGTGATCTCTACCCACCCGTGTCAGAGTCACCTGGGTTGCTCGTTAAAGATGCAAATTTGTGCCTCAACCCAGAACTATGACACCAGATTCCTTGGAAGTAGGGCCCAGGAATCTGAATTTGACCAGTTTCCCCAGAAGATTCAGTGGCATGCTAGAGTTTGGGAACATCTGTTTTAAACCATATACAAAATGTTTGTACCTACAGCCCCTTTCCCTTCCACTCAAAAGAATCACATTTTTAGGAAGAGCCCTGAATCTGATTACATGAGGCAATGTGTTTGAAATTACTTGTGACATTCCGCATCGTGAATCCCAAAGTTTGTTAAGGCACAGATGCGAGGACTGCCATGAAGATCTGGGAGAATCCAGCTCCTGGAATTCCCACGACAGTTATTCTGACTTTTCTACAGAGCACTCAAAAGACTCACCCTTTAGAGCCACCCTCACAGAAAATATGTTAATCCTTATGAGAACCAAGATGATTTTGTGGACGTAATATATTGTAACTTTAAATAGGATAGGGTCAACCACTGAGAAAGTCTTAATAAAGGGAATATAAACTACTCGAGCTGGAAATTCTAATTTCACAATCTAATAACTAACCCTGGCTATGAAATCCATGCATATTTGGGGATGTTGTAATTATTTGGTAGGCAGGGTATGGGAAGCAAAAAGAATTTAAATGAACTCATGCACAGATATGTGCACACACACACACACGCACAAACAGACACACACTGAAACACCAAGAACTATCATTCAGTTTTGTTTAAAAATCCTCCCACATTCTTTAGACTGAATCATCCACTGTAGCCGTCTGTAAAACACCATAAGCTATCATTTGCAATTCATAATTCACATTCGTGGCAAAATGGCATTGGTCTTACACCTTTTGATAAGGTTTTTATTTTTTTTACCCTACATTTAAAACTAAAACTGACATCTATGGATTCAAAGGCTTTTGCTGCTTTCAACCATATCACCTCGGAGAAGGAAGCCATGATTATTAACAACCCCTGTTATATTAATTTGTATTTGTTTATAAGGTAATATGAAGACCATGAGACATTGGGCTAGCAAACCTTGGCCACTGGTATTGGAAAGAAAAACAAATCTACAGTATGCAGTCTCTCTTTTAGAAGTAAAACTAGAAGACAACTCAGGAGTAGCTTGAGGCTATAGACGATTTGAGATGGTGGGGAGAGGGTCTATGAAATTGGAAGTTGGCTGGGAAAGCCAAACCCAAACATGGAAATTTTGTCTTGGCTAGTATGATGGAATGTTACAGGGGAATATGAAGCAGATGCAATTTCTCAGCTTCATGGCAATCTGGGAAGTGGAGAGCTCAAGGAGAGACTGATTTTAATTTAGTTACAGGTAAACACTAAATCTCTGTACTGTTTCTCTTCTTATTAGGAAGCCATTTGCCTCCTGTCCTCCAAGCCAGGATTCTTAGACAAAGGTTGGTTTATGTTATAATATGGAGAATAGGTTACTTGGAGCAAAACCATCACAGAAATACAGGCATAAAAAGTGAATTGGGGATTGAACATAATAGTAACTCTTATGCAGTAAGCATTTACTATATGTCACCCATTTTGCTAGGTGTTTTACATATACTAATTTCTCTTTCATTGTAACCCTGGGATGAAGTTACTGCTATTCCCTCAGTTGTTCAGAAGCCAAAACAAAGGCTAATTCATGTAGCAAGGATAGCAGGTAGGTGATAGAGCAAAAGTTTACATTCCAGTCTGATTTCTCCAGTCCCTCTGTCTTCATTGCAAGCTAGAATGCCTCCAAAAACTAAGAGTGTTAACCACATAAAGAGCATTAAGTGTAAGATTTCTCTATCTACAAGCTCCTCTGATCTACATAAAATAAGGTCAAATTTATTTTTAAGCCTTGCAAACTTTCAGGAACAGTTTCATAGATTAAGGTATGACCCACATGGAAATACTTCAAAACAGGTCTTTAAAAATTCCATAGAGCCTCCTAATAGTAGCCGCTGTATTGAAAGCATTCTTGCTATCCAGACACCAAAGCCAACTTCCTGGTTTTCACCTCATCCAGTTGACAATTAAGATTCTTACCTAATACCTGGGACCTCACTAAAGGTTATTCTTGCCATCTAATAACCATGCTATAATCTTTCTTCAAGTTCTCCCCCAGGGGGGGACTATTTCTTTTTTTAGAAGGACCCCTACTAATTTTACTCTTTTCAAAGACCAAAACTAGTCAACGGACTTCCTTGTCCGCCTAACAATCTCCTTCTGGCTTCATTTCATATATCAACACCTTCTGAACCTCTCCCACACACAGCGAGATACCTCCCCTCTCCATGGTACCCCACCATTCTGCACATACACACTAGATATGCTTCTGCAAATCCTTCTTCGTGTCTGTCTTCACCAGCATGGTGGGCAAATCACTGCCGTAGCTCGAGAAATATTTGCAAACTGACTGACTGAATGAACAGTTCCAATGACTCCTTTTGAAGTATTACTCTTTATCAGATGACATTGGTCCTGACCTTCTATACATCCTTCAGCAAAAGGAGACAAGGAACAAGTCTAGATTGTGGATGATGAGAAACAGGGTCACCTATGATCTGTGCCTCACGATTCTAGTCTTATCGGTAAAGTCCAAATCATAAAGGAAAAAATGGTTTTTATGTTCTCTTAGAAGATTTCTTTATCACATTTTGAAATAAAAATAACTCAAAACCCTGCCCTGGAATGAGGTAGGAAAAGGAAAAGGAATATTAAAGATCCCTATCTGTTGATCTTCCTGTCTGGGTCCAATATGAGCTGCCAAAAAGACGTACATTTAGCCAAGGCTCAAAAACCTTCAAATGAATGAAATCAGTCTATTTAATAAACATGACACTCATTCATTGTTTTAGGAGAGACAATACAAATGGTCAAGAGCCCAGACGCAGACATATTGCCTGGCGCAAATTCTCTCAAGAGATGTCTGCCGTATCAATTATGTCAGAATTACTCCTCCAGCTACTGGTTTTAATCACTACTATCTCTTGCCTGGACTATTTTGACAGCCTTGGAATTGGTCTCTCTGCTTCTATTCTTGCTCCCTTGCCCTCATCACCTCTGCTAATGGCTTCCCATCTCCCTGGACATCCAGGTCACAGTTCCACAAGATTATTCATGCCATCCACTCTGACTCTCTCTGTGTATCTGCTCTCACCTCCTATTATCCTCCTCTTTCTTTTTTCTAGCTGTATTTACCTCCTTGCTCTTCTTGAAGATGGCAAACCTAGTCTCATGCGAGGCCCAGGGCCCTTACCAGTTACCAGGTACCATTCTTCTTCCTGCTGGGCTCTTTCCTGCATTTGTTACCTGTGTGCCTCATTCACTCATGGAACTCAAGTCTCTGCCTAAGGAGCACATGGCCAGAGCTTCCTTTGCTCACGATTCAATCTAAATCAGCCCAGGCTTTCTCGGAGCCCTTGCTCTTCTTTAGTTACCCCATCTAACACACCCTAGATGCATTCGTGTATTTTGGGTGTTCTATCTGGAACTCCAGGATAGTAGGGATCCTATCACCAGTCCCTAACAGAGGATCTGGTCCCTAGTAGGCACTCAGTCAATATCTACTGAGTAAATAATGGGAAAGCGTACAATTCAGTTTATACATTCATACGTTTTAGGATATAAAATGTTAAAAACAGATAAAAGCTAAGTAGCACGATACTTGAATGATAAGCCACAGGGTAGTAGTATAGAATGAAGGGTCAGATGAGCCATTAATTGGTATCAAAAATGAGTTTGAAGTCTTTGCATGCTTACAATTATGTCATATAGGACCAGAAGGGAAAATTATTCTCTTTCCATCTAGACTGCTGAGGATCCCTTCCCATACTGAGGATAGCCAGTTCTCAGAGGCTTCCAAAAGTAGTACAGGGTTCAAACACCTATCAAAACTTGTCCCCACAATTTATGTTGATGTGGATGCAAAATTTATAGGACTGTCTTGCACGCTTTTGAGGAACTGAGACCTACCATCGATGTCCTGGGATAGGGGCACCATCTGCAGAGGAAACTAGAAAGTTATACAACCAGAGCCTTTGGCCTTGAGATTCAAGTCCTCAGTCTCTTCCTTTGGCTTGACTCCAGGGATTAGCTGTGTTCTCTGACAGTCTAGAAACACAGAAAATGGGGAAGCCAGATTGGCTTCCACCTACCACTCAGCTGTCCACAGGGCACCTGTTTTTATAATTACTTGCTTTGTACTCAGAAAATGCAAATAAACTTGATTATTAACAGAAGCAAAACACAGAAACGAAGGCATATCTATTGCAGAAATAGCAGATGAATTCTTAGTAAATAAATTAGGAATGGGTTAAGTGACCTTATCTTTTTAATATTTGTATCTTTGACCCTAACTTCTTCCTGCCTTCTGGTATTATAAATTCAGATACTTCTATACATGTTCTTGGAGGTTTTTAAAAACAAGCTAGGATGCTCATAAACTCAGAAAGATGAAACTATCTCCAGAAATTTTAGCTACAAAATAAACCGCATTCATGACAGTGACTCCAACACTGGTCCACCCACCATTCTGACTCAGAGAAGGGCCTCTCATGTACTTCCTTGGGAGTTAGTGTTCCAAGAAGTTTATACTTTCCTCCAGGGTGACCATTAAGTCACCTTTACAAGCAATTGCCTTAGAAAGGTTTCTTCCCAGGTCATTTGCCCTACTCAGAAAAATAAGACTGCTTTAGATTCCTTTGACCGTTTAAGCTTTACAGGTGGAAAACATTCACTCTTCAATGAAAAGCTGCATTAAAGTTTATACCGAAACACCTTTATTGGTATCACAAGCCTTCAGGCTAAAATCAATCCCTCAAAACTGATTTTGCCAGAAGGAAGATTGTCAGAATTCCCAGAGCTTATTTTCATGAGTAGTTAAACTCCAGAAATGTCTTCAAAATTTATGGAGGCCTTGAGTTCTTACCAACTGCCACCTTCGGCCTCTAGGCAAGAGGAGAACTAGTCAGCAAGGCTGAGAGGTGGGTCACTTTTTATTTAGCAAAAGGGCTTACTTCGGCATATCGAATAAGGCTGGAATGCTGCCTAGAAGCCCAGCACGGTCACTCTACAGACGTGAAATGCTACTTCATGAGGTTTTCCATACATGTATTTTTTTTCATCAGCTGGATGAACAACAGTGCACGTAGTATACAAATTTTTGTGTAACAAAAAGGGAGGAAAGACTTGAGATTCGTATGTGTCTGTATTGGCATTGAGAAATACTGAGTAGATAATAGAACCAATTAGCTTTAGGGAGCAGAGGTATGGGGAACTTGACATGTGAGGAGAGCAATGCAGGTGAGTCTTCTTGGTGTAGCCTTATTGTTTGAGTTTTCAACCATGAAAATGTATTCCTTATTCAAAATTTCACAAGGTCCCATAGGGAGATCCAGCCTCCCTTGATACTATTTAATTTTGTTTGGTCTTTGAAAATAATTGTGATACTACTTGGCTCTTTGGTTTGGTATGCCGAGGATACTATTCAATATTCATCACTTCCAAGGACATGCTTCTTAATGAGGAGGGAGCAGAAGGCTAGCTGAAGACAAAGCACAAGCGGACACCCTGCAACCTTCCCGCTCAAGGGGATTTGTGTGTCAGTCTTCCAGGGAGCTCCCAACTGTCTTAATGTGAATGCCTTGCTAGAGGGAAAAACCACCTTAACTTGACAATGGCAAGGTCCCCAGTATCTTGTAGGTCCTCGTTAGCATATGAAAGTTCTTTTGAAAACCTCCCTATTTCCTTACTTCCCCCAAGCGCATAGAATATAATCAATTGCTCCTTACAACCCCAGTGGAGCTCTTTCTGGCCACGGGACGTGCTTTAATAAAATCACCTTTTTGCACCAAAGATGCCCCAAGAATTCTTTCTTGGCCGTTGGCACTGACCTCACCCCACCAGACCTCACCTATATTCAAAAACTACATCATTAAGAAAGTAGGCCACAATTAGCTTATTATCTTGACCAAAAACCTAGGTAGGATTTATGGAAAATAAAGTCCCAAGTTTTTAATCTTGTCACAGCTTTTTTCCTGGTGAATTTCTCAGCTTTCTTCTATTAATAAAAATGCACCAGAAATAATATTGCTCTCTCTGCATGTCATCATTTCTATCACTAATCAATTTTTTTTAATTACCATTTAGTGAGAGGCTACTAAGTTCTGGTGTATATATACTAACCTTTACATAGTACAGACGAGGTAAACTGTGTCCCGGGACATTTAAGTGACTAAGCCAACACATGCCTACCTCAGCCTGATTAGAAAGCTCTCACTCTGTCCATATGATCATTTTAGCCCCTCCCGAGGCACAGAATCTACTTGAAAGTAAGTGATACATTGACTGGAGATGTTTCACTGCTAAGCTGAGGCAATTCAGGCAGGCATCTTATAAATGAAAATGTCGAAGATCCGTTTTCCTTTCCTGTTCTAATATCCAGATGAGTTATGCTAGATTGCAGCCTATAATGAGAATAGGTTCTGGAAATGAGCATTAGAAAAATGATTTGACTGCTAAATGTTTATCCAATGGATGGAAAGAATGTCTTATCATTTCCTTCCCAACCCTGAGGCTCTATAGCTCTTTCTATTTAGACATCCAAGGACTTAGGAGGACAATGTCTATGAATCATTTCATTATCCAAGGGACTAGTTAATCAAAAGCGTAAGATAAAATCACTCTTATAAAGAGCCTCGGTATTACTGCCTTATGTAGAATCAATCCAGTAATGGAACTTCATTAATATTAGCCATGGGCTGAATTCTTCCTCTAGTCATGAACCTGTCACCAGACCATGCACAAGCCATAGAAGACCAAAAAAAAAAAAAAAAAAAAAAAAAAGTGTTGCAGAAGGTCATCAAGAGGATGTGACTACCAGCTGACCCAAGAGCTGAACCCAGGCAACTAGAGGCTCCTCACCCACTCCCCTGTCCTGGGAATATACGTTCTGCCCACACTCCCACACTAGAAGCCGGTTCCGAGGATGCAGCCTTCAGAGAGCAATGTGTTGTTGAGACTGTCTGGACGGTGACTGACCACAGTTAAGGCCTCTACGTAAACTTTTACTATTCTGCTGGTGGGGGAGCAGATCTATTTACTTTGCAGCCCCCCCAGGACAGGCCTGGTATGTAAATTCTCTTGCCTGGTGAAACTGCCATCTACCAAACTGGAGGGGTCTGCCTGTGGTCTCACCTTGCCCTCTGCGCACAGGAGCCAGTTTCACATTTCACCTGGGAACTCTCAAGGTACAAACAAAAGGTAAATAGGACTATATCAAAATTAAAACCTATTGCTCTCAGTAACTTCTAAAAATGAAAAAGAAAAAAAGAAAAGAAAACAGAAAAAGAAACTAAACATACTCTCTCTATACAATTCAGCAATCATATTCCTTGGTCTTCATGCATGTGAACTGAAATTTTATGTTCACACAAAACCTGCTCAGGGATGTTTATAGCCACTTTATTCACAATGGCTAAAACCTGGAAGCAACAAAGATGTCCTTCAAGCAGATGAATGGGTAAATACACTGCTATACATCTAGGAAATGGAATATTATTCAGCACTAAAAAAAAAAAAAAAGCTATCAAGCCATGAAAAGACATGGAGGAACCTTAAATGCATATGACTAAGTGAAAGAAGCCAATCTGAAAAGTCTACAGACTGATTCCAACTACATGACATTCTGGAAAAGACAAAACTGTGCAGAAAGATCAGTGGTTCACAGGGGTTGGGGTGAGGAGGGAGGTATGAATACGTAAAGCACAGGGAATCTTCGGGCAGTGAAAATACTCTGTATCATACCATAATGGTGGATACATGCCATTATACATTTGTCCAAACTCACAGAATGTATACACCGAGAGTGAAACCTAAGGCAAACTATGGACTTTGGGTGATTATGCTGTGTCAGTGTAGGTTCATTGATTGTACCAAATGTACTACTTTGTAGGGGATGATAGTAATGGGGAAGGTTGGGGGCACCTGGGTGACTCAGTCGAGTGTCCGACTCTTGGTTTTGGCTCAGGTCCTGAACTCATGGGTCATGGGATTGAGCCCTTGGTTGGGCTCTCCGCTCAGCAGGGAGTCTGCTTGTGGTTTCTCTCCCTCTGCCCCTCTCCCCATTCTCTCTCTTTCTCTCTCTCAAATAAATAAATCTTTTTAAAAAATAATGGGGGAGGTTGGGCATGTGTCAGGGCACGGGCTATCTGGGAAATCTCTGTACCTTCCTCTCAATTTTAAACTGCTCTAAAAAATAAAGTCTTCCAAAAAAAAAAAAAAAAAAGACAAGTCAACAAATGAGAGAACATATTTGCAATACAAATATCTTACCAAGGATTTGTATCCAGAATGCATACAGAACTCTCACAACTCAATGACAAGTAACTTAACACAAAAGGGGGCAAAAGATTTGAAAAGATAACCTCCCCAAAGGTAAGCAAATATGTAATAAGCCCCCACAAAGATGATCAACAGCATTAGTTTACCGGAGAAATGAAAATGAAAATTATAATGAGATCCCACACACACCCCCACAGAAAGGACTAAACTTAAAAACATTAACAATATCAGGTGTACCTGAGAATGTGAAGAAATTAGAACTCTCGTACATCTCTTCTGGGCAAAGTGTAATGCAGCAAATACTTTGGAAAACTATTCACCAGCTTCTTTCAAAGTTAAATGTATACTTACAGAGCTCAGCAATTCCACTCTGAGCTGCTCGCCAAAAGAAACAAAAACCTACCTCTACACAAAGACTTGAAAATCAAGGTTCATAGCGGGGCGCCTGGGTGGCTCAGTCAGTTAAGCATCTGCCTTCAGCTCAGGTCATGATCCCGGGGTTCTGGGATCGAGCCCTGCATCAGGCTCCCTGCTCAGCGGGGAGTCTGCTTCTCCCTCTGCCATTCAACCCACTTGTGCTCTCTTGCTCTCTCTCTCAAATAAATAAATAAAATCTTTAAAAGGAAGGGAAAACAAAGAAAATCAAGGTTCATAGCAATTTTATTCCTAGTAGCCAAAAAAAATGGAAAACTACCTAAATGTCCATCAAAAGGAGAATGGATAAATAAAATTACAGTATATCCATGAGATGGAATACTACTCAGAATTTTTTTAAAAAAAAGATCTTGAACTACTGATACATGCAGGGACACAGGTGAATCTCAGGAACGTTACACTGAGTGAAAGGAGTCAGACACCAAATAGTACATACGGTAGGATTCCATTTCCATGTAATGCCAGACAAGGCAAAGGAATTTATAGTGACAAATAGCATATGGGAGGCAGCCTAAGGCCAGGGTTCACTGCAAAAGGGCATCAGGAGACTTTTTGGAGGTGATAATAATCTCCATCTTGATCGCACCCATGATTATAGAGGAGTATACAGTTTATCGTGTGTAGAGTACATGGCACAGCAAAGCTGTTTTATGAAAAAATATTCTCATCCAGATCAAGTTCTGTTCCACAAATAGCAAAGGATGCAGATTAGATTTTTAAAAATCTTGTGAATGTGTTTATGTTCTATAAAACCATTCAAGGTACAAATACATTATGTAAAATCTGTTCTCAGTGTCTGGGATATGGTAGGTGATCAACACATATTAATTTCATTCTTTTCTTTCCAGTTGTTCTTGTGTGGAAAATACAAGCCATGTCCTCAAAGGCAGTCAGCTATAAAACACTGGAAATATACACAGAAGGACAAAATTATAAGTCAATGTTTAGTCACCTAAGAACAATTAGAGGGGTCTGGTATTACATGGAAATCTCACCTCATTTGTGGCCTATAATATGACCAGGATTTTGGAATATACTTGTGGTTTACTTTTCAAACTCTGGTATTTGTCACTTTTTATTGTATTCATTTGGTATTGAGTACATGCTTCCTACATTAGTAATTGCATTTTTAAGCATACATTCTTGTTTTTCAAACTTTATCTCAAATTCCTAGAAGGCAAGAACTGTTACCTCCTTTCTCTTTTTGAATGGCTGATTTGTATAGAGGAGGCATTCAATAAAAGTCAAACATCTTGTTGATAACATAGATGTTCTTACCTTTGAAAATTTCTTGCCTCATCAATATTACTTAGTCAAATAACTTAGATATTATCAAGTTACTTCCATATAAAATGAAAAAAAAAAAGAATTATTTAAGAGATTCAGCCAGGTCACTGAAGGTCATTTTCTTTCTCTTGATACATTCCTAAACCTAGGATCATTCATTTATCTACTTACTTAGTCTCTCAATGAACATTTATGGAACATCTCTCCTTGCCAAGGTTATGTTAAGTGCTGGAAATACAGAGGTTATTATGGGTTCACATTCTAGAAAGGATGTCAAATATAGCAAAACAAATGTATCACGATAGGACAAATACACCATGAGAGGTTTGTAGAAAGGAAAAAAGAGGATGCCAAGGTGATATACCATATAATATTCAAATGTAAGATTTTGGGGGTGCCTGGGTAGCTGTTGGTTGAGTGATCAACTCTGGATTTTGGCTCAGGTCATGATCTCAGAGTTGTGAGATTGAGCCCTCTGTAGGGCTCTGTGCTGAGTGGGGAGTCTGCTTGAGATTCTCTCTCCTTCTTCCTCTGCCCTCCCCGCCCCTGATCTTAACACACGTACTTTCTTAATAAGTAAATAAATCTTTTAAAGAAGAAGAAGCAGCAGCAGCAGCAGCAGCAGCAGCAGCCGACCTCTTCCATTTCGGACCTTAGTGGAAGTCAAGTTGACTATACGAGCAACTTTCTTCCACAGAGGAAAACACGTTTGGCAATTTTGAATGAGGAGTGGGGCACTAGGATTATGTCTACTTACATGATTCCTTGATTGTAGTTTGAAAGATGAAAGTAATCTCTGCCCTCTTACTTTTTTGCCACAAAAAGGAAATACTAGCAATAAAACACAATTCTTTCAAGTCTAAGCTTTATGTGTCAAAAACTCAAACATTCCTGCTGCCTCCTTTGTCAAGACCTCCTACATGAGGTTTCCTTTCTGAAGTTTTCCACCCCACTCCCTTCACAACCCTCCCTTACCTAGAAAATTCCTATGTATCTTCTAGGTCCTTGTTTAAACGCAGATTTCTTGGACATGACCTTCTGGACTCTATCCCACCACAAACACACCCAGCCTATATCCGAACAGACTAGGAAAGGATTCCCGTCATAAGTACTTTTCCCTAAAATTACAACACTTGTCATTCATTAGTTATATGCTTATTTTCTGTCTTCCTTATCAGTCTGCACCCCCCATATCGGCAGACACTGCGTCTCATCTGCGTCCACAATAGGTACTTCATGGATCTATTTATTTAATAAACGATGAAATTTACAAACTAATGAAATTCAGGGAAATAATCCTTTCATTTTGTGCATGAGAAATCCAAGGTAAAGTAGTTCTCTACTACAAAATTATTTCTCACAATTTGAAATAGCATCCTATTTGATACACGTCCTGTTTCCCTACTGCACCGTTGAGTGTTATTATAAAACATAGGTTCTGCTTAATAAGGAAGTTACTTTAACAGCAATATGTGTAATTCCATTTTATCATAATCGAGCATGGAAAAATAAAATTCTATGTGGAGCAAAAGGTCACACAAATTTCCTTAGATACCATGGTTGCCCTGACTCACATCTTTTCTGTTTTGACTCTGCTCTGTTTTACCAGAACCATTCACTGTATCCCAAGTTTGATGGTTTTTTTAAGAGAGTTGATTGAGTTATCTTGAGTAAACTAAATGATACATAATGTATTTTGGTAGCACTATACTTTAAAAAAATTATTTGCTCTAAAGCCTTTTTAAAAATAATAATACCAAAATATATCATGCATCATTTGGTTTACTCATATCATTTTCCATTTGGGCATGATCGTGACACACATAAAGTTTACTCAAATCATAGGCATTTACTATCTCATTTTAACTTCAGATGATTATAAATTCTCTCACAATTAAAACTGTAAGAAAAATTGTCTGATCCTTGGAAGTAAGGCAAAAATGGGGGTAACACACCTTTAATATCCTACAGGATCAATGCCCACCTGAGGATTGTGTAGGTAGGCTGTCTAGAAGAACTTTCTATGAAAATGGAAATGTTGCCCAATATGGTAGCCACAAGGCAAGCATAGCCACTGAGCACATAGAAACTGGATAGTGTGACTAAGAGACTAAAGTTTTTGTTATATTTAATTTTAATTAAGTTGAAGTTTAAATAGCCACATTTAAAAAACTAGTGGCTACCTCAACAGACAGCACAGGTCCACTTTTTGTTATTTATTAAAAATCCCAGACTTAGTAAAATTACTTACTAATTTGTTGTATTTTTCTATTAAATATGCAAATACTTTTTGCCCAGTGGGATAAATAATTCAAATAGTTATGGTCTGTTGGATATTAGCAAGTTTTAAAATCTGATTCAGCAGTTTTATCCTAACATATCTTTGTTTAATTGCCTGTATGCATATATTTCTCATATTTTCTCTGCAGCAGTCATAACATCTAGTTCCCTTATTCATTAATTAAGTTTTGCGAAATTGTTCACATATGTGCATTTTATATTTGCCAGAGTCATGATTTGCAAATTAGGCTTCAGCAGTTTTGGAGGTGACCCCCCAATAGCCCTTTAAATTAATTCATAAATTTATTTTTGAGATTTTTCAGAAATCTCAGAAATCACAAAGATTTGTTATTTTACTTTATAAAAGTAAAAAAAGAGAGAGAGAAAAGATGCAAGAAACAATCAGGTTTGTTTGGCAACTCCACAGTTACTCATTAGTTCAATATTATTGGAAGAGCTACGAGGCAAGAATTATAAAGTCAGGAGACAGGCTCAGACTTCCTTAGGCTAATCTGCATAAGTAAAAGATAATTAATCTAAATATTTCAGAAATTAGATGCTTTTTGGGGAAGGCCCTGGAGATTCTTCAGTTCCTTCCATAATATGTTCTTACCCTCAGGGAAAAACATTGGTCAAACCATTATGAGAACCTATTAGATAACTTTACTCCCCTCAATTCTGACATCATTGGTTATTGTTATAAATTAACCACAGTCAGTTTCATCAACAAACAGCTTTCTGTTTGTTGATGCTGCCTCAGAGCTCTGCTATAAACTGTAGGCTAAAATTAGTGTTTTCAACAAAGAAGTACAGTCCCAGAGCCTTGCAAAAAAGACAGCACCAAGTACTCTTCAAGGAGTAGACTCCCGGGATAGCTTCTAAACTAACATGGCTTGGACAGCGTTCAGGCTACGCCAGTGGAATAAGTTAGGATTTGCTGGATTCTTTCCAGTCCAGAAGCAGACATATTACACAAAAGCAGACTGCTGGTCCAGGGCAACAAGGGTTACCACCAGGATTAATGAGCTCATGAGGGATATTTAATTGTGATGATTTGTCTGGAATATGGTTGGCATTATTTAAACTTTCTTTTTTTTTTATAAATGTGTAAGGAAACCCTCTCTCTTTTTTCAGCTATCTCTAACCCTAATCTTAGAAGATTATTAAATTGATGTTCTAAATGATATCTGAGTCTCACTGACCCAGTAGGAATTGAGAAGCAAATATTTTTACTGCATCTCTTTACTTTCCATGGTAATAGGTTATTTGCATAGGATCAATGCCAATGTGTCCCCATTTTTACCAGGATGTAACTGCACAAATGAATGTTGCAACAAAGTCTACGCTTGGAGTGTCACATCTGAGAAGGATTCTTATTTAATCAAGTATGGCAACTCATCATTAAGGAACATCTATGGACCGGATGCCCATGAAACCCTTTTAGGAAGCTGGCCTAGTACCGAAGTCCCTGCCTTTCAGGCAATAAAAAGGTTACTTCCAAAAGGCTAAGGACCACAGCAAATTTGAGGACGCTCTAGAAGGGAAGAGTTCATGTAAATTTATAGGAACAGCAGGTGAAAGCTAGTGGAGACAGTGTTTGGAGGTTAGTATCCCAGACTTAGGATCGAAGAGGTACTAACACAGAATTTAAAAGTCTGACTCAGGACAATGAAAATTTCGATAGGTGTTTATTTTGTGGTGTGAGTGATTAATAATACTGTAAACCCTAGATTCACAGAGCAAACTCCAGGAAGTTTATTTGGTTAATTAACACTCTTGACGCACCCACAGAAAGAATCAGGTCAAAGCTGTGCTCTGGTGAGACTTCACTTACAGAACAGGTGAAGGGCTGGATTTGGCACACAGGCTTAGCTGGTCAGTCCCTGATCTAGAATGCACTAATAAGGCACAAAGAGGGGCAGAAAGTACTTTCAATAACATATGGGGAAAAAGATCACCCAAGGATTGTCTAAGAGAAGATATGTAGTTCATCTCATTGCTTATTATTGATTAAAAGTCCCAGATTTAGTGAAGTGACTTGTTAACTTGTAGGCTTTTGTCCTATAGAAATGCAAATAATTTTTGCCTGATGGACCAGATAATCCCAAAGATGAAGCTTTAAAAAAAAAAATTCCACAATCTTATCCTAACACTACTTTTTGCCCACAATTATATATATACAAACATATAGTTTCTTAAGTGCTTTTCAAACTGCTCATTACATCTGACTGATACCCTTCATTAATTAACGAATTAAAGAAAATTTTTTACAACATGTTCATTTTCTATTTGCCTAAGAGTTATGATTTTACATTTTGAAAATGCCCTTTAACAAACTATAAGCTGATACAATAAAGCCAGGGCGAAAATCGTAAGACAAGATTCTCCTTTCATATCTGGCGCAACATGACCTGACCACTGGGAACTTCAGAATCTTCATCTCTACAAGGGAGAGGGGTGGACCAAGACTTCCAAAGTCCCTTCCAAACTTTACTTTAAATATTCTAAAACTGAAAGTTATAATACATTAGTGGAGGCAGAATATTATTGAGAGAAAGAAATTTTAACATCCTGAAAAGGACTCAAACAGACTTGGAATACACTAAGGCTTTTTACTGCAGTAACAACTAAAGGGATCCATTCAAAATGAAAAAGCACCATTCAAGTGATCACTTTGCCAGGAGCAATTGCTCTTTAATTGAGCCATTTGTTCGTAAGATAGATAACTTTTGACATACACATAGAATGATACAAGATTTATATCTTTCCTAGAGTTTTTTCTTGTCAAGCCATGAAATAGGGTCATTCTTCTTCAGAGAGCATATGCAATACCCTTTTCATACTGAGTGCAAAGTTGCTATAGATTTCAAATGAAATTTTGATCCAGTTTGAGTTTAGACAAATAGAAACTCGTAGATAACTAAAATTTTTCCAAAAGGGTATTGGAATGGTCTGTTAAGGGTCATTAAAAATTTCTACACTTAAGGCTTTTAAAAAATAGTTTATAAAACAAGTGAAAGGCAAGATAATAATTAAAACAACACAGATTTAAGTATAACACCTACAATATTTACAACCCAGATGAATCATTTTGGGATTCCATCAATAATGGATTTGGTTGGTATTTGTTTACAGTGATTGGAATACTTTCTGTATTAAGAAAATATAGGATATTGAAATATAGACCATCTAAAATCCAGTTATGAGCTCATTCTAACCTTGAAAATGAGGATTTACCTACAGGACATGACAGTTACCAGAGTAGGGCCAGTAGAAATCTGGTCTTAGAATCAGAATCGTGCAGATGTGGTTGAATAGGAAAATTTCAGGTGTGTTCAGTTCAGAACACTTTTATCTAAACCCTTACACAGTACCCTGGGTTAAAAGCTGAAAAATGTGCCTGGTTAGAAATAATCTCAATGAGATGCTTGGATAAAAGTGAATTTTTTTAATGGGGTTAAATGCAATTTAATAGCTCTTTTTAGGTATAGACACTATTTTCTACATTTTCAAGTCTGGATTATATGACCTTTTATATTGCATATGGTTAAATTGAAGTGTGTAAGTTTCTGATACAAAAACATTTGTTAAATTGTGATCAATGACATTAGCTATATGATACTGATCTTTGTCATTTGTTGAGACTTGCTCTGTATTTTGTTAAATTTTTATGCATAAAAAGACTGTTTATGTGTGCTTAAAAAGAATAACTTTATTGGTTACAGTTTTCATATATGTCCATTAGATTGAAATTATAAACTGTATTGCTCAAATTCTCTATCCTTATTAATTTTTGCCCAGTTTCTGAGTGAATTTTAATACAATCTCACTATGATTGTGGATTCATCGATTTCACCTTGCTTTATATATTTTGTTTATATTATTTTAGGTTATGTTATTAGATGCTTACAGGCTCAGGATAGATCTATCTTACTGGTGAATTGTACATTTAATCATTATTTAACAATTGTTCTAAATCTTAATCATGCCTTTTTTTTTTTTTTTTTTTTTTTAGTGTTAGAGATGGGGAAGGGGACGGGGAGAGGGGAAGGGAGAATCCTAAGCAGGCTCCACGCCCAGCACGGAGCCCAGTGCGGGGCTCAGTCTCACAACCCTGAGATCATGACCTGAGCAGAAATCAAGAGTTGGACGTTTTAACCATCTGAGCCACCCGGGGTGCCCCTTATGCTTTCTGCTTTAAAATGTAATTTAGTAATTATCTGCCTGTTAGATATTTATGTATCACCTTCTTCCTCATTTAGTGATATTAATTTACTACTAAAATTCAATAGATTGCCATAAAGAAACTAAGACCTAAATAAAGTTATGTTTTCAAGGACACACAAATGAAGCATGACAGAATTACAGATAGATTTAAATGTGAGCAGCTCAAGATCTTGTGAACTTGAATTTTACTTCCGGTCCTGACCCTCTGGACTTCTTTTTCACCCTCAGAAAGCACCTTGGCTTTTTTCTGGTCCTGCCAATCTGTCTGCAGCTGCCAGATCCAATTTTGACATGTCAGGGACCTTCTTCCCCTAACCATGCTTCTTTTCAATGTGAGCCTCTTTCAGGCTTCTATTTTAGTTTAGTTTTTCTATTTTGGATTCTGTCTGATAAAGTAGCTTCACCTACATCTAGCTGTTAACACCCAGGATTAATGTTTTCCTTTGAAAGGACTAAGTGAAAATATTGTTAAACAATTGTGCCACTATACCTAGTTGTATTGTCAACAGCAACAGGGGGGAAATACTTAAAAATCACCGCATAGCAATTCTCCACACAATATATATATTGTAGTATATAATATTATCTATCCAAATATATATGTACCTATATTTGGAATACATGTGGTTGTTTGTCTGCAAGTATATATTTTCTAGCTGTGCACTGATGAGATGACAAAACTCCAGAGTGCTCAGATGCAAATCACTCCAAGTATTAAGGCACTACCTTCTTCATCAATGAACTCACTTCTTGAACTTAAGCCTGCGCCCTGTGCTGTGCACTGTGAAGTGCCTTGTTCATCTCACTCAACTTCTCAGGAACTTGTGTTTGAAGGCCAAGCCCAGTAAGCGCAGTCCTACCGGGGGACCCATGCCAACCTCCATGGAGGGCGTCCTCTCCCTCCAGCACTGCCCGGGAGGAACAGCACCTTCATTAATTCCCATCGACCACCGTGTTGGTGGTTTCTGAGGAGACAATCACAAATGTAACACAATCCCAGCTAACAAAGCTCCTATTTGAGAGTCTTTAGAAGACTCAGGAATAATGCTCTCTCTCTGCTGTCTGTGGGAGTGACCGTCTTTCCGCCCCCCACTGTGTGGTATGGAATCACCACAACACTTTAAGGAAAGGGACACAGGGGTGAGCAAACAGTCCAATACTTGATTATCTGACGAGGTATTCCAAAGAGTGAATTCATAAAGTTGTAACAACACTTTACAAGTCATAATGGAAATTCAATTTGCCCCAGATATTGTCATGGACTCTTAACATAGGTTATCTTATTTTTCTTAAAACTCTGTAAAGTTTTATCAAGGGGGTAAAATGCTCAAGATTTCAAGACTTAAGAATGACCTAGAATGGATGTAAATTGCGGCATGAACTCCACACTCTTTCTGTTACAACACATTGCTGCTCATTACTTGGGTGTCTCTTACACTCAGATCCCTGATGATCTACCACTTTTTCGGGGAGTTTTCCAGACAACATGTCAAAAAAAAAAAAAAAAAAAAAAAAACCCCACCAAGTCATTCTTTATCATAGTACTCTCTTCTAATTTTCAAGTTAGCACCTATTAGATATGTTACTTTGTAACGAGTTATAATAAATTTAAGAGAATTTTAATAATAATATATATGGTTTATAATATTTGGGTTTTGTGGCCTATTTCCCTCCATAAGATGATGAAGCCCATGAACGGTGGGACATATCTTATTTACTGGTCTGACCTTCATACCCAGCATATAGTGAGGGATTGACAAATATCTAATAAACAAATATAATCCAAAAACAAAAACAAAATTAATGCTGTGTCCATAAAATCTTATATCAATTCTAAAATATAAACTATAATTATTACACTATATTTGGGGGAATAGCAAAGCGCATTTGCTACTTAAACATCTTAACATGATTAGTATTTATCAACAGTTCCCTTAAGAAGAAGGTTTAACTTCTTCCCTATTAAATAAAAGACGTCAGCGGAACGAAGCAAGAGTCTATGAGTGGTGTCCTTTGTCCACATCAGTTACAACTGCATGAACCAGGAGGGATAATTGAAACAATGTTTTGGATAAAACTGCTTATCAGCAGTCCACGGTACACCTTTCATTTTGCTAATTGGTCTTTTACACCTAAAGGCTGAATCTCATTTATTTAAAACTTTCTGCTGTACCTACAAACTTAGTTCTTTGTAAGTAAAATCAATACTGGAAACAAAACCTTTGCTTTTGAGAAAAGCTTATTCCCAAAACTATATGGATAGTAACTTCTCCCTCTTGCCAAACTCCCACAAAATGTGTCTCATCCCTCCTGGTTCACACAAGCGTATACGAGGTAGACCTGGCATGCTACTAATGTGCTCCCGTTCCATTTCCTTGAACTCTTTCATTTAACAAGAAAAAAATTACAATTAGAGACACAATTAGAAAATGTCAAGGAAAATGTCAAGGAAATTCTCAAGTTACATATAATTCCTAGTCACTGTGGCTTGTATCTGTGCCTGAAAGTTTTGTAACCATTCATATTAACATTGTAATCACCTTTCAGGGCAAATCAAGGACTATCTGTCATTTCTTTCCATTTGTTTCTTTATCCCTTCAACAAACACTCAGGGGTTCCTGCAGGGTTGACCATTAGAAGTCAGCCCCCAGCCAATTTTTTGCATTTTCAGTGGCTTTTACTAGGAGACATCTTTCCTTACCCCACACAGAAAACTAAAAGAAGTGTAAATTGAAATGACACAAGTTTCACTGATGTTCCTCTTCTCCTATTACATTAGCTCCTTCTGGGTGGTTTAATAATGTAAAAGCTAATTGTTTTCATCTCTTTCCTAAATATCTTCCTAAGGACCCTCCTTACGTGAGAATCCCTGTTTTGGAATCTATCATATCCTTTAAGGAAAAAAGCACTGCTGAGGGTAAAATCAGGGTATACAGATTTGTTACTTTGTTAAAAGTAATCTTTTAGAAATATCTACCTTACTATTATCTAGTAAATCGAGATTATGTTGATATTCACCTGGATCTCCTAGGAAACCAGACTTTTCAAGGCCTAAAGAGATTATCCTCAGGGATAAAAATCACCAGATAATCACCACTTTCACACTTTAACAAACGAGTTTTAGCTTTTGCATTTGATTCTGCACCTTAAGCCCCACTTGTTCACCAGCAAGTCTGGACTCCCGCTGAGTATTGTGTCCTTGTCTTCAGTCAGGTCTGGCCAGTGGACTTAATTTCAGGACTTAAATTCAGAAACAAAGTTCATGTTCTGCAGAGAGTATCAAATTCTGAATAAGAGCTTTCTTCTCTGGTCTCCCTCACCCACCCGATTGTCATTGAATTCAATGAATCTTTAGACCCAACATATAATTAAATTATTTTTAGATTATTTATGGTAAGGCATGTATAATGAGTATGACATAAAACTAAAGTTTAAGGCTGCAAATCACATGTTGGGCAAGAATTTTGAAAACTAAGTTTTAATCTGAAAGAACTCAGTCATCTTCCCAGGCTGAGACTATAGAAACATTCTTTTTTTAAAGAGAAAAAGGAGAAATTTTATTAACATGAAGTTCATGGAGTTATGTAGTATTTCGTTATACCAACTAAACATAAAGGTAAAAAATTTATTTTCCTTCACAAAACGCTGGAAGTCTATTACTACCCCCAATCTGATTTCCCTAACTTTTTCTAGAAGTAAGGCACTTTTTTCAAAAAAGATTTTCCCTGGTAAGAAATTTATAGAGCATTATTAACGTGTTATTTTTATATGATTATATTCATTTGCATTTAAGGATATTGCAAATTAATTGCTACAACCACTTGTAATTTCTGTTACATTAAAAAAATATAGGTAGCATATTTATTTAGTAAACATTCAATCAGAGCGTTCAAATAGAAAGAAGTATAGAACAATAAAATAAGACTCAATCCCTCCCTCATATCCTCTGTGCCTCTTTTTTTGTACCAAATAAAGAGTTTCAGGAGAATTATAGGTATATTTTCAGAAGCTTAATACTTCAATCATTTAAATCTCATTTATGGTATTTCAATGTATCAAATATAAGTCCTTAAAGGATACAGTTTTTGAACTATTAAATGTATTTTAAACTCATAAAAATGCTTTTCATTAAAGTCACCTTTTCAATGTTGATGCCTTGCTATGAGTCTCAGTTTGACATTTTCTTTCCTGAAATAAATTTAATGCCACTATTTATCTTAAAATTCCCATGAATTGACCATTAATATGACTCAACATTTTATTCATTTATAAATACATTTATCTATTTCATTTTGGTATAAGACACCTAAATTTGATCTAATTTCTAAGGTAATAATCTAACAACAATTTAACAAGGCTTTAAAGTTTTCAAAGAGCTTTTAATGCATGAAATTGGCATCAAGGCCCTGCAGAAGCATCTTCAACTGTTTGTAAGATACTTAAAGATAATGTCCAATTTTCTCTATAGAGTGATCTTCATTTGGATTTCCTAGTAGCAAACTACTTCCTTATCACACATAACCAGATGTATTGTTGAACAGGAGAGGGAATCTTGGATAATTTTTTAAATGTTTCTGTGTGTAATCTACTAATTGTAGTATTGAGTGGAGTGCGGTGCAAGAGAAAGCAAACTCAATTTCTCCTCAATGGCTTTACACCGAGAGGTACAGAACGGTGTAACAGCTTTCTGGCAGCCCACATCTATGAGGAGTATTTGGAATGCAGAAATAAAGAAAGCATAAAAAGACTCCTACACTGCACCACGGCAATGATTAGAAAGGACAATCTCTGAGCTTTGAAAACGGAAAGCAGAAAGCCAGCAAGCAGTCTGCAGCCCTGAGCAAAATCTCTTTCCCATCAAAACTCTGTTGCAAATCCAGCTTCTTCTCTTGCAAACCCACAGGCTGGGAGGGGGAACCACAGCCACTCCAAAGTGGAGCTGCAGGGCCATCATTAGTGGTTTCTGTCACCGTCTTGGTGCTTTTCCTTCATGAATGAAATATGCAGATGGCATTTTACATTGGCTCTTTCAGTGAGGAAGAAGAAGGTCAAGAGGTACAACTAACACAGCCAGCCCGTTAGAGATCCGTGACCAATGTACTTACACCTTCAAATGTCTCCAGATTTCAGCCTCTGGAAATATCTAGCCCATTTCTTTATGGCACTGTTGCTTCCATCAGCTGTGGAAATTAACATAAAATAATATAGTAACCCAACGAGTGCTGGACAGCCTTCCAGAGCATCAGACTAGGTGAACACTAAAGGCACACGGACGGTCTACAAAATCTGAATGATAAATAGCAAGTAAATACCTTCCAACAGGCCAGAAAGGGGAAGGATGCTGAGCTGCTACAGCTGCTGTCGGCTCTCTTGTGTAACAGCAAAGGCGGCTCAGTCCCGCTGACACGCTGTGAAGCGCGGCTGCCTATCGGCGTCGGGGCGGTCCTAGTGCCTGCGCCAGGTTACACACGCGGTAACCCTGAGCAGCTTCCCTGCGTCTCGTGATCCCTCCAGAGGCTCTGCCCAAGGGCTATCAGGGACGTCGGCTTGTTGAGCATCAGGGCAGTGGACTTGGGGTTTGGGAAAAGTGATTAATAGTAAACAAGATCTGCTCACAATTCCAGACCCTGCAGCTGAACCCAAAAAGGATTACAGATAATCTTGTCTGTTAAACGAACGGTGCTCTTGAAAACGTTAAAGCCAGAGGGCTGTTAAAGGAAACCTAATTTGCACCTCTGCTATATTGACTGTATCTATTTATTTTGCTTTTCTGCCCCCGCACTTACAATGTAAAGGAAACAAGAAGAAAGAAGTAGGGGATTTTTTTAAAGTTTGGTATCTTTTCTTACCATTTGCAGAAAGTGTTTGTTAAAGGCCTAAAAACTCCATGTTGCACAGCACATTCAGTTCAAAAACCTAAACTAAAATAAATGCAAAAATAAAGACTTCCAGAAGCTTATTCTCAGAGAGGCAAAGTGTGTAAGTGCCACTCCATGTAAATACCACCTCCGCCTCTATGTGCCCCATCTCTTTCTCTTTGTAGCACCTCTCCGCCCCCCCCAAAATTAATGCTTTTTTATTTGGTTGCGATCTGACTGCCCTCTGCAATATAATATCTACGAGGGAATCTGTTCTCTCTACTTTGATAAAGTAGCCTGGAAGATCACTCAGCACATAGTAGGTCCTCAGTAAATCTTTGTGGAAACAATAAACTGGACAGTAAGCTGAGAAATGATACTACAGAAAGCAAGTACAGAAATCAACCCCTTAACTAATTACATTCAACTAGCACATCTCCCAGAGCAGCTATTTTATTTAAGGTCTGTGTTAAGTCTATGTTTACCTTTAAGAAGCTTATAACTTAAAGGTAGAGAAAAGATACTAATACATGTGTACAGTCAAGCAGTTATGTGTACATATACTATTTGCCATAAGAGAATGAATAATATTAAGTCGGGATGTGCTGTATCTGATAAGAATTTCTGTGTTTTGATATTATGTATATGGTGTTGAGCCAGGAAATTGGGTCTGAGAAATCAATACTGATTTCTCCCTCCGTCTCCCCAAGTGTATGGTTACAGTTTGGTTGGTTTTGGGCAGGTTGGTTCAGAATTGACCAGAATCTGGAAAGTTAAGTCAGATTATCATTTAAAAATAATTAGAGATGTATAATCTTTAAAATACTATATAAGAGGCTATGAAAGCATGCTTAAATTTATAGTCTCAAGTTCTTATATCAGCAAATAAAAAGACAGAAAACTAAGGTAAGAGATAATAAAAACTAGAGAATATATCAATGAGACAGAAAAGAAATCTATACTGGCGAGAAATATAAAACATCAAGAATCAACAAGGCCAAAAGGATAATTTTGAAAAAGTTAATGAAATAGATAAATATTTGGCTAAAGATAAAAGAGGGAAGGCATAAAACTCATTTAGAAACACTTTAAAAAACAGTGTTTGAGTTTCTGAAAAAGTTAAACATATGCCTATCATATAACCCAGTCATTTCACTCCAAGGTATTTGTCCAAAAAAGATGACAACTGTACGAAGGCTTATAAGACTTGTATGAATTTTCATAGAGCTTTAGTTGTACTAACGGAAAATAAGAAACAACCCAAATGTCTGTCAAGAGATGAATGCTTAAATTGTGGTCTATCTGTACAGCAAGGTCTCACCCCACAATAATAAGGAATTAACTCTGGCTACACGCAACAACATATATGAATCTCAAAATAATTACGCTGAATTCGTCAAAAGCCAGACAAGGGTACATATTAGGACTTCATTTATATGAACTACTGGAGGATGCAAATTAGTCTCTGGTTTCTGAAATCAGATCAGTGGCTGTGTGGAGACTGGGTAGAAGGAAGGATGGGTGATGGCTCGTGGGTATGTATGTTCATTATCTTGCCCGTGGTGATGGTTTCACAGTGATGACATAGGTCAAAATCACTGTGTTAGGCCCGGTCCTCAAGAAGCAGATACCATGACAGGATCAGACTGCAAGAGGTCTACCGAGGAGAAAACGTGTGAGGGAAATGGGGGAAGGAGTCAGAGGAGGCTGGGAGAGCCATCAGACCCTGGGGTAGGACCGACCAGGTATGGGAGACATAAGGGTAAGGACAGCAGGATGGAAAACAGGAAGGTCTTGGACTAGAGTGTCATTCTAAGAAATTTAGCAAGGCTGACACAGTGCTCTGGGCCCATGAGTGGAGTCCTGCATCTTAAAGGAATGAACCTCCCTTAGTTACTTGCCCTGTGTGGTCACTAGATAGGAGTGGCCTGTGGGAAGTGTAGCCTGGACCCAAAATGCAATGATGGATTTCCGAGCACATTAGTCAGGACTGTTAGTCGATTACTCTCCTAGCACTAGAAGATCCGAGAAGTACATTGCCACGGCTGTCCCCTCACCAAATCAGACACCTCAAATATGTGCAGTCAATTGTATGTCAGTTATGCCTCAATAAAATGATAAAAACAAGAAAGACACAATGAGAGATAAAGCAGAGGTTAAACATAACAGAAGAACATTATGGACAACGTTACACCAGTAGATTTGGAAACTCGGAAATGGACAAATTCCTAGAAAAATTTAATCTATTGAAACTGATTCAAAAGAAACTGAATGTCTGATTAATCCTAGTATTATGAAAGAAATTAAAAGAACAAGCACCCTACAATCAAGTAATCCTATTCATGGGACAATACCCAAGAGACATATATACGAATGTTGATGGCAGCAATGTTTGTGTAATAAAAACCTGAAACATTTAAATAGTCATGAAAAGGAGATTAGATAAACCAGCTGTGCTCTATTTACACAACAAATACTATACAGCAGTAAAAATGTATAAACCACACACAACCAAATTTTAGAACATAGTACTAACTAAAAGGGTAAATCCCCAAAAACTAAACATGATACGTAAAGTTCTTATAAAGATAAAAATATAGCAGAATTAAAGTATATTGTTGAATCATACAAGCAAATGTGACAAAACGATACATTTTAAATAATAAGGAACTCATAATAAGGCTAGTGATCGATATATTTTAAACAAGGAACTCATAATAAGGCTAGTGATTGTTTCTAAGGTAGGGGGTTGAAACATGACATGTGTTCTATTGGTAATTACCTAATTCTTATGTTTATGGGCATTCATTGTATTATTATGCTTTTTACCTTAACCTATTATCCTCTATTAATCGTTTGTATGTAGCAAATAATACATATCTTCTTTTTTTTAAGATTTTATTTATTTGACAAAGAGAGAGAGAGAGCACAATCAGGGAGAGGGGCAAGCAGAAGGAGAGGGAGAAGCAAGCTCCCCACTGAGCAGGGAGCCTGATGTGGGACATTGTCCCAGGAGCCCGGGATCATGACCTGCAGACGCTTAACTGACTGAGCCACCCAGGCACCCCAATAATACATATCTCCTTAAAAGAGAAACAAAAGCAAGAAAAAAATCCTATTCCACACGGAGGAAACAATCCTTGTAGAGATATCAGGGCAACAAGTTGGGAAAATAACATGGAATGAACGAGAACAGGACAGCACAGAGACTAAGGCCAGATGAGTTCGGTAGCTGGGGAGAAGCGTGGTTCATGGGCATCTACGTAGTACCAGTATCAGTCCTGTCACAGCCAACGTCTTCTCACCTTGTTAAGAAGATGGTCTTTGCAAACAGACTTTGCCTCTCTTAGCAAGTGCTGATTAGTCATTTATGACTGCAGACTTCCAAACAGGCATAACTTACAAGGAAAGCCTTTTAGATTATGCACAATTAACTCAGCAGTCATGTATCAGTGGAATTTTCCAATTCCTCATGAAGACCTGCCACATTTTTAGCTTGCAAACATGACTTAGTAGACCATGTCAATTTCTTATTTTATCTCACTTCTCTCACTACAAAATTTCATATAAAAATACCCTTTCCCCCTGGTTACAGAAAGAAGTAATATATATTTGTTGTAGAAAATGTGGAAATACATATAAGCACTAAATAGATAATAAAATTCACGGGGATGCCAGGACTCAAGATAATGCCCTGTTTAGACACTGGCGTACATACACATACACAAACATTATATTTCACAAAATTGGAAATGTTGTAGATTCATTTTAAAGCCTGCCACTTCCATATTACCAATTACTTTTGTTAATAATGTCACATTGTCTCTAATTCATTACATAATATTCAACTATAGGGGTAGGCAAACTATGAACCATACACCAAATCCAGCCTGCCACCTGTTTTTGTAAATAAAGTTTTATTGGAACACAGTCATGCTCATTGTTTTACCTATTATCTGTGGCTATAACAGCAGAGTTGAGTAGTTGTAACAGAGACTGTCTGTACCATAAAACTATTTGGACCTTTACAGAAAAGGTGCCAACCCTTGTTAAAAGACACACCTTTAATGGCCATATGGTGTTCCATTCTATAGATGTATCATAAATTAACTAATTTCTCATTAGTACACATTTTCACTCTTTTCAATTTTTTTCCTATACTGGTTACCCTGGCTTGCAAATCTTTTCAGGCATCCTAAAAATTAAATCACTGGATAAAAGGGCATGTCCTATATAAGGCTTTTGAAGATATGGCCAGATTTTCTTCCAGAGGATTACACCAATCACTACTACTCACAAAGAAATTTCTGGAAAGAATATTTACCCCCACTGCATATGCATTCTCACTGCCCACTTCTGATCATTTACTCTTGGTGACTATTAAGGATCTCTTTGTCACAATATTAGTGCCTTATTTTCAGTCTCTCTTCCTTGACCTCCCTCAGGCTCTATTTTCTCTCAGCATTTAGTTCAATCTCCTCTCTCACCCCAGGTTTTGTAATATCCAGCCATCAGTGAGCACCTTCATGTTGGCATATTTCACTTCTATCCTGGAATGCTGAGGCAGTCTTTTTACTAGTCCACTCCTTATAGTTACAGCTTCCTTTATTTTTTTTAATATATAGTCCTGCTAGATTAAGTTTCCTTTTTAAAGTTTTAATTGTATTAATTTTCTGCTCAAAAATCTGCAATGAATTTATTGCTTACAGAATAAAGTTAAAATTCCTTTCATTAGTAATGAATACTCTTCAAATTGGCCCCAACTTGCCTTTCAGACCTTAACTCCTTAATTAGTTTGTCAACTGTGAGCTTAAAACAATTCAACAACTCCCTATTCTCTTAATCATGGATTTTTAACCCTTATACATTTTTTGGTGAATTCTACATATGTAATATGTGTGTGTTTACCATTGACCCTAATGCCCTCTACCCAACCCATCAAATCATACCCATTCTTCAAAGCTTAGATTTAACGTAGTTTCTCTTATGAAGTTTTTGCTTCATTCCATCAGCCAAAAAATATATCCTCCTCCTGTGAACTCTCCATGGTAGTTATATTTTTATCTGTACCTGTCATATAATATTTACTTTATACACAATGATCTCTGAAAGTATTTTATTTTGCTATTTGTTTTAGACTAAATTGCTGCATGCTTGTGCCTTTTTCCCTTTCAATCTTCATTGTGCTGTGGCTTCCACAAGATAGAGAAGTTATCATTGAGTCAATGACTAAATTGAATGGATTGATCATTTATTTAATGGAGGATAGACCTGAAGTAGTCCAATACTTCATGAGTCATCCAGCACTGGGATAAAAATCAGAACATTATGGATTCAGCCCTTCTAATAGTATTACATAATCTGTTACAACAACACTACTGCTATTTACTCACCTAAAAAGTGGGACTTGTTAGACGCAATACATATCCCTCCTAACGCATCACGATAGAATACTAATACATCAAGCCAACCAGCGATGAATCTGGTTTTTTCTAATTAGATTTCAGGAGGGTAGTTACTGCTGATCCGTTTCACGGAATGGCTGGTGCACAGTGTGGTTCTTATCCAACTTGAGAAGCGGAGGAGAAACAGCACTTACACTTGAGGACTTTGCCCAAATTGAGAAGCAGTGAGGACTTACTCTATTCTGGTTCATTACGTAAGATGCCAACTAGATGGTGGGTTTTGTTTTGTCATCTCTCTTTGGCATTGAAGATTTGTTGACTCCTAAAATTCCAGATGACAGACGCACAAGAAATTATACTACTCATAATTAATATGACCTATAGAATGAAAGTACATCAGATGACTAAGAGGCATTTGTTATTAGCATGTGGTCCTTCACTGTCCAGGAGTATGTAACCTTGGGAAAATTATTTCAGTTCTCTGGGCTTCTTTTTCCTGCCAGTCAAGGAGCTCAACTAGGTGATATCAAAGCTCATCTCCACCTCTGAGCATTTGGATTCTGTCACCAGGCACAGAGAGCGTGGGCAGCCTCTCAGATAGACAAACTGGACCCACTGGGGAAAATCCCACGTTGTTGTGTGACCGTCCCTGGGAGTGTCTGTGTTACAAGACCTCCCTGGACATCTCCCTCCTTACCCAAAACGGAATCACACTGCATAAAAAAAATATGCATTTGCTGTTTAGAATTGGCTAGGCACCCTGGTCTTCCACAGTGAAGTAGATGGAATGTCCGGGTCCGGGGCACGAATTCATGAATTTACGAAGCTCTCCTTGTTTCTATGACTCTGTCCACAACAGTCAGGCATTTTGTAGGAGTGTTTGCTTCATCTTTCTTTTTCACATTTATGTTGACAATAGTGCAATTTCAGCATCATTTATGAGAACATGATTGAGTCATCTCCTCTTTAGTAGTTATCAGATGAGCCAGCACTTTTTACAAATATCTGTTCTCTCTAGTTTGCTTTAGTTTATTTTCCTTATACTTCCAAAAATCCCGACTGTGCTACCAAGGTCAGCGTTCTATCATCCTTCCTTGCTCAAAAATTTAAGTGATTAAATTATAATAATGGCATACCAGAACTTAAAAGGATCATAGAAATAATTTAGTTCAATCTCCTCATTTTACAGTTATTAAAATTGAAGAGCATGAAGAGATGTAATAGTTCAAGGTCCCTGGATTAGCTGGTTTCCTAGAAAACAGAGCTGAAGGCAAGGCTTAAATAGTAATGCTTTCTTGGGAGGGAAAACCCAGGTTGCTGAGAGTCAGGGAAGGGGAGATAAGGGAGGGAAGGGTGGAAAGCAAATGTCAATGATGTATGGTTCTGCTGATCACGGATTCATTCCAAGCTCAAAGAGACAAAGCTGGTTTCTCTGCAGATACCAGTCTAGCAAGAAAGCTCCAGAAATCTGTAGCATGCCTCAACATAGTCTGTCAGAGCGAGAATGAAGAGAGAATTTACCTGCTAGACCCAAGAACAAGAAGTTCTATCACTCATGAGAGCTTACCCGACGGGACGTTAACTCACTCCCCCTCACTCCTGGGTTTTGCTCCCTGGCCTCTTTGGCATCTCCTGGGAAGTCGAATCCCGTGGCCCATAGCATGTTGCCTGAAGCGTCCGTAAGAGTCAGAGACTCTGGGCAAGGTGCCCTTAGGCTTCAGGGGGCAGAAACGAACCCAGATGGAGGTGGTTGCTGCTGCAGTTATCAAAGCAGAACAAGGGGCTCAGTATTCTGGAGACAAGTAAGCCTGAGAGAAAACTGAAAGTGGGTCCAGTACTGTCACATAGCTTCGTCGTAGCAAAATCATGATGGCAAGCCGATATCCTTAAACTAAATTTAACACTCACAGTCAAATTTCTTTGTCCTCCAAGATTCTCCATAATCTAAATTGACCTTATTTATTCAGCTTATTGCCAACTCAAATCTTTTAAGAGAATTAACATCTTCTGCATCTAAACGACTCAACGACTGGGATTGAGAAGGGAAAACACGACTTGACTGTGTTTTCCCGGAAATTCTTGACCAGATAGATAAGAATGTAAACCAATTAAAAAAAAAAAAAAAGTGTTTGCTTTAGAAAATTCTTGCAAACCCATTTTCCAGGAAAAGAGTTTGCTCATCTGGTCAAACAGCTTGCATAACAAACAACAGTTTGCTTATCGACATTATCTTCAAGATCTTTCAAGATTGTGCCCATCAATCTTACGCCATTATTTCACAGACTTTGCCCAATTCCAATCATTTACTTTGAAGGACCTACCTTAACTTCATGAGCTTAGGTCTTGATCTTTTGAAATAAGTATTTGATTGACTCTGTTACCCCCCCAAAAAAACCCATAGGAGATAGGCAATTAATTTACTTCATTGAGGTTTAGATAAAAATGACCAATTATCTCACACAGATAATCATTGTCTGACTCCCCAAAATAAAATCAGAAAAGACCCCATACAGAAAGAATGAGGTCAGTTATCTACTTAATTCAAAATATTCAAAATTCCACCATAAAATAATTTTTTTAAATGTCTATTTAAAATTATGTGACTATCGGGGCGCCTGGGTGGCACAGCGGTTAAGCGTCTGCCTTCGGCTCAGGGCGTGATCCCAGCGTTATGGGATCGAGCCCCACATCAGGCTCCTCCGCTGTGAGCCTGCTTCTTCCTCTCCCACTCCCCCTGCTTGTGTTCCCTCTCTCGCTGGCTGTCTCTATCTCTGTCAAATAAATAAATAAAATCTTTAAAAAAATAATTATGTGACTATCACCCAATTTCATTGTGCATAGTCCCCACTTTATCATATAAATTCATATTTTTACACTACATTCCCATTTGTAAAATAGTGTAAAATTTTTCCTCAAAAGTGGATTGAAATTGAATGCCAACTAATTCGTTGGGAGTGTTAGGCTTGGAATTATCCTATCACAGCTGCAGGTTAATTTAGCACCAACCCTGCCATGGCCGATTTAATAATCACAGAAGTATTGGAAGCATCTTCTCTGACAGATCTTCAATCATGCCTCCTAAAGAAGCAGACTACATTATCAAAAAATATCTTTTCCTTTAGCCACTGAGAGGCACACATAATAATATGACACCAAAACAGCCTTAAAGAACATGCTTTTAAAACAGCTACCTAAGGTGGGAATAATGACGGGTGAGCTAGGGGATACAGCAGGCTAAGTGCACAAGGAGGCACTATGTTCCTTCTTTAGATCCCTCTTTTTCAGGTTCCATTCACTGTTATTCTGAGAGAAGTTTAGAATAATTTTGCAACAATAATAACAAAAGATTTACTACAGCTGTTTCTTCCTTAGTTTCTTCCTTATTTATATTTTTTTAAATCATGCAACTTAGTAACATGCTAAATATAAAACCAATGGATCTGGTGTAAATGCAGCATTGATTCCAATAGTCCTGGTAGAGAAGGACAGGCTGGTCTAAGACGGATGATGGAAGAAGGGGAGAAGTGGAGCTCAGATGGAACTTGGCTTGAACGATGTCTACAGTCAGGTAAGTGGTAAGTGCGGGAGGCCCTGAAGTCCAAGTCACACGGAATGGCTAAGTAAAGGGAGGATTGAGGGCTTTCTATGCATTCAGAAGCTACCTAAGTAAGACTATAAACCTATAACCAATGAAATAAAAATATTAGTGAAGATGGGGGAAGGTGGTCAAAGGGTACAAACTTCCAGTTATAAGTAAGTGCTAGGGCTGGGGGTGCCTGGGTGCCTCAGATGGTTAAGCGTCTGCCTTTGGCGCAGGTCATGATCTCTGGGTCCTGGGATCGAGCCCCGCATTGGGCTCGCGGCTCAATAGAGAGTCTGCTTCTCCCCCTCCCTCTCCCTTCCACTTGTGCTCTCCCTCAAATAAATAAATAAAATCTTAAAAAACAATAAGTGCTAGGGTTATGATGTGCGTGACGGCTATAGTTAACACTGCTGTATAATATACAGGAAGGCTGTTAAGAGTAAATCCTAAGAGCTCTCATCATAAGGAGAGATTTTTTTCCCTTTATTCTTCTCTTTTCTTTTTATTTTACCTATGTAAGAAGATGGATGTTAGTTGAACCTATTATGGTAATCATTTCACAATATATGTAAATCAAACAATCATGCTGTATGCCTTAAATTTATATGGTGATGTATGTCAATTATTTCTCAATAAAACTGGAAAAAAATATTCAGCCATATGGAGAAATCCCTGGAAGGGATTACAATGTTATGGAAATACTTGGTTTGTTAAGGTGGTGAAATTGTGAATTACAAAATGTTTTTTTCCTAATATTACCATTATTTGATAATTAAAGAAGATAATTTGAAAAACAAAAAAGGCTATCATCACAGCAACAATACTATATAAAACACCACATATAAATCCAACTAGAAATGAACAAAAACTATAGAACTGCATGAAGAAAACTATAGATCTTTACTAAAGAACATAAAGGAAGACTTGATTAAGACAGAGAGAGAGAGAGAGCCTAAGTTCCTGAATTGAAAGAATTTAATATTGTAGGGAAGAAGTCTCACTAAATTCATCTATAAATGTAATACTAATGAATATCAACCAAAGAATTTTTTTAAGAATTAACAACCTGATTTGGAAAAGAATAATTAGCTATCAAAGCACACCATAAAACTAGATTAACTTTGAACATTGTGGCATTGGTGCAGAAATCTACACATTTCATAGTGAACAATTAAGCATGAAACAAAGCCATGAATATATGAAAATGTCGTTTATGAGAAAGGTAAAGTTCAAAATTAGTAGGGAAAGGATAGACTGCTCCACAAATAGTATTGATACAATTGGCTATCCATTTGGGGAAAAGATGTCAAATACTTTCATCATTCCATATGCAAAAATAAACTCAAGTGGATTGAGTAATTATAATTCTTAAGATGAATTTAAAAAGAAACTATAATGGAATATTTTTAAATTCTAAAGAGTTTATCTAAGCAACACACTAAACCTAGAAGTCATTAAGTGATACATAAACTTGTTTAAATATATACAAATTTAAATATAAACTAAATATCAGAATAAAGATTAACATCTATAATTAATAGAGAACAATATCAAATTAAAGAAAGTAAAATAAGCCACCTAAGAGAAAAATGGCCAAGTTAGATGAGCAGCAAATTTCCAGAGGAGATCTACAAATACAGATAAAAGCAAAGATTGTCAACCTCATTACAAATCCAGGACATTTTAACTGAAATCAATTCTGTCCATCCCATTGTCTAAAGTTAAAAAGACTGATTCCATACATAATGACGAAAGGGTAGGGAAATTCACTCACTGCCGTACTTTATTTGTGGCGTTATACACCGCTAACTCAATTAAGGAGCAAGTTGATGTTACTGATTAAAGAACAACATATAAAATAAAATTTAATTACATTTTCAAACTACTACTTGTATGTATATATGTGTGTAAATGCCATGGTTAGGGATGGAAAGATGCCTAACCATTTATGTGATTACTTCTGGACAGAGAATAACATTGGAAGATGGGAGAGGAGAGGGGAAACGAACTGCCTTATTTTGTTTCTCTATTTTGTGAAACTTTTACTGGAATCTGTTAGTCACATCCTACTTCTCTAAGGTATTTTTAACTTTTTACTGAACATAATGTGTGCGCACACACACACACACACACACACAGGTGTAGAGAGAAGTACGCTTAAGTGTATATAGCTTGTTGAATTTCCACAGGCTGAGGTAGTAGCCGTCAGATCATGAAACAGAATGCTCCCCACCCCTCAAAAGTTTACCTGTTGTTTCCTTCCAAATAAGAAATATCGTCTCCCCTCAGAAGGTAATCATTCTAACATCTGATGACTAACAGAATGTTCACCTGTTTTGTTTTATATTAAAGAAATCACATGCTCAGTCATTTTTTTTAAAGTGGCTCCTTTGCTCAACATGATGATTTAGGGTCATCTTTATTAGAGCTTCAGATTTTTCATTCCCAATACTCTCGAGGTAACATTCCAGAATTTACTCATCCAATCTACCATTGATGGCTATTTGGATAATGACTCAGTTTAGGAGCGGTATAAACAGAGCGTCACTGAACATTCTCCTACATGACTTTTGCTGACTGAGCACATGTACATATGTCTGCCAGGTATATACCCAGAAACAAAACTGCTGGCTAGAGGCTTTGCATGTGTTATTCCTGAGAAGATGGTGCCAAGCAGTTTTCAAAAGGGGTTTTATCGATTTCCACTACCAACGACCAATGCTGTATGAAGTTCAAGTTACTCTCCATCCTCGCCAAAACTGGGTATTATCAGTTTTTTTCACTTGATCATTTTGGTGTTTTTTAGTGGTATCTAGTTATGGTTTAATTTGTACTTTTTCAAAAATCACTAATAAATTTGAGCACCTTTTCAGAGATTTAATCGCCATTTAGATACCCTTTTGTGAAGGGTATTCATTTGCCTGTTTTTCTACTGAGTTATTGATTTATTTATATTTGTGCAAATACATATATTGTAAATATCTGTTCTCATTCTGTGGGTTGCTTTTCAACTTTTTAAAGATGCCTTTTGAAGAATATTTTTTATTTCAATATAATCCAATTTCTCATCTTTATCTTTTATGGTTAATTGTTTCAGTGTCCTAATTAAGAATCTCCCCACTTCAGAGTGACAAAGATATTTTGTGATGTTTTATCTTCTTTGTCTGATTTTGAAAAGCAGTAAAAATGTAACAGATTAGTAAAATCTGTTTTACTAATAACACCTAAAATTAGAGTACTAACCATCAACAGAATTTCTTAGTGAAAGTCAGTATTCTCATTGCAATGATCTTGCTGGGAGGGAATCAATCAGTCCCGTTTGGCATTATAAAATTTACTTTCATGTCAGCATTTGTAAATGAAAGACATTGCCACTTGACTATAAAACTGTTGACTGTAGTGAATAGCCATATGTAGAAGGCCTAGGTGAATTCTCTGAAAAAATAACACCTTAGGGTATCTTCAGATTGACTTTCATTATCCTGACAACCAGGGAGACAGGCTCTTCGCCGTGCAGCTTACAAAAAAAGGAGTCAAAAATGCATTGTGACTTCAGTGTTAAATTGAAAATGGTCATTGGACTTAGCCAGCATAAACTTATTCTCTATCCTATTTTAAGCACGCCTTCTTTGTATCTTATAAATTTCCTCTTTCTCATTTTCTTGGATTAATTAAAGGAATGTGATTAAAGATGAACTTTACGGACAAAAATTGAGGTTTTCTTTTGTTCTTCTGTTTCTTTTCTTTCTAATTGCTGATATTTTTGTTTAGAGTCTCACAGATTTATAGAGCTCAAAGATATTTTAAAGTCTTAGCCTATTCCTCCTCTAAAAACACCCAAGCCATATGAGAACCAGTCCGGATCATGCGACAATTTGCCAAGACATCAGTTAGAGGGAACATAATCCTCTGGTTCTGTTTTTTACTTTGACTAAATAAAATATGAAGACTATAAACAATACATAAAACTCACCCAGATAAACTAGAAAAATTGTTTTATTCAATGTCGGGTGTTGTTGTTTTTTTAAATAATTCCTTTTACAACTCCAAGTTATTAAATGATGATTATAAAGTGTTACAGGATTAAATATGTTTAGCATCTTAATGAAGAAGATGGGTTCCATTATCCTCCTAAGGGCTTAGAAAGAAATGATATTGATTTGCTTGAGTTCTCATGTATGTTATCACTTATAGGTATCCTCCTTTAAAAAAAAATTCACTTTCACCATTTAAATCTGAAATTCACCACTTGTCTATTTGTCATTGAAATAGCTCCCAACTGTTAGTCACCTATATTTTCAATCTACTCCTTTTCAACTTTATCTCCTCAATTTACCCATTTTTTTTAGTTGCTTCCCTTTGCTCATTGCCTTTCAGTGACTCCCCATTATTGAGGGAATAAAACTCAAAAGGTTTAAATCAAGCAACAAAGTTCTTGTAAAAACTGGCCTGAACCTACCTTCCCAACCAGTATTCACAACATTCCCTTATACAAACCCTGATGGCTACATCTCTGGTCTTCAAGTGTCACAAACACATGTACATATCCCCACTTTGCATCTATAATCAAATAATTTTCTCTCTTTTCTGGAATGTTCTTCTATCTTTTTTCCCTGTCTACCTCTTTCAAAGTTAACACCAGGTCCTCCACTTTCTGTGACATTTTACTAATCACTTTTCTCCATGAATAAGAACTTTTGTGAAATATGTTGGTTTTGTCATGCATTAAGCACTACCAAATACTGTGTGTCCATCCATCCATCCCTCTATCCATTCATACAACCATTTATATAATGAACATGTGTTAAGAATCTATTATTACTAAATATTAATCCAGGTAATAAATAAGCAAATTCCCTGCTCTTATGAAGTTTATTTCTATGCTGGAGAGACAGAAAGTTAACAAGTGTGTGTGTGTGTGTGTGTGTGTGTGTGTGTGTGTATGTGTGTGTATTTCAGATGATAATAAGCACTATGAAAAATAAAGCAGAGAAAGAGCATAAGTAAAAGGGATAATGTAGGTATCTAAGCTATTTTACAAATGATGATTAGGAAAGACTCCTCCATTGAGGCAATATTTGATAATGAATGTATTCTAGGCAAAGTAGCTTTGACCTACAGTAAAAAGTATCTGCCTATTTCCCCTGAGAGAGAATATCATATGCAAATCTCCAGCAAGATATTCTGTTGACTAGGAATTCTACAGAATTATTTCACTAAAATATGTATCTATCAGATTTCTATAAGGGAAACTTGCTCCTATTTCTCCAAATAAAGTAACAGATCTAGTGGAATTTCACCTGAGTGGGGGTCACAGACCTGGGATGCTAGAACACTGGATCAGAGGGTCTCCTGGGATTGCTGTAAAGGTAGTCTTAACCTATAGGGATTTAGTTTGGGGCAAACGGGCAAGTTCTTGGTCTCCCTCTGAATACCATGTATGAGAAATCTATGTCAGTTTAAGAGCCCAAGACAATCCAAATGCATGAAGTTTCCTACCTTCAGGTAAAGGCCAGGTAACAATACCTAAATACCCTTGGGCCATTGCTCTTAACTGAGAATAAGGGGAGGGTGACATGTTTTGAACATTATTTGTCTGAAATTTCCTTCTCATTGTGATGAAAAGAAATCAAGGTGCTCTCTGGCCGGCAGGTGGAAGAATCCTAATTTTAGCAGATCCTAAAATCCCAATACATTAATATGTAACCGTTGAGTGAAAATGAGACATTCCATCACCTTCCTACTGCTTTAACATCAGAAAGGAATTAAGATATGCAAAGATGTTCAGCCCAATTTATGATTAAGAAAAAAAGCATGAAAACTAAGGCATAGAGCTAATCAATGCCACGGTTTCAAGCTACTCTTGTAGCTTATATTGGTTCTAAATTCAGTACTTTTTATTTGGCCATTGTACAAAGGTGCTAAGATGAGAAATATTTACTTTTATATTTAAAATCAGTCTTTTATTTTTCTAGTATAAAATGTTTTTGCAAGTCTTTATTGGAAGTAAATCTAAAATAACTTAATTTAACCTTCAGAAGTAATTCTCTGTATAATACTTCATGAAACTTGAGACCACTTTCTATTGGATCAAGATGTTTAAAAACTAACAGTTTCCAAAATCACATCATTAGAAGTCATTGAAATGAGAGTCTGAAGCAATTTGAGAGAATTTCTTGAAATCAGAGGCTTTTTTTTGGTATCTCTTATATTTTTTCTGGTTTCTTTCATTTTAATATTGAGTCACCAGCCTTGCTCACATCCGGAATTAATTTCTTTTCATCTCTCTTGCCTGTTGAAGTTATCTGTATAATTGTTAGTACGTCATTACTCCGTCTTCATTTCTCAGATGACTAAACTGAGGGTGAATGACTCGGTTTGGGACCAAGTTGTTAGCCTGGGTATACTTTGAGCTCTCAGTTGGAAAAGCACTACCGATGTAAGACATTGTAATTACAATTTATAGCCCCTGGTTCTGTAGCATGTTGCTTAGCTACTAATTCACCTTCCTTGTACTCTGATCTATACTTCCCCTCTTAAGCTATTTCTCTTCTTACAAAAGCTATGGATACACCTCACTGTTACTCTTGTCTTCCCTATGTATGAAAATGAATAATGTTGATCCCAACTTTCTTTCCTAAGAAGGTGAAGATTCCATGGAGAAAAGTGTCAAATCATTGTTGGAACCCTTTATTTTCAGAACTACATGTCTGCTGCATCTTTAATATTTGTGCAGTGCTATAAAATGTTCCCCATAAAATGATGCATGTACAGGCTTGGGCTCATTCTTGTGAGGAAAGCTCTAAATTAAATGATTCTAAGTGCTTTTAGAACATGCCCATAACACATTGACCATCTGTCTTCTAGATTGCATTTTCTAGTAACTGACTCATAAGAAGAAATTCATCTCAATTTCAGCAATATGTGTAAATAACATTTGATAATATTTTTATTTCTGAAAAGTGTTCAATATAAAATATGTTATGGCCTTTTCTATTTTCCCTTATAGTCTGAATGATTAATCCAAAAATGAGAAAATTTTATGTAATCGACTTTGTGTTGAATAGGAAACAGACTAGCCCTGTCATTTGGAAAAAAAAAAAAACAACTCTAATCTAAATGGGGAAATAAGATTTAAAGATATTTTATAAAAATGTATGCCACGATATTATTAAGTAAATAATAGAATGAATCAGATCCTCAGTGGTGTGGAGCAATCAAGATTAGGAATGGGTTCTATGAGGTCAGGCTAATCTGGTAAGGCTTCAGAAAGTAGGGAAATATAAAAGTTGATGTGAAGGAGACATAAGATAAGGAATGGCAGAAAGTAATGACAGTAGAAAGCTGATTTTTACACAGCAGAACAATACAGAAATAAATCAAGAATGGTAAAGAGATAAGCTATGTCACTTGAAGGTCGTATACCAGGATGATAAATGAGATGAGGTCAACAAATGGAGAAGATTAGCTATCAGGAAGATCAAAGAATTTGGATTTAATTAATTAAAAAGGTAAAGGTCAAAGTAAACTAATAGGAAAATGTAGGCATTATGACATTGCAAAAGTGGATGTTATTTTTGCATGGGTATTTTAAGTGGCATCTAGTATGGGGTAATGGAAAATGTTTTCTATTCATTTTAGTGATCTGTAGATATGGAGGGTTTCTAGGATACGATGAGCATAAGATACAGACTTCAGCATTTTATAAGGCAGTAATACAAATAAACACAGAATTACTACCAAATAATTTAAGAAAAGACAATGAATTGAATTCTATCTTACACCTTAATTAAATTTACTATATTTGGTCTATATTCATTAGTTTTACAGTAATACTTGGGGGGAGAGTTTTCTGCAGTTAAGTGCATCCAGTAGTACCATAAAGAATAAACAAATAGAAATACAAAACTTGAAAATTTTTGTTGATAGTCATAAAGATAAATTACTGGCCACTATTTAGTTTACTACTATGGCATAGGACATTGCTATTTACCATTGACCACATCTACTGCCCTATGTTCCCCAACTTCCCACATAATTAGGTTAGGGTTACATGACTAGTTCTAGCCAATCGGTTGTAAAAAGGGATGGATCATCTGTGCCCCTCCTAGGTCAAGATAGTTAAGAGTGTGTGTGCTCTTTGTATTCTTCCTTACCCCTCGCTATGGCAACCTTAGCAGTCACATGCTGAGATGGGACATAACAAGATGAAGAAAGAGTGGATCTCCAAATTACTAGTTGGAAGAAAGCCCCCCCCAAACTTCATAGGAGGTAAGCTCTTCTGCTAAACCAAGAGTTGCACTCTATGACCCACTGGTGAAATCTGGGCTGCAGCCTCCTTTTACATATCTTGCAAGCTAAGAATGTTTTTGCTTTTGTTTTTTTACATTTTGAAATGGTTGGGTAAAAAAAAGCAAAAGAAGAATAATATATTGTAATCCATGCAATTCAACTTCAATGTCCATAATGTTTTATTGGCACACAGATGCTCTCATTTGTTTATAAATGGGGTATGGCTGCTTTTGTGCTACACCAAGAGTTGAGCATTTGTGACAAAGACCATCTGGCCCACAAACTCCAAGATGTTTACTATCTGGCCCTTTATCAACACCTTTTGGTGTCAATGCTCCGCACATCCTAGGCACCCATGAGATGAATCCCTAACATCATGTTTTTTCTAGCTGATTCCTGGCTTTCCCCCCAACTATAGCTGATTACATGAAAGTTAAAAAAATGACCCAAACTGAATAAAATGATCTCTTCCAGGATATTGGAGTAAAATTTAGAATTAAGGAGATTAGGAAAGATAGATGCCAGGTATTTCTAATTGCTGGAAGTGAGCACAAGGGAACCTGAGAGCTAAGTTCACCTGTTGTCTAACACGTGTTTGGAGATGCAGGGATGAGAGGCAGGGGATCCCAAGAAGGAGAAGGACAGAGAAGTACCCTTGGCCCCTTACTAGCTCTCCTGTTCCAAGGGTTCCATTCTTCCTTTTCTCGTGTTCCATGAACTATCCCTTTGTCTTTATTTTTTTTAAACTCTTTAATTTATTAAAATATTTATCTGTTTGGGCTAGTATGAGTGAATTTTTTTTTCTTGAGAATGGAAAAAACATTCATTCAGGCACTGACCTCAAGAAACCTTTAATTAAGATTTCCAGAAAGACTTCATCAATATTTAACAGGGAAAGCTCTAGCAAAAGAGGCAATCTGTCATAGAGACAGCAATAATATCCTAGAGATATCCTAGAGCCCTTCTGCAAAGTTTCTAATACATTCCTATAAGGTTTAATATAATTCTTATAAGTAAGTTTTTTCCTCTTATAGTTTGGTTAACTACAGATATTTCTTATATGAAATGAACTAGCTGTTTGATCCCAAATGCGTTACTGTTGTATGACTTTAGAGTAAACATGTAAAGTTTTACGAGTCAGTTTCATTCTTAATTAAATGAGGAGCAATGCTCCATAAGTCTCCATTTCTTATTTGAAGTCAGTGGATGAAACTCAAAGTCCTAAAATCCCCTGAAAATTATAAGCAAAATGATATCTATATACATATACATATATATTTATATACACGTGTGTATAAAAATATATATAATAGATACACAGTTTCATTTTTTTTCTATAGGAGGTCAACACCTTTCATCAGATCTGGAAAGGAGACCATGATGCAAAACAAAGGAACATTAACTTAAAGAATTATTATCAAGATCAATGAAAAATATATGAAGTTATTAACATATATAGAACATAGTACACACATAATACATAGAACATACGTAGTAGATAAATGTTTGCTTACTTCTCTTTCTTCTTTCTCATTTATTCAAACCTGTCACCTATTTGGGCCTTATTCCCCCAATTATGTCACAATTGTCTGGAGGACAGAGACTACCTTTTAATTCCTTATATGGCTTCCACTGAATTAAGTACAGTAGGAAACTGCTCCAGATTGAATATTTGTATCTCCCCCATACTCCTATGTTGAAACTTAATCCCCAGTGTGGTGGTATTTGGGGGCGGGGGGCTTGGGAGGTGATTAGATGATGAGGATGGAACCTGAATGGAATTCATACCCTGTCAAAGAGGCACCAGGGAGCATCCTCGCCCTTCTGATATGGGAGGATGAGTGGAAAAGACAGAAATCTAGGAACCAGGAAGTGGCCCTGACCAGACACCAAAATCTGCCAGCATCTTAACCTTGGGCATCTTTTGTTTGTTTGCTTTTTAAGTTTTATTATGCATTCTTAAACAAGTAGCACATTCAACGGAACAAAATTCAAGAGGTGCACTGTAGTCTATCACTGAAATTTGCTAAGATAGTAGAACTTAAATTCTCTCCCCCTACAAAAAAGAAAAAACAAAAGATAAATATGTAAAGTGATGGATGTGTTAATTACCTAGATCTTGGACTTGCCAGCCACTAGACCTGCGAGAAATGTTTGTCATATATAAGCCACCCAGTTTATGGTCTTGGTGATAGCAGCCTGAATGCACTATTATTTATTGAATAGATTGTCAAAAACGTGATGGATGTGTGTGAAAGAGAGAGTGTGTGTGTGTGTGTGTGTGTGTGTGTGTGTGTGTGTAAAGGATTATTTTCAGTATCACATGGTTCTCTTCCTTTATATCATTTTTTCTCTTGCAGCTTTGAAAACGTGGAATACAATGCCCCCTGAAGACTGGAACCACAATCCCTTACTGGGTCCTTCTGTCCTTCACTTGCCTTATAATATTTCAAAAACACTTGCATTTTAGGAGTAATAAGAATCTCCTTACCCAAATAATCCCATTACCCACTTTTCCCCTAAACTATAAAACTTCTCTGGAAATGTAGAAATAAAAGTTTCAGCAGCTAGATCTCTTTCGATTTGAAATCTGTGATTGTATTCCCCTTTAGAAAACTCCAGGGATCTTCCTATGGAGTTATTTCCCTCAGAAATGCTGATGCTGCCCTGTGGTTGCAAAACTCCCTTGCCCCTCCGCTGTCACTGACCTGCTTCCTTCCCAGCTCACTTAGACTTCTCCAGCTACCACATCCCTATTGGTTGCTATGCAACCAGTCCTGGGAGACAGTCATTCTGTGCTTTCTCTCAGATGAATGATCAGTCCACCGTTCCAACTATGTTTCCAACAATTCCAACTCTGGCTCTAATCTGGGGTTTTGACAAACTATAACAGTACACAAGACTTAAGATCTTTTACTTTTTATTTATATCTGATTTCTTCTCTAAAAAGCCTTCTTTTTTGATGTCTCTCATGATTTTCCTTCTTTCTCATTAAACATTGACATAAGTGTCACTGCCAACCAGTCAAGACTTCTCGAATTTACACTCTATCACTGTGGAATGTCCATTTTTTTTACTTGGTTATTGAACTGTAAATTATATGATAAACATTAAAACAGTTACATGGAAGAATCACACATAACTTATTAACTTTTAGATTTTACATCATATTCCGGAATTTTTCTAGGCTTAGAATCAAAATGTCAGTGACAAAGTTTCATTTGTGAGTTAAGTCTTTATCCTCTAAAGATTTATAAAACTAGCTACAAAATGCATATGGTCACTTGAGAGACTATTAAACAATTGAATATATTAAAAGATAAGATTATTTTAGTCCCCTCCAAATTAATTAACATTAAAACCTAATTAAGGTAATAAAATTATTTATTTTAAAATCTGGTACTTTTCTGAATATGTGAAAATAAATCCCATGTTATTAAAAAGAAATCTGAAAAAGTTTAAAGGAGAAAGTTTTGATTGTCTTAAATTATATTTTAGATTATTGTATGTTAGCCCTAAATCAAATAATAAAGGGATATTACTTCTAGCCTACCAAATTGCCAAATCTTTCTGCAAGGGAAATAACTAATGTTGATAGGAGACAGTGAGGTGGTTGTTTTGTATATTTTGAAGCTTGTAAATTGCTGGAGCCTTTCAGGGGACAATTATTTTAATGACATGAGTTTGAAATTATACCTTCATTTTACTTTCCAACTTCTTGACCCAACAAATTCATTTCTACATATCCAACCTAGGAAATACTTGACACTGAGGCAAGGAATTAAGTTCAAGGGTGTTCATCACAAAGTTATGAAAACAAAGGTTATAATTATGAAATATATCTCCTCAGCGAGTTTCCCTCTCTTCATGCCTCTGCTCCCACCATTCCTCCAGGGTGCACATGATCCATGCCTTCTAGAGGGTTTTTTTTTTTTTTTTCAGATTATTTGAATTTTGAGGAAAAAAAAAGTACAGCACACAGTGATGAATGATAATTGGAGAGAGTCTTGTGATGGCCACTGAGCTCTTTCTACTGTGATTCCTTCAGCTGCCCTGGTTCCTGTCTTTCCTAGACTTGAACACTTAGTTCTTTGTTCTTTTTGCAATTTTCCTGGTGAGCTACTTACTAGTCTTCCTCTTACTTATTTATTGTGGTATGAATTCAATAGACTCAAATTCTTTGGCTTAGACTCAAATTCTTTGGCTTAAAAAAGAATCTTCATTGATACAGATATCAGGACTGTAATACGTACTATAAGTACATTCGCTTGAGGGATTATGGCATATTTGGGATGGGCTAGAGAATCAAAATGGGGCTAATGACAGAAAAATTTGGCTATACTGCAGGAAAGGAAAATGGCACCCTTAAGTGAGCAGTGGATAAATAACACATCATGTGATCTACCGTCATTTAAGACCATTTATCAGCCCAGCAGGGAGCTCTGGGAAGGTTAACCATTATCATAGTGATGAGGAACGTCAAAACTGGGGTGGGGAAGGGGGGATAAGACAAAACAAGGTGGTCTAATCTCAAAGTTCAAAATTCTTCAATGTGGCAGACAATAAAACTCAGAAATACTGTGTGCCCTGGTGTGAGAACTTTGTTTGTCACTGCTTTGGCCATGACATTGAAAGTAGGTTTAGATTTTATTTTAGAGAATGATCTCTAATTCAGAGGCTACCAAAAGGACAACCTTGCAGATCTCTCACCTCAAGATTAGGAGATGATGCAGAACGGCTGGGATCCCAGCAACTAAAATGAAGATAGCTGGGAGTCTCTAAAGACTTGGGAAATGCTGAGTTTCCAGATTCTGAAGTACTGCCCAGTGCTCTTTTTAAAATTGAGATACAATTCACATATAAAACTCACCACTTACAATTCAGTGGGTTTTAGCATATTCACAAGGTTGTTCAACCATGGCCACTATTAAATTCCAGAATATTTTCATCCCCTCAGAGAAACTCCAAATTCATTAGCAGTCACTCCCCATTACCTTCCCCCCCAAGCCCTGGGAACCATTAATCTACTTTCTTCCTTTATGGATTTGCCTATTCTGGAGATTTTCTATACATCGAATCATACAGTACGTGTTCTTTTCCTTCTGGATTCCTTCCCCTCGCGTAACATTTTCAAAGTTCATCCATGTTGTGGCATGTATTACTACTCAATTCCTTTTTACGGCTGAATGACATTCCATTACAAGTCTATACCACTTCTGTTTATCCATCATCAGTTGCTGGACATTTCGGTGGTCTCCACTTTTTGGCTCCTATGAATAATGCTGCTATGAAAATTCTTGTACACGTTTTTGCCTATGTGTGTTTTTAATTCTTTTGTGTATATACCTGAGAGTAGAACTCCTGGGCCATGTGGTAATTCTATGTTTAACTTTTTGAGAAAGTGACAAACTGTTTTCCACAGCAATTGTACCATTTTATGAACCTACCAGCAAAGTATAGGAGTTCCGATTTTTCCACTTCCCTGCCTACAATTTTTATTTTATGATTTTAAAAATTGCTGTTATAATCATCCTAGGGAGTATAGAGAGACATCTTTCTATGGTTTCAAGTCTCATTTCTCTAATGGCCTTTGAACCATGTCCAGGGATCAAACTGAATGTGCTCTCAATGGGGAAATACAAACTGGCATAGAAAAGAAAGGAAGAAAGCAAGCAAGCAAGAAACAGAAAAACCCTCAGAAAGACATTACAGAAATTTGCAACAGTCATTGTCAAACATATGGGGAAATGATCTGATAATTGGTGAGCCTGTGTGGTAAGTATGTGAGGGTTCACAATCTGTTGCTTTTGAATGTATTTGAATTTTTTCATAATAAAATGTTAAAAACATTTATTTGTTATTATTTTAATTTTTTTCAAGCTGAAGTAAATCTATGGGAATAGAATTGGTTGTGTCTAAGAAAAAATCTTTCTTAAAGGATAGAGACTTGCTTCTCTTCAAGGACTCAGCTCTTAAAATTAAGGCAAGAGGCTGAGGATCTCCAGTATTGCAGTTCTAGTCGAGCCAGGGTTCAGCAAACCTCAATTTTTTTGGCTATAAAATTCAGATTGTACCCTCTGTCATTGTTTCTAAATCAGGGCACTACTGACATTTTGGGCAAGCCAAATGGGTATGGGACAGAGGCGCCATTCCTGCCATCATGGCCGCTTTATTCATGATTCCAGTCAGCAAGCCCTGAAGTGGCAAAGGAAGGATGCTCTACAAAGTGGATCCTTCTTCCTGCCTGATTTTAAAAATCCTTTGTTGCACTAGAAACCTTTTAGGAGTATTCTCAGGGGACACAACTCTTCTCAGGCTCTGAGCCCATTCTGAGAGTTCCAGCTACATCCCTGTTCTTCAAATTTCCCATGTCACCTCTGGATTTGGTATCCAGACATGACTTTGAAGAAGAGGTGAATGTGTTTCAGGTTTTATGTGGCATGGCACTCTTATGTTAGGCTGCGGTAGCTCTGGTGAGCAGGGAGGGTTACGTAAAACTGAAGGATGAAAAGACAAACTATAAAGTGGAAGACAACATTTGCAAACCACAAATCCAACTAAGGACTGGTATCTAAAATATAAGAAATCTCAAAACTCACAGTAAAACAAAAAACAAAACAAAATCCAATTAGAAAATGGACAAAAGACACAAACAGGTATTTCATCAAGGAAGCTGTGTAGGTAGCATATGAAAAGATGTTCAACTATCACTAGCTGTTAGGGAAATGGAATTAAAACTATAATGTGATACTAGTATATATCTAGAATAACTAAAATTTAAAAAAAAAGTAATAATACCAAATGCTGGCAAAGATGCAGAGAAACTAGATCTCTCGTATACTGTAGGTAGGAACTAAAAATGGTACACTCTTGAAAACAGTTTAGAAAGTATCATAAAGCTAAACATACCATATGACCAAGAAATTGCACTCCTGAGCATTAATTCCAGAGAAATGAAAATTTATGTTCACACAAAAACCTGTATGTGAATTTTGTGGCAGCTTTATTTGTAATAATAAAATACCAGAATCTGACCAAATGTTCTTCAACAAGTGAGTAGTGAGATCAACTGTGGTACGTACATATCTCAGAAAGCAACTCAACAATAAAAAAAAAATAAAAAAACTGTTTTATACACTGAGCACTTTGTATGAACATCCAGGGATTTATGTAGGATAAAAATGCCAATCCCTACAGGTTACATACTGTATGATCCCATTTATATAATATCTGAGAAATGAAAAACTGTAGAAATGCAGGATAGGCTTGACACCCTGAGGGGGCTGCTGAGAAGGGAGCTAGAGGGAGGGGGGTATAATTATAAAGGGAAATACAAGGGATCCTGTAACTTTGACTCAGTTCAGTAACTCAAGAGTGGCAGTAGACATACAAATTCATGCATGTGGTAAAACTATGTTGAACTGAACACACACACACACACGCACACAAATAGACACAAAATGGGAAATCTGAACAAGGTTGGTGGATTGTATCAATATCAATATCTTGCTTGTAATATTATAATTTTGCAAAATGGTCTATTGGAGAAAACAGTGCAAAGTATATGTATATCTTTCTTATTTCTTATACTTGCATGTGAATCTATAATCCTCCCAATAAAAATTCTAATTTAAAAACTTAATTGAAAAATTCACAGTTACAGAAAAGACATTATGGAAATTCTTATTAAAAAGAGTTTTACCCTCATAAGAGGATTGTCACAGGAATCCTTCAACTAAACATATATTTTTCCTATAGTAAATTCACAAGAAGAAAAAAATGGATTCTATATCCAACAGCAAGCAGGAGAACGTTTGCAAGGTAAATCAGATGAGAAGCATGAGCTCACAGTGGCCCTTGGAATCTCTCCAGGTTGTTATCTGTCCTGTCAGTGGGCTCCTTTCATAATGTCCCATTTCCTTCCAGAGTGTCACTTCCTCTGCTACTCAAGGACTGGAATCGCTGAGTAGGAAATGATATCTTTTTTTCTCCAGTCAAACATCTTTCCCCTGGATTCATACTTCTGAAATTACAAATGTGATCATTTTGCAAAAATTTGTTCAACATTTCATAACTGCTCATCTTTGTAAGTAAAACATGCTGTTTTTGGTTTGTTTTTAAGATGAGATCAGAAGTGCAGATGTTAATGGCAAGGCTTATATTTAGATGGTATAGAAAACTTATTGTTGGAGACTTTGGGTATATTTCTAGGGCGCTTTGGGCCCTCCCCCACCTGCCCAAAATAAAAGGTGCAAATCTTCTTATCAGTGCATTTCTGAACCCACAGACATCTGTGCTAAGCACCCAAGAACATGACCGAACTAAAGCGCCACAGAGACATCTACTGGTTGGCTTCTTTCCTCCTGGTCTGGCTTTTAAAAGATGATGTGTCACAAGCAATTGTCAGTCACCAGCACCACTCCGCATTGCATAGAAGCACTGTATGTACGGCTGTGCTGAAAATTATATTGCCCCATATCCTGAGACAATTAATTGGAAGTCTGGAGGGAACGATGGGCTCCGAGTACAATCTTCTCATCACGTGCGCTCCACTGGCTTTTACAGGGCCTCTGATGGCCAAGATGGCAAGGAGCCAACCCAGTTAAATCCAGCGAGCGAGGCAGAGGGTGGGCACCAAGAGGGCACTCCACAAATGTGACCCAGCTGGAAAAATAAGTACATGCCACTCTCACCTGCTCACAGATTACTTCCTAGGCAGTGATTAGGAAACTAGATAAGGATTAGAAAAACTTGTTTGAGACATTTTCTCACAATGACATCAGAAGCTCAGAACCTGAGGTCTATTTTTAAGAGGAAAGACCAGTAAACATGTCAGTGGGTCTATCAAGCTGTGTGCCCCGGAAGGCCCTGACCACTTGGACAAGAAAGGACAGAAGCTTCGATGTCTCTGCTCGTGATACGCTAACATTTTGTAAACCTACTTTTCCTTTTCTAGAATTTTTCCACGGTTGTTCTGGACCTCTATTTTTTATGGTCATCTTTGGAGGCCTGGTTGTTTTTGGTCCTACTATCGAGAATATTTTACCTCAAATACAATCATGGGGAGCAATGTCACAAGCTGAGCTATATGATATTTGATTGAATTTTGATTATAGAATGAACTTGGCACGTATGAGGTGACCCAGGGGTCTTAAGTCACAACAGACCTAGATGTCTGACACAAAGAGTTATGATTAATCTCCGTGGCTGTCCTCCCTTGCTTTCCTGCATGAGGAAAAAGCACAAGTTTATGCTAGAAACAAAGACAAAAAGATTACCTGTCTAGCAGATTTCATATAAAATGTATCTCCATTAGTATCTAAGAGAACTATATTGATATCGATTTGCAGAAGAGAAATAAAGAGGCACATTTCCTTTGGTTTATTATAATTGATTTGGGGCTTGATCATAGTGCCATAAGCATTAGCTATGAGAGAGGATCCCTATTGTTTTTACTGATTATGAAAGCAGTGCGTGCTCATTGTAAAAACTCAAACCCCTCATTATCCCTTCATGTTCCACAAAAAACCCAAGAGTTTGCTGTAAATTCTTTTGGTGTCTATATGCACATACAAATATGCCCATATACACACAAGAGTAAATATGAAAACATACCATAGTACTCTTTATCACCTATTTGCTACTTCCTTTTTTAAATTGATTGTTTCATATATTTTCCCCTCATAATACAAATATATCTACTTCGTCCCTTTAAAATGCATTTCTATATTTACCCAGATATTAGGGCTTCCCTAATATCCCCTTTGAGAGGACAGTATTCTTTGACCCATGGTGGTAATCAGAGGGCTTGATTTTCCTGTTGAGTGTCTTTCCCCACTTCTCCTAGCTCAGCTCTTGTTATTTGTTTTCTTTTATAAATTTTCCTCTTATCCAGCAAGTCAATGGCCAATCCTCTTCTCATAATGCCACGGACCGTTCTCCTCCTTGTCTTACAGAGTCACTCAGCAAATAGCACATAAAGCACCTCCTATATTTCAAGCATTATATAGACATGAGTCAGCAAAATAAACATGAGCTCTGCCCTCTGGAAGCTTATAATGGTACATATATATTTCTTGATTAAAAGAATGTATGAAGAAATCAGGAAACAATGAAACCTCGAAGGAATAAGGCACTTGCTCAGAGTAACTCAGCTAGTAAGTGGCAGAGCTGTCATTGGAACCACTCTTACAATCCACTGATTTAATACTCATCCCCTTTGGAAAAAAACTCAAAGGGAGAGTTGTTTCTTTCTGATTTTCCTGAATACCTCAAATCTGAATTTTCTTTCCACAACCCCATGGGCTTTGCCCATATGTTCAGTAAGGCCATTCAAGTCTCCCAGAATAGCTGGAAAGAAGAGAAATACAGTGGGAAAGGGGAAGGTCTATGTCTTTATGTCCAATGTGCAAGGATAGTAGTAGAGCCGTCTGATGTTTTATTTTTAATATAAAAATTTTCTTTTATATATGTGTGTTCCTTTAAGAATGCAGGTTCCTTTTCATAGTGGGCTACTTATACCAAACACATGTAACTCTTTTATTTAAAAAAAAAACATTAATTTGAGAAACAATTGCCTAAACCTATTTTTAAAATCTCACTTTTCTTGTAGTTTCTATGTATTTAATTATTAGTGAAGTCAAATGACTTCCTCCCTGCTTATAGGCATTACCTGTAGTTTACTTCTATGACAAGCACAGTCATGGCCTTCGTCCATCTCTCTTTTTGTGAATCTGGAAGTACATTACTAATTTGTAAGTACGCGGTAAATGTAAAGAATATTTTTTTAAAGATTTATTTATTTATTTGAGAGAGAGAGAGAGAGACAGAGAATGAGCAGGGGGAGGGGTAGAGGCAGAGGGAGAGAGAGAATCCACAAGCAGACTCCCCGCTAAGCATGGAGCCCAACCCAGGGCTCCACCCCACGACACTGAGATCATGACCGAGCTGAAAGCAAGAGTCAGGCACCTAACCGACTGAACCACCCAGATGCCCTTATAAACAATATTTTTAAAATTGCCCTATATGTTGAAAAAAACTTTTTCCTGTTTGTTGTTGACTTTCATTTATTGTGCCTTTTCTGTGTAGAAATTTAAGGACTGTCATGCGGTGCTATTTGCCAATATTTATCTTGATAGCTTCTGAGTTTTGATATGGGATATACAGTACATCTATATAAATATAAATTTAATTTTGTCTCTAATTTTTAGTGAAGAAAGATGACATAACGGCGTATTTTTACACCCTAGTGATTACAGTCCTTTGAAACTGCTCAGCAAATTTCACTTTAATTCTTTCCTTAAATTCATACAGAGTTGAATTTGGGGCACAGCCTTATATCTAAAGAATATAAGAAGAACTTTTTAGAGGTCTAGTACACAGTATGATGACTATAATTAATAACACTGAATTGTATACTTGAAATTCGTTAAGAGATTGGATCTTAAGTGCTCTCAACACACACACACACAATATAGTAACTATGGGAAATGATGGATATTAATTACCTTGATTGTGATCATAATTTCACAGTGTATGCGTATACCGAATCATCACGCTGTACACCTTAAATATTTACAACTTTTATTTGTCAATTATACCCCAATAAAGCGGGGGGCATAATCCTATGTCCAAAGAAAAAATCAGCAAAAGCTAAAAGAAAACAAGGTAATTGTAGAAATAAACAGAAAACGTAAGAGATGCTATTCTCTCCTACTTTCTCGGAGGGCCTTTAGCCATTTTAATGGCTGATTTAGTGCACAATTGATTGGATTAAGCATGCAGTCATCCAAATTAGACTTCCAGTAATCCGACTGACCATGTGAGACCCCGTGCGACAGAGGTCCCTCAGGCTGATGCGAAGGACGCAGAAAGGAGAAGAGAGGCTGTGCACTAGCAACAGTCTTTCCTGGGACAAAACAAGCCAACAAATATGGATGGTGAAGGCCCCTCAGGATGGACAGGGTCATGGAACAAGGATTTTGCTCAAAGCCCAATTCCACCCCTTGCTATCCAGGTGACTACAGACAAGTTCTTTAAATCCTTAAGCTTTAGCACCCTCCTCAGATGTAATGGGCAAATGAATCTCTCTTTTTCAGGGTTGTTTTGATCAAATTCATAGTAATGTCTATAATTCCTAGATTATAACCAAATGTGTAGCAAACCCTTGCAAGCCTCCTACATGACCTTCTCTTTCTTCTTTTCATGTTTCATAATCTCGAGGCCTCATGGTTTTCCTATCCATTCAAAAATTGTTTTTGAGTGCTTATTTCTGCACAACACACCATGCTATGGGCTATCAACCTAGTACACTATTGAATAAAACATGAGTTGTGCTCTTTAAAAAGCTTACAGATTAATTAGAGAGATAACGATAATCAAAGGCAATATTCATCAAGAAATCATTCTAGGCTAGATGCTTCATTACGTAAGTCTCACAGCTACCCTACAAGCTGTGTGCGCTCTGTATCCCCATTTTACAGAGGCATAAACAGAGTTAGGAAACATCCCAAATCACACAGCCTATAAGTGTTTGAACAAAGATTCAAACCCAGATGTCTATGAACTTAGAGCCCAGGTTTTTAACCAGGCTTAAGCACTATGTTATATGAAAAGTAATAATATAACTACAATGTGATAAGTGACATGAGGAATACAGATATATTTGCAGGGAAATTTACAGGAAGGGGTGGCCACCTTTGACTGAAGCATCAGGGAAGACCCTCTACAGAAGATATTGGAGGTATAACTTCAAAAGTCATAATGTATTAGTCTGTGCTGCACCAAGGTAATATTTTTCCTTTCTGCAGAAATGATTGTGGGGGCCTCGCCAATGACAAACCGACATAAGTAAAACACAGCCTTCAAGGTTAAGTACCCACTGCTGTGAAACAAATATTCCTGTCTGAGGCCGCCAAATGGCAAGCCTGGGAAGTGGAAACTCCCCACAGAAGAGCGAACACTATTTCATCCTTGACTAACCACTGGTGGGTTATGTGATCTGTGATCTCGCTCAGTGTGTCACGGGCTGTGCCTGTGCTGGGGGTGATGTGACAGCCCAGCAGCTGTGAGCAAATACAAGTGCTTCCCCTGGAACCATACAAATAATCTCTTTAAAACCAGGATTCCCTACCAAGCATGGAATTATAGGATCCATTCCAGTGGAAGGAGAAGAACAAAGATTTCTCTAATCAGTCATAGGCTAACGCTTTTTGCGAAAAATATGTATCACAAGATTTTTTTTTTATCAGCACCATTAAAAACAAAGCACTGTCAGGGCGCCTGAGTGGCTCAGTGGGTTAAGTATCCAACTCTTGATTTCAGCTCAAGTCATGATCTCAGGGTTATGAGATGGAGCTCTGAGTCGGGCTCTGAGCTCAGAGCAGAGTCTGCTTGAGGTTCTCTCTCTCCCCCTCCCTCTGCCCCTTCCCCCGGCTCGTGCGCTCTCTCTCATTAAAAAATAAAACAAGGAGGGCCCGTGATGTGATGAGCGCTCGGTGTTATACGCAACTGATGAATTACTGAACACTACATCTGAAACTAATGATATACTATATGTTGGCTAACTGAATTTAAATAAAAACAATAAAAAATAAAAATAAAAACACAGTGCATTGTGGGTTGTTTTTTTAAAATGTAATACATTTCAAAGAGTAGGTCCTATCAAGCAACTGATAATCAGTCCTATTTCTGCCAATTCCAGTCCTATTCCTGCCCCTCTGTGAGCTGTAAATTTTTAGTATCAGCCAGGGACCATGCCAGGATATCCCTGGCCTCTGATTTTTCTTTTTCTACTCCTGGTCATGTACTGTGGACATCTCAGTTAGATTTGCTAAAGATGGACCCTTAAAAGGGTCCAAGGTGGAAAATAGGTAAAATTCTCTAATTGCCTGCCCTCCCACTCCTGAGGCCCTTAACCTTGCTGATTTGAAGCAGACATTTGTTGCCCTAACATCTGACCTCCTTGAAGGCCACACATCCATGCCTTGCTCAGCCCTGCATCATTTTCTTTTTTTTTTTTTTTTGACTCTCTTAATATGGCTTTGGATTCCCATGCTACTTCTGCACTTTTTCTTAAAGCCCAGATTTCGCACTCCCGCTTCTGTTTGTCCCCTCAGCTAGCCCTAGTAGGACAGCCATGAATGGAGAAGCCAGCTCATCTGTGTTGAAATCAAAGTTGACTTCAGCGCAAATAATATTATTTTCAACTTACATGTTTATAACTTCTGTGTTTGGCATACAGTACATATATAACGGGCATCATTTTGCAAATACAGACACAGTTGAGTAAGAAATATCTTACTATCTTATTTAATTTGCATAGAGTCAAATAAAACAAAACAATAACATTTTATCCTAAGTCCTTTTAGCACTTGGCTGCTGGAGAATTTAATCACATCACCCATGGTCTTCCTTGCCTTTTTGCCTCTTTCTGCAGCCAAAATCTGAAGAAAATTAGTGAGAAAAGCTCTTATTTGTGGTTTAAACAAAATAACTTGAGCATGAGAAGGTATATCGTAATATACGGAAGAAAAAATTTCCAAGACCAGCTTCTTAGCCAGGTTGATAACCATGGACACTAAGTCCCATTTCGGGGTTAGAACACAGAGCAGAAGTTAAGAGGGTCCTAGATGTCAAGGGCAGATATCCAAACAGCATCCTGGAGGTCTTGCAAGGTAGACCTGGGTATTTTTGGAGAAGCAGATTACTGAGACCAACATCCAGAGATCCTGATTCTGTGGGTCTGAGGCTTCATCCAAGAATCAGCATTATTAGTGTGCATTTTAGGTGATTTGTCCGTGGGCTATGGAATGAGAAATGCAGTTTTAGGGCTAGGGACTAATCTAGAAAGCTGCGCCCTAGAGGATCGATCACAAGTGGGCTGCGAGAAGAGTCGGAGCTAGACACAGAAGAAGACCCTTAAACACAATAAAAAGAATTTAGACTACATGTGATGGGGGTCTGGATGAGGCTAGCAGCAGAAGTGTGTTTAAAACTTTGTTTTCGACTAACAAGATCTAGATCTTTCTAGCCGTCACTGTTCTGCTGTTGCTGTATTGCAAAATACACGGTAAGCCATTCAGTGTTGATGGGCAGGCCAGCTTCAAAGTGTCTCTACCACAGTTTAATTGTGTAAAACTGAGGGTTGCTGGAGGGGAGATGGGTGGGGGATGGGCTAGGTGGGTGATAGGGATTCAGGAGGGCATGTGTTGTGATGAGCACTGGGTGTTGTATGGAAGTGATGAATCACGAAATTCTATTCCTGAAATCAATATTATACTATATGTTAAACTAGAATTTAAATAAAAATTTGAAACCAAAAAGTGAAATTTTATATGTAAAAATCTCCTTTTATATAATTTTATTCCAAGTCATCATTGTTATTCAGCATGTTTCTTTAAAGAGAAAAGTAAAACATTATTTTTCCTCTCCTAAACTTTAAGCATTTTCTTTCTTTTTTGTACATAAAAATGATTTTTGATTCAGAACTAATTTTAGACTTAATGAAAAGTTGTAAAAAATAACACAGAGAAATTCCAGATATCCCTCACCCAGCTTGAAACAGAAAAAGGACATCAGTGGGGGTGCCTGGGTGGCACAGCAGTTAAGCGTCTGCCTTCAGCTCAGGGCGTGATCCCGACGTTATGGGATCGAGCCCCACATCAGGCTCCTCTGCTGTGAGCCTGCTTCTTCCTCTCCCACTCCCCCTGCTTGTGTTCCCTCTCTCGCTGGCTGTCTCTGTCGAATAAATAAATAAAATCTTTAAAAAAAAAAAAAAAAAGGACATCAGTGGACAAACTGGTGAAGTTCGAATAAGGTCTTCAGTTAAGAATATTGTGTTCATGTTAAATCCTGGCTTGTCACTTAGACACTTTTTTTTTCACTTGCATTTGCATGATAAATGTTTTTCCCTCTCGTCATTTTTAGTCTCTGGGTGTCTTTAAGTCTGAAATGAGTCTCTTGTAGGCAGTTTATCTTCTGTCAACTAATGTAAACAAAAGCTACTGAGAGGCTGTCAGGTAACTTGTGAACCTTGTCTCTTCCTTAACAGAAGCAAATGTCATTTCTGTGCATTAAGTTTATGCCTTAAGTATATGCATCCATTTTATCTTCCTGCCAGGTGTTGATGGAAAATTACAAGAAGCGTGACTCCTCAAATTACTTAGTTGTAAGATTATTAAAATAATCTCTATGATTATTGCCATTTAAAAATTGGGGGAAGGGGCGCCTGTATGGCTCAGTCAGTTCATTGTCTGATTCTCGATTTTGGCTCAGGTCATGATCTTAGGGTCACGAGATTGAGCCTTGCTTCGGGCTCCGCATGCATGGAATCTACCTGTCCCTCTCCCTCTGCTCCTCCCCTCACCTGTACACACTCTTTCTCTCAAATAAATAAATAAATAAAATCTCTTTTAAAAATTGGGGGAAAAGAGGCACAGAAAAGTTAAGTAACTTGCCTAAGATCACACATGGAGCAGAGAGTCATTCAAATTTGCTGTCTGGCCCCCGAGGCCCCAGTCTGCACTCCAGGACCATCATTTTATACTGCCTCTATATAAAAATCCATAAGATGCAGTAATGCCAATTGTAGAATTCTTCTAAGTCAAAAAAAAAAAAAAAGAAAAGAAAAGAAAAGAAAAGAAAAGAAAGAACTCTACTAAGACCACACTCTAATATCCCAGGGAGAAAAAGGACATCTGGGTCTTTCATTTGTATAACCGTGAGTCTCGCCCTCCACAATAGATTGAAAACACCAATAAACATTCTGTAAGTGAAGGAAAATTACAATATTTCTCCGGAGATGTATTGAAAAATTATAATATAGTTATGATAAAATCTCTAGTCTGAAATGTCAGGTCAGCAAATTTCTCATGAAAGTTCTATTACACTGAAAATCATAATCAATTACACTCCTATGCTTTAACATGATTTATTGGAGACAGCACCAAAGTAATCTCTTCAACACTGACAAGTATCAGTAGCTGTAGATATCACTGTATTGGTGTTACAAGTGGGGTGTCAGTCAAGGTTCTCAGCTTCAAGGAACAAAACCGACTCTTATGATCTTATGCAGAAATAAGATTCATTGGGAGCATAATATGGGAGCATAATAGCAACTCCCAGAATTAATGGGCGCCTGCCAAACCAGGCTGGCAAAATATAAGAGGCCAAGGAGCAGAAAGGACATCAACTTTTGGCAGGACCAGCCTGCACAGGCCCTCTTCTCTGGCAAATGTCTCCGGGTATCACTACCGTTATGAATGGAGGTTGTCCCTTCTTCCTTCTATCATTTTTCCATGACTTAGAGTCCCAGGGGAAAGTATCTGATTGATAAAGCATTGGTCTTTTGCCAGGGTCAGTTTGGGTGATAGGAGCCTCGACCTACACAAAGAGCGCTCCGATTCAGAAAGGGGGTTAGTTTCCTGGAAACCCAGATGATGACAAAGTCAGTGTCAATTGTCAATGCCAATTGTTAACGACAAAGCAAATTCTTATGCAGAAGGGGAATCTTACATTCATTTCTTAGAGATGAAAAGAATGCAAGGTCATAGTATTTCTTTCGTCTATGAGAAAAAATTCTTTTATGGAAACATGAAATGTTATAATTTTAAAGGTATTCTGAGGCCTTCTAATTGAACCACACACATAACAGCAGAAATTCACTTATAATGGAATGAGATGAATAAATGACATCAAAACTCATTTATAATTGTTGCAATTAGCAACAGAGCAAAATTAAGAGCAAAACCAGACAGACTTGGGTTCGAATCCTTCCAATGCCCCTGACTAGCTGTGCGACTTCTGACAGGTTGCTTAGCCATACTGTACCTTTTTTCTACTGTCATTACTTTCTGCCATTCCTTATCCTATGTCTCCTTCACATCAACTTTTATATTTCCCTGCTTTCTGAAGCCTTACCAGACTAGCCTGACCTCATAGAACCCTCTCTAAAATAAATAAATCTTAAAAAAAAAAGATATTGTTTAATAATGGCAGAATATACTCTGGAATTTTGTTTCTGAGACTAACAAAAAGCAAAATTTTACAGAATTAACACTATGAATGTTATGCTACAATATGCTAGGTTATTTCCCTAAAATAGTTATTTGTAGTAAATCATAGGCTCTCCAAACTAAGTAATTTTGTAAGAAATTATGATCTTGTTATTAACACTCCTACACTTAACGGCAATATCAAATCACTTCTTCTGAATAGTGTAATTTAAATTTTTTCATTAATGAGAAATATGTGTTGTAGAATTTTAAATTAGTCTTGAGAACTTTAATTTTTTTTCAATGAAAGAAAGTGATTATAAGCTATTTGGGCAATCTCTAATGCATTTCTTAGCTAATCAAAAAACTAGTTATTTAATGCAATAATAAATAATTTTAGGATTTATTGGCTCTATTACATCCTAATTAATAAAACTTGAGATTCAAATAATATACATTCAATAACATTATTTTAAAAATAATAAAATGCTGGGGCGCCTGGGTGGCACAGCGGTTAAAGCGTCTGCCTTCGGCTCAGGGCGTGATCCCAGCGTTATGGGATCGAGCCCCACATCAGGCTCCTCCGCTGTGAGCCTGCTTCTTCCTCTCCCGCTCCCCCTGCTTGTGTTCCCTCTCTTGCTGGCTGTCTCTATCTCTGTCGAATAAATAAATAAAATCTTTAAAAAAAAAAATAATAATAATAAAATGCAACAATCCTTTCTGTTAAACAAGATGTTTAGAGTTTTTGTTTTACAACAAACTGCCCGCTAGATGGCACTAAACAACTGCTAAAATTTTTTTAACAGGGCCAGTCTACCTGGTCAAGAAAACAAACCAAGAATCCTATTAATTGATGGGGCAGTTGTTTCAGACAGACCTGGTCTCAAAGTCAATGAATTACATGTAAGATGATATTTTAAGTACAATTGGGAGATATTTACTCAAGAAATATTACTGCTGACAGTCATTTGCTAGAAACAGAGCAAGTAGCTAGATAATTAAGAATTCAACACAAATGCTAAAATAGAAATGATTTTTACAATAAATTGCACTAATTTGTATTCCTCCAAAGAAGATTTCACTAATGAAGGCCTGGATTTTCTGTATTTATAAAGAAATAGACCTTATTAAACAACAGTAACAAAGGAATAATGGAAAGGAATTCCAGGAGCAACAGCTTATATATAATTTGAACTGATAATTATAATTACTCTTTTTTTAAAAAAAGATTTTATTTATTTATTCGACAGAGATAGAGACAGCCAGTGAGAGAGGGAACACAAGCAGGGGGAGTGGGAGAGGAAGAAGCAGGCTCATAGCGGAGGAGCCTGATGTTGGGCTCCATCCCATAACGCTGGGATCACGCCCTGAGCCGAAGGCAGACGCTTAACAGCTGTGCCACCCAGGCGCCCCTATAATTATTCTTGACCAAGGGCTGGTAGTAAGAGGTGAACATCAAAACATTTTCACTTATGGATATCCTGTCATTTAGACTGATCTTTGTCCAAGGTACTGAGGTAATAATTCATAAAATTAGAAATTCATAAAATTAGAAATATTATATCTTATACATATAAAACCAAGACTTCAGAGGAAAGCTCAAAGTTTCAGATAATGACCCAGATGTTTGCCACTGTGGAGCTATGTGTCATCTTGTAGAAATAGTCCACTCTCATTTGGAGGCTGGTCAAAACTATGTCACAAAAATGCATCGTCAAATGCTAGCTAGCTTTGAAGGCAGGACTCTTGCCCGCCTTGCCGCCATTTTGTTGTCTACAGATGGGATGAAGTTAATGGTAATAACTTTGACATCACTTTGTTTTGCCCCCCCCCCCCCCCGTTATTCTTGTAGGGCCCTAGCTCCCTGAAATGTGTACCCTCCTAAAGGATTTATGAAGATCCCAAAGGTCTGTTGCCTGTTCAGCAATAATAGTACTCTCTACATTTTTATTTCTTCTCTAAGTTAGCGCTGTCTCTGCTGGGCACCCAGAGGGTCCCCCAGGCACTTCTGCTACTTCCGCTGAGCACCATCTTGCATACTAGGCACTGTGGTTCGCCATGACAGCTGAGCCGCTGAAGCAGCCGAAACACGAAGGCCACATGGTTTCCTGGCAGGTCCTTTGCACCAGGAACTGGGTTAACTGCTGGAGGACACAATGGTGAACCAGAAAGGCATGGATCTTTTCTCGTAGAGTACACCCACAGTCCTCATTTCTTTCTCTGCCTCTCTCTCTCGCTATTTGCTTTACCAATTGTGAACATAATTCCTAAGAGTGCAATAACTCCCATTAAATTCTCTCACTTGTATTGCAAACAGAAATACAATTAAGAGGTAAACGGTGTGTTTTAGATCTAGATTTAAGTTGACTATATAATTTTTACTGTATTTTTTCTAATTAATATATAAAAGCATTATATCTATTCACAGTAGAAATTTGGGGAAATCACTTCAAAACACAAAGAGGAACATTAACTGGTAATTCTACCTCCCAGTTACAATTGTTATTAGTATTTGATAAACAGCCTTAAGTTCTATGCATATATTTGCATGTATTATTGATTCATAATTGTGTATTTCCACGCCAGATAAATCTGAATTTGTGGGGGTACTATCATTAAGTGGTTTCTTTCTCTTCCATTTTCAAGCATTTCAATGACACTCACAAATCTCTTCCTTCACTCCTTAACACTTAAAAAGATTCTATCCTGGGCTGACTTACATCCTGTCCCCCAGAACTCACCTGCCTGCCACTTAAAATTGTGTCACCTCAGGAAAGTTGATTAAGTGCTGACTTACATCCTGACCCCCAGAGCTCACCTGCCTGCCACTTAAAATTGTGTAACCTCAGGAACTTCATTAAATCACTCTGTTTCTCAGTTCCCTTAGTGTAAAATCACGATAGAAATAGTAGTTACTTTATAGGTTGTTGTGAGTTGAATGCATTAATATGGGTAAAGCAATTCAGATAGCACCTGCTGCGAAACCAGCAGATCTCGTTTGAGTCATTTTAGGAATTGTTCTCCCCTTAAGCTCAGAGCTTAAGTTTTCCCTTCTCCCCAGCTCCAGTGTGAACCTGGAGTGGCGGGGGGGCTCCCATCTGCTCATCATTCCTCCCTCTTCCTCGTCGGGTCTACCTCTTCAGCTCTTGATCCACAGGGACAGAGAAGGGGGTGATATTTGGGGGGGAAAGGACCAAAAGATCTTGCTTAGCAAGGTGAGAGGCTGCAAAATCATCTGTGGGATGTTGCAGTTTCTCTGGGTGACATCTCCTAGTGGCAGGTGCCACCCTAAAGAGCAGCTCTGTAATCATGAGCAGTCACTGCTCTTTCTCCCATGCTCAGCTCTCCCACCCTAAGGAACGAGTAATCTATTTTCTGTCTTTATAGAATTGCCTGTTCTAAGGATGTAGGGCCATACCAAACAGCTCTTCTTGCATTATTCTAAAAAGAGAGAGAGAGGAACTATAGGCCCAGTTCCAGTTAATGAGAAAAAGAGCTAATGAATGGCAATTATAGTGAGTGGCACAGAGTGCGATCTGCTTTTACACATCATTGGGCATTTTGTATTTTATAGCACTGACAACTTTAGATCTTGTATCTTTTACTAATATAGGTATTATTCACAGTCCTTCCTGAAGTTGTAACACTCTGTTGAACAGACTCAGGCAAAAATCACAGAATGCCACCCATGCAGATGAATTTTAGCGAGGATTGCTGAGTGTCTTCGGCTTGTGAAGGATGCTAATTATGGAATAAGGAAATGGGTTCATTTGGTCCCACCAAAGACTGCTCTTACCTTCTGCCATGAAAACCTGTTGGATATGGTATTTGATGTTCCTTCTGGGGGCTTCCAGAGCCTCAGCTGTGAAACAGAGGAAATAATCTCGCTAGAGGAAGGGAAGAACAGGGAGGCTTTTAAGAGCTCACATTCTAAACAAAGCAGGGCTTAGTCTACTCAGTTCATTTCCAGCTCCTTTTCCATTATTTCTCTGCTCCGATTTTAGGATATGACTCTATGGCAGGTTTAGATAAAATGTAATGTTAGAGATTCTTTTCCCATAAGGTTTTAAATTGTTTTAAAAAGCATGTAGAAGAGTACAGAAAAGATAAATGTACAGTTCAATGCGTTATCACAAAACAAACACACTGTAACCTCCTCGGTCAAGAAGTAGAATATTACCAGCCTCTCTGCAGTTCCATCTTTTTCCAAATAACTATCCCCCCTCTTCTCCCAAAGATAACTACTTATCTTAGCTCAATTCCCTGGAAAATAGAATAAGAGGCAAAGATGAAGTGTTAATGCCTTATTTGGCAGTTCAACCTCGAGGCAATAGAGGGCAAAGGAACAGAAGGATGGAAGGAAGGGGAGTGAATGCAAGGTGGTGCACTCCCAAGCTTGCCATAGTTTGCCTCCATCATGCCGCACCCGGTTGCTCACACACATGGAAGAGTTCCATGCATTCTGTGTGATGAGGACGCCTGAGCTTCTCAGCGGATACCACAGAGGATAGCCAGGCATGAGTCCGTCATCTGTGCCCCACCCAAGATGTCCTGCTTCTAGATAAAGGGACTCCAGGAGCGTCAGGCCAGCACAGATGAAACGCTAATGGTGAAACAGACTGAGCTGGAACCAGACTTCCCACGCCAAGTGTTTGCCAAATATTTCCAGGCACGTGGCAAGACTCACTTCTTGTCCTCTTCGTGGTGGGGTGAGGGAATGAATAAGTCTTATTCAGACCTGAGAGTTGTGAGCGGAAGTTACATCTCTCACTTCTGTTCTAAAAGATTCATTATAGGGGTCCTATCCACCAGAACTCTGTGCCGTGGAGATCGTGTTTGAGATACCATCAGTGAGAGTCAGTGAGCAGATTCGGAGTAGAAGCCCTACCTTCTGTGCAAGATATGTGTGCTAGATACACACCATGAGAAAAAAAAAAAATTAAACCACTAATTTTATAGGCTTGTTTGTGCTGCAGCAGAAGCCAGCCTGTCCCAGTTGCTCCAACACGGAATATTGTGACGTTCCCTGAAGTCATACCTGCAGCCTATGAGGGAGCCAACGTTTGGACACTTGCCAAAGAGTGGATATGAATTAATGCTAACTCGACAAGGATAATCACAGACTATGCCATTGCAGACCCAGGGAAATAGAGAAATAAATATTTGTTGTGCCCACCACCCAACCCCCATGTTCCCTCTGGTGTATGGAAAATCTAGAACGAGAAGAAGGAGGGAAGGTGACACAGAAAAACAGACTGTAGTTTCCTCTCCCTTTCATTTTACTGGAGGCATGGATCAAATCTGAGCTGAAAAAAAGATAAAATCAGGGTTCTTAACTGAATTATTCTATTTCAGAGAGTAATCAAAATGCCACAGATCATCTAAGGCATCTTTAAATCAATAGCAGAAAGAGATTCCAACAGAGCTTGGCTGTAGACCGTCATTTTTACTCCGAATATCTGTGTTTGGTAAAGGAGTCACATTAGCAAAGGCTAGCATCATCCAAGGATATCCTGGAACTCAGAGCCTATAAGAAGAGTGATTTCAAACGTACTCATCGCTGAGAAGGATGTGTTCCCCAGGCCATTTACACTGACTTGTCCATGCCTCATTCACGTTATGATCGACACAGACATACAACCGTGACATGTATGCTTTGTCTATCTTCAAATACTACTTGGTTAAATAAGATGAATAGAAATCTTTCTAAAATGCTTTTCCAAAAGTATTAATAATTATGGAATGATTTTTGCATTGTTCCTGTGGCTTTATGACAATAAAACCACCACCTTCCCCTTCCACAGGATTATATTTATATTATCGTATATATAAAATATTACGCTATATATTATAATGGAATATATTAATGCATTATAGAAATATATTAGTTACATATAAAACATTTCTGAGATAATAGTTCACACATCACTCCATTTAAAATGATCCATTTAAAACGTACACGTCAATGAACAAATGTATTCACAATGTTGTGCAACCTTTTTCAGAATCTATTTCTGAACATTTCCACACCCTAGTAAGAAGCCCTGTACTCGTTAGCAGTCCGTACCCCTTATGCCCCAACTTTCTCATTCCCAGCCCTCAGGAGAATTTTTTAATCTGCTTTCTCTCTTTATAGAATTGCCTATTCTGGACATCTAGAAGTGGAATCATAAAATATTCTTTGGTAAGCAGCTTCTTTCACTTAGCATAACGTTTTCAAGGTGCATCAGTATGTCTCATGAATTAGTACTACACTGATTTTTATTGCCAAATAACATTCCACTGTGTGGCTATTTCAAATTTTATGTCTTCTTTCAGCAGTTGAGGGACATTGGCGGTGTCTCCATTTGGGGCTATTCTGAAAAATGCTGCTTTGAATGATACGAACAAGTTTTTGTATGGGCACATGTTTCCATTTCTCTTGGGATTTCAGGTCATGCCGTAACTCCCTGTTCTCCCTTTTTAGGAACTTCCAGGCTGTTTTCCAAACATCTGCATCATTTTACATTCTCACCAGGAGTGTGGGAAGGTTCCAATTTCAACACTGTCTTTTAATGAAGGGGGAAAAAAAAAAAACCGGAGATGCTGCAGGTGTATTTATGAACCCATGTAAATGAGGCAAGCTTTTTCTACTTGCAGTGAAAGAAGATACTGGAATTCTCTTAGTTCATCAAGAAAACGATGGCACCATCCTAAAGTTCCTAGATTGCTATCAGGGAGCAGTTTAGATCCTACAACAATCTGGCTCAGATGCAGGAAAAAACTAATGCTTTCACCTGTTTTCATTTGTGATTTAATTTTAACTTCTATTCAGCAGCTTTGGTTAAATAAGAACATGAGAACTATTTTTATGTGGATAACAATCATCATCTGAGTTTGCATAATGGTAAAAATGTCAAGCTACTCATCAGAAGATGTGGTTTCCCCATGAAATTAAAACTGGAAAAAAAAATATTTGAGTCTTCATGCATAAAGTATCACTATCTGTAGTATCCAATTCCTAGCGGGTCCTGTGGCACTTTGCAAAGGAGCTCAATCAAGTGTCAGTAATGATTTTTACATGTTTTAAAAGGGGGAATCAAATATAGCATCCTAAGTGCCAAGACATTAGAAATCAATATAAAAGATATCTGGGTATTGTATAAATGGTTATGAAAATTACAAGTGCATTTATCAAAAAAGATTACCTGTTCACGAGTCCTAATGAGAGATCCCATTTGGTGAGCATTTGGCTAATAACTCAGCAGCTGTGGAGCATTATAACTTAATCTAATTATTCCCAAAGAGATGTGATCTATGTGCCACAAACAAAAACACACGCAGAGAGCAGAAGTAGGTCTCTCTGTTTCTAACTATTCCAAATGAACCACAGAATGCAGAAAAACAATATTTACCTATGCACCCCCTGTACTCCCAGTGTCATGTTAAGTCCACATCCTCAGTGACAAAGCATCCTAGAGGACAGAAGCAATTATACAGATAATTAAAGGAAAGCAATCACTCATGCCCCCCCACTTTCCCTCTTTATTCCCCCAATTATCAGAAAATTAACATGAAGTATTTTTTCTTTTAAAAAGTGAACTATAAGAGTTATTGTTTTAATATCCTGCTCGATTTTTCTAGAAAGTCCTATCAAGTGAGAATTCAATTTTGAGGATTTATTTACTACCCAAAATGGTTAATTTAAGGATTGATGAAATGCCATCCTGCCAGACGTAGAAAATGATATCAAGAGTCTCTCCCTTCATGGGAATCATCTGAGCTGGGAGATACGACCCTGCTAACAACCGAATGCTTGTTTATTGATTATGCCCTTGATCAAAAATAAAAGATATGAAAACCAGTTGGGGACAACTGGAACAATTTGAAGATGGATTGTATAGGAGATGATATGACGGCAGTGTTTTTCAATATTCTTGAATAAAGTCGTGATATTGGGATTATCTCTCTGGAGAGGTGTGCTGAACTATCACCAGGGTAAAGTGTCAGGATACCTACAACTTATTTTCAAATGGTTCAGCCAAAAGCAGTCTGAATATAAAGCAAATGCAATAAAACAATGATGACGGGGGAATCTAGGTGGAGAAAAATAGGTGCTGCTTCTTTCCATTCTTTGCAGGTCTATAATTTTTCAAAATAAATATAATTTGGGGAAGAGATAGAAGGAAGACACCCTTGCTGCCTATGAAAAAATCTAAATCTTATAATTCCTGACTTAAATGCTACTGTGTGTGTGTGTGTGTGTGTGTGTGTGTGTGTTATCTTATTATCTGCCCTGCTGTGAACTGTCCCTCTCTGAGTTACTGTAACACTTTCTGGCCATCCACGGAATTAGCAATTAGTCATGTTCTGTTCTCAATAAACATCTGCTAATTCAATTGATTGATGTAGGTTTGAAGCTCCAGCAATCAGTCTCTAACAGATTTTGTAAGAGCTGATAATAACAACAATATGACAATGACAGCTGCTACTTATCACATGTTCATTGTGCGCCTGGCATAGGGCTAAATATTTCACATAAAGCACATCACATTATCTCACTTCGTTTTGATGCAGAATCCTGGATTGCCTGACAATGCAGGCAACAAAACCCTGATTTACTGTAGTCAAGCGGTTCTCAGCACGCCCTGATATTAAAAAAGAATGAAAACCACGATGTTTTCTTTCCTGTGGTCTCACCCAACTGGGAGATGTTTAATGGAGTTTGTACAGCTTTAAAACGCAAGGAAGAAGCCATTGCCAGGGCAAAATTACCGAGAAACAATTTCCAGAGGCCAAGGTCGGGGCTCTCTTTGTGGATGGTGATGTCACTTTCAGGGCCAGCCGCCCGTGGAAGAGCCCTGAGGCAGGCAACACGGGGATCCATCAGGGTGCTGGGCTGGCATCTCTATAGATCCTGAATTTGCCCAGGAACCCGCTGATGCTTTTTCAAAACATCCCTGTCAACGGGTAAGATTAATTACCAGAAAGAAGCCCGGGGTCTGTTTCCGAGATGGAAGGTTGTCTTTTCCATCTACATAGAGCTGCTTAAATGATATCCCATGGCTTTTGTATTAGGTGTCCTTGACTCATGACATTGAGTGAAGAATCCTTTAGGTGCCACTTGGTGCATAAAACTGTGGGAAGTCTGTGGAGACCATTACGCATGTAGCCACTGGCAAGACAATTTGTCACAGCAGCACTGAGGCTAACCTAGGGTGGGACACGGTTGTTAAGAAAATCATTGAATGAATGCTACAGAGATGGGAAGTCACTGGCACATTAAAAAAAAAAAAAAGAAGAAGAAGGATAAATGCTCAGTATCTTTTATGTATGATGTTATCTTTGGGTAACTAAATAAGAGTAACAGTAATTAAAACAAGTGATAATTTTCTATCAGTAAATTATAATGACGTATTGTTGAACGATCTAACTCCTGGAAGAGACAATGTGTTTATTCGTATTTCTGAATGATTAACTCTAATCGGTGAAGTTTATGTTAATGACTATGCAAAAAAAAAGACTAAAAGGTATTTTCATGGAGAACTCCTTTTTTGTTTTATAAAGTTCATTCAGTAACCCAGATGGCCCTTAATTTAAAAGAAAAAAAATGGAATCAAATACATTGGGCCACTTTGGCTTTTGGCCCTGTGTTTTCCTCCCACGATGACATCTGTCTACACAGGACAAACTAAATTGGGTAAAGCAAAGAGAAGATGTGGGCACCTTGTCTTTAGTTAGTCCAACAGTAGATTTATGAGTGGGGAGCCAGAATGTTGGCACATTCACCTGGCTGGAAACTGCTCTGGGGTTTAGCTTTGCTCAGCTAACTTCATCTCTCATTCCATGTGCCCCATTGGCCTTTTTTAGCGCCTCAAACTTGGCCAAGTTATTTCTCACACTACAACCTCTGCTGGCAACTCCTTCTGCCTAGAATGATTTTAAGTCCAGTCTTCACATAGATGGGTCCTTCTCATCCTCTGGATCTTGGCTTCAATATCGCCTTCTCAGGGAGGTCTTTCCTAAACCTTCATCCATCTAAAATCCTCCACAGGTAGGGCGCCTGGTGCCTCAGTCAGTTAAGTGTCTGCCTTCAGCTCAGGTTGTGACCTTGGGGTCCCGGGATCGAGCCCCGCATTGGGCTCTCTACTCAGCAGGGAGTCTGCTTCTCTTTCTCTCTCTATGCTCTCTCTCTCTTCGCTCTCTTTCAAATAAATAAATAAAAATCTTTAAAAATAAAATAAAATCCTCCTCAGCCACGCATGCCTTTTATTTTCTATCCTCGAATGCTCTTTGTTTCCTTCATAGCACTTACCACAAGTTAAAAATATATTTTGTGTTTTGCTTGTTTGTCGATCGCCTGTCTTTTCCACTATTCCGTATGGCCCGTGAAGGGGGAACCCGTGCCTTCTTTGTTTACCATTGTATCTTTAGCATACAGCAGAGACTGTGGCAGCTGGTGAGTAGTCAATGGATTCTGGCTAAATATATGAATGGATGGATTCCTAGACATTCATCTCTAACTTGGCCTGAATGAGGAAAGAGGACTAAGTCATTTAGACTTGATCAAATTCCTCTTTGACCAGTATATGAGGGTTGGCTAGGCTACAGTACAAGATAGATACAAACCTATTTTGGCTTAACACAAGTCTATTTCTCAGTAATAAAACAGCAGGAGATGGTTGGTTCTAAGTGAACAGACGTGGGTGCAGAGGGACTGAGCAAGCCGACAGCAGCTCTGCGGTCACAGAGCTTCCAAGCTCACAGTGGGGGTGGACAGCCCAATCAGCCAGAAGGGAAAAGAGCACCAGGGAGTCCACATGGAGGCTTTCAGGGGCTCAGCCTGTCAGTGGTACGCATTATTTCCACCTACTAAGACACAGTCACGTGTCTACCCCAGCTGCAAAGAATGCTGGGAAATACAATCTCATTGTTTCTTCTTGAAGACTTTGGATCCATGTAAGGAAAACGTTTTCTTCTTTTTTTCATGCATCCAACAACTGCTTATTAGAAGTCTGTGTTTACAAACATGAACTGACCCCTTACAGACCAGCAGGAAAATATATATGTAAATAACTAACAGCCATGCACTAGGAGCCATTCTGTAATACAGATATCTATGAGTGCCATGTAAGAGCACAAGAGGAATAAGGGAACTTCAAAGATGTGTTGAAATTTGAAACACGAACATAGTTTGCCAGGTGGACTAGGATTTAATGATGAGAACAATGTTAAATGCACAGTACAGAATTTCAAACTGCAATGTTATTGGAGTGAAATTTATCATTACATTTCAAATAAATATAATCCGTACAAAGTAAACATTAGAACTTTGGCTATTTATCACAATAAAGATATTTCTCCATGAATACATTTTAATATGCTATGCTGTCCATTACGGAGTATGAAAGGCATGAAACAGAGTGTTGCGGAAAAATGGAATCCACTGGGCAAGGCCAAAACCTACTAAAATTTTATTAGTAAAAATTCAACTTATTATATTTGATAAAAATCAGATTTTTGCTTTTATCCCAGAAGTTCGTTCTCTTAAGGGTAATATTTGGCTTTGGCTTCAGCATTAGCTAAATGTGGATTTTAACACATGATCATTAGTCACTCAGTTACAATATATATTCTGCGAACTCCGAAGCAATTACTCACATAACATATCCTTTTTATATAAATGATTTACTACTATGATACATTCAAAAAACAGCTTAATGGTAATATAGATCTGTCCATTCTTCGTGACGTTGGGTCTCATGATATTGACATCGTCTAGCAATGGAAATCTAAGTTGTCTCTAGGTCTTTATTTTTTGCAAATAATGCTTAATAAACATGGTTTTCACTTATCTCTGTGTACTGTTGCCAGTGTATGAGTGACATAATGTCCTAGAGATGGAATTCCTTTTCCTCTGTGTGCACTTTAAACTGTATTGATAGAAAATGCCATCAACAATACAAAAAATAGATTGAGGAACCTTAGCTCATAGTAGTTTTTGTTTTTTTTTTTAAATGTATTAATACCTGCATCAAGGCTAAAAATATTAAAAAGTTTAGAGGAACTAGCTAAAGAAAAAATGTGCGTGCGTGTGTGTGTGTGTGTGTGTGTGTATCTTTTTAAATTCAATCACATTTAAAATAATTTTAATTGTTAATGAAGGCAAATCAGTCAACATTAATATCTTTAATATCCTTTCCCTCTGTCATTTTATTTGTTACTGTCTTACGAAGACACATGGAAAAAAACAAAACAAAACAAAACGCCTCACTAAGGCCTGGTATCCAGTGACTCTTACGCATTCTTTCTAACTGGCGTCCACCAGATGTCTCCCCTCTTCCACTAAGGTGTGCTTTGCAGGAAGCTATTGCTTTTGGAAGCAACTATTAGTAGAGTAAAACTTAAAATATTTCTTCATAGGATTTGCTTTCTTTTTTAAGGGCACAACTCATCCCTTTAAAAATAAACATGAAAATATTTCTTTTAGAACTAGTATCTAACATGAGTCAAAATGGCTTGAGACGAATAGCGCTTGCTCCATTTGGAGGGCGGGTGGGAAGACAGGACTGTATCCATAATGGAAAAATACTTTCCCCGCCCTCAGGAAAACATCTATATATGGGGGAGTATGTACCTTAATAACATAAAACTGATTTACTTAAGAGAATCTACCAACTGAACTAAATTGTTCTCGTGTATTAAGGATACATACCCCCTGATCATTGAAATGCCTTTAATCCTACTTAGATTTCTATGAGAGCCCTTTTTAATACTTTCAAAGTTTCTCAAAAGTGAGTTTTTCCCAGTATAGCTAAATTATACAAATATTAAATGTTCATTCATAATAAAATCCTAACAAACTGAATTCAACAATACATTAAAAAAAATCATTCATCACGATCAAGTGGGATTTCTTCCATGGATGCAACGGTGGTTCAATATTTGCAAATCAATCAATGTGATACCTCACTTCAATAAGAGAAGGATGAGAACCATACAATCATTTCAATAGATGCAGAAAAAGCATTTGACAAAGTACAACATCCATTCATGATTTAAAAAAAAAAAAAAACCTCAACAAAGTAGGTTTAGAAGGAACATACCCCAACATAATACAGGCCATATATGAAAAACCCACAGCTAACTTCATCCTCAATGGGAAAAAATTGAGAGCTTTCCCCCTGAGGTCAGGAACAAGACAAGAATGTCCTCTCTAACCACTTTTATTCAACACAGTATTGGAAGTCCTAGCCACAGAAATCAGACAACAAAAGGAAATAAAAGGCATCCATCCAAATGGGAAAGGGAGAAGTACAACTTTCACTATCAAAAAACTGCTAGAACTGATAAATTCAGTAAAGTCGCAGGATACAAAAGTCAATGTACAAAAATCTGTTGCATGTCTATACACCAAGAATGAAGCAGCAGCAGGAGAAATTAAGAAAACAATTCTATGTACGATGGCACCAAAAATAATAAGATATCTAGGAATAAATCTAACCAAAGAGGTAAAAGACCTGTACTCTGAAAACTATTAAACACTGATGAAGGAAATTGAAGATGACACGGAGAAATGGTACTCCAATTTTTCAAAGTATTATTTCCTTTCATCTTCGTGGCAACTCTGCAAGCTTATTTGAAACTTAGAGGCAGGTTAAGAAACTTGCCTGCCACATACATTCAGGCAAACCTGCCATGAGACGAGAACACAGAGCTCAGACCTTCCCCCCACATTCAGCCATCTTTTCCAGGTGTACCAAATCTCCCTTTTAGTATTTCCAAGTTCCTAAACTTCTAACCCTGCAAAAATAAAGGTAACTGAACATTACCCTATAAAATCCATCAAAATAAATCCTAATGGAATAAAGATTGTAGTAAAAAAAGCCATATTAAAAAAGAAATTGCATTTGAATATTCATATAATCTTTAGCATTGGAGAAAGAAACTTTAGAGGCATAGCGCTAACAGAAAAATAAAGATAGGATGATCTATAGATAAGAACAGCTTTATACTTGGGAATTTAAATCACCATAACTGAATCAAAATACAAAATTACAATATGAGGAGATATTTGCAACATATATGGCAAAGAATTTACCTTTTCAATGTGTAATAATCACTTATAAATCAATAAGGTAAAGACCCCATTAAAATGGGCAGAAAACATGAATAGGCCAGTTCCATTAAAAATACATGTAATGAGAAAACACAAAATAGCACAAACTGAAAGATGTCCAATCTCACTAGTAATGAAATTAATTGATGTTTAACTGATCTATCAGTTTGGTCAAGATTGAAAACAATACTCTTCCATTTGGCAATGGTGTGAAGAAAGTACACTCTCATACTTCTGGTGGGAAAGAATTTGTATAACCTTTCCTGAAGAACAATTAGGTAAAATGTTTTAAGAGTCTTTAAAAAATGTGGGGCGCCTGGGTGGCACAGCGGTTAAGCGTCTGCCTTCGGCTCAGGGCGTGATCCTGGTGTTATGGGATCGAGCCCCACATCAGGCTCCTCCGCTATGAGCCTGCTTCTTCCTCTCCCACTCCCCCTGCTTGTGTTCCCTCTCTCGCTGGCTGTCTCTATCTCTGTCGAATAAATAAATAAAATCTTTAAATAAAAAAAAAAGAGTCTTTAAAAAATGTACATACACTTTGGCTCAGAAATTGTAGATACAGAGTTTCATCTTATACTAAAAATTACTCATGTGTTTAAAGATGTTTATTGCAGCATATATATTTTTAAATATCATGAAAATAGAAATCAACCTAAATAACCAACTTTAGGGAACTGGTTAAACTATAATGAATTCGTACAGTAAAATACTTTAAAGCCATTTAAAAATATTATGTTGCAGGACAATACTGTTTTTTACCTGGGTAGAGTTTAGGATACATTGCTAATTGGGTAAAAAGAATCATTCTCAATAAGAGAAGTACTTTATTATATATTTTGGAAGGAAATCATGATACCTCTACACACACGCAAAAAAGTCTGAAGAACTATACACCCATCTGTTTCTAGTGCTTTCCACTGTATAGTGATAATGCGAATACAGCGTTGACCTCTTCTTATTTTCCAAATAGTCTGTTTTGAGCAAATTTCATGTTTCTAATTTTAAAAATACTGTTAAAATATAGAAGCATTACACGTAACATACACTTGAACTGATTTATGTTAAAGTCAACTAACTTGAGCCGGAGGCTGTTCAGGACTGCTTCGGAGCTTACAGAAGTATTTAGGTGAGTTAAGATTTCCTCTTCGTTCCAATGGGGCAGAATAGTATCTCCGGGGAAGGACTCTGCTCTCTACTTTCTTTATCCCGTTTAGAGAGTGTCTTTCACAGGGTAATGAGTATGGCTTGTGTTTCTACAAACACAGGGCTGGGCTGGAATGTCTAATAATCCCACTTGTCAGCGGCTCTTAGAGAGCAGTTCTTTTGATCTTCACATCAAAATGTCTCCATGAAAGGCTGAGGTAGGGTTACTAATGAGCCAGCACATTCGAGTTGGAAGCTACTGCTTTCCATGGGTAGGTTTTCATCTCATCATCTCTGTGGTAATTCAGACTATTAAATAAATCAATTGAGACATGAAGGTATTACACAATTTAGCAAGAGCTGCTTTCTGTTTCCCAGGACCCCTGAGGGTCTCTGGTAGCTTGAGGGGTGGAGGACAGCTGGGGCCGGCAGCAGATGGAGAGTCCTGACGGGAGCCTCAGTCCCCTGGGAACTGCTGAGATACCTCCAAGGGAAGCACCACGAGGCAGAAGCCAGCTTGGAGGTCCTCTGTCTTTCAGACTCCGTCTCAGAGCCAGAATGGCTGCCTCTTGCCTTCCTTGGTTTCTTCCAGCAGATAAGGTATGGTCTTCACTGGTTGATTTCAAGCTGTCGTAAGTTTCAGTGCTTTCCGCACCAAGCTCTTAATTGTAGTAAAGTGGTTAATGTTGGAAGACCTCATAAAGCAGCCACTTAACTTTTTTTTGTTTTTTTAAAGATTTTATTTATTTATGTGACAGAGAGACAGCCAGCGAGAGAGGGAACACAGCAGGGGGAGTGGGAGAGGAAGAAGCAGGCTCACAGCGGAGGAGCCTGATGTGGGGCTCATGCCCTGAGCCGAAGGCAGGCGCTTAACGACTGCGCTACCCAGGCGCCCCGCCACTTAACTTTTTTTGTCAGTTCTATTCAGAGTGGGGGAAGAAAAGAACGACCATGACCTCATGCCCAGACCAAAATCAGAGAGTACAAATTGAGATTTTTCAGACGCCGATACGCATGTTCTTTTTTTGCCAACGGGCTGTGTAAAGTTCTACTGTGGTAACAGTCTTTAAGAAACAAAGTATCCTTTGAGAAGAAGCCAATGATCATGGATAGTATACAGCTGGGGAGAAAAAGAAGAAAGGAAAAAAATGAAGTAGCAGGCTCCTCCTAACTAGAGCTCGCTCACGACAGGGAAGAAAGTCAGTCCAGGAAAAGCCAGTAGGTACTCCAAATTCTCCAGCTTTTGGTTTTGTTGTTAAAGGTTTCTTATTTCTCAGAAAATCTAAACAAATTTATAGCAACTTGGCCAAATCTTTTTAGTGACACCCTGGATGGATGTTTAGCAACCACATTTCATTACCAACCTTGGGATTTCTGCCGGGCACATTGGCTAGCACTGGTTTCTATGTTCCGGAAGGCTCTGGCGCTCTTTACAATTCTGTGGTTTGGTTACCTGTGCTGCTCAGCAGGATTATTCTTTTTCTTCAGGTGCTTTTTCACAAACAGATGTTATTACTAAACCAAAGACTCTTTGGGAGAGACTCCTGGATTTTGGATGAATTACTAGCTCTGAAGTGACTGGAGCCGTGTGACAGGTGTTCACAGAGACGGGAAGCCAGTGCGTCTAAAGAGGGCATTTCACTTTAATACGATCTTCAGAGCTTTCAACTGTCAACTTAGTACTGACGATGTTTTTTTTTTTTTTTTTTTTTTAATGATTTTTTATTATATTATGTTAGTCACCATACAGTACATCCCCGGTTTCCGATGTAAGGCTCGATGATTCATTAGTTGTGTATAACACCCAGTGCACCATGCAATACGTGCCCTCCTTACTACCCATCACCGGTCTATCCCATTCCCCCACCCCCCTCCCCTCTGAAGTCCTCAGTTTGTTTCTCATAGTCCATCGTCTCTCATGTTTCATTCCCCCTTCTGATTACCCCCCCCCTTTCTTTATCCCTTTCTTCCCCTACTGATCATCCTAGTTCTTATGTTCCATAGATGAGAGAAATCATATGATAGTTGTCTTTCTCTGCTTGACTTATTTCACTTAGCATTATCTCCTCCAGTGCCGTCCATGTTGTAGCAAATGTTGAGAACTCGTTCTTTCTGATAGCTGCGTAATATTCCATAGTACTGACGATGTTTTACATTTTCCCAACATTCTGTCCCCAAAATTGATCAATAGTTTCCGTCTTCTTTCTTTGGATGATCGTATCTCATCTGAAGGGAGAAGCTGCTCATAGAACACAGATGGTTCCAGCACTATTCTTAAAACTTCCAAGCCAAGCTAAAAACTATTTATTAGTGACATTCATTTCAAATTTCAGTTCAGTGTTGTGCTCATGGTGAACACTCGGGAAATGTTTCCCATCATCTGTTTAAAACGACACAACCACAAGATTCATAAAAACAACCTATCCCTCCATATTGTCTTCTCAAAAAAGCTTTCTTTCATCAGACTTCCTACCACCTGCCTTTTTAACTAGGAAGAGTTGCAAAGGAGGAACTTCATCAGTGATTCAGATTTTATTTTTGTTGGTATCACCGACAGATTGTGGTCATGATAGTACCTGTGTTGGGTAACTTCTGAAAGTTTGGGATGGACACCATAGAGATGGGACAGGTTCCATTACTTTTATTTGTACTGGAAAACCAAGAAATTAATTTAACTCACTTAATTGCAGTGTCCACTTTCCTGTCGTGGCCTGAAGCCAAATCTGTAATATCTCCAAGGTATGCCTGTATTCTACCAAAGAATATTAGTCTATTTAATCTTACAAAATCTATAGATTATACACAACAATTATTTCCAACTTATAGATGAGGAAACCAAGATTTGGATAAGTTAAGGGCCTTCGTGAAGTCACAATTTACACTTGGGATTAAAACCCAAGACTCTCTCCTCAAAAGGCCCCTATTGCTAACCACAGTGATTCAGTCTCATTCTTCTAGAATAACAAAACCATCCTTCACCTAACATTGAAAAATCAAGTCGTTCTTCACCTCTAAAAGGAGAAATAATAACACCAGTCTTCGTTGTTATGATCTCTTATAGCTGCAAAGTACTTTCAGGCTCATGATGTCAGACTATCTTAAAAACAATTTTAGAAATATGTCTGAATATCCCCATTTCATAGATGAAGAAGCTGATTTCCAATAACTTGAAAAGATTCTCTCAAGGGTACACAAATGGGTAAATGGCAGAAGCAAGCTCTCCATCCAGTCTCAGTGGTTCCAGGTGTGGGTTCCTCCACTTGCTGACGCTATTCTACGCAGAAAATGGTGATGGGCCATGTTTTCTGTGAAATGCTGCCATTTTCTCGAAAGCAGTCCTGATGTGATAGCAACACTTTCCCAGAGGAAAGAAAGACCTGCAAAGTATTTGAATTTGCCTTCCTACCCTGAGTCAACTCCAGGACCAGACTAATTTAGCCCATTTGTCAAGAGCAATTGGTTTCAATGTATATATGGTATTAAGATATCCTTGAGGAAAGAGACCATGAGACTCTGAAGCACCATATAAACTAAAATATACAAAAATGTATTGCATTCACTGAAACAGTTTTTAAATATTTAAATCTTAATTTTCTGTACTACAGTGGTCCTCCCTGGTTCCCAATAATAAAAAAAAAAATAACTAAATTTAGTTTAAGACTACTTTTCACTTTGAGAAGATGTGTGTGGTGTAATTCGCTTAATCTGGCTTAGCCAGCTAACAGTGCATTCACTCTGTTCCTCCTGCAGGAGGAAAAGTCAATCAATCCTTTCATCTCCCACTCAAGCTTCACCTCCAATCATTGCAGCATCTTTCCACGCGCACTTTTGAATCCCCCACCCCTAACCTTTAATCAGCTTTGAGGTACCCACATGAAGATACTGTCTGAGAAGCCTCAACTCTCTCGCGATATTTTTCTTAGTTGAATGTCAATATTAGCTGTAACTTTCTGAATACTTATAAATTATTAAAGGAGGGCCCCAAATATGTTAGGTAGCCAGGGAAGAGCAACCTTGACTTAAGAATTCACTGTCATCCTCAGATAACGTTTACTGAACATTTGCCAGGGGCCAGGCTGAGTGATTTATATCTATTAATCTATCCACTCTTCACAATAGCTATACGAAGTGGGGTTTAAAATTTCCACTTCTTAGATGAGAAAACTAGGGCACAGAAAGGTCAGGTAATCTGGCCAAGTTCACCCAGAAAGTGCGAGAACTAGGTTTCAAGTCCTGGCTACGTGGTCTTAGAGCCTGTACGCTTCACTCTACATACTAGATTGAGAGGCAAACATTAGACCCTTCAAGACCTAAAAAAGAAAACCTGTTTCTCAGAGAAAAGGAAAAGTAAAATTGGAAATGGAGACAATATAAAAGGAACAGAATTTTCTGTCTGCCAACTGAAAATAAAATACATTAAAATGAGGTAGCCATTAATCAAAGGGGAGCTGAACACAACCCATGCAGGAGAAGTGTCAGAATGGAAGCCAGAAGATCTAAAGTGCAAAAGGTTGTAGGTTAGCGCAGAGCCCGAGATCTGAGTTCATGTACACTCAGCTTTACCACCGATGCGCTGTCAGGCAAGGTCACGGGGTCAGCGTCCTTGACCCTGTGCCTGTGCAGAGCCAGCGCTTTGAGCTTTAGTCCAGCTTCAGGTCCTACATTCAGAAGTGCCATTTGGGCTGGATAATCTCCACAATCTTCTTGCTTGACGCTTCTGGGAGGCGGCCCGGGCCTTAATGCATCAAGCGCTTGCTTTGTAGTTTCTCTAAGCCGGACACAGGGCTGGGTTCTATGGGGAGACACAAAAGCACAAGGCATGATCCCACTCCTCCCGGGAGGGGCGTTGGTGCTCACTAGTGACAGGGGAAGCTCCTGCAGACCTGAATCCTCAGCCGGTATGGCTGGCACCTGCCGCCAGCTCCCTCAACGGCACATCTGACTCACGATTACTAGACACTGTTAGAATTTGCTACCGTCAGAATGTTGATGGAAGAGTTTTAAAGAGTACTGGGGGCTCCTAAAAGGATTAGGAAGTTGGGATAAAGTGCTTACTTCTTTCTCTAAAAAATTTTGGAATTGTGATGCCAGAGACTCTGAGCTGTCCCACGGTATCCATTCTCTTTGTTTTCCTGATAAATAGAATGATTGATTTTAACTGGTCAAACATCCGGAATAAGACATTCCCCAGCCTTCCTTACAGGTAGGTGCGGCTGTATGACTAAACTTGGTAATGGGATATAATATAACTGTTGCATGCAACTTCTGAGAAATAGTCTTAGAGGGAAGTATCAGTCCTTTCATGCCTCTTCCTTTCTGCTGCTTGGAATAGAGACATAATGACTGGGGCTTAAGCAGCCATTTTGAAACACGAAATAGAAGCCAGGTGCTGATTACATGGAGCAACGAGATAAAGGACTCTAGGTCTCTGAGGACCATGAAATTACTTTTTCCAACTCTGTACCAGCTATCTTCTGTATTTTGTCTGTGAACAAGAAACTTTCTATGTTTCTATGGTTTCTAGGATTTTAGCGTTTTTAGGTCCCACACACAAATCATATCATACAGTATTTCGCTCTCTCTGGCTTTTTCACTTAGCATAATGCCCTCAGCTTTCATTCATGTTGTCACAAATGTTAAGACTTCCTTTTTCTGGCGGCTGAATTTTTTTTCACATCTTCTTTATCCATTCATCTGTTGACACTTATGTTGTTTCCATATCTTGACTATTGTGAATAATGCTGCAATGAACATGGGAGTACCGATCTCTCTTCCAGATCCTGTTTTCATTTGCTTCGAAAGTATAACCAAAAGTGCAATCGCTGGATCACGATAGTTCTATTTTCAATTTCTTGAGGAACCTCCATACTGTTTTCCATAGTAGCTGCACCAATTTACATCCCAAACAGTGCGTGTGTTCCCTTTCTGCACATCTTTGCCAACACTTGTCCTCTCGTCTTCTTGATGATAGCCATTCTAACAGGTGTGAGCAGATAGCTCATTGTGTTTTCATCTGCCTATTCCTGGTTAGTGATTTTGAGCACCTTTTCACATAGCTTTTGGCCAATTTTATGTCTTCTTTGGGAAAACATTTATTCTATTCTTCTACCCATTTTTTTAAACTGGATTGTTTTTTCCTATCAAGTTGTGAGTTCTTTATAGATTTTGGATATTAACTCTTTATCAGATTATATTATTTGCAAAGATTTTCTCCCATTCTACAGGTTGCATTTTGTTGATGGTTTTCCTTTGCTGTGCAGAAGCTTTTTAGTTTGATCATGGGATTTTATTCTTTTAATATGTGATTCAATTTAGTTTGCTAATATTTTGTTGAGACTTTTTGCACCTATACTCATTAGGGATATAGGCCTATAGTTCTGTTTTCTTGAAGCGTCTTTATCTGGCTTCGGTATCAGGGTAATGCTAGCCTTCTAAAAGGAGTTGGGCATATTCCCTCCTCATCAATTTTTTGGAACACTTTAAAAAGGGTTGGCATTAATTCTTCTTTAAATGTTTGGTAGAATTCACCAGTGAAACTATCTGGTCCTGAGCTTTTCTAAAAGATTAGAAAGTTTTTGATTACGGATTCACTCACCTTACTCATATTGACCTGTTTGATTTTCTGCTTATTCATGACTCAGTCTTGGCAGATTGTAGGTTTCTAGAAAGTTCTGCATTTCTTCTAGGTTATCCAATTTGTTGGCATAGAATTGTTCACAGTAACCTCTTTCTAGATCTTTCTAGATCTGTGGTATCAGTTGTAATGTCTCCATTTCCATTTCTAATGTTATTTGACTCTTTTTTCTAAAAAGGTTTGTCATTTTTATTTCATTTTTTTCAAATAACCAGCTCTAAGTTTCATTCATCTTTTCTATTATTTTATTGGTCTCTTTTTTAAGTAGGTTTACTGAGGTATAATTGACATACAACAAATTGCACATACTTGAATCATACAATTTGATAAGTTTTAACCCATGAAAACATCACCACAGTCAAGATAATGAATATAGCCATCACCCTCAAAGTTTTCCTTATACCCCTTTGTAATTTCTTTGCCCCATATGTCCCCACTCCAATTCTTGTCCTTAGGCAACGAATGGTCTGTTTTCTATCACTATCAGTTAAATTTTCCAGATTTTCTATTAATGGAATCATATAGTATGTACTCTTTCAATTGCCTCCTTTCAGCATAATTACTTTGAGATTTATCATGTGGTATGTATCAAAGGTTGATTCATTTTCATTGTTGGGGGACATTTCTGCTCTGATTTTTGTTATTTACTTCCTTCTGCTAACCTTTGGCTTAGTTTGTTCTTTTTGTATTTCCTTGAGGTATAAAGTTAGGTTGTTTGAGATCTTTGTTTTCTAACTGTGAGTTCATTGCTATAAATTGTCCCTCTTAGAGAGTCTGCAGAATCCCGTAGGTTTTTGTATGTTGTGTTTCTATTTTGTTTTAAGATCCTTTTTTTTATTTCCTTTTTGATTTCTTCTTTGACCCATTGTTTGCTCAAAAGTGTGCTGTTTAGTTTCCCCATACGTGTAAGTTTTCCAGATTTCCTCCAGTTTTTGATTTCTAGTTTCATATCATTGTGGTAAGAAAAGATACTTGGTTTAATACCCCCAGGGCCTGTATTTGTTTTTCCTACCATTTTTGCCTTTAAGAAAGCCTCTTGTTGGTTAGCACCTCAATCCCATTGGCTTCCCTTCTTAACCAAGACATATAAAGGTTTTAATATCTGTGCTAGCTGGGGACTAAAAGACCTCCAGTAACCCAATAAACCAACAAAAGCTTGTAATTCTTTTGCCATTGTAGGGATTGGGAAGGCTTGTATTTTATCAGTAATGCCTCTGACATTACTTCTGTACTTTGTCTTGCCCAGGCGATTGGTTACTGATTGACCCTGCCCTTGGATCAATGGGCAATTACCTTCCATCCTGCTGACTTTAAGTATGCTTGTAATGATGTGGCTGCTTGAAACAGGGAGGGTAAGTCATCACAAGTTAACATAACATCTATATAATGATAAAGCACCATCTGTAAAAATATCCATTTTTCCAAATCTCTGGCTACCATCCTATGACAAATTGTGGGACTGTGGAGATACCCTTGGGAAAATGTCTGGAAGGTTCATGGCCTTCCACTCCACATGAAAGCATATTGGTTTTGGGATTCAAGTTCTAACAGAATGCTATAAAGGACATTAGATAGGTCCAGTACATAATGAAGTATCTTACTAGATGTTGTGATTTTTTTCTAACAAAAAGGCTGTATCAGTCACCATAGCACCCAGGTCCCATTAGATTTCTTTATAGGCCCAACCAGACTGTTGAATGGGCTTTGAGCAGACCTACCCCAACCTGTTCTAACTCTCTAATGGTGGCAGTAATCTTGTTATGCAGTTCAAGTATCTTGCATTGTTTTATGTTAATTACCTTCCAGGGAATGACAGCTATGTAGGTTCCCATTTTGCATGATTCATGATGATGGCTTTCACTGTTCGGGTAAACAACCTGAATTCATCTGTCCTTGTAGTTAGATCCAGATCGTATAAACCTCTCCACCCAAAATATACTCAGGAATGAGGGAAATATGCACTAGAAAACAGCAGGGAGGAAACCTGCCCATCTGTAGGTAAAGACTAATTTGTCTGACCTTGATAACCTCTCCCCCATAACTATTAACAGCTTCATTTTCTCCCCAAAATTTTGAGGGTTTTCCATAGATAAGTGTGTATCCAACTCCAGGATCTATCAGAGCCAGTACAGTCTGCCTGCCAGTGGGAGACCAATAAATGGTCAATTCAACATGGGTCCCCCCCCCCCCCCACACACACACTAGAGGGCAACGTTAGCCTAACCCCTAGTCTCTTGGGGTAAGGGGTAAACATCCCGGAAATTCCTCCATTAGTGAAGGGGCACTTGGCAATGCACCTGGCTTTTCTGAGCCTTCCTTCAGGCGAGTGAACTGCTTTGCCAGATGTAGGGCTTTCCATAGGTTTAGCAAGACCAAGTTGGGTTTTCTATATTTTCTCTCTGGGTCCCAATACTACTAGATCTTGCCATAATTGTTGACGAGAGACTTTGATGGGCCCCCTTTCTGCCATTTTATTGTTGGCAGGATCCTTTGTTTCTCCCTATTTTTTAACCTTTCTGTTTCCCTCATGATGGATTCTTTCAGTTTCACGTAATTCAGCCACATGGCAGCTACTGTAGCAACGGGCTGATTATCCATAGGGGCAAGGACAGATTCTAAAATCCCTTCCCATACCCCAGGCTGACCGTAAGATACAGTCTTTCCTACAAAGGAAAATAATTCTTCACCTGGGCCTCCAAAATGCTGGGCATAAAGGGCATGTTTTACTCCCAGTTCACATAGCATTTCTTGTAGTTCTCCCACAAAGGTCCAGTGTAACAGGTGGGGGGACATCCCATTCATTAGGCCAGGTTAGATTAATGGTAGCAGTTATCCAATCAATCAAATTCGCTAAGCACCTCGATTCTCACCCATGCCTGCAGCATCTAATCCTTGTCACAAGGCAGGTTGAGCAGTCACCGAGGCCATTTTTGACATCTCAAACCCATTTAACATAATATCATTTCCCTAGGAGCCCACAGTTGTAACACCCAAGCAGCTACCCTCTTGCCCTTTTGCTTAAAGCTCCTGGCTAGCCCCACTAATTCAGGAGCAAAATATTCCCTCATAGTCGTTTTCTCACTAGTGGGAACGACTCCATTATCTCCAGGCTCACACGTGGCCTGGGTCTTTGAATCAAAGGGTACACCCCATACGTCATTTTCCTCCTCCACGATAATGTCATCCTATGAGTCATTATCCCAGGGATCGTGTGCTTTGGGTCTCAATTCTCTTGAGCTAGAACACTTACTTCAGTGTGTGAATGTCTGTGCCCACACATCTTTGCCATCTTACACACCATAATTCCCAACCGTTCCTCTCGCTGTTGGATTCTTTTGGACATAATGTCCACATTAGAAGCACATGGGCTCCTATATCCTCTTCTAAAGCCATGCTCCCAAAGACACCCTCCCCTGGTTTTTTCCAACTCTCCTTACTAGTAACTGCATTTCCGTGGGGGCTCATATGCACAGATCAACAGCCAAGCTACCACCACAGAGCTTGGTCAGTTCCCGTCTCCATTTCCTTTCCCTGCTGTTTCGGATACGCTATCTAACAAGCCCTTGGGCTTTTTTTTTTTTTTTTTTTTGGCTGGGGGCGGGGGCATCTCTGTATTCATGCACTGGTCTGAAACTCTCCAAGAACTTGACAAGTCCCTCCACATGGGGGTTGCTGGCCAACCTGGGATTTCTCCCACAAATAAAGGGCTTTCCCCTTCGCCCATGCTTGTTTTGTCTCCTGGCTGACTCGCCAATTCTTAGAAGGTGGAGGAGAGTCAGTAAAGCAAAGAGAAGGCACTTAGAGGCTGAAAAACGAAGCAAGCGTCTCTATACCATTTACACAGGGTTTTAGGGTAACTTACTGACAGCGGGGAATCCCACAGTGAATGATCCACAGCAGACGCAGAGATATTCCCCACCCAGTCCGGACCTTAATCCCCAGCTTTTATAGAGCAAGGGGTATGGTGGTGCAGCCACAGGGTAGTTACCTAAAGTGGCACCATCTGTATGCACCAGAGGATATCGACTAGTTATCTAAAGTGGAGCCCTCTGTGCGCTCAGGATCAGACCTCGCCTTCCCACATTCAGGTCAGGGTATACCTTAACCGCCTCCCGGCACGGAACACACACGTGCGGGGGTCACTGCGCAGGCGTGAACAAGACGGAGGTCCAAAGACGGAGTCAGCGTTCTCGGCTGTAGTTTCAAAAACTTTTGAAACTGCGCATGATCAGAGTGAGCGGCCTATCGTCATGGAGCTGGGCTACCTGCTACGGCAGATTTTCAGTATAGATAAATGAGCTGGAGGAGGAACAAACGCACAATACGACATTTTCCAATAACGCCTCTAAAGAAATTAATTACACTCTTATTTGGTGAAGTGTATTTGAAAACTTAACATTCAATCCTACATAAAGTTAATTTGCACTTAAGAATAAATGATAGACTCGCAAAAGGCTATGTAGCAGATATTTTAGAGAAACTTCCTGACTAAAATATATTACTATCAATCAAGTACGGTGAATAAATTTTTGAAACAATAAATATTAGTGCTTATGTATGGTTTTAGTATTTGCTGAATAGATCGTTAAAAGTGGGTGCTTACTGATTTTTGACTATGCACACTTAGTATTTTCACAGTACTTTGTAAAATTTTTGTTCAAGTGACGTATTTTAACTTGTGAAGATATTTTCCAAAACTCTGTTCACTATTTTAATATTTTATTAAGTCCTAAAAGTCTAAAACAAAACAGAGAATCCAAGGGCTCATTTACATCTCTATTTTACAAAGCACAGAAACCCAGTGATCTCAGATAACTCAATTACAATATCCTCCAACCCAATATTTAATGTAGGAAATTCATTGCTAAGATCCTCCTTAAACATAAGCGGTATTACCATACCACATTCCCGTGTTACCAAACCACACTCTGTAGTATCTATAAAAGTAAAGGAAGTAAACAACAGCTCTTATTACAACATCTAGTTACTTAGCATGGCTTCTAGAACACAGAACTTTTTCTTTTTTAATTTTAATTAGCAGTAAATTTGTTTTTGGTCTTTTTAAAAAAGCTTTTTTTACTTTTATACCACAAAGCAAAGTTTAAATTATATTAAGAATTACATTTGAACCTAGTGAATTTAGTCTTTCTTCTTCACTAGCATTTAAATAAAAACTACAATAGAAATGAATTGGTTAAAGATCATACAAGGGAAAATGCATGCACATTTACTCCCTTGTGTTTATTAAACTTATCTAGAACTTTATGACATTTCTTTTCTAAAATGTATGTAACAACTTTCATGGTTCTTAAGTTGTATTATCAAATGATACTTGTGGTATAAAAATTATTCTTCAAAGACTTAAATTTGTATATCTCTTGGTGTCTGAGAAATAAGACTAGCTGCCCATGTATAACAATTTTGTAAGGAATGGCCATATTTCTGATCTTTCTTTTGTGGAGTCTAAGTATTCAGTAAGGCCTCAAAGTCTATTCTAATTTACATGGCCTATTATTGATTGCAGCAAAACAACCTAGAATTATATAGAACACAAAGCCTTTTGCTTTAGGAAAACAAAAAACAAAACAAACCAAAACAAGCTTTCAGAACTTCTAATGGTGTGCAAAAGACAATCCGAAGTTGGAGGCTGGATACCAAGGCTTTAGTGTCCACTCATAGGGCTGAGACTTTGGGTGGAAGCCTCCTTGTCTGAGATAGTCTTCCATTTTTGTAGAGTTTGGAGGTTGGGGGTGGAATGGGCAGGTTCATTTAACTCTAAATGTGTATGCTTTTAGTGAATATTAAATACTCAATATAAATATTGAACAAGTCTTGTGTTTCATAGCAAATTGCAAACAATGTGCCCTCAAAATTGTAGTACAAAAAACAAAACAATTTTAGAGTTCAAATTTTATAAGTAGTAGTTTTTATGGTATTTTGGATATTAAGAAAAATATTAACTGTGGAAAATAATGTTGACAATATCAGTGAAAAAAATGCAAATATATAAAATACATCATTTGTTACATTTCAAGTGCTTCTAAGTGTGCTTTTGATTTTAAATCTATTAAACCCCCTTCACCCTCTCATTTTCTATTTTAATTACCTCTACCTAAGTCCAACTTTTCACCCTTTTTCAACCCTTAGTTTTTCTCCAAAATCTTCCTCGATTATTTCTAACCTTACTAATCTCTTTTCTGAATTTCCCAATAAGAGAAATGTGCCTAGAATAACCAACAGTATTTAAAAACTCTTGCTCATTAACTACTTTAATTGAACATTTCCTTCTCCCTACTGGAATACAAATGCTGAAAATAGTGAAGTATATGAGATTGTAAAAGAAGCAATAATTAGATGGTAAATACTGGCTTAAGAACCAACAGGCAGGGAGCGAAGTACAGCGGGATCCACCCGGCAGCCTCTTCCTCAGTTGAAACCCCCATTTGTGAAGAATGAAGGTGGTTGTATAGGAGGGATGATAAGGAACCTCTGGGCCCCAGCCTGAATGAATCAATCAGGCTCAGTTGAAAAAAAAATTTTTTTCCCAATCATTTGAATATTGGAGGGCCCAAGACTGAGTCATTACCATATGGGAATACAGCAAATGACTGGGGCAAGAAGGGCAAGCTCTCATGAAGCCAAATGCTTTGCAACCTCTTGGCAGGGAGGAGAGGACTCCTGGACATGCCTTCTCCAGGGTGAGGGTGTTGATCTGGCTGGAGGAGAGCTAAGGGCTCAAAGCTGTCATTTTTGATCTTCGATGATAACTTCATGCTCCAATGTTATTGTTTTAGTTGTCTCCACGGAGGATGGAGACACCTTGGCAGAGGAGCTTTGGTTGGGCACAGAGGTGGGAGATCCAGGCGGGGCTGATGAGGCAGGAGATGGGGTAGAACCAGGGATGCAGGTGACGTGATTCGACTTTCCGTCTGCGTGAATGATGATAGTGGTACTGTTGGTGGCCTTGCCAAAGTGGACAAAATATAAGACCAGAACAACAAGCGTTGTGGCAATTAGACAGGCCAAAAGACACACCAGAAATGTTTTCCAGAGTGACCACGGTTTTGCTGTAACCTGCAATGAATTATGAAAAGTGAATATTTCAGCCAACGACACAGTAGTGACTTTGGTAACTGATTTCAATTAGAATAAAGTTATCATTTTTCATTACTCCAAATGCTATAATTTAAAGTACAATATATCAGCTATCTCTTTCTTTTTCTCTCTCTCTCTTTCACACACACACACACACACACACCCCTTGTCCACAAGTCCATGAAGACAAAATGTTCCCTCTGACTCACCCCTTTGTACTGAAGCAATAAGGCATCATTTCAAATGCAAACAGATTGCCTCTGGAATATATTACTGTTAAGTTATTATCAGCTACTAACATCGCAATATAAATTAAATTATCTAGTTAATCCTCAAGGCTAGGAAAATTATGAAAACGCATATCAAAACATTTAGATTGGTTATCTCTGAGTGATGGAAAATTGCAGGTGTTCTTTTGTTCATTGTTATCTCCTATTTTCATATTACATATTGAAATTTTATAATTAGAAAAATATTTTTTAAATAAATTTTTCTCTCTTAAACATACATAAGAGGACTTTCATTGAGCTCGGAAAGACCTCAAAATACAAAACGTATTAGCTCTGGTATGAGGTAGGGTCTTCAAGGAATAGAATGAAGCTCTGAAAAACTGTTGGGGGCCATGGGTCCCAGGTGTCACCAGGAGCTTGTGGACTGGCAGCATAGGAGAAGGGCAGAGTAGCCAAAGGACGTGGGGCCACTGAAGGGTTAAAGGACATGAGACACCTGCAGAGAGTCTGTAGGGCAGGGCCTGCTTGTCCCATTTCACCAGTGTTCCACCTGACTGGTAAAGACTCCCCACCTCCCCCCAGACCCCAAAACTTACCCACGGAGGCTGGAGGGTCACAGTGGGCAATCTACAACCACAGTGGGTTCCTTCATTCGAACAGTATGGATTTCTGGGCAACTGCAGAGAAAGAATTTTTAAATAAATAAATAAACAAATAAGTCCTATTGTTAAAGGTGAAGAGAGTTTTAACTGGGAACATGAACAAATGAAGCACATATAAATGATGTGAATCCAACATATATTAAATGAAGAACCAACCAAGTTCTAGGAGAATCCGAAACTCTAATAAATGGTATAAGGATATGAATTGTACAAATACATTATTCACATCAAATGATCCATGAAGAAAAATAAAATGATTGATTCAATAGATGCCCAAGGACCATTTTATCAAATTTCAGCATTCGGTCTTGACAAAAGCAGACAAGCAATACAAATCTCAAAGAACTACAAATAAAATCGTAATTCCCAAATGTGACAAGGAATGTTTACCTCAAAACAATGACTAACATCCTATTTAACAGTGAAACATCAGGCACATTCCTTTAAAGTCAGAAGTGAAGAACGTCCCCTCACACCAATATTAGGTAGTGTTTTTCTAGAAGTTCTCATCAGTATGTGTGAACAATGGAAAGGTGAAGATAAAGTTAACATTTTTTTCTACATCATATGACTGTTTACAAACAGGATCCCAAAGAATCAACCATACAATCTTTCAAAAGGAATAAGAACTCATTAAATTGGCTGATTATAAAATTATGAAAAACATATGTAACAGCACTTGTGGGTGCGTGTGTGTGCATGTATTAGCAAATGCTATTCATAGTAATAAAGCAAAATAAAACAGCTAAGCATATCAAATGCTACAGGACTTATATAAAGAAACCCACAGAACTTTACTGAGGAACAAAAAGACAACTTGGATAGATGTCCTCTTATGAAAAAACTTCAGCAGGATAAGCTCTTAATTCTCTGAATTTTAATTAATATCTTTATGGGATTTTTGGAGGAAAAACTTAGGTAAATTGACAAAAAATTTCACTTGGCAAAATAAAGCAATTATAAGAATAAAATTAGATTGGATGGGAGAGGGGACAGGAAGCAAAATATTACCAGTGATTCTTTTCTGGGAGGGATCATGAGTGATTTTTTCTTTTTTCTTTGTTATTGTCTATATTTTCCAATGCTCTAAAACGAACAAATAAACTCACAGTAATTGTTAAAAAAAAATTCTACCTGTTGTTTTGGGGGATCTAAGAAGTTATAGACTGTCAGATTACAAAAAAAAAAAAAAGGTGGGGGGGAGGGGGAGTCCAAACATTCCTTTTCATGGTTTCGGAAGTCAGTTTCACTATTTGGGTTTTTTTGTTTGTTTGCTTGGGTTTTTTAGTTACATTATCTAATATTTGACTTAATGGAATAAATTGCATAGATTTTGGCATGTGGGGAAATAACACAACTCTAATTTATAATGAAAAGGAGAAGGAAATAAAATGATGTATATATGATATTAAAGCAATGACATTTTGTAACTTCCCTTAAATATGAGTCATCCTATAAATTAAGTTTATGACGGTCTAGTTGTTGAATCCCAAAACTGATCATAAATCTAACCTTCAAGTGGCAAAACAATTCTTTTATCAAATCCTATCTTCCTATTTATTTCTTCTGATTCGTCTCTTGGTTCTACAACCTCAGGTTGATTTAAAATTTATTCTTCCCTATTATGAACATAGTAGTAAAGGTTTCTGAAAAGTAGTTTCTTATAATGAGATTATAGGGGCGCCTGAGTGACTCAGTCCGTTAAGCTTTTGCCTTTAGCTCAGATCATGATCCCAGAATCCTGGGATTGAGCCCCACATCGGGCTCCCTGCTTAGTGGGGGGTCTGCTTCTCCCTCTCCTGCTCATGATCTCTCTCTCTCTCTCTCTCTCTCTCTCTCGCACTTGCTCACTTTCTGAAATAAATAAATAAAATCTTCAACAAAAAATGAGATTATGTGAGAAATCTGAGTTCTATTTCTGACTCTGCCACTAGCTAAGTGGACTCTTAATATTTCAATTCCCTCATGTGTAAAATGAAGAGATTTGTTTGAATGAGGAATGAGACCCCATATATGTTCAAGAAATACAATTTTTATATTAGAGTATATACTAGAGTAACACATTTTCAACATAAGTCTCCCCATGTGATATTTTCCATAAATTACTACTTTAGATACATACAAATAGGTCAATGAGAATAAATATTTTCATTGAATCAAAATATATAATAATAAATAATAATATAAATAAACAATAGAAAATAAGCATAAATAAATAATGATATATAATAGTAATGTGTGCTATAAGCATCTTAAATAATTTACTAAAAATTTTGCCTACAGGTACCTTAGATATAAATGTCAAAATTCAGGCAAAATATCAAAATTTAGAGAAAAGTCTAGCGCACAATTCCCAAATGATATGAAAAGCAGTATCTGGTGTATTAAATAACCCCCCTCAACACTTGTGATTACTGGTAATAACGTCTCAGATTCCATTCATCCTGTAATAGCAAAATCAGAAAAATGCACCCTAACTTTCTTAAAGTAGTACACGTTAAATGTTGAAAGCAAGACTGAGACAGGAAAGCCACTAAAAGCCTTGGTACTCACCAGCTCTACTGCACTTTGCTCAATATCCACAGCATGAGGCTGTTCGCCATGCATTCTGAGGGTGTGGTATCTCAAATGCAACTCCAGAGATGTCTGTACTCACTCCGTGGATGAGAAGTCGGAAAATCCTGGATTTATGTTAAATTAATAACTGTATTTATTCAATCTGGGTTATGCAAAACAATAGTCATCTATTCCCTCCCCCCCCCCCCAAATTTCCAAATTCAATCCCAAAATACACGATCTATGCTTGCTGGGGAAAAACAAACAGAAAAATTTGCTCCCTTCAAAAAAACAAGATGCAGAAAGTTGTCTCAGTTGTAAGAATGACTCCAGGATTCTGAGCAGATACAAACCCTTGCCCTCCTTATCTCACATAATTCATTTAAATCACAAAAACTTGATTTCTCACGGGTTAGGAATTTAGTTTCTGTTTCTTAAACCCACAAAGCCACTCCTTGATTATGAACATTGCAGAATATTCTGTAGCTAGGCAGAGGGATTATGGTAATGACTAATTTCAAAACTTTCCAGAAATAGAATAATGTTGAGAAAACAGGGTCATGATAGATGTAGGTGAATGGTGAATAAAATCTATGGTGCTGTTGAAGTCAGTGGCAATACTGAGATGGACAAGGGAAATAAAAACTTACTAAAACGGTTTTAGCCAAAAATAAAGACAAAAATAGGAAATAAGTATACTTCATTAGCTCTTGACTATATGACTCAAGGCTTAGCCAAGGTAAACCTGATCTGTTTCTATGTAAATTAGTGTTGCTTTAGGCTATGGAACGATGTCACCACTTCTCATGAATCCCAATCTTTTTGATAAGCAAGAACTAGAAAAGAGACAACGTCTTTGGTACTTTTCCATTTGTCCCAAGGAAAAGTTCGCATGTTACAGCGCGCGCAACTGAAGAGCTGTTTTACATCGTTGTGAGAATTAACGCTCCCTGGGCCTTTCACAATGTGGCCTGCAGTATGGAATGGAGAAAAAATGACTTTAAAGATCCTTTTTAGTTACACATTTCCTGTAAGCCCACCACTCCCAGCAGGAAGGCTAATGACATGAATTTCCAAAATATTAATACATTTACACACATCCTAATTCAAAAGCAGACATGTCTTCTTATTGTGTCATAAGTAGATTCATGGAAAAAAAAATGTATGCAACTAATTCCAAACCTCTGGACTTCTCATTCAGCAAATGTTAAATGACTAATAATTAAATTTATTTTGCATTTGTTTTGTATAAGTAACTGTTTCAGAGTTTTGTATGTTAGCAACACATATTCAGAAAACTAAAAACTTAAAGAGATAGTTAAAGAACATTTCCAAGTATCTAGAAATAAATCTACTAATAGAGGTGTACTACTTTTAAATAGAAAAAAATTATGAAATTTTAATGAGTAAATCATTAATGAAGTCCTAAATAAATATAGGCCTGGCAGCAGCATAAATTGGTAAGACAACTTGAAAAGCATTTGATATTATCTAATAAATTTGAAGACATTCCTATACTATATGATCTAACAATTCTACCCCAGTATGTTCCCAGAGGAAACACACACACACACACACACACACACAAGAATGTTTATAGTAGCATTATTTATCAATTTTTTTTAAAATGCCCCAAATTCACATCAACAGCAGAATAGGTAAGTAAGTTGTGATATATTTGTACAATAAAATACTTTCACCAATGAAAATGAATAAACTATTACTAAATACAGCAAATCTATGATTCTGACAAATATAATGTAGTGGGAAAAATAACAGAGACATTAAATTGTCTTGTTTAGGGATACATTCATAAGGGATAGATCCATTTTTTAAAAAGCAAAGAAATGATTAACATAAAACTCATAATAGTGGTTACCTCTCAGGGAAAGGAGAAAAGCAGAATTGGGACTGGATACAATGTGGAGGGACTTGAGAGGAGCTGGAAGTGTCCTTTTTTGACCTGAGTGTGATAACACAGGTGTTCGGCTTATAAATATTCACCACACATGACCATTTCTTTAGGTATGATGTAAGTTAAAAGTAAGTGTTTACTGAGATATATTGGCGGGCTCTAATAAAATTCATATCATACGTTATTTTGATTTTTTTCGATACCCTCTCTTTCCTCTGTATTCAAAGCCATTCTCTGACAAGTAACGTGGAAACGCCATTGGCATTTTGGCTAGGCTTGATGCACTGAAACCTCCCGTTTCAAGGCTTGATGGCACAGTCAGAAGTAAACCGTAAAATAAACTAGTTGCTGTACCTGTGGCCTGATTTAAAAAAAAAACAAAAACCAGTTGCTTTAAGATAATTAAGGTTGAGGTTTGCGTAATGATGGTGCCCTCTTTCAACACCAGCCTGAACAACTTCTGGTCCTGGGGTTTAGTGCCTCACTTCAGGAAAGGAGCTCAGGCCACTGAACTTTGGTGCCTCTCAGCAGGGAACAAGGTCGCCCCTGGGGCGCCCCGTTCTTCGTGTTAATCATCGCGCACCCCTGAGCCCATGCGCCGCCTCTGCTTCGTTTGTTCGCTGGCTCTGCAAGTATATTAGTTATTATCGATCCTCAGGCTTGAAACTAAACCTCCAGTTTTATGGTCTGGTCTAAGCATTCATGACCCAAGCCATTTTGTCCTATCCTTTAAGTGTGATCTCCACCTTGACCACCAAAGATTGAAATAGTACTCCCCAGAGAAAGGAGCGAGAGCCTAGGGCTCTTCGCTCTTCCCAACTGAAAGCTGCTTAATCAGCCAAGGTCACGAAGCACAAGACCATAGCAGCCAACCTGCATCTGGGTTTCTGCGACACTTCTTGGGCTTCCTTTGCTTTATCCACGAAGGAAAAAGGAGAGGCAATTGTTCAATATCCTTAGAAGAACCGAATAGATTGTTTCTGGGTTTCGTTGTAAATATGAAAAGTTGATTCATATGTCAGTGCTAATTGGCATTTGTGCTTCTTCTTGGCTCTGAAGATCAGAGAGAAACCAAAAAAAAAGGAAGATCAATTTCCGATTCTCTCCCATGGCTATGGAATCCCCAAAAGGAAAATGTAGAATTTTGAGAAAGTTATCTCGAAGCTCAGTACAGTAGGAAAAAAAAAATTAGTAGACCAAAATAATAGAAGTTAAAACACCCTAAAATAAATGGTTTTGGTTTTTTTCTTAAGATTTTACTTATTTATTTGAGAGGGCGCAAAACAGGGGGAGGGGCAGAGAGGGGAGGGGAGAAGCAGACTCCCCACTGAGCAAGGAGCCTGACACAGGGCTCAATCCCAGGACCTGGAGATCATGACCTGAGCAGAAGGCAGACGCTAAACCAGCTGAGCCACCCAGGCACCTCATAAAAGAAGTTTTATGATACATATATGTATATACTAAAATATATATATACTATGTATATGTATATACGTGTGTGTGTGTGTGTATATATATACTATGTATATGTATATACGTGTGTGTGTGTGTATATATATATACACTAAAATGTTAACAATTACATATAAACATATATATTAACTATTTATTATATATAAATATATATACAAAATATATGGATCAGTGTTCATATATACTAAAATATACAAAATTCAATGCTTCTTCGTGAAAACATTTTTCTCTAATAAAAGCAAACACTTATGTGTCCAGGACTACGATAGGTACATAAAGTACTTTAACCTTCAAAAATGCCCTGTGAAAGAGTATTATGTCTAGATTACAGATGAGGAAGCCAACCCTCAAGGAGTTTAAGAAACGTCCTTCAAGTTGCAAAACCAATAGCTGCGGCAGAGCGGAAATTCAACCCCGAATCTGTCAAAAACCCACGTAGAACCAGAAAATCGATTCTTCAGATGGAAATCGAATAAACAAATCCCTTAGTAGACGAATAGTCTGATGTAAGTAAGATATGAAGTAACATACATGAATTGCACTCACTTATGATTTTTTGGATTTCTTTTGTACTTCACTTTTAAAACAATGTTCTATGACCATTTAAAAAAAAAACAAAACAAGCATCCACACAGACTAGATTCATCCTTCCATTATAAATCCATTAACTTTAGTCTCCATTACTCACTGCCCTCAATCTACTATCTTGCTTCTCTTTTTTTCCATTAGTTTATGAAACATCTGACTTCATATATGTTTTTCCAATTAGAAAAGTAATATAAATATAAATATTTATAAATAAAAATAATATAAATATAAAAGTAATATAAACATACATAAATATAATTTAAATATAAATATATTTATAATATAAAGCATAAAATAAATATATAAAGAAATATAAATATAAATATACATTTTGAAGATAGTTCCGAAAATTAGAAAATAATTGTTTATCCACTATTGAAATGTGATGGATTCCATACAGACTTTTTTCAATGCATATCTAAAGATACTTATTCCTTTTCGTTTGGTTTTGTGTGTTTTATTGGTCACATAACAGTCTATTACATGAAAGTAAGAGTTGACTTAACCACGTTTCCATTGCTGAAGTATTTAGATTGTTTCTCTTTTATTGGTTCAACATGATATTCAATTTTGAAAAACAGTTTTTTCAAAATTTTTGATTTTTTTTTAGGTTGCAATCTAGAAGTGGAATTAATTAGATCAGAACTCAATTAATATTGTCAACTTGTTGAAGAAAATTGTACCAGATGACATGTCACTAACAATGTCACAAGATGGGGGCATCCAGATGGCTCAGTCAGTTAAGCATCCAACTCTTGATTTCAGCTCAGGTCATGGTCTCAGGGTCTTGGGATCGAGCCCCAGATCCGGCTCCATGCTCACTACAGGAGCTCTGCTTGGGATTTCTCTCCCTCTCCCTCTGCTCCTCCCCCTGTTCGTGTTCTCTCTCTCTCTCTAAAATAAATCAGTGATATCTTAAAAAAAAAAAAGTCACAAGATGGCCCTATTCACTACATTCTCCTTGCTTGACCATTTCCTCAGTCTTGGCTAATCAGGTCAGAAAAAAAAGTGTGTGTGTGTGTGTGTGTATGTGTGTTGACATTTCCTTTGTTTCATAACTCTAAAATTAAAGATATTAATAACAATTTCCATATTATTCAGTGTTCATATTTGTAAAGCATTAATATTTATATATTCATGTGTGTTTATTCATGTTCATATTTATGTCTATTCATATTCATGTTTCAGGCAATTCAAATATTATGGTTCAGTACTCTTTTTTTCTAGTGAACATTCTATGTATTGAGATACCAATGACTTTTTTACCCCATGTGTTGCAAATATTTTCCAGCACTTTACTTTTCCGATTTTTCCTTTAAGAATGATTTCTTTGAAATGGCACAAATGACACTTTGCATTGTCTGTCTTACAGAATGTGGTCAAGGTGTGTTTTTTATATCACAGTGTCTATTTACAAGAATCCTCAGAGACTTGCTTGATTGGTTTTAGAAGCAAAAACTGTTGTATTACTCCTGGAAAACTGTTCTTTTTCATCTTATAAACCCATCTGTAAGTGTCCAGTTTTCCCTTCTCCCTTTCTTTGTAGGCGTATGTCCAACCATTGAGGAATGAAATAGCAGGGGCTTGATTTGATCAAATCAAATGAAAGAATGGAAGGAAGGGAGAAAATACTTAAATAAAGTTATGAGAAATCAAAGTAGACAGATAATCAAAGGAACCCAAGTATACAGACATCTTGTGTTTTTTCCTCAGCGGAATTTCAACATTAACTTATTACAGATTTATTACCAAATAATAATTATGAACTTCAATTTTCAAAGCTCTGAAGTATAAACAGTAAGTACTGAAGAGGATATTCTTTTTTAAATGCCATGTCCACAGACTTCTAAGCTCTTCCTTTTACCACCATGGTTTTACAAATAACCATTTCTGCACAGTTAAGGCTTTGTAGAATATTTGGACCCTTTGTTTTAATTAGAAGTTAGACACAATGGGGGCACCTGGGTGGCACAGTCGTTAAGTGTCTGCCTTCGGCTCAGGGGGTGATCCCAGCGTTCTGGGGTCAAGCCCCACATCGGGCTCCTCCGCTAGGAGCCTGCTTCTTCCTCTCCCAATTCCCCTGCTTGTGTTCCCTCTCTCACTGGCTGTCTCTGTCAAATAAATAAATAAAATCTTTAAAAAAAAAAAAAAAGAAGAAGAAGAAGTTAGACACAATGAAAACGTCTTTGTAGGCTTTGTCCCAAATTGCCTTTTGTCAAACAGGGCAAGTCTGTTGTTCAGAATGTCCATAAACATATAATCTAGGCATACTCTTGCACTATGTCTTCTGAGATTACTGTTTCCTTTTTTCCTTCTCTTAAGAAACCAAATCAATGGGGCGCCTGGGTGGCTCAGTCGTTAAGCATCTGCCTTCGGCTCAGGGCGTGATCCCGGCGTTATGGGATTGAGTCCCGCATTGGGCTCCTCTGCTGGGAGCCTGCTTCTTCCTCTCCCACTCCCCCCTGCTTGTGTTCCCTCTCTCGCTGGCTGTCTCTCTCTCTGTCAAATAAATAAATAAAATCTTTAAAAAAAAAAAAAAAGAAACAAAATCAAGCCTCAAACAAGAAAAAAAAATGATTTCTTTGACTTATAAAAGTTTTTAAAACTTAGGAAGCTAAGCTAATTATGTCTGACTTTTATATTTTGATTTCAACAAGTAATTCTTTATTACATTTAAATTCCATTTTCCCCAGATATTTAACCAGTTGTCCCAGAACATTTATTGTATGACATTTCTTTCCCTTCCAATTTATGATACATGAATTTTTCCATTGGAGATGATTTTGCTCAAGTTCTTATAAATGATTTAGCCTAATTACAAACAAATTTAATTATTTTTCAAGAGCTCAGGACAATGAAATGTTGTTTGTTGGACATTCTGGCTACCACATAAAGGTATACATATTTTGCCAAATATTTTTTTTAAAGATTTTATTTATTTATTGGACAGAGATAGAGACAGCCAGCGAGAGCGGGAACACAAGCAGGGGGAGTGGGAGAGGAAGAAGCAGGCTCATAGCGGAGGAGCCTGATGTGGGGCTCGATCCCATAATGCCGGGATCATGCCCTGAGCCGAAGGCAAATCCTTAACCACTGTGCCACCCAGGCGCCCCATATTTTGCCAAATATGACTTGAACATCCAAACTTTTATCCTTTATTTGAGCTTTAGGAAATTGGCCTACATATGTTATAGCTTAGAGGCGTATTAATAATTGGTTCCATCAGGTGACATCCTGCTCTCTCTGTTCCATAATCATTTTCTTGATTCTCAATGACTAGCATGGACACTTGACATTGGGCAGATGTCCATTCTCTTGACATCATCTTTTCCTGAAAACATTCCCTCCCTTCAATTACCTTCTGTATTTCCGCATTTTTTAAAGATTTATTTATTTATTTGAGAGAGAAGAGCATGTGCACACGAGCAGGGGGAGGACCAAAGGAAGAGAGAGAGAATCCTTAAGCAGACTCCCTACTGAGCACGGAGCCTGATGGGGGCTCAATCTCAGGACCCTGAGATCATGACCTAAGCCAAAACCAAGAGTCAGATGTTTAATTGACTGAGGCACCCAGGCGACCCTGTATTTCTGCATTTTTATTCTGTGACTCTTAATTCTCTCTCCACAGATATGATTGTCCCAAGTTAGCTCTACTATAAGACTGAGCACAAACTATTGTAATTAAAAATATTATAACATCAGTTCCTCAAGGGTGGAGGACAAGGCTTATTTTTTTAAATGAATTTCCTGAATGGTGAGTACTCAACTGCACAATTAATAAAACCTTAATCAATACTGGGTGACTAACTGACAAGTTACTGTTTTGTAGTTACAAAACTCTGTAAATATGCAGAATAATTTATATTTACTCGAGTCTCTTGTTTGTGAATGCATGACACCCAACAGACTTGAAGGTCATGAGTTAGTGCACGCCAGTATTGGGTGTCACTTTTCTAGTCTGAGAATTCTATTCATGCTGCACAATGTCTAATTATAATGGAGAGTTTCCATTTTGATTATCTTTTTTATTAAGATTTTATTTATTAATTTGAGAGAGAGAGAGTGGAGGGGGGAGGGGAAGGGAGCGAAGCAGAGGGAGAGGGACAAGCAGACTCTGCACTGAGTGCAGAGCCTGACACCAGGCTCCATTCCAGGACCCTGAGATCATGACCTGAGCTGAAATCAAGAGTCGGTCACTCAACCAACTGAGCCACCCAGTCACCCCCCCATTTTTATTATCTTGATAGAAACTTTCAATCCTGCATTCTCTTGTATAGTTATACGTTAGTATATCCTTCTTTTTGTTCTGATCAGCAGCAAATGGAGGCTAAAGTCCCTATGAAAAAGGATCCTAGGACCTTTGTGTCCATTGTTCCAACAGCAACTACCTCCTAAAACCATTTGGACATAGTGGCATAAGTTGGGAGAGGTAGAAGAGTAATTACATTTGTTAACATTATGAGATTTTTCTGGACATTCACCAAAATAATATACTTAACAATAAAAAAATACAAAGAATGGCAATACAGACACCTATCTATATAAGACAGACACCTAGTGCCCATATAAGAAGTGGAAATCATGAATACAATTGAAGGCCCATTATAAACTTCTCAGATAATATTCCCTCCCCCCAGAAATAGCCAACACCCAAAATTATCTGTTTGTCATTCCCTTATCTTACTTTATAGTTAGAGTCCACATCTATATAACTTTAGAAACATAAGTGGTAAAGGTGCAAACTGTATACTTCTGGATTTGCAACTATTTATTTTTATTTTTAATTTTTTTTTGTTAAGATAAACAATGCTACTATGAACATCTCATCCATACTTCCTGGCACTTGTCTTAGAGTAGTTATTATGTTACAAGGTACGCACAGTTTAAACTTGCTGGAAGATGCCAAGATATTTTCTTACGTGTTTGCACTATTCTGTATTCCTACAAGCAGAAAGTGCCCATTTTTCTAGATCACAGTCAATGCTTGGATTTTCAGACTTTTAAAAAATATTTTCCAATCTAATCCTCAGTGTAGCTTTAATTTGGATTTCCCTGGTAATTAATGTAGCTGAACATCTTCATGATGAAATATTTATTGGCCACTTGTATTTCCTTACAAATGAGGCAGGGTAGGGCTTGAGAGGTGCCCCCAACCAGGATGGCTCAGGTTCCTGAGAGACACAGAAATGTCATGTCACTCTGTGAGTTACCATATTCAGGATAAGCTGGGGGATCTAATGGTTCACAATAATTTACCAATCTTTCATAAGAGCCATGAACTAAACCAGAGATAGACAGCTTCTCACTCGTAAAGAATGACAGTATATGGTTTGTAGAAATAAAATGTGCAGGTTTGCAATCTATGGGGTTCCCTAAATAAGGAATTTCACTAACAAGGAACATGTTACTTCTGGAGGCTTGGTGGATGCGAGGGAGACTCATTTCCTTGCCTCTTTCAGCTCCCGGAGGCCACCTGCATTCCTTGGCTCATGGCCTTTCCTCACCTCTTGCTTCTGTCATCTCATCTCTTACTACTAACCCTGACCCCTTACCTCTCTCCTACAAGGAACTTTGTAATTACATTGGGCTCACCAATCCAAGATAATCTTCCCAACCCAAGACCCCTAAGTAAATCACATCTGCAGAGTCTCTCTTGCCATGTGAGATCACATTCACGGGCTCTAGGGATTAGGATGTGGACCTATTTGGAGGGGGTCCTCATTCAGCCTCCCGCAGGGGGCACTAAAACTTCACTACCTGATGAAGGAAAAGAAACTTGCTAATGTTATTGGAATTGAAGAGAACATGTTTCTACACTTGATTTAGTCAAAAGCAAGCAATCAACAACAATGAAAATTAAATGAGATCGCCAACTTCCACGTCTGCTCCCTGCTCATCTGCGTGTTTCCACAGCATGCTGGACTTTCTTCTACCACAGCCTTTATCACACAGTATTAAAATAGTCCATCCTATCACCTTCCCTTTGAATTTCCAGCACTTAGTACAACGCTGGGCATATAGGAAATATCTTATAAGTGTTTGTGGAATAGGATGAATAATACTAGAAATATTTCCTATTAAAACATAATGCTTAGCATAATGTCCTAAAAATATTAGCATTCAATTAATGTGTCCTGATTCATCTGGCAAACCAAAAAGATGGAAGCTCCCTTAGACAGAAAAATCCTATTTTTTTAAGTAGACATTTTTGACCTAAATAAAGACGTAAACTAAGACCAGCACAAAAGAATGAGTTTATTTAGGAATAGCAGAGGCCTTGCAGTTTGAGAGAGGCAAACTGTAGCAAGCTACAGGTGAGTCTGTTGAGGGTTTGGGATGGGCTGTATTTACAGGCAGGGATTGTAAAGAGGGGAGAGCTCAGTTGGAGTCTGTTAAAATCAAAAACAAATGAGACCAGGTTTGAAAATTCCCTTAGCCATCAAAACCAGTCCAGCCATACAAACAGCGTTCAAGTCAGTTTATTTTGCTAAACCAACCCTACCTGGGTCATTTCTTGTTCATGCCTCTAGAAACCATAAGCAAAACTTTCCAAGGTTGATATGAGACAACCAATCTCCAATCACTTAAGAAAATTCCAATATTGGGGCACTTGGGTGGCTCAGTCAGTTAAGCGTCCCACTCCTGATTTTAGCTCAGGCCATGATCTCAGGGTTGTGAGATCAAGCCCCACATTGGGCTCTGAGCTGGGCATGGAGACTGCTTAAGATTCTCTCTTCCTCCCTACTGCTCTGCCCCTCCACCCATAAAAAGGAAGAAAATTCCAATGTTATCGGTTTTCTGAAAATCAGGCATTAACAGAAAATCAGTCTCTCAGTCCTTAAGTTTTGTTTTTCTGAGAGCATATGTATAAGTTTTCCATTTTATACCCTCCAGTTCCATTTTAGATTGAAATTCTTTCACAACCCTATCAATTGTTAAATACACACTTGCTTGCTCACTGGTCCCTCAATGCTTGTAACACGTTGCCCTGTTTTTAAATTCATTATGGGTGATCTATATACCATCCCCCAAATATCTAAGACGGTATCTATGTCTTTCGCAAAATAGGAGGAGGTTTAGAAAGTATTTAAGTAGGATCAGGAACTGACTATAAATTAATAATGAAGTGTGTCATATGAATTGTACTGAACAGCCATTTGTCAAAGATTCCACATTCGGCTCTTTAGCTAATTAACCAAACCAGAGAAACCCAAACAAACTGACATTAAAAAGAACTAGAAAACAAGAATTTGACCTTCATTAGTTCCTAAGGCTTAAATACTCACTTATGTGGCTCATATTGAGCCTGAATTATAGTTAGTAAGCATTTTCTCAAAGAACTTATCGCCATCATTTCAAAACGCAAAGCAATTATTTTTTAAACGACTTTACATTTCTCAAAAATGAAATCTACAAAGCTCCAGCATGATGGGGCTGCCGCCTCCTTCCGAAATTCATCTTCTTTCACGACCTAGCTCCGGCCGCATGAGGCTTGTAGCAGGCACGGAATACACCAAGATTTTTCCTGTGTGTTTTTTTGTGTCTACAGAACTCTTACTCAGGGCTCCAAGTGCTTCACTCCTAACAACAACCAGACAAGGCACAATGATGATCACCATTTTACAGAGGAGATCAATAACAGACTCAAGATCACAAAGCTAGTACCGGCAAGCCTGGAGTTGCACCTGGGCAGATTAGAACCGGGGCAAACGAGCTCTAATCGTGTATTTCCCATCCACTAAGGTGCCTCCGTCTAGAATTGTGGAATTTATTTGCATTTTCTGCCTGCTTCACTAGCATGTAATATCCCTGCATCAAGGACTTTGTCTGGATTACCATTGTGCACCTTAGGACAGGGCCTGGCACACAGAAGCTCTGCTCCAAAACTGTTTGTTTAGTAGACGAATGAATGGATGAGTGAGTGAACATACCCTCAGAGTTTACAATACGAATGGGAAAGAGCCATGCCGGGAGCACGTGGAAAGGAGCACCAAGTTAAGAAATCTTTTGTGAGCATCTCTGCACAGGACGGAGAGCTAAAGGCTGCACTATGGTTTTTACCAAGGAGAGTCAATCATCTACCTCACCTTTCTCTGGTGTTCTCAGTGTCTCAGGCCTTGTTTATTAGGAGAAACAAGTAGGGTGGGAGTGGGAAGCGGAAAAGTCTACTCTAACAGGACTCTTCCTCATTCTTCACTCTACCCTGGAGCTTTTCCCTGGGTCTGTTTCAGGACAACATTAGCGAGGTCTGGCTCAAGCTTGGGGAGGAGGCTCTCTGAAGTATAAAATGAGAAGAGCGGGGGACATGAACAAAAAGCATGGTATCCCAGAGCCTGGGGGACCGCCAGAGATGGGACCTCCCTTGTCAGCTTTGGAGCTAAAAAGGTTATTGGACGAACCGGAATTTTTCTTCCAAAGGGTAAGCATCCTATCTGGTTTCTTGATATGGAGTATTGTCACTGCTAAAGAAAAGTTTTTTAAAAGCCAATACACCAAATCAGTATTAGGGAAGTTTTCTCATTTTGGTTGTCAATAGACTTTCTGCAAGCAGAAACACGGGGCTAATGTTGGCATAATCGTATAGCATGATGTTCTGTGAGGTTGAACACAAAGGCAAGGCACCCAGGAGTTAGCGAGTGGAAGAGAAGAGAAGAGCCCTTCCAGGCAGAGTGAATACATGTGTGTGAAGGAGAGGCAGGAGAAGACATGTGAGTGACGTCTGGGGAGTCGCTGAAGACCAGTGGGTCTGAGCAGCAGAGTACATGGGAAGGAAAAAGGGAAAGAGGTGAGGGTAGAGATGCATGTAGGTTTGAAACCAGGACCTTGTAGGCTATAGGAAGGAAAAAAAACTAATACAGACTTTTCCATTTGAGTTGAGAAAAGTTCAAATGCATTCTTTTATTTTAACTGGCTGGAAAGCCAGTTAGGAGCCGTAACAGTAATACAGGTGACAAGTGAAATAAAATCTCGCCGGTAGAGTTAAAAAAGATGGAACTGATTCAAGAAACATTTCATAGGTTGCATGGAGGGATTATTGACCAATTGGTGTCAGGGTTACAGGAGAGGAGAACATGAAGGGTGACTTCCAATTTTCTGGCTTGTGACCTTATGGAGGTGGCACTGTTCACTAGAGAGCAGAAGGAGTAAATCTAGTGGAGAATATAATTCCAAAACCACTGCCTCCTTCCCAGGCCTTATCTGGAGTCTATACATCTGCCTTCTACTCGATGCTTTTTTTCTTTTTTTTTTTTTTTTGCATGTCCTAAAAACATCTCAACATGCACTGGGTGGATCTGGCTGGGACTGGGGCTCAGGAACTTGGATTAAGTTAATGCATATTAGCATGTTTATGTGCTCTTCTCCAAGAACACTCAATGGGAGGAGGAGTACAGAAGACAAATTGCTTGACCTAACCTGAATTCTAGGAGAATGATGGAAGAAAGGGAGGGGATCCAGTTATGCCTACAAGTGAGGGTGTTGGTCTCGAATAGATACGCAAGGAAGTGACTATGCTTGAAGGAAGGTGATTTATTGGGGAAAACAGGAGCATTAATGGTCCCAAGGAGGTCCAAAAATAGCTGTAATGGAAGTCCGGAAATGGGATATCCAGAAAAGGAGGTGTTTGTGGTCAGAGTACGCAATTGAAGATTAAACTTCCAGTGGGGGAACTGTTCCTGTAGATGACAGGGTCTAGGATGAGGCTATCAGTTATTGGAGGCTGAATGGCCACTAACGACGTAAAGCAGTGGTCACTGGTATTAAAGCACTAAGAGACTTATGATGTGGCAGGAATTGAGGAGAGAAAAGGACTGAGCAGGTGTCAAATGAGAGTGCTCATGAGCCGAATGACAACTGTAACAGGGAGAGGGAAAAGGTGGAAGAGTTTCAAATAATGTGCATTTCAGTGTGCACAGATAAGTGATGGTTTGCCAGCAAAAATAGGAAACTAGAATGTTCACCTTCCACTTGTCCCTCACTGCCACCCCCAGTCTGCCCAAAATATGCTATCAATGATAATAAGTAATAAGAAATGGTCACTAAAGAAGACAAAAAAAAATCATCCTATGAAAAAAGACAAAAAGATACCAGAATCATTGTTTAAAGACACTAATAAGGTAGGTGAATGTGTTTACTCTGCAACAGGGATTCCATAGGGTACAGTGGAAAAGATTAGGAAGAATGGATAGAACAGAAGGGTAACCTCAGAGAAAAGAAGTAGCAAGATAGGGTTGGGAGTCACCTCAAGGACTGGTGATGAGGATTTACTTCCTTTTGGGTCACAGGCCAGGTCAAATTCACAGATCTCAATGTTCCAGGGGCACCTTGGTTAAAGCAGTTTCAGTGTAATACAAGCCAAGTGCTGATGTCTCATGGTTTCCAATGATAAGACATTGACTGAGTCAAGGTCTAATTCAACACATTCATGAAACATTTCTTAACTATTTATGATGAACTTGGCACTAAGCACTGGGGATTAAACATTTGTGTAGCTCAGCTTTAGAACTATAAGCACAATTAGCTTACAGTCCCAACATGCTCAAGAAACACAACTGCTGACCTCCCCTTTGGTTCTATTCTCAAACTTTAGAGAGTACTCAATTTGCCCAGGGGTGGAAACTCTGAAAAACAAACACACAAAAGAACAAAAGACTCAGACTCTCTCAGCCTGCCTGTTTTGCAGGTTCTCCCTGTCCCCTGACCTTGGAGGTTTGGTTCTCATAAACAAGCTGTAGAAAAGGGTCCACAGGGGCACCTTAGGGTGACTCAGTTGCTTAAGCATCTGCCTTCAGCTCAGGTCATGTTCCCTGAGCTCTGGGATCAAGCCCCATGTCGGGCTCCCTGCTCAGCAGAGAGCCTGCTCCTCCCTCTGTCCCTCACCCTGCTCATGCTCTTATCTTTCTCTCTCTCTCTCTCAAATCAATAAATAGAATCTTAAAAAGAAAAAAAAAAAGGGTCCAGAAAAAAGGGGGGGTTGTTGTAGAATGTCCACTGATAAAGCATTGTAGTGAACTGCTTTCCTCACCTGATCTTATTTCCACTCTTGGAGAACAAGATTCCTTCCACCCTAATTCCATAATTTTTGCTAAGTGGTTTATGTGGGGATTGCAAGCACAAATCTACTCTGCTACTCCCAGAGGAAAATCTAGAAAAAGCAGTGGTCTTTCGGAGTATATATTGCATGTGGCACTTTTTGTAATAAACTGGTAATAAACCAATTATTTCTTATAAGCTTTCTGTTTAGGCTGCCAAAACCATGTTCAATTTGAGACTATGATTTAAGAACTCAGCTAAGTACTAAAGAACCATTTGTTCTCTGAAATCATGTATTCTGTCTTTTGCCCTGGTATGCATCCATAGTTAGTAACGTGGAAATGTGACATTGAATCTGTATGTGCAGAAATTGGTCTTTCAAATGGTGGAAATATATAAGTGATTTAATCATATATCTAAATGATTACCATTTAATTATACCAGACACTCCTATATTAGAATTTTCTTTCCCTATGAAATTGTGCTTGTCTTAATGTAAGTGAAATAAAAACTGTTGCAAAACATATTGACTTATCAATAGAAAGCTAGATATTTCATGACAGGTGGATAGCTCAAGTATAAGTTAAAGAGAAGACTTAGAAGTATTATTTCCATTATTCGCTGTTTGGATTTGAAGTTGTTCAACATCTGTAAGTATGTCTTGTATTTTGTTTGCATTCCATTGCTTCCTTTGGTTCTATAGCAACCAATTTCACAGTCTCAGCTCTAGAAATATTTCGTTCAATATCTTTCATAGTTGCAGATTTCAGGAAATACTGGACTTGACTAACACTAAGTTAACTATGATACATCTACTCAGGTGTGGATTCAAATCAATAATTATGATTTCGTATGTGTGCTGTACCTTTTAGGATAGACTATTTGAAGAATCTATAGTCTGTAAAGCAATATTAACCATGCTACTATTTAACCAAAAAAACATAAATACTTTTTTTTGTGACTTCCTAGCAAGAAAATTACCATGAAATCCAGTATAAAATTTCTTCCACCAACATATTGTATTGGGGCTCCTGGGTGGCTTAGTCAGTTAAGAATCCAACTCTTGATTTTGGCTCAGGTCATGATCTAAGGGTGGTGAGATCAAGCCCCATGTTGGGCCCCATGCTGGATAATAATCTATTATTATAACCTTATTCCTTGATGATTTCTGTTTCTAGTTCATATTTATAATAACTGAACAAATGAAGAGTTCTCTTTTAACTTGACAATTTGGCATTTTACATTCATCTTGCTTAATAGTTTGTTCTAAAACACTTTTCACCAGAGGTGACTTAGTCGAAAAAACTTTGGTTCCTTACTAAGGATAATCAGTCACCTGAACACCAAGACCTATCAAGAATAAATCAGGAGGTTCAGACAATCACAAAAGTTTGAAAGACAACTAAGAGCTAGGTTGAGATCAAATGAGAAGATTCATTACCTACACAAGGCCACTCCTTCAAGACTGAGAAAAGTAGTTGTTTGGCCTGATACACAGAAACAAACACAGAGAGTCCGGCAAGATGAGGAAACAGAAAAATGTGTTCCAAAGGAAAGAATAAGACAAAACCCCAGAAAAAAGACCTTAATGATAAAGAGTAAATAACCTACCTGATACGGAGTTCAAAGTAATGGTGATGAAAGTGCTCACCAAACTCAGGAGTAGAATGGATGAACACGTGAGAACTTCAACAAAGAAATAGAAAATACAAGAAAGCATCAAACAGAAGTCACAGAGCTGAAGAATATAATAACTGAACTGAAAATACACTAGAGGGGTTCAACAGCAGACTGGATGAAACAGAAAAACAGATCGGTGAGCTGGAAGACAATGCAATGGAACTCACCCACACACAGCAGCAAAAAGAAAAAAGAATTTTTAAAAATGAAGATAAGTTAAGGGACCTATCGGACAACATCAAGCAGAAAATATGCCCATTATAAGGGTCCTAGAAGGGGAAGAGAGAGAATAAGGGGCAGAAAACTTATTCGAAGAAATAATGGCTGAAAACTTCCCTAATGTAGGGAAAGAAACAGACATCCAGGTCTAGAAAGCCCAGAGAATTCCAAATAAGATAAACCCAAAGAGCCACACCAAGACACATTATAATTAGAGTGTCAAAAGTTAAATGTAAAGAGAGAATCTTAAAAGTAGCAAGAGAAAACCAAATTGCTTCATGCAAAGGAAACCTAATAAGCTATCAGAAGATTTTTCAGCAGAAACTGCAGACCAGAAGAAAGTGGCAGGACATATTCAAAGTGCTGAAAGGAAAAAACTCCCAACCCAAAATACTCTACTCAAGGTTAGCAAGGTTATCATTCAGAATTGAAGGGGAGATAAAGAGTTTTCCAGACAAGCAAAAGCTTAGGGAGTTCATCATTACTAAATAAACCTTGCAAGAAATGTTAAACGGACTTCTTTAAGCTAAAAAGAAATGGCACTAATTTGTAACAAGAACATATGTGTCAGAACACAAGAGCAAAATGGGGTCACCCTGCAAGCAGGTAAGAATTTAAATAAAATTTTCATAAATTGCTAAAGGTCAAGTGTGGGCTAGTGTAAGAATATAGAAAGAGTGGGAGCCAGAGACACAAGGTGAGTTTGTAGCCACTACCAGGATCTTCTCCATGGATTGACACTGGGTGCTCATAAGAAAGACTGAGGACAGTGCAGGAGATCAGAGAAACTGCCCTGATGACGTAGGCTTGGAGAAAAGGAAAAAAACTCCACTTCAGAAAAGGTGTTTGCTAAGCACTCTACTATCCATTGGTAAAGAGGGATTCAACATAGTATAGTTGGAAACAGCTTTGGTTTGGGGCACTCGAAGGAAGGTGCCAAACCACATAACCCCACTGGTAATCATTCTGTAGGGTTTAGCAGCTAAGCTGAGCTTTAAAGGATGGTAAGAAGTAATTCAGGTGAAAAAAGAAGAGTGCTCCAGGCAGAGCCAACAGCCTATGAAGAGACTGGTAGAACTTTGAGGAGTTCATTAGAGGCAGGTTGGAAAGAAAGAAGAAGGTAGATGTCATATGGGGAACTGGATTTTATTCTGAAGGCTATTTGAAACCACAGGATTCATTTAATTATGAGAGTAACAAAATAGAGTGTATTTTTAAAAGCTTCCTCTAGCTGAAGCAGGGAAAGTAAGTTGAAAGGCAAGAAGAATACGTGCATCTTGATCAACTGCCTTCTCATGTGTGGGTTAGGCCTGTTCTTCTGTTCCAGCTCCAGCTTCTTGAGGTGAGAATATAAAAACTGCATTTTAGATTTTTCTATTCTTTTGAGCGAGGCTTGGATGGCTATGTATTTTCCCCTTAGGACTGCCTTTGCAGTGTCCCATAGGTTTTGGACTGTTGTGTTTTCATTCTCATTGGTCTTCATAAATTGTTTAAATTGATTTTTAATCTCCTGGTTTATCCAATCATTCTTGAGCAGAATGGTTCTTAGTCTCCAAGTGTTTGAGTTTCTTCCAAATTTTTCCTTGTGATTGAGTTCCAATTTCAAAGCATTGTGGTCTGAGAATATGCAGGGAATAATCTCAGTCTTTGGGTATCAGTTGAGACCTGTTTTGTGACCCAGCACATGATCTATTCTGGAGAAAGTTCCATGTGCATTCGAAAAGAATGAGTATTCTGTTGTTCTGGGGTGTAGTGTTCTATATATATCTATGAGGTCCATCTGGTCTAGAATGTCATTCAAAGCTCTCGTTTCTTTGTTGATTTTCTGCTTAGGTGATCTATCTATTGCTGATAGTGGAGTGTTGAGGTCCCCTACTATTAACGTATTTTTATCTACATGTCTCTTTATTCTGGTTAAGAGTTGGCTTGTGTATCTTGCTGCTCCCCTGTTGGGGGCGTAGATATTTATAATTGTCATATCCACTTGTTGGATACATCCTTTAAGAATAATATAGTGTCCTTCTGTATCTCTAACTACAGTCTTTAGTTTAAAATCTAATCTGTCTGATATGAGAATTGCTACCCCAGCTTTCTTTTGAGGTCCATTGGCATGAAAAATGGTTTTCCATTTTTGTATCTTTAGTATCTTTGTATCTTTAGTTTCAAGATGAGTCTCTTGTAGACAGCAAATGGATGGGTCATGTCTTTTTATCCAATCCGCAACCCTGTGGCGTTTTATGGGAACATTTAGGCCATTCACCTTGAGAGTGATTATTGAGAGATATGATTTTAATGATCGTATTGCATGGTGTACTGGGTGTTATACACAAGTAATGAATCATGGAACTTTACATCAAAAACTAGGGATGTACTGTATGGTGACTAACATAATATAATTTAAAAAATTATAAAAAATATTATAAAAAAAAAAAAAAAGAAAAGAAAGGCAAGAAGAGAGAAAGAGACAGAAAACCCAGACTGGAAATTGAGACAAAGGATCAATTTTGAGAAATAGTAAAGAGATAAAATCAATGTTGCGTCAACCCAACGCCTAAAATTTCAGCTAATAGGATTTTCAAAGTATATCTTTTGTGCTTGACCTACACTATACTAATAGCCAAAAATACCCACTAGTGCATCTAACCAGCTTATTGAGGATTCTAAGCTTGTATAAACATGACATAGGTATATAGATTTACAAAAGCTTGTTCTTGTGTTCTGTCACAAGTGAGCCAGTACCTGGCTCCCACCTTTCTTTGGAGGCATCTGTCTTTACTTAAATTTTAGGCTACTAGACTGCCCTGTGATGTCAATTCTCTGGTGGGTTAAAATATGTTATGACTGTGTAGATTATCCAGCTTTTTCATGTTAGGATAAGAGTGATGCTCTTTTCAGCTTCCTACATCTTAGGACACTGGTGTTTTAGACAACTTACTTAACTACTCTGAATCATAATTTTCTCCTTTATAAAATAAGGACATTAACACTTAGCCCACTGAATTGTCCTGAGAATTTTCTGAAATGTAAAGCACCTGTTCCACTATAGGTGCTTATTAAATGTCCTTCTACCCTCAAATTGCCCACCAGTGTTTATTAGGGACTCACTAAATCTCTGTTGCATGCATCATCTTTCTTTTACACATTTTAATGACTCATTGACAATTTCAATGTCCCTTTCATAGAACTTGTTTCAACACAGGCTTTCATTCTTCCCAAGGTTAAAATAGTTGCTAGAGGTGACAGGAATCACAAGATTCGAACCAGTGCACTTGATTAAAATAAGTCTCATGTAATATGGGAGCCCTGGGATTTCTTTTGCCTTTCATTCATTTAATTGGTTCATTTATCCATCATTGGATATTAGGCACTAGTAAGAGCTGGGCTAGATATTATTCCAGCCCAGCCTTCATGGTACTATGCACGAGGGCATGACAAGGTGGGGAAGATTCAGGGCAATGGGAAATCATGTACAGAAGCAGTCCCCATTTCAGAATGAAACGATAAACTAAGTTTCTACCCTGCCTGGAAGAGCTTCCCAGTGAAGCAGGGATACTGTTAGATCTCTGTTCCTCACTCACATACCCTGCTCCTCTGCCCAGACTCACTTCACCACATGGACGCACAAGCAGCCTAAATCACTCCACTCAAGACTATCTTTCCTCGTCGCTGCCCCAGGCAGAGGTCTCTGCCCAATGTGCTCCCGGTGGTGTCATTTACAAAATTCATAAAACTATTTTCAAAAGAAAAGAAAGTATGCTAGACAGGTGATCTGTATTTGCCGAAAAAGTTCAACCAGTTTTCTTTAACATTTTTTTTCTGAAATTGTTTTTCTGATAACAAAAAACATCTGTTTTCTTCTATAACAGAAGATGTGGAAAATACAGGAAGATATAATCAACCCCCCGAAATGGCCTGACACTTCACTGTTTGAGAAAACCATCTTTTAGTATATTCCTGCCTTTTTTTTAATCTTGAAATTGCACTGCGTATTTTATAATCTGCCTCTTTACTACATTTTCAAGACGTTTGGAAATATCATGACTATATCGCATTACGTCATGTAATCCCTCCGCTTTTGGATATTTGTTTTCCAATATTTTGCATTTGTAAGCAAACTACAAAAATGATCTATACCATAAAGTACTTACTTTTCTATATTTCAGGTATTTCTTTAGCATAGATTTCAATAATGAGACTTACTCTGACAAAGGGTATAACATTTTAAAGTTTTCAACACACATCGTCAGGTTTTTTTCTCTCAGTACATTTGGACTGATTAATAGTGCCATCCGTGTAGTATACGATTGCCTGTCATTTAATGCCCATCACTATGTATTTGATTCCCAAAGCCATTTTTTTAAAAACGTACTTGTTATTTTATTTTTAAATTATTCATGTTGAAGATTTTTTTATTCCTGAATTATTATTCTCCTTGTTCATATTATTTGTTAAAATCATTTGCATATGTAATCGAAGAGACCTGAGTGATTTTCTGAGAGTATAATTATCTTTAAGCCTATATACGTTTCTCTTCAGGGGAAAAAGTATATCTCTGCTTACTCCCAAGGTTATGCTTATCCCTCAAATTCCAAGGAATTGCAGCTATCGGAGGATGAATCTTATTCCTTGGAGGAATTTTTTTTGGTAGCTCAAAGAAAATGAGGGCAGCAAAAGGGGAAGCTTTTCTACAAGGCATATGGGGCTCTAGCTCCCAGTAGCTCAGAGCTGAGCCCCAGCACTCTTATTTATTGCTCAAACGGGTGAACTATTCAAAAACCTAGTTTCCTCAAAATTAAAATCAAAGTTAGACTTAATCCTAGCACAATGCTGAATTGATGAAAATAGATCTTAAAAATTGTGTTAAGAGTTGCTATATTTTTCACTGGGATGAAATCTGAGCATTTTGAAAAGGATCTTTTGGCTGCATTGAGCTGTTTCAGAGCATCTGAATTTCAGCCAGCCTTGGCAATGGCCCAGGAAATGACTGTTCTTATCTTTACTTGAAACTGTTTTCAACATCCATTTTCTAGAAGTAGACCTTTAATATTGGCTTTGAGAAAGAAATTCATAGTAGCTGCTGAGCAACATTTTGTCCTGATATAGACAAAATTGCTATGATTCAAGCAATGACAATCCTAAATAAATGGTCTTATATCTTCAGTTTCACTGCAAGTGGCCTTTCATTTTATACTACAGAGGGAACAGAAATGCTGATCAAAACAGAATCCTAGGTTGTCAAGTTCTCATGGCATTCTATCTCTTCTCAGTCCAATGGCTGAGAAGTCATCTTAAATGTTTTTTAAAGATTTTATTTATTTATTTTGTTATTTAGTTAGTTAGTTATTTGAGAGAGAGAGAAAGAGCACAAGCAGGGGGAGGGACAGAGAGAGAGGGAGAAGCAGACTCCCGGCTGAGCAGGGACACTGACACAGGACGATCCCAGGACCCCAAGATCATGACCTGAACCAAAGGCAGACACAACTGACAGCCACTCAGGCGCCCCAGAAGTCATGTTAAATTAATATAAATGGGAAGGAGTTTCAATTTGTGGGCCAAGATTAAGAAGGGTAGAAGTCAATCCAAATCTCAAAGGGAAATAAAAGAGGAATACTCCAAGAAAATCAAAGACTGTTGCCAGAAACACTAACCCAAATGAGAAAACAAGAAAACTATGCCGAAGCAGCTAAAGAAAAAAGAGAGACAGCAGCATCCGGGAGAATTGAAGTTAATATAAAGGTCAGAGCCCACCAGATGTGGTATTGAAATGAAGTCAAGTAGAAAGGGTTTGGCCACAGTTTTTTAATGTTCGGTATGTAGACAGCATTTATCGGGTAAGCAATGCTTTATCTGTCTGAAAGCAGTTGTATTCAGAAATGCTGCCTGGCAGGTAGCTAAAATCATAGGAGGTATTGTCTGTGATGCACCCACAAAATGGTGTCAAATTTCCTGTAATATGTTAGGAAAGGAAAACGTACTACGAAATTTCAAAGAAGTGTACGCTGAGACCTGGAAGCAACTGACAAGGAAATAAATGTAGAGAGCAAGAAAGGTGTATAAAGTTTCAGTAGGTGAAGCGTGGGAGAACATTTCAGAAAGGCTCTCAGAAAGGAATGAGACCTGCTCTCCAGAGAAGGAATTGCTGAGAGTCGTGAATGAGAGCACAGGCCCTGGGAGGAGTCAAGTCTCAGTTTCCAAGTAGCCCTTGGCATCTCTGGTCAAGACTCGGGCAAATCATCAGTCCTAGAGCTGCCAGACCGGAAAGGCACTCCTCCTAGCAGGTGTCCGGAGCAAGTGATCAGGACTGCAGGCTGAATGGTCAACCAGCAGCCCAGTCGTTTTAGCACATGGCCAAGGTTAACAGGGTCATAGCCAGGGGAGCTGAGGTTCAGAGAGGAGAGGCTCTTATCACTAGAGATGCAGACAAAGCAAAAACAAAAACAGAGCAAGGTTCCTGGCCCAGTAAGAGGACTGTGGGAAAAACAGGATGTGAGAACAGAAGATCAGAATAGAGGCCAGAGAGCACCTTGAGCCTGCAGCCAGGTTTGCAGTGGGGAATTGGAGGAGGAAGCTTCTGCACCTTTGCTCAGCAAGCATGCTTTAGTACTCTGCTGCAGAGACAGCTCTAACTCCAGACCCTCGTAGAAACCAAAGGTCCACAGTGGGCCATCATACCCCTCTCAGGGCATTTATTAACTACTGAAAATTATCTTGGTTATGCATTTGTGCATTTATTGCCTATTTCTCCCATCATAAGGTAAACTCCGATAGCTGAAACCTTGTTCTTATTTACTGCTATATTTCCAGAACCTGACATATAATATGGAGGCCTCCCATTGAGCATGGAGGCCAACGTGGCTGGGCTCAATCCCAGGAGCCTGAGATCATGACCTGAGCCAAAGGCAGACACTTAACTGACTGAGCCACCCAGATGCCCCCACTGTGGTCCAATTTTAACAAACTTCAAATAATTTGGTTTGTCCAGAGCTTTAATGTAAGTTTCTCTTGAAAATATTTTTATATAATGTAGTAAATAAAACTTTCCCCTCTTGATCATATATATAATTAAGGTTTTTTGCACATAACAAGGTCTATAGTTCTTTTTTTTGCGTAAATATTGAATAAATATTTGTCAAATGCATAAACTGAGATGAACAAATGATACAACCAATGCGTGAAAAATGGCAAAAGTATAAACCAGAAAAACTTCACTTCAAACTCTGTTACTATGAAGTAGGTTCAGAAGAGCTCCTCACTGAGTTCAAAGGCATGCTAGCAACTAGTATTTTGCACCTATATATATGAAATCCTCTACCAGGGTAGAAGCACCTTGAGGTCAGAGTCCGTATCTTCCTCCTCTCTAGAGCTAAGCCCAGCTGTGGTGGAGAGAGCACAGACCTCAGCCGAGGCACCTGCTAATTGTTACTCATGTGCAGTTTATTTGAGATGTCAGTGGAAGCACCAGATCCTGTCCCTTAGGTCATAGGAAGAAGATGCATTCCGTGGGCAATTAATGTAGAATCAGCATGTTTTCTGCTCTCCCCAAATTGCGCCTGAGGTCACATCGCATTCTTCCCAAAGACTTGTGTCCCACAGTTTGGATAGTGAGTATTTTGTCATTTGACCTACATCATTGACTAACCAGCCTAAAGTCTGGTAAGTGGGATTCAATGTTGTAAATGATAGGTGACTTGTAACTGAGTAAAAGTGATATTCCCCGTTTGCATAAGGCAAGAGCTCCTTGTCCTGTGTCCCCTGCTGCACGCTTCCCTTTAGATGGCTCTAGGAATGTTAAGATGATAAACTAAGATGACCATTTCCAAATAGTTTAAACAGAGAGGAAACTTCCAAATAATGTTCATTAAATTTATTAATGCTGAGAAGAGAAACAAATAGAAGTGTTGAACATAGAATATTCTTTGGTTGTGGATATTTCTCAGAATAGGAGATGTACTGGGGTGTATGGTGGATTACGAACTGACCATATGATAAAAATCATATTATGGGAAACATAAATATGAGCCGAATGTAATAAAATCCTTTATAATTTTTGCCTGGTGTATAGTAGTCTATTAGTAATTACTGTTGTTTCCCCCAACTCTACACCAGCCGATGATCAACAGAGACCTAAGGTCAGGGGTACTATAAGAATGCATGAACTCCAAATTTGTGGAAACCATGAGCATTCAGAAAATAATCAAGTGTAGTATTAAAAAGTAGAAAGTACGTCTTGCAGGGGGAAAAAGATAAAAAGAATTAAAATGATTCAATCCAAATAAAAATGGGCTAAAATGTTTTAATACTAACATTTAAGAGCTAAATCAAATATAATTATTAGAAATTTGAAATAAGTATCTATTGGGGTCTACTAAAATGCTAGAGAGATGGAATAATAAGTAATACAGAGGGTTTATTTTCATGGTTCTTGTACAGTACAAGCCAGCTACCATTTATTTCTTTATTCAATGTGTATTTCTTGTGGACCAGTTATGTTACAGGCCAAGGGAAGGTTATCATTCTTTATCAAATAAGCTGTACATGTATCTATTTACAAGTATGGCTAAACTTTGGATCATTTATCATTCTGACGACTAGCAGACCTGTGAAAGAATCACAAAATGATAACTCCAAGTCAAAAACCGAATGGTCTAATCAGTGATGGTTTAAATATCTTGTAAAAGATTTAAAGATCTCATAAAACAGCAAGAAGGAGAGGAAAGACCAATGTGCATTATTAAAAATCTAAATTAATGCATTTACTAAAATGTCATTACTTCTAAGCACCTCTAATGAAAATAATAGCTAGTAAGAACAATGAGTATTCACTTTGGTCCAATTTTTTTTTAAGATTTTATTTATTTATTTGAAAGAAAGTAAGAGAGAGAGCATGAGTGGTGGGGGAGGGGCAGAGAGAGAGGGAGAACAGACTCAGGGCTCAATCCCAGGACCCTGAGATCATGACGCGAGCCGAGGGCAGATGCTTAACTGACTGAGCCACCCAGGTGCCCCCACTGTGGTCCAATTTTAAGAAATTTTAAATAGTTTAGTTTTCCCAGAAGCTTTAATATAAATTTTTCTTGAAAATATTTTTTATATAATGTAGTAAATAAACCCCTTTTGATCTATATATAACTGAGTAAGTAAGGTTTTTTGCACATAACTAGGTCTATAATTCTTTTTTTTGCATGCCTTGAACATGATTCCGATTTTCAATATTTTAATTTAAAATTTATATCACACTAATAACGTCATTCTTAGACTATGACCTTTGAGCCAGTGATTCTCAAACCTGCCTGGACATTACAAACACCTGTGAAGTTTTTTAAGTAATAGATTACTAGTTGCAATCTAAAGATCCTGACTGAGTAAGTCTGGGATATCAGCAATTATAATTTGAACCTACTAGAATTATTAGGAATTCAATAGTAACAGAGTATAAATTAATGAATTTACTACTTATCTGCACTGTTACTTTGTTCTTCTGTATCTTCCATACTTCAGTACGTAGTTGGGACTTAAGACATGTCTTAATTGATTGACTTATGAGATTTTTGCAAAAAATTAATTTTAAAATAGAGATTCAAATGCACTTTCACTAATATTAATGCAAATTAAATATGGTTGCTTAAAAGGTAATTTCAATCTAAAGAGAAACTGCAGAAACATAAACTTCACCATAAAGAAAAATTCTAAATTCTAAAATTTTCTCTGCATATGTTTGTTTAAATCTCCACATATAAAATTTGTTTATTATGCATGTAATTTGTGTACAGAAAAGTGCAATGTTCTGAATAGAAACCAATTCATATTAAAATCTAAATGACTAATTTTACTCTAAGGTTTTATATAAAATTTCTTAAAGATTTCCTAAATAAATTGGGTTATCTTGCCTATATGAAATTATATTATTTTGAAATACAGAAACAAAAGCAGATCTGTATGGCATAAATGTTCAACTTCTTACAAATAAAATCAGTATTAAGATTTTTGGAACGCCTAAGTATTGATCTGGTGAAAATTCAGATAATTATTCCATTGCTCATTGTCTAAGTTACCATTCTTCAAGGGACACCACGGTAGCTGCTGCAAGTATAACGTAGTGATGGTGGTAGATACAGACTCAGCAGGTACTAAAGAAGAGGCAGCTACAGTTAGGGGGCAGAGCCAGTGGAGGAGGATGGTTGTAGGCTAGATTGTAGTGATCATAACTAAAGCATAACTTGCTATAGAAGAGAACATTGTGACAACTGATGATAATTCTATTAAAGTGAGAATGTAGATTCAAATGAAGTAAGTCGAGCTGTGGCTTCGGTCGAGGAGATGGTAACTGTTCTGGTTGTCCACTAAGGTTAAGTTATAATGGCATTTATTGTTAGTGAAGTTGCAACAGTTGTAGATTCTGTTAAAGGGGGTCAGATGTGGTTTCACTTGAAGCAGTGGTTGTAGCTTTTGTGATTTTATGTTCAGTTGAAGTGATGGTGGTGGCTGTTGGTCCTGTTGAAGTGATGGTGGGGGCTGCTGGGGTTGTAGGTCCTGTTGAAGTGATGGTGGGGGCTGCTGGGGTTGTAGGTCCTGTTGAAGTGATGGTGGGGGCTGCTGGGGTTGTAGGTCCTGTTGAAGTGATGGTGGGGGCTGCTGGGGTTGTAGGTCCTGTTGAAGTGATGGTGGGGGCTGCTGGGGTTGTAGGTCCTGTTGAAGTGATGGTGGGGGCTGCTGGGGTTGTAGGTCCTGTTGAAGTGATGGTGGGGGCTGCTGGGGTTGTAGGTCCTGTTGAAGTGATGGTGGGGGCTGTTGAGGTTGCAGGTCCTGATGAAGTGATGGTGGGGGCTGCTGGGGTTGTAGGTCCTGTTGAAGTGATGGTGGGGGCTGCTGGGGTTGTAGGTCCTGTTGAAGTGATGGTGGGGGCTGTTGAGGTTGCAGGTCCTGATGAAGTGATGGTGGGGGCTGCTGGGGTTGTAGGTCCTGCTGAAGTGATGGTGGGGGCTGCTGGGGTTGTAGGTCCTGTTGAAGTGATGGTGGGGGCTGTTGAGGTTGCAGGTCCTGATGAAGTGATGGTAGGGGCTGCTGGGGTTGTAGATCCTGTTGAAGTGTTGGTGGGGGCTGTTGAGGTTGCAGGTCCTGATGAAGTGATGGTGGGGGCTGCTGGGGTTGTAGGTCCTGCTGAAGTGATGGTGGGGGCTGCTGGGGTTGTAGGTTCAGTGGACGTTGCAGTGGTTGTAGATTCTGTGGAAGTGGTTTTAGTTGTGGGTTCAGTTGAAGCGCTGGTTACTGCAGATTTAGAAGTAGTAGGTGTCATTCCAGAAATGTCATTGTTTGAGGGTGTCTGGCTAGTAACGGGAGAATTATCATTTCCTCTATTGTTCACCAGGCATATTATGAGTACTCCAATTGCTGTGGTTATCAAGGAGGCTAAAAGACAAGCCAAAAAGACTTTCCACAGAGACCAATTATTACAGCAATTTCCTTTTACCTAGGAAGAGTGTGAATGACAATATCAGTAATGAAAAACAAAAATGCTTGTGATTTTTCATCTCTTTTGTGTTATTTATACCTTAGTGCATTAACATGATTAGAATCTCTATACATCACTGAAGAAATTTAAGCTTAAAAATCCAAGTTTTTATCCAGGTGAAACTAATTGCACCCTTCTTCTAACATTAGAAGAAATCAAAATCTACCAATATCTCATCTTCTTTTATTCCAGTTTCCAGTGATGGGAGGGGAGAGCATTGTCTTGTCACATAAGCAGAACAGCACTTCAATGATAAATTCTGTTACATACCTAATCCTTCACTGGATGCTGTCATTACCCCAAACTGTTCCACTTCCAAAATCACTCCTTCAAGAACCCTATGCTCTCACCACCATCTCTTCTCCTTCCAGCTTATTTATTCAATTACTCCTATAGCAACCTTTCTTTAGTCTTACTGAAATCACTGGCCCAGGGGCACCTAGGTGGTTCAGTTGGTTTCAGCTCAGGTCATGATCTCAAAGTCCTGGGATCGAGACCCACATTGGGCTCCACACTCAGCAGGGAGTCTGCTTGAGCATTGTCTCCCTCTCTCTCCCTCTCCCTCTGCTCCTTCCTCTGCTTGGGTGCATTATCTCTCCTTCTCTCTCTAAAATAAATAAATACAATCTTTAATAATAATAAAAAATGTTGGCCCAGCAGACCTTGTTTTCTCACATACCTCCTTATCCACCTTTTGTTCCATGGTCCATTTTCAATAACACTAATTCCCTAAAATCTCTTGCACTGCCCTCATCATTCCTCCAGCTGGAAAATAAATGACTGCTTTCTCTGGACTTGTCCTTGAGCAGCCACACTGTCAGGGAAAGTCAAGTACCTGGCCAAATCAGAGTCAATATAAATGTATGATCACCATTCTTGAATAGATTTTCTGTACTGCTCCACCATTCTATTTTAACATTTGCCTCTGAAGACCATCCTTCCTCTCTTCTGAAGAGTCACCTCCCTGGGCTTCTGTGATATTCCATTCTCATTGGTTTCCTCCTAACCCCCACACCCTCCAGAATCTTCCCAGTTTCTTTTAGAGGCTCAGTATCCATGCTCAGCCTTTATTGTTCACATTCCCAGGCCCTTGTCTCTTTCACTCTAGGTTTAGGGTCAGCCAAAGGGCCAGATAGTACATAGTTTCAGCTTTGTGAGCCATACAGTTTTGGTCACAATTACTCCAACCTACCATTATAGTCTTGAAGCAGCCACAGACATTGAGTAACCAAGTGAGTGGGGCTCAGCCATTGGTAGTTCTTAAAAAATTCTAAAATGCAGCTGGGGTTAAAAACTAGCAGACTAGATGTTAAGACTTCTCAATCCTATGATTACATAAATTAGTTTGCCTCCACAAACAAGAAGAAACATTTTCTAACTCTACCCTGTTGAGCTCATCCACTCTTTCACATTGTCTCAGCAACAGTATTAACAGTTTATATCTTTATCCAGAATCAAGAAACAAAGTTCAGACTCTCTACAGAGCCTCTACAGCAAGATTAAGCAACAGAGGGTAGGAATTCCAGAGTCAGGGAAATCCAACCAAATGTCCAAGTGGAATAAGTAAATTTTTTTGCCTTTATTTTATTATTATTTTTTGATTTTTTTATTACATTATGTTAGTCACCATACAGTACATCCCTGGTTTCTGATGCAAGGTTCGATGATTCATTAGTTGCATATAACACCCAGTGCACCATGCAATATGTGCCCTCCTTACTACCCATCACCAGTCTATACCATTCCCCCACCCCCCTCCCCTCTGTAGCCCCAGTTTGTTTCTCAGAGTCCATAGTCTCCCATGCTTCACTCCCCCTTCTGATTACCCCTCTTTCTTTATCCCTTTCTTCCCCTACCGATCTTCCTAGTTCTTATGTTCCATAGATGAGAGAAATCATATGGTAATTGTCTTTCTCTGCTTGACTTATTTCACTTAGCATTATCTCCTCCAGTGCCGTCCATGTTGCAGCAAATGTTGAGAACTCGTTCTTTCTGATAGCTGAGTAATAGTCCATTGTATATATGCACCACAGCTTCTTAATCCAGTCATCTGTTGAAGGGCATCTCGGTTCCTTCCACGATTTAGCTATTGTGGATAATGGTGCTATGAACATTGGGCTGCATATGGCCCTTCTCTTCACTATGTCTGTACCTTTGGGGTAAATACCCAGTATTGCAATGGCTTGGTCATAGGGTTGCTCAATTTTGAACTTTTTAAGGGACCTCCACACTGTTTTCCAGAGTGGCTGCACCAACCTGCATTCCCACCAACAATGTAGGAGGGATCCCCTTTCTCCACATCCTCTCCAGCAATTGTTGTTTCTTGCCTTGTCAGTTTTTGCCATTCTAACTGGCATAAGGTGGTATCTTAGTGTGGTTTTTATTTGAATTTCCCTGATGGCTAATGATTTTGAACATTTTTTCATGTGTCTGTTAGCCATTTGTATGTCCTCATTGGAAAAATGTCTGTTCATATCTTCTGCCCATTTTATGATTTGTTTATTTGTTTCTCATGTATTGAGTTTGAGAAGTTCTTTGTAGATCTTGGATACCAGTCTTTTATCTGTAGCATCATTTGCAAATATATTCTCCCATTCCGTGGGCTGCCTCTTAGGGTTTTTGACTGTTTACTTGGCTGTGCAGAAGCTTTTTATTTTGATGAGGTCCCACATGTTCATTTTATCTTTTGTTTCTCTTGCCTTTGGGGATGTGTCATGAAAAAGGTTTTGCGAATGCTGAACCACCCTTGCATCCCAGGGATGAATCCCACTTGGTCATGATGGATAATCCTTTTAATGTACTATTGGTTTCTATTAGCCAGGATCTTGTTGAGGATTTTGGTGTCCATATTCATTAGGGAAATCGGTCTGTAATTCTCCTTTTTGTTGGGGTCTTTGACTGGTTTGGGGATCGAGGTAATATTGGCTTCATAGAATGAGTTTGGTAGCTTTCCTTCTGTTTCTATTTTTTGAAATAGCTTTAGGAGAATAGGTATTATTTCTTCTTTGAATGTTTGGTAGAATTCCCCAGATAAAAACCATCCAGGCCTGGAGTTTTATTTTTTGGAAGGTTGTTTATCACTGACTCAATCTCTTCATAATTAATTGGCCTGTTTAAAAAATCAATTTCTTCCTGTTTCAGTCTTGGTAGTTTATGGGTTTCCAGGAAGGCCTCCATCTCTTCCATATTGCTTAATTTATTGGCATAAAGCTGTTCATAAAAGTTTCTAATAATCCTTCCAATTTCATTGTTGTTGGTTGTGACCTCTCCTTTTTCATTCATAATTTTATTAATTTGGGTCCTTTCTCTATTCTTTTGGATAAGTCTTGCCAGAGGTCTGTCAATGTTATTAATTCTCTCAAAGAACCAGCTTCTAGCTCTGTTGATCTGCTCTACTGTACTCCTGGTTTCTAATTCATTGATTTCTGCTCTAATTTTGGTCAACTGCTTCCTCGTGCGTGGATTAGGCCTGTCCCTCTGTTGCTGTTCCAGCTTCTTGAGGTGAGAATATAAAAACTGCATTTCAGATTTTTCTATTCTTTTGAGTGAGGCTTGGATGGCTATGTATTTCCCCCTTAGGACTGCCTTTGCAGTATCCCATAGGTTTTGGACCGTTGTGTTTTCATTCTCGTTGTTCTCCATAAATTGTTTAATTTTATTTTTGATTTCCTCGTTTATCGAATCATTCCTGAGCAGGATGGTTCTTAGTCTCCAAGTGTCTGAGTTTCTTCCAAATTTTTCCTTGTGGTTGAGATCCACTTTCAAAGCATTGTGGTCTGAGAATATGCAGGGAATAATTTCAGTCTTTTGGTATTGGTTGAGACCTGTTTTGTGTCCCAGAACATGGTCTATTCTTGAGAATGTTCCATGGGCATTAGAATAGAATGAGTATTCTTTGGTTCTGGTGTGTAGTGTTCTATATATATGTATGAGGTCCAACTCGTCGAGTATGACATTCAAAGCCTTTGATTCTTTGCTTAGTTTTTGCAAGGGTGTTCTGTCTATTTCTGATAGTGGGGTGTTGAGGTCCCCTACTATTAATGTGTTTTTATCTATATGTCTCTTTATTCTTGTTAAGAGTTGGCTTGTGTATCTTGCTGCTCCCCTGTTGGGGAGCATATATATTTATAATTGTCATATCCACTTATTGGATACATCCTTTAAGAATAATATAGTGCCCTTCTGTGTCTCTAAGTACAGTCTTTAGTTTAAAATCCAATTTATCTGATATGAGAATTGCTACCCCAGCTTTCTTTTGAGGTCCATTTGCATGAAAGATGTTACTCCATCCCTTTACTTTCAGTCTGAATGTATCTTTGATTTCAAAATGAGTCTCTTGTAGACAGCAAATGGATGAGTCATTTCTTTTTATCCAATCTGCAACTCTGTGGCGTTTATGGGAGCATTTAAGCCATTCACATTGAGACTGAATACTGAGAGATATGATTTTAATGATGCCATGTTGCCAGTAAAGTCTTTGTTTGTATTGGTTGTGACTTTCTGTTCTGTATCACTCTTGGGGCCTTTTTACCTTTATAGAACCCCCCTTACTATCTCCTGTAGGGCTGGTTTTGTGGTTACGAAATTGGTTAATGACTGGCGATTCTTTCTCCATCAATTCTGAATGACAGCCTTGCTGGATAAAGGATCCTTGGCTGCATGTTTTTCTCTGAAAGAACTTTAAAAATGCCCCCCCCCATCCCTTTCTCTCATTCCAGGTCTGTGTAGACAGGTCTGACATAATTCTGATACCTTTGCCTTGGTACGTGAGAAATTTCTTTGCCCTGGCCGCTTTCAATACTGTATCCTTGGATCTAATATTTGCGAATTGCACTATGACGTGACGTGGCATAGGTTTGTCGTGGTTGAGCTTGGGAGGGGTCCTCTCTGCCTCTTGGACACGAATGTTTGTTTCCCTCGCTAGATTAGGGAAGTTTTCAGCTACAATTTGTTCAAATATCTCTTCTGTTTTTCTCCACCCCCTCGGGGATGCCGATGATTCTGACATTGGATCGTTTCATTGAGTCAGTAATCTCCCGTAACCTACATTCGTGGGCGTGGATTTTTTTAAGTCCAGCTTCTATTTTTGCTTTTTCTTCTACTAACCCATCCTCCAATTCGCTAATACATTCCTCTGTCTCATTCACCCTGGCCGTCAGAGCTTCTAGGAATAAGTAATTTAAAGTCAAGATCAAATTGCTATAATAGGGCTAAAGACGGAGAGATACAGTCCTGAGGTAAAGTTAATTCAGCCAATGGATAAGGTCAGCAACCAAAGAGAGCTGGATCTAGTCTCCAAAGCTAGTGGAAGAAATCTGGAGAACAGAGTCAGGTTTCTATGCAAGGCCATATGTGTCAGAGGTCAGATCAAAGAAACCTATAGAATGTGCAACATACAGGTCCAGAGGCTAGAACAGTAGAAGAAAATAAGGTAGGTGATCACCAATTGAGTACGACCCTTGAAACTTTGAATATGACACAATCTCCCATCACGTCTACTTTGTGTATTAAACCCTACATTGCCGGCATATTTGCTCCTCTGCCTCTCCCCACCTACATTTATACTTTACATTTATTCCTTTTTTCACATATATTCTCTATCTGTGCAAATATTTGAGTCCCCAACTTGAACATTAGCTCCTCCAATACAGAGATTATCAAATGTTCTCCTTCTTATGAATTGCTTCACAGTGACTTAGAATGATACTGAGAATACAGCAGATGCTTAACATAAATATGGGTGAATTAAATGATTAAATATATTTCCTGAGAAAGAATAGAACAAATACGTTCCTGTATAGGACACATTCCAACCTGGGTAAACACTGTTATATTAAACATTACCTGTGTATTGGATAATTCTGTGTGTGGGTATCTTGAGTGTGCGAGGACTCCTGGGCTCACACAGACCCCAGTTAAGTTGGAAGAGACATGACCAGTTGTGTCATTTGAAGGTCGATGCCAGCAGGCAGAGCTGTGAGCCTCTTGGTCATCTGAACATGTGACTGGCTATAGAAATAAAGTGTAAGTGAATAGGAAGCCATGGTGTCGAATTTCTAATATTAAATTCTTCTATCAAACATAATCAAGAGTATCACTTTTAAAGGGATAAAGCATAACAAAACTTTTTAAAGGAATGTTTTCTTATATTCTGAAGACCAAAAAAAAAAAAAAAATCTAGACAGATGATTCTATATTGCATTATAAAAAAGTTACCGATATTCCAGATCAGGAATGTATGTCATCCCATCTTCTTTACCATATTACTTGCATATATTAAATACCCTCATGTTGCAAGCTGCTGTAGGTGAGCATATATTAGGAAGTCTCTATTCCTATAAGGAATAGAATTTTAGAGCCAGAAAATTCTTGCAGTTTATCAGGTACAACCTGTTTAGGTCATTTTGGAAATGAAAATATTAAAGCAAAAAGAGGTGAAGTTATCATCATCACCATCATCATCATCATCATCATCATCATCATCATCATCCCATAATGACATAATAGCAAGCACTGGAGCTCCAACCTTCCAGTCTTAAGGCCAGTGTACTTCCCACTCCACTCCACTGTATATAGTATATTGTTACACTAAACTCTGGTAAGATATTAATATAGTGTGTTCTAATCTATACTATACTAATGAAAAATTCTCATACAAACAGACTCCTTCCATCTATGCAGTGGAACTTGCATGCCCATGACAAAGAGACAGAAGACAAATCATTTTTCAGTTTCTGATATGTTTATGCTGGCTTCCTCTTGGACATATAGCCGTGTAAAAGCAGTTCTCAACAACAACAAAAATGTCTCTACTCTTAGGAAGCCTATATGCTAATCTAACAGGGAGGCATAACAATTGCAAAATATTGTTGAGAAAGGGGGCAATGAGGATTAAAAATGGGTTGAGCTCAGTGGGGAAGATTTGGGGGAAGAGGTGTTTTAAAAGGGGAAAGAACAAGATGAAACGAAAATGGGAGAGGAATAAGCTCAGGAATTAGGGAACTGGGCCAAGAGTTTTGTTACATCTCAAAAACCACATAGGATTGTCTGGGGATCTACATCTCATAGAATGATAATATTGCTTTCTAGTTGTGAGTCAAGGGCATCTCTGCCACTCCTTGCTCCTCTTCCAAAGGCAAAAATTAAAACTACCCACTGTAGATTTACTATGATGGTTAATGAGTAAATAACTGGAGGAGGGTTAAAGTAATGTCTGTATGCATTCTGTTAAGCACTGGCTGTCAGTGGTAGTTGTGGTAGTAGTAGCAGCAGCGTTTTTATTCCTACTGTTGCTACAACCAGTTGTCTTGGGTCATGTTGATTTAATAACCCATTACTAAATAGCTATAAAAATTGCTGGCCCATCAACACATGAGTTCCATAAAACTGTCAGATTAGAATTGTAGGTGCTTATTGGTCCATTGGAGAACAACCATGAACAACATAAAAAATAAATATGATTGTTTTTAAATATAGATAAGGTGGAATACTCCTGGCAGTAAAGAGTTTTAAAGTTAGATTTTTCTGTTATATCAAAGAAATAAAGAAAACAGCTCTATGTTTTATTGAATAAAACTAAACAAACTCCATGTTATTTCCTAGATAAATTTTAGTAATGTTGGACTTACCTTTAGTAACAACCTTGCTTATTTGCTAAGTGCTGATGCTTTAGTTATTATCCAGTTTGCTGGTGGCTGATGAACTTAAATATTGTAATGCACTTTGTAAACAAAGTAAAATTCACTCACCAGGCCAGTTTTCCAGAATTTTCTGGCCCTGATGGAATCTCAGTCCTTTCAAAGAAGAAAAATGATGGGTGGTGTCTACACTTAGGGTGGAGAACCTATGATCTAGGCTCAGCTTTGGAGTAATACTGCAGCCCAAGTAATAATTTTTACTGTGCTACGTTGCTCTGGGTTTTAGTATAGGTGGGTTCTCTACACAAAATTGGAACAGTTAAAGAGCTGCAAATGTTTAATCAGATAAATAGCCTTAGCTAAATAGCCGTAGGCAACTGAAGTGAATTAGCTATAGTTACCAAAAAGAGTTCTTTGGGTTTGCCTGCTGACTTTAAAGGATTAATTTAAGGTCTCATATATCCCAACAGAAAAACCAAACACCAAAATTTATTCTGTTTGTTTATAATCTTCAAATAATTCTTAAACTTCATTGTTGAATTTGGTCTTAAGAGAAAAATACTGTGCTTTAAATATCCAAAATAAAGTGAAATATTCAGCCACCTATCTAGATAGACGCTATAAAAACAACTCAAAATAATATTTGTCAACATCTTCAAGTTTGTTTTTATCTAGAGAAGCTATGAAGATGATGAATACCTGGCTAAAGGATTCTTTTTCTCCTTTTGAGTATTCAGGCATCCTGAAGATCCAATCATAGAGTATCATGTATGATGGCTCCAAGGACAAGACCTTTTTCTTTTGGTACACCAACAATTCTCCAGGGGATTCTTTTTTCACCTAACACTTACAGAGCAAAGACTTTCTTCTTTGGCTTGTCTTGTAGGCAATTAATACAGGCTAATTGCCACAGCTCCAAATTGCAAAGGGAAAATTTTTCATTTATTCTTCAGGCAGTGAATTTTAATTTACTATTTTAATTTTTAGCACATTTCTATCCTTTGTTCTCATATCAAAGATTATTTGTTCAGATATAAAAAGAACTCATAACAACAATACTCACAGTGAAGGCTTGATTCTTCGTGTAAAACATAAAAAAATAGATACAATGACCACATTTTTATACAAAGTAGGGCTTTTTAGAGGATTTCTTTCTTAGGCCTAATGATAATATCCAAGATTAATATCTGAATTTTCAGCATATTTAGAAATCTAAGTTCTAATAGGTTTAGTTTATAAATGTGAAGAATCAAATTATAAAAACATTACTTCAAAACCAAACCAAAGATATCATTGGAGCTTTATGTTTACATGATAGTGAATATAGAAAGTCAAATGGATTTATTTGTATATCAAATAAATGGAAACATTGCTAATGCTTTAAATTAGCAAATATACAAAACAATTTCTAAAGTATAATACAGAAGAATATAATATGAAAAGTTGAAGCAGAAAACTTTAATACATGGCTACTCTTCCTTTTGGAGAATAATGCAAAATTTTGACATTGACCACATAATAGTAAAGAGATTCATTGATCTTAAAAGCTGAAAATCAAATAGTAATATAGGCAAAGTATTAAAATAGGGCAACAATACTCACAGACTGGTTTTCAGAGTATTCAACATTTACTACATATTTTCCATGCTTTCTGTCCATTCTTGCACTTCTGCTACAGGCTTAACTCCAAGAATACTTCTCAATTCCCGCGTGGCCCTTTATACCTGCAACCCTGAGAAATATTTTAAATGACTAGTGGAAAATCAACTCTGATGCGTCAGTGCAGGTGAGGATTAAACTAAGTAATAAGCAGTTATTCACTGAAATGCAATCCACTTCAGAGAAGGAAATGAAGTGTTAATCATGGAAAACCAATACAGCCTTTGAGCACTACTGTGATGACTCCCTCAACGACCCTCCTGGCAGAAAGGAACTTGAAAATCTTACATAATTATTTTTTCTTCCCTTTGGCCCCATCTTTCAGACATCTGTCTTCTATTTTAGGACCAACCCAAGAAAAAATTGTGAGTTGGAAGTTTGCTGTTGCTTTCTCTTTACCCAAGCAAGAATGTTTTCTTACCCCTTGTGGACACCATCTCTTAATCACCCATGGACTTAGGATGGCTTCACCTTTTCAATCTCAAGGCTGGTGTCTGGAAGCCTACTTGGTCAGTTACTCAGGAATTTACATGCATTCAAAAATGATTAGAATCCACTTCCTAGGCAATGATGCCAAAGAAGTGACAGAATATTGATTTCTCTCATCTATGGAACATAAGAACTCGGAGGATCGGTAGGGGAAGAAAGGGATAAAGAAAGGGGGGTAATCAGAAGGAGGAATGAAGCATGGGAGACTATGGACTCTGAGAAACAAACTGAGGGTTTCAGAGGGGAGGGGAGTGGGGGAATGGGATAGACTGGTGATGGGTAGTAAGGAGGGCACATATTGCATGGTGCACTGGGTGTTATACGCAACTAATGAATCATCGAACCTTGCATCAGAAACCAGGGATGTACTGTATGGTGACTAACATAATGTAATAAAAAAACATTAAAAAAAGAATATTGAAAATCTTGAGAAAGAGTTTTGTTGTTGTTTTGTCAGGAAATCTAGTTTGCCTCAAATTGAAAAAGGACAAATTTTTACTGATTTATTCACTCCATGGGTGAGGCTATTGAGTTTCTAAAGTGTATCAGGCACTTTTCCTAGTACAAAAAATTTGGTAGCAAGCAAAACAGACCATACCACTGTGTTCTTTGTATCTGACACTTTTGGATTCTGGATTCTTTGATCCTTTGAAATTTCTCTTATAATCATATTCAACACCTTCAGCTTAAGTAGTTTTACTGGATCTGAAATGACATAGCCTCAAAACTTAAGACATAAAAAACATAGAAAACAGCCAAAAAATTGAAAAGCTGGGAAGGGATTTGTTCTAAAGAGGAGTAAAAACATAATGACTACTCTTACTCCTGTTGAAACAAAACCAGTGACGCGTATGTATGGTCATGGACTGCAAAAGACACACATCAGTCAAAGATGTTAATAATATTAAACATGACCTTCTAATAAACTGATTTACTTGAAAATCAGAATGATAAAATTACCAAACAAGTGGTATAAATTTGACGGTATTTGCTTCAAAATATCACTATACTTATATTTTTAGGAGGCATTTATTTTAATTTGGTACTAATGCAATATACCCAGGGTGTAGGTAAAACTCCATCATTTTATGACAGCATCCATACATTACAGCAATAGAGAGCATAATAGAGAGTGAAAGTTTACTCCATCACTTGATCTCATGCTCATAATCGAATTGATCTAGTAGTTGCAGCAAGGCTCGGTCCCAAAGTTTGGAAGAAAAACATATAAAATATTAAATTTATTAAAAATAGCACAAAATTGAACAACACATTGTCCCATTGCTAAATTTACTATGTAAAAATTAGAATTTTCTTTGTTTTGTGAAGAACAATACTTCAGCAAGGATTATTAACAATTCTCGTGAATGCCTCCATCCAAAGGTCAACAGAAAAAAACAGAACACACCTGGATTGTTATAAAGAACAGAGAGGATGGGTATTACTCGTTCTGTCAAAATCTCCTATAAAAAGTCTTTGTTCACAGGATTTATAGCCAAAAAGAAACCTGAAGTTCTCACTGGCTGACAGTAGTTGAGGGAATTGTTTGATAACTGGCCAATCTTTAGGGGGAAATTTCTATTTCTCATTCATCTAATAGACAGGTTAATTGCATTGTTATCCGAAAGTCTAAGTCAAAGCTATTTTTTTAATCATGTTACTCAAACAAATCTTTCTTGCCTGAAATTTCACTATGCTTTGATTATTACTTCTTCGGTCAGTTAATAATACAAGAGCCAATATGAGAGCTGCATCCCTCTGGTCTTGGATATTTTAGAGAAAGGGATTATTACATTTTGTTTTTCATTCTGTTATTCACATTAAAACCAAGCAATCAGGCACAGAATTTCAAGCCTAAGTAAACTATAGATATGCAACCCAATTAATTCAAAAGTATAAAAGATCATTGTGAAAAAAAAAAGGAAGAAAAATGTATTTTCAAAGTGTCCTATCACATTTATTATCAAAGCAATTAGAAGCAATCATTTGAAGTAAAGTTAAAAATGAGGGGCGCCTGTGTGGCTCAGTCATTGAGCGTCTGCCTTCGGCTCAGGGCATGATCCCGGAGTCCTGGGATCAAGCCCCACAGCGGGCTCCTCTGCTGGGAGCCTGCTTCTTCCTCTCCCACTCCCCCTGCTTGTGTTCCCTCTCTCGATGGCTGTCTCTCTCTCTGTCAAATAAATAAATAAAATCTTTAAAAAAAAATGAAAACTGAAACTTTCAGCAAATGTGTTTTAAATATTGTGATCATAACACTATCAGGGTGTTTTTTATTGTATTTATCAAAGCTGACTCAATCTCCATAGCAGGTGTTCCTTCACTGAATCAAAAGTAGTTTAAAAAGTATTTCAGTAAAACAATGGAATTAGAATAATTAGCTTTACTTAAAATAGAAACTTCAGGAGAAAACCATGCTTTGATGTATGTCACTGAATCTCTTAATTATACATTTGAACTATACTTACAAATTTTAAATATGTTTATACCACAGAACATGGCCTTTCATTAACTTATTCCCAACTGTTTATTGAGCACCTAACACATGTCTCAAACCTGGAGATCCAGACAGCATTGATTCAGACAGAGAAAACCCTTATTTACCCCCTACCTTTCATTTATTGAATGTTTGGCTCTTGATTTTAACTTTAAAATTTGTTTAAATTGTAGTAGTTTTGTTTAACCAAAGAATGTTCTTTTTTTATTTATTTCAAGATGTATGTGTTTTGTATGTTGGGAAATTGGTTCCATAATGGTAAATACATCAGCTTCTCCAGAATAAACAGAAACTGCATAATGCATCTCTGTTTGACCACAGGCATTGGGAATTTATGGCTTCTGCAGGGTCTGATATTCCAATTTATGGTGACCTTCACGGTTCAGAAGTTCTCTTTTTTACCAAGCCAACATTTTCCTTGTTCCTTCAATGGACTTAAACTCTGGTCCTGCTGTATCTGGGGACACCCAAAACTAAACAATTTTTTCTTCAAAATACGGGTCTGCAATTCTTGATGCACAATTCCAAAATCCAAAAGGCTTTGAAAGCAAATTATTTTCTATATTTGTCACAAATTTCTTTGGCAGCAAAAGTTAATCAGAACTAATAAGGCTATTTATAGTCTTTAATAAATTTGGCATGATTAGTCACATGTTTAATCACAAAACTATTGGTCTCTATTGCAGGTTTACTACCATACTCCTGATGAGGGTGTTGTATAATGTTTCATATTGTCTTTATAAGATTTTTAAAAATTTGAATTATAAGACACATCTCACCCAAGCACTTCATCTGAGGGACTATATATGTGGTTTGTAGAAATTTTACAGTTTTTTAAAGATAACTGACATATCCTTCCTTATTCTTATTGCTCTGAAATACTAATTTATAAAGTCTTCAGTTGGTAAACTGACTCATAACTGGCTTTTTAAAAATGCAGATAAGAAGAAGAATAGGGGCGCCTGGGTGGCACAGCGGTTAAGCGTCTGCCTTCGGCTCAGGGCGTGATCCCGGCGTTATGAGATCGAGCTCCACATCAGGCTCCTCCGCTATGAGCCTGCTTCTTCCTCTCCCACTTCCCCTGCTTGTGTTCCCTCTCTCGCTGGCTGTCTCTATCTCTGTCAAATAAATAAAATCTTTAAAAAAAAAAAAAAAGAAGAAGAATAAAAGAATAAAATAAAAAAATAAAAGAATAAAAAGTTTCAGCTATTGCTGGATTGCAGCAAACAATGGTACCTTGGACAGCCTCTGACGTAAGATATGATTAACAATATTATTAACATTACAGGGATATTTATGCCTATTCCGGTGGGTATACCACACTGCTCTGAGCCAATCCTTACAACACCTACAAGAATTATTATTATTCTCACTTTCCTGATGAGATACATGTGCTTTAAGTGAAATTTTATAAGCCCAAATTAAGATTTAGAGTGTACGGGGTGACTGGGTGGCTCAGTTAAGCGTCACACTCTTGATTTCAGCTCAGGTCATGATTTCCGGGTCATGATCTCAGAGTCATGAGATCAAGCCCCCATACGGGGCTTCACGCTGAGTGTGGAGCCTACTTAATATTCTCTCTGCCCCTCCCCTGTGCTCACAAGCATTCTCTCTCTAAAAAAGAAAAAAAAAAAAAGATTAGAGTGTGTGGACCTCAGACTTCCCATTCTTTTACTGTCTATAGCCATTTGTTGAGTGCCTAATCTATACCACCCTGCGCCCAAAGAAGACTGAGGAGAAAAGGTGAAAAAAATTAGAGGCTAAATTTATTGGAAAGATCATACAACTGTTGAACCTTTAGAGGCTCTGGTAGGGAAGTACGGATGTTTACTGTAAGCAAGGCCAGGGTGGTGCTACCATCTGGAATCAGACCTGCCCGCAAGGCTAGAGAGTGCTGGAAATCAGGTTCCAAGTAACAGCAACCACTTGGTAATTCCCAGGGTGGAGACACAGCTCATTGCCCATGACTCTGCACATTCTATCCAAACACCAGACTAATGGCAGGACTCAGGCATCCAAGAGATTCAAAGTGCAGGCCACTATCAGCTATGCAGACACATGTCCAGCAGGGTCCTGGATCTAGGAGTTCAGGTTTGCTAAAAGGTCTGCAGTCTGCAGGCATGAACACAAAAGAATAGGCTAGGGCTCTGGGCCTTATTAAGCAATTGCAGCAAATAGACCAGTTATTACAGTGGGAACTCAGAATCATAATTTAAGAAAGTCTCCGGTCTACATGGTGAGGCAAAGAGAGAAATTGGGACTTGTAAGGTCCAGAATCATAACTCAGTTATCAGAGATGGGGCCTGAAGGTTTGGGGTCAACCCTAAACCTGGGATTAGAATACAATCCAAGAGCTCCCCGGTGGGACATCATAGTCCTACTCAGGGTACAGTGGACAATGCAGAACCAGCAGGCCCAGAGTTCTAAGGTGGGGCTTTGCTTATGTGGTCAACCTCACTTGGGGTGCAGAGTGGGTGGTAAAGATGGGGGTTCTATGGGACTAAGGCAGCTCATAGAACAAATATCTTTCCATGATACCACAGAGATAAAAATGTTTTTATATTTAATTAGAGCCATCTCTGTCTTTATCCCTGACCATGTTCCCTCTCTTCCTACCATAGATAAACACTCTTCTCAATTTGATGTTTATATTTCCCATATATTTTTTATGTTTTAACATATTCCAAAAAATATATAATATTGTTTGCCTGTTTTAAAATGTATATGAAACCTAGAATACTGTGTTTTTCCACAATATGGGTTTTTTTGGCCCAGATTTATAAAATGCAACCACACTGATACCTGTGACTCTATTCCATTCATTTTCACTGTTTTATAGTATTTCCTTGATTGAATACAACACGATTTTAAACCTATTCTCCTGTAGAGAGAAATTGAGCTTGGCTCCATTATTATAAACAATGATGCTATGAATATTCTAGTATATGTTTTCTCAGAAACATTTATAAAAATTTTTCTAAAATCATTTTTTTTCTAGATGTATAATATAGAATGAAATTCCTGGATCATCAGGTGTGTGTCTTTTCAACTTTACAACATATTCCCAAAATTGTTTCCAAGGTTGTAAGAATACCCACTCCCATCACAGCATTCCCATTTTTTCACAAGTGCTAACACTTTGTGTTGTCAAACTTCTAATTTTGTTCGCATGTATAGTATAACAAATATTCTGTTGATTTAACTTTTTTGCTACCCTGCTTACACATATGCTGGAGTTTATAGGTCTTCTTTGTTCTTGGGTTACACAATAGATGTTTATTATGGGAATTTTTGTTTTGTTTATTCTTTTTTTCCCACTTTGTATGGACTTTAGAAATAAATGTAGGGAGATTCAGAACTAGGTGGCTGTTCTCATGCTACAGGAATTAGAAAGCCTCTGTTTTTTAGCCATACATTTTTTTGAATTGCAATCACTGTATACATACACACACATACATATAGTATCTTCTTTCACATTTAACATTTTAGCATACGCATTTGCCCCAGTAATTTAAAGTATTTTTAAAAACAACACATTTAATGTCAATGTCAAGTATGATGTCATGTGTGAATTAGTTGAGCTAACCTATTAGGTTGTTGTATGTCCTCAATTATGAGTAATACGGAAAGGTATTATTATAATCTATATTTCAAGCTATTTTCCAGTGGCCAATTCCCAGAAAGTGGGATACACATCTAAACAATATTGACAGAAGGATAGGAAATATGCATGGGAGTGTATTCTGAGGGTGCTGGTCCAGAAAGAAAGGATCTTAACATGGGATTGAGCCAAATGTAATGACGCAGGTACACCCACTCAAGGTTCTAGATTTAATGTCTTAGCTTAAGGAGCTTGGAATAGCACTAATGGTTGGCTCATTTGGTTGCATAAAACCCAGACAGTGGTGCATTATGTTTAATGGCACTGAAATGACACAACTTCTTCGATAGAATATAAAAAATAAATTAAAAATACAAAGGCTTGGGACTAGATATGTTGCACTGGATTTGTCACGAGAGTTTCTCACCCATCCCGTGATTGCTTCCCTCTGGAGGACCCAGAGGAAAAGCCCTCCATCAGGTAGTAAAAAGATCCAATCAGGAGGGGAGTACCACTGCCCTCCCTGGAAAGCTCTGTGGGCATTGCCCTCTGCAGCCTGGGGAAATGCACATAAGATAACATTCCGAAGTGAAAGGCAAGTTGCTTTATCTTTCATGTCCACAAACTTAGTGGTATATTGATTTATGGGCCTGATTTATTTTGGAGGAAACACACACGACTTTTTAATGTGCTTCCTGACTCATTTTATCGACCCATTAGAATGCATCAGGCCGTTAAGATATTATGGGTTTATCTGATCCACTGAATCATTGAAGTTGGGCCAGTGAAGTGGTACATGCTTTCAAGACAAGGCTCTGCAGCTGTCCCAAATAGAGAATAGTTATTTGCAGAATAGGACATGGTTTATTCCAAAACACTGGACTGTCTAATCAAGCCTTCCAGAGATTAGATTCCACATCTCAGTTTTCCACAATTGCCCAGTGCTAGATGGCATCTTCTGAGTCATAAGGCTCAAAAGCCTTGTCTACTTTTATTGAAAGATGGGACCTCTGCAGTACCTTCTCTTGAAGGTGTGTACCACTACACAAGCCCAACTTCATGACTTGGTGAATCAGTTCATAACAGACAGCTCAGGTCATATAGCTACTTGGTGTTCCCATCCAAGGATAATTGTAAGGACGAAAGAAGATAATAACGTGTATAACATACTTGGTACAATTCCTGACACTTGCTCAATTTTAAAATCTGTGATTAGCTCATTGTCATTCACTTTTGTAACTGAGCTCAGGGCAGTAGGAGAGAGGAGCACACAGCTGACACCTTGGAAATGAATGGAGTGTGTCTCACTGCTAGAAAATGTGGGCTTCAGTTTTGGGAAGGAAGCCCCAGGTTGGATGTCCAGGGTGGCAATCAAGAACAGACACTGAGCACCAAAGCCAGAGAACAAGGAGCACAATCAGTCACCAAATGCCACCTCATCTGTCAGGGTTGAGGCATTGGCAAAAAGGAAGCTTGAAAAGGGAGAAAATAAATGACTGTCCTCACAACTCAAAATAGGCATTATTTGTGCTGGGGTCTGAATCAAACCAGGAGCAGGATGAAGTGCAGGCAGACTAGAACCTTGCAACACAACTGAGCTTCAGGCTAGTCCACCACTAACTTAACACTTGAACCCTTGCAAAGATGTGGCCCTTCCAGAACAATATTTCCTCCATCTGTTAAATAATGTAAGACTAGATGGCAACTACATCTCCTTCTGTTCAGTGATAGATACATTGGCAAGCAAGAAAAGTCATTTTAAGTAACTCCACCAGATCAAGGTCATTCATTTTCCCTTTGCTCTTAGACCTAAAAGGTCTCTTATTTTGTGTCAAGAGTTAAGCCCAGAGGGGCGCCTGGGTGGCACAGCGGTTAAGCGTCTGCCTTCAGCTCAGGGCGTGATCCCGGCGTTATGGGATCGAGCCCCACATCAGGCTCCTCTGCTATGAGCCTGCTTCTTCCTCTCCCACTCCCCCTGCTTGTGTTCCCTCTCTCGTTGGCTGTCTCTGTCTCTGTCAAATAAATAAATAAAATCTTAAAAAAAAAAAAAAAAGTTAAGCCCAGAGAGAGATAAACCAAGAAACAGATTCTTAACTATAGAGAACAAACTGACGGTTGGGGGGGGGGGGATGTGGAATGGGTGAAATTGGTGATGGGGATTAAGGAGTGTACTTGTGTTGAGCACTGGATGATGTATAGAACTGTTGAATCACTGTATTGTATACTTGAAATTAATGTAACACTGTATGTTAACTGCACTGGAATTAAAATTTTTTATATTAATTTTTTTAAAAGAGCTAAACTGAGACCCTTCTTAATGAGCCTTTAAGCAGGGTGGTGGTACTAGGTGGGGTGAATGACGGATCCCAGAACACCCAACTAAACAGCCAAACACCATCAATAATCAGTCAAGATCAGATTTCTTCCTGAAGGTAAGATACCGAGACATGGCCACAAGGTCAGGTGAATATGTATTTAGGAACACAGATCTGAATCAAGTCACCAAGGAATGAGGACAAACCCGGGTATGGGAGGATTGAAGACAGAAGGGCTGAAAGAAGGGCCACAGTCAGTCTTAGAGGCAGGAGGGAAGGATAGTGAGGCAGACCACCCACAGAGCAGCCCTGGGGCATTAAACACAACACATTGTTTTCCACCAGAGCCTCTTTTGCAAAATAGGCTTTCATTGCAGGATATTGACTCTTTTCCTACCTACTTAACCCACATAAAACAAGGGTCCCTAAATTTGCTTCATCATCTTTGATTCTTATACTATTCTCTTCCTTTGTACATTTTTTTCCCCCAAAGAAGAGCATTGGCTCTTAGAAGGCAACCCCTCACGAATCTTTCCTTGCTTTCCCTTTCTGTGCATTGTACTGATAATAAATGAATTTTTTCAATTTTTTGCACAGAAATGGTAGCTATGTGTAACCAAAATATTACCTGTCCATGATAGAAGTCTCTCTTCGTACATCATGATCATCCAGGAGTCCCCAAGCGCTGGCGACATGCGTGCCAGCACCATCAGTGACATGGATTGATGGTGGAAACTGAGGTACTGAACTGTGAATTTCTGGTGACTTGGACTTGAGAATGGCTACCGGAACTAAGCATTTGGAAAACAGGAAATCCATTGAATCGAACTTCCTGAGTAAAACTATCCCGACTAATATAATCTATTTTTTCATGTAAGTTATATTTTACTCCACTGATCCAAATAGCTCTTGATGGAAAAAAAATTGTCTTACTTCAGTATCATGAGTTTGTGGAAGATCATTATTGAAACAACACCTCTGTAAGAACAAAAGTCAATGAGTCTTTTCTTTCAAAGTAACAAAATATAGTCAGAAATACATATTATATGTAAAATACAATAGTACTAAAATACTTAACAGTCGGGGCAATTAAGGAGTAGAAAGGGTTTGGTATCAACAAATTAATAGCAGTAAATGCAGTTGAGAGAACTATACTATATAGTATGCAGTTAGGCAGGGGCGTCTACTACACAAAGTTGCTATACATCCAAGTTATAAAGATCTTCCAGCTCGTCATAAAATAAATCCCATTCATCTTCAAAATCTGTCGGGCCATTGTCCCCACCTGTTTTGTTGTTGTCATTGTTCTTTAATCTGTTTGCTTTTGTTTTTCTGGCCCATTTACCGAAAACCCAACCATCAGAAATGTTCTCTTTTGAATATCATGGGGGACAGCCCATGGGCCCGGTTGAGGGGCCTGGTCTGGGTAGGTGGACAGTAAAACTTTCCAGGAAGGTAAACAGGATGTAGGTTGAGCCCAACAGGTGCCGATATGGCTCCAAGATGTGTTGGGATATGTGAGCAGGTCCTGATGAAGGGGTAGCGTGAAGAAGGCCTGGGAGGTACTGAGCAGCAGGGAGGCTCAGGAAAACAGAATCAGGTCAGTGGTGCTGCCGAGCTGCCCACTCTTCCCAGAAGCAGTCTGCTCTTGGGGGATTTGGGAAACTCCTGGGTGCCTGAGTGCCCCTCCTAAAAAGTCTGGCTCAAGACACCTACTAAGCACACTTCAATCTTGATTCATTTTAAAAGAATCTTACAGTGTTTCATTTCTTAAGCTGAGTGGTGGATACAGGGTGTTGAATTCCTCTTTAAATCTTTTGAATATCTGAAATATTTTATACTTGATTTGTAAAAGAAAAAATCCGAAAACTTTTTGGAAGAGTGTTTTTTTGAAGTAGGTTTAGAAGGGAATATCTAATATATTACTTTAAAGAGAAGTAGACTCAATTATATCAAAATCTGGGGGGATATGTCGTTACCTCTAGAAACACAATACAATAATCTAGGACTTTTTTCATAACTGGATAGAACATGTACCGTTCACACGTTCGCTTTCTAAATCTTGTAATTCCTATGTGGTTATTAAATTTGCTGACCAACAATGTTAAATGGGTCAATTATTTGTGTGGGTAGGACACTGGTCCATTGTAACTTGACCACTAAAATAAAACTACTATTGTGATTATATATGGACAGGCGTACCTTCAAGGTAAAGTATTAGAGGTACACTTTCGAAGTTAACAATTGCAATGGAATAAGTAAATTCCAGCGACATTCTGCCAATCACTCAGGAGCACTGAGGGAATCTGGATTCAGCTCTATAAATAGCTGTGCTTTTTTTAACATGTGTTGATACGATGCTTTAGTATTCAGTCATTTCTCAATTTGCCTGAGGTTGATGAACTTAAACATTTAACATACTCTGTAATCAAATCAAATCTCACTCATCAGGTCAGCTTCCTGAATCTCATTCTCCTGTCAGAAACCCAGCACTTTCTAAAAAGGAAGATCAACGGGTAGTATCTTTATCAGGGGTGAAAAACCAACAGTCATGGGGCCACTACACTACACCACATGAATGAAGAATTTTGGGTTTTATTACAAATACTGAATCTAAATCTTAACTCCTATCATTGTTTTGTTCTGGCTCTGGTTTGATACTAAATTTTAAATTTTGAAAAATGGAGAACTGAAAATAATGCTTAATCAGCTATTTGAAATTAGTCACTAATGTTATTCACTGCAACTGAAATGTATTTATTATATTTATTGAAACATTATGGTATTGTAATTTGAGGTGTAATATTTTGCTTGGAGAAAAAAAAAAACCTAGATTGCTTTTTCAAATGTAACTTTCAAGTGATATTTTATTGCATTGGTTGAAAATTGTCCTCAGATGGGGTAGGTTTCTCTACCACTATGTCAAAATATCCATATTAAAGTAAAATTTCTAATCAGAGAGCAATATGTATATATCCTACACCTTGTTTTTATAGGATTTGAAACATTTCTAACTGTTATTATCTGAACGTTGTTATTATCTAGAAAAACCACCAAAATGATGAACTAATGCCTCACTAAAGGCAACTACTTTTGGCTTTAATCTGAGTATTTCAGCATAATGAAGATCCTGTTCTGAGGATTCAGATACACCTTTCTTGGAGGTCATATAACTAGAATCAATAGATTTTTTAAAAATCTCTTGCTTTTGAGACAGAAGTCTCTTCCTTGATGTTTAACCGTTCAACAAATATTTATTGAGCAACATGATTTCCTTAGTCTATCTCATGACTGGAAAAAAACATTTCTCCACACACTTATAAATTATTCTTAAACTGTCTATTTCAAACTACATTTCTGTATTTGTTCTTGTTATCAAGACAAATGTAGAAACTAAACAATGGGTTAACTCTTGGGTATGAAAAACATAACTGCCAAAATCATGTCTATGTGAACCAAAGTTTCTTCATTTCTTTATTGGACTTCTAGAATATATTTAAGATTAATTTCTGATTTTCAAGTATTAGAATTATTTGAATTATAAGTTTTTAGAATTAGCCCCAAAAATCTATTAATTATAGACCAAAACCTAAACATCAGACTTAAAAAAATACTTTAAAAAATGCTAAAGCCACTTTATGCTTGGTTATAACTGCATATTATTATTTTAATTATACTCCCAGGAAAATACTAATATTTTAGATTAATAATACATAAAATAAAATTTTAAACTATGTTTACGTATAGCACAAAAAATACAGGATTTCTGATTAATAGGTATTGGTTAAAAGCCAATAAATTGCCTTTCCCTTACCAATTATAATTGTGCGGTTTTTTGGTAAAGAATACGTAAGCATTGTTTCTGTGATATAATATGAAAAGCATTAGGGTTTTCTATTTAGATCAGAAATAAAATTAATATAGACGACATATCAAATAAAACAACAAATACTCACAGGCTGGTTTCTGAAGGGTTCCACATAACTATGTATTTTCCATGTTTCCTCTCCATCCTTGAGCTGCTGGTATCACAAGTTTAAACCCAGGACTATTTCTCCTTTTGACCATTGCCATTTATATCTGCAACCTTGAGTAATATTCTAGTTGACTGAGGACAAATTGACTGTGATGGATCTGTGTAGGTGTTGAATAAAATAAATATTAAACATCATTCCTAAGAGAGGACTTAGAGTCCTTGAAGTAAAATATTAATAACAATGTGAAACAAGAAAACCAATCCCACCTCTGAGAGGTAGTGTTGCTTTTCTCTGTGCAGCTCGCCTAGCAGGAGCAAACTGTGATAATCCTACTTCATACTTCTCCCCTCCCCATTTATCAGCATACCTCAGACACCTTTCCTCCAGAGTTCAAGGCTAATCTACGATAGAATTCTGAAGTCAATGAAGTTTCCAGCTGCTTCCTTCCAAACCTGGAATGGTCATGCTCTCTCCCTGTGATGGTACCACCGTTAAGGCACCCGTGCCTCCTGATCATCGGCTTTGACCATCTCAAGCTGCCCTAGTGCTATGAACTTCCCAGGGCTGTGGCCCCAGCATTTGACAGAATGAAATTCTCTGAGTCACACTCACTTAGGTTCCAACTCCATGTTTCCTAAAATGAGAACAACATGATCTAATAAATCAGTAACCACTAGTACATTTGCCAAGTTTCTTTTCTCTTGCAGCCTAATTTTTTAGGCTTTTGGCACATTTTTGGCACCTTAAACATTATAGTTAAAGGGTATATCAGTAAGCATTCCTTTCTATACGTCCAGTTTACCTCAGAGGGAAACTTCCCTTTTCTTCTTTGTAGAAATGTCTTTATTATCAACATATTTTAGGAGTTAAGAAATAAGTTAGCTACTGAACTGAAAAGCGACCCCACAGAATCCAACACGTATGTCCAAAGAGACTTTTAAAACTACCACAAAAAGTTTTTTGATGAGAATTATATTAGAATAATATAAAGTTTTCAAATAAATTTATCCAAAGGCCTAAAGTAATCAAAAATAACCCCTTGCAAACAAAGCAATCAGGGTAAAATAGTTTTCTTCTTTTGGGAAAATGCCTGTCCCATTAACCCTCATTGTTTAGACGTCCATCAAATTTGCCAGATCAAAATCACCCACTGACAGCCTAAAATTCAAAGACATTACCAAAATGTTAAAATTGATACTACCAAGTGTTGGTGAGATGTGGATCAACTGGAACTCTCACACATTACCGGTGGGAGTGGAAAATGACTCTCACACATTACTGGTAGGAGTGGAAAATGATACTACTACTCTGGAAACTGCAGTTTCTGCTATAGTGATATACGCCTACCCTATGACCTAGCAGCTCCACTTCTAGATAGATGCCCAAGAGCTTGAGTTCATATGGCAAAAAAAGGCATGTAAAGGAATATTCATATACTTTTACTCATAATAGCCATAAGCTGGAAATGATCCGAATGTCCACAATGAATAAATTATGGCATACTCACAGTGGAATTCTACACAACATTATGTCAAATACATATACACATATATATTTTTTAAATCAGCTATTATTAGATACAACATGTTGCATGTTCACTAGCTCAGTCTAGTGAAACATGCGTATGATTCTATTATATGAAGTTCAAGAATGAACAAAAGTAATCAGATGATGATAGAGGTCATTGTTTATCCCTGAGTGGGGTGGAGGAGTTGATGGGAAAGGGGCATGAGGGAATCTTATGAGGTACTGGAAATGTTCTGTATCTTGATCGGGGTGGTGGTTATACATGTGTATAGATACATAAAAATATTCTAGCTGTACATTTCAGATCAATACACTTTATGAATGCTATCCTTCAATAAAATGGAAATGTAAAATTAACTATTAACAGAGCTAAAAGTGAATTTGAGATGAGGAATCTACAGTTTAGGAAGGGTCACACACCCTATGTAGTGTGACTCCCATGCTGATTGCCTCATCTGTTAGTCTCGTGCACTTTCCACACCAACCATCTCATGAGAGATTATACAGAAAGACAGACATTCCATTAGCTATCAGTAACAGACCTCGGAAAACAAAGAAAAGCAAAGATTGAAGTCTCAAAATTGGAGAAGAACCCAGGTGGCAATTGCTGTTAAGTAAAGATTTCTGCTCTCATTCCAGACTCAATGATAAAATGGATCTGAGTTTGGGGTTTGGGGGCAGAAACGTAGATGGTACTTGGGTACATCACTGTTTGAGAAAAATCTCAAGTGAAGATATTTATAATAGATGAGATAAACCCCTTAAAACTCTTTCAAGAGAAATGTTTTAATAAATCCATTTTTTCTTAAACTTAAAAATGCTTAATTTTTGAAAGTTCATGATTCATTAAAGAATTATTTAGAGTCTAAGCTTTATGCTAATCGCTAAGTGTTCAATGGTAAACACAACATTTCTGCCCTGCTGGAATGTGATTTTATATATGTCAATTCTGATTTTAAAACAAAAAATATACGGTCTTTGCAAAAATAGTCTCATCAATTTATTCATTGCCATTAGCTTAAGAATTCTACTGGAATAAATGAAAGCAAAATAGCATAGTTTAAAGCCTCTAAAAAAGTGAATGGCTCTCCAAAGGAGGGAAGTTCCCACCCATGGGACGTTTGGCAATGCTGGGAGACATTTTTGATTGTCACAACTGCCAGGAAGGGTTGTACTGGGATCTAGTGGGTAGAGAACAGGAATGTTGTTAAACACTTCCTAATAACAAAGAATTGTTTAATCCAAAACATGCCAAGGTTGAGAAACTGCTCTAGAACATGGTGAGCATGAAAAAATCTGTGGAAAGGAGAAGGTAAGAAAAAAAATTGTCCCAGGGCACCTGGGTGGCTCCGTCGGTTAAGCATCCAACACTTTTTTTTTTTTAATTATGATATGTTAGTCACCATACAATACATCATTAGTTTTTGATGTAGTGCTCCATGATTCATTGTTTGCGTATAACACCCAGTGTTCCATGCAATACGTGCCCTCTTTAATACCCATCACTGGGCTAGCCCATCCCCCCACTCCCCTCCCCTCTGAAACCCTCAGTTTGTTTCCCAGAGTCCATCCAACTCTTGGTTTCAGCTCAGGCATGATCGGACTCTGTGCTCAGCACAGAGTCTGCTTGTCCCTCTCCCTTGGCTCATGCACTCATGCTCTCTCTCTCTCTCTCATTCTCAATCTCTAAAAATAAATAAATAACTAAGTAAATAAATAAATAAAACCAGTCTTTAAAAAAAAAGAAAGAAAAAAACTTGTTCCTATGAGCAATGAAAACATGATGCCTGCTCAGCAAGAAAATTAAGCCAATTAAGCTACCGTGGGTCCTCTGAGCAAGGAGATTATAGGCAGCTCATATCATGTGAAAGTTTCAATGATAATGAACACTGAATTTAATTCAGCTGAGAATCAGTGTGTTATTATTAGCCAATAAAATTTATGAACCTTAAATAGAATAGGAATTAAACTGTCTTTTCTTTAAAAATCTGGCTACATATTTTTAAAACCCCAAGTTATCCTAAGTAACTATTCTTCCCTTCATTCTCATTGTAAGAGAACCCCCCGTTGTTAACTGGGCACATGGACAGAATGAAGACCTCATTTGCCAGTCCCCTTCGATGCTAGGTGCAAAATGACTAAATCCTATTTAAATGGGATATTAGCCTAAGTTATGTTGTCAAGCCAAAGAGGGGCTTACCTTCTTTTTTCACTTCTTAACAGCTGGAATGCAGATGAAATGGTACACAATCTCAGACCATATGTTTCAGGCCAACACCATAATGACAAGTGGAGCAACAAGAGACAAGGCAAGAAGGATCCTGGACCAATTCCGTGTAGCAAAACTCAAGAGCAGCCTGTCTTACTCCAATACTGAGATACACATTATAATTAAGCACTGAGGCACCGTAACTGCGGGGATTCTATAAGGATTTGATTTGATTGTACCTCAGTGTTATCTAATAGCCTGGATAGTGGTACATCATTCTATCACTTGTGCAGAAACTTTTAATTTCCGTTCTCAAAATACTAAGTGACAATTACAAAGCACTAAAGAACATATAAAACTGAACACTTAAAAAATCATGTTATTGTATACAATCATGCATTGTATTGTATACAATCAGACAGATTTTTTAAATCCGTATTTTTATTCCACAGCTTAAACTAATTAGATTAGAATATGTACAGGGGCGCCTGGGTAGCGCAGTCGTTAAGCGTCTGCCTTCAGCTCAGGGCATGATCCCGGCGTCCCAGGATCGAGTTCCACATCAGGCTCCTCCGCTGGGAGCCTGCTTCTTCCTCTCCCACTCCCCCTGCTGTGTTTCCTCTCTCACTGGCTTTCCCTCTGTCAGATAAATAAATAAAATCTTAAAAAAAAAAAAAAGAATATGTAAAAAAAGTATATGGATATATCTCACTATTTTTAACACTCTTGTGAAAGCTTGTTACCTTGAGTGAACATTTTAGTGATTGAAAGCTTCGATATTTGAGTTTTTATTAGCCAAGTTTGTTAGCAGTGGGCTATCTTAGAGTTCATCTATTAATAGACTGAACATCAATACGGTTTTAAATGCTGGGTCAGCACTGATTTTTTAAAAAATTATTTTATCCATATAATATACTCCTGTGGATGTTTGACCATGAGAATCAAGATGATAATTAAAACCTCTGTGTATCCCTCCTTGTCCTTATTACTACGCTGAGACCAGTATGACAGCTCAAACTCTTTGATCATTGGCAACCAGTTAAGCAATGGGATTATGGTATTTATTTTATTTTCTTATGTAGTTGATGAATTGTGACAGAAGAACAGAGACATAATCGTGCTGACAGAGTAATAGTGCCTGTTATTTTCAGTGACAGGACGTGAAGAGTCCGTCCTGTTACTGCTGAGGAGGCCTATCCTACTACAGAAGCACAAATATAAAACAAACATTCGAACTCCCATTGGGACACTCAAGAATCCTACACCAGCCCAATTCAAGCATGTCACCTCTCAAGAAATGTTAATGTTATGCCAAGGTTGAGAGCTTAAGGATCATGCTACCAGGGGAATGAATACAGTAAGCATGACAAGAGCTCAGAAATATGGGAGATCTGAGCCTGGGCAACACAGCAAGGGGAAAACACTGGGAAACCAGGTGAGGTTTCTAAACAAAGGTTAAAAACACCAAGATCAGAATCCAGAGAGATAAAGACAGATTGTGACCTCTTTCTTAACTAAAAGAAACCAAGGAGGGACACCTGGCTTTGTTGATTAAGCATCTGACTCTTGGTTTGGCTCAGGTCATGATCTCATGGGTGGTAAGATTGAGCCCTTCAGGCTCTGCATTCAGCAGGGAGTCTGCTTGAAGATTCTCTCCTTCTGCCCCTTGCCCCACTCACACTCTCCGGCTCTCTGTCACTCTCTTGCTCTCTGGAAGGAAGGAAGGAAGGAAGGAAGGAAGGAAGGAAGGAAGGAAGGAAGGAAGGAAGGAAGAAGGAAAGAAAGAAAGAAAGAAAGAAAGAAAGAAAGAAAGAAAGAAAGAAAGAAAGAAAGAAAGAAACCAACCAGGGATCCTTGGAGAAATAAGTAATTCTAAGTCTGGGTCAGGGAAGATACAAAATGATATTCCTAGGAGATCTTATTACACCAGAAAGCAAGGAATCTGCCAACCACTAATCAGACTTTGTCAAGACACAAGAGCCAACTTGAAACGGTTCCCAACTGACCTAAAAGGAAAATTCAAGTAACAAAAAAACTAATGACTGAAATCAATTCTGAAAAAAATGCTCATTGGTCAAATCTGGAAGATGCTAGGATAACAACCAACTCATTTCCTTGAAAATTAATAAATAAAAATTAATAAATAAAGTAAAAATAAAATATGCTGTCTTTTCTCTGAGAATTATATTTCAGGGGAATGAAATAGTTGGTTATCTTTGCCAACAAATTCCAGCTATAATGTAGAGGGAAATATGTAATTAGATAATTTCCATTTTCCAATCTCTAATGGAAAAAAAGTAGATCTAGGCAAATAATTATCAACAGATATTAATGCCATTAAATGAAATAGATAAGGAACAATTTGATAGAGGTATCAGCTTGCTACCATCTGAATCTGTAAACAAACAGCATCACAAAAAGCAGAAAAACCAGACTTAATTTATGCAACACATTTTATGCAGTAAAATGAACACAGTGCCACCTAAATTGTTCTTGCCTCTGGTTTGCAGGAAATGGAGTATTAAGAAACAACTCAAAAGGTATCATGAAGGAGCAGCCAATCCAACTCTGAATGTAGAATATTCTACATAGCAAATGACCTAGTTTCTTCAATAAATCAACAGCTTCTAAAAAAAAGAGAGAGAAAGAAGGGGCAAACTGTTTTAGGCTAAAAGAGATGCAGATACATAACAATCCAAGCAATATTTAGACTTTATTTAGATCCAATTTTTGAGCTATTTTTTAAAAAGGAAGTCAGAGTCCAGAGGCCTAAAGGAAAGGCATCCAGACAGACTTAGAGGCTGGACTGGGGTCAGAATGCGATGCAGGTCAGCACAGAGCAGCGCCCTGAATACTGGAGTGCTGAATATGCACCTCCATTGTGAAACTTGGGCATAGTTCACCGGCTTATCTATTTATCTACCCGTCCATCCATCCCATATATGTAACACTATGCATATATACCATTATATATGTCTGTGCGTATACATATATATACAGTGTATGTACACTGAACCAAGAGCACTGCCGAAGGCTTAGCACTGGAGAAGCAAGCAGTGTTGACACAAACATTACCTGTCCTTGTCGGAACTGTCTTTTGGGGAATTTTGGATATTCAAAGGTTCCTGGGTTGAAGCAGGAAGCAGTGACAGTGGTACAAACATCACTGGTGACTTCCGTCGATGGTGGAAACTGATATGCTGAACTGTGAGGTTCATGGTCATTTGGACTCTGGAAATATCTATAGGAACGAAACAATGAGACAAAATGAAAGAAAAAGAAGCCACCATGTTGAATTTTGAAGGGAAATTACTCTGAAAACTCTAAACTAACTTGCGACATGTCATAAGATTATTAGTAGAAGATTAGTATTTAAAACAAGACTTTTGGGGATGCCTGGGTGGCTCAGCTGGTTGAGCATCTGACTTTGGCTCAGGTCATGATCTCAGGGTCCTGAGATTGGGCCCCACATGGGGATCTCCACTAAGCAGGGAGTCTGCTTGTCCCTCTGCCCCTCCCCCTGCTGATTCTCTCTCTCTCAAATAAAATAAATAAAATCTTTTTAAAAAATTAAAAATAAGAAAAAAGGCTTTTGTACTGAATAAATCAATGTCATATTTTATTTTATGAATAAATAAGTTTTTCAAATAATATTTCACTTCAAAATAATTAAATATGGTCAGGTCCTTATCTTTTCTTATTTTAAATATTTTACTAATATTTGGGGGTTATGATTACATATCATCAATGATTATGACATCTCTTTATTAAATATCCCCATGTTTCAAGCATATATAGGTACGTCCTTTTAAGATACACTGCCACAGAGCTTCTATGAGATATAATGTTTATAGATTATCAGAGCTAAAAGGGACTGACCACTTACCTAAAGCAACCTCTGCTGGTTATGTTAGAAATGACAATACTGAGACTAAAAGTGGTGCAGAGACTTGCCCTTAATAACACAGTTTAAAAAGTGCTTGCAATCTAATTTTCTTCTGAGCCTGAAGTCCATGCAATTAGAACCACCACTAAAAAAACCCACAAAGACACACCCCGTGTTAACAGTAACTCAGGGCATTATATAACAGAACACAAGACTCACAGTATAAGACAGAGCTAAGAAAGATGAAGCATTTTCCAGTCTATTATTATGCATTTTTTGGTCTCTATCTTGCCTCAAGGAGCTCACATTCTATCTCAGGAAATAGGGAAGGACAAAACTACATATAATAAGTGAGAATATATAAATACAAAAATAATAAAGCATTGTTATGAGTGAAGTGAGACTAACAGAGGTGAAGAAATCTGAGTTTAGCCAAATTGAGGATAGGGGCTAACTTTTGAGCAGGAAAGTGCTGGAGAGGATGGGAATGACATCTTTCATGTTTTTATTTCTTCAGCTGTGTGTCTAATACTTTGTATGATAACCTGCTTACTCTTTATACTTGAATATCTGAAATATTTCATAAATAATTTTTAAAATAATAAAAGAGAGGGTTCAATGAAGAAAGACTTGAGGGGTGAGGCTTCTTCAAGACAAGTTAAAAGAAAGGAGAAATCTGAGATACAGTAAAGTCCAGAAGTTTATTACAAGTCAGGAGAATTTTCCCTTACATCTATTACCTTATTGAGCAGATGACAATCAGTTATATTAAATCCAATTACGTGTGTAAACACTGGCCCGTTAGACGACCTCACTAAAAATGAAAGTAAATAAGACTGTATTAAATAAAGAAAACAGGGGCGCCTGGGTGGCACAGCGGTTCAGCGTCTGCCTTCGGCTCAGGGCGTGATCCCGGCGTTATGGGATCGAGCCCCACATCAGGCTCCTCCACTGGGATCCTGCTTCTTCCTCTCCCACTCCCCCTGCTTGTGTTCCCTCTCTCGCTGGCTGTCTCTATCTCTGCCGAATAAATAAAATCTTTAAAAAAAAAATAAAAATAAAGAAAACATGAGATAAAAATTATGTACAATTAGACAATGTAAATGTTCATATAGTGTATCACTTAGAAGGAATGAAGGTAACAGCCATACATTTTTACTGAAAATGAGGTCTGATATATTCTAGTTCCGTCAACAATATTCCATCTAGTAATCACTAGAAAACTAAGAAAATCAGGATTCATACCATTTCCCTTGTGTTGATATTTTTGCTTAGTCTTCACAGTACTCAATTTGCCAAGGGCTAATGAACTTAGACAATTTGAATACACTTTATAAGCAAAGGAAAATTGACTCACCAGGCCAATTTTTCAGGCTTCTTGCCTTGTTGGAAACCCAGTCCTTTCAAAGAAGGATGATGGGTCCGTCTGTTCCAAGATGGAGTATCTATGACCCTGGAGTCAGATCTAGCTATTGGTTGTGGGTTTTATTATAAATACTGAAGCACAAGAAGTAATTTTTGCATGTTAGGTTGCTTTAGATCTAAATTTTAAAATTTCAGCTGTTGCAGCATTGGGAATAACATCAATTAGCTCATCAATGTGAGCTAATAATGGCCCTAAAATAAAACAGAGGTGCATTAGCCATGTCTACTAAATAGAACTTTATGTTCTCCCTTTATAACTTTCAAAAGATTAATTTAAGATGTCAGATTTCCCTAAGAAGAAAAATAAAACCACCTAAACTGTCTTTATGTGTGTGTGTGGTTTTGGGGTTTTTCTGGGGGGAGGTTTGGGGTTTTTTTTGTTTTGCTTTGTTTTTATTGTTTTGGTGTTTTGTTTTGTTTTGTTGCATAAACTCTCCAGTTGATATTTTATTCCATTGGTCAAACTTTCCCTCAATGGAAAAAAACTCTCTCTCCATAACTGTTCAAATATCCAGTTAAAAAGAGAAAAATGTTTTAAATCTCATTTTAAATAATATTTGAAAACATTTCTAAGTTTAACATTTTCTAGAGAAACCATAATATTAACTGATGAATTTTCCCAAGGACAGAAATTTCCTTAAATTTTAATTGGAGTATTTTGGCATCATAGAGAAGTAAAAAATCACAAAGAATTTAGAGATAATTTTGTGTGTGAGGGATGGGGGTCTCATTACTTAGGACCAAGAGGAAAAAGAAATCTCTTGCTTTTGAGGCAAAATATCTTCCTTAAAAATCATTCATTCAATAAATATTTATTGAGCAACATGAGTTTCTTATTTGATCACTCTCTTCAGGGCAGAAATTGGTTACTTCATACTTCTTTTCCTTTAAACTGTTTATTTCAAACTGCATTTGTATATCCCATATAGTTTTACATTTTTTAAAACATCAAGGACAATTTTATTAGATTTATCTATTTACCAAAAAATGCCATTGTAAATATTACCTTACAAAGGGTTAACACTGGTATAAAAACAATGGTCTAAACAAACTACATATAAATATAACAGAATTTTTTAGAGAGGATATTTCTTAAACCTAGGGGCTATATCCAGGATGAGCTCCTGATTTTCAAGGGTTTTGGAAATATTTGAGTTCTGACAGGTCTAAAATTTGTGCAAAAAAACCTCCCCCCCCCCCACACAAAAACACAGAAAACCTTATACATTCTATGCTAAAATCTGGACATCAAATTTTCAAAAATAATTAAATCAAATTGAAGAAATTAAGACCAACATTAATTATTCTGAACTATGACTAGAACATTATTTAAAATTTTGATTAGAGAGTGTTGACAGAAATTTGCACCTGTTGTAGATTAATAAATATTTGAAATAGTTTTTAAACTATTAAAAACTATACACTATGGCATGTAGGGGCATACCATATGGATAGAAATACAAGATTTGTGATTGATAATGAGTAGTTGAAAAGTTAATAAATTGAGTTTTCCTTAATAACTAGAGGTATTCATTTCTTTTTTTGAAGTTACAAAAGTTAATAGAATTTCCTATAAAGACTGAATATAAGACTCATATAAATAAGTTATCAAAATGGAAAAACAGGTACTCACTGGCTGTTTTCCGGGGGCGTTTAATATTCACTATATATTTTCCACGTTCTTTCTCTATTCTTGAACATTGACTACCATATGCTTAACTCCAGGAACAACTTCCAATTTGATCATTGCCTTTTATACCTGAAATCTTAAGAAATGATTGAGTTCATTGATATTACTATGTTATCAACTATGATGCAACTAGGATAAACTAAGTAATAAGCCATCGTTCCCCAATATGGGATCCACCTAAGAAGAAAAAGTAAGGTGCAATTAATACAAAAAAACAAGAAAGCTGGTGTGCCTGTGTGGCTCATGCAGTTGAGTGTCCAACTCTTGATTTTGGCTGAAGTCATGATCTTGGGGTCATGAGACTGAGACCCACATCGGGCTCAGCACAGTCTACTTGAAATTCTTTCTCTCTCTCCCTTTGCCCTTCTCCCAACTCTCACGCTCTCTTTCTTTCACATAAACTTTTTAAAAATTAAAAAAACACAAACAAATAAGAAAACCAGTATTGCCTCTGGAGCTATTGTGACTTTCCTCCTGGGCCTCCACACAGTAAAATTCTCAAATTGTGGGTCATATTACATTCTTCCACCTTTTAGCAACATTCCATTTACCCTTCCTTCTGACTTTGGTGCCATCTCCATGATAAAATTCTGGAGCAGGTGACCTTTAATATTGCTTTCTTTCCAATGAAGCATGGCCATCTTCCCCCTCACTGTTGGCATCCTCTCTAGGGATGCATAGCTCTCTGCTCATTAACCTTCGACATTTTCAGGTTTTCCTCCCTTGCTCTAAATCTTTCCCTTGGCTTCCAGAAAAATGTGCCTATCCTGAGTTCACTTCCTCAGGGCCCCAACTCTGAAAGCAGGTGAATTTGATATACTAATAACTGTTAATATATTCACCAAGGTCTTCCGTCTTTCAGAAGTGCACTAAGAAATTCAGTTAAAGGGAACTTGATTAACCAGGGGTCTTCCAACATCTTCATACTTAACTTCTGAGGCAGCCTCTGCTTTACATAGGTAGGAATGTTCTTGTTACTCAGCAAAACCTAAGTGGCAATAGGCCAGAGTTTAGAAATAATAGTCAATTTAAAAGTTAACAGTCAGTATCCAACTTTTACCCAGGGAGATATCACAACAGTAACACACGAAGTTCTTGGTGAAGAATGGTATGTGAAGGGGGGAATGGGTGAGGTAGGTGGAGGGGTTTAAGAGTGCCCTCATCTCGATGAGCACTGAGTAATGTATGGAATTGTTGAATCACTATATTGTACACCTGAAACTAATAGAACACTGTGTGTTAGTATACTTGAATTAAAATTAAACAAAAATAAATGGTATATGAATAACTATGTTTTTCTAAAATGACTCATACAGTGAGCAATCAAAAACTAATTCAAAAGTAATTTTATTTTATGATACATGTATCATTAGCACGAATTGAGTAGCTGGAGATCTATCTAATTTAATATAACTCAATCTTCCAGTGATAGAGCTCAGACATGTAGGAGACCATCTACTCTAACCCTGCCATTTACAACTGTAGAAATCAAGGTCCCAAGAGAAGTGACACAACCAACTTAATAATTGTGGTCAGACCCTCCCTGCTGTCTTTCACGCTAGGAGCCACCCATTTGTCCCAGCTCTGGATAAAGGGCAGACAGTCCATTAAAGAGCCCATTAGAGCTCCTTCAGAAAACAAAGAGAAGCAAGTAAATCAAATCCCAGAGTTGGAAAGGGCTAGGAAGATATCCTGGAATGCTTATCCCTGGGCCTCACGACAGACTGACTAAATCTTAGAGGGTGCTGTACTCCGCTTGGATGACTTTATATGTACCAAACTCTGAGAACCACTAGTTTAGAAAATGTTTTAAAGGGAATGCCCTGAAATATTTAGGAGGAAATATTTTGTGTGTGTGAAAAATGACCCTTAAATGTTCTAACTACGTGGCTAATCTTTATTTATTCATTCAGCATATCCCAGGCATTATGCTAGATGCTAACTGAACAATCTCTCAGCCCTCTCGATGCCATACCAAAGAGGGGTGCACATGTGTGTGTGTGTGTGTGTGTGTGTGTGTGTGTGTGGTTTAACCTCTCAAAAGGCTTCTCATAAACGTATTCATTTTTTTTAAAGATTTTATTTATGTATTTGACAGAGATAGAGACAGCCAGCGAGAGAGGGAACACAAGCAGGGGGAGTGGGAGAGGAAGAAGCAGGCTCATAGCGGAGGAGCCTGATGTGGGGCTCGATCCCATAACGCCGGGATCATGCCCTGAGCCGAAGGCAGACGCTTGGCCACTATGCCACCCACACACCCCGTATTCATTTTTAGCTTAACAATTCTAATTTGAATCAACTAAAACAGTATCATTATTTCATATTCTAAAATATACAGCAATGAAAACAGTATGGAAGAGGAGAGAAACCGGGGAAGTGATTTGTCCCAAAGAACAGTAAAACATGATGCCTGCCAAAAAATGACTCTTGGGCCTATAGGCTACAAAAATCCATGTGAATGAAATGTTTCAATAGTATTGAACTTTGATGATAATGTCAGCAAACAAATGATATTATACTGGAAATGACTAAAAATTAAGGTTTTTTTCCAGACTGGCTACATGCTTGACACACTGCTAGTTATCCCTACTTACCATTCTCTCTTTCACTTTCTTAGTAAGCAAACCTCAAAATTTTTAGCTGGGTGCATGCCTACCAACAATAAAAGCCACATTATCCAACTACCCATGCAGCAAGGTGTGACCTTATGGCTAAATTCTGGCCCAAGGCACAAAAGCAGAAGAGAGGTGTGCAACTTCCGGGTTGTGTCCTTAAGAGCAAGGGGTAAGCCCCTTTTTTTCCCCTGTCCGTTCCCTTTTGTTTGAATGCAGATCAGTGAGTGAGCCATCCTAGAACAGAGATTATTAGAGTGATATTCTGTGACCAGCAGAGAAGCCAGTTGAAACAAACGTTGGACCCCTAAATCCTTAATAATGGAGAGCTACTGTAGCACCCTAGACTTCTGTCCCAGCTGAATTATATCCTTAGTAATATTCTATCTGATGATGATATGGAGACACTACCTCAATTTGGCCCTGGAGCACCATAATCACAGAGTCGATAAATTTTCACAAGCATTCATTTCCATCTACAACTTATTTTGATAGCCTTCAGAGGAGTAAGTAATTTCTGGTACTTGTGTAATAACTGGAATGTTCCACTTTCAGAATGCCTAATTAATTAAAGAGTTGTGAGACCTAACTTCTGAACACTGAAAACATATGTTACTATGAAATTCATGTGATCTCTACTTTGTCAAAGGACACCTCTTATGCAGGAATTACCACCTTACTCAAGAAGACAGAGTAGAACACACCTGGTTTAATATAAGCTGCCAGGAGTGTATGGGCAAATCCAGGATTGTCACTCTGCCCAACGCCCAGCAGTGCTTTTGCATCATAGGTTGTAAAAATGGTAACTCTTGCAGCTGTGTTTCTAATCATCTTCATGGTCTCACGTTTTGTCCCTGGGTATATTTCACAGTGAAGGTTATACCCTGTGAAGACTCCTCAACCTCTGGTGGATTTTCAGCCATGAGAAATTTGGAAACCTTTGTCAGTTAATCAAGTAGTGTAAGTGCTTTGTATTTTTTCCCATTCTTTAGCCGAAAGACTTGGTGGTTTCTTTCAAATTCATCTATTAATGCTGTGTCAAACAGCTCACCAACCATAAAGGCTCAACTTAAATTTCATTATGGTCTGAGGTCAATTAAGACACCTTTGGTCTATTAATTGGCTGAGTCCAGTCCATTCTCTGATTTTTGGCAATTTTTAGGCAAAGGGATAATTTTAATTCATATGTATTATTTGACTGACACATTAACTAACAAACCAGACAAGAGGTTTAAAAATATAGTGCAGTCAGTAATATTATATTTAATAATTATAGTAACTAACAAACCAGACAAGTTTAAAAATATAGTGCAGTTAGTTGAAAAACATTATTCAATTAATTTAAATCTATGAAAAAATCATTATAAAAATATTTCCAAAGGTGCAAAGAAATTTCCAAAAACCCCTTCATAATTAGTATTTAGTCTATTATATTAGTGCTTTACATAAAATCATTAAATGTAGAAGTTTAAAAAAAGGGAAGTGTTATGTATTCTCTTATGTGATTATAATGAAAGGGTGGTTCTTTTTTTAACTCAATTCAATTCCCAATATCTATATAGGTGTCATCTCAACAAATTAAAATTAATGAAGGGTTATTTAGGTAACATCTTGGACCAATAATATTATTAGTACTACTCAAAATAGAAACAAGCAACTGTCTGATCCGTATCGGTGATTTCTTTCTAATTCACATTATACTAGATTCCATTCTAAGTCTACTTAAAAATGTCAAATGTGCTTTTATTGGTAGGATATTGGGGGGTTTTATTCATTCTGCAAATGTTTATTAAGAAGGTACTACTACTAGACATTTCTTGGGGCAATGGTGAGTTATACAGCATTAAATGAAACAGATAAGCACTTGTCCTATTAGAGTTCACATTCTAGTCTTATCAGTTTGTCATACATGTAACATTTGACCTTTGATTATAAATTTCAAAGTTTGTTTAAATAATAGTTATGTTTCATTGTGAGTAATACTCTGCCTTTGTAAGTGCATGTAATTATGTTTGAGTTTAAAGGACCCTAGACATTTAGGTCAGACTCCCATGAACGAAAGTGAAATCTTACTCCAGCCTCTGTGTGCCACTTGCAGTAAGGAATTCATCTGTTTTCCAGGGTCCAATACTCCTTTCTGGGTTGACTCTCCTGCTATATCATTCTCTTCTATGTTGAGTCAAAGTCTTTCTCTCAATAACGTCAATCTGCTTATCCTGGTTCTGCTCTCTGAAGAGATAAATGAAATACCTCAAGTTCTTCTCCCAAATAAGACTTGATTATTTTGGCAGCTCACCATGTCCCTCCTTATGCATTTTTTTTAAATCTATGTCTTAAAAGGCAAAATAGACTCTCTGATTATTATTTTTGATTTGTAAGAGGTTTAAAAAAGCACAATAGCACCATCTGTTGTTGCAAAACGTCACTGCAACTTCCTAAATGGGCCTTTAACACCTGCATCAGTGATCTGGAACCAAAGGGCATATGATTTCTTAGAACATGTGATGGGCATATGGATGTTCAATATAAAATTCTTTATATCTCTTTAGATATTTGAAATATTTACTAGTTTAAAAAACAGCATGGCTAGGACATAGCAAATGTTCTATAAATGAGCCCACAATGAAGCTTGGAGGGTAAGCAGGGGCTAAACTTACTTGAGGTCCCATGGTTGTGCTAAGTTTTAGTGCTTTTCCTCTCTGCAGGTACTACCAACGTTGATTTAAGCCTGTCAATTACCAAGAATTCCAAATAACAGAATCCAAATTTGTAAGATTACTACTATCTGCATTGCTATTTTCTTTTTATGAATGTTCTCCAGGGGCGCCTGGGTGGCACAGTCGTTAAGCATCTGCCTTCGGCTCAGGGTGTGATCCCAGCCTTCTGGTTTCGAGCCCCACATCAGGCTCGTCCACTGGAAGCCTGCTTCTTCCTCTCCCACTCCCCCTGCTTGTGTTCGCTCTCTCGCTGGCTGTCTCTATCTCTGTCGAATGAATAAAAAATCTTTAAAAAAAAAAATGAATGTTCTCCAGCATTTCAGCAGATAGCAGACACAAGTAAATGTTTACTCAAAGTAGTTAATTGGGTGCCTTTATAAGATTACTGCAAAAAAAGAGTAGAAAACAAATTTTTAATTAAAAACAGTGAAAACACATTTATAAATATTACTTAAATATCAAAATGATTTAAAGAGAAAATGAAATGAAAATAATTTTACACACTCTAAAAAGGATGTGGTAATACGCAAATGTATTTAATATACCTCTGCCATATAGAATGTCCATTCTCTATTACATATGGAATTTGTGTATTGAAGACTAAAAGTTTGAAATAATAAAAGACTGTATTCACACTTAGTAACTTTTTATTTAATCATAACAGGTTCCTAACATAAATTTGCATGAAAAGTGTACTAGGAACTCAACAAAATAGAGACACTCTACATTAAATGGTCAGTTCTAATAAATGGTAATATTAAATCTAAGTGTTGTTTTAGGGGTAAAATTCATTATCACTATGATAGTTGAATCGGTCATTAAGTAAATCTTAGAAATGGTTATTTTGGCAGTTATTGTATGTTGGCAGTTATTGGCCATGGAATCACTTATGTTACTAATAATAGATATTGGTTCTGGGGTGGGGGTGATGATAGTGGATGTTAGGATTTAATTTTCAGGCATCCTAACTACAGTTGCAGAGGAGGTCATTATGAATTTGTCACTTTTGTCAAGTGGGAATGGTGGTGTGACTTATCGGATTTACTACAACTACAGGCAGCATTGGATGGGTAAGTAGTGGATGGCTTTGAATAACATGTCCATAGAAATTATAGTGCTTACATATTCAGGTGATAGGGCACTGAAGGATTTGGTGAAATTTTGTCTGTTGTATTAGTACATATGTTAGAAATGGAACTGTAGAAATGATGGCGCACAGGGACAGTATGGGACTGTACGACTGACTGATGCAGGGGTCTCTATCATGAAATTTCAGTAGAAGTTGTGGTACTGGCATGTTTTATGAATGTAAAGCTATTATTGCGTCTACAGACTTATTTGAAGGTGGGGAACTGCCACTGTATTGTGATAGATTACTTAAAATTTATGGTTGCACTTTCCATTAACAGTTAATGTTGATTTTAGAGATTATACATTCAGCTAAAGGCATTATGGTGTTGTGATTGGAAAGTCAGTTAAGTTGGTAGCATGTGTATTTATTTTATTTATACTTGGGTTGGTGGGAGTGGAAGTTGAAGATGATGTTTTAGTTGAGTCCGAAAACAGACTAGATTCAGTCACTGAAGTGGAGATAGCTATGGCAAATAATGTAAATTCAGTTGAGGAGCAGACAGTAGTGTCTAGAGATCCTGTTAAACTGATGGTGATAATAAGTTTATTTGAAATGGGAATGACTCAGATCTGACTAGAAGTTTTTGGATGATTTATGTAGTTGTACCTTCAGCGGTGGTGGGCGAAATGGCCAGTATGGATTAGAAAGAACTGAAATGGCACTGTAATCTAACAGAATATTCAGCAAAAGTGGTAGCACTCACAGATTCAGTTAATATGATCCTGGTAGAAATGGTTGTGGATGCAACAGAAATGATAATAGCAGTTGTGGTAATGCATTCAGTTGAAAGACAATGCTTGGAATTACAATGGTAGGTTCAGATGAATAAAAGGTGCTCACAGTTGTGTTGGTGGGATAAGTGATGAAGTGGTGGTTATAGATTCAGTAAGAGCAATAGTGGTGGCTACTGTGGTTCTAGCCTCAGTGGCAGTACTAGCAGTTATTGTGGCAGTAGGTTCAGTGAAAGTAGTGGCTGTTGTGGTGGTTGTAGGTTCAGTGGAAGCAGTAGTACTGGCTGTTGCTTGCAGCCTCCATGGTAGTGCTCCTCATCATTGTGGTAGAAGTTCAGTTGAAGTGGTAGCAATACCTGTGGTTGTAGGTTTAGGAGACTGGTGTAAATTGTAATGGTGACTGTAGTGTTGTAGGTTCATTAGAACCTGTTGTAATTGTAGTATCAGTGATCATGCTGGCAGGTGTCACAGCAGTTGGTTAAGATGAACTGGTGGCTACTATGGTGGTCTAGGTTCAGGAGAAGTAGTAGGTAGTGGTGGCTGTGGTGGCTGTAGCCTCAGTGGTAGTGCTGGTAGCTGTGTTAGTCAGTTAAGATGAAGTGGTGCCTCTGTGGTGGTTATAGGTCTCATAGAAGCACTAGCAGTGGCCATGGTATAGGTTCAGGAGAGGTTGTAGTGGTGTAGCCATAGTGGTTGTAGCCTCAGTGGTAGCACTAGCAGTAGTTCTGGTGATCTGTTCAGATGCTGTGGTGGCTGCTGTGGGAGTTCCAGGTTCGGTAGAGACAATGTTTGTGCCTGTGGTGGTTTTTGATTCAGTAGAAGTTATACTGGTGGCTCTGGTGATTGTAGGTTCCACAGAAGTGGTACTGGTGGCCCTGCTGGTTGTAGGTTTGGTAGAAGTTGTAGTGGTGGCTGTGGTGGCCATAAGTTCGTTAGAAGCAGTAGTGGTGGCTGTAGTGGTTGCAGCCTTGGTGGTAGTGCTGGCAGTTTTTGCTGTGGTCGGTTCAGATAGTAGTAGTAGTAGTGGTAGCCATGGTGGTTATAGGTTCAATGGAAGTTGTAGTGGTGACTGCAGTGGTTGTAGGTTCAGTAGAGGTGGTAGTGATGGATGTGATGGCTGTAGGTTTGGTAGAAGTTATGGTGGAGGCTGCAGTGGTTGTAGGTTCAGGAGAAGTGATAGTGGTAGCCATGGTGCTTTGTAGGTTCAGTGGATGTGGTAGGGGTGGCCATGGTGGTTGTGGGTTCAATAGATATGGTAGTGGTGGCCATGGTGCTTGTAGGTTCAGTAGATGTGGTAGTGGTGTCCATAGTAGTTGTAGGTTCAATAGATATGGTAGTGGTGGCCATAGTGGTTGTAACCTCAGTGGTAGTGCTGGCAGTGGTTGTCGTAGTTGGGTCAAATGAAATGATGGCTGTAGTGGTGACTGTAGGTTCAGTAGAGATGATAGTGGTGACCCTGCTGGGTGTAAGTTCAGTAGAAGTTATAGTGGTGGCTGTGGTGGTTTTTGGTTCGGTAGAAGTTATACTGGTGTCTGCAGTAGTTGTAGCCTCAGTGGTAGTGCTGGCAGTTATTGTGGTCGTTGGTTCAGATGCTGTGGTGACTGCTGTTGTGGTGGCAGGTTCGGTAAAGACAATTGTGGTGGCTGTGGTGGTTGTAGGTTCAGTAGAAGTTGTAGTGGTTGCTGTGGTGGTTGTGGGTTTCGCAGAAATTGTAGTGGTGGCTGTGGCGGTTGTAGATTCAGTAGAAATTACAGTGGTGTCCCTGTTGGTTGTAGGTTCAGGCGAAGTTGTAGTAGTGACCATGGTGGTTTTAGGTTCAGTAGAAGTTATAGTGGTGGCTGTGGTGGTTGTAGGTTCAGTAGAAGTTGTAGTTGTATCTGTGGTGATTGTAGCCTCAGTGGTAGGGCTGGCAGTTATTGTGGTAGTGGGTTCTGATGTAGTGACTGCTGTGGTGGTTATAGGTTCAGTAGAAACAATAGTGGTGGCTGTGGTGGTTGTAGGTTCAGTAGAAGTTGTAGTGGTGGTTGTGGGTTTCGCAGAAATTGTAGTGGTGGCTGTGGTGGTTGTAGATTCAGTAGAAATTACAGTGGTGTCCCTGTAGGTTGTAGGTTCAGGCGAAGTTGTAGCAGTGGCTGTGGGGGTTATAGCCTCAGTGGTAGTGCCGGAAGTTATTGTAGTAGTTGGTTCAGATGAAGTGATGGCTGTAGTGGTGGTTGTAGGTTCGGTCGAAGCAGTATAGGTGGCCATGGTGGTTGTAGGTTCGGTAGAAGTTACAGTGGTGACTGTGGTAGTTATAGGTTCAGCAGAGGTTGTAGCAGTGACCATGGTTGTTGTAGGTTCAGTAGATGTTGGAGTGGTGGCCACGGTGGTTGTAGGTCCAGTAGAAATTGTAGTGGTGTCCATGGTGGTTGTAGCCTCAGTGGTAGTGCTGGCAGTTATTGTGGTCGTTGGTTCAGATGCTGTGGTGACTGCTGTTGTGGTGGCAGGTTCGGTAAAGACAATTGTGGTGGCTGTGGTGGTTGTAGGTTCAGTAGAAGTTGTAGTGGTGGCTGTGGTGGTTGTAGGTTCAGTAGAAATTGTAGTTGTATCTGTGGTGATTGTAGCCTCAGTGGTAGTGCTGGCAGTTATTGTGGTAGTAGGTTCTGATGTGGTGACTGCTGTGGTGGTTATAGGTTCAGTAGAAACAATAGTGGTGGCTGTGGTGGTTGTAGGTTCAGTAGAAGTTGTAGTGGTGGCTGTGGTGGTTGTGGGTTTCACAGAAATTGTAGTGGTGGCTGTGGCGGTTGTAGATTCAGTAGAAATTACAGTGGTGTCCCTGTTGGTTGTAGGTTCAGGCGAAGTTGTAGCAGTGGCTGTGGGGGTTACAGACTCAGTGGTAGTGCTGGAAGTTATTGTGGTAGTCGGTTCAGATGAAGTGATGGCTGTAGTGGTGGTTGTAGGTTCGGCCGAAGCAGTATAGGTGGCCATGGTGGTTGTAGGCTCGGTAGAAGTTATAGTGGTGACTGTGGTAGTTATAGGTTCAATAGAGGTTGTAGCAGTGACCATGGTTGTTGTAGGTTCAGTAGATGTTGGAGTGGTGGCCACGGTGGTTGTAGGTCCAGTAGAAATTGTAGTGGTGTCCATGGTGGTTGTAGCCTCAGTGGTAGTGCTGGCAGTTATTGTGGTCGTTGGTTCAGATGCTGTGGTGACTGCTGTTGTGGTGGCAGGTTCGGTAAAGACAATTGTGGTGGCTGTGGTGGTTGTAGGTTCAGTAGAAGTTGTAGTGGTGGCTGTGGTGGTTGTAGGTTCAGTAGAAGTTGTAGTTGTATCTGTGGTGATTGTAGCCTCAGTGGTAGTGCTGGCAGTTATTGTGGTAGTAGGTTCTGATGTGGTGACTGCTGTGGTGGTTATAGGTTCAGTAGAAACAATAGTGGTGGCTGTGGTGGTTGTAGGTTCAGTAGAAGTTGTAGTGGTGGCTGTGGTGGTTGTGGGTTTCGCAGAAATTATAGTGGTGGCTGTGGTGGTTGTAGATTCAGTAGAAATTACAGTGGTGTCCCTGTTGGTTGTAGGTTCAGGCGAAGTTGTAGTAGTGACCATGGTGGTTTTAGGTTCAGTAGAAGTTATAGTGGTGGCCGTAGTGGTTGTAAGCTCTGTAGACGTTATAGTGGTATCTGTGGTGGTTGTAGACTCAGGGGTAGTGCTGGCAGTTATTGTGGTGGTCCGTTCAGATGCTGAAGTGGCTGTTGTGGTGGCTGTAGGTTCAATAGAGACAATAGTCGTGGCCATAGTGGTTGTAGATTGGGTAGAATTTGTCGTCATGGCTGTGGTGGTTGTAGGTTCAGTAGACCTTGTGTTGGTATCTATGGTGCTTGTAGCCTCAGTGGTAGTGCTGGAAGTTATTTTGGTAGTTGGTACAGATGAAGTGGTGGCTGTAGTGGTTGTTGTAGGTTCAGTCGAGGCAGTATAGGTGGCCATGGTGGTTATAGGTTCAGTAGAGGTTGGAGTGGTGGCCATGGTGGTTGTACCTTCAGTAGAAGTTATAGTGGTGGCTGTGGTGGTTGTAGGTTCAGCAGAAGTTGTAGTTGTATCTGTGGTGATTGTAGCCTCAGTGGTAGTGCTGGCAGTTGTTGTGGTAGTGGGTTCTGATGTGGTGACTGCTGTGGTGGTTATAGGTTCAGTAGAAACAATAGTGGTGGGTGTGGTGGTTGTACCTTCAGTAGAGGTTGTAGTGGTGGTCGTGGTGGTTGTAGGTTCAGCAGAAGTTGTAGTAGTGACCATGGTGGTTTTAGGTTCAGTAGAGGTTATAGTGGTGGCCGTAGTGGTTGTAAGCTCCATAGAAGTTATAGTGGTATCTGTGGTGGTTGTAGACTCAGGGGTAGTGCCAGTAATTGTTGTGAGAGTTGGTGCTGATGATGTGGTCACTGCTCTGGTGGTTGTGGGTTCAGCAGAGGTTGTAGCGGTAGCTGTGGTTGTTGTAGGTTTGGCAGAAGTTGTGCTGGCTGTGGTGGTTGTAGTTTCAGTAAAAGTTGTAGAAGTAGCCTTGGAGGTTGTAGGTTCCATAGAAGTTATGGTGGTGGCCATGGTAGTTGTAGGTTCGGTAGACGTTGTAGTGCTGGCTGCAGTGGTACTAACCTCAGTTTTAGTGCTGGAAATTTTTGTGGTAGTGGGTTCAGATGATGTGGTGGCTGCTGTGGTAGTTGTGGATTTGATAGAGAGAGTATTGGTGGCTGTGGTGGTTGTAGTTTCTGTAGAGGTTGCTGTGGTGGCCGTGGTGGCTGTAGCCTCAGTGGTTATGCTGGCAATCTTTGTGGTAGGGAGTTCAAGTGAATTGGTGACTGTTGCTGTGGTTGTAGGTTCAGTAGAAGCAGTAGTAGTGGCTATTGTGGTTTTCACCTCAGTGGTATTGCTGGGAGTCACTGTGGCATTTGGTTTAGTAGAAGTGTTTGTTCCTGGCATTGTTTTATGTTCAGTAGAAGCAGTAGAAGTTGTAGTGGTGGCTGCTGCTGTTATAGTGTCAGTGGAAGCAGTGGTTTTTGTATTAGTTGGTTCTGTTGAAGTGCTAGCAGTGGTTGTAGTGATGGTAGTCAAATCAGATGTTGCGGTAGAATCTGTTACAGTAATAGGTACTGTAGTTTGAGAACTAGTAGAAGAAGTTGTCCCATGGTTTTGAGGGAGTTGAATAATAATGGAGGCATTATTATTTTTCCTATAATACACCAGACACTCTATGAGTACTCCAATGGTTGTTGTTAGTGCACAGGCTAAGAGACAAGCCAGGAAGATTCTCCAAAGAGACCAGTCACTGAAGAAATTTCGTGTCACCTGGAGAGGATTTAAATAAGATTACTGCAAATGACACCAAATGTCTCAAGCAAAATTAGTACCTTCAATAATCGTTTTTATATATAGATCGCTTCATTTAAAGGATGTATAAACATAAGAAACTATCTTAATAGTGTCAGTAAGAAATAATGACTTAAGTTTTTTATTTAGGAAAGACTTTGTCCTTACACTGTATTTAATATAGGAACAAAGAAACTTTCATTGACTTTCATACTTTCTTTTCATATATCTGCATTTCAAACTAAGAAAAATAATAAATGTCTTCTTGGAAACTCCTATTCTTCCCACAGTCAAAAGAACTACCTATACATGTATGGGTGACAGCTGCAGACTGATTTGAGGGACTCCAAAGATCTGATTAAATTTTCTTCCCTTTGGGCCTTTCATAAATTTGTCTGCTTTGGAGCCTTCTAACTTAATAGCATTAATTAGTGCCTTATCAAATTTTCTGGCTAACTTTTCATACAGGTTAGTATTTGGCAGCATGAAATTCAGAGTCTGAAAACATTTATATAAAATCCATTTTCTGCTACCACCAGCTATATTTGGTAAGATGTTTCTATGATTCTCTTCTTTCATCTATAAAAATTTATATAATAAAATTATAATAAGGAATTAATGTCAGTAAATTTACTTTTGTAAATTCTAAAGTACCATGCATACATAATTTGCTATTGTAGAGGAAATACTGCATAGTGTTAAAACATGTAAGTCTTGAGATCAGAGAGTCTTGAATCTAAATCCCATACCCTCAATATTCTGAGCAAGTTTCTTAATTTGTCTAATTATCAGCTCAACTTATATCAAAATTGGGGATAATAATATATACCTCAATGTGTTGTTGAGAAAACTAGAATAAGAAAAATCCTCTATAATTAGATTTTTGCAGAAGGCAGTACACTGTAGTAATTAAGAGCATAGACATTGGAGTCTAACAGATTTAGGTTTAAATTTTAACTCCACCTTTCATTGGCTAGATGGTGGCATTTGGAAATTTGCATTGTCATGCAAAGCCCTGATGCCCTCACGTGGATGACATCACCTATTTCATAGGGTTGATGTAAACAGTAAATAATAAAACTGTACAGGTAACATTTTCCTATCACTTACTAAGTATTCAAAGAAACATTTGGTCACTAGTTAGCTCATTATTATCCCTTTTCTTATGACTGAAAACAGATCACTAAAGGAAACACAGGGTAGAAGTCTTTGGAGCACACAAGAGTAGCTCTTAAATGTCCCAAAATATGGGACTCTGTTTCAGACAATAAACCCCAGTCTGGGTGTTGCAATGCTCACAGGCAATCAGAAGGTGCAAAGGCACTGGGACCAAGGCTGAGGGAATTCAGGGCACCAAATAAGAGACCCCAAAGATAAATGGTATCTCCAGCTTCACGTCATCTAGGCCTTAGAAAGGAAGTCAAAGGTGAAGGTGAGGAAGGCCTAAACTCATTTCTTAGATTAAAAAGGCAATTACCACCATTTTTTGTTTGAATCTTTAAAAAGAGGAACAAGATTAATAGAAACTCATCTAAAAAGTACTTCAGACCTGTGTTCCAGTGCTATTATTGCCACTAACTAGGTATGTTACAAACATTCTAAACTTCCTGGACCACACTGTTGCCCATGTATAGCTAAGTAAAGGCATCTAAAGTAACTTTTGGCTCTTTGAATCATCAGAGACATATTCTCTAAATAATTGTTATCTATCAAAAGCATTCTTCCACAATGTCTCTTGACATAAAGAGTTTATCTTCACTTAATTTGCCACAGTCTCTTCATGCTGTCTTTACAGTAGGATTAATCAGATGAATTAATCAATTAATTGGAGTATGGTCCAGAGCTAGAAGCACTGAACCAAACTGTCAAGGATCATCAGCAATCAGTCAAAACCAAATTCTTCCCTTGTGGGAAAAGATCAGACCTCAAGGTGAAGAAAAGAGAATAACAAGAAACAGAGTCAAGAATACAGGAAATTTGCTTCTGGGCACCAAACCAAGATGGTGGTAAATGGTTTCTAAGTCAAGGTTGAAAACACATGAGGTCAAAACCAGAAGGCTAACAGAAGGCCCACACTTAGGCTCAGAGGTAGGAAGGGAAGGAGAGTGAGACCCACAGACTAGATCCCCAGAGCCTTAACACATGACTTCATCTTCCATGGAGCAAGGATTACAGTGTCTCACTGCCAGTGCAGTTGCTATCATCATCTACTCAGCCCACCAAATAAAGGGAGCCCAAAACTTTGCTTATTTCCTTCCTTTGATTCTTATATATTTTCTCTAAACTCTATATATGTTCTTTTATTCCATCAAGATTATTAGCTCTTTAAATGAAGACCCCCATAGAGCTACCTCTTTTGCATTCCCTCTCAGTGACTTGACATGTTCAAAGGATGTTGTAGATTTTCAAAAGAATAATTGTAATTTTTACTGATTGGATGCTTTCCTCCAAAATATTATGTAAAAAGTATTTCCATGTGGATTACATCATGACCTGGAGAAACAGTGTCACCCCAAACATTACCTGACAATGTTGGAATTCTCTGTTTGGAAATTCTGAGTGTCCAAGGGTCCCTGTGTTGGTGCAGACCCCAGTTAAATCAGTACCAACATCACCAGTTACATCAGCTGATGTTGGAAACTGATATGATGAACTGTGAGCTTCGTGGTCTCTTGGGTTGAATGACTGTGCACAGAAAAGAATGGAGAAAAAAAAAAGAAGCTATTGTATTTGATGCCTAAGGTAATATATTCTGACAAATATAAATCAGACTGTTAAATATTATGACATATTTGACCAAATACAAGCATTTGAAACCTGATTAAAGAACAAAAGAATACATTCATTATATTTAGTCTCAAAACATGGAAATCTAGTTATGTCATCCTAAGTTATATTTAATTATTTTATAATATTATTGAGGCTAAAATCCAGAAACAGGCATTATCTTTCATCCTCGTCATATTTAATACATTCATTAAATATCATTACATTGCAAGTTGGTATAGGGAGATCATACTTTTAAAAGTCCCACTATGGAAATTCTAGAGACCTTAAGGCTTATGAAGAACAACTCTTTTGAGAAAACCAAGATCTGAGGAGGTGATGGGAGAGTCTAGATTCAGTAAATTGCAAAAAGCCACTTCTCCCACTGCAATAAACAAACAAAAACAACAACAACAAAAAAAAAAAAAAAAAAAAAGGAAGAGCTTTGAAAAGAAATGGAAATTAGGTTATTTAAAATTTAAAAGAGGAAGGAGTTCTTCCAAAGTGATCTAACATCATAGGCCATCTTCTAGTCTGGGGGCATTTGTAGATCTGAGTATGAGCCTGAGGTTCTGACTATCAAAAGAGGTCAGCAAAACTTTTGGTATTCATGTGAGGCTGACATGACATATTTGAAAACAAAGGAGCCCCAGTGCAAGGCCTTTTTAAGGTTCTGGGATAGCTCCAGAGGCTAGGGGCCTGGGACAGAAAGGCCGAGTAAAGTCTATAGCAGTATCAAAGTGAATAGAAGACAAAATCATTCTAGAAGAAGGAGACTTAACCAAAACACAAGACTGGTTCCCCCCTTAGGACATTTGTCAGATTTTGAGGCTTCCTGGCATAGGAAGCTAAAGAGTTAACTATGAATCCTTTGAAGGTCAGTCTCTCAAAAACATAGGTATAAATATTTTCTAAATAAAATAGTAAATTAAATTGAAAAATATATAAAAATCTAAAAAATCACAACCATTTATGGTAAAATTTCTCAACAAACTAGTAATAGAAGGATTTTCCATAATCTGATAAAGAACAGCTCCATGAAACTTAATGTCATAATTAATGGTGAAATATTTCACACTTTCCCTCTAAATCTGGGAAAAAATGAAAGACGTTCACTTTTATCACTTCCATTCAATATTACATTGGAGGTCTTAGCCAGTGCATTAGGATAAGAAAACAAAATGTTTTAAAATTTGAAAAAAAGAATAATGACATGGCTGAGTTTATAGAAAATCTAAAAGAATCTACAAAGAAAATATTATAATGAATTAATGAGGTCACTGGATACAAGGTAAGAATACAAAAATCAATTGCATTTCTATAAAATAGCAAGAAAACATTTGAAATTGAACTTATCATGCCATTTAAAACAACACAAAAAGCATCTAGAAGTAAATCTAAAAAGAAAAGTACTCAATCTCTACATTTAAACCTCAAATCATTGCTAATAAAAGTTAAAGAAGAACAATATAAAAAAATAAGCCATGTTCATGGATTTAAAGAATTTAGGTATTAGGATATAAATTTTCACAAATTAACGATCCCCAAGTCAAAACTGCAGATTCAACGATCTCCAAGTCAAAACTGCAGAAGTATTTTAATAGAAATCAACACATTAATTCTAAAATTTGTATAGAAATGCAAAGGATCTTGAATAGTGAAGATAACTTGAAGAGCAATGTTTACTACCAAATTTCAAGATTTACTATAAAGCTAGAGTAATCAAGACTCTGTAGTTGTGGTACACAAGCAGATAAAGTCAGACCTACACATACACAGTCCCCTGATTTACAAAAAAAGCATCAGGTCAGTACAGACAGGATGACCTTTACAATTATCTGTACAGAAAAAATCTCCATATCGAAAGACAATGTTTAACACTACTTCCCACCATATATAAAAATGAATTTTAAATGGATCATAAACTTAAATGTGCAAGTGAAACAATCAAGCTTCCGGATAAAAACAGGACCTTTTTATCCGATTGACACTATGAAGACACAGTGAAAGGGCTGCAAGGCTAGAGGGCCCACAAAGAATATCTTCAGGGGAAGGGAATGAAGATCTAGAATCAAGAGAATAATTTCTCCACCTTGTACTTTCCTTGTTAGGGCACAGGGACAAAAATAGTTTTCCTCACAAAATTTAATTTTCCATTCAGATTTGTACTGATCTCACTCAGCACATTTTCATTGCTGTTCCCAATATCAAGGTTTCTAATCAGGCATGCACAGTTACATAAAAGGCAATCACAAAACACACAGCACTGAATTGTTTCTTCTAAAAACATAAACAATAGTCAAATAATATTGTATATAACTGAATTCTAAATATTTCATCTGAATACAATTCTTTACCAAAAATAGAAATTCATAAGAAATTAAAGAGGCCCATCTGAAGGATTTGCTAGTTTGATGTCCAGGCCTAGACTTCATTCACAGGATTACCTTCTGACATTCAAGGACATGTAGAAATCTGGGTGCCTGGGTGGCTCAGTGGTTAAGTGTCGACGCCTTCAGCTCAGGTCATGATCCCAGGGTACGGGCATTGAGTCCCGCATTGGGCTCCCTGCACAGTGGGGAGTCTCCTCCTCCCTCTCCCTCTGATCCTCCCCCAGCTCATGCGCATGCACTCTTTCTCTCAAATAAATAAACAAAATCTTAAAAAAAAAAAAAAGATATGTAGAAATATTTAAGCTATGGCATATCTACACATTACACTAAAAAATCTAGGCAGTTAACACAAAATCTATATACTAGATTTTCTAAAAACGTAACTTGTTAATGCAACCAAATACAGATTTATTGGCTTGTGCTTAAATTATGATAACTATAGAGAAAATTATTTGAATAGGATATTAAGTTACCCCAAAATTGCTAATATCTTAGATTAATGAATAGTAAGCTAAATTTCTCAATTATGTATATACTGATACACAGAAAAAATACAAGTTTTCTAATTTTCTAAGTAGTAATAGAATAGCTAAAAATTGGCTTCCGTGTAAAATTTTTAAGAATTCCTTCTTGAGAAGAACCATGTTGTAATAAAGAAATGGTAGGGTTGTATAAGTATTGAAAACAAGACTCTGAGCCATCGGAACATACCACCGTGGTGCCACAATACTCACCAGCTGGTTTTCGGAGTGTCCGATATTCACTATGTATTTCCCATGTTTTCTGGCCATTCTTGAACTGCTGGTATCACAAGCTAGCAGAAACATTTTTCAGCCTGTTCATTGCCCTTTATACCTGCAATCATGAGAAATAATTGAGTCAATTAATATTAAATCTACTATGAGACATCAGTGCCAGTGTGGATTAGACTAAATAATAAATCACTATTCTTTATATGGGATCCACCTTAAAGGCAGAATTGGGGCAGTAAGCAATTAAGAACACAAGAAAATCAAGCCACCTCTATGATTACATTCTCAATGCTACTCCACCAGGCTGCCCACCTAGCAGGAACTACAACCATACAATCCTTCCTTCTCTCTCCTATCACATTTCACAGAACTTCCCCCTCTAGCTTTACAAACAGCCCAAGACAGAAATAAGTGAATGTTGCTATTGTTCCTTTACTAACAAGACGTGAACATCTTTCCCCCATTATTGCCAACAACCACTGTTCCTTAAGTCTTGACCTTCTTAGGTTCTTCCCCAGCTTGAAAATTTTTCCAATCTATTCTTCTCTGCTTCTGGAAAAAAAAAAATTAATCTAACTGGGTTTATACTTCCTTAAGCCCTAATCAAATACAGATAGTTAATCTGATGAATAAATCTCTGTAAATGTTTTCACAAGGGTCCCTTCTCTTCCCTTCTGTGGGAACTACTTGGCATAGTTAGCCAGACGATCACTTTTGATTCTGCTTGCAGTTTAGTGACAGGACACATGGGCAGGCCGGGGCTCTTCCAACTTCTTCAAATTATACTCAAAAGCAAAGGACTTTTTTCTCATCTGTACAAGTATCTTTGGCAAGATCTAAAACACAACTGGCAAGAGATAAATAATACTTTTAAAGATTTTATTTATTTATTAGAGAGAGCGTATGCGTGCATGAGCGTGAGTGGGGGAAGGAGCAGAGGGAGAAGCAGACTCCCCACTGAGCAGGGAGCCCCATGTGGGGCTTGATCCCAGGACCCGGGATCATGACATGAGCTGAAGACAGATGCTTAACCAACTGAGCCACCCAGGCACCCCAAGATAAACAATTTTTAACCTCAAATGAAAAGTTATCAATTCACTCCCAACACATATATCCAGGGAATCCCAAATAAAATTGGCGCAGAAAGTTGTTTGCAAAGAATAGTGTTTAAATAACCTAAAATATCTAAAAAAAAATCTCTTCAGTAGTAATCCATCCATAGAGAATTTCTTATAAACAAAGCAACAAAGTACTTTGTTGTTGTTGTTGAAAATGTCTCATGTAGCAGTTTTTATCTGGCCGGATTATGTCAGTTTTCAAAGGTAAGAATTACCTAATAGAACTGCAAGAGGTCCAAGAGATCTTATAGTTCAGCCTTGCCATTTTAAAGGTGTGGAAATTTGTGTCCAGACAAGGAAAATGATGAAATCAGTTGTGTGTTGGAACCTGGCTTCCTTTCAGTCTAATACCCTCTCCTCCATAACTAACAGTGACTTTGTAGAAAGCTGGACAGCCTAGTAGGAAGTCAAGCAAAAACCCTTTGAAAACAAGTAAAATAAAGATTTTGAAGACCTGGAGTTGGAAAGGATCCTAGATGGGATGCCTGTTATATACGCAGAGCCATCTGAGACTTACTAAACCAGACTTTTAGGGGCAGGATCTGGGAGTCTGATTTTTTGGACAAATGTCAAGTAATCCTAATCAGACAATGTTTGAGAAATATTTTATAACACAATGATTCCAAGGGTGAAGACTGTGTGAAGAAACCTCAATTTTCTTAAATTAAAAAAGGAATAAGATTTTAAATTGCTTATTCATTTAACAAGCACTAGTGAGTCCCTCCTATACCCAAGCATTGTGTAAGGTGCTGAGTGTTCAATGGTGAATAAAAGAGTCAAAATTCTTGGCCCCCTGGAGTACAGTAAAACATATATTACATATTAAAACACTTTTTTTTATCAGTCCTAAAGTTCTCTTATAAATACATTCTTTAGCTAAAAGTTTCCATTGGAATCCACAGAAGCAAAGTAAAATAGCTCTGGGGTCTATAGAACATAAAAGGTGTGAAAAATCTAGGAGAAGTGGCGCCTGGGTGGCGCAGTCGTTGAGCGTCTGCCTTCGGCTCAGGGCGTGATCCCAGCGTTCTGGGATTGAGCCCCACATTAGGCTCCTCCGCTGGGAGCCTGCTTCTTCCTCTCCCACTCCCCCTGCTTGTGTTCCCTCTTTCGCTGGCTGTCTCTCTCTGTCAAATAAATAAATAAAATCTTAAAAAAAAAATCTAGGAGAAGGTTTTGTTCCAAGGAGTAGAAGAAAATGTTTTACCCTTCCATGATGAAACTAACAGTGGCTTCTGGGACTGCGTAAGTAGAATGATCGTATAATTTATCACTCCAAACCAAAATACGTTTGAGAGCAAAAGGAAAACAGTATTAATAATTTAATTTAACAGAGACAATACCATCCCATGCAAACTAGGACATGTGGTCACTTAGCTACAAGGAACCCACGTGAATTAGAAAATTCACTAGTACTGGGGCACCTGGGTGGCTCAGTCAGTTAAGTGTCCGACCCATGGTTTCTGCTCAGGTCATAATCTCAGGGTGGTGAGATAGAGCCCTGTGTTGGGCTGCACGTTCAGCGTGGAGTCCACTTGTCCCTCTCCCTCTGCTTCTCCCCCTGCTCTTTCTCTCTCTCTCACAAATAAATAAATACATAAAATCTTTAAAAAAAAAAAAGGAAGATTCACTAGCACTACTCATGACCACTCGATAAGCCAGTGAATTTAAAAAATCAACATCTCTAGTGAACACATATTTCAGTTGAATAAAACACATATTTTACTTGAGCTTTTTAAAAAAAAAAAACTAGTATCACATTGTGGTACTAAGATATACATATTTAGACTGTGCACTGGAGTTCCATAACCACGGAGGAGATAAAATTCCCCATTGTATTTCACGAAGTCTCCGACAAAACAGTATCAAAGTTCTACCCTATCATTAATTAACTCTTATAAAAGCCAAAGTAAGAATGAACTAAATTATTGTGTCCTAAATTTTCAGTATAAAATTCAAACTTTCTCTATTTCTAAAGAACACATTTTATCCTTTTATTACGTCATAGACCAACTGCTAGAGCAGAGTGCCCCTGGATTATTACAATGGGCAAAGAAATTCAGGTAACTCTCATCGGTATGCTGAGCATCTCCTACTAAAGCTCTTTGATATCTGCAGAATTTGAAGTCAAAAGGATTTGGAAGTTTATCTATATTAATTGAGAGTGATTGACAGTCCTTTAACAGCAGGTACATTTTTTTAGCCAAAAGAATGCAGAGCCTGTTACTATGTCATCTATTATAAAATGAGCCACACTGGAGTCTCACAGATTACAACAAAATTAATTTACTGATCAAGTTACCCACTTCAAACACCTCCATGACTGAAATGTCACTGCGTCCTGATACTAATCAAAACACGTTTGTATCTCTGCTTCAGTTTTTCAGTGTGATGACAACGAATAGGACAGCTCCAGCTCTCTCATCTCAATCATTTTTTTAGGGCAGGTCATTATGATAGTTCATCATATTGTGCTGAGTGATCAAAGTGATAACCGAACAGATACCATACTTGAAAGACTTCATTCAGTACAGTATTTAGATCTGCATTTCCTGTTAACTTAAACTGATAGGATAATCATTCCAAATGCATAGAAGTTGTAAAAGAAGTTTCTAAGTGTCAAGTCAAAATCAAACCAACGCAATGACGAAGCCAAAAAAAAAAAAAAGATCAGTGTGGGAAAGTGAACAAACTAAAACTATCTGCGTATTTGTTCAAGAAGCTACCTCTCCTGCCCCTCCCGGCAGAAAACAACAACTTAAAGAAATTAAGGGGTTATTTTTCTCTCCCATCAAGAGAAGGCAGCAGGAGGGCAGCTGAGGTGTAGATGAGCGGTGAGGAAACAAACATTTCATCCCTTGTTGAAGAATGTCACTGGGGCCCACTCCATGGGCCCTGCTTCACCCCTGGCTGGCTTCTGACTCAGCCACATCTTGACATTATTACTGACACTTCTCATGGAGGGCTGCCTCTTCTAGTACATTCCACACTGATCTTATCTAATCCTCCTAATAACTCTCTGAGTGAAATATCATTACCCCATTTTCCTGGTGAAATACCAAAGCATTTAGTGATACTTTATGAGCCCTGAGGTAAGTTTGTGGCTTCCCATTCATCCACCCCAGAAGTGATTATTAAATACTTACTATATTCACCGTGTCACATTAGCTGCGGAGAAAAATTAGGGGATGCAGGAGAGGGAAAGATGCTTAGAAACTTAATCCTTTATGGATCGAAAAATACAGCTAGGGACTCTGGTAACATGTCTCAGGACATACCAAGCAAGAAAGGAGTGGTGTTAATACTTGAAGCAGACTTGCCTACTAGCCAGAGGATGCTGGGATTCACACTAAAATTATATCAAAGGCTTACAAATGCCTGGGCAGAAGGCATGACTTACTATCTGTATTAACGATTCTCATAAATCTCTTCCTCCAGTAACTACAGTAGCCCCACCAGTACCCCCAGTCCACCCTCCTCCAAGGATTGAGAGTGATTCTTAAACACCAATCACATGATGCCACACCCTACTTGGTACTCTAAAGGATTCCCACTGCATTTAAGAAAAAATGCAAATTTTTAAGAGGCAAAAAAAAAAAAAAAAGCCTGCAAATTCTAGCCCCATCTACCTCTAAAATCTTAGCTTGTACGACTACTCCCTTTATTCACCGCCCTTCAAACATGTTCTCTTTTTTCATGAATTTGATGGAAGCATGTCACACGATCTTTGTCCACCTGTGTTCTCCTTGGAAAGTCATGCCCCGCCCCTCACCCCTTTCCCAAGCTTGTTTCTACCCATCTGTGGCGAGCAAAATCATGGCCCACCAAAGATGTCCACATACTAATTCCCGTGGGTACATTAGGTTACAGGACAGAGCCGAATTAAGGTCATGGACGGGACTGAGATGGCTAATCAGCTGACCTTAAAATAAGGAGATTATCCTAAATTATCCAAGTGGACCCAATGTAGTCACAGGGTCCTTAAAAGTAGAAGAGGGAGACAGAAGTAAGTCAGGGAAAGAGATGTGACTATGGAAAAAATGTTCAGAGAGATGCAATTTTGCTAACTTTGAATAAGGAGAAAGGGTCTCACGAGTTAAGGAATGTGAAAAAAAAAAACAAAACTCTAGAATCTGGATAAATCAAGAAAACAGGTTCTCCCTTAGAGCCCACAGAAGGAAGAGAGCCCTGTCAATACACTAATTTTATCCCAGCGAGACCCATGGTGGACTCTGATGTTCAGAAACGTAAGATAATAAATTTGTGTTGTTTTAAGCTACTAAATTTTTGATATTTCTTACAGTAGCCATAGAAAACTAATACACCATCTCTGAGGTTTTAGTTTAGATTTCACTCTCCAATTTAAATTAGTTCTTCGACTTTTATAATCTTCCCAGAACGGTGTTCTTCCTTAGGACTTATCATAATTGGTAACTATATTTTTGTGATTATTTGTTTCATATCTATCATCCTTTTTGGACTAAAATTTCTGCAAGGATAGGGACTGTGCAACTTTTATCATCACTGCATCCCTAGCATCCCACACAGTGCTTTGCACATGATCGACCCTCAGTCAGTATTTATAGAATAAACAGAGAATTCCACATGCGACACATTTTACAGGTAAGAAAAAAAGGAAGTTCAGAGAGGTTCAAAAATTTACCTAAGGCACACAGCAACTAAACTGCAGATTTGGAATTTAAACACCAACAATCTGATCCTGAGACTCAGGTCTACCCTGTACTGGTCTGCGGCTGTGTCAGTCATGATCCATTTTTTAGCAGAACTTCTGGGGGTAACTGTTATCGACAGCTATTCTCTCTCTCAGTGAATAACTCCTTTCTCAATAACAGCTCATGCCTTGAAACAACTAGAAGGACTTCTACAGCTCATACTAAACATCCTCCAGAATTGACAGAGACCCACTGACTACAGCATCCAAACGTGCACTAAAATTGATCAAGGCAAAATCCAAATGCTTATTCATAAAATAAAAAAGGATTAGAACACAGGACAACAGGGGCGCCTGGGTGGCACAGCGGTTGAGTGTCGGCCTTCGGCTCAGGGCATGATCCCGGCATTATGGGATCGAGCTCCACATCAGGCTTCTCCGCTATGAGCCTGCTTCTTCCTCTCCCACTTCCCCTGTTTGTGTTCCCTCTCTCGCTGGCTGTCTCTATCTCTGTCGAATAAATAAATAAAATTAAAAAAAAAAAAAAAAAAGAACACAGGACAACAAAGAATTTCAGTGTTCTTTAAAAGTGATGGATTTCTAAATGAAGGCATAAGTGTCAGGGATTCCTCATGATTTATATTTTTAAATTAAGAATACTGGGTAAGAGGGGCGCCTGAGCGGCTCAGCTGGTTAACTGTCTGACTCTCCATCTCGGCTCGGGTCATGATCTCAGGGTCCTGGGATGGAGCCATAGGTCGGTGCACTGGGTGTGGAGCCTGCTTAAGATTCTCTCTCTCCCTCTCCCCGCCCCCCCCCCAAAAGAATACTGGGTAAGAGTCAATTACCTGGACAACAATTAGGCAGTAACCCTGCATTGCCGTTTTATCATGACCTCTCATGACTGTGCACCTTTGCACACTTGTGCACTCGCTCATGCATGCATACACGCGTTCAGCAAGCATTCACGGAGCTCATTCTGTGCCAGGCCTATGTTAAATACTTCATGCAATGCTTACGTTTTATCATTTAAGTCTTCACAGCTGCATTTACAAGCAGGCAACACAAGAGACTCCATTTCACTTGTAAGAAAACTGAGCTTCTGAAGTGTAAGTGACTTGCCCAAGGTCACACAACCAGTGAGTAACTGGGCCCCAGCTTTCCTCTTGGCAAACCTCTACTCTTCTTTCAAAGCCCAGCTGCACTGCCAGCCCACAGGTGCGGCCTTTCCAAGGGCCTCAGGCAGAGCCTCCCTGCCCTCTGCTTGGCTCCATCGCCCTGTCTTGCCTCTGAATGGCTCTCGAATCAGTCAGTATTAGTGAATAAATATCTACGAGTCTCTCTTTCAAGATTTGCGGTCCTTGGGGAAAGGAATAGTGGAGAGTTGACATTTCACCATTACCTCTTAGCTAAAAAAAATTAGCAAAATGAAGATAAAGAGGAAGTGTAAACACCTGGCATCCACAAGGCCAGGAAGTGTAATGGAGGCAGTTTGTTTTCTTCTCTCCTTTTTTTGATAATAACAATTCAGGTTTAAATAACATGTGAAAATGAATACAATGAAAACTAGTTTGAAATGACCTGGCGTCATTCCTTCCCTTCTCCCCTGAGCATCAGGGGCTGTGAGGTGCCGCCTCACCTGTAGCCCACGCCACCCTCAGGGCCAAGCCCAGGCATCTGGAGCCTTCTAATCCCACCTTCTGACTCAGCACCTTCTGTCTCAGGAGGCAGGGCTGCACACTTTCTCCAGGTAGGTGTGTTTGCCATAAAATCCAGGTCAGCCACACAAAAAGAGCTTGCTCCAGGGATCAAAGGAGGAGCTGTGGAAAGAAGAAAATCCAGGATGCAACAATTACCACAGGTTTGGGTGTTAGAGCTGTCGGCCCTAGAAACAAGACTCTGTCTCTTAGTGACTTCCAGGCCCTAAATCCAAAACGGAGACCACAAAGCAATACCCTAACCCACGATGCGTAGAGACCCACATCTTCCCATAATGCAAGCCTTCCAGCGCCATTTGTTATGTAGGAAGAAAAGATATCTGTATTCCAAACCCAGGAAAAGAGTCATTTATTTATATTTATTTAACATACACTTAACTAGGACTTACTTAGTGCCGAGCAATGTTCTAAGCATTCAGGAACACTAGCTCATTTAATTCTCAGAACAATCCTAAGAGACAGTTTCCTAGTCTTACAGACAGGGCAGCATTTCTGAGGCACAGAGGGGTTCAGCAGCTGGTCGAGGCGGAAGCTAGGAAGTGGTAGAGCCAAAATATATGCTCAAGCAGTCTGGCTTCGGAATCCAACTTTAGCCACTACACTATGCTGCCTCATGTTTTAAAACAGCAAAATATTTTCACATATAAAATAATGTCCCGAATTTCTGAAACACTGGCAACAATTTTAATAATTCTCTAAATCCAGCCAAGTCGCCAGATCCTATAAAATGGTGCTCTCCTGCTATCACCCCTGCCTGCACCCTAGCTCAAGAATACACCTCACTCTGGGTTCCCTGCTGTAGCCCCTGAGCCTTCCCGCTGACAGTCTCTCCATCTCCCATTCAGCTAATAAACTGCTTCCTAATCAGACTTCTTGCTCTGCCCTTCATCAAAAGTTTCCTATCTCCTGTTGGACTGGGTTCTTCCTCCTCCTGTCTGGCTTCCAAAGTCCAGTGGCCCCTTCTCACCTGCTCAGGTGCGTTTCTCTTGAGCCCTCTCTCCTATAACATGTGTCCTTCAGCCAAGTGAAGCCCATCTCCTCTCTTCATGGAGACCACTCTCTTCTTAGTCCCCCCTGAGTTTTTCCCCCATGTCGTTCCTTTGCACTGCCTGGGATATCCTCCCTCTTCTATCCACTCAAAAGTGACCCATCAGTGAAGGCCCAGCTATGGAGACTTCTCCAAATGTCTGAGCTTCCTTGAGTTTCCTTCCACCTGAAATCCACCTTAGAGCCATCAGAGTTTTCAATTCTGCACAAATGAACTCTGACTTGAACTTCTCAGTCCTGCTTCTTGTCTCCTTCTGAGTGTGCATCTTGCATTTAGTCTCAAACTGGACTGTCCTGAGGTCAAATCTCCTCTTCTGCTCCCTTCTCACTCCCTTTGCTCTTCTCACTACTCACTGCCATCCCCACTTAGTTATTTTATTTCTTTCCTTTTAATGTAGGTGTGGAGGGTTGTATGACTCCTACTCCTCAGCTCATAGCACAGTATTATTATTGGTTCTTGCATGGCTCTTCCCTTATTTCATTCACTTTTATCTCCACAGCTTGCTCCCATTCTCCTCTACCTTATAGATTTTAATGTGCTTTTTATGAACAGTTTTGCAAAATGAGAATGTTTAGATTCTTGCTGTTTTTGCTATGCTTCTACGACCCAGTGATGGTGTACGCCATATATTAATCTAACTGCTGTTTGTGCGGCCACCCCACTGAGCCATCTACTCTTCCAGGTGCTATCCAACCCGTCTCCAGCTTCCGTCACTACAAATAATGTTGCAATCAACACCTTGTACAAGTCCCTTGACGGAGACAAGGCAAAGGTTCTTTGAGATACGCGTATCATTCACACACACACACACACACACACACACACACACCCAGGAGCAGAATTGCTGAAGCAAAGATGTGTATGCCCTTAATTTGACCAAGTACCGCCAGATTCTCTCTACAATCACTGCCACCTGCCAGCACTGACCCAACTTTGTACTTTTTGCCATTGCAACAGGCCTTCAATTCAGTGCTATACCTGGTGAAACACCTTGAGAACTTTTTTTTTTTAAGATTTTATTTATTTATTCGACAGAGATAGAGACAGCCAGCGAGAGAGAGGGAACACAAGCAGGGGGAGTGGGAGAGGAAGAAGCAGGCTCATAGCAGAGGAGCCTGATGCGGGGCTCGATCCCACAACGCCAGGATCACGCCCTGAGCCAAAGGCTGACGCTTAACCGCTGTGCCACCCAGGCGCCCCACCTTGAGAACTTTTAAATAAAACCAATGTTCAAGCCCCACACAATTTAGATTTGAATCTCTTAAGGCAGGGCTTGGGTGTTGAGTTTTTAAAAATCTTTCCAGATGATTCTAATGCACAACCAGGGCTAGGGCTCTCTGGTCTAACTCTTTATATTATTTATACCTCTTTATGTTGTTATAACTCTTTATATTGCTGTAACTCTTTATATTGTTTTAATTTGCCTTTCTTCTCTGATTAATCATGATTTTGAATATTTTTTTATATACTTATTAACTTTGGGGGTTTCTTCTTTAACTGTCTGTTCCCCAGCATATTTCCATGATTGAAATTAAGTTGAAGTCATGATCAGGTACAGGATTGAAGGGGAAAAAATCATGGGGACTGAGCTATATGACCGCACGAGAAGAACAATCGCACTCCCAACAGTCTCACTGACAGTAGAATTAAGAAATCTATCCTGGTTTGTGAGGCTTTGGTCTTCCTAAATTCTCTGTGGAAGCCACCAACTCCTTACCTAAGTGCTCCTTCCTGAATTACTACTCAGCCCCAACAGAATTAAGGGTGGGAGTCAAAGCAAGCAAAGACCCAGTCAGAGGAATCCCTCCATCCCTCTAAACCCTCACACGGTGCTCTCTTGGCCAGTGCTCTGTCCCAGCCGACTGAGCAGGGCCAGCGCTGGGAGATATGTCTTATAGCTATTAGGGTGGAAGCTCTTCTGTCATCACTGGCTGGCAGTCAATGGGAGACAGTTACTATTCCTGCTCAGGCATGTTACAGAGTTCTCTAAGTAGCTGCCAGGCCAGCTTTACAGCAAAGAACTCTGTTGTCTGCAAGTGAGCTGGCAATGGCAAGACTCATATCTTCATCCACATTTCCTAAGATTGAGTCAGGAACATGCTCAAACATTCAGATGCAGGGTGTGCAAAGTCATTATGCTGCACTGAGACAGTGCAGGTAAACAAGAGTCACTTCTTTGTTCTCCACTCGTCCTCCAGAGGGTTGTGTTAAGGGCTCTGACTCTGTTATCCGTCAATGCCAAGAAACGGCAGGAGTCTATAATAATGTTTGAGACCTGGTCCCAAAGGCCCTAAATGACTTCCACATTTTCAACTAACACTTAAAAATTAATATATTAACAATTAGCACAATATGATTCATGTAATCATGAATCAATTATAGTTAATGTGGGATGTGGCTGCATTTTAATATGTTTGATATGAGGTGGGGTGTGAACTCCAAGAACATGAATGCCCTTAGAATAAGATCTTAAAATGGTCCTAGAAAACCTGTGAGCCCAAAAAGGAATCAAAATGACACTTAAGCACCACGTTTTCTGTGTCTTTGGAACTCAACTTGGTAACTTTAGAAATACTGAAGACTATATTTTAATTACATTAGACCTGCAAGCCATGAGTGGTTCTCATCCTTGGCTGCATATTAAAATCACTGGAAGAGCTTTTAAAACTCTTTTGTTGGGGCTGTATCCCACCCCAGTCACATAAGCATCTCTGGAGGTGGTACTCAGGGAGTGCATGTATTGTAAACTCCCAGGTGATTTCAATGCACATCTGAGGATGAGAACTGCTGAATTTGAGAGTGCCTTCATCAGTCTCTCTTTACTTACCCTTAATTTGACCAGAATCCAGATAAGAGATGAAGGCTGTTGTAGAAACAAAGGCCAAATGGACCCCAGTTAAGCTTTGTTTCTAAAGAGGAGTTATTTTTCTGAATTCTCTAAAACAGTTTGCTGGATCTAGATACACTTCTAGAATCTAAATTGCTGAGAATACTGCAAGTGTTAGGGCAACAGTGTTTTGATTCAGGATTTTTTTTTTTTTGATGTTTGTAAATTCACAACTCCAAATTCACAATGGCAGTTGCAAAAAACATGTCAAGCTATCAGCAAGCAGGGACCTGCTTAGTAGATTCACAAGGGACTGAGAAATGAGGGTTTTTTCAGCCTCAGAAGTGTGGTCCCTCTGTCTATGTCTTCACACTGCGCTTTGGAATCAAGAAAAACTGATATTTCTCACCATTGAATCTTTTTAATAGGAGTGTGCAATGGGAGGAGGAGCCATCATTCTTCCACTGAGGCTTACATCTAAAATCATCCATACGAGAACAACCCGATTCATGCATCATGGTTGTACAGTTTGCAATTTTTCTTCACTTAAATAAATATTGGTTTGAGAAAAAGGATTTTGTCCTAATTATAACTGATTTAAACATTAACTATTTTGCATTACACTCAGGAGTGAATTTCAGAATCTTGCATTTCAAACCCCTAAAACCAAGTTCAGTAACTATTTTCATTCTTCAAATTCAGAATGAGTTTGTGAGTCTCTTTCTTGTTCAACAATTTCTTCTTGAAAAAGGAAAATCTACGCAGCCAAAATCGATTGTGAATTTGCCAGTGATTCTTGCCAGTTAAGAACATCAGTGTATGTTCAACATCTAGCTATAGCAAGTATTTCCTTTATCAGTCATTTCTATTCACTAAACAAATTTAATCAAAATGCAAATAAATAAAACTTGTCCAGACTTTTATGAATATTTTATTTTCTGAATCGGATCTTCTCTTAAGTTGTATATCCAAAAGCTCCAATTAATGACTATTTTCTTATTCTGTGTTTAGGGCAAAAGTTAAAATCATAGAGCTTTCAGAGTCATAAACCACAATTGGTATTAAGACATAAAATCTTAAATCTATACCCAATAAGTACATATTTGGTTGTCTGATAGACTGTAGTTTATTACCAGCTGTTGTTAATGCAACTTGTACAACACACATCATCCGGAGCTATTTCCAGCATATGGTGGTATTTGAAGACAGCACACATTGTGTGTGAATGTGTTTCAAATGTATGAACAGGCCAGGTCACAGTGGACAGGGAGGTTCTAAAAGCTGGAGTAGAAATCTCGAGCTTCCTTTGGATCTGGAATTACTGACATGCTCTATCTTCTGCCTCCCTACTCTGGCTTCCTCTCTATCCCCTAAATTGTTTTTATTCCAGTAAATGACATGGAGGAAATCTTGTTTTGTCTGAATTACCTCTTTTAATAATTTGCCGGATGATAGATTCAGGGCAGGCTTTCAGTTGTGATCGAGGGCTGATGTGCTCAGGAGCCCTGGAAGATGCTGCGAACAAGTCCATGGGCATTCTGCTCCAGAGGACACCAGTTGACCCAGGGGACCCAAATCCCAGCAGTGCACATAGGGACACACACCATTAGTCTGATAACCTACTAAACATATCTGAAATGTGGTGTCTGTTCCACTGGCACATTTTCTCCTTTGTTTTTCTGTGTTACTAACAAGACTCTTTTTTCTGCTACAGCTCAGAATTGCTTCTTACTAAAGAGAATCAAAACTTTTTATTGGTGATTTTTTCAGTTTCTGATTTTTATGTCCTTTGTTTTATTGCCAAGTTCTTCCTGAGATAAAATTCTGAAGTCATTTTCAGAAATCTGAGGTTATGGTTGATACTTACTCTTATTATCCTTTTTTTGTCATAAACTTTATACCAATGATAGAATCACATATTGTAAATAAGTGATTATTATACAGGTATAATTTTCTGCGATTCTGACCATATCCATAAGTGGTAGGTATAAATTATTTCTTTCAAAATGCACTGAAAACAATTCTGGCCCAGTTCACAGTCACCCTAGTAGTAGTGCCTGACCTATTAAAAACCTCTATGCTTTCCTATATTCAGTGATTGTCACAGAAAACAGGAAAATGTGATTTACCATTTCTTTTAATGTGTGCTATTTACTGTCTTCCCTGTCCCCATCTTCTCCTACCCCCACCCAGAATCTACAGGACAGGAATCTTTGTTCAGTAATGCATCTCAGGTCCTAGAAAAACCCACAGCATGCAATAAGCACTCAGTAAAGACGAATTGCTTAGCAGAGATAACTTTGTTTTCAACTCCCTTAATATTTTTTCTTGCCTATTTTTACCTCAAGAATGTTCCCGGTATATGCCTGTGTCCACCTTGGCTTTACTTGTTTGCTTTTTATTAAAACTTTAAAAAATTAATAATTTGTTTAAAAATATATGGCACGTGTGCATAAAATTGCATATTAATAATGATAAAATTAATACCCACCTCAGCACCATCCAAGTTGAGATATGAAAATTTACCCACATCCCAGAAACCCTCTACATCCCTTCTAGAGCACAAGGATATCTCCTGCCTGGAGGCAACAACTATTCTAGTTTTTATACTAATTATTTCCTTGTTTGTCTTTGTAGTGGCATAAATGCACATGCAGTCTAAACAACTTCTATTACTCCAATTTTTGCTCTCCACAAGTGTGAAATTTTTATATTCATCCTAGAACTCACAACTTCTCAAAGTCGAAGCTTCATCAAGCCCTTGCCTTTCTACAAGGAAAGGCAAGAGTATTAGAATCAGTGACTCTTACCTCCCCGACTCCTGACACATACACTTTTCGTTTCCTGGTGTTTCATTTCTACCTTGTTGGAGTATTTCTGAATCCCACTATATATCATCGTCACTGTTTTACACAGTTAATGTCTATTTACGTTTGCTATATATTAACAGTCTCTTCATATTTCATTCCTTCTTGCACTCAAACTTTTCCTCTCAGATCACCTTCCTTCTGCCAGAAGGAAAATCCTTTAGAATTTGCTTTCATAAAAGTCTGTGGGTGACCAATGCTCCCACTTTTAGTTCATCTTTAATGTCATTATTTTTCCATCTTTTTTCTCTGGCTGCTTTTAAGATTCTCTCTTCATCTCTGAATTTTGATGGTTTCACTATAATGTGTGTAGGTGTAGATTTCTCTCAATCTCACTTATGAATTCCTGGGTATCTCAGGCTGTGGCTTTATCAGGAAAATGAGGATGACGACAGCTGCTCTGATTTGAGGGTTAGTTATTATTTTGTGTAGCCACCCTCGTGAATGATCTCGGCCAGCTTCTGCATCTGCACTGGCTGCTTCCTCCTACACTTTTATGCTATGGAGACAGCTTCTCTCCTTAAACTTCAAGAACCAACCTCTCCTGCAACTTTCCTTCCGCAGCTTCTTCCGCTCTCTCAGCCTTCACAGAACTGAAAGGTGGTAGGGCCTTCATCTGGATTAGGCTTTGACTTAAGGGAATGTTGTGGCTGGTTTGATCTTCCATTCAGACCATGTGAACTTTCTCCAAATCAGCAATAGGGCTACTGCGCTTTCTTGTCATTCATGTGTTCTTGGAGGAGCACTTGAATCTCCCTCAAGAACTCTTACTTCGCACTGACAACTTGGCTGTCTGGTGCAAAAAGCCTAGCTTTTGGCCCATCTTGGCTTTCAACATGCTTCCTCAATGAGGTTAATCATTTCTAGCTTTTGACTTAAAGGGAGAGCTGTGTGACGCTTCTGTTTACTTGAACGCTTAGAGGCCATTGTAGAGTTATTAATTGGCCTAATTTCGATAATGTTGTGTGTCAGGGAATAGGGCCTGAGGAGAGGGAGAGAGATGTGGGAACGGCCAGATGGTGGAGCAGTCAGAACACACTTATAGACTAAGTCTCCCATCTTATATGATTGCCATTCATGGTGCCCCAAAACAATTATAATAATAACATCAAAGATCACTGATCACAGATCACCATAACAAATATAATAATGAAGTTAGAAATATTGTGAGAATTACCAGAATGTAACACACAGACACAAAGTGAGCAAATGCTGTTAGAGAAATGGTGCCAACAGACTAGCTCCACCTAAGGTTGCCACAAACCTTTACTTTGCAAAAAATGCAAGACCTGCAAAGTGTAATACAGCAAAGCACGGTAAAATGAGGTCTGCCTGTATGACTACACAGGGCTAAGGGCTAACTTCACATGTCAAGTTTTAAAGTAAGTCTACATGCCTAACCAGGGAAAGAGATCAGAAAGGGCAGGAATTTTAAAGGCTTTAAACGTGGGTGTGTTTGCATGAGAAGGGTTAGATCACACTACAACTGATTTAAGGTTTGTTTTCAATTAAATATAGCAATATTTAGAGTACTCAATGTATGGAAACTTCTATTTTTTCTGTATAGCTAGGATAATATAGCTATCATGATTGAGTACGTATTACATCCTTTGCACTATACTAAATGTCTTATGTATATTATTTAATTTGATTTTTGTAACAATGCATTGAAGAAGTTTTACTACCAAATTGTGATAGATAAGGAAACTAGGGTTTCCCTCCAGAAAGTCTGAGGCACTTCCCTACATGATGAATGAGTGATAAGCCTGGATTTACACCAAACATGGAAGATTGTAAAGCCTGTATTTGTTAACAATACCCAATTTTATTCAGTCAGATAATCATTTTATTTCACTCATTAATATTTAGTGCTTATATTATAAAATACAGCCATAAGCTCTTCATTGTTTTAAGATTTAATGTCCTATATCAATAGGTGAGCTATGCCAACATTAAAACAATCTGCAATTAGCATTTACTACTTCAAAAGGTAGCTTGTCACTACCTCTCTGCTAAACATTTGTGTGGGAAAAAAAACTGTATAATGAATTTTACTCTACTACATTTGTGCTACTAATGAATTGTTGCTTAAGTGGGAAGAAAAACAGAAACAGCAAGAGAAGAGAATGCAAATATTAAAAACAAAAATACCAGACTATAATACGTATATAAAAGATTTAAATATTTCTTCAAAAATTTACTGGCATGTTTTTGGTTGTTTTATACCCATGGAACTTTCTCTGTATTTCTTGTCCACACTCAGGTCCTGAATATGTTGAAAGCAATTCTAGTATTTGTCATTTTACACTAGAATTTGTAGGTTTGTGTGTGCAGAGGGCTGCATTTAATTGGATGTCAATTATTGCAAAGGATCTAAACAGGTATGGATTAAGTGAACAGATTAAGTGAACCAGAAATCATTCCATACACTGGATACATCCCTACAAAATGAAATGAACCTGCTGGTTTTTACTTCCTCAGACTTAATGCTATTTAGAGACACAACCTCTTTCCCCACTACCTCTAAAGAAAAGATTTAAAATGTCATTTTCTCCCTGCCCCAGGATTAAATATACTTCAAAGTACATAAAGTATAACATGGATATACAAATTTTATGTGGCCACTCAAAATACAGGAATGAAATAGATCTATATGAAATGTTAGATTATAAATAAGTCTGCAACATTCTGTGCATGATAAAAACTAAGTTGCATTATGTTATATATTTGGTATAATTAAATTAATTAGTTAAATTGTACAAAGTATAATTTCCAAACCTTAAACATATAATAGATACCCAAGTATAATCCACCCCCAAAGTATTTTTATTGTTTATGGTAGATTCTAAAAGAAGTTGAGCAAATAAGTAATTAACAAATGTTTTGGCTTGATTTAGAACTCTAATCACATTAATAATAATGCATCTTGAGGTCTAAAACTACCAAAGGATACTCATTTCGAAGTGTCTGTATACTGACACAATTAGCATTTGAATAAGCACAACTTGTGGGATGTCATCATATTGTAACTTCATTTTGTGTCCCTCTGCCTTTTAACATTTCTTGGAGGGAAAATAGTTCTTTCTCTGCCCCTACCTGATGGCTCAAGCAGTCTTAAGACTTTTTAAATTATGCTTAAGTAATTAACCATTGTCCTATAATCACATTAAGTTGCCAAATACTGTTGCAATTCAGAACTCAGGATATGTGTGACATAAACTCTAAATGTGATAGGAAGTTGAATCCTTTGCTGCCCCAGGTGGAGGTAATGAGGTCAGCTGTTTCTCCTTTTCTCAACCTCTCTCCGGGGAGGAGAAAAGGCAAGGGGAGCAAAGAAATTCTTGACTGGCTCTACTACACAATGGCTTCACACATTCTGGGCTGGCACATAATGGAATCTGACACCTTCCCTCTTTGACAATTAACATGGGCTCTGCCTACATTCTACTGCCCACATTCCTGGAACCTCTCACCTACCAGAGACACTACATCAGTAAATGAACCTCCACTCTGATTGATTTCTCCCACAACTTACTTTAAAATCCAATGTACTCATTTGCAGGGAGGCCATAACAAAGTACCACAAACCGAGTGGCTTAAAGAAGAGAAATTTATTGTCTTACAGTTGAGGCTAGAAGTTTGTTTGAGATCAGGTGGTGGCAGGGTTTGTTCCTTCTGAGTGATGTGAGGAAAAACCTATTTCATGCCCCTCTCCTAGCTTTTCAGTAGTTTGCTGGCAATCTTCGGTGTTCGTGGCTTGGCATCATCCAAGTCTCCACCTCCATTTTCTCATGGTGCTCTGTGTGTGTGTCTGTGTGCAAATATCCTCTTTTAACAAGGACATCAGTCGTAATGGATTAGAAGCTCAGCCAACACCAGTATGACTTTATCTGAACTAATTACATCTGCAACAACCCTAGTTCTGAATAAGATCACATTCTGAGGTACTGACTTCAGCATATGAATTGAGGGAAGACAGAATTCAACCCATCACACCCAATATTCTTCATCTTAAAGCCTTGGCTGACACTTCCATTTTAATATTCTGTTACTACTCAAGTACTATCTTTGTGAAGAAGTCATGGGGAGAATTATTACCTCAATTAACATCCATAAATTGAAGCAAAGTATAGGTAAGTACTTACTAAAGATCTATAAACTTGTCATCATCTGAGTGTACATAAGAAAGAAGTAGAATTGTTTCAGCCCTCACCTAAAAATGTTACCCTGTCCTATTCCACTGCATGGTCAAGATCTCATATGAATCTAGAATCGAAAATAAGCTGGAAAACAAAGTCTCATCTTCCTGACAAGTGGTGATATATAAGTCTCTAGGAAAACAAATTATGCATTATTATATATAATATACAGAAAAGCAGTAGCGATGTTCAGTAATATTCTATGCTATCTTGAATAATGGAATAGTGGAGAACACCAATAACTTTGAAGTCACATAGGACTTGGTCTGAATTACAGTTCTGCCATTACAAGCTATCTATATTTGGTATAGTCCTTAACTTCCCTTTTTCTTTTTTACTTTATTTTACATTATACTTTTACTTCACTATTTACATTATAATGGGACAGGCTCATCATAATGTATTTAAATAATACCAAGACATTCAAGTAAAATTAAAATCTTTCTCTCATAAATTTTCATGAATACTCCTAATATATAACTATGTTAATATTTTATGTATTTTATTCCAGGATTTTTCTATGAACATACAAATATAGAAGGTAAATGAATAGACTCCCCCCCCCAAAAAAAATTTAACTAATTTAATTATACCAAATATATAACATAATGCAACTTGGTTTTTATCACGCACAGAATGTTGCAGACTTCTTTATAATATTACATTTCATATAGATCTATTTCATTCCTATATTTTGAGTGGCTACATAAAATTCAACAGTATGGAAAAACTATAACTTATTAAAGCATTCCCCTGCTGATGTACTTCAGTTGTTCTCAGTTTTTCATTGTTACAAATAATGATACAATGAACACCTTTGTACAAGTATTCATATATATATTTGTGTGACTATTAGATTTCTATTAAGTTGAACTGCAAGATCAAAGGGTATATGCCTTTCCCATTTTTCATAGGTTCTACCAAACTGACCTCTATCAAGTTTGTATCGACAACGGTATCAATCTTTTCATATTCTGCAAATATAATAGGTGATGAAGCATATCTCACCGTAATTTAAATTTGTGTGTCTCTTTTAGAGAAATCGACAATAGCAGTATCATATGGACATTAGCCATTTGTTATTTCTTCCAGTTTGTCTTGTTTATATACTTTGCCCACATTTCTGTCATTTATTCACCTAACTTTTTATTATAATAATTCTTTTTTACATAGCTGTGAATTCTTTGTTTTTTCTTTCGGTATAGTAGTTGAGAACAAGGATTCTGAGTCAAACTGATGGAATAAAATCTTATTTCTGACACTTTTTAGTTATGTGTTTTATGTATAAATTCCTTAATCTCCCTGTGCCTAAGTTCCTTCATATATGAATGTGACATAGATATTGATACTTACCACCTCAACTGTTGTGTGGACTGAGAGAGGAAGAGTACAATTTAAACTGAACAGTGCCTGGCACATAGCCATCACTCAATAAACACAAGTTATTATTTTGTTGCAAAAGGCATGACTGATAGCCTTAATCAACCTTAATTTCCTCATCTATAAAATGGGATGATAATACCTACATCCTACATTTATTGTGGAGATTATATAAGATAAAACCAGGGGCTTAGAACAGTAATAGACTCTCGGAATACAGCTCTTTTCATCACCTTACCTAAAATCATTATAGAACCAAAAATGTCACCACTTCGCTTCTGGCTGTATGCTAGAATTTCCAGCTGCTATTTAAATAATAGTAAGAACTTACATTTCTTGAGTGTGTTATATATGCCAGGAAACACGCTGACAACTGCCTCATGCATACTGTCTCATGTAGTTCTCCCCAGCTACAAGGTAGGCACTGGTGTTTATCTCTATTTTATAGATGAAGACACTGGGGTGCATCTAGAAGTGTAACACTTGTCCCAGTTCACGTGTTGGCAAGTGACAGAACAGAAATCTAAACCAGAAAATCTGACTCCAGAGTTTGTGACCTTGACCATATATATGCTGATCACTCAGCAGAGATAGAACCTCTAAGAGCTTTCTTTTTGTTTTTAGAATAATAGATGAAGTATTCAATTTAGTAATTTAAAAAGAGGAATGAAACACATTACAGATTGTTAGGTTGTTTTCTGTGGTCATTGGTTGTCTATCCAATACAGAAATATAGTAACAGTATTTCTACGTTAAATTATTTTTTTGGCCTCCTATAAAACTTTACATGGTTATCAATTATCTTTCCCATGATGACAAGTCCACCAAGTATAAAGGGGGGAAATCAATCATTTTTTAAGTAAATAACTTTTATTTAGAAATAAATTGTTTAAAGGTAAATTCCGAGTTTGGTATTGTCAAAATAATCCACCTCAGTGTCAGATCTGAGGAGTCTTATGTTGTCTTAAAGTGCCGTCTGCAGCAAACACTAAAATATCTGCAGAATATTCCTCTCCATGTTTATTTCAACAGCAACTCCTTACATTAAGTCCCACTCCATCAGCCATGGTCCATTTTTACTCCATGGTTATTTCCCTTCATTATTAACAGCTTTTGGAATGCAGGGACTACTTTTGAGAGGAAATGAGCCAGTCAGACATATCTGGAGGCTTCACAGATGGCATTTTTTAGAATAGTTTTGTTTTCATTTTGCTATTGAAAAGTCCTTTTAGACCCCTTTGCAACATGCAATAATGCGCTCACATTAACTGATACATGATGTGTGCTTCTGCTATTTTTCCTCTGCTTCGCTTGGCAATTAAACACATGATTTCCCTGCAAATGACTATAATTTTTTGCTTCCATAATATTTATGTCAACTCCAGAGGAGCTGGGAGTTGGCATCCTGAAAACCTGACCATTTGAGGCAATGGCAGCAGCTTGTAATTTCATCTGTATCCACTAATTACTGGATGATCAGAACACCAGAAATAAAAAAATCATATGCTGAAAAACCATAATGCGTGCCCTCAGCTGGCTAAATCAGTAATTTGAAGCCATGTGCAAATGAGCACATAACTTTCTGAGTGATTTATTGCTGTTTTGGGAATACATACTGAGCTTTGAAAATATTTCATTTGACCTAAACTACAAACTTCAAGCTGAATGTGACTGAAAGCACCACGCAGATCTCGCCACGAGGGGTGCAGACGCAGGCCCTTCTGTGTCAAAAGGTTCGACCAGAACACATGTTCTGCAGACCCGTCAATGAGACAGTCTGCATTCAGTTGAAAGCAGAATGCACACACTGAGATGTCTGTGGTTATTTGTATTTCTGCACTTGGGCGTCATGGAAAGAATATGATGTGGGGTTTAAGCTTTGTTGCAGCCCAGGAAGTGCCAGCTCCCTCTCTTATTCTCAGATCACTGGGCCTGACACAGTAGCCTCACCCAGTTGCCTCATTTTGTATATAACGTAATTAAGATAGAAAGAGGTAAAATGATTTTCTCTAAGTTACACATTGAAAAGTAGCAGAGCCCAGCTAAAGTCATTTCCACCTTACTATCACGGGTTCACTGTTGTGTCCAGGGTTGTCGCCTTGCCACGCTGGGGAGGATTCACCTGGCTAGTCACCCGGGCCTCCCCCCCATGCAGTGACCGCCCTAGCCAACAGACACACATCCCCGAGCCTTGGCCTAACAGAGATCTTCCCTGCTGCGCACCTTGTCCCATGTCCCTAGGTTACATTGACTTGGCAAATACCCAGTAGCTACTGACTGTTCCACTAAATAAACATACATTGAGATTTACATTCTTTGGGCCCTGGAGATATAACCAGCACACAGTCAATTATTGTTATTTGCAATAGTTATGTTATATAAAGTAACTGCAAACACTGAATTAGCAAATACTGAACCACTGCTCTAGAAGAAAAAAGGATTAGGTTTCCAAAGCCTCTAGTCACAATATTTTCATCAAATATCCAATATCTAACCTTGTTTTATGTGTGTTTCTGTTGAAAGACATCTTATGTATTATGTATTGTTGATTTACTAACATTGAACTTATGGCCAACAGCACTATAATTCATGTCTAAACAAAGTTTATCTAACACATATATTTTCTCTATAAAGCATATCACAGCTATCTTAGCTTCACAACACTAGGTAGCACTTCAGCTTGCACTCGGGGACCATTTTAAACAATGTAATCATCAACAAGGCTCTATGGGATCTGGTCCACCCTCTACTATAAATTCTTTGATAACAGCTCCTACAGCTTTTCCCAGACACTCACTTGACTCCATCCACATTGGCCTCCTTGATGCTCTGAGATCAGGCCAATCACATTCCCATCTCAGGGATATTGCACTCACTAATTCACTACTTGGCATCTTTTCCCACCAGATATACTTCTTACTTTCTCACTTCGTTCAGATCTTTACTCACAGGTCAATTTCTCAAAGACATTTTCTCTGACCTCTTAATTTAAAACTGAATACTTGGGGTACCTATATGGCTCAGTCGGTTAAGCAGCTGCCTTCAGCTCAGGTCACGATCTCATGGGTCCTGGGACAAGCCCTGCATCGAGCACTGTGTCTGTCTCCCTGCTCAATGGGGAGTCCGCTTCTTCCTCTGCCTCTCCCCTCCCCGCTCATGCTCATCTCTCTCTCTCTCTAATAAATAAATAAAATCTTTAATAAATAAATAAATAAAACTGAACACACAAACACATATATACACATACCCAGTCATCTGCTTACCTGCTTTTTTTCCCCTAAAGCAATTAACACCATCAAAAATACTATATATTTTACTTAGCTATTTGTCTCAGAAAATTATCCAAAACTTGAAAATATGCAAAAGATTTTGGGGTATTCTTTTAATGCAGTGCTGAGCTTTACTTCTCTACCATACAGGCTATTTTAAAATTTTGTAGAAGCAGAGGTCAGCTTGAAGATCTTTGTCTGGTAAAGATGCAAATCACATCTAGTGGATGTCTGGCGGAACACATAAAACCAAAGTTTGTGGTTTCTGTCCCCCTTGGTCATTAACCAGTTTTGTAACTAATCTAGCAACATTGTCCTAACATTGGCTCTAAATACCTACCTTCTCTAATGATCTTTAACGTTCTTTTTAACATCTTACTTGTTCCCTTATCAATTAATGAGTTGAATACAATCTTTGACACGTGTCCATTTTATATATGGCTCTCTTGAAAATTATACCCTAACACTTTACTTATTGCCTATGTCTTCACATTAGAATAGAAGTTAAATGAGGGAAATAATTTTTGTCCATGTTATCAATGTCTGCCACCTTTCCTGGCACATGCTGTGCACAAAATCCTGTAAACGAAGAATTTTACTTTCAGGAATTCTAAAGAATCTTGAATATCTTTCTTCCTTCTGTTGACTTTTAAACATGATCTCATAAATCTCTGTTCTTCTCTTTTATTGCTTTTTCCTAGCAAAGGGGTGGAGAGAGCATGCAGGGGAAGAAAAAGCTTTTAAATCTATTTATGTCATGAGCCTTCCTTCTTGGTGTACATTTGTGGTCAGACAAGGTACGTAAGTGGAATATCTGGTGGAAGAGAAAATTAGTCCCTAAGAAATCATTAACAAATCGTATTTGTTGCACATATGAGCAGACAGATCACCTCAAATTAAACCTTTCACTGTGGACTAGCAAAGAGAAATCATCTTATGGTTTCCAACTACTTGCTAACTGAAGGAATTTTGACAGGAACTCTGTCCAAGCCATTTGTGACCAAAGTTTGTCTCTTCTCTGACCAGGGTTTTAAAAAGAAAGAAAGAGTAAGAAAACCTAAAGGACAGGAAGAAAGAATGTTTGGCACCTTTATTTCCAAGTAATTTACCTAGATATCTGCTTTGGCAGCTTAGTTAATGACTTCTGGAAGAAATGAATAGGAAGAATGGATGTGTGGAGAGGAAATGGATTCCAAAATCCATCTAGACAAGGACTTGAACTTTTAAATCACACTAGGGAGGGTCTTGGGGTGCGCTCTCCAATAGATATACAATGTGAGCCACAAATGTGAGGCACGTATTTAACTTCAAATATTCTAGAAGCCACATTCAAAAAAAAAAAAAAAGTAAAATTAGCCTTAATGGATTTTACTTAATTCAACATATCCAAAAATATTTTGATATGTAGTAAATTTTTAAAAATCACTAGTGAAATATTTTGCATTCTTCTGTTTTATATTAAATCTTCAAAATATGGTGTGCACTTTACACTAACTACACATCACAATTCAGACCAGCCACATATCAAGTGTTCAGTAGACTTACACAGCTTGGGGCTACCATACTGGATCACGGAGATCTAGAAGGAGGCTACTCAATTTACATAGCTCTGGACTAGTCATTTACATGTACCCTTTTGTAATCTGTTACAGCCAAGGCTTTTATTATCTTTATATGGCTAGATGAAGAGAGATAACCAAAATTTATCAAAACACCACCAGAGTTAACAAGGAGCATTGATTTTCTTTTTTCATTTTGACTTCCACAAAGAATAAGACCTTAGGCCAAACCTTTAACAAAAAAATGCAGCCTTGAAGCAGTTTCTTCCCTGGAGCTGTCTATTATCCATTGGTTCACTTCAATCCTGAAGGCATTTTTAAAAAATGATCTGGAAGCATGTGAAATGTTAGATCTTAATATAATATATTATGCTTTGCATATTTATACTTCTTTATTTGGCTTCTTCTAGTTCTATTAGAATCTATATAAGCTAAAAATTATTTCATGGGTCCCTAAACTGCTCTTTTCCTAATACCCTCATTTTAACCTAACGGTCATAATTGTTTCTAATAATAAATATAATTAGCCTTCGTTTTATATTAGTTTTTCATACATATTATCTAGTTTGAGCCTCAAAGCAATCTTATGAGGTAAACCTAATTTATGAGGGGAGGAGATTGTGATTCCCACACGGTTCAGGGGTTTATCAAGGTCATACAGCTTGTAAGTGGGGGGGGGGGGGGGCGGTGCCGGGGAACGGGTTCATGGAAATGTGTAAACAAAGATCTTCCTGAAGTGAATTTTCAGATATTCTTGGTGTTGGTTTTAGTTTTTTTTAGAGAAGTGATTTATAACATTATCAATACAAAACTGTGAGAATTAGGCTGCAGGAGCATTTTCCCATTAAATTTTCTTGGGTTCAAGTAGTTTTATATGCCTACCAGCCAAATTTCTTTGTAAGCGTCTCTCTCCCCAAACTGTTAAACATCAAGAGTGGGCAATCCCTAGCTTATTGTCTGGGACACAGCAAACACAACATATTTTGATGAATAAATGAATACACAAATTTGTTTCCAGCCTTTTCAAATACCTTTATATTGAGGCAATGGAAAAGGAACATGCTATAGAAATTAGTTGACTTATTTTATTGAAGAGGAAACTTACACATAAAAGGTTATCTTGGGGGGCGCCTGGGTGGCTCAGTTGTTAAGCGTCTGCCTTCGGCTCAGGGCCTGATCCCAGGGTCCTGGGATCAAGCCCCACATCAGGCTCCCTGCTCCGCTGGGAGCCTGCTTCTTCCTCTCCCACTCCCCCTGCTTGTGTTCCCTCTCTCGTTGGCTGTCTCTCTCTGTCAAATAAATAAATAAAATATTTAAAAAAAAAAAAAAAGGTTACCTTGGGTCAACACTGGCCAGGAGAAATAAAACTCAAGCCACATATATAATCTTAGGTTTTCTAGTAACCACATTTATAAAAAAAAAAAAAAAAGGTAAAAAAAAAAAAAACACAGTGAAATTATTTAAGCTAACATATCCAAAACATTATCACTTGAGCATTTAATAAATATTTTTTAAATTGATAATGAGATCATTTACATTCTTTCATTCATAGGAAGTCTTGGACATTTGGTGTTTATTTTACCACCAGTTCAGACGAGCTACATTTCAGGTACTCAAAATCTATGTGTGGCTAGTGGCTATTGCAATGGATAGCAGTCTTGGGGTGCAGCAAATATAGGACTTCAGCCCTCTATTCTTCCCATTCCTCACCATCCCACAAATATTTATTAAGCATCTACCATATATCTAGTACTGGTGATAAAATTTAGGGGCAAAAATCAAATGAGGCTCTCAAACTGTTACATATTTGAGGTACACTAAATTGGAAGATTGACTCTACAACTGGACCATGGCCAGACCATACATGACAAGAGAACTCTGACTTACAACCTCCAGCAGCAACTAGCCAGGGAAGACAAACCACAATTGGCCTAGAATGGTCAGGGGTTGGTCAATGACTAATAGCTTTCCTAATTTTCATCCCCTCTTTCAACTTAGGAGCAACAAGAGAAAAACAAATATGCTCCCCAAACCAACTACGTAAGATGACCTGCTTAGCTGGTCCGCCTCCAGCTTCCCCAAGCCAACAGCCTCCAATCAGGGCATACCTAAAGCCTTCCCTTTTTTCCACTATGAAGCTTTCCCACTAGTCTGCATCCTCTGAGTCTCTGCCAAACAACAAGTAATGGTGGCTGACATCCCTGCCATAGGGAGTTCTGAAAAATGTTTAATAACAGTTGTACTGAACACCAGAAAGGAAATCAGTACCTCAAAGAGACATACTCTCATGTTCATTGCAGCATAATTCACCATAGCCAAGAGAAAAGAAAAACCCTAGGTGTCCCTCAGTGGATGAATGGATAAAGAAAATGTGGTATATATACACAATGGAATACCATTCAGTCATAATAAAGATGAAAATCATGACACTTGTGACAACATGGAAGAACCTTGGGAATATTAAGCTAAGTGAAATAAGGAATACACAGAAAGAAAAATAATGCATGATCTCACTTAGACATGGAAACTAAAAAAGTCAAATTCACAGAAGCAGGGAGGTAGGGGAAATGGAGAGATGTTTGCCAAAGGGTACAAAGTTGTAGTTATGTAGGATGAATAAGTTCTAGAGATCTAATGTACAGCATGGTAACTACAACTAATAATAATGTATTGTATAGTGGAAATCTGCTAAGAGAACAGATCTTAGGGACTCTCATCAAATAGAAAAAAAATGGTAACTATGTTGAGGAGAGGGATATGTTAATTAGTTTGACTACAGTAATCAATACCTGCATATCAAAACATATTTTACACTTAAATATGTACAATTTTATTAAAAAATAAATTTAAAAGTTTTTTAATAAAAAAATGCACTATGAATGAAAGTGTATAATGGGACCTCAACGTTTTTATTTTCCTAAGGTAAATGCCACTTCCTCCCAAGACAAGAGTTTTGTTCCGCTACTAATTTGAACCTCAACAAATGCTTGGCAAAATGAAAAATACTATTTTCCAAATAGATTTGCATTTTGAAGATCAGACATGTTTCCTTATCTCTCTGTTTCCTTATTCCTTCTTGCTTATTTTTCATTTTACTTCACTGAATACTCCTAAATGGTTTCTGGCACTCCTTCAACAAGAAATAAAAGGAAGGAGATAAAAAGTTTCCCATTAAATAAAATAACTATGGCTCACTCAAGGGTGGTTTAAATAATTGTTCCCTAATTTTATGTTTATTAATAGTTCTCATTTTATCCAGGCAAAGAACTGTGCAAAGATTTCACTGCACTAAACCTGAAATAATTTTCAATTCTTTTGAATTTCAAGTAGATCAAAAACCAGAAGTGTTTTCTTCTCTTCACTTGGGTACTTATTTCACTAAAATCATTTTTAAATCTTAGAAAATTACATTGTTTCATATTTTTACACTTACTTGAGTGTTATATGTTTTCCAGTGGTTCTTTCACTTAATGTACTTTTATTTACATGGATTTTCTTTGTCTAAGAAAAACTGAGACAATTAACTGGAATTTAACCATTATTTTACCATTATTTACCAAATAAATAATGTGAAGTGCTCTGAAATATGGAGCCTGTAACTAGTTGCTTCCAACTTAATTTACCTTCATAATAGGTTAAGCAAGATACCTAAAAAATTACTTCAAAAAATTTCTTAATTATTAATGATATGTATGCTCTTGTTATGTTTTTGTTGCTAATATCCTTGGAATTCTCATACCTAAAGGGTCTAACATCACAAAATCAGGCTGATTCAATTAATTTGAAGTAAAGGTAGAAAAGCATAACCACTGACCTTACTTAATGATACAAAATCAAGTTTACCTTTCAAGACCATTATTTAAATAGTTTAGAAAATTTTAATTGCATATTTTATGAAATTCTAATGTAAATTATCCAGTAAAATACGAATATTCTAGTAATGTATATTTATCTAAATAAAATTGACAAATAAAAGCCTTTGAATTCTTCAAAATAACATCAAACACCAAGATGTCATTATCCTTAGAAAAGACCCTAAATTCCAGGATAATTGAAATAGAAGCAGTAACTGTCCAAGGACAGTTGTCCACAGACAGATGTCACAAAAAAACCCAGAGAAGTATTATTGTCCATGTAGCCAAGAAAGACAAAAGCATTTCAGGAATGAGGTCACGGTCAACAATGTCAAATGTCGCAGGAAGTAAAGTAAGGTAATTAATGAAAAGTGTCAAATGACTCTAATAAGAATAATGTTAATTATTTGATGGAACAAAGCTAGAATGCCATGGGCTGGGCTAATTACAGGAAGTGGACAGAGGATAAATTACATATTCTGGAAGTATGACTAAGAAAGAAGTATGTGGAAATGGTGATTGTTAGGAAGACAGTCACGGGGTCAAAGGAGATTTTTGAGGGTTTTTGTTTATGACTTTTTTTAATGTGGAAAAGCCCTGAGAAAATGAATGTATACACTGAGGGGAAGAGACATTTGAGAAAGAGAGAGAAAATGAGGGGAGACTGGGCTGCTGGGGGTTAAAGATCAAGGTGACCTTCAATACAATAAGTGCATGTGGGCTATTGAGATGAGGCTGGATTAGTCTTCAAAGAGCAATAATGTCTGAATTACTACTGATCTGTCAAGAAAGCCTTGAGCTCTAATGAGATAGAAACTACCAGCTCAGAAAGCATAGTCTCTTAATAATAATAAAAATAATAATAATAATAATAGTGATATCATTTCTTAGATGTATCCAAATCTCCAAGAAGCTTTTCTTCCAGATTTTTAGTTGACCCTCCCAAAATATATAGTAATTAAAAAGGCAAAAATATTAAGTTTATGGTAAAGAATCCTGGCATGCACTGCTTTAGCCAACTGATTAAGGTTAATATCACCAGATATCAGTTAAAAAAAAAAATGTACACCCTGATGTGATACACTGAGAACGTCACTTCTGAGTTATCTTTCCAATGACGTATAACCTCAATCTAATCATGAGAAAACAACAGACAAATTCAAACGGAGGAACATTCTAAAAAATAATTGACCAGTATTCTCCAAAATATGAAGGTCATGACAGACAAGGAAAAACTGAGGAACTATCACAGACTAAGGCAACATAACAGCTTAAGACACGGAGAATTCCAGATTGGATTCCGGGACAAGAAACATTAGTAGAAAAACTGGTGAAATCATATAAAGTTCTGTTTTTTAATCAATAGGATTGTACCAAGGTTAATTTCTTAGTTTAGATAAATGTTCTGTGGTTAGGTGTTACTTAAGCAAACCTAGTTAAAAGACATGTGGGGACTCTCCTTTTTGCAATTCCACTTTAAATCTAAAATTTCTTGAAAAACAACAACACTGCAGGTAAAATCCCCACTGTTCCCTCTGCAATTCTGTTCCTTTCCCCCTTCCCCCCCCCCAAAATTTTCAAGGTAAAATTCAACATTCTTAATTTAGTCCACAAAAGGCCCATTTGATCCTGGCCCCAACTTCATCTCCAGTTTCCCTCCCACCATTCTCCAACACTTTTTGATCCAGACAAGCAAAAACCGAACACAAAAATATTTCCCAAATATTTCAACGTGTTATCATGTCTCTGCATGCCCACTCACACTGTTCCTTCTATGAAGAATGCCCTTTGATGCCTATATCCACCAAATACCTACTAAATTTTCAAAATGGCCCAAGTGCCTTCCTTGAGTATCCTATCTCATTAGAGATTTCCTTACCCTGTGTTAGCAAACTATTCTGTGCATTCTGATATCATAACACTTTCACACTGTACATTAAACTATAATTATGCATTTACTTGTCTTTCAGATTTCTTGGAGTTAGAATCATGTTTAACCTAACTATACATACCTAACAAGTAGAAAACCTTTAGGGTACTCAGAGGGGGGTGGCGGATTGGGATAGGCCGGTGATGGGTATTAAGGAGGGCACATACTGCATGCAGCACTGGGTGTTATATGCAAATAAGAATCATGGAACACTACATCAAAAACTAAGGATGTACTGTATGGTGACTAACATAATAAAAAATTATTATTAAAAAAAAGAAAACCTTTAGGGTACTCAATAAATGCTTGACGAAATGAATGAATGAATGAATGAATGAATGAATGATCCAGCCAACCAACCAGATGGCATTTGAGTATCTGAAATTAAGTAACCATATTTCTAAGTACCTACAGCCCCCTAACTAAGTAAGCACAGCCCCCTAACTACTTATGTTTGATCAAATGGAGAGGACAATTTTAACCTCGTTTCAAACCATGAGGTACACTGTGAAATTCAAGTAAACATCAAGGATTTGCCAAGTCTAATTGGAGGCAACGGAGGTTAAAACACTAGAAAAGTATCTCCAAAGACATAAGGTAGACAAAGGATTGATATCCTAAGATATAAAGAGTTGGACTGGGGTTTCCTAGAGTGTAGGGACTGGCACATAGAAGGTTTTGGTGTGAATATAAATTAGTACAAGTTTTCTGAAAAACCACTTAAAATAATATATCCAAAGTCTTTTTTAACGTGCATAATCTTTGATCCAGCAATTAATGTGTATTAACACACTGCTCAAGAATAACCATTAGCCTTAATATAGACATGCTTCATGTTGACAAGTTTCTGGAGCAACAATATGACTGCACGATGCAAGAGCTGAGATTTTGTGTAACTTGATCTTTGTTCTTTTGCACCAGGGCAGAAAACAAAGCCCAGGATGCTGTATCATGTGAAACTATAAGCATTTCATTCATGTCTATTGAACTAAAGTCAAAACTAATTGGAAAGAAACTCTTTTTAATCTTTATCACATTTAAATTTTAAAATTCTACAGATGTTGAAAGGTCCTGGGTTTTTTCAAGCTCTTGCTCTTGACTAAAGAAGTAGATGTGTAATTCCTGTCCCGCTGGTCCCAGAAATACTATAAATGTAAGTTACTCTAATGACTTTAGCTACCTGAGTCATGTTCTTCCAATACATATTTTTCATTTCTATGATACATTCTATAACGCACATATTTAAAACATTTTTCACTTATATGCCTTTTCTTCTTGTTCTCTTTCTCATTTCCAGTCTGTTCCTTTTATTATGTTAAATAGAACTGAGTATTTAAGAGAGGATTCCCTCTTTTAAAAAAGAAGAAATCATGTCCTGTATGGCAAATTTTCAAAAGCAAGCAACACAGAAGTCAGTGACATCCTAGATTAGGATGAACAACTTTAATTACTCAAAGGATATAAAATTGAATACATGCTTTAAATCTACTATTGAGGTCCTTAAACCCTGTGCCTCTGACCCAAGTGACACACACATACATCACACATTCAACACCTAATGAAAGAAAGTTCCAGGCAACCCATCCCTATTTATGACCAACGTCTTGACCTCTCTCATCTCATTTCTGCTTTATGACTTTTCTTGTAGCTATAGTACTCTGGAAAATTCCCCATACTTGCCACCGCCACCACCCCACCCCTTACTGATGACCAATTTGCCATAACTAGTTTTGATCTTGCATGACTTCTTCAGATATGGTTTTGTCCTTGTCTTTGGACTCCATCCTCTTCGGGCTATTGTGGATGACTAACAATCAAAATGCTGCCCAAGCCCCTGTTCTGTAACCCACACCCACCTATGTGACACCGACAGGAGTAGCAGCCTGACTTGCCTGGCTTCTCTTGATAAAAGACCATAAACATTCAAACTTTCAAATTTGAAGGAAAAAAAAGTTTGAACCAGCACAAAATATCACCTTAACATTTGGTCGAGTAGGAATAGAAGGATATATATATAGAACAAAAACTCCCTCCCACATGGTCATCGTTATATCAAATAAGTCTGAACATAAAAAAATGGACATCGTTTTTGTGGAGAGGGGCATCTGCTGCCACTTCCACTGGTCCCATATAAAGAGACCTCCTCCTAAAACAAGAACGCTATTGTTTGAATTTTGCCAGGGCAACCAGAAAGCCCACTGCATTTATCTTTAAGAAGTGCCTGTTGGCATCTTTTCCCACCAGACCATGTCCATTTACCCTAATCAGCAGACACACAAATAAATACATGTCAGTGTTCCAAAGATGGACAACAAATGCAAGTCATGGCCAGTATGAAAAAAATTAAAGATGCATGCCCTGCTGATTTTGAAAGGAGTGTCTCCTTAATTAATAGTAATTAAAATAATAATTCATATTTGTGGATTGCTTACCATCTGCCAGAGCTTTTGCTAAGTTAGAGGCTTACAAGCATTGTCCTATTTAGTCCTCACCATGACCTATAAGGTAGGAGCTATGATTATCTTCATTTTGCTTAAGAAGAAACATTAGTTAAAAAAAAAAAAAAAGATTTTTTTTTTTAATTTATTTGAGAGCGAGAGAGAGAGCAAGCGTGGAAGGGGGGGGGGAAAGGGAGGGAGAGAAAGAACCTTAAGCAGGCTCCATGCCCAGAATGAAGCCCAGCATGGCTCTATCTCATGACCCTGAGATCACGACGTGAGCCAAAATTAAGAGTCAGACATTTAACCAACTGGGCCACCCAGGTGGCCCAAGAAACAAAAGCTTAAAGGAGCTGATACACATTCCAAGTCACAAAACATATGAGATAAATTTTCAATGATGGAAGAAGGAATAATAGGTCCCAAAGGTCCATTAAGAAGTTATCTCGTCTTTCCAATAAGAGAACAGATACATCAACCCAGTCAGATGAATATAAATATTAATTTAAAAAGTCAAAAAGGAAATTATAGAAATTTCTGTATTGACCAATTCCACTGTCTTTAAACATCCTAGAGGAAGTTACTCTCCAAGAACTTTTAGCTATATTTTTCCTCCTATAGAATTTATAGATTTCTTCTCATGAAGAAAATAGAGAGTAAGAAATCATTATTCCTCAACAGTGTCTATAGCTTTTTGTGGAGAAAGATATTTTCTTCTTCAGATTTCAACCTTTCAAATTTCATTGCCATTTCAGTTTTCTAATATTTTCTCTCTCTCTCTCAAAATTACCTCAAACATACATACCTGGAGACATTACCAAGAAATCAATAAGGGAATTATAGAGGAGGAAAAATGACCTGATTTCATTAGATGACCCAAATTTGACAAACTCAGATGTTCTGAACCACCATATTTGACAACAGGACTATACAGACTTCAGAGTTAATCAAAACCTCTCCTGTGATAAAGCTACCCACATTCTTAAAAAGACTGATGAAGAATGAAGGAAAGATGGGCTGCACCACAGGAATACTTAAAACATATGTGGGCTTGCAACTAATAATGCAAGTTTTCATTTTTTTGTTTTCATATAAATTTTATAAGTGCTAAAATACAAACGAATTCCTGTGCACAGGAAAACATCATGGGGAAGTATGGGACAGAGTAATAAAGGAGCGCTAGAAGACCCGGTAAGGGTCTGTTTTTGATTTTTCAGAAAATCCACATCATAACTACTCTATCATGGTTCTAAGTACCTCCTAGAACTCAGAAAAGTATCCTCTTAAGAAGATTTCCGATTAGGAAGACTGTGGCCTCCCACCCTACATCCTTCCTGTCACATGCCTTCATGATCCCACTTATCCCACTGCCATGATTAACCTCAAAGATCATAGTTTAACTTCTCCCACTAGTCATTCCTCTGACAAAGAATCTACCTCTAAGGGGAACTAGTGGGCAACACTGGACTTGTCTTTATCAAAGCACTCATCACATCATGTAAGGATGATTCATGGTGAGCTTCCCTGGGGCTAGGGCAAGGTCTTGTTCAGTTTCCATTCCTAAAACTGGCAGTGCGGCACCAGTACCTGAAAAATAGGAGGTACTCAGTAAATGTTTTTGAAGGAAAGAATAAATTCTGTTGGAAAACACTGGCCAAATATGTCATAATATGTCCTCCCATGTTGTTTATAAAATGTTGGACTTGGAGGAGTTGAATGTTTCCAGGCTTTTATTCTAGAAATGTTATTTGTCAAACTATTTTTTAATGATATTTATTTATTCATTCATTCATTCATTCATGGGGGTGGTGGGGAAGAGCAGAGGAGAAGGACAAGCAGACCCCACGCTGAGCACAGATTCCCAAGGTGGGGCTCCACACGTGGGGCCCGATCCCAGGACCCTGAGATCATGACCTGAGCCAAAAACAAGAGTCGGATACTTAACCGACTGAGCCACCCAGGCGCCCCTGCCACACTATTTTTAAATTCAGTCCTAAACTATAAGAATGAATTGATACAGTGAATGAAGGAGGTGATCTCAGTATGCTTTTCTATTTTAAAAAAGTCACCTGAAGTTAGTTTTCACATCATATCATATAATTTTTCTCTACAAAATAAATGTGTTTAATTTGAACCCTGAATATGCCAATGAGTGCTACAGAGAGATTATCATATATGCCCTTAATTCTGTCAGTTTCCCCTTACAGTTTAAAGCAAACACACATGCATAAAAGCAGCGTAAGAATAGGTCAATGACATTGTAGGGTAGAAAAATACACCATTCCAAAATGTAGCACTTTGGCATAAGAATTATTCTGAGCTGAAGGCCACTGAGGAAAAGCAGATACAAGGAAAGCTCCCTGCCCTCCCCCTATTTGCCTCCAACAGGACATAAACTGACAAAGGTGCCCTTCCTCCCTTCTCTACCAGGAAGGACAAAAGTTGATCAGGAGAGACAACATTAGACTCTTGGCGACCTAGAGGAATCTGTGTAACAAACTTCACTAACTACCCCTTACCTTCCATCAGTTTCCCACATACTGGCCTTTCCACAATTTGCTGCCCCTAGAGACTCAAGGTCCTTTTCCTTTTGTCCTGTCACTTCTCTAAAAATTTATTATTCTTTGCTAAAATGCTAACCAAACCTCCGAATTACTCATCTCTAGTACTCCCATGTGATACATGCATGATGCATATGTTAATAAACATCTGTTTGTTTTCTCTTGTTAATCTGCCTTTCGCCAGTCTGATTTACAGGGCCCCAGCTAGAGAACCTAAAATGGGTAGAGGGAGAGATTCTCCCTTTCCTTCAGTATCAACCATGTAAAAACTACAATGGCACTTGTGGCAAACCGCGAGTATTTTTGTGCCAGTGACAACTATATTATGCATTCTTACGAGGTTTTTCCTATTTGTTTGGTTTGTATGTTTTTTAATTTCCTCGTTACTTACAACCTTTAAGAAAGCATAGCTGAGAGTAATATATTCAGGAGGAGCAGAGTATGTGGCGAGGCAAGAAAATGGCAACAGCAATAAGCCTATCCTGGAGAACAATACTGAGGGTCCACCATCCACTGTGGGTTTCTAGGGATCACTTAGAAAAACCATTAAAAAGTTTGAATTGTTACATATAGATAACTATTTAAAACCACACACAAAATAAAAGGACTTCTTAAAAGGATATTAGAATTTAAGCCCACTGATAGAAACAGGATATAACTACATTTGGCATTATCTGTCCCAAATTAACTTTGTGGTGAGCTGAACAGTGTTCCTTGTACAAAGAAATAGTATGGCCTGTTTTATATGAATTGTTTTAGAAAGGAATAAATCCCTGAGATTATCCTTCTCATAAGGCCCGGTGCTGTGGAGATGGGCATGCCACTTAAATTCTCTATCTTCTTTGTCAGTTCTAATGATGTGTCTAGACATGCAGAAGGAAGTAAAAAATTGAAGCAATCAACTACATCATTTGGACAGAAAATCACATACAGCTGAAATATTGAGTTGATTGGATAAAATGAAATAAACTTCCCGCCAGTCCTCACTTTTCACTGCTTGCTCAGACACAATTCTTGTCTAGGATGTAATAACTGGGCTCAAAATTGGCACAAACAAATAATTTGAAAATGTATGCAATTCAGCTAAATCCGCTGGTAGTCAGTTCATCCTCATCACAGAAATAGAGACCGCTGGTCACGAGGAAATAAACTACCAGTTCTGCATGGTCACAATTCCTTGGCCAGAACCTAAGTTTGCATATATATGACCCCAAAATAACTGGATAGAAATTGGCATTTTGGCCAAATACGCAGATCTGATGAACACACAGATATGCCATCTTTGGGTTTTCAGTTTCTCTACATACTTACAAAATAACTATTTCTAAAACTTTTCTACAAATATGGAAGCAAGACCAGAACATTAGACATTTGGGTGGGATTTCTGGGGGAGACAGAAAGAAAAGTAGGTTCCAGGAACCTTATACGTAAGTTACCTCTTACAATCCTCACCAAAAAAAAAAAAATTGCCATTCCTCCAGTCAACAAAAAAACTGCATTTGAGTGCCCGCTACGGCAATACAGTTAATGTGAAAAGGGAGATGGCCCCTCCTCGCACAGAGTTCACAGGGAGATTGACACTGAGCAAATACTCAATACTAAGCTCTGTGCTCTAATGAAAAGGAGCATAATGCTCTGAGAGTATATAACAAAGGAAGCTGATCTAGGCTAAGGATCTCTCATTTCAGAGATGAGGCCACAGAAGTTCAGAGAGGTTAAGTAAATTGATCAAGGTTACATAGCCAAGAAGTTGTAAAGGTAGGATCCTTTCCGGCCTGACTCCAGAGCTCTACACTCTCCCTTATGTTTCTCTGGGGCTCACTAAGACAACTGCATGAAAGAGACAGGACGTAGTCACAAAGCTGGGAAGATTCTTTGCAGTAGATTATACCTCCCTTTCTTCCAGCTCAACAAGTTTAGTATTTCCTACAAAGGTCCCTCTAAATCTGAGGAAAAGGTTTACAAATACTTGCAGAATAGGAGTGCCTGGGTGGTTCAATCGGTTAAGTGTCTGCCTTCGGTTCAGGTCATGATCTCAGGGTCCTAGGATCGAGCCCCAAGTGGGGCTCCTTGCTCAGCGGGGAGTCTCCTTCTCCCTCTCCCTCTACTGCTCCCTACCCCTCGTGAGCTCTCTCTCTGTGTCTCAAATAAATAAATAAAATCTTTTTAAAAAATCTTCACAGAATTGATTAATTCTGATTTTGTTCATACACCACACCTCTCTGGCTCCATGCTAGGAGTTGATGTGGGTAGCTGAGCTGGTCCATGAATCCCTGGTTAGCAGTTACCGCTCACCGTCCTATGTTACAAACACCATGCAGGAGATAATTATGAAAATACTCCCGAGACCCAGAGCATCACGAGTGAAGAACTTGGCTACTACTCTGTTGTGTTAATTATCATTAGAAATTAGCATTAGGTTGATTTCACACTTCCTGTACTAGTATTAAAGGTGGCACATATTGACCAACTTCTTCATATCTTGGTATGTCACTGTTAGGATGACCCACTGGCCCAGTTTTCAGGAACTTTCCTAATTTTAACACTGTAAGTCCTAATCCTGAGAAACTCCTCAGGCCCAAACAGGCAAGGACATTTGGGCACCTGAGTCACTATGCTACTCAGGGATCAGAAAGCTATAGGGTAACTATACATTTTGGAAACACAGGCAAATATATCTATTTGGTGACATGGGATTAAAATACATGGGGTACTCAATGACATACGTGGAAGTTAAAAGAATTTCCCCTCATTAGCAATGTCTATTTCACTGCAATGTACAAAATGGTTATCAAGCGCATTAATGCAGCACTGCCATCAATCCCTGCATACACATACACACACACATCTAAAATGCATTCATCTCAGATGATTTGTACCTTCAGTATCCATTAAATAAACCTGTGCCTTTAGCCCACACTGGAAGAAACAAGCATGGACTCCGTATCTGGGAGGTATGCATGCCACTTCACACAGCCACATAGTCCATCACAGTGTTGGCCAACATCATCTCGCCAGTCCCTTAACTACGCCAGGGCAGGGCACCCCTCCCCCAGCAGGCCAAGTACAATCATTACTTGATGTCTTGACAGTCAAACATGATGTGTTTCTAGACTTTATAGCTACACTGCAGTAAAATGCCTGCTTTTCTGGCTAGTATGAAGCTATGTAGTACATATGATGGCTGTTGTTCCTTTATTCCTTTATTTTTATTTTCACAGATGAAGACCAATTGACAGGTAAAGTTGTTTGTTTAGTTTTATATTTTCCTACAGAAAGCAAAAGAGGTCAAAACTGATACACACTGAACTCACAATTCTCTGCTTAGTTCATTTATACCAGTACAATTAGTTATAAAATGTTGAAGACCAAAGTCTAATTATTGTATTAGATCTATAGAGCCTTAACATATTGAGACTCATATTATCACCTTCCTCCAAAGCAAAAACAAAACAAAACAATTATAGCTATGACACCAGAAACTTTAACAGATGAGAAAGCAGCTCTACATGGGGTCATGCTATAGTCCATCTGAGTCAGTATCTATTCTCTAATAGGCACAATTTCCAGATTCAATTTGTGTACTACATTATGAGCAAAATTCAGCCTTTTGGAATCTTAGCACACCTCTTAGGTAATCAACAGAAATTTTATGCAATTAACCAAGGACAGATTTTGGACAAAATCAAATAATTATTCCAGGGTGTTACAGGAAACAACCTCACAGCCTGAAAAACATGTCCATTGTGATTATTATAAGTGATTAAAGTATTTTGCTCTCCTCCTTACAAAAAAAAGTGTAGCTATGTAAATAACACAATGTCATTTTCTTAGTGTTATTACTTTTGATATTTGATATAAACAAAAACCAATATGTAATAACTTGCTATAAGAAATAAGGTCAGTCTCCATTTTCACACCCCGCTTCATCAAGCAGAGAGAACGCCAGTCAAGTCAGAATCACTTTGGAAGGAAGAACACACTTCTTTTGCCACCAGTATTACTTTCTTGCTCAATTCAATCTACTGGAGGTCCTTTGTGGGCTCATGTTCAGCACACTTCTGAGGATAATCAAGGCATATATTACTGGTTTCAATATTAATTCAACAGCCACCAATTATAGAATATTTAATGCATATCAGGCTTTGTCTTAGGTTTGCTGCACAAACTATTATAAATCCTTACAACTATGAATGATAGGAATTGTTTTTTTTTAATTTTACTGATAAGGAAAGAAGCACAGAGGGGGCTGATTAACTGCCAAGATCACCCAACAGGAAGCAGCAGTAACAGGATCAGGGCACACGTGTGTCAGATTCTGTTCACATATCTGTGTATATAGCACGACACTCTGAAGTGTTAAAATATGGCATAAATTAATATTTTTGCTTCTCTCAGAATTCTCTTTTTAAAAAGAGTTCTTAATTTCGTAAAACATCAGGTTTTTTTGTTTTTTAAGTGGGGGCACAAATGAGTTATCCAGACTATTTTTCCTGTGACATTTGAATGTTTTTTTCCAGTGTGTTTGTGTTTTATTGATGCGGATTCTCCTCCCTTGACCGCGGATTCCCGCAGCGGGTACAGCCGCTCCTTCTGCTGCTGCTTCTTGGTAGTCAGGTTCTCCCCCTGCTTGTTCAGCTGGCAGCACCTGGCACGTGTCATCTGGGGCCGCAGATCCAGGGGCTTGTACTGCTTACTCTCGTAGAATTTCCTGAGTTCTCTTGCGGAGTCTGGTGGGTGACGGCGAGAACACTGGCGAGGGGTTTCGAACAACTCGGATCCTGGAGAGCTGGGAAGCCGCACAGCCTGTGGCTCCGGCGGCCCTCAGCTGGGACAGCTCCACCTCCAGCTCTTCTACCAGTTTAAGCAGCGCCTCCCTTGCAGGGAGAAGGTCTCCAGCCTTAACTCAGCCAAGTCTGCACAATCTGCCACCGCCACCGAGGGAAGGAGCAATATTTGAAATATTTCAAACATTCGACACTAAATTTAAAAAATTCTGAAGCTGATCAGAACGTTAAAACCCAAATAACAGGAGACAGCTAATGTTTTACAATTGTAAAAAAACTAGAAATAGATGTGCTAAGTATTAGAATGAGGTAATTACTGAAGTTAAGCACTAAATTTAGTTCTGCATCTCTGTTAGTTCTATAAAATAGGTAAAAAAGGGAGAGTCTATAATTCTAATTACTCATTTTATAAAAAATGAAAGTTTTCTTCAAAGAGTCAAAAAAATTTTTTCTGCCAATAAATCCTTAAAGGGATTTTTAAAAATTACTACCATTTAGTGAGTGTCCACTCTATGCTAGGCCCTGGGCTTGGCAGAATACATATATTACCTTTGAAGAAGAACAAACATCTTTTCAATCCTTTTGACAGGCGCATGGAATAAAAGAAAATATCTTTGACTCTAGTTTTGCCGTTGTTCTGATTCATTCTTCAGATGCGTATTTTTTATCTGCTTTCTATTTAAAAAGTACTATGTAGCATTAACTGTTAATGCAGGAAGAGCATTTCTGGAAATTAAGACAAATAAAAGATGATGCAGCCTGGCAAGTTTTGATTTCTGAGGCCGAGTGCAGGAATAGAATGAAAAAAACTAGAGAAAAAAAGAAAATCCTTTTACCAGCTCTGTGAAATATCAAATACCTTAAGTAAGCATTTGGCATTTGCAAAACTGCACTCAGTTTATAGATGAATTCCTTAATATGTTCCTGTTCCGTGGTGCTCTCTGTTGCCCAAAAATCCCTGATATGCAAAAAGCAGTGTTAGAATTCTATGGTATTGCTAAAAATTCTCATGTGTAGAATCTGTCATCCTGCCTTTGTTTTAATGAGCTGAAGATATATTTTGTAACTTGGAATAGGTAACATCCACTTCAAAACTTGCAAATATATAACTGTTCTTAAAATGGGAAATATCATTCTGTATGATGCAATCTACATCACTGCTGTAGGTAAACTTTGAAGTTTGCTTTGTGTTTTATATTCCCCTTCCAGGTTTTTTGGTTTCATTATTTGAGATAAGCAATGCCTACTTTCTGCAATCCTGTTTCTCTTTGTACTGTCTTAAAGGAAATGAAGAAATGACTAACAAGGCATTTTCACTTTATGTGTTTTTTGTACTGTAACAATTTTAATGTTTAGACCCATTCAATCCAGTTGCCATACTTGGAGTGACTTGAACTCAGAGTTTTATGAAGACCACAAATGGATTATATGGAAATAACTGAAAATACACTACCCTAAAATGTTACATTTACACACACACACAATTTATAATGCAGTTAATTTATAGTCAAAATACATATATATTTTATACACACACTCACATAAACACACATACACACAATGAAGGGGATTCAAAGTGTTCAGTCACTGGTGAGAAGAAACCAGGACAACATCTTTGCTCCTAGGCATTCTAGACTCCTCCTTCTTCTGGGTTCTGTCAATGTTTTCTTGCCGTGTGGCTCAGTTCTGCACTTCAGTGTTCTGGCCTTATATTAAGACCATGTTACAACAGGCAGAAAACCCATAGCTTTTCATTAAGAATTTGCTCAAAGCTCATTTTGGGTCACTGTTTGTAATTTACTTTTGTGACAGCTCCCATCCTCCAGAAATCACACTCAAATACCCCCCACCGCTTATTTGGGACCAAGCTGGGCTATTCTCTCCTTAAACTAAAAACAATGAGTCCTGGTTGTACGTGCTGTGTTTTCATCTGTGAATGGAGGAAGTTGTCTCTCCCAGATCTCTTCCAGGTAGGGTCTGAGCTGACACTGGATTATCTATCTGCAGAAACACAGGATCCTGACATGTCTAGGTAACTCTATTAAGTCCACTCTTCAACTGGTCTTCGGCTCAGGGCATTCCTTTATAATTATTTCAAGCCCTCCTATTGTGAGCTATCCCATATCTCCCCATGTGAGAAGCATGTTCCTTGTGTTGCACTAAACTACTCTGCTGTGAGCCCTGTTGTCTAAATGTTATTGTCCTCCTTTCAATTTATCTGAAATACCAAATGGCTGGTTTGAGAGAACTGAACACTAACCCACAGCAGTTCTGTGTCTGTGAGCTCATTTATTCATGTTCACAAGCTCATTTCCCTTGGTCAGTATTTCTCAAAGAGTAGTCTACACATCAGAATCTCCTGCCGAGGTCATTAGAAATGCAGACCCCTAGGCCCTACTTCTTAAATTAGAATCTCTCAGGGATGGGGACAGATCAAGGTGTTAGCGTTTTTGTTTTGTTTTCTTTTTCATTTTCTTGTTTGTGTGCTTTTGTTTTTTAATTTCCCAGGATGAACCCGGTTTAGTGATTTATATCTTCAGGAGAATTACTTAAACCCTCTCAGTTTCCCTGAGCCTTGGTGTTGTCAGCTGCAAAATGGGAAGAATAAAAACCACCATTCGGGACTATTTGGTGTAGTACATGGTTCATGTTCAGTTCGACAAATGATAGACTTTTTTTTTTCATTTGCTGGATTGCTATTGGGTTTGGGGCTTCAAGGGGTTTTTTGGTAACTATGGCAGGAATTTATACCCAGCAGCCTCTGCTGCCTATGAACAGAAATAAAAAGGCAGAGGCCAACAGGTGTTCTAAATTCCTCTATGAACAATGGATCATTTTAATAATATTTTACTTATTATTGGAAAAAAAAACAAGAAACACACAGCGGGTTGCTGATTTAAACTTCAACATGAGCTAAGTAGGAGTCGTAAGTAAAGAGCATGTGCTGGCCTATCCAAAGGGGGCTTGTTAAGATACTGGCTTTTAACTTTATATGTTAACTTGGCTGGGCCATGTGGTGCCCAGATTTGGCCAAACATTATTCTGAGTGTTTCAGTCAGAGTGTTTGGGAATGAGATTAACATTTAAATTGGTGGACTCTGAGTAGAGTAGGCTGCCCCCCATAATGTAGGTGGGTCTCATCCAATCGACTGAAGGCCTGAATAGAACAACAAAATAAAAACAAAACAACAGTAAAAACAAAAACAGCCTCCCCTGAGCAATAGAAAATTCTCCAGGACACTGACTTCAGACTTCATCTGCAACACTGGCTCTTCCAAGTTCTACAGCAGAATGCCTTTGAACTTAAACTGGAACATCAGCTCTCCTGGGTCTCCACCCTGCCAGCCTTCCAACTGCAGCTGCAGCATCAGCAGCCTGGCAGCCCACTCTGCAGATTTCAGACTGGCCGGGCTCCATTATTATGTGAGCAATCCCATATAATACATCGACACACACACACACACACACACACACACACACACACACCCTATTGGTTCTGTTTCTCTGGAGAGCCCCGACAAATACAGAGAACTTAAATAACAGGCCACATCACAGAACCTTTCTTCTGTAGGGGACGGGAAGATTTTGAAGATTTTTGAGCCCAGGAATAAGCCCAGGGCTAAGTCAAGCCATAGGAATCTCAGAGTGGTTTGCAGAATCATTTAGAAAGAAGAGACCAGAGAGAAGATGGCAGGGGATTAGGAGGACCCTGCACTCATCTTGCCCCACAAGCACAACTTGGTAACTATCAAATAATTCTAATACCCTAGAAATCAACCTGAAGACTGAAAGAACAAACTCCACAACTAAAAGGAGAGTAAAAAGAAGAGACCAGAGGCAGGATGGTCAGTTAGGAAGTTACTATGAGTGTTTAGGGTGGTAGCATTGAGATAGACAAGATGGGGATAGATGGAAATTTTTTTTTTAAGATTTTTATCTATTTATTTGTCAGAGAAAGAGAGAGCACAAGCAGGGTGAGTGGCAGGCAGAGCAGGCCAAGCAGGCAGAGCAGGAAGAGGGAGAAGCAGGCTCCCCTCTGAGCAAAGAGCCCGACTCGGGACTCAATCCCAGGACTCTGGGATCATGCCCTGAGGTGAAGGCAGAGGCCCAACTGACTGAGCCACCCAGGCATCCCATTTTTATTTTATTTTATTTATTTATCTATCAGAGAGAGAGCACAAGCAGGGGGATTGGCAGGCAGAGGGAGAAGCAGGTTCCCCGCTGAGCAGAAAGCCCAATGCAGGACTCGATCCCAGGACCCTGGGATCATGACCTGAGCTGAAGGCAGATGCTTAACCAACTGAGCCACCCAGGTGTCCCAATGGAAATTTTCAGAAACAGAATCAACAGAACTTGGTAACTGAGCAAGGGTGAGAGAGGAGTCAGCAAGGACAGAGGTTTGAGGATAGAGATCTAGAAAAATGGTGATGACCTTAACCTAAATAGGAATGCCGAGAAAAAGAACTGGTTTGAGGGGAAGTGGTTGTGAGTTCAGGTTGAAAATACTGAATTTGATTTGCCAGTGGGACATCAAGGACACCTGGAAAATTGAGGGCTTGTATTAAAAGTAGAACAATGATAAAAATGTATTGAGAAATTACTATATGCTAGCCCAGTGTCTCACACTTTACAAGCCTAATCCATTGTAATCCCTCCAAGCATCATGCGACAGAAACTCTCAACTATACAAATATCCCCTTTGTACAAAGGAAAGTAAAACTTCAGGAGTTTAAGTCCCTTAGGAGACAGCAGGTGCAGTGAGTCAGAGGAACAGTAAAAGGCCCGTGTGGCTGGAAGGCTATGAGCAACAGATGAAAGGGGTATAAAACTAAAGACATGGCCAGGAGCCAAGTCACGGAGGGCCTCTGGAAGGCATCTGCATTGCTTCTAAGGGTGATGGACGAGAAGTCACTGGGGCAGCAGGAGACTCAGGTTCTTAATATAATTTCATGTTTCAGAAGAGTCATTCTGGCTGCCATGTGGGAATAGGCTGTAGAAGGCAAAAGTAGAAGCAAGGCACCAAGGTAGAAATCTCTTGGGAAACCCAGCCAGAAGAGATTACTGATACTTTAGACCAGAATAGGAGAAATGGGGTTGGGTAGGGGAAAACATTTTGAAATTAGAACCTCTAGGCTTTATTTAGGAACTCCTTGGGGCAGTAAAGAAAGAAAGAAGTCAAGGATAACTCCAGGGTCTCTGGACTCAGCAAGTGGTTGTTTGGCAGTGCCATTTACCATTGTGGGTAGCACAATGAGGAAGAGGGAGAAGTTAGAAGGGGACACTATGACTTCTATTTTAGACATGTAAAATTATCAGCATAACTTAGAAGTAACAATATCCCATATACGGACACCTTGAACATAGGCTGACGGAGCAGAATCTAAAATACTGAACGGTACTCTAGACAAAGAGTGTCTCCCTATTATCCACAGAGGATCATCACTTTAGGACTGAGTTATTTTATAAAACCTAACCTGAAACTATCTGTACCATAAATGGTAAACCAAAAAGAACTGCATTAACATATCATTATGTTGAGCCCTAAACAAAGCCTTGGGGAAGTACAAGTGATGCATGAGAGGCTAACATTTTCCTAGTGGGAAGGGAAAAGCCAATGAAGACTCTGGAATACAACATGGACCAATATCTAATGGGAACTTACTGTGTTAAGTCTTTACCCGCTAGTTCCCTTTAACCATATGGGATAGTATCATGGCCCTCGCTGTATGGAGAATTCATCTAAGTCACATACCAGAAAGATTTATTTGGTGGCCATATGCTAAACAGAATAGAGGGAGAAAGGTGACATCCAGGAAGGCAGTCAGAAATCTCGTTACAATAGGCCATGTTTATTCACGAGAGATGGCAGTAAAAATGAAGAAAACGGAAACATCACTGGAGAGACCTTGATTAGAATGTAAGCCCCAAAAGAGAAGGAACCACATCTGTCTTGTTGCACTCTGAGTGCCTGGAACAAAGACTGGAATATAATAAACAATAAATATATGCTAAAGGAAGAAACAAACGGGAAAAAGAAGAGAGGGGCAGAGAAAGGGAAGAAGGAAGGAAGGAGGAAGAAGATCATTAAGGACGTAAAACTGGTTTTTTTATTACACACTGGAAATTTTTACTGCCAGGCTTCTCAAATTTTCTGAGAGTCTGTCTAGTTCTCCTTAAGCAAGCTCCAGTTTCTTCATCTAAACTTACCAGCTAATATGACAATGTTTAGTTCAGTATCACAAATAGGTTTTGGCAATTTAATATAATTGCCATTAGGTTAACTTCTTCCTCATTCTTCAAAATGTTCCCCGAGTGTCTGAAGGTGTGTAGGGTGTAATAGAGAGATAAAATACGCAATCATCACAACTGTAAAATTTTATTATTGTTGCTTGTGTAACAGCTTTATTACAGATCTCCATGTTTTTTTCAAAACAATATACAGTACCATGTGGGTTTGTTTAACAAATACAAATTAATCATGAATAGAATCCTCTGCCCATAGGCCTAATATTTTTTATTCAACATTTTTGTTATACAAATGATTTATTTTTAGGTATATAAGTAGCTACTTTTGCCCTAAAGGTAGATATCTGGACATGCAAATACCTGACATAAAATTTTTATAAATGAAAGGATGAACTAATAGAAAGAAAAAAAATCTCTGGAAATTCAAATACCTCAGTAAAAAACAATGTTCATAATATGCACTGAATTCAAGTGAGATGTGTTAAAATAAATCTGGCATATGTTGTTTTCCATTCTGTCTTTTCAAGACTTCATTCTGTTGTTTCCTTCTTTGTTTCCTTTTCTTTTTTTTTTCTTTTTTTTTTTTTTTTTTTTTGCCCCTCCTCAAATTGTCATTTATATATGAGTTTAGGACTCAGGATTCCAGTTTTATGACTCTGGAGAATCCTTAGCACAAAGGAAAGTCCTGGTATTGCTGGGATATTGTCTTCACAGACTGTTCCTAACGGACTGTCATAGATATTCTCCCTTGAAATGAAATAAAACAATGTTTCCAGAAAGAACTATCCCTGAGAACTCTGGGTATTCTACACTGTACAGTATATAAATGTCATTGTGAGCAAAGGTCAAGAAATCAGGGATGACTCCATGATTGGGTAACAACACAGAGAGCACTGGTTACGTGCAGGGCCCTGGAGTCGGCCGCATAGCTTGCTCTTCATTTCTCTGCGCCTCACTTTCCTCTCTATAAAATGGGGATACTGATGAAAACAAGGGCACCTAACTCAGAAGACTGTTGTGAGAGAGATATAAACAGCTTAATTTATGTAAAGCATGATGACGCCTGACACTATCATTTCTTTTTAAAACACACACTGCTGGGGCGCTTGGGTGGCTCAGTCAGTTAAACGTCCAACTCTTGATTTCAGCTCAGGTCATGATCTCGGGGTCCTGAGATCAAGAACTGCCTCAAGCTCTGCACTCAACAGGGAGTCTACTTGAGGATTCTCCCTCTCCCTCTACCACGGCCCCTCCTTCCCTTTTCTAACATATAATTAATTAACTAATTAATTAAAAAACACACACTACTTAGAGACAAGCTACTTCCATGAAATCAAAAAAGAAGAATCTTTAGTGATCTGGGATCTAACCAATATGAAGATTCCCACCCAGAGAAGTTTATTTGAATTCTCGGATTAGGATGGGAATTGTCTGCTGCTATGATACACAAAGTTCCAGGAAAAAAATAAAAATTAAGAAATATATCTGGGAAGATATATCTGGGTTTGTTTTGGTAGACATTAGAAGACTTGGTAAATAATTGTTTTTATTTGCATTAATTTCATAATTTTTTAATAACATATAAATAAATCTTTTTAAAAAGTTTCTTCTGGCTAAGTGTCCCCTAATTATTTCACGTATATTACACTTGTTCTCATCTGAACTCATCTGCAAGTTCACGGAGACCTGAAGTCCTGATAAGCTCCTCTCCATTTTTCTTGCAGACTCAAGCACCATACCTCAGGCTCTCAAAATCTTTGTTGATTAATTATTAATAAGTCCTTGAATTTGTGTAGTACTTTATAATTTACAAAGCATTGCCATATATACCACTGCATTTTGTCCTCATAAAAAAATGATCAATATTTTCCAGTTTAGGAAACTAGGGAAGGGAAAATTAAATAATTTGCCAAAGATCATAAAAATTAGTATTAAAAATCAAACTTTGAGTCTCGGTCCTCAGAGCCATCCAGCATTCTTCACACTACACATTCTTCCACAACCTGCTCCCCATCCTCAGCCCCCACCAATGGGGGACTCTCAGGCACGTCATGGGTTTATGTATTCAGGAGTTAAGTGCTTATTCAAGGCCAAGGTTTGGAATCCCAAGTCCTGATTCCCAGCCCCATGGTCTTTCCAGAGATGAGAAAGTGAGTTGGATATGGACGGAAAAGGACAGCTGGAGAGTAAAGTCAATGACTCCCTTTGGTGTGAAAGATTAATATTTTCCCCTCAAATCAATTAGCCATGAATTAATTCTAGTGTAGCCAATATGAATCTCAGTCCACAAGCTCAGGTGTTCTAGAAATATTGCTGTTTTATTGCTTTTTAATCAACTGAATATGGCACCAAGCCTGCATTTTCATCCCAGTCATATGAGCACCCCTTCCATTCCTAGGTTGCACCAGCATCAATGGGATCATGTGAAGTGCAGAAAAGGCAGGAAGAGCCTGGATGAACATCCTCATTCTCTAAACCCACAGGGGTCCTGCAAGGGCAGGAGCCCTGGCCTCCTTGCCATGAATGGGCCATTAGGGATCTTTTCCTGGACTGGCAGTCCTTGGGCCAAAGGTCTCTCTCTCTTTAGGTGCCATTTTTCTGAGGTCTTCCCATTTTCTCAGCCATCGCCCTGAAGCAGAGCATTTACTCCCACTTGTATGAGACCTCGAACCTTTCTCATCAGTTTGGGGAGAAGCTTCCACCTCAATTTCTTCAGGACCTGAAGGGCCTTATCTATTTCCCTTCTCCTGATTGGACATTCCCATTAGTTCTTAAATCAACTCTTTTTGGAGGGAGGGAGGGAGGGAGGGAGGGAGGGAAGGAAGGAAGGAAGGAAGGAAGGAAGGAAGGAAGGGAGGAAGGAGGGAGTTGCTGCTTCTCCTTTCCATCCCACAAAAATCTCTGAGCCAAAACAAAACAAAACAAAACAAAACGAAAACTAGACCAGGAGATACTCCTCAAATAGAGAAGGAAGGGAAACAACAGGAGAAAACAAGCAACTGATTTATCCTGCTACACTACTTTTGCTCCTACGGCTTGGAAATAAGTAAGGCATGAATGCTAAACAATTTCACATAAAACAAGATTTAACAAGCCTGGATCCTCAAACTATGACGGTGAGCATAATAGAAACCACACATTAAGAGGAACGATGCAAATATAAACTTTCAACAGGCCCTGTGGATACAGTGCAAAGTTGCCAGATAAACATGATCTCTCTCGTGGAAGGGAAGCAGGACAGAGGTGATGATGGCTGAGGCCTTGCCTCACAAGAGCAGAAGTTCCTGACAAACCCACTGCCTTCTTTCTCCCTGATCCTCTCCTGATCCCTTTCACACCTTCAAATGTATCCACCTTTTCCTGGGATCACCAAAAGGGAAGGAAAACAGGCTTTGGAGAATAAGAAACATACAATTTTCACTTTTCCAAAAATATCTGACCTTTAACTAAAGGAAGAAGTTTTTTGTGGGTTTTTTTTTTTTTTGATGTTCAGTTAGACACCATATAGTACATCATTAGTTTTTGATGTAGTGTTCAATGATTCATTAGTTGCATATAATGCCCAGTGCTCATCACAACACGTGCCCTCTAAAGGAAGAGTTTTTGAATACCTATAAAGTAATATTTAGGGGCATGGAAGATAAGGATGGAGAGAAAGAGGAGGAATGACATTATCAAAGTCTATTTCCCTTAGATGTCAGCAAAATATAACTAACTACTCCAGCCTCATTTTCCTCAGTGAGAGGGAAAATAGAGGGACTCTAACAAATTCGCCAAAACACTGTATTACAGGATTACAAGCTTAAAAATCATTTATAACAGGGGCGCCTGGGTGGCTCAGTCGTTAAGCGTCTGCCTTCGGCTCAGGGCGTGATCCCGGCATTCTGGGATCGAGCCCCGCATCAGGCTCCTCTGCTGGGCGCCTGCTTCTTCCTCTCCCACTCCCCCTGCTTGTGTTCCCTCTCTTGCTGGCTATCTCTATCTCTGTCAAATGAATAAATAAAATCTTTGAAAAAAAAATTAAATAAAAATAAAAATCACTTAAAACAAAGGTAGAAAAACTTCCAGGGCTCCCTTTTTCAGAGACATAAAGTTACTGACATTGGTTTGTGGGGTTTTTTTTTTTTGCCTTTTAATAATAATTTTTTATTATGTTATGTTACTCACCATACAGTACAACCTTAGTTTTTGATGTAGTGTTCCATGATTCATTATTTGCGTATAACACCCAGTGCTCCATGTAACATGTGCCCTCCTTAATTACTGACATTGTTTTAAAGCTTTCCAAAGACAGAATATCTCCCTCTCTCTCTAATGTGTAGTTCATTATCATTAAGTGTTACAAATTCTTTAGGATTGCCTGGATCTTATTTAATTTGTTTTGTTTACCATTAGACACTTTGTTTTAACCTGAGATTGAAAAATGTGTTGGACTTTGGATTATAATTCAATATTACTTTATTTATTTTGTTGCCCAAATTGTTCCAGTGTTTTAAAATGGGTTTTTTAAAAAAACAAATAATATTAATAATTTTAATACAGCAATTAAAAAAAGACAACCCTAGAAGATAGACATTATTATCCCTGTTTTACAAAAAGGAAACTGAAGCTCAGATACCTTAAGTAACTTTTCTAACTATATGACTCCAAAGCAAATATAAATTTTACACACCATTGCCTCCAATGACTGACAAAAAAACTGGAGAAAGGCCAAACCCAATGTTTATATTGCACTTAAATGAAAAATGAATGGTCTCTTAAAACAGACTATTACAAGACAGAAATGTAATATGAGCCAAACATAACCATTTAACATTAATCTATCTAGACATACATCAGATCTTACCAATTGCTGAAGAAAAAATAGGTGCAGAAAAACATCAAATGTCTACAAAGAGCAAAAAAAAATATCTTTGAGGAGTAAACTTAGTAATACTAATATGGTTCACCAAGGCATCACCAGCTAGCCCCGTGTCTCCAAATTTTCAAATGTAAAAATTGGAATTTTCTCTCACTTTCCAGCACTTCTGTCCCATTTTTAAAATCTCCCTTAAAACCCCTGGATTGCAGAGATTACCTGAATCAAAGGGCAAAGCTGTAAAAAGCATTTTAGGAGGATGTAAGAGTCCAGAGCAAATCAAAATGTGCCTCGGCCTGCTTAGGAACTGTCCAAGGTCTCTGGTGGAGCAGCTCGGAGAGAAGAGGGCATGGGTAGGGGCAGGGTGGGTCCCACCTGCTTCATCCCAGCCCCTCAGGGCACACAGGGCCAGCCAAGCAGCTCTGAAAGGGATGCTTGGGAGAAGGGAAGTTTAATTCACTCCTGGGCCTGAGATTCCTCCTTTCTTGCACACTTATCCTAAGCACACAGTAAATCTAAATCCTTACAGTCAAAATTTTACCTCAAAAGGCTAAGTAGCAGAGCCCACCAGTGGCTGGGCCCTAAAATCACCTCTTTAATCTCTGAGACCCAGGCCACGCTCAAGACGGATGAACAGATGAACGTAGAAGCCCTGGAGTGAGACTCAGGCACCGGCATGTTAAATGCTTCCCCAGGGATTCTAACAGACGGCGGAGTCTGAAAACGACTGTGTGTAGACTCAGAACCAGCTGCCGGGGACAATCAGAGAGAATGTCCACTTTTACTTCGCTTTTGAGACGGAAAAAGCCAACAATGATGTGAAGCAAAAACCATTTTGAATGCATTTGTAACACTCTCCTATTACATCTGTTCAACTTGTAATTTTAATGACATAATCTTTCAGACCCAAATTCTCCATAAGTTCTGAAAACTCCATTGTAGTTAAGTGCCTCTTATGCTTAGAAAAGAAGATGCAAGGAAAGAAAGCAGAGCTATGAACCTTAATGGTTGTCACTTAGAGGTTCTATATTTCTATACCATATTTCTGTCTCACATATTCATGCTCTGACTCTGGAAGGGAACTTCTGAGGAACAGAGCTGCTGGGGAAATTTCAGCAAGTGAGGGTTTTGATTAAAAGTAACTATTTAGCAGCTGGCAGGAAGGATACAATGCATCCTCAGCTGGAGCAGAGCTGGGAGTAAAAGGTGGCAAAGCAGATAGAAGCAATCCAAGGACTCATCAAAGGAAACCGCATCGAGCCAGAAGAACCACTAACACTAACTCAGATACACGAGCTCAGAGATTTCGCAAATCATAAGACAATATTTTACCGAATATAATTAAAAATACAAATCTAACTACCACATCCACACAGACACTATGGTTTACTCTGAAAACAAACAAATACATATTTATATTTTGTTTCATTATGACCTTAGACTAGTTTGGGGAGACAGGAGTACTTTTATCTGACCCAAAGGGAAAAATGTTCAAAGGTTTCAAAGCTTCTTAAAATAGCTTAACAGTAGTCATTAGGGATGGATGGCCCTGACGTTTGAAAAGAGGAATGATTCTCCCGGGAACGAGGAGAAACTCACACTACTCCACATAGCATATAAGGCTCTCTCAACGCTGTGGGCTGTGGTGTCTGGGCAGACTGTGACCCTTAACCATTTCTCCTTGTTAACTTAGATTTAGATTGCATCGAATCTAAGAGTCATTTTTGTCCCTTTGAGTGGGATATGGGTACGTGTCTGTGTGAATGAGTACACATACATATCCACTAATTACCCAGACAGTCTGCTGGAGAATGAAGAGGCACAACTGCACCTCCACGAAAGCCAAGGCTGGGGTTTTCTGTTCATGTCACTTGCAACTCTAGATAGAACAACTCAAAATTTGGCAAAGGTGTGGCTGCAGGTTATTGTGTCCACCAATAGTGCTGAGGAGGGGTCTGAGAGGGTGAACTCCATCTTTCAGGATGTTCACAGTTTCCTTTAAAAGAACGGAGATGTACATTAGGATATTTCTCTCTCTCTCTTTCTCTTTCTGAAAAGAGAAGGCACACCTAAAGTAGGAAAGCAAAGACTGCAACTAGACAATGACTATTAAGTAGCAGCACCCCTCCCAAAGAGATTTAGGAGTTTAGTCTTTAGGGCACCTCGGTGGCTCAGTCAGTTAAGTGTCTGACTCTTGACTTTGGCTCAGGTCATGATCTCAGGTCATGAGATCAAGCCCCACATTAGGCTCCACACTAGGCTTGGAGCCTGCTTAAGATTCTCTCTCTCCCTCTTCTTCTCCCTCTGCCCTCCCCTAGGTCACACTCTCTCTCTCTCTTTAAAAAAACAAATAATTTAGTCTTTAATGGACTCTGGGAACAGCCATATTTATCATCCAAGTATTACAGTTCTATCCTTTTTAATAATTCTGAGGCAGAGATTGAAAACTATCACTCAAAATTCATTCTTCTTTTTTCACAGTAATAGAACCCTTGAGTTTAAGTTGGCTACTTGGTCACCCAGAACATAGACAAGATTCTTCAGCCTCCCCTGCAGCTAGCTAGGACCATGTGACTATGTTTTGGCCAATAGGATGATTGTAAAAGTGATGTGTTCAACTTCCAGGCCTTCTTCTAAAAGACTCAACCAGGATATAGACATGACGGTGCACCACCTTGGACCTTACGTGAAGTTGCCTCGTAACGGCAGAGCAGTAAAGTAGAAGTGTGGGCCCCTGTCCCTGTGAGAAAAGAGAGCCATGTAACAGCTCAGACTTTTATATCACAGAGAAACACACTCCCATCACAGTTAAGCCACTATCAATGTTGGAGCTCTGTTTCCACAACTAAAATTACATCCAAACCTCCAGTTTATTCCTTCAGTAATTTTTTTGTGTTGCTGACATGGTAACGAATTAAGTAATCATGCCCTTCTCCACATCACCATTCTGCTGCAGCCAGCATTATGGTGGCAGCATTATATCACAAGGACTACAACTTCAGTGTCCTGGCCACTGACGGCCCCTGAAACAAGCAGAGCCCAGGGCCAGGCTGAGAGAAGTGAGCAAGAACATGTGCTACAGAGAAACAGCTCAGAGGAAACATGACTTAAGCCCACCTTTCCCTAAATACACTAAAGGGAGGTGAGACTTGGAGAGAGAGATTGACACATGGGTTCCATGTTTGGATGAACTGGGAGGAGAGCAGATGGGTTAGTACACAAACTTTTGTGAGGGAGAGACTTGAGAGATCATGTGTCTATTCCACTGCTGACAAGCTGTATGGCCCTGGGCAAGTGACTTGGCCTCCCTTAGCCTGAGTTTCCTCATGCGGAAATGAAGTTAGTAATAGCTATGTAATAAGGCTATATTAAGGATCAATTTAATGATGTACCTGAATATTTGTCACAGTGCCTGGCATGTAAGTGCTCAGTAAATAACCTTATAAAACAACAACAACAACAACAACAAAAACTCCCCAACCAGGAAAAAACCATTATCTTTCCTCAAAAAGCAGTCCTTACTCATTCCTGCTCCAAGTCAAAAAATACCACTCCTAAAGGACCCTCCATCTTCCCCTTCCTACACGCTAAGTCTGAACAGAATCTTACCACCCTCATAAGACCTTAGTGGCTCATTCTCCCCCTTCTCCCAACTCTGTAAATGCACTGTCTTGTCTGTATCACTCATTGCCACTTAATCCCACAGTTTTTCATTATAACTTAAGACTTTCATGTATATTAGGTCTGTCTTCCATTAGAATCTAAACTTCAGAGTATGTTCTTTTCCTTTAGATAATTTATCCTATTTAGCTCAACATGGTGTGCTCCCAAAATTCTCATTAAAGGAATAAATGATACCCTTCAAATAAGTGTGCATGTGTAGCTTACAGAGAGCCAAGTAGAATAAATGTCATTCTATTCATATACTGAGTAACCAAATGGCAGAATACCTTAAACTTTAAAAATCAAATTAATGGAATTTTGACATTTGCAATCATGAACGAAGCCAACGCTATGTACTTTAAATTTTCTCCTTGACAGGAATAGTTCCTTCCCTAACAGCAGGTAAGTTCTAGTTGCAAATTCAGCTCCCTGCACAGCTGTTTTCCCTGCCATTTGAAAGTCCATCATGGTGCTATATTTTGTTGGGCTCTAATCGAGTAATATTCATTAATTTATTTCTCAAACATTTATGTGCTAAGCAACACTTGGGGCATCAAAAATAAATAATTCAGGAGACTTCCAATCTGGTGTAGTTTACTACTCACCTACTTCTGGGTGAGCTTTATTATCTGTGCCTGTCTATCCCAACAGCAAACTCAGGGGAGGACAAGAAACACCTGTATCCATTGTAGGTCTAACTTCACAGTATGTTATTAACTGTTACTCTCCATAGAAATGGACTGGAATTAATGTTTTGCACATATAAGTCAATCTATGTAAATCACTTAGAATAGTCCCTGGCGATACAGTTAAATATTTGACAAATATTAGCTACTAGTAGTAGTAGTATTCATATTACTAGTATTAATTAGATTTTAAGTCATAATGTTCAGTGTAATGTCAAAAATAATTCACCCCCAGCTCTGAGTATCAATAATACTTGAAACCTAGGAAAGGATGATGGTAAAAAGCACAATGTGATAAGTTTGGTAAAGTTGTCCATAACTGGGAACTTCAGTTAGCCTTTCACAATCCACAGTTAATTAGGAATACAAAAGTTAAAGGGCAATGAATTTGTTGAGTAAATATATTCCTGATGTATCTATCATGTATTTTCACTGTTACCATAAAACAGGAAAAATGCTGATTACTGTTTGAGCAAAAATGCTCCAATGGGATACATTTCATGAATGATATGTGGAGCCCTATACATTTACGAACATTAGAAATATAAAAATAAAGAAATGCACTCAGATTATTTAGCTCAAAATCTTGGAGATTTAAAAGGATATACAAATGGTTAAGATGGTAAATTGTACTTAAATATATTTTATGATTTAAAAAGTTTTTTAAGGGTACACGAAACAATGCAAATATTCTCAAAAGGTGCAACAACCATGATGATGCCTATAAATTTTTGTAACTTCAGTGTAAATGAAGTTTACACAAAGTGTTAGCAGTCGATCACAAGATGAACTAATTTTTGAGCAAAATAGAATTAGGAAAATTGACTTGCTTACGAGCTTAAAAGGAGAGAAAATTACAGGTACACGTTCAAGATTTCCTTGGCTTTTAAAGGAAGCCCAACCCTACATGTATGGCTAACTAAAAGCTTCTGTTTGAGGAAAAGATATGAAATATGAAGTCATAATATAAAAATGTCAGCTATTCAAAGCCATGCCTATTTAATAGTGAGATGAGTGGTGTAGATTCTGAGCACCATAGGAGTCCGGCATGAAGGAAGAATCAATGGTGAGGCCCTGGGGAGACTTCCTTAAAGAGCCAGGCTATGAGCTGTGTCCTTGAGGCAGGAAAAGCAATGATATTGAACTTCAGGGAAAGGAGACAAAAGACACAGATTTGGAGGAACAATAAGCAAGCAGAGGATTAATGGATAAAATCTCATGTTGGTGTGGCTAAATTTATCATCCACTTTCCCCTTGAAGTTGTTTCTAGGGGTTGTAATGAGGTCTATGTTGTCCTGCCTATGTGGCAATTTCCACTCTGGCTCAGGCCCCACACCCAACCCAGAGAACAAAAGAAGTTGAGAGAGAAAAGCAAGAATATACAGTGAAATTCTTTGTGTATGGCATACTTGCCATATCTTACAAACCCAAATGTTGTTCATTGCTTCAATCAATAATTTATTCATTTATATTACCTCAGAAATCATTTAAAATTGCATTACTAAAGTAAGCTCAGAGGCATGATACACCCAAACAGCAAAGCAAAGAAGTCAGTGAAGGAGAAAAGAGGTGCTTTTTCATGTTTGTATTGTTTGTGACTAAACTATGGCTCCAGGGTCAGTGTTTCCTGTCTGGTGATGGTTTCTCAGCTCCTCCAGGCAGCCAGTTTCAGAAATCCTCCTTGGTTACCCCTCGATCACAGCCCTCTTGGACTGCAGTTCATCTCTTTCCATTTCTATCCCCCCAACTACGCTGTGAGCTCCTCAAGGGCAGGGACCCTGTTAAGGCTCAGGTTCTAGAACCAAACTGCCTAAGTCTGAATCTTGTCACTACTATTCCCTAGCCCTACGGCCTTAGGTAATTCATCTAACCTTTCTGGGCTTTCTGATTTATCAACAGGCCTATGAGTTAACACATAAAAAGCATTTTGAACAGTCAGCATCTGTCTATAGTGAGCATTCAAAATATGTTAGCTATTTGATTCCTCCAGAGCCTAGCACAGCATCTGGCATATGGTGGGTGCCCAGGAAATACTTGGAGAATGATGCATACATGAATGAATTTCTTGGCGGGGGAAGGGGAATGACTTGTGTCCTTTGCATCTCTCTCAGAACCTAACCTAGCACAGTGATGGATGAACACATTTAAAGAAAGGCTACAAGGCAAGGATTTTATCTGAAATGAAGACACAAAGCCATTGGAGTGGCACTCAGATCCCTATGAGAGATTTCTGACCAGAGATCTTATCTTCAGATCGTTCTATTCAGGCATCTCTTTAGCTATCTACTTAATCTACCAACACATGAGATACACATGAACTTTACCTTCTATAAAGGAGGGGTGAACACAGATGGGAATGTGAAAGAACCCATCTCCCACTCCTAAAATACTGACTGATGTTCCACACTCTACACAATGGTGTCACCCCATCTTTCCTGAAACTTTGGAATCATTCTTTAATAATAACCCACAGAAGCATTACAATTTTAGAGTTAATCATTGGTGTGAAACACACCCAAGACTCAGCAATTGGCGGGTGTAAACCTGTCCAGAATTTTATGGGTGGAGTGTAGGTGGTGTGGATAATTCCACTCGGATTAACACCAGTGTTACCTAGAAACAAGTCATTCCCTACAAGATTATACTGGTTTTAGTCAAATATATGAACTGTATCTTGCCTAAGCATTCTTGTATATTGAGGAAAACTTCCATAACCATAACGATGAGACTTTCATTCTAAAGAGTGAAAACTGAGAAGAACACTGGAATAAAAGTAAAATACATCTTTTTTAGGATTTTAGTTCTTGTGACTCCCTTGTGACCCATAAGACCAGGGACAAGTCATTAAACATTCCTGAAATGCAGCAATAATACCTGCCTGGCCCACACTGAGGGGCCACTGTAACCATTTATTCACTCAACAAGCTTTTAGTGGGCACCTGCTATGCACCAGCCTGATAGTAAAGCTCTTGGGCAAAACAATGCACCTGATGCAATCTCCCAAAGAAATATGTTAGCACAGACTGCAAGATGTTACAGGATGGTATTATTATAGTATCATAAGCATAGCTGCATTTATTATTTAAGGATAATGAACATAAAAGTCTCTCAGCAGGCTCTCATGGATTGTTCCCTAGCCTACTCCACAGCAAAACGCTGCCCCTCGTATCCATCCCCTCTGTATTTTGATTCTGCCTCTCCACAAAAGGAGCGTCCCTGACCATCCTAACTAACATAACCCTCCCCTCACTGTGATTTTTTTTTTAAACTGTGGCACTTGTTTCCTTCATAGTAAATATTTGTAATTACATGTGTTTACTTGTTTATTATTTATTTCTGCCACTAAACGTACATTCCATGAGGCCAGGGATTTTGTTCTTCTTGTTGTCATAGTCTCAGCAATACCTAGAACAGTGCCTGGAGCATACTGGGTGCTCAGTAAATATCTGTCCCATAAAAGAATGAATGGAGAAACAATCATGTCATACAGAGCCAGCCCAATTGAAGAGAAACAAATGTGATGGCTTAGAGGTAGTAAGACTGAAAATGAATCAATGGAGATTTTACACTCAAATTCTTGGTTAGTGCTAGTCTGCATTTGTTGCTTATTCAGGGGTATAAGAAAGCACAGGACTGGCCATATATTTGTTATTTTGTTCAATTCTTATAAAAACAACCTTTTCAAGTATGTATTGTTAACCTCATTTTACAGATAAGTAAAGTGAGGCTCAAAGAAAACACCAGCTCAGGTGGTAAGTGACAGAGCCTGGTTTTTTGTTGTTGTCTTTATCACTTCATCCCTGCAGACTAATGATAGAGGAGAGAAAACAGCAGAGAGATTCTGGCACAACGTTTTTGCAAAGTAAGGAGACGAGAGGTGACAAGACATAGTAAAAACTCACCTCCCCACAGATCTGAGCACTGAGGCAGCGTCCTCATTCTGTGTATGAAGAAACCTAGGCTTGCTCACTCAGGGCAAGTGATCTGCCAAAGTACTTGCGTCCCGGGTTTCTCAGAAGGTCGACAGTGATTCCTGAGAATACCCTCTCTTTGGTATATACCATTTCCCTGTAAGGAAGCCATTTAAAAGGCACAAAGACCACACAGGGAAAGACAATGTCACTGTATTCACAGAAATAGGATTTGGCTTTCTTTCTTTCTTTCTTTCTTTCTTTTTTTATTTTATTTTATTTTATTTCTTTTTATTTATTTATTTGACAGAGAGAAAGACAGCCAGTGAGAGAGGGAACACAAGCAGGGGGAGTGGGAGAGGAAGAAGCAGGCTCCCAGTGGAGGAGCCTGATGCGGGGCTCAATCCCAGGATTCCGGGATCACACCCTGAGCTGAAGGCGGACGCTTAACGACTGAGCCACCCAGGCGATTTGGCTTTCAATACAGCCTGAGTTGGGTGCTTTACAATCAGGTTTTCATGCGTGTGTTTTAAACCCTTCTTTGGAAACTAGAGCAATGTCCCAGAAGTATGTAGGAAATCAATTTGTTGCAGAATTTCTTGTAGAGCCACAGCAATCTCCTCCAGCAAACACAAATTTCAGACTACCAGGTTGCAACCCTTCTCTGGTGGTGTGTGAGCGCCATCTGGTGCCCAGAGGCAGGATGGTTCTAGCCTCAGACTTCAGTTTCAGGCTTGACATCCTAACCACAAAATGCCATCAAAATTGTTGCATCACCATATTGAACACCTGAAACTAATAACACTGCATGTTAACTATACTGGAATTAAAATAAAAACTTAATTAAAAAAAATACAGAGCCACCTGCTCAGATTCCATGAATTTCCTTGTCAATAATGCATAAGCCAGTAATATCCATTATAACTGCTTAAAACCTCAGTTGTAAAGTTGATGTCCGTATTTTCCTTTATATGAATTTTATTTTATAGTTGTGGCCTTGTTCTTACCAAGGCATAGCTCATATATTTATAATATGTCATCTCCAATTTCATTCATTCAACTAGTATTTGTTAAGTACCTACTGTGTGTGATACCCCATTCCTGGTACTACAGAGGAAACAAAAATGAAGGAGGGGAAAAAAAAAAAAAAAAACCTGTCCCCAAGAAGTTTCCACTCTGGCAATGGAAATAAAATGTCTTGACAACTTAGGGGAGAAAGGTCAACCCTGCAAGTATTATAAGAGGGACTGCAGGAAGCTAGGAGAATATCTAGAAAGAGGCCCACTCTCTGACAGCTGAAAGGACGATGGAGGTTTTATGAATGTGAGCACTAGATCACTTGTGGCAACTACTGCCCTGACTGAAGATAGGGAGGCAGCATTCCTCTCCTTCAGACTGGTGGGCTCAGCAAGGGGAGGACTATGTAGTAAGATGGGCCTGCAATGCTGAAACCTGGAAGCCAAGGGAAGTAGGAGGGACCCAATAACACAGAGAGAAGGGTTAAGGCAGAAGAATGCAACTCAGGTTCAGTAAGAATTTCCCCCTTTTGTGATAGGATAACCCCCAGGTGCTAATGATGGCCCCCCCTCCCTCCTAATCCAAGCCAAAAATGATGCAAGTATCTATGGGCTCCGGCTCTAGGTTCCTCAGCCTACAGATTCACCACCACAAGTGGGCTGCGAGACAGTGAACTTGAGGTTCGAATTTAAGAGTGCCTCCCTGAGAAATAACAGAGGCCCCCACCTCTACACTGACTGTGAGCTTAATCAGAGGGGCCTTCTTCCCATTGCTTTCTGGTTATGGACCACAGTTCAGTAGCGGTTTTTTAACAGGTACAAGTATGCTGAGACACAGAAAGGCTTTTGGGGGACACATAGGCATGGATCCTAGTTCCCAAATTTCCATGTCTTTTCCTAAAAGTGAAAACCTTAACAGGCCTCTGATGTGGGACAGGGCCTCCTGCCACTTCCTCTTTAACAATCCTCCTTTCCCTCCTCACAAAGGAAAGACAGAGCTGTCCCCAGTCCTACCCCAAAGCGTTGTCGCAGGTTCAAAACACTTTCAGGTCACTAAAACCATAGTTTGAGAAAGTATCTCCCCTGAAACAGAATTCTGTGAGGACAAGGCAAAGCAAGTAAGGTAGGAAATGGTGGCGGTAAAGCCTTATTCATTCAGTGTCACACTGAAGGCAGTCTCAAGCCTTTGTCTTCTCTCTTGCTCCTTTTCTCTCTACTTTAGGATGAGAATTCAGAAGCGGGATGGCTGTCATAGGTATGTATTTGAATAGAATTGAAAAACTTTAAGAAAGTCTTTGTCAGAAAGAAAGTCTGATTTGGCTATTTGGTTTGGCAATAATGAATGGTTTTTTCAATTAATTACATGGTGGGCATATTTTATGAATAAATAACTTAAATCTGTAGTTTCTAATATATATTTGAAGCATATATGTAATATGCAAGAATCTGATAACTGCATCATTTACAACTACTTAAGCTTACGATAAGAAGTTTTTAAAAATCAACTATAAATATGTGAGGGGGAGATAAAGTTTTCCAAATTACTTGGAGATAATGTAAGCAAAAACAAAACAAAACAAAAACAAAAAAACCAAGACAGAGAGAAGTACTGTGCTAATAAACCAAAGTAAAAATTACCTAAGTCAAGTACTGGTTGTCATTTTTCACAGTCCTTGAACCTGGACCCGCCACTGTGTGACTTCTGTGCATTACAAGGCCCTCAGTCCTTAACCAAATGTGAACAACCCAGCTATTCTACAAAGATCCTTAGGACTCTGGAGGATGAGGGCAATTCAGAATTTCCTTCCTGTCATTTAACCCCAATTTGAGATTTGTTGTTCATTTATAAACACTTTCTGTGGTGTATATTGTTTCTTTCTTTATCTTTCATTTGTTAGTTTAATGTCCTTTGCTTAGAGACCAGACAGCCATACCACACCCTTGCAGCTTTCCTCCCCACTTCTTTTCCTTTGATGCGGCATGGTGTCCCCAGGCTGCACTCCACAGAACACGAGAGCTGCTAATCCGTGTTCCTCTAGAAGAGATTCATGGTATAAATTTGGGAAATGCTGAATACTCTTCCCCCTAAAGATTCACAGTCTATATTAGTATTGTCTTCCCATCTAGAGAGCTGGGACCATGTCTGTGGTATTCACCTTGTCCACTTAGTAGGTGCTCAATGAATATCACTTGAATAGACCAGGACACCAGAGACCCTGAATGAAAGAGTCTATTAAGAACACCCATTCAGGGGTGCCTGGGTGGCTCGGGTTGAGTGCCCAACTCTTGGTTTTGGCTCAGGTCATGATCTCAGATCTTGTGAGATCAAAACCTGAATCTGGGCTTCTCAGACTCAGCAGGGAGTCTACTTGAGATTTTTTTTCTCTCTCTCTGTCTCCACCCCTCCCCCTGCACATTCACTCACTTGTTCTCACACATACATACTCTCTAAAATAAATAAATAAGTCTTAAAAAAAAAAAAAAGAACACCCATTCAATACTGTTTAACCCACTGTTTCCCAGATTATTTCATCCCAGAAATGTGTGTGTGTGTGTGTGTGTGTGTGTGTGTGTGTGTGTGTGACTAAAATGGAATGCACAGACAATCCCAGAGAAGTAGTAAACTGTCTTGCTCTGCTAGGGCTCCTATGGCCTATTTAAGAACAATTCCTTCACCAGGAAACCCATGTTGCCTTGGGAACACTCTAGCTCATGGGTATACAAAGGAACATAGGAAAACCCACTACTCATCTTTTGCTGGCTCCTATACTTACCTGACATATAGAACTTCACACCCCTCAAAGACCCCTTGCATATTTCCTGAGAATCCCCAAGAACTGCCTCAAATCTACTAACAAGCAAGCCCGGTCATGTATCATCAGGAGCCCCAGCCACCATCTCCTCTCATGTCATAAGGCACCACCATACCCATTGGGAACTGTCTCCTCTGGAAAGCATCCATCATTTCTTCCAGGGATCTCTGCATCCTCCAGTCACTGCTACTGTCACTGGGCGTCATGGTTATGCCTGGAACCAATGATTCTGTTGCTGGGTACTATCCCATTTGCCACACACTGCAGCCTATGCTGCTGATAAACACCTTGTCTGCTGGGCTGATGTTCTAGAGGCCTTGAAAAACCGGAGATGCTCTACATTCTCTGAACTCCTCAGTGTTGTTGCATTCCATCATGAAGTGAGGAGATCCTCTCTCTCGTTGGCAACACTCTGTTAGCCACCTGCCAAAGGGGTGTCTCAGGCCCTATTAGGAATAGACTTCATTTGTAGCCACCTACAGAAGACCTTCCCAGAGACACATCTGAACCCCAACAATGAAGATGGACCAGACACCAAGCCAATGGACAGGGGTGCATTTCCTTCTATCCTCCCAGCAGAGCTCTTCTCTCCTCTCACCTCCCACTTGCACTGCAATCATGCTTCTACTCACACCCCTCCAGTGGCGCTGCTCCTGAGAGGGCAGCAGTGACCTTCTGAATGCTGACATCAGTGCATTTTGTCATCCACAGCTCCCTGGACCACTCGATGGCACTTGCCTCTCCTGATAATTCCCTCATCTTTGAGCTGCCTCCATTGTGCTGGCTTTCCACCCTCAGTTTAGCTTCATCAGCATGTCCTCCCTACCCCACCCCCCCCCAAAAAAACACCTTTTTTGTAATGGCAAGAGTGATTTTCTTGGCCTTGAAACATTAAGGACCTAAGTAACACAGTCATAAATTTAAATCTCTCCAAATTCCAGATCTCTATATTCAACTGCCCCACATAAAACTCCATTTAGAGTTCCACAGGTACTTACAACTTAGCATGTCCAAATCTGAGCCCATACTCCGCCCCCCCCACCCCACACCTTGGCTGCTTTTCCTTTATTTCCTATTTCTGTTCATTTACTCAGAACTCCTTCCATATGCTTTTCTACACAATTATTTCAAGCTTCCCAAAAAACTCATGGGAGCATTAGTATTAACTTCCAGACTTTCAGGGAGATAAAACTGAAATTTAGAAAGGTGACGTACATTTTCTAAAGTCCCACCACAGAGAAGACACAAAGCCAGGGTATGGCCCTGGTTCTATCTAATTCCAAAACCCATACAATATAAATGGACTAGAAGAGCCCTGATGCTGGGAAACCTCCTTTTAATCTTCACACACCCCTTACCTACTACAAATGTCTGACACAGGGAAGGTCAGCAGTAAGTATGTGATCCTTGAATTACTAAATATGTGTTTATCATCACATAAAAGCAAGGCACTGTGCTAAGAATCAAGGGAGAAAGAATAAAAGACCAAACATGGACCCTGCTCACAAAGAGGTACTGTCTTATTTAAAGAAAACAATACAAGCAAGATTCAGGAAAGGGTGACCCTGTCACCATTATTCTTTAACATTATTCTGTGATGGCTAACCAAATAAGATTCAAAAACAAAATAGAGGGGTAAATATTGGAAAGCAGAAAAAACAGTATTTGCAATATCATTTGTATAACTGAAAAACCCAACTTTAAACATTTTTCTTCAAATAATCAGAGTTCAGGAAGGTGGTCAGTTACAAAATTAATACATCCAGGTCAACAGTTTTCCTAAATATCAAAAATAAAGAAAAAATATAATGAAAAAATAACCTATTTTTAATATAAAGTTAAAAATATAAAAGACCAACTTAATGAGAAATGTGAGAAAACTACATGAGGAAAACTATAAAATTCTTCTGAAATATATAAAATATGACTTAAATGATTCAAAATATTATTTCTACGTAAGGCAGTTCAATATTTTCTGAATGTCAATACTTTTCAAGTTATATGTTTAATACCACTCCAATCAAAAGCCCAACATACTTTTTTGGAATATGGAAAAATAATACCAAGCTCATCTGCAAGAATAAAAATACAACAGTTGCTAAAAATTGTAGGAAAAAAGAGTAACCAAGCGAGACCTATCCTTCCAGATGTTGAAACACATTGAGCAAGGCTATTACACAAAGGGCAGCCTAATCAATAGAATATAATAGAGAACCTGGAGGCAGAACCAAGACAATATATTTGGAATAAAGTAACACTTCAAATCAGTGAAGAAAAGATGAACTATTCGGTGATGATAGACCACATGCTAACCGCTGGATAAATGAGATTCCCTACTTCATGCATCAGTTACCTTTTGCTACCTAACAAGGCAAGCTCCAAACCTTCGGGGCTTTAAAACAACAACAGAGTACCTGGTTCACTTTTCTGTGGGTCAGCAGCTCAGGCTGAACTCAGAAAAGCAGCTCTTCTGGTCTTGACTGGGCTCATGCTTGTGTCTGCTGCTGTCAGCTACCACTCCGCTGATACCTTAGCTAGGGTCCAGCTGGTCTAAGATAACCTCACTCGCATCTCTGTGACCGGCTTGCTGTCAGCTTGAGTGATGGGAAGCAAAGGACCACATGCATCTCCTCACCCTGCAGGCTTACCCACAGGGTGGCTGACAGAGCAAGCAGAAGCATGAAAAGTCTCTTAAGGTTTAGTCTTGGAACTAGCACGTGGTCACTCCCGCTCCATTCAATTGGTCAAAGTGAGTCACAAGGTCAGCCCAGACTAAGGAGGTTGGGAAAGAGATACTACCTCCTCCTGGGCAGAAAGGCAATATCACATTACAGAGAGAGGTGCATGCTGAGAACGGTGGAGAACTGTAGCCATTTTTGCAAGCCACCATACATATTAAACCTGAATGAACTCCAGAATACAGAAACATTTCAATGTAATGATAAAAATCATAGAAAACTTAGAAGAAAATATGGATAAATATTCATATGAGGAGGGGTGAGACACACCTTTCTAAGCAAGACAACAAACTCAATCTCATAAAAGAAAAGGCTGACACAGTTAACTATCTATACATCTAAAACTTTCATGACCAGCAAAACACCATAAAATAGGATAAAAAATTGGGGCAGCTGGGTGGCTCAGTTGGTTAAGCATCTGACTCTGGCTCAGGTCATGATCTCAGGGTCCTGGGATCCAGCCCGCATAAGGCTCCTCGCTCAGTGGGAGTCTGCTTGTCCCTCTGCCCTTTCCCCAGCTCATGCTCTTTCTCAAATAAACAAATAAAATATTAAAAAAAAAAAGATAAAAATTAAATCGACTGCAAGGCTTAATACTAAGAAACGGTTAATTCAAAAAGAGCTTTTATAATTTGACAATTAAAAAATATAGACAAAGAACAATTCATGGAAGTAGAAATCACAAATCATCCATAAAGCTGTAAAAAGATGTTCATATATAATAGTAATTAAAGACATATAAACTAAAACAATAATATGTAATTCTTTGCCTATGGGACTAGCAGAGAATTTTTTTCATGATAAGGCAGTGTTTTTAAGAGCTTGGAGTACACACTGGTGTTGAGAATGTAAATTAGTAGACTCCTTCTGGATGGTAGGTTTGGCAATACCTGGGAAAAATTTACGTATGTATACTTGGAACCCAGCTATTCTCTGCGCCCTTCCCCAACGAGGCAATCTACTAGCCCCGCGTCGCTTGTGCTAACGCAGCGATTACCTGTCTGGCGATCCTGTCGGGCTCTCCCTGTCCCTCCGATGCCGGTTTGCGGCCCCCATCTTGGTCCTCTTCCACCATTTCCAGCCTCTCCAGGGCTTGGCGCCTGGGCTGAAGCGGCTGGGTATGACGCAGTGTCGCTGTCATCCCCCGCAGACCCGGGTCACCGAGCCCACGTCAGCACCACGCTGGAGGGACACGTGCCGCGCTGAGCACGCCCCTGGCGCGCAGAAGCAGTTCTCCTGACCAAAAGCCCGAGCCTTATGCACCCGCCTCCCCAGCTTGACAGTGTCCACCTGCTCAGGGGCTTTCAGCTTCCCCCGCTCTTTGAGGAAGGCGGCCAGAGCTCTGACGACTCCTTTCGCTGGTCCACGTCCCCACACTGACTGCAGGCACCGTGCGGCCTACCAGCACCCACCCCTGCCAGGCAGCCCGTGCGAGGGCAGCGGCAGCGAAGGCGGTCTCAGCCTTTCCCGGCGCCCACTTCGGGCGGCAGGTCTCGCGAGAGTTCTGAGGGCTTCCTCCAGCGTCTTCCCACTTAGAAATACTCCAGTGTATGCTCGTATGCAAGAACGGGTGGGGAGAGACGTGTGTGGAATGGCAGGTGTTTTCCCATGTTAGCTAGAATGATTACTGAGAAAGTGACATTTGGACAAAATCCTGAAAGTGTGAGGGAGTTAGAAATCTGGCTGGAGCGATCCATGCAGAGGGAACACCCAGTCAAGTGCCCTAATTCAGAAGCAAAGCCAACGGAGTTCGAGGCTCAGCCCAGAGGCTGGTGTGGCTGCAGTGGAGTGACCAGGAGAAAAAGTAGTAGAGACAAAGCCAGAGGAGTGAGGGGGTGAGGTGTAGAGGAGGTGACCATGGAAGAGGAGGCACGAAGGGGCAGTGGGATGGGACTGGAAGGGTGTGGCTTGAAGGGCTGAGTCTGGGTTGTGGCAGTTGGAGGGGCGTGTTGGAGGAGGCAGATCCACTCTGACTACATGGTTAAGAATAAACAGAAATGGGATGGAAAGGCAGGTTAGGAAGCTCCTGAAGTAAGACAGGAGAGAAGTGATAGTTGCTCGGACCAACGTGGTAACAGTGGAGGTAGTGAGAACTGGTCAGATCCAGGATTTGCTGTCAGAGTGGATGAGACAGAGAGGAGGCAAGGATGACTCTGAAGATCTTGGTTGAGTAATCAGAAGATTCAGATTGCCATTAACCATGATGAAAAGTGCTCGGGTGGAATCGATTTGGGAGAGACGATCAGAAATTTACTTTTGGTCATGTTGAATCTGCGATGTTTATTAGACAAGCATGTGGAAATGTCAAGTAGACAGGTGCATATTAGAGTCTAGAGTTGGGGAGGGAGGGTCTAACGGAGAGATGAGGTTAGGCTGGTGGAGGAGTGAGAGCAAAGGTCTCCAGCACAATCACAAGTCAAGAAGCAGTCATCCATGAACCACCAGGCATGGGTTAGGCATGTTTATCATTTCATCATCGTCTTGTCTGCCAGGTGGAAAGGGAGCTATGGATTAAAGATAAGCCTAGGGGTGCCTGGGTGGCTCAGTCAGTTGAACATCTGCCTTCAGCTCGGGTCATGATCCTGGGGTCCTGAGATCCAGCCCCACATGGGGCTCCCCACTCAGCGTGGAGGGGGAGGGGGCTGCTTCTCTCTCTCCCTCTGCTGCCCCCCTGTGCTTGTGCTCTCTCTCTGTCAAATAAATAAAACCTTAAAAAAAAAAAAAAAAAAACTTTTAAGATAAGCCTGAAGTCATGGGGCACCTGGGTGGCGCAGTCGTTAAGGGTCTGCGGCTCAGGGCGTGATCCTGGTGCTCTGGGATCCAGCCCCACATCAGGCTCCTCTGATAGGAGCCTGCTTCTTCCTCTCCCACTCCCCCTGCTTGTGTTCCCTCTCTCACTGGCTGTCTCTCTCTGTCAGATAAATAAAATCTTTAAAAAAAAAAAAAAAAAAAGCCTGAAGTCAAGAAATAGTCTTTACCATAGTACGCTGTGTTTGGCCTTACATTGCCATGAGAAATACTAGCTGGAAGTTGCCACTGAATTTCTTCCATAAATAACCTGCTTAACACTCCAAAGCTGTGTTCCAAAAACAAAAGAAGGTATCAAACACGTCATTGGGAAGATAAAAATCTCTCAATGAAACCAAAGCTTTACAAAGTTAGGTTGCCCTTTAACGCCCTGCTCCACAAGTGAGAGCTGGGCTTCCGGTTCCCAGAAATCATCTGTTTCTAGAGCAATTTTATCCCCACCACTCTCATGCACTTGGGATCTAGAAAGTCAGCTCTTTCGGCTTCAATTTCCTTATCTGGAAAGGAAAGGGATTGGACTAGGTCATTTGGTTTCAAACCCTTTTCTGTTTTGTTTGAAGCAGGGCAGTGTGAAGGCTGGTAGGGACACTGAGCACCCCCAGTTTGGCTTGCCCCTCTCCAAGTCCCAACTTCATGGAGGCTGCTTATGGTATTGTAGGAGCACAGCTTGGACTGCCTGGACTAGCTGATCTTCCTTCTCAGGTTCCTTCTCAGCTCTGAGGGTGTCTTTTCCTCTTACAGCCTTCCTGAACACCGAGGTAGAGGGAGATCAAGCATTGGTGAGGAGCTGGAAAGCAAGGAGTACAGCAGCATGTAAGGGGCCTTTGGTAAAGGAAGTGGGATCACCACAAGCAGGAATTTTCTAAAACACAGTAACAAGTCTTAGGGCATTCCAGGTGGTTATGGGGATGCCGTAGCAGGTGACAGAGTAATCTGGCCTGTGATATTTAATGAATGAGGTTTTTCTCTCCTTTAAACAAAGGCACTTTGGGGAAAGGCTTCAGATGGTAATTCAAGTTCATATGAATTTCCTATTGTGGATGCGTCACTGATGGTTGGAGCTCCAGCCCTTCATCTAACCCATCATTCAGATTAAGCTGCCCTTACCAGCATCTGTCCCAAAATATTTAAAAATTCCCACCAATATTCCACCTCTTAAGTCTTCAAAGAATGGGTTTCCTAATCCATTTGACCTTAATGTGTGGTATTCAGAGAATTTTTAGTGCCTGAATATACAGAATTTTCAACATTTCATGTTGCAAGTCAAAATGGTTCTCATGCCCCAAGAAGTGGAGAATGGAAGGGATCTCTCTGAAGGAGCTGTTGCCTCTGGAGTAGTTTTTCCAGTCAGCCAGTGTCACGGAATGTTAAGAGGGGACTTGCCAAAAGGATTCTCCACTCCTTGCACCATATGACACCACCCTGCCTCCCCTTCCTGCAGTCACTGCAGAGTCACAGGAGTGTTGGTATTTCCCTCAGCATTTAAAATCACAGCCACCATTCATTACTCTGCTTCCTCCTACTTCCTCCTAAATTTCTCCCAGCGAGGCAAATACCGACTGTAATACATACAGAAGTATCAGAAAAAATGCAAAATTATCTTATTAATACCTTGTTTTATAACCACTTTAGCTGTAACTTAAAATTTTGAGTTGACTTCATTCCAGGGAATATCCTCTGCCTTTGAAGCCAGAAGAATAAGTTACAAGAGTGGTGAGACACTCTATTGATTTTCTTGATACTGCATTAGCGTTTGAAGTTGACGAGCTCAGACAGCTATTGGCTTTATCTCTGCATAGTACAAAAAGGTGAATGAATTTGACTAGTACTTAGTAAAAACATGACCTACAAAATTACAGAGCTACTATTATAAATTTCATACTGTAAAGGGACCCGGAAAAGAATCTTTATAAAATCAATTGCCCAAACTTGAGTGGATCAAAGCCCTTGCGTTGTTTCATCTAAGTTGTGTGCTTATGCAGTTTAAATCTCTCTCTCTCTAAAAAAAAAAAAAATGTTAAAGTTATTTATATATTTTATAAAGTATTATCTCATTTCTCATGGGCAAGCTCACCAGAAGAGGGGAACAAATCATGAACAAATTACCAGCCAAACAAACCATTCCTTTATGAAAGCTGATAATCTGTTCCTAGACCACATCCCTCCACTGCTCCCTCCCTAATTAGAGAGGAAAGTGAGTCCCGTTTGGAAAAGCATTACCATAAAATCTAACCCAGCTGATGTAATGGGCATCTACCATATATTCCCACTACCTGAGGAACTGGGCTGGAATGGGTTGGAGAGAGGAGAAGAATGTTAAAGGGCAGAGTTCACTGACCTTGACCTCCTCTCTTCTTAGCTCTGGGTTCTTCCTGTTACTGAAAACCAACTTCGTCTGCTCATGGCTCCAAAAGCAATATTCAGAGGGACAATTGTTGATGGGAAAGCAAAGATTACTTAATTCAGAAAGCCAGCAACCTGGGAAGATGGCAGACTAATGTCCAAAGATCATCTCTAAAGTCCCAGACCAAGCAGTTTTTTCAGGGGGAGGCCAAGGAGGTGGTGAGGGTCAACATACAGGGGAAGGATTCTCCACATGATCTCAAGCACACTTGCTGGTGTCAGGGTTGGCTATTTTCTAGCGTGGTCGAGTTTGATCTTCTGGGAACACCTGGTTCCTTGCTTCCCCAGATTCAATGTTCTGTTGAAATCTCAAAGAGGCTAGAATTAGTCAAACTATAAGCTAGTGGGCACAAATTAATGAGTTAGAGATATACAGTCTTCAGGCTGCTTGAAACACAGTTACATTCCAGATAACCATGTAGAGCTGAAAGATCAGGGACAGCCTCAGCCATCAAAGGCCACCATGAGGATCTGACTTAGAGTCACTCTGTGTACATGTCATGACTTTCAACACTGAATCAAGGAGGTGACACATCAAAGCCAAGGGTTTATCTGAAGAGAAAGGAAAGAAAAAATTAAGAAGCATAAAAATTAAGGAGAGGAGCTTATTATTATGAGTGAGTTTCACAAAATATAAAGTGGAGCAAAAGAAGTCAGGTACCAAAAATCACATATAGTATGATTTCATTTACGTAAAGTCCAAAAACAGGCACAAATAATTTCATCATGCTGGGGCCATGATGGAAGCTGACTCCACTACAGCACGTGATTGAGCTGCTGTTTGGATGGGCATGCTCAGTTCGCAGAAAACCATCAAGCTGGAAACAGGACGTGTACAGTTTTCTCCATGTATACCATATTTTAAAAAGATGTTAAAAGTTAAAAACCTAAGTGATGGCAGCTAAAAATATGGGCTGAAGTAGATCATGGCTGATTAGAAAAGTATCCCAACCAAAAGCAAATACTTTACGGGGAACATTCAAGATAACTCACTGCAAGAAAGCTCAAGACTTATGCTCCAACCCTTGATGAAGTCAGGAAATAAAAACAAAAACAAACAAAACACACTAACTTTTCCCTTTTGTGTGTTCCTGCTTCTCTCTGTCCTATAACTGTCTGTATGTTAAGAATTTCTTCCCTCACCCAGGCCAGGTGGGGGCTCTGAACTATAAAACTGTAAATCTATCTCCAATGGCTTACTTTACAGGATAGAAGGTATATTTGAAAGGACAGCTCTTCCTGGCTAATGGGAATTATTTCCTCTCAACTTTTACCATCTGTAACTACTTATGAACAGAGACAAATCATCTCCAACGAGAATATCAACTGAACAGTGCTAATGCTCAGGAATACTACTAATTGTTCTGTTTTTCACTTAATTTATTCCTTATGGTACTAACACCTGCAGTACACTGCATCCTTAATACCAAAACAAAAACAAACTTAAAACCCTGCCTCTCAGGGAGGCTGGGTAGCTCTGTCGGTTGAGGGTCTGCCTCCGGCTCAGGTAATGTTCTAGGGGTCCTGGGATTGAGCCCCACTCCAGCTCCCTGCTCAGAGGGGAGTCTGCTTCTCCCTTTGCCCTTCCCCAGGGTTGTGCATACACTCTCTCACTCCCTCTAATAAATGAGTAAAATCTTTAGAAATAAATAAATAAATAAAAATAAAACCTGCCTCTTGGCTGCTCAATTTCCTGAAAAGAGAGACAAAAACAAAACAAAACGATGGTTATTAATTGCTTTCCAAATTTTTTCGGGTGATAATTTAAATTTTTTGAATTTTTCACTGTCCTAACCTCCAAAGTGGGCTTTTGGATATGTGCTAGTGCCTTGTCTGGCATTGAGAGAGTCCAGGGCCCCCTCGCTACTGCCGGTGCGGTGCAATATCCCCGTTAGCCTGCATACCACAGCTTGCTCCTTCTCAGCGTGAGCTACTCCGCCCTCTGAACCAAAGAAAAGTCTGAATGCATCAGGCTAAAACAATAGCAATAGATATTTTGCCAACAAGATGACACTGGGCATTACTGAACCAAGATAAGAGATGTGAAGGACACTTGTTGAGGCCATTTAGGGTTTCTTATTAACATCTAAAAAAAAAAAAAAAAAAGATCAACACAGTCTTATCTGGATGTTTAAACTTCAGAGACTAGAATGAAGCCTCAAACCCTCCCCCTACCAACAGCAACCAAAAAAAAGGGGGGGGGAGGAATTTTATGAGAGTTGTGAAAAATTTGAGGACCAAAGGACCAAAGACCATGGAATGGGAATCACCAAAAGGGCTGTATGTTGCCTTCTCTGGAAATATGAAAGCTAAGATAGATTCAAATTCTCCACATCCTGGGTCTCTTGCGTATCTTACCACAATGCTAACCACATGGTAAAGGCACAGTTTTTTTAAAAATGAGCAAGAGTCTCACAAAAATGCATTGAGTAATATTTTATGATTCCACCTATATGAGGTACCTGAGAATAAACAAATTCATGGAGACAAATTACCAGGAGCTGGAGGAAGAAAGAAATGGGGAGTTAGTGTTTAAGGGGGACAGTTTGGGACGATGAAAAAGTTCTGGAAATGGATGGTGGTAACAGCTGCATGACTATATGAATGTACTGAATGCCACAGATTGTATACTTAAACATGGTTCGATGGTAAATTTTACATTTTGTATATTCTAGCACAATTTCTTAAATTTCTAAATGAATAAAAATTTTAAAATAAAACACAAGCAGTGAGTATTTGGCTAGATAAGATTTACAGAACTAGCTGGAACCTGGGCATCTCCCCCAAAGGAGAAATGCTGGCATCAGGGGCTCCCTAAATGTAGATGATAGAAGCCAACTCTCCCACTTGAAGATGGTGCATTTTCTAGTACAGATTTCTGCTTCACATGGAGGAATCTTTCATACGTTTGAAGACAGTAACCAAAAAAAAAAAAAAATCACTACACAGAATGAGGGGTGGAGGGCTCAAAAGTTCTGGACTTTGTTGCAACCTAGGTAAAGTACCCTACTCAGGACTTAGTTTCCATGTCTGCAAACTAAGGTGATGAGACCAAATGATACATGGCCTCTACCAACTCTGTGATTTCATGGCTCCAAGTTATCCCTTAATTTCTTTTTCCCAAACAGTTCCAACATAAGTGCAATGAAGATAACAGGTCCCCATCTCGTTAGCCATCAATGTTCTGTTCTGAACTTTCAAGCATCTTCTTCTTCTTTTCAAAGGAACAGTGATCCAAAATGAACATACCAGGTTCCTAAAGGTAATGTGAGTGCAGACTATGGAGGAGACACCACTTGTAACTTATAATTTTAGCACAAAATCACTGTGGCTTTTTTTTTTTTTGGCTTTCTTTCTCTTTTAGTTTTTTAATTCCAGCATAGTTAACATACAGTGTTACATTCGTTTCAGGTGTACAATATAGTGATTTAGCAATTCCATAATAACCCAAATGCTTGTCACAACAAGTGCACGCCTTAATCCTCATCACCTATTTACTTTTTTACACCAAACACAATAATAAATTCAAAATGGATTAAAGACCTAAATATGAGACCTGAAACCATAAAAATCTTAGAGGAGAACATAAGTAGTAATTTCTCTGACATCAGCTGTAGCAACATATAGTATTTCTAGACACGTCTCCTGAGGCAAGGGAAGTAAAAGCAAAAATAAACTATCGGGACTACATCAAAATAAAAAGCTTCTGCACAGTGAAGGAAACCATCAACAAAACTAAAAAGCAACCTACTGAATGGGAGAAGATACTTGTAAACGACTTATTCGATAAAGGGTTAGTACCCAAAATATATAAAGATCTTTTTTAGTTTTTTAAAGCAATAATATTATACTGCTGAATCATTTTCGAACGTTGAGATAATACAGTCATTGGGAATCAAGTTATGTAGTAACATTTAACTATTTCCCTTTTCCTTAATCAGTTGGGTGATAAAAAGCAGCCTGATTGCTTTTCAACATGGAAGGATGAGAGTATGAACAGAGACAGTTTTTATAACCACCTTCCACTATTTAGAAGCAATAAGGAACATTCGAGGTTGTTTACCTAAACTGTAGTTCCTCTATTCAAATGAATTCATTCCATTCAGTTATTCAAAGCAGTGTTAAAAAAGAGTTCTTTTTAGAGATTTCTTAAAACAGTTAAGAACAATTCACACCACTTCAAATGAATGAACTATGTCTGTATTATAGACTGTGTATATAAAATGGTTGAGGTGGGTTCAGCTTAAAGAAGTTTTCAAATGTCTGGGTTTTGCTTGAATGATGCCAAATAATCAGTCTGATTGAGCAGTTCACTCTTTAATCTATTGATTTGGTAATTAATTAAGTTGATATACCAAAAAGCTTAAAAGCACTTGAGTGTAAGTGGACTAAGTCAGCTTAGAGAATAAAATGGTAAGAAAACTAGAAATCAACATCTCAAGAATACATCCCCCCACAAAATAACATATCGACAATATTCCAATTGAATTGTCTTTATTAGATTGTTTTTATTTTCAAGATTTTTCTTTTTTAAATACATAGTGGATTGGATTCCTAAGTCATATTTCAAGGATACATATAGGAAAACCAATAATGCTTCAAATACATAAAACCATAAAAACAGATTTCGTTCAAAATTACAATGGCAAAATAATATACAAAGATGCATAAAATCTGCATTGATAAAACCTGATACAATACTTCCTGATATAAGAGAACAGATTATGAACTAGTTTATAGTATATAAAACAGTTCCTAAGGTAAAACAAAACTTATAGATAAAATCCATCTACACGCATTGCCGTTTTTCTTTTATGACTATTTCCCCTCTATCTGGACATCCTCTTTCCATATATCTATTGCCTTGTGCTGTTCCCTGCATCTTCTCAACTATGTTCCTCCTCCTGGACAGTGACTCATTCCCTATAGAGTCTCTTCCAAGCAACACTGCTGTCACAAACCTCCCATTGCTACCAAGTTCTGATCTTGCCTGGCTCTCCCAGAAGGGCAATAAGGTAATACACAGTAGTTCCAAGTGATAACAGGCCTTCTGTTATCTGATTAGGTACATATGTAGCTGACTACTTCCTCATGCTAGAAGTGAGCTATTCCTGGGCGCCTGGGTGGCACAGTTGTTTGGCGTCTGCCTTCGGCTCAGGGCGTGATCCCAGCGTTCCGGGATCAAGCCCCACATCAGGCTCCTCTGCTGGAAGCCTGCTTCTTCCTCTCCCACTCCCCCTGCTTGTGTTCCCTCTCTCACTGGCTGTCTGTCTCTGTCAAATAAATAAATAAAAATCTTAAAAAAAAAAAAAAAGAAGTGAGCTATTCCTGATTCTCACTGAATTCTGTACTTGTAATCAATAGAACTAGCAATCCAGACAGACAGAAAGATACAGAAATAAAAATAGAGACAGAGAGAGAAAGGAACAAATGGATCTTTTTAGTCTGGGAACAAACACACTAAGACATCTAAAAATTCCATTAGGTATCAGGGGAATATCTGAAGGGGGGTAGTGGTCAAAAGCATTAAAACTTGGCTATACTGACTTGAGAATTTTATAAAGGACTAACTGCCAGTAGTCCTATATAAACCAGAACTAATGGCAGGACCCAAGTACAATGCAGGGGTACCAAATACCTATTAAAATAAATTATAAACAAAGCCCAGCACAGAATAAATCTGAACAAATTCTTTTCTACTTAAGACAATGACCCCCAACTTGGAGACCACCAGCCCCTACCAGCTTCCAGTGATGACAAGTGGTTCTTGAATCCACATACATAGCAGACATTGCCAAGGGACTAAATAAACCACATGCTTCTCCAATATAGGGATGACTACTCTTCAAATGTAAATGATTGCTGATGTGATTAATGAAATCCAATACATTCAAAGAAAGTATTGACTTTATAATTAGTTCATCACTGCATATTTTCTCAGCTAATATACAGCAAGTATACAACCAGTCAAATGAGTAAGTCCTTGAAAATTCTGCCATTGTAAAAAGTATCTTCAGACCAACAGAAGGGTTAAGAACCACCAGCCTAGGGTTCTACGCTGAACTCTCCAGACAAGGTTTGAGGTACCTGGGTTCCAGCGCCTCACTACGTACACGTATAGGCTGACTTCCTTTCACAGTGATGAGTGTCAAAAATACACATATGGTAGTAAAATTTACTGATATGTATGACTTTTCATTTAGAGTAATAAAATTTGAAGTAACAGAAGGAAAATAAATAAATATATATACATACACTAAAATCCATATAAAAATATATCAATTTATTGGGTCTCCTCCATAGACCTACTAATCTATACAGAGGATACTGAAATGCTCCCTTAGCATACACTGCTTATCATCACTGTCAGCTAAATGAGCTCACAGGGCTGTTTTGCACCTGCTTTCCCACTTCTACTCTGTGAAGAGCTCCAGCCAGGTTCATTAGCAAAGTGGTCCTTCTTTAAGAACAATAATAACAAATGAGAAAGGAAGAATAAATATGAACTCATCGGCAAATCTATGGCAGGTTGATTGCCTGGTCCTCCTTGAATTTGGGGATCTTCTTAAACTCACTTTGCTTCTTGAAGAAAAGTTGGGCCAGGATGTGATCTGCTGTGGCCTGGAGATAATCGTCCATGTCAAGGGTTTGCAACTGGCAGTGGAAACCAAAACAAGATATATCAGCACAAAAGTACTCAGATTCCTACAAAGATCTTACAGCCATCAAGGCACTTGCAAGACAGCAAGGTACTTGGCTGTGTAACTTTATGGCCGCTATGAATTCCTGTGAACAGTCACCTTGTATGCCTGTCTTCCCTTGCCACGGGGAGCTCACCAATTCAACTCTGAGAATAAGGAAAGTCCAATTGATGGTTAGAGGTGCTGAGGCATTGGAAACTTTCTTTGGAAGGGATGTCTATCCTGCTGAAAGGGAGTTCTCTTTGATGAGGGTAGACCCTCTGTCTTCCCGTGAACAAGAACTAGTAACAAAAGGGCTTCTCAGAGCTCCATGCCCAGAGGCACATGACAGAGGCAAACCTTGCTGCCAAATAACGGGTCCTCCTACTCCAGACACAGGCCTCCCTCCACTGGGTTGATAATGTCTGTCTGTCTGGCCTGGCTGTCCAGTCGGCTGGGTCTGACCATCTGTCCTTGTTCCCTCTCTCCACCACGCTCTTTTTTCTCTGACGCTAACTCTCTTTCTCAGTCAGCCTCTCTCAATTTGTCCCTCTGGATCTGTCTCACTGTGTGTTTCTGTCTCTCTTTGTGTCTATGTGTCTATGTGTGTGTGTTTCTCACTTGGTTTGGAACTTGGGGAATTAGGAGAAAATGTGATATATGCGATCCCTTTATAACCAAATGAGATTATTTGATTCTCCTTCTCTTCACACATATGTTCTGCCAGTTCATCCATTTATTCGTTCAGCTCACATTTACTGAGGGCCTCCTGGGGTCCAGATACCTTGTTTAGCAGGCTATTCTGCACATCTGAGGCACTCAGCAATCTCTCTAAAACTGTCTTGTACTCACCTGGTCTCCGGTGCTGAAGGCAAGAAGGAAAAGCAAATCCTCATCGCATGAGCTCTTAATGTAATGTTGGGTTCCAGTGGGGAAAAATACCACATCTCCAATGTGAACATCAAACTCTATGGTACCCTGAGTATTAATAATGCCCACCTAAAGAGGGGGAGAAAAAAACAAACTATGTTGAAGTTAAGTGAATAAAATCAAACATTCATTAAGGAGAAGTATTAATAATGAAGAACAGATGAGTAAAAACATATAGTTATAAAAGGACTTCTTAGTGAGGGTAAATAGCAGAAAATAGAGGCCATCTTTTACATAAAATCTTCTGTTTCTGAGACATAGCCCCCAGAAGTCAAAAGACACTCTATTTAAGTAAATGTTCTTCAAAATGCATTAGTGAGTTTAATACTGTGAAACATCATGCAAAAAGAGCATCAATCAGTATGTTCTAATTAAGGATTATAAATTCCCTGATCAGGCAGTAAGCTTAAATCTCAGTTTTACTACCCTCATGCCCTCCTTTTGACCTCCTCAGGAAAATTCAGCCTTCCAGGACAGCAGCATCCTAATAGTCTCCCTGAAAAGGACCAGAGACAAAATGTGCACACAGATGCACACCCGTGAGCACACAAGCACACCAGAAATAAAATCTGATCCTTGAAATACAATTTGGGAGCAACTACAAGGCCTTTTCCAACGTATTCAAGCCTTCACCTCTAAAAACATAAAACAAAACTTTTGCTACAGATGACCTAACAAATACAATTCAGTCTGGTTTGGTTCTTTCTGTCAGGATGGAGACAGGGACCAGCCGGAAGCCTACCTGACCTGGGTAGGCCCTTGTAGATTTCCCCAGGGAGCCCCGTGAAAATGCAGAAGAACTACAGTCAAGTCACTACCATAACGTGCTATTCAGTTTGGCTTTTCTTATGGTAACCATATAACTGGTCATCCAAACCAAGACTCTCTGAAGAGTCACCAGTGTCGCCAAGACAAGTGTACATCACAAGGATCCCCCATAAACAGGGATACGTGGCCACCCTACTGACACTCCACACCTTCCCAGCCATCCCCACTCACAGCACACTGAGAGGCACCCAGTGATGTCATAGTCCCCAAAGGGCAGCACATTAAACCTTGTAGTACCTAAAAATGTGAGAAACTCTGAAACTGAAAATGTAAAATGTTTCAGACCCTTCACCCTACGTGATAACTTCTTTATCATTTCTGACATGCTCTTAGCCTCTTCTCATGCTAATATCAAAGTTAGAAGCCGTCTAGCATGGCCTGCATGGTATCTTCTGTGGAAACTGTACCCAGAAAGCCATTACCACCAAGTCTTCGAATGTTACCAACAACTGACCCAAAACAAAGAAAAACCTCCTGTTTGCTTCTTTCTGCATTAAAGAGGAAAGTTCAAAAAGCTGTTCGTGGAGAAATTACCTTTGCACATCCACTTATTACATATCCCATTTCATTTGCATTAAAATGAAAATGTGGCTGTCGTAATCCATTGTTATAAATTCTGAGTGTACTCAGAGTGAGAGCATTCTGATGCTTGAAAAGGAAAAAAAAATAAATCCAGTTATTTAGCAAACATCCTACTCAGCAACTTAACCATTCACATAATCCTAATTATAATTTATCTTTCTGCAGCCCTCACTGAGAACATGTAATTTTTTATACCCCTACATTTATTATGTCTCTTCTTCCTTATAAAAATCTTCTTAGGTTGGTAGTGTTATCCCCCCCTTTTTTGCAGTTGATGAAATTGAAATGTAGATTGGCTCAGTAATTTACTTAGGGTTGCACAGTGGTGGACCTGGGATTCGAATCAGGGGATTTGATGCCACCGTTGAACTCTCAGTCATTATGCAATGCAGCCAGTTGAGCATTTAAAAACAAATGAAAGAGAAATTTCACAAGCATCTAGTCTTTTCATTAACGTAACCATCCATGCCTAGAAGTTAAGCTTCCAAATCCACACTGCGGCCTCAATTAATAGTTTCCATTAATCAAATCAAATAATATTTGACTAGATTCTTCCTTTTCCTTTTTTCCAAAAGAAGGTTGAATCCAATCTAAATTTCATATTTCATTCATCTTAACGATCACCAAAAATTCTTTTTCTCGGGGCTCCTGGATGGCTCAGTTGGTTAAATGTCTGTCTTTGGCTCAGGTCATGATCCCAGGGTCCTGGGTTCAAGCCCTGTGTCAGGCTCCCTGCTCAGTGGGGAGTCTGCATCTCCCTCTCCCTCTGCCCCTCCCCTCCACTCATGCTCTCTCTTGCTCTCACTCTCTCTCTCTCAAATAAATTGAAAAAAATCTTTAAAATATTTTTTTCTTTCAATTACCTGATTCAGGAATTCACTAAAAATTTTTTCATGGTTGCTTAGTTCACTTGCATTTTTCCAGTATTGTGCCAGTTGTATGACTCCTCCTGGAAATCGATATTCTTTTGAACCTGAGTCAGAGGAAGTTTGAAAAACAAGATAAAATACTTCAAAATGATACTAAGGAGGGGCGCCTGGGTGGCACAGCGATTAAGCGTCTGCCTTCGGCTCAGGGCGTGATCCTGGCGTTATGGGATCGAGCCCCACATCAGGCTCCTCCGCTTTGAGCCTGCTTCTTCCTCCTCCCACTCCCCCTGCTTGTGTTCCCTCTCTCGCTGGCTGTCTCTATCTCTGTCAAATAAATAAACAAAATCTTTAAAAAAAATGATACTAAGGAGAGCCAAATGTAGTCCCACTAAGGTACATCAGCTCTTTTGCAGTCCCAGGAAACACGTGGTAGGAATCGCTGTCACCAGATCCTATGTGCCCCGAAGATACTGACCTGAGACGGTCAGATACTATCCTACCTTCCAAGTTCTCCTGAAATTTCTAACATAGAGAGACCTCTTTAAGACAGACTATTCAATTCAGGGGACCTTGTTAGAAAACTTGAGAGTCATCCTACATGTCAATCTTTACCTCACCCTCAAGCCAGCCCACTAAGTCCCATCAGTCCTACTTCTTTGAATTCTCCTGCTTTATAACAATTCTCTCCCTCTCGAAACTGCTACAGTGCAGGCCACCATCATCCCTCACTTGAGGGACTTCAAGAGCCCCCTGACTCATCTCCTTGCCTCTCACGTGTCCTCTTCCAATCCACAATTCAACTAGATAAGCTGTCACTTCAAAAACCTAACACTAACTTGAAAACATATCCGCACCCCCATATTCACCGCAGCATGATTTACAATAGCCAAGATACGGAAACAACCTAAGTGCCCATCAATGGATGAACGGATAAAGAAAATGTGGTGTATACATACAACGGAATATTTTCTAGACATAAAAAACAATGAGAGCTTGCCTTTGGGACAACATGGATGAAACTTGAGGGCATTATGCTAAGGGAAATAAATCAGACAGAGAAAGATAAATACCATATGATCTCATTTATAGGTGGACTCTTAAAACAAAAAACAAGCTCATAGATACAGAGAACAGATTGGTGGTTGCCAAAGGCGGAGAGTAAAGTGTCTGCAAAGTGGGTGAAAGGAGTCAAAAGGTACAAACTTCTAGTTATAAAATAAATAAGTCATGGGGATGCATAGTATGGCAACTATAGTTAATAACACTATATTGCATACTTAAAAGTTGCTAAGATCTTAAAAGTTCTCATTACAAGAAAAAAATTTCTATAACTGTGTATGGTGACAGACATTAACTAGACTTATATTGTAGTGATCTTTTTGCAATAATACCAGATCGTGTTGAACACCTAAAATTAATGTTTCATGTCAATTAACTTCAATAAAATAACTTTTAAAAATATAACATCTAATTGAAAATTTAAAACTTAAATTAAAATCTCCTATTTAAAATCCCTTAATTGCTCCTCTTTCCCATCAAAATAAAGTATAAACTCATTAGCATGGCTTCTAAGACCTACATTCTTGGACCCTCCTCTCACCAGCCTCTTCTCCTGAGGCAACTCCAGCCCCAACACACCCCCCTCACACTTTGAAATCTTCTACAACATTCTCTATTGCTTCCATTCCTTTTCTCTCATTTCCTATTCTTTAGAGAAAGGTGTTTTTTTCAAACTTGTCTTGACTGTGACCCAATTAAAAATAAAAAAAGTTACAGCTCAATTCAACAGCTATATAATCACATATATAAACACTTAACTAGGAAGGTTTCACAAAATAACATACTATACCTTTAAGGTCATAAAAATATCTCCATACAAGACTGTCTGGAGACTGTACATAACTAGGATTTATAACCAGTTCAGCCAAGTTCGGAGGAAGGTTGACCCCCTGATCCTCTTTTTGCTTCTGGAACGTTCTAATGAAATTAATTCCACCTTCAGGCTGAAACACATAAGAAATCACATAAGGTATTTGTGAAACATTCTACGAATTTTAGTAATAGTAAGGTAGGTAGCTGAGGAAAGGGTAGCATTGCGGTTTTCAATGGCCCAGTCAAAGGAGCTAAACTCAATCAGCCTAAGGCTTGTGATATTTATGAACATCCTCCAAGTTTTCAATGCATTTTGGCTTTAAAGGTGTTGATGTTTTATAATCTTTATAACTCCTACAAAAATATACACTGGCTCTCATATTTACCAATATTCTCTTAATGACTCATTTTTTCCACTTCTCCCTATAACATTAGATCAGGATGTGCTGTGAGATAAATCTCAAAACCTCCCTAGACAGATCTCTAAAGTTACCACAGAACTCCTTGCAGTCGCCACTCATGGGCCATCACCAATTCTTCTGATCACCCATTTGTATTGTCAGCACCTGCATCTCGCCCTCTCCATCTACACCCAGGTCTATAAGCAGTCCCTCCATGATATTAGAAGTACTTAAAGAGACCAAGAGCAGCTTTCCTTCAGGAAAACAATGGGCTTCTCTACATTAGATTAGGAAAACACAATTACATCATCCGTAGTAAAGTTCTCCCTGAATGAGCTTATGTCTTCTCAGAGATATAAATTATAGTAATTTTTATTAACTCTATCAAAACTTTTCTACCAATTCATTATAGTTTCCTGTAGAAGTAGATGTCCTTCATAAAGGAAAGTAAAAGCTAAGTCAATTTCAACAAGTTGTGTATCTTTAGTAGGAATACAAGTTATGTTCTTGAGTTCATTACCCAACTCGTACCCTACTGACTGCTACCCTAGAAACACAAATACTCATGCTTTCTTTGTGTCTATGTAATACAAACCCCCAAAGAGGGATTTGTTTTCAGCAGTGGTACAGACCTTAAGTGACCTGGAAGCAATGTCTTCAGGTACTGAAAAAAATACATCATCAACATCCAGGGTCTGAAGTTCATCATGTGTGGAAAAGAAGAGCAAGAAAAAGCAGTCTTCATTCCCCACATTCTTTATCCAGTGTAGAGTATTTTTAGGGAAGAAGATCACTTGGCCAGCTGTAACATTGTATGTAGTAACTGCACCACCATCATCAACCACCCCTATCCATGCTGTCCCCTGAAACATAAAGAGAAAACACACACGACATCACTTTAGAGCAATGTTTCTCAAACTTTTTTCATTATATCTCTTATAAGGTACCATCTTAGTCTTTTTTATTAATCACCATTCTTTGAAATTTTAACACTACACATGTACTGTAAATCTGGGTATACTGTATATACATAGTGCTTATGTACAACATGCATATCTGTGTTTAACACATAAAAAAAGTAAGGCGTTTTTACCTTCTAAGGACCAGTTTTTGCCCTCCCTGGGGGGCAATATCACTCCCATTGAGAATTTAGAATTCTAAGTTCATGCTTTAGAGTTTGAAAAGACTACAAGCATGTGTGTGTGTGTGTTCACAGGTGGTCACGCTGACATGCATGTTGGTATATGTCTATGTTTCCATGTGTATGCGTACGGATGCAATGTTTTTTCTAGATAAAAAGTCTGTATACAATTTTAATAATAATACTAATAGTAATAATACGGTACTTCTACTCCGTGTCCAGATATTCTTCTACGCACTTTACATGACTTAACTCAATCATCCCTTGTATCAACCCTATGAAGCAAGTACTATTATTATCCTCAATTTACAGATGAGAAACTGAATCTGGAGAGAATGTTCAATTTTCCTAACGTTACTCTGCTAGTCAGTGGCAAAGCTGGGATTTGGACCTAAGCAGTCCAGCCCCAAAGTCTACACTTTTTTTTTTAATTGTGTTAAGAACACTTACCGTAAGACCTACCCTCTTAAATTTTTAAGTGGTCAATACATTATTGTTAATGATAGGCACAATGCTGTACCAATGCTGTACAGAAGATCCCTAAAACTTAACTCTCTAGTCAACGTATCTAGAAGTAGAGACAAGAATGGTGGTCGCCAAAGGCTGGGGGGACGTCTACACTTTTAATCCATACTACAGTATACTTTGATTCCACTTATACAGAATACTTTTTCTCATTCTCTAATCATTTCCACAGTATTATTCTGTAAAGTAAGTAGAAGAGGTAACATTATTTCTTCCAGAGTTGATCACTAGAGAAGCATCCACAAGAAGTCTTTGTTGTGTCTACACAGACGTGTACAACTCAGTTCCAGATGGGTATTAAAGACACAGGGGAGAGGTGAACCTCTAAAGAGCTCTCTCCGAGTCCACAGGCAGAGAACAGCAAAAGTGTCTATCCATATCAAGGTACCAACTACTCCATATGCACAGCAGAGACAGCACAGCGGCCAATGGGACATGCACTGCAGGGCCATGCGCACTGGCCACACCAGCTGCCCCGCTCCTCTCAGGGCCACTCCTTCCAAGGCGTTCAGGAAGATACTCAGAAACAAAAGCAACAGCCTCGGGTGAGTATGCGGTAGAGGGACTGCCTTCACATCCTATTGACTGGTTCCTTATCACATGCGTGAGTGATCCTACAATTTTCCTGGGATCTAAACAAGATTCTAGCCCACGTTTATTTCCTTTATAGTTGAATGGTTTTACATTTTTTATAATTAAGATATAATTGACTCACAACATTCTATCAGTTTCAGGCATACAACATAAAGATTCGATACTTGTATATATTGTGAAACGATCACCATCAGTTTAGTTTCAATATCCATCACCCCCGATAGAATTTTTTCTTATGATGGGAACTTTTAAGATCTACTCTCTTAGCAATTTTCAAATTTACAATACAGTATTATTTACTATAGTCACCATGCTGTTTATTACATCCCATGATTCATTTATTTTGTAACTGGAAGTTTGTACCTTTTGACCACCTTCTAGCTCACATTTAGAAGCTCAGATTATAAACTCTCTCTGGACTTCCAGAACCGCTCCCCAGACTGAGCTGGATTCCAGGCCTACTGGAACATGCTCCAGACTAATTTCTCTACCTGGGGGTTGTTTTTAAGGGTCCCCTTCCACTTACCTGCCTTTCCTTCCTCCTACTACTCTGCCACTACTCAGCCAGAACCATGGAAACTAACCTTTTGGAGACGATCCTCTTTTTTTTTTTTTTTTTTTTAAGATTTATTTTTTTTATTTAAGAGAGAGAGAGCCGGGGGTGTGGAGGTGCCAAGGAAGAGGGAGAGAGAAGCCTAAGCAGACTCCGCCCGGAGCACAGAAGCTAACACAGGGCTCCATCTCACCACCTCTAGATCACACCCTGAGCTAAAAACCAAGAGGCAGACACTTAACCGACTGCACCACCCAGGCGCCTCAAGACTGTCCTCTTTTACATATTTTGTATATGTGGAAAAAGACAAAATGTCAGAAAACATGGACCTTGTCCCAGGCCAGCCAACAACTACAGTTTATCTTTAGAAAAGTCAATCTTTCTGAGCCTCTGTTCTCTCATAAGAAATAAGAAGTGTTTGATCTCAGACAGATGAAATTCTAATCTCTCTTCCTATTGTAAATTCTAAAACTGAATGAATTGCCTTGAAAAAGGAGTTTTATTAACACCAACAGAAATAGGTCACATAACACTGGCTGGTCTATTAACAAGATCACCAGGGTAAGACCAAACTCTGAAAGTTGCCATGTGCACTTAGTCACTACCCCTCCCCCGGTATCTGGAATACAGAATGCAACAACAAATACTTTTTAGAATTAATAATTATTTGAAATTCAAATGAGAACACTCCTTTTGGTCTCTTCCCCTTGGCTCCCAGACAATTCTAAAAAAGTCTGAACCACAATGGGCATCCAACTGGCCTGATCTTAGGGACTCCAGGCTGAACACCACCAAACTGCTTTTTTCCTTAAAAGAAAGCTGCCATCTCTTTGATCACTTGATCAGAGCTATGAGTTTTAGCTTTGGCTTGAAGGATGGAACAGTGATCTTATTTTAACAATAGCAAATGAAAAATGATTTCATACTGAAGAAAGAAGTTCAAAGTGATGCCAAGAATAATTACAACAAACAGGTTAATGCTTCAGGGCACTGCTAACTAACTTACATGAATACAGCCAAAGCCTGGGTGTTGTCTGTCATTTAGTCAAGTGGGTTTTGCAACAACTAAAATAATAGCTTGAGGACACACGGCATAAACACTGAGGCGCGAACCCGGGCAAACTGGTTATACCTGTACAAGGTAGCCATGTTCATTAGCATTGAAGTGCCAGTGAGGTGCCCGGAGGCCACTGCTTTTTATTCTCAGGGTCCCCAGAGTCATCTGTGATCTCTGACTGTTCAAGCTGCTGCCAAAGGCCTCTTCTTCAACGCTGAGATAGTCTTTGACATTGTTCCTGTACCGGGCCCACTGGATTGCACCACCAGGGAATTCAAACACCTGAAACGTCATAGACAAGCAACCGTCAACATGGAGGCCATCTGAGGAACATGAGGCCACTGCAGAGTAAGAGGGAGGCAAACCAGAAAAGGCAGTGGTGAGGAGGCGAAGACTGGAGTCCAGAAGGGAAGAGGAAGAACAGGACTCCAGGAATGACAGTGGTAGTACCTACAGAACTGTCAGTCCAGTCCATGTTAGACATGAAGACAACACCTATCTTGACAAGAGAATGGAGTGCTTTGCATGTGTCTGTCTGCAATCCTCCCCTCTGGGCTGACACAGAGCTATCTATGAGAGAAAATCTCTGCCTGGGGCCAATATCAATCCAACCCTTCCTCTTCTCTATCTCTCACCTCCCTCCATCTAGATGGCCCACAGTCAGTTCCTTCCAATGAGTAGAGAACAAAGCTTAGTAAACAGGCAATGGGAACTTTGTTTTGAAATCAGCCAGTAGAACAGATAATTCTTTTTGCTAAGTGTGTGATTCATACCTTGGATTTAGGCAAATGATTAAGAAACTGGAATTTTGGATCAACAGCCTTTTGCACTATGGGAACCGTTGTTTGCAGAGGCCGGGCTTCGAGTCCCAGATGGACTTGGGAATGTGGCTGAGAGTTGTAAACATAAACCAAGGAAAGTATCAGTACTCCTACTGCTGTGGTGACGGTGCAGGCCAAGAGACACACTAGGAAAACGCTCATCAGTGACCACTGCCTCTTCTTCTCCTAAGAGAAATTATGAAGCCATTATTCTCTACTCTTGATGCATTAAAAATATTGCCTCCTTTCTCAATTTGGTTTATATTTGCTTTTACTTAAAAAATGTACTTGTGGTATAAATATACTCGGTAAAATAATACATGTGTAAATATAAGTGTAAATATAAATAAATACAAACACACACACACACACACATATTCCTTTTACCTTGCTGACACCCAAATAGATAAGGAAGTGATAAACATATGAAAAGCTGAGGCACAGAATAAATTACTAGAAAATTAAGTAGCCAGTTAAGTTTGTATATAAAATGCATTCGAGTGCAGCCAATTAGCCCCTATTTACCAGTCTCTTCACCTGAAAAGTAAAGAGATTATAGAGACTATATTCTAAGAGCTTTTTAGCTCCAGAATATACATATGTAATCACATGTACAGCTAATAAGCATGGGAAAAGTAACATACCAGTAAACAACTGACCTGACAGATCTCAGCCTCTTTCTCCCTCCCTCCTTCACTTAAATAGCTTCGTTAAACCCCGTCCCTCCGTGTATTACCTGTCTGAACTACTAACCCATCTACCAAGTCCAAGCACAATATTTCTATGTATTTCTGTGTTACAATTTCCTGGTTTCACATTACAAATACATGCTACAAACAACAGTGTTATTTCTGTGAGTTGCAATCCACATTACTGAAAGCTACCAAAAGAATACACACCTTAACCTTTGGACCAATTTGCCCTCGTTCCTCTGACCACGAAAATGGCATTCATAAGTCCTAATGTCATGGTTTTCTGTCCACTGCCCTCCGAATACCTCTCTGAGCAGGCATATATTTGATTACTAATAACTCTTAACATAGATGTTAGTATGTCAACATTCTTAAATGGTATATTTTGTATAGTATAATCATGGATCAACATTCTCAGTTTAACATTGTATGAGGATATTCTACTGAGCAATAAACAATTCATTAATACAGTGAACAACAATTCATGGAAAGTTGGACCATTACAGAGCTAAGGAGAGGTGAGCTAAGAGATTATAAGACAGAAAGCAAATCAAGAAATGTTCAGAGCAGGAGATGCTACCTTTCAAAAAAGAGTCACTTGAAGAAAGCTGGTCTAAAAGGGGATTCTTTCCTGAGCTCTGCATAAAGATTTGGAAGATGCTAATCTCAACGTGTAAATCTCCACCTTACCATTCTGGAGCTGGTGTTCATCTTCCCCATAGAAGAAGTATTGTGTGTTCCATCTTCATGCATTTCAAATGCTGCGTTGTCCATTGGCAAAAAGAAGCACCAATTCACTAAAAAAGAAAAGGGGAAATGTAGCTTTAGCTGATGGGGAGATCCCTGATAGGTGAAGAATGATAACTCTTAAGTAAGGGAGTACTTATATAGAGCTGAATGTTAAGGAAACAAAATAAGGAAGCTATAATCTTGGTTTAAGGGGAAAAAAAAACAGAAAAATCCCTAGAAAGAATTGCCAAATTAGAGACCAATAAAACACTTCCGTTGGTCCTCAACTCTTTGCTGACTGGTGACACATACACAGATAATGATATCTGACACTTATTTCCTTCTCTCACTGTGTGCCAGGCACTGTATTAATCACATACATTATGTGACTGAATTCTTACAATGATTTTTTTCAGGTACTCTGAGTCTTCCCATTTTGTGGACAAGGAAACTGAGACATGGAGGTACAGTAACTGCCCAGCTAATATTAGCATCAGAGCAAAACATCATATATCAGAAGACTTTTCATGACACTGGTTCTCTATAGAGTTTCATGGTGGGTGCTTAGTCTAGTACAATCTATTTTCACCCAAATCAGCTCTGCCTCTAAACAATGGATTGATTTTCCTTGTGCTTTCTTGAATAATTTTGTTACCTGAAATTTAAATCTTCATTCAAAATTCACTTGCATCATATTTCCTGGTGACCAATGGTGGCCTGAGTCACCTAAAAACCACTCCTATAATCTTCCAAATGTCACCCATCCTTCTTTCCTTTCTGTCTTCTTATCTGTCTTCCTCCAATAAATATGGTTGAATGCCTACTCCATTCCAAACTGTCTGCAGCTCCCGTAAAACAGCATGAGGCTGTTGAATAGCATCTAGAAGGAGAAATGAAAAGGAAACCATTACCAAAGACTGTGCTGGGTTATGGCAGAAGTATGCAAAATGCCCTGTGAGGATAGAGAAGATAGTGATCGTGTCTGGGCGAAGTCATAATTTTGAGCTAGGTAGGCCCCTTTAGTCAATTACATTCGATTCCATATTTCTGGCTTGTCTATGAGCAGCTCTGGAACATACGACAAAGATGTAGACCCTATCTGGATTAGGCAGCTCAGGCTCCAGCAAGGCCGCAGGTGGTCACTATGCTGAAGCGATGGAGAGCTGACACTGTGGCCTTCCTATCACATCTCATCAAATCTAAGACGCAGCAGCGCATCATGCTAATTTAGCCTTTTCCCACCAAGACCTGGAATTGAAATGAATGGCACTGATTTTGAGGTCAGAAAATATTTTAAATAATTGTTCGTCTGCGGGGCCAGTAAGGTGATGTCATCTTGTTATCAGGGTACCATAGAATACAATGTTTTTCCTGTTTGATGTTCCCTGTGCATTTCTTAACTGGAATGAATTCCACACCTTAACATCTCTGAAAATGGGATATGTTTTACAATGAGCAGTCTCTAAGACTAAATGAAAGTATGCTGCTTTTCCTTGGTCCTATCAGCAAGTGGTACTACATGAATCTTCAAAGCAAGTTTTACACACTTTTGTATTTTGCCGTTTTTCTTTCTCAGAAGTATGAAAACACAGCCCCCTGTCACCAGCATTATCTAGGAGCTGCATTTAGCACTTATTTAAATGGCAAGACAAGCAAATCATCAACCAAACTATATGAAAACTCACTTCAGCACTAAATCAAAGAATGCTGCAGCTGGATGAGGTCCTTTTCATCTTTGCAGATAAGAAAACAGAGGGCGGGGGCCTGGGTGGCACAGTTGGTTAAGCGTCAGACTCTTGGTTTCCGCCCAGGTCGTGATCTCAGGCTCCACGTGGAGTCTACTTGAGATTCCTTCTTCCTTTCCCTCTGCCCTTCCTGCTCATGCTCTCTCTCTCTCTAAAATAAATAAATAACTCTTTTTTTAAAAAAGAAGAAAACTGGGGCCAGAGAGGCTAAGTATTTTTTCCCAAAGTAACAGAGTAAGTCACTGGCAAAGCCAAAACAAAAGTCCAGCTCTCTCACTTTCAGCCGGAGATTTTCCTATTTCTATTTGCCGTAGGGGAACTTCATGCCTTTGATATACGTGTAAATAGTGCAGGTGAATTGAAGCAACATAGTTGAAAGCAGGAATATTATCAAAATCATTTTAAGACATATGAATGTAATTCGTTCATGCAGCCCAGACACCCCTCAGTAGTGGGTATGCTAGCCAGTCACATAACCCTCAGAAGTGGGGTCGTTTCTACTAGACCACAAATACTTGGCAGGCGGGGAAGGAAATAGGCAGAACTGCTCATTGAACCAGAGTCTACAAATAGTAGCCAAATCACCAAGCTGGTGCCAGGCATTCAAAAAGAGTAGAACACTGGTGACCCCATTTTTCAAATATCCCATTTTTGTAACACACCTAATCACACATCTAATAATCACTTTTAAATAAGAGCCAAACTACTTATACGTTGCGGCCAAAGACAAACACGGGTTAATGCCACACAATTGGGAAGAACAATGAACAAATGCATGCCCAATACTTTTGTTTTGACTTCAAAATGTTTATGCTATTGTGCTTCCAAACATAAACACCTTAAAATATTTCCACAGGTTCACTTATACTGTCAAACGTAATAATTGCTCAGTTGAAACATAATTAGGAGATATGAACATTTGTTATTCTCCCGTGGTCAGGATTATATCCCAAATATTTACCCACCTATAGGGCACGGGCACCGAGCAGTCGGATGAGAAGTTAGTGGGTGTGGCCACCAGATGAATGTGTACTAGGTGAACATCAGTCCTGCCAATAGCTACAACCAGGGCCCAAGTTTATAGCAGAGTGGTTAAGAGTGCAAATGCTGGAACCAGACCACCACGGTTTGAGTTCTAACTCTGCGCTTATTAGCTGTGTGACCTGGGGCAAGCTATCTAACCTCCCTGTGCCTCAAGTTCTTCAATTTTACAATGGGACTAATAAAGTCGCCTTCATAAAAGTGCGAGAGGATAAACCAGTTAATATATGTAAAGCATTTAGCACAGTGTCTGCACATGGTAAATGCCCAGTGAATGTTCACCTGATTCCTTTTTAATAAGTACAAGTAGACTTGGCTATAATATCTATATTTTAATATAGCATAAGGACACTTGAGTTCATAAACCCTCTAGGACCCTTCATAATAATCGAAGTACTACATCCTTACCTGTTACCTTGAATAATTTATAAGTTGTCCTTATATTTAAAATTAGAAAATTAGAGTAAAAAGACCTACTTATAATAAGCTAATAGAATTTCAACTAAGACCCAGGTTTTCTTCCTGCCATTCCAAGGAGCTTCCTATATGGACCATATATCTAAGTACTACAAAGCTGAAGTAGTATAATCCTCTTTTAAACCCTTCATCTTCTTCTAATCTACCTTCCCACATTTAATATTATTTAAACCATGATCACTTGAATCTCCAAAACGGGCAGTGCTGGGAAGAGGGCGGGAATCCTTAATATCTATCAGTAACCATCAGATATCTAACAAAAATCTATTTTTTAATGTAGGAAATAGAAATCAGCATTAGAGGACCACAGTAATAATTGCTGCAGGCAAGATCCCTCAGTGGGTGCTAAAATTACTGGTCGAAAGGTTAAGTTAAAAACAGAATATTTGTATATTCTTAAACTGTTGCTCCCAAACACTTGATAATTACACAAAAGGACAAATAGTGAGTTCCAAGTGGAGAATCCTGGAAAGCCTCATCCTAGCCAAGTGACTAAGGTTAGCATCATCTGTGATACTTACTGACATCATATACCCTCTGATATGATGTACCAGGAAGAACAGATTACCTTTGGTCTATGGTCGCCTTCTCAATAATGCATGACACCCTGTCTAATCATGACAAAACAGCAAACAAACCCAGATTGAGTGACATTTTACAAAATTACTGACTGTAATTACTGACTCTTCAAAAGTGCCAAGGTCATGAAAGGCAAGGAAAGGCAAGAACTGTCATAAACTGCAAGAGATTAAGGAACCATGACAACAAAATGGATTGGATCCTGGAACAGAAAAATGACATTATGGGGAGAAACTAGTGAGATCTGAATAAGGTCTGTAGTTTAGTTAATAGTATCGTGCCAGATTTTGAAAACTGTTCTATGGTCTGTACATGCTAATATAAGGAGAAGCTGGGAGAAAGCCACTCAGGGAATATCTGCAACTCCAAGGTCTAAAGTCTATGGTTATCTTAAAATAAAAAGTAAAAAAGGAGAGAAAAAAAGAAGGAAGGAGGGAGGGCAGGGGGAAAAGAGGAAAGAAGGAAGAGGGAGGGAGGGAAGGAAGGAAGGGGAGAGAAAGAAGGAAAATCCTGAAAAATGACCATTACCTCTTTATGGGGCACTTGACTAGTTCATATTTCCCAACATCCTTAACAGATGTGGCATAAAAAAATAATAAAGTTCTTTTCTTATTGCACCAGGATACATATGGGCAGTCTATTTTTTACCACAAACTAAGACAAACATATTTATACTCTCTCAAGGCCTTATTTTCACTAAGGTTTGTTGCCAGGTTTATTTCTGCTTAATGTTTATCTCCATCACAAGGGCTATGAGCATACTAACAATAAATTTGGCAAGTGCTAAGTGCTGCTGATTGCAATACCTATCAAAGAGGGGCACCTCGGTGGCTCAGTCAGTTGGGCGTCAAACTCTTTCTTTTTTTTTAAAGATTTTTTAAATTTATTTGACAGCCAGCGAGAGAGGGAACACAAGTAAGGGGAGTGGGAGAGGAAGAAGCAGGCTTCCTGCTGGGTGGGGAGCCTGATGCGGGCTTGATCCCAGGGACCTGGGATCATACCCTGAGCCGAAGACAGTCGCTTAACAACTGAGCCACCCAGGCACCCCGGGCATCCAACTCTTGATTTCAGCTCAGGTCATGGTCTCTAGTTTGTGAGATCTTGCCCCATGTCAGGCTCTGCGCTGGGCATGGACCCTGACTGGGATCCTCTCTCTCCCTCTGCCACCACTTCACTCTCTCTCTCAAAATATAAAAATTGGGGAAAAAAAGAAAAAAAAGCAATATCTATAAAGGGGATAAACTGAATATACGTTAAGATACAACTCTTCATTAAATGACTTGAGTTTATTTTCCTGGAACACAACCAATCAGAAAAGAATATTGTTTTCCGGGGTGCCTGGGTGGCACAGCGGTTAAGCGTCTGCCTTCGGCTCAGGGCGTGATCCCGGCGTTACGGGATCGAGCCCCACGTCAGGCTCCTCCACTATGAGCCTGCTTCTTCCTCTCCCACTCCCCCTGCTTGTGTTCCCTCTCTCGCTGGCTGTCCCTATCTCTGTCAAATAAATAAATAAAATCTTAAAAAAAAAAAAAAAAGAATATTGTTTTCCTTCAATAAACTGGGCCAACTAGATCTTGTATGCCACGCTAGTAGGGAAGAAAAAACATTTCCCCAACTTCCCCCATCTCTAAGTTATCTGCCTTCTATAATCATTCAGGTGGAAAAGACTGATAAGAGAGTGTTGGGCAATTCTTTTGATTACTTCCTTTGAAATCTCTACCAGTAATAAGATTGATCCATGCTCTCATTATGTAAATGTTTCTTATCTGTTGTTCAACTTTCAGATGACCACTGGATATCAGAGACATATGAGGATGTACTATATCCCAGACACTACAGGGATTACCAAAATCATAGATGACATAGACCCTTGCCTCAAAGACTCTACAATGTAATGATTCATTCCAGCCAACAAATGCACAAGGAAAATCGAACAGGGAAAATGTAATGTTGTATGGCACCCTGATACGACGAGGAAATCACCTTACTGGCCCCACAGATAAAACTTAATTATTTTAAATATTTTATATCCTCAAAATCAATGCCATATATTTAAATCCCATATCTTAGTGGGAAAAGGCTCAATACATACTCCCCCCTGCTCCCACACTCCACCATTATCCATTCCAGAATGTTCTCAGGAAGAACTCTAACATGACAGGTGTTATGTGGGTATGAGCTTCTATAATAAGTGTCAGAGAACACTGGGAATGATCTCTGAACTTATGAAGTTAAGAAAATGAGAGTATTCTATTCATTCAACTCTACATGACAATCTGATCTTGGACTAACCTTGCTAAATCAGCTTCCTCATGTGTATAAAATTAAGGCTAGATTAAATGGCCTTATGACAGTCTAGCTCTACCCACTTGAACTGAGGATATAATAATTTTGAGAAACAGCATTAAACTGCTAGCCTCCCAACGCTCCCATTTTTTCAAGATTCCACTGACACAATGATTCAAGATATTCAACATTCCAATTTTTCTGCAAAATGATTTGCTTCACATGTAATTTATAGTGTCAGTCTAAGAGAATATTAACAGAGAAAGATAACTCCAGGAAGGCCACTGAGTGATTATATAAACAACAAAATCAGCTGAGTCCAACTCCAGAAAAATTGTTACGGCTGAAAGGGAGCAAATTTTGCCACCCCAAGATATGACGCTTTGGCATATTGGTTATTTTAAGCTGGTTATTTTTAAGAAACAGCAGAAATGAAAGAAACCCTGAAAACCAAGTAGAAGTTACTCTTCTGTAAAAGGTATTTACATTCATAAGGCAAATCTCATTTGTAAGGGTGTTTCTCCGTTGTTATGCCAGGAAGAGGGGGATGACTCAATCTTTAGAAACTCTTATCAAGGAGAAGGCATGGGATTAAATCTGCATAACAATCTTACTCTTATTTACTGTGTTTTTCCTGGTAACCTTCCATAACTGACTCCCCACACCCATCATCTTCTTTTGTCTTTAGCTGAGGCTAGTGTTTAAGGTGATGGTTTCAGTCATTATAGGGAGTTACTCAGTTTTTCTGGGCTCTCCAATGTATGCTGGAGGTATATGTATTATTATAAACTTTTGTTTGATTTTCTCCTATTAATCTGTCTCATGTTAATTCTTAGACCAGCCAGAATAATCTTGAAGGGCCAAAGAAAATTCTTCCTCCCCAACGCAGCACAAGTGCATTCATTCAACAAATATTAACTAAATGCCCCATATGTGCCAGGTGTCATTCTAGTTGCTTGGGATATATCAGTAAGTGAGAAAGACAAAAGTTACCTGCCCATGTGCAGGTTACATTCTAGTAGAAGAATCAGAACAAACAGATTAAAAAAAAAAAAAGTAGTAATTCACATTCTACATTAGAAAATGTTACGTGCTATGGGGAAAAAAATAAGCAGGGGAGAAGCAGAAGTGTGTGGTGTGGGAGGGAGCAATTTTAAGAAGGTAATCAAAATTTCCTAGAAAAGGGAAGCTCAGCTTTATTGGTGCCAAGCTATGTGCCTATAGGAAAGGAATATAAATTGTGTCTTTGTTACTCTTAGGGTAAATGGGTGTTAAAAAACAAAATTCAACAGAGTAAATTTGAAGATCTAGTTGGCTTTATTAAATGATTCATGAATGGGCAGCACCCCATCTGGAAAATAGGGGAGAGCTCCACTGCGCTAAACTAAAGAAAGGTTTTTGAAGGCAGAGAGAGGGCATAAAAAAAGAAGGAATTTATTAGCATGGAATGTATTGTTTTGGCAAGGTTGCCCTCTTAAGGGGAGCTTAAGGGGTCTATCAGCAAATTTTCCTTATATTAACAAGGAAATTCCATGCTGATTAGGTCCAGGTTACATTCTTGGGGGGCTGAAACTACAGTTAGGTTAGGTATTAAGTCTTGGTTTACTGACTTGGGGCCTTAACCTAAGTAATACCATTTTGGGCCTGTGGTTTTCTTTTTAACACAGCCCATAAACTTTGATCCTATGATCCTTTTTTATTTTCCTTTTAATTCACAAGGCTTTGGAAGAAAAAGTATAAATTATTTCTTTAAAAACAAGCCTCCAATAGCTACAGTTTTATCTCCTGTCTGTGTGGGCCCTTAATGTCTCTAAATACAGCAAGCATCTTCTGAATGTGGTTCACTGTTCTTTACCACTCACCTGCCAAGTGCCATTTCCTTGCTCCCTTCTATCTAACCTAACACCCTCAGAACTAGGTACATGCTCCTACAATACATTCTCAGAACATTCTTTATGTTTCATTGGAAGTTCTCATTTCAGTTAATGGTTAAATTGTTTGTTATATGAGGGGCGGCTGGGTGGCTCAGTCATTAAGCATCTGCCTTCAGCTCAGGTCATGATCCCAGGGTCCTGGGATTGAGCCCCACATCGGGTTCCCTGCTCCTCGGGGAGCCTGCTTCTCCCTCTCCCACTCCCCCACTTGTGTTCCCTCTCTCGCTGTGTCTCTGTCAAATAAATAAATAAAATCTTTAAAAAAAAAATTATTTGTTACATGAATGCCTCCACTACCAGATTATAGACCACATGGAGCAGAGACATCATCATCAAAGCCTCATAACACCTGGGACATTTAGTAGACAGACATGAATAAATGTCTTATTCTTACGCGCTCTTTTACATTCCATACGATCATGCCTCTTCCCCAAAACCATTACCTACTAGTGACCGATGCACCCAGCCTTCATCAGTCTCCCCCGTCTTACCCTTCTAGAATACTGTTAAATAGGAGAAAATCTAAGTGATCAATGAAATCATATACAGAACAGTTTTTAAAAACAAAACATAACAAAACAGGTATGGTATAGTAATACGATGAGCTAAATAAGAAATATCTGTGTAAATTCATATATACATTCTGAGCTCTGTCACTACTAAAAACAGTCCAACAACATCTGTAGTTGCTGTACTTTTGCCCTCCATCCACTCTTGTGTTCTTCCCTAGTGTCCAGACCTTGGTTTCAATACAATTCTCTGCTATGAGGAACAAGAATTGTTCCTGATTCCTTGAAAGGATGTTATGACTATGTCTCATGGCAAGAAAAAAAACAGAAATAAAAGCAAAGGATCAGGAATATCCCTTTGTTTCCAGAAAGCAATGATGTTTTCAATAATGTCAACACGAAGGAGTCTTTCAAGGGCCTTCACAAACCAGACTGTGATCATTTGAGCTTCAAGTAAGTTCTATTGTGGTTAATTGGAACATATTTTACCTGTAAAATGTTCGGTGATTCTCTATGTTCACAATGATACTCAAAGGAGAAAAGGTAATATAAAAGGTGGATAGAGTAGTTGTAATATAAAAGGATAATTAGAATATATTCTATATTTTAATAACTGGAAAAGTATTAATATATAGGGATCTGTTTCTTCTATTAATAATACATCCATTTATAAATTATAGATATATGTGTATTTCTATGTAGACACCAGGGGAAGGGAAAGTGAGTGAACTGAGTAATCCTAGGGAAAGCAGATACTGTACCCAAACCAGGCAGGACCGAGAGCACCAATGGTCACATGTAAAACTGGAAGGGAAAGGGGCTCAATGGTTAATCAGCACCTGTGCTTACATACAATTACCAAGTAAAAGAAGGGTTCACCTGTGTGTTACAAAAGGATAAATTAAATTTCTAAGGAGAAGGCATAATTATAGAGCCAATCTTCATTTCCCAGGAGAAAAAAAACTTCTAAATGGTCCTACTAATTTTAATAAAATTCTTTAAGGAATGGGTAGAGGCTGCTTTTAGGCACACAGGCTCGAGTGATGGAGTGTAGAAAGGGCCCACAGTGACCACCTGGCTGAATATGGACAGGCCCATCAGGCGACCCATCTCAAAATATCCATAGGCCCTAACTGACCAATGGGCTACTTACAACCAGGACCTGTTGGCAGAAAAGGGAGAATTCGTATGTCGCCATACCTCCTCATCTTCCTTCTTTAAAAACAACCCCCATCCACTCACTGCCTTGCAAACAGCTTCTCCTCTGGTGTCCTGCCTGCTGCTCCCTTCCGGTGGATTCAATAAACTTCTCTCTCCTTTGTTCTGCCTCAGGTGAATCCTTTCATTGCCCACACCACCGGCCTCCACTGGATTGTCACCTTACATTTGGGGGCCCCCATCCGATCAGACAGACACCACCTTTTAGACAACACAGAACGCAGACATTTTGAAAAATGCCAACACAGCGCTATAGGTATTCAATACATATTTAGAGGGTTACTCCTCAGTCCTTTATTCCAGAAACATTCCTAAATCTTCCTGTAATGGGATAGATAGTAAACATTTTAGTCTTCGTGGTCCAAGAAGCAAAATCAAAGATATTATGTAAGTACTTATATACCAAGAAAGAAAATAAATTTTCAACAATTTTCTGTTAAAATTCGAAATATAATAAGGAGTGCAATTTTTTTTAATAATCAAGTCTATTAATGAAGAAAATTGAATTCTTTGGAGGGAGATAACATTTTGCTTAATTGGGATTCAAAGTTAATGCTCCTTATCATCAAAACTAAATACACATGTTCATCTATTAATGCTGACCCATACTGAGATTTTACATATTTCATCTTTGGAAACATCTTTTCACACAGTTACTGACAGACACTGATACCAAACCACAGCATATTATTTTAGTTGAACATATTTATCATTTGGGAAGCATTTACAGAATTCTATTAGATTCTTCACTTGATATTTGCCTTCTTAAGCTTGTCATTACATTAATCACCTCCAGTTGAAAGTAAGGTGAAAGTTCTCAAATTGTACATGAATGGATTTTTTAAAAAATATGTAAATCTCCTTTGTATTTGGTGGGAAGTCCAAAAAATGCTGCCAAAACTAGTTGGAGCTTCAAAAATGCATCCCCTGCAAATCTGTGTGGGAGTCGAGATCTTGCTTCTTATTTTAACATTTGAAAGTACAGGAAGTGTTTGACATTACTTGAGACTCAAACATGAGTTATCAAAATGACTTTACCATTTGCATATAATTGATGTTTCCCCTTGCAGTTTTAGGTTGAATTCATTTAGAAGCATTATGAAGTCTGCCTCAAAGGCTAGCTTCCAAAGCCACTTGGTGTTCCATTACGTTTGAGGCTGGTTCTTCTCATTAAGAAAAATTTCGATTTTGGCCCTAAGATCAAAAAAATCACGAGAAAACTTTACCACTGTGGAGGCATCAAACTCACGTGTGGCGGGGTAAGAGAGATTTAGCTTCAATTTCTGACAAAAATTCACAGAACTGATAAAGGTTAAGCCCACAAGAGCAAAGGAAGTGCACCATTAATATTGCTGGTTCAGTAACACAGGGTAGACCCACATACTTTTTGCAGAACACCTGCTAATGAATAATAACCAAAAATAAGCTTTAGGCATCTTACATTGTCACGAGATTTGTAGATTTGTACTATTAAGCTTTTTCTTCCTACTTCACGCATTTCTTTAATTACTGTAAGTTGTAATACATCTTAGCAGATTCCTCTTCATGTTTAACTATCATGATTAATTATTCTGTTTCTTTGAAATATTCCTCCTTCAGTTGTAACACATGAAGACTATTCACAGAGGCTAATTCTTTTGTCACTTCAAACTCAGCACCGACTTCTGGAATAAAAAGCAACTTAGCATCAGTTTCATCTTTTGGACTCATCAAGAACCAAGAAAACCATTAAAATCATTTGCCCTGATTTTTTGTTTTTTGAGAAAGGGGCAGAGAGAGAGAGAGAGAGAGAGAGACACACACACACACACACACACACACACACACACACACACAGGTGGGGGAGGGGCAAGGGAGAATCTTCAGCAGGTTCACACCCACCCCAGAGCCGACATGCGGCTCCGTCTCAAGACCCTGAGATCACGACCTGAGCAGAAAGGAAGAGTTGGGTGTTTAACAGACTGGGCCACCCAGATGCCCCTCATTTGCCCTGATTTTTAATTTACTATTAATATTGCTCCTAAAGTCATCAACTCTTTGGTCCACTATTCTCCCCAAAAGGCTAACAGTCTTAAACAAGTTTATTTTCTCTGGACACATGCCCTCAGTTGCTGTAATCAATCACAATTTAACTAACCCATTATCAATAAACAAGTTTCCCTTATTTGGTTAACAAATAAGCCACTTAAAACACCATGGCTTCGACCTCATTTTCATTTTTTATTTTTGTGAAGAAATCTGCTGTGGTATTTGTTGCTTTTCGGTGAATTAGAAGTATTATGATGAGTACTTAGTCTAGTAATGTTGATGTAGGTTGTATTCGTTTCCTTCTGTCATAAAATATTCATCTTTTAAATTTAATTCATTTAAAAATTTAAAAAGCATTCTTAGCTTGTGGTCTGTACAAAGGCCAGCAGCAGGCTAAAATTTGAGCTGTGAGTCATAGTTTGCCCACCCCTGCTCTAGAACACAGTTATTTCTTCCCACCATCTAGAAAGGTACATGATAAGAATCAGTTAATCACCATTTATTGGGGTGTCTGGGTGGGTCAGTCAGTAATCATCCAACTCTTGATTTTGGCTCAGGTCATGACCTCAGGGTTGTGAGACAGGCTCACAATGGGCTCTGTGCTGGGCCTGGAGCCTGCTTAAGATGCTCTCTCTCCCTCTCCCTCTGCTCCTCCCCCAACACTCAGTCTCTCACTCTCTCTCTCTCCCGCTCTAAAAAAAACTAAAAAAAAGAAACTCTCTCTCCCTCTCTTAAAAAAAAAAAAAAAAAATCACCATTTATTGGTTTCTCCTCCAGGAGGGGCAGATCCTGATTCATTAAAAGGATGATTATTTCTACTAGATTGTTTATAATCTAGTTCCTGCAGAACCAGCAGTTGCTTACTTTTAAGTGAGTCAGTAGCTTTCAGGAAACTCCTTAGTTGTCTCTAATCTTACCCCTTATTTCAGCTGTCAATATCAAAAGCATTCCTACCTTGCCCTTTTCAGTTGAGGTCAGAATGTATGGTCCTTGGATGAGATACTGATCGAGTTATTGAACCAAAGCCCTGGTTTGGTCTTTCTTTCTTTTTCTTTTTCTTTCTTTTCTTTTTATGATATGTTAGTCACCATACAGTACATCATTAGTTTTTGATGTAGTGCTCCATGATTCATTGTTTGCGTATAACACCCAGTGTTCCATGCAACATGTGCCCTCCTTAATACCCTTCACCGGGCTAGCCTATCCCCCCACCCCCCTCCCCTCTAAAACCCTCAGTTTGTTTCCCGGAGTCCATAGTCTCTCATGGTTCATTTTCCCCTCTCTTTACCCCCCCGCCCTTACATTTTTCCCTTCCTTCTAACGAGATCTCCCTGCTATTCCTTATGTTCCACAAATGAGTGAAACCATATGATAATTGTCTTTCTCTGTTTGACTTATTTCGCTTAGCATAATCTCCTCTAGTCCCATCCATGTTGATGCAAATGTTGGGTAATCATTCTTTCTGAGGGCTGAGTAATATTCCATTGTATATATGGACCACATCTTCTTTATCCATTCGTCTGTTGAAGGGCATCTCGGCTCCTTCCACACTTTAGCTATTGTGGACAATGCTGCTATGAACATTGGGGTGCATATGGCCCTCATTTTCACTATGTCTGTATCTTTGGGGTAAATACCCAGTATTGCAATGGCTGGGCCATAGGGTAGCTCTATTTTTAACTTTTTGAGGAACCTCCACACTGTTTTCCAGAGTGGCTGTACCAACTTGCATTCCCACCAACAGTGTAAGAAGGTTCCCCTTTCTCCACATCCTCTCCAACATTTGTTGTTTCTTGCCTTGTCGATTTTTGCCATTCTAACTGGTGTAAAGTGGTATCTCAATGTGGTTTTGATTTGAATTTCCCTGATGGCTAATGATGTTGAACATTCTTGAAAAGCGAGCCCTTTCAACAGCCAGAGAAGCCTTCGCTATGCAGTTAATGCTAAATTCGGACTTTTCCATTTGAATCTGACGCAGAGAATGGGTCACAGGGAATGCTATGAAAAACACACGCTATGAAAGCTAGACATTTCTAGAAACTAAAACTGGGCTAGAGGGACTCCAGCTACTAATAGGATTTTACAGTTCAGGACCCTACAAAGATGACTCAAAGGGGAGCCCCTCCCCCGCTATTCCCCCTGGGCATTAGAGAAATCCCTAGCGTTCCAGTCATCCTGACAGATCCTCAGCTCTCCTCCTTGTCCCTTGTCTCTCTACCTGACTCACCCTTTCTTGTTTGGGGGCTCCCTTTTGTTGCCATCACTAAGTGGAATCCCCTCACATTGACATCCTGCTGTTTCTCCTCTTGGAAACAAGGGAGAAAATGATAGGTCACATGCAGGCTAGGATGTGTATATATCATCCTCTGCAAAGTTACTTTGTACACACACGCACCAGGTAGCAATCAGAAATTTCTATTAATCCATGAGAAGATTTACCTAAGCAGGATCTGTTAGTTCAAAATAGTGATGTTACCAAACTTTGTATTTCACTTTTTGTTGCCCCTTTCCACCTTCTTTCTCCTTCCCCACTTCACCTCTCCTCTTTTCTCCCTGACTTGAAATGAAGAGATGTTGGGGAAGCTATGGTCACTGGTTTAGTCAACTAGCTGAACGTGCTTTAACCATATGCAAGGGGAAGAAGCTTCAAGGATGGTAAGTACCAAGGGTACTTTCCTTGGACCTCCACTCCCAGCTCATAATGTCAAGCCTATGACTTGCTTAAGACCCAAGGTCAAATTTTCTTTCAAGCCTCCCCCTTACAATGGCAAAAGCATGTGCCAAGGCTAAAACACTCCTCCGTTATGCAATTCTGGGGAGGGTGACAAGGAAGAGACCTGGTACAATGCACGTCCGTTAGTGGTCTAACAGGAATCCTGGGGCTAACATATGCTGAAGAGAAGAGTGTCAGGGTCTGAATCATAATGTTTTACGTCTAAATAATATATACAGTTTACAGAATGGAGGAAGATGCTTCTCCCTCCGAAAGAAAGAAAGAAGAAAAAAGAAAAGGAAAAAGGAAAAGAAAAAAAAAAAAAAGGAAAAGGAAAAAAAGTTGTACCTTGAAGTAGGAAGGGGAAGATAAGACAGATCATATCTTGGGGCGCCTGGGTGGCTCAGATGGTTGGGCGTTTGCCTCCAGGTCCGGCCCTGATCTCAGGATCCTCCCTCTCCCTCTACTGTTCCCCCTGATCCCCCTGCTTGTGTTCTCTCACTCTCTCTGTCAAATAAATAAAATCTTTAAAAAAAAAAAAAAGATCATATCTTAACATACTCCAGCACAGTTTTTAAGAGCTGTAACTGGAGAATGAATGCCCGGGGTTGAGCTCAAAGCCAGATTAAGGGCAATCAATCAGGCAGTTTCTTAATCTGTCATTGTCAAAGAACACAGTGCCCTCTAGTGGTAGAAAAAAATTTAAGCAGCCCTTATTACTAACACTGAGCTTTATCTATTTCTACAAAATACCACACACAGGCAGCTACATGGCAATAATTATGATCAGCTGAAATTGTGAAATAATTGTATTTACCAATAATATCTGACAGTGGACACTTACTATGTGTGAGGCACTGTGCTAGCATTTTACAAGTATTACCTCATTTAAAACCGTGTGAGGCAGGTACCATTAACTCTGCTTTAGAAATTGAACTTAAAACTATAACTTGCCCAAGGCACCCCAGCCAATAAGGGCAGGAGGGTGAGGGCGAGTGGCAAAATAATTTTAAACTGTCTTAAGAAAGCTACATGCTCACACACAAAAAGCCAAGAACTACAGCAGAAATTTGGAAAACATTTGCTATTTGCTCATTATTAATAGCATATTACAAGCTTTAACTTGCAATAATGAAATGTAAGCCTCTTTACGAATAAAATTTTTCATATTTCTCCTAAGTCTCTCTCAAAATATTGAAGATTTAAATGATCCGAAGGGGTGCCGAATTATTAGTCAGGGCATCATCATGTTCCTTCTAGCGCTGGGTGAGACTATTTATGCACAATATTCTGCTCTGTCATCAGAGCTGCTGAGTTCCCTTCCAAAAGACTTCTTTATGCTCATTTCTCTTGTCATCTTATCTCTTCCCCAAAAACCCAACTAAATTGTTCAGTAAATTAAATGACATCTACCACTGCAGCCTAAGACAAATCAACAGACCTCTAAACATTATAAAAAATGAAACCTATGTTCTGAGAACTTTACACTAAAACATCATAGGAGCTGCAGTAAAAGTTGCTCTATACCTCTGAACAAAAACTAAATAAAACCTGCATTCTAATTTTACTACCTAAAGAAATTGCTAACATAATGCATTTATGTCATGGTATCAGATTTTAAGGACTAATTACTGGAAAGGAGTAAAATGGTTTTAGTATTTGGAAAAAAGTTCAATTTGACTGCAACTGCAAATCAACGTAGGGACTAACACAAAAGATGAGCATTCGCTTTAGGCTGCATCAAAAACATTGGTTCCCTTCCTTTTGCCTGCAGGATAAAATCCAAAATTCTTAACTGAGCATTCCAAGGGTCTTAGATGGGTCCCCAGGCCACTTTCTCAGCCTCATTCAGAGAACAAATATTTATGTATCACTTTAATCATAGGCATAATTCTAGTTGTTGGGAAGAAAACAGTGAATAAAAAAAAAGTCTCTGCCCTCAACTTTAAGGAAAAAAAAGTAGGAGTAGAGGGGCAAAAATAATGGCATAGGGGAGTGGTGGGGGTTAGGGTAGGCCTTTCTGATAAAATGACATTTGAGCAGACATTTGAGGGAATCATGGGGTATTTCAGGAGAGACTGCCCAAATGAAGGATACAGTGCAACAGCCTGGGGACAGAAGCATATTTGTAGTTATCTGAGAACAGCAAGACCCGTGTGGCTGAATCAGAGAGCAAATCCAGTGGCAGGAAATCTTCTGGTTTGGGGAGTGAAGGGAGGGGCATTGGCACACCACATAGGACTTCTTAGGCTATGGTAGAAACTGCACATTTACTCTGAGAGGAGAAGCCTCTAGAAATTTTGAGAAGTGGTACATCTCAGATACGTTTTTAAAGAATAAGCCTTGCAATAGTATGGAGAATTGAATAGGGAAGCACAAGGGTAGAAGTAGTTCTACATCTTAGTCCTCGTGCCTCCCCCAACTAGAGGTATTACCACATCAGCAGCTAGTATTTACCGTGTCATATGTGCCAAGCATAACTTACACCATTTAATCCTCAAAACTACAAAGTAGCTGTTACAAATGGGAGGGAAAACAAAAAAGACTCAGGCAAAGTCAAGTACCTTGTTCACAGTGAAGAGCTAATAAATGGTCAATTATAAGCTTGATATTATCATGCAGGTTTCTTCCACTGTTCTTCCACAACATACCCTTTCAAGTCAATGATTTCTGAATCAGACCATTTTACTGCTCAAGTCTTTGCACATTATTACCCTTTGCCTAGAATGCCCTTCCACCCAAATTCTTTGATGGCAAACTTGTTCATTTTTCTAGATCAACTCCATTTCCCTCCTGAGTGAAATCATTCTTGATCTTTTCCAGGCCACTTAACTGCTCCATCTTTTTTTTTTTTTTTTTTAAGATTTATTTATTTATTTATTTGACAGAGAGAGAGACAGCCAGCGAGAGAGGGAACACAAGCAGGGGGAGTGGGAGAGGAAGAAGCAGGCTCATAGCGGAGGAGCCTGATGTGGGGCTCGATCCCAGAACGCCAGGGTCACGCCCTGAGCCGAAGGCAGGCGCCTAACCGCTGTGCCACCCAGGCGCCCCAACTGCTCCATCTTCTGTGCCTTTATAGCAGTTTCTCTACCTTCATTTCTCTGAGACAATACTTACTGTTTGTAGTGTAATTGTGTCCATTCGTATCTTTCCACCATTGAGCTCCACATGGTAGAGTCATGCCTTCTTATTCATCACCTCTCCCACTTCATTCCTCCCTCCTCCATCCACCTCCACACACATCTAGTACAGGCCAGGAGCCAAATAAATGCTAGCTGGATGGCATAAAAAATTATTAAAGAATCAAATGTAGAATCCCCATTCTACTCTTTGCATCTTGCATATTGGTGTCACAATTAACTCACCAAAAAAGAAAGAAAAAAAAAAGATATGAGATGCTGGATGTAATAAATGGGGGGGGGGGATCACTCTTCGCAATGTGTATGTATATCCAATCATCACAATGTACACTTTAAATATCTTACAATTTTTTCATTTATACCTCAACAAAGCTTTTTTAAAACTTAGCCAAAGGAGGCAAGAAGAAAAAAAAATAAAGTGGGAGAAAAAGAGAGAGAGAGAGAAAGAGAGAAACCAAGAAACAGACTCTTAACTGTAGAGAACAAACTGATGGTTACCAGCAGGGAGGTGGGTAGGGGGATGGGTGAAGTAGGGGATGAGGATTAAGGGGTGCACTTGTCCTGATGAGCAACGAGTGATGGAATTATTGAATCATTATATTGTACACCAGAAACTAATATAACACTGTATGTTAACTATACTGGACTTAAAATTCTAAAAAAAAGAAAGAAAAAAGTGGATGGGATTTCACCACACACACAAATATCAAATTCTTATGTTGTACACATGAAACTGCTATAACTCAATTTTTTAAAGATTAAAAAAATAAAGCATATACTCTAGTTTTTCTATTAAGTAGGGCTCTGGATCATTTGTAAAATATAGGCTTTTAAACAAAATATTGAAAGCTAAATAATATTCAAAAAGTGAGACAACGAAGAAACAAAACTTTGTCCAAAGAAATACTTTAGAAATTAGAAACACTTCATCAGAAAGATGGAAAGAGCATTACTCTTGTTTTTTTCAATACCTGGAAGACTGAAATGTGCACCTGACATTGTCTTGAGTGGCAAAATTAAAAATATGGTGAAGACACAGAGAAGCAAAAAGTGGTTTAATTGAAGCAATAATATACTATAAGACAAAGCATTCCAATTGCAGGAAACTCCCCATTTCCAGAAAAGTTCATGTAAAAGCTATGTGGCTACGTTGATGACAAATAAGGGAAGGATTGTACTCTAATTCCTGTCTCTGATATTCTGATTAAGAATTTAATTCATATAATTCCAGAATACTTATAATAGTCCCAGATCTCCAGTTAAGAACTATTTTATAGTTATCAAATTCATTAGATGTTTAGGGGCACCTGGGTGATGCAGTCAGTTAAATGTCCAACTTGGTTTAGGTTCGGGTTGTAATCTCAGGGTTGTGAGATTGAGCCGCACGTCAGGCTCAATGCTCAGCATGGATTTTGCTTGAGATTCTCTCCCCCCCAAACACACACACTATCTCTAAAATTAACAAATCTTTATTTTTTAAAAAAGATTTTGTCAGAGAGAGAGCACAAGCAGGGGGAGTGGCAGGCAAAGGGAGAAGCAGGCGCCCCACTGAGCAGGGAGCCTGATGCGAGACTCAATCCCAGGACACTGGGATCATGACCTGAGCCAAAGGCAGACACTTAACCACCTGAACCACCAGGCATCCCAATAAATCTTTTAAAAAAGAGACAGATGTTTAAAACCTTGGTCCAAGTTTTCTCATTTTGCCTGTTTTCTAAATGACCTGACATTTTTGCTACCTTACCTTTATGCCCAGTTCTTGGTTTGAATAGGCTATTAAGACATTGCAAAACAGGGAAAGCAGAGATGGACAGGTGAGGCATTTTATATTTTCCGTACAATGTTCTCTCCCACCAAAACTTTTCTAGAATCTATCAATTTACAGTATTCTCAGCTCCAAATTCACCCTGAAGGGGCCCTCCCACTGCTTTCTGCCAGCCGCACCATCAGTTAACAAGGTGGGTATGAAGACATCTGGTGGTGCTCTTCCCCAGTCACAATCTCAGAATATATGGTTCTCCTTGGCATTCACAGACCTGGGCCAGGCTGGTGATCACCTTCCTTCAACCCTTCCAACACAAACTTCTCATGTTCCAGGTGTCCTGCCAATACTGAGACCCCTCCCTATCTCTGTGCTCACACACTCAATTAGTAGCTACAGCTTCCCTGAATCTTGGAGGGTGGCTTCCTACTTGCCTAATGACTGAAGACCTACTCTGGTCTAGGCAAACCAGGAAACTCTGCCATCCAGTGGGCTGCAGCTACCCCTTCTTCAGGGAGGTCTGAACCCAAATCTTAGGCCCCCTACTTCCAAGAGGTACCCAAGTGCCTCTTCCTTCAGTACTCTCTCTCAGTTCTGGGTTACCATATAGAATTCACATATCTCTTTTCTTAGGCCACAGTTTAAAACTTTTTTATGTTAAACTTCCCTTGTTATAATCACTACATGTTTTCTGTTTCTAGATTGGATCCAGACTAGTTTCCCATCAAGCCAGGCTCAAAGAAGTGATACAATGAAAGCCAGTCACTGAAAGTTTTCCTAGACGTAGTCCTAAATCTGTAAAATAATTTGTATATCTGATGAAATGCAAAATATATGAAAACTAAAAAATCTTAGCTTCAAGGGCTCAAAAGGTTAGAAGGTTTATAGGTGTCATCCAAAATACGTACACATGTTGATCCTATCTGATAAATAGTGGCAGCAATGTCAAAAAACAAATAGGTTTAATTTACTTCATTTTAAGGATTTGCAGAACATCACATAAATAAAAATATGGTTTCTCCTTTCTTGAGCCTACAATCTTAGAGAGAACTAGGCTTACAATCATCAGTCATTTTAAGTTTACATGTTGTTCCTGGTTATACAATGTAATGTAAGAGGTGTTATACAATGTAATGTAAGAGATGCTATCATAAAGGAGATAAAAATCAATCCTGTAACTTTTGAAACATTTTCTCCCCTGGAGATACAATGTGGTAAAGAGACACTATTCAATATAAGAACAAGAAATATAATAGCTAAATGAGTGATGGGTAGGGAAAAAGGAAAGCCAACCGATCAAGTCTGGAAAAATGTTAGAATATGTGGAAAAGAAAGTACAACATTCGGTCAGAACTTTAAAAAAATGGTAGAGTAAGCTTTACATAACCAGTATGAAAGAAAACTGTTTCAAGTATAGGAAATAATATGCACAAAGGTGAGAATATACATAGAAAGTCTGGGAGAATGAGTAAAGCAATTTAAACACAGTAAATTTCTGAAATAAATTAGTAATGCTATAATGGTGGTGTTACAACAGGGTCTTACAAAGACCAGTCAGCCTGTCTTCAATGCAAGGGCTGAAAGTCAGGGGAAGGAATTTTTAAGGTTGAAATAGGTATTAGAAGGCCAGGCTCCTCTTAGTTAAGGTAAGGTAAAAGTTGTTATATTTGTTACATTGTTAGAAAAGTTGCTATATTGTGAGAAAAGCTGTTATATAAGTCTGGTCTAGAGTAAGGACAATGCAGAACTGGGAGGGTAAAAAGCAGATATTTTTGTTCAAAAAAGGAAAATGATCTTAGTCACAGCTGAAAATAAAGAAGAAAGAAAACAGAGAAATAGGAAAGGAATCATTTCAAATGTTGTGGGGAAAAAATGTAACAATATAACCTGAATTGTTATAACCCGAATATACGTTCGGGTTTAGGCCTAGGTTGTCCCAACCATTATGTGATAGGCACTACAACACAACAGGACACATAACCATGTATAAAACATCCAATCAATACATGGAATAGAATGATACAGTCTTTCACATTTGAAGAAACTTCAGTTGCTCAGAAATTATCAACTTTATTAGCCTTTTGCTTCTTTTCACGATACTTGCCTTTTGGCAAGTTCAAGTCTCCGTAGCACTTCCACCAAACAGGTTTTGAAACACAGTTAACATTGGAAAAGGAAAGATGAAACAAAAATTCAAATCCATGAGTGATTCTATGTATTCAAAACATAGGGGGGGGGATCTTGTCATGATTTATCTTTAAAAAATATTTTGGTAGAACTCTATGTAATTTAATAAGATGTTATCCTAAACATTAAATGTAACACCAAAAAAAAAAAAAATCCACATTTATAAACTTCAAGAAATAACAAAACTAGAAAGACATATAACCCAAACAAACCCAAGACAGTGTTCCTCGATTTGGTCAGAAATCTCTATGAAGCTGAAATGTGCTAACACAGAAATACTGAAAGTAAAATTCCTACTAGTAATGAAGAACATACAGTTTTGAGTCTTCATATACTCATCACACCTTTATCCTTTGATCTCAAAAAAAAATTTGGAAGTAGGTTTGTTAAATTTTTTTCATACTCAACTAAAAATCTGAAATGCCTTTTCAAAATTCCTTTTCTACCTATACTTTTAAATATACCTAAAAGAAAGGGGTTGATAAACATGTATATTCTCACTGCAATTTTTAAAACCTATAATTGTTCCCATTGTCTTCTTTTAATTTCCAACTCAGCAATCTCAATACTGTTGTCACCCTTTTCCCCCTGGAAAACTCACAATAAAAAATCCTGAAATATTTAACATGTAATTATATCAATTCTTTAGAGAATTTCATGAACATTTATAGTTGACTCTCCTATACTTTTTTTTAAAGTTGGAATTATTTTAATAAAGCTAATTCCCTTTTTAGGTAAATGATTAAGCTTCCATATTTGACACAAGAGGAAAAATACTTCTTTAGTAAGTATAATCAAGTTTCTTAAAATATTAGTTATAATATAAAAATTTAGAAGGTTTATCTTACTTAGCATTGGAGATATTTTCTTGCAAATGACAGCACTAACCAAATCAGTGCTGTTCAGCCATTATAGTACAATCCCTTTTAGAAATGCTTTTTAGGCATACTAAATACTAAGTCTGATCAATGTATATGCAATTAGAAGTTTATTATCTGATGTATTCATCTTCTCCGCTTCCTTCCAAAGAATTTAACGGTGGATTTGGCTAAGCCTGGACATGATCAACCCAGATCCACCTCATGTACACCCACTTAAAATCTGCATTTTTAACAGCCAGCCATAACTTTCATCATCAAAGTAATGCCTTGTTTGACTATATGCAAACTATATGTTTTGAAGAAGACAATAATCAGAAAATAGAATGTCCGTAGTAGAAATACCTCCACAGAGTAAACAAAACACACTTAATGGCAAGTCACTCTCAAACTGGGCAAAAACAACTGTATGGTGGTAACTCTGACTCACTGGCCAAGAAAAAAATGACAGGGTTCACACTATAGTTTTTGACACGTAAGATCTACAACAAAGGTCTTATGTAGTGCTTTAAACTTGAGGGGAAAAAATTCTTCGACACAATGTACTTAGAAATTTTTTTTGACAGTAAAGCTACCTAATGAAGATGCTGCAATTTGTACTGTTTGTATACATACACTCATATTCTTTCATTTCATCAGGCTTTTAAAATATGCTTTATGATTTAATTCCTAGTTTTGTTGGTAAAGATGCTTTCTTGCTTATTAGAAGTTTACTTGGTAGAAAATGCAAAATCACAGAGCTCTGCCGAGTTCCAGCTAGAGACAAACTTTACAGATTGCTTTAAAGAAAGTTCAGCTCTTACAAAATAGCTTTATAATACACAGTTGCTTCTGGATTTTCCACATTCATTTTAAGTTTACTTAACAAATTGCATAAAGCAATTGGTCACTGATCTCATAATTTTTTCTGGTTTGAGTTAACCTCAAAACTAAAATCTGGGAAATAATATCAAAATATTAAATTCTCAAATATACTCCCAAAAAATGTTTTGTAAACTGTCAAGAGATATCAAGATTATCTTACACAGATTCAAAATCAAAGCATTAATTAAATGAGTTTTTCTCTCGGATTTCACAACATAAAACATTCCTTTTAGCACTGTATCATCCCATTATTAAATTAATGCTATTTGCAAATACAACATATCTTAAATATTTAAAAAATTAAAAGTAACATACTTATATATGGATAAGATATACCATAACCATTTTGATATTCCTTTAGCCTATTTAAAAGTAGATGATACTTGTATCAAAAAGTCTAAAGAGATTTTGGATAGAAACCAGGAAGAGTTTCTTAATAATCCAGAACCAGATGATAAAATGATGAGGACGCTCAAGAAGATTAAGTCCATGTAATAAGCTTCAATAACAGACATCATCCATCTTTGAATATTGGACATTTGCTGGCCTGAAGACCAAAGTCAGATTGTAGGACACAATGTGGGTCCTTCCAGTTCACATTCTGGTATTTTGGCATAAAATGAGGATAGGTCACAAAACCTATGCACATTTTCAAGTTTGTTTTTTAAAAAAATATATAAAACTTGAACGAATCACAGAATAATGTATGGCTTATAATTTCTTTGTCAGTTTAAGCAATAGGAAAAAAAATACATCTTTGTTCTGTGATGACTATTTATTGGTTGGACTGTTTTATTTTCCTCTTCACATTTTCGGTGACTGTTTCCCACTGGTATCATCAACCAGGTCTCTCAGGCGAGATAAATGGTGCAAAGCCCTTCATTAAAAAGTATAAAACACATTATAAACCAATATTAAGGACTGAACAGACAATGCAGAAAAAAATGGTGATTACATTGTTTATTAACTTCAAAATTAGTATGAGAAATGAATTTATAGAATAAGTATCAAACATTAAGAATTTTTCTTTATAAAACCTTGAGATCTGAATAACTGAGGGCTAAAATCATTCATTTAAATTTTACAAACATTTACTTTAAAAAATATATTTTTGACATTCAAGGTTTTTTTTTTCAAGTTTGCCAAGTTTAATAATAATAGGTTTTATTTGTATCACACTTAACAAACATTTTGTTCATGTCATTTTCACAATAGTTCTGTGAAATTATACCTTTTCTTTCGGAATACTGTTTATATCATTTAAGAAAGAAAGTACATTCATTAAGATGTATATTCAGGATAACTAAAACTTTAAAAATTGCACTGAAGGATCTGTTACAGTTGAGGAAAACTCATTTTTATTAAGCTAAGGGGAAATAAATGACAATTATGTGGTATTACACCAACAAACCTGGTTTTTTTTTTCTCTAAAATAAAGCTAAGATTATAGGTCAGGTCTCAGTGAAGAAAACTTAAATCATCCCTCAAACAAACCAAGAAAACAGAGGCCCTTAACTTCCCAGTCTTCCTCTAAAAATATTCTTCCTTTTTCCTTTTCTCTATTATTCATTCAGATCCTTAAAGACCACCCAGAAATTGTCAGTTAATCAACCATTTTTCAGATCTCTGATAAATAAGAGACCAACAAAAACAAATGTAACAATTATGATGTGCTGTAATCTGTTAGTAATTTCTAAGTTGAGTTGAAAGGTGGTGACTATAAAACCCTATTTTTACGGTCTCTAACACAGGCTTGGTAAATGTATATTAAATAAAATACATCTTCCACTTGATCCAGGATATGGAAATGGAAGAAACTAGCACTGTTAATTACTGCATTATATCTATTTCCCTATACTCTACTTCTTGGACACTTTTACTCAAACGTAATAAGAATCTGGATTTTGCCATCCTTTTGGCAACTTCAGTTAATTTTTGAGATTCTCATCTTTATTAACTGACAATAAATCACCTAAAGTTATTATGCAATCAGAGGTAAAATTAATTAGACACTATCATTTCTACATCCCATAGTAATATCTCTTTACCTAAAAAAATTATTTTCTTCCTAGAGACACACATTTATGAGATAGAAGATAATCTGTGAATATACTTCAGACTTAGATCTACCTTTTTCTTTTCAGGCTTATTATTTAGCAACCTACGATTCAAAAGAAAGAGGGGCACTTGGCTGGCTCAGTCAGTGGAGCCTGAGACTCTTGATCTTGGGGTTGTGAGTTCAAGCCCCACTCTGGGTGTAGAGATTGCTTAAAAATAAAATCTTAAGGGGCGCCTGGGTGGCTCAGTTGTTAAGCATCTGCCTTTGGCTCAGGGCGTGATCCCAGGGTCCTGAGATCAAGCCCCACATCGGGCTCCCCGCTCCACTGGGAGCCTGCTTCTTCCTCTCCCACTCCCCCTGCTTATGTTCCCTCTCTTGCTGGCTCTCTCTCTGTCAGATAAATAAATAAAATCTTTAAAAATAAATAAATAAAATCTTAAAAAAAGGAAGGGCAGGGGGGAGGAGGGGAAGAAAGGAGGGGGTTGGGGCGGAGGAAGGTGGGAGGGAGGAAGGAGGAGAGGGACGGAGGAAAGGGGAAGAAGGGAGGAAGGAAGGGGTAAGCAGCTAGAGTCTTCTCTCACTGTTTACAACTCTGAGGGCCACAGATCCCCTGGATTTAGAGAGTGTATGAAACTGGATGGGGGAAAAAATCCTCATCTTTATTTTTTCACTAAATGCTCTCTGTAAATTAGCATTTCCTTCCATTATGAATTTAAGCAACAGACCAAAATCTGTGACCTCATATGCCACAGAAATCAGAGATATTTTCTATCACATTGTAGTCATTGCAGGTATCTCAAAATAGCTTTTATATTTACCACTACTTAAAAATTACAATTTATATATAATAGTTACAAAATTACATTAATTATTAACCCCATTGCTAAAACATATATATTCTAAATCTTTCCGCCTACAGTCCAAAAGTTATGACATAACTGGCCAACTGTTAGACAACTCTGAGCCTTGTTGTTCATCCACCGAACAGTGAAGTCTCACTGGTGCCCCAGGCATTGATGCTTTCAATATTCCCTTTCTCTGTTTGCTGATCAACATGTGAAAGGTAAATAAAAGACCACAGCATGGTTTAACACTTTTACTCAAGTTATGTAAAACGTCTTCATACTAATATGTTTTTACAAAATGAATTTTAACTTACCTGTATTTTAAATGTCTTATTCAAATGCATTAACAAAAAAGCACATATTACTAATTAGAAATTCATTCTAGTATTTTCATAATTATAACTCAATATAACTGGCTTCCTTTCTAGTCATATTTTATGTCTTTAAAAAACAATGTTAGGGAGAAAGGAGAACGATGGGAAGGAAAGGGAGGGGTGTAGTATGACGGGAATGAAAAAAAAAAAGCTATGCAGAAATGTGAAATCAGCTACACAATCAGCTAGCAGTTCCTTTCATTCAACCTGTATCTGCCCTGCTAAGAATAAGACAATCTACTTAGAGAAGAGGCTATCAAAAGTGATTTGCTATTATGTGTAGGGACAAGCACTGAATAAAATTATAGAAGGAAATTATTCTTGAGTTTCTTCTCTAAAAAAGTGAAAAAGCAAGCTAATAGGGAATATATCAATTTAAGAGTTACGTTACATACAACACTGAATAGTCACTCACCTTAAAAATTAAAATAAAAAAAAACTCATGTCTTATTGTGAGAAAGTATCTATCAATGAGCATTGAATAGAAATCAACCCAAAGAAACTCATTAACGGACTGTATATAAAGGCAATTTAATTATACTTTATCTTACTGATATCTTGTATCTGGTTTCCTATTAGTACTGCTATACTGGTTGCTCGTAAATACTGTTTGCTGGCCTATATTCAGCCTAGTGTCCAGCAACAACTGAACAAACTGCCAACCACTCCGTAGGTCTTAGTAGAGTACATTAGAATAAAAGAAAATCTTTGCTCTAGGATCATGTTTTGCAAATCTGAGAGATAATTCTATTTCTAGTATAGAATGAAGACCAGAAAATTGAGCAAGAAAAGAGAACTGAGAAAAAGGATTTCTAGCTATCATTAAGTATTCACGGCATGGCCTTTAGTACTGAGAACTATAAAATCTTACACATTCATTTCCAAATTATATATAAAACAACATATTCCAGAGCCAATAAAATAATTTTTGGATGACTGATGATTTTGCAATCATCTCCTACTGCTCACCTTTATAGCATATGTGCAATATACTATTGCTCATTCTTCACAGCCAACCTGGGCAGAGGAGCTGGTGGCTTACATCACATGTAAGATTCTAGAAAAGGCCCCTGCTCAAAAACTACAATTTTTTCATTTGCTAAGATGACAAATTTCTCTTATGACAAGCCTAAAAATAGGTTTTTATTGAGTTCTTAATATGTACATGCATAAGACAAAGCTAAGAATTGCAGGGATACAAAACAATTACAATTTAGATTCCTCCTAAAAGTAAAATCCCTCTGAAAAAAATAACATTTTAAGCTACTCAATCATTTATACTTCAGGTCCAATGGGTCTTCCTAGAGAGCAGTTATTTCTAATGGAAGAACATAATAAAACTGAGTGTCCAACAGAGTAAACAGAACCCATACTAAGAGCTTGACATTTCCTAAGGCTAATGAAAAATATTTTAAAACTGGTTAGCAATCAAACTGTTAAAAGCAAAAACTGTTATTTGAGGGGTGGGGAGAGACATAATAGGACTTTTCATCCTAGGAAAGGTCATTAAAGCACCAAAGGTACAATCTGCAACTTTTGTCGAAGCTGAGTCTGTTCATTTTGAATTATGAAAAGATGACTATAAACCTAACCTGAACAATTTGAATTTCAAATTGTCCTTAAAATAATCTACAGATTAAAAATAACGAAAACATGTACTAACATACTTCTAAAAGTTTAAACTTGCTTCATAACAGTACAAATGCCTTACTGATAATACCTTTGAAATGTTAAGTAAAAGCCAAATTAAGACTGCCCCAGTTAATCTACCAGAATCAACAGCTAAAAGCTATTTAACAAAACATGAATCTTACTCTCTGAAAATGGCATTCTATATGTAGGCAAGATTATTGATTGTCTAAGCTAGAAAAAAGTTACTAGTATTAAAATTCTTTTAGCTAATAGTAAAAGTACCTACAATTAATATCAATTTTTGTGGTCATTTAATTACTTATGGCCCACTGTTCATCTTCACCAAGAAAAACATCTTCCAGGCTATGTACTTTAACTCAGAAAACACATATAAGTCTGTGACACAAGCTCAATATAAATATTTTTGAGAAGGGCGCCTGGGTGACTCAGTCGGTTAAACGTCTGCCTTTGGCTTAGATCATGATCCCAGGGTCCTGGGATCGAGGCCCAAGTTGGGCTTCCTGTTCAGCAGGGCGTCTGCTTCTCCCTCTCCCTCTGACCCTCCCCCCCTGCTTGTGCTCGCTCGTGTTTTCTCCTGCTCTCTTTCTCAAATAAATAAATAAAATCTTTTTTAAAAAACTGTTTAAATAAAAAAATTAATGTTTTTAAGAGACACGGAGAGCTTGAGGTCATCTACTAAATATAAATTTTAAAGCAGAATGAGGGCTTTATCCTAGATAATCAATTGAGGCCCTGCACTAGCATAAATGGATAATGTACCACTATCATTAATAAGGGGAGTGTTAGGAACACGTGCTATAGAATCAGACTATCTGGTTTGAATCCCATGCTACCTCTTACTAGCTATGTGACCTTGGACAAGTTACTTTATTACTTGACCTTTATTACCTGATCTGAATTGTGAAAATAATGATAGTACTTAACCTCATAGGGTTGTAAAGATCACACGAATTACATTCAAAAGCACTAAGAACACTGACACTTGCTAAGTGTTATTCACTGACTCCTACTAGATAGGAACACTATACCCAAGTTCTATGGCAAGCTATAAAGAAAGAGGCATTATTTCTACCCAGAAATAATGGGTAAAAAACCATATATATATGTATTTTTAAACTATGGAAACAAAAAATTATGTGTGTGTGTATACACACACATACACATACATATCATGGCATTAGAGTCCTAAGTTTACATGTCTAGTGTTTCACTTTTCCACCACTTCCTTAGAAAACCAAATCCTCAGCAAATTCTGAAAGGACAAAAGGTAGACAATATTTGTTTAGCCCCACTTATAGCCAAGTGAGATGATATTACTAAAGTAAAAAATTTCAATCTTAGCACGTCCTAAAGTTCAGTATTCCATCTTCTGAGGGTACTTCATATTCACACAATCAAACCCATAAATAAAGACCATTCCCTTTGCCAACAGCATGACCATGGGAAACATTTGTATTCATCTCCACATTTTACTTAAAATAATGTAACTAAGGAAAAAGTAGATTAACATCTTTATGTCATTTAGAGCTACTTTTATATCTAGGACATTACGTCCACTTTAGGTTTCTGTGGAGATATGTCAAATAATGATACATTTATGATTATTATATTTATTCTAGAAGGAATCATAAAAACACATTTCATGAACAAGTTGTTCTTTCATGATATCCATACCAATACTATCTCAAATTGTTGCTATTAGTTGGAAATGAAAAGAGAATCTCTTTAAGGCACTCAAATCCATTATACTTAGGTGTCTAAGGTTATCTCATTAGGTCCTAAGAACATTTTAATAGAAAATAGTACAAGTTTAAGAGAAAACTTCAGCATTAAACAATGTTCCATAAAGCTTAAATATACCAAGTATATCTATTCTTAGAACTACTTAATTCCTCCTACAATCTTCTGATTTCCAAGGAATGGCTAAAACGGATTTGTATCCATAATATATTCAGAAATTAGTAGAGAATACTTACTTTTGAAGTGACCTAGTAATAGGAACCATACTCTCTTTCAACTGTAATTTAGAGAAACTGTCTTCTGAAACCTATTAAAATACCAAATATAACAAGATATTGAAAATATTATGTAACTATAAACATAAATACTATATAATACGTGAATAATACGAACAAAAAACATTGTCTGCATTTCCAAGGAAATAATTCTAGCAAATAATTTTCAGTGAAACATTACATACTTTCTCTTTATTCTAGGGGTGCCTGGGTGGCTCAGTCGGTTAAGTATCCACCTTCGGCTCAGGTCATGATCCGAGGGTCCTGGGATCAAGCCCCATGTCTGGCTCCCTGTCAGTGGGGAGCCTGCTTCTCCCTCTCCCACTGCCCCCCTCCCTGCTTGTGCTCTCTCTGTCAAATAAATAAATAAAATCTTTTTAAAAAATAAATATTTTCTCTTTATTCTAAAAATATAACTACTATTTAGATTCATCTTTCAAGTATGCTTCTAAATGTATGTCCAATGAAAATAAAACCTTGACTTGAAATTATAACCATAAGAACAAGGTTATGTCTCAATGATGTTTAAAAAAGAATGGAATATACTCTATATGTTAATGTAATAATCATTAAAATGTACAGACAAAAATTAAGTAATACAATTCAGGGTGTGACAGTTCCCAAGAGCTGATCCATTCATTTGTAATTAAAACTGAATTTCATAAAGTTCTACTGAATAAGAATAACAAAACAATGACAACAAAAATATTTATTAAGTATTTACCAGCTATTTTTTATCAGGTGCCAAGTACTATATAATAAGTACTTCACATAGTTTGTCTCAATTTATCTTCTCAACCTCATTTTACAGAACAGGAAGCTGAAACTAAAGAGGTTAAGTGATTTGTACAAATATTGCACTTGCTAGTTAAGTGGCAGAATTAGAATTCACAATCAGATTTGGGAGAATATAAATCTCTGTAAACATTATACTACTGTGAAGAAAAGTCAATCCCTACAGAACAGCAGCCCAAAGCACAAAGAGATTTCCAAGTTCCTAGGAAATAACACAAAAACACAATGGTTTTAAAATAAAATTTTACATCAACTGTAAGAAGAGCCAAACTCATGGTAACAAAACAAAATTCCAGAAGACAAAGGTTATGTGGAGAAGTCTAAGGTTGAAAAGGGTTTCCAAGCCTCCCCAAATATAAATACAAAAAGTTGGATTATACAGATAATTTTGTAGGGCGTTAAAAAACAAGTCTTAAAATCCTTCCATACTACAATTGTAATGTTGTTAAATCTAAATAAGATGTTGTATTTACAGCCAACCATGAACTAAAAAGAACAATCCATTCAGGGGTACACACAACTACAGAAATTTAATAGTATTAAATTTGAGTAAGTTAATCTCTGAAAAAAAATAGCACAACTTTACAGCATGTGCTATGTGGCATGCTTATTAACATAAAATTATAGTGGTTAAGCTAAAAAAGATCTAGGAAGAAATCAAATCTTCACAGATCTCAATTCACATTCGCAGATCTCAATTGATAGATTAAGTCTGCTTACTTGCTTAATGTCCTCTTTCAGTTCTTCTGTTTTATTCTGATTAAAACTTTCTTGTACTGCTTGAAGATTAAATAACATTTGTTTCAGGGCTTCAACAGGACCATGATGTTTCCCTCCAGAAAGGGTACAGCTCTGAGATTAAAACAGATGAATGATTAACCAAGCAATTCAGGAAGGAAAAAGTTATATTTTGCATTATTTTCCCCCAATATAAAATTAGTGCAAAAATTCAAACAAGACAATAATATGTTTTGAAAAAATCAAAATTATAACTCAACACCTCCCCTTCCCCAGTCCCTAGATGAAGTTACTTACAGACAACCATTTTTAAAGTTTGGCAATATTCTTTCTAGTCTCTGCTCTTTTCAAATGAACAGTACACCTTCACATTTGCAATGCATTCATTTATACATTTAAAATCATAGATTTTTAGAACTGAAAGATCTTCAGAGATCAGGTAGGCCAACATGCTCTTTTTGGGTATGTAAATGAAGCTGTTTATCAGCGGAACAAGGACTAGAATTTCAAATATAGAATTCTCCAAACACTTTTAAGTATTTTTTCTCACAGAGAATGCTAGCTTTTCACCTATTCATTGGCCACACATTCCTTGCTACCTAAAGAACACTCTTACCTCAATTATCACTGATCTTACCTGTGTCCAAGGAGGGCAACAATACTATATAATGTGGTCAGGATTCTTTTAAGAGACTCTAGAAGGGATATTTTTAAACTTCTTTTTAAAAGTCTTCTTACCAAACTATTATTTTTACATCTTCCATATTACATAATCTTCAATATTATGTTATACATATTTCACCAAAATTTTAAAAATAAAGAAAAATAAACAGGGCTTAAGGATCCAATTAGCCTTGGGGAATCTGGGTGGCCCAGTTGGTTGAGCGTCCAACTCTTGGTTTTGGCTCAGGTCATGATCTCTGGGTCATGGGATCGAGCCCTGTGTTGGGGAGTCTGCTTGGGATTCTCTTCCTTCCCTCTCTCTCTGCCCCTCCATCCCTCCCTCTCTCTCTCAAATAAAAATAAATAAATATTTTTTTTTTAAAAAAAAAGGATCCAATTAGCTTTATACTCCTCATTCTGACTTGTGGACAGCACCTGAAGCATTATCTCTAAATTACCTCCATCCAGCACTGACTTAGAAGAATTTCTGGCTGCCTGATGCCAACCATAAAGGCTACAAAAGCCTGCCTCTAGAGTGAATTTTTCATGCAAACTAGTGATCAGAGTTCAAAAAAAAAAAAAAACAACAACGAAACAGGTTATATGAACTGTTTGTGCCATTCGCTAATAAATATTTAATAAATTTTGGTATGTTTGATAGAATTTGTCCTGAGACTCATCATTAACACCTGGTAGTGAATGTCTTGGAGTATATCTTTTTGTATAGCTTTCTCAGAACTATAGTAATGTTTCACATATTCAATAAACAAATAATTTAAACCAAATGGAATGTGCTTTAAACTCAATATGTACAATAAAAGTGAACCACCTAACAGTATTACAATTGAACAACATGACCACAATGAAAGCGGTTGGGAAGAAAATAATTAACCAAGGTAACTTTGGAAAGCAGTGCTTTGACTGGATATTGTGAGGCTAAGATAAAAAGAACTATACATAAATAATGTGATCTAGTTAGTAAATTTGTTTCTTACAAGTATGTGGATTAACAATTGTCAAAGTATGTGTATGCTAAGAATACATGAATAGTTAAGGGATTATGGATAATAGATGGGATTCTCACCAGTGGAAAGAAGTTACAAATAAGGAACACGAAAGGCCAAAACAAATCCTATAGAACTACAGTCAGAGATATCAGTACAAACTCATGATTTTATACATACATATAAAATATACAGATAAAGAAATAAAGACGTGCATGTGTGGATTTGTAAACATACATGTTTCCTAGATCTGCCTGCTGAGGAAGTCTAGAATGAATAACATTCTAGTAGCAACAAGCACGACTAGTGCCCAGATCTTAGTTTCTAAATGCCATTTTTCCAAAAAAACAAAACAAAACAAAACAAAAAAACAAAACAAAACAAAACCATGGACCCACAGAGAAGTGCTCAAAAAAAGGATGAGGGGGCGCCTGGGTGGCACAGCGGTTAATTTGGCTCAGGGCGTGATCCCAGAGTTACAGGATCGAGCCCCACATCAGGCTCTTCGTGTATGAGCGTGCTTCTTCCTCTCCCACTCCCCCGGCTTGTGTTCCCTCTCTCGCTGGCTGTCTCTATCTCTGTCAAATAAATAAATAAAATCTTAAAAAAAAAAAAAAAAAAAAAGGATGAGAACATGTCAAAAGGACACAGGGGCCAACCTGAAGGAACTCATTATGGCCAAAACTGGAACAATTTGAGCAACAAAATAACAATATTGTGTTAAAAACATAGAATAAATATCTATTTATGAGTACCTATCGCTATAAATAATTTAATTAATATATGGGGAGGAGAAGGAACAGTTCTTCATTCTACAAGAATTTAAAAGAAAATCCACCAATGGATGCTAAAATTAGTGAGTGACATTTTGAGACTATTTGCACAGTGTCAAAGTATATCCCCATATTTATTAATTACAAGGGGAAACTGTAATTTTACTAAAGAGAGAGCCAGTAAACTCCAAGTGTTCAAGGTTAACATCACAAGTATTAACATATTATAATTTCACATATTATTAACATATTGCTTAACATATTGCTATGGACTGAATGTTTGTGTCCCCCTAAAATTCTTATGTTGAAGCCTAATCCCAATGTAATGGTATCTGGAGAAAGGACTTTTGTGAGGTAATTAAGTCACAAGGGTAGAGCCCTCATCAATGGGATTAGTGCCCTTATAAGAGACACAAGAGAGCTTTCTTCCTCCCTGTTATCTGCCATGAGAGATCACAGGTAGAAGATGGCCACCTGCAAACTAGGAAGCAGGACCTCACCAGACATCTTGATCTTGGACTTCTCAGCCTCCAGAACTGTGAGAAATAAATGTTTGTTGCTTAAGCCACCAGGTCTATGGCATACTTATTACAGGAGCCCAACTAAGACACATATCAGTAAATCAATGTTATTAATATATCGTGAACCCTCTGGTATGATGCACTAAGAAGGGCATAGTATGATTTCTGCTGCATTCTTGCCAAAAGCATAACCTCATTCTAATCATGAGAAAACTTTAGACAAACCCAAATTGAGGAACTATCTACAAACTAATCAACCAACCAGTACTCTTTAAAAGTATCAAGGTCATGACAGACAAGGACAGACGAGGAATTTCGCAGACTGAAGTAGATTAAAGAGACATGAAACTAACTACAACGTTGGACCCTGGAACAGGACATTGGTAGAAAACTAGTGAAATCAGAGTAAGGTCTGTAGTTTAGGTAAAGGAATTGTACCTATCTTAATTCCTTGTTTGTGATCATTATAGTATGATATGTGAGATGATAACATTAGGGAAGCTGAAAGAAGGGTGTTAAGAACTTTCTGTACATCTAAAATTATTAAAAACAAAACAAAAACAACCTGGTAGTGAGATTATGTGTGTATTGGCAGGGGAAAAGGGACCAGCTGGTTAGTATTTAACATTCACCCATCTCAAACTTAAAAGAACTTCTGCAAATTTTTTCCTCTACCAGTGCTCTTTACCTAAGTAAATGCCACCACCCAATCTTTTAGCTGCTTGACTCCAACATCTTGGATTCATTATTCGAATTCTGTCTCCATCCTACTAGGTCTACCTTCAAAATACATGCCAAGTCTACCCAATTCTGACTACCTCCTAATGTACCCACCCCAAGCCAATCTTATCCAGAAAGACTACAAAAGTTTCCTAACTGGGTTCCCTGCTCCTTCACCAGCCCCTTCTAAGTCTGTGCTCCATACAGCTGCCATTTTATATTTTAAAATGTAGATCTGATCATTTCATTCCTCCACTCAAAACCCTCCAGTGATTTCTCATCTCATCTAAATAAACCATAAAATCTTCACTCCATCACTTATAAGACCCTACATGATCTGGTTCATGGTTACCACTCCCATGTTACCTCTTACCATCCCTTCCCTTGTTCATTCTGATCTTGCTATCTTACTGGACTCTAATATTCCTTGAACATGCCAAATACAATTCTGCCTTGGGGTTTCTGCACTTACTATTACCTCTACATGTAAAATTATTTCCCCATGTGTATTTGGCTTATTCACTCATTTTAGATTTTTGCTCAAATATCACCTCATTAGAGAGATCATTCCTGACTACCCTAGCTAAAATTGTACCGTTTTTCTATCCCAAATAATTTTTCTTCATAACACTTACAGCGCTCCCTTATATAAAATCACACATTATATTTTTCTTTAGTTTGTCTAATTGGAATAAAAAATCCAGGGGCGCCTGGGTGGCACAGCGGTTAAGCGTCTGCCTTCGGCTCAGGGCGTGATCCCGGCGTGATGGGATCGAGCCCCACATCAGGCTCCTCCACTATGAGCCTGCTTCTTCCTCTCCCACTCCCCCTGCTTGTGTTCCCTCTCTTGCTGGCTGTCTCTATCTCTGTCCAATAAATAAATAAAATCTTTAAAAAAAAAAAAAATCCAAGACACAAGGATTTCCTCCTTCTTATTCACTACTAGGGATACAGTTTCTAAAAAAAGTGCTTAGTACTCAAATATTTGCCAAATAAATATTTGATAATAATGCTTCACTTATACAGTATCTGCAATAGTATCTTACACAAAGTTCTAAGGTCAAACATATTCTGACAGCCTCTGGTAAATTTCACAGAAGGAGTTCATTTTATTACATTTTTCAGCTAATTTTTGAGTGTTTAACCTCTCAAATCTTTCATATTTTTAGACCCCAAAAGTATGATTTCAATATTTAACAGCCATGGCTACATTTCTACTATGTCAAATGATACATAATTTCTTATGTGCACATATACACATTTATACTTTATTTTAGGGTTACTTGCAAGATGCACATATGTTGATTTTGCAAAATTGGATAATTTTCCTATTTTAAATTATAGAGATTTATCATATTCTCTTAGAAACACAACTCCCAATAATCAAAAATATAACCTACTCTATAATGATACGGTTTATATATTGCCCCAAAAAAACAAAACAAAAAACCATGATAATTTAAGTTCTCTGTAGAGTTTAATCCCAGGTCCCTCTACTTTAGAATACTAAAACAAAATTATTAATAATTCTAGGAGCGATGGTTTTATGCACTTGTGTTGAAAAAGAGGCAATTTGGGCGCCTGGGTGGCTCAGATGGTTAAGTGTCTGCCTTCAGCTCAGGTCATCATCTCCAAGTCCTGGGATCAACCCCCACATGGGGCTCCCAGCTCAGCAGGGAGTCTGCTTCTCCCTCTCCCTCTGCCTCTCCCCCTGCCTGTACTCTCTCTGTCTCTCAAATAAATAAATCTTCAAAAAAAAAAAAAAAAAAGAAGTAAAAAAAAGAAAAAGAAGGAATTTGAATCATTTCGTTTTTTAACATCTTAGAAATTAAAATCTGTATATTAGTCATAAATCCTCCTTTAATAAGATAAAAAGATTTAACTTCACCCACCTGATTATCATTATTTAAAAAATCTTCAAGGAACCCTTTAGCACACTTTGCTTTTGAAGTTTGTTGAGGACTATCATCAGAGTTAACAGGAACAGGAGATTTGCTAAATAGGATTTAAGGATAGAAGATAGTAAGTAAGTTCCCAATTTAAAAAATTAGACAGTGTATAACTGAGTAGTTATCATTTAAACAGAAATAGTCACCAAGAAACAACCATTACAGATATGATTCATATTGATTTTGCTTGGTAATTCCCTCATCTTCTCTCTAAACTGACACCAGAATCTAACCCTCCCTATCTCCTTATTTCTCCTTTAAAGCTTTAAGGAAAAACTATGAAGAAGGTAAAAACACTAGTCTTTAACTAAATAAATAAGCCTTCAACTATAGGCTATACTCCAAAATCTTGTTTGTTTGAAATAAGCAGTACATTTTTCCAAATAAACACAGTTACCCAATGATAGTAAAAAATATATGAGTTTCTACTGGAATGGCAGTAACATGCTCTTCCATGTCAAAGCAATAGGACTTGCCCTCCAGAACTAACATTAACAAAGAAGACAGATTACAGTGGGAAAAAGATCAATTTTGAAATTAAAATTCCAGAGTTCAAATCCCAATCCCACTCACTATGTGATTCTATGTAAATTATTTATCTAAACTTTAGTTTTACACTTGTAGTCCTACTTATCTCACAAAAGTATTGCATAAATTAACTATATGTACCTGGAACATGTAATAGATGCTCAATAAATATTAGTTTATTTCTTGATGTTTCAAGGGATAGTAGACCAAAGGGCAACCCCAGCAAAAGTCAGAATTTTCCCAACACAAATTCTATCAGCCACAGAGAATAAATAAACTCATTCTCTCTCTTATTCATATATCAATATAAAATACGTTTCTGGGGAGACTGGGTGGCTCAGGCAGTTAAACGTCTGCCTTTGGCTCAGGTCATGATCCCAGGGTCCTGAGATGGAGTGGGCTCCTTGCTCAGCAGGGAGCCTGCTTCTCTCTCTGCTTCCCGCTCCCTCTGCTTGTGTATGTGTGTTCTCTCTCTCTCTCTCTGACAAATAAATAAATAAATAACCTTTAATAAAAAATAAAAAATAAAAAAATAAAATGTGTTTCCAACTCAAGTGCTTAGATACCTAAGAATCTTTCTCTAACATTTAAACGTCACAATTCTAATTTTTTCTTAATAATTAACAGTACTTCATTATTGACTCATTTGATTTGTAGCTTACTATGAGCCTTTCTTGCTCCCAAGTAGTCTTTTTGCCTATTCTTTATGAAAGGAGTTTGCACATCCTTTCACTACCATCAAAAAGCATTTACCAGATCACTGAAGATGAGTGTGGGGTACATAGGGATTCATTATACTATTCTTCTACTTTTGTATTTCTTTGAAATTTTCCATTATAAAAATGTTAAATAAACAAACAAAAAAAGTAATTATCTGATTGTGGTTCTGTTCTACCTTCTAGTATACTACCCTTGGCACTTCTTAATTTTTGTTTTGATGATATATTGACAGTAAGTTGTCAACATCACACTAAGGTCAGGTCTATTCCTTCTCCTCACAATCCATCATTCATTTTATGTACAAACATACCCATCACAATATGAATTCAATCTTCCAGAAGTCAAATTCTATACACAAGGTACTGGACCAAACCAATGATCGTAATAATAATCATACAAGCGTAAATTATATTATCTAATTACATAACACACCCATTTTGGTTCAAAGTGAAAGCAAAGTTATGGTACTTTACAAAGACCAACTGACAAGAAAATAATAAATTAGAAAATAAGTTTAAGAATTAAGTGAGCTAGTTATTAACCCAAGTTTTAAAAAAATAAAGATACTATTGAACCAACAATTGAGAAATGAAGCTAAATATAGAAAAACAAAATATCCTGGATAATCATCACCACTATTAACAATTACAAGAGAGCTCATCCTAAGTCAGAAATTGTCCTAAGTACCTTTTATATATTTTCTAATCAAACGAATTCTCACAGCAACACCAAGTAGAAAAACAACTTATATAAGGTCTTATACAAGGTAGAAGTAACTTGTACAATGTAGAATTTATACAAAGCTGTAGTAACTTGTAAAAAGCAGAAGTATAACTCATACAAGGTGTCAGCAAAGAAGTCAGAGAGCTGGGATTCCAAACCAGAATTATACTCAAGCGTCCACATTCAAAAAACTAAGATGTTCAACTGAGAAGTGATAAAAAATGGATACAGGAATTAACCGACTCGGTCTATAACAGACCACAACAGAATGAAAGTTTAGACAACAGGATATAAATTATCAGAGCCTACGGCAGGATACAGGGTTACCAAGAATGCATTTCTGATGAGTTCAGATGTAATAATATCACTAAGGAAAAAAGCTTTCCTACCTAAGCTCAATTCTTACTTCACACTCACATTCGTAGGAATTAGGTAAGCAGTTTAAATCATTCTGAGAAGCTATGTCACAGGAAGATTAAGCACACAAATGAAAATAATCTTAGAAACCACAAAAATTTATACCACAGACCATACCAAAAAGTGCACCACTGTTTAAGGAAAATAACTAAGAAAAAGTAAGATATAAATGAAAAGAAATGGATAATTGCATAGTTCCATATATAGAGAGAATATAGGAGAAAAAACTTAAAAAGAAAATAACAAGAATTTCATATCCTCAAACTGCAAAATAGTTGCTTTTGGCTTGAATCTTCATATTAAACATAAATCAGTATTTTATAGTGCAACACAAGAGACATGTAGCAAAGACAAAAGTTATATAATGTGCTTAAGGTTATGAAACATTACACCATCTTGTGGTAACAACTGAAAAATGCAATTTAAAGAAACAACACAAAGCAACGTTCTATACAATTAACATGTTATTATTAATTATCACTGAGTTACTTAAAAAATAAATCAGCTGTTCACATGACATTTTTCATTTGGAAAACTAAGAAGTTTTTCCATTGTAACTTACGTACAAAGTAACAGGAATATTTTCCCATGATCTTTCTGCTTCAAGTTTATCTAATGAACAAGGACTATCATCCTTTTTTGTAGACTTCGGTAACTCTTTAGAACAATGCTCTAGATTTCTCTTGGCCTTCAGAATAAGCAATTCGATTTTGTCACCTAATTTAAAAGATTAAATTAATTCAAGAGAAAAAAACAAAGCACAGCAAAATCTCAAAGGCAACAAATAAGAATTCAGATAATTTGGAATATACACGTAACTGTAACAATAAACTTTTTTAATATGACATTTCAAAGAAAAGGGTAGAAAAGACATTTCCTAGGCACAAAATGCTACATAAATGAAGACCATAAGTGTTCAAAAATCTATCATCTGATCATTACATCAAGAATATAGCATAAAAGCTCCTAGACATTAGGTCAAATTTACAGCACTTCCTTTGGTTCTTAAAAACAAAACAAAACAATTACCACTGAATGGCTTTTTGGTTTGTCCTGGGAGAACTGGATTCTCACATTGACACTGGCTATGTTCAGAATCACATTTATATTCATTAACTAATCCTTTATCATCACTCAAGGAGTCTGAAATGTTTGAGGGCTCAAAACAATATTCAAAACTATCTAATTTATTCATAAGTCGAGAAGTTCTTTGTGCCTGGTAACTATGTCTAGGGGAACACTGATCTTCTTTAAATATTTTAGAAATCCCTTGACTATTTGTATCAGGTAGCAAGTCTTGATGGTGGAGCCAGACTGGGTATGTGAAATCAGGTAGACTAGTTATTCCTGAAACATTAAGGTCAGATTTCTGGCTAGTGAGCCATCTTGGGTAATTCTTTTCAAGACTGTGTTCTGAACTGTCTTTGAAAGACAACTTCTTGGAAAATGATAGAGATGGTTCAGAAACGCACTTATTAGTCTTATTCACAAGTTTTGGGTTTTTTAGCCTACCACGTTGCTTTCCATTTATATTTGTGTATACAACAGGAGTGACTAAGTTATCTTTGCACATGGGAGTGGAAGGTTGTTGAAAATTTTTATTCTTTTCAGTATCAGATGAACTCAGTCTTCGAATGCATTTCTTGTTTTTCTTGCTAATTCGGTGACTTGATCCAATGCAAGTTAAAGAAAATGATCCATCTGCTGGAAGTTTTAACAGATCATCAGTTGTTAGACTAATGGAGTCTATGTCATTAACAGTCTTTCTTCTACAGGATAAGGAGGAAGAGCTTTTTTTGGGATCAAGATTTTCAAAAGCTGAAAAACAAAGCACAGTTCTGTTTATTTTCCTATATTACATATAACAATACTTCACCATACTCAACAGTAAATAGAATTAAGAATTTAAGAACCATTTTTGCTGCTTCTCTTTATCTTCACTAAAGCTTTGATTAAAGTATAAAAGGTATAGGTTGATGAAATACAGTGTGCTTTTTCCTCACATCTCTCCAATTTACTTTAACTAAGTTCTACACTTTTCTCTCCAACTCCTAAATTTTCCCTTGTTCTTTAATCTGTTTCTTCAACTTTTTTCATCTAGACATACCTGATGCACTAATACACTCACATTAATATTGGTCACTCAACACTGGCTGCAACACAGAAGAAATTATGCTATTAAATTAGGTGGAAAAATAGTTTGCTTTCTGCCTACTAAACCTGCAATATCATTAACACAAAGAGAACAGCTGTTCTAATACTCTTCTGGAATATAGTGCCCACATACTTCTAAGAGTTGAATGTAAAGTTTTTCCATACTAGGGCCATTCCATAAGTACTTAGTGAAGTGTTACCTGGGTTATCAACAGATGCATTTTCCAAACTTTACTTTGTGGAAGCCTTATCAAGGAAAAACTCTTTAACATTTTATATTATTGCCCCACAGCATACAGATCAGGAAGACTAATAGAACCTTATTCTCTCAATTGGGATTAATCAAGTATAAATTCAGAAAGACAGGTTTGTTTAAAGTCATTAAGCTAGTTAACGAAACCTAGAACCACCAAGTCAATGCTGTTTCCATTATGCTATAATAAAATGGCTTAAGGGTTTAGGATCAACCACCTGCTCTTATAAGTTACATTCATCACCTTCCCTCCATGGTCACAAGAAGATTTTAGCTGAAAATTCCTGAGAAGCAGAGAATTAGAAAATCATTTAAGAAAAATATCCAGACCTCAATATTATAAAAGTCACTTTTACCCCAAAGAAATAAAAAAAAAAAAAGTGTCTAGTTTTTCAAGGCTACAATACATCTCTCAAATGTTTTAAATCAGTGGACAAAAAAATAAAAAATAAAAAAATAAAAGCATACCATTGTTTGGTTTATAAATATAGTTGGAGAATTCTGGCATATTAGCAGAACATCTATCAATGTTAATCTTTCCAGTGCTTGCACCAGGATACATTTGGCTTAAATCAAAATCATCAATATAGGCCTGTAGAGCCTGAGATGCAGAACTATACAGTTTATCCTTATACTGAAAAGAGCCATCAGAGTTAGAGGAATTACTACCACTCAGGTTGCAGCTTGCTAACAGAGAAGATACTGAAGATTGCCGAGAACAAACTCTGTGTTTTGTAACTGATTTTGCCATTGCTTCCTCAAAATGGGTTATTTCTATTCATTTCTCTTAAAAACTGTAATACAAAAACAATAGGTTAAGCTTTCATTAAAACGAATAACAGCCATACAAAGAGAAATTACTAAATATGTAAACTTTTTATAATCTTCTTTAAACAATAAAATCCATTTCTATCATCCTTTTAAGGCATTGCACATTATAGATTTTCTATTATTGTAATTATTGTGAATTCCTTCATTAATTTAGAAACATTTATTGAGTACCTACTATATTCCTAGAATTTTGTATACATGATTATCTAAGAATAGTACCAAGGAAAGAGTACTCACTATTTTTAAGCCCTAAAAACTTCTGAGGTACAGTCTTTTCTTAAAGGGAAAGATTCTATGACATCACAATACCTAACATTCCTCTATACAAAATATTTTTCAATTCATAAGCCTACTATCACGCATTACAGATAGTAGGTGCTCAATAAATCTTTAAAGGCATCAAAAGAGGTATTAGAAACAAGTAGAAACAACAGAGATGAATATACACTTTCAGTGTTGTAAATGCCAATATGTAACTTTAGCCAACACTTTCCCCCAGGAAAACGCAAGAACAAAATAATTTACAATATTTATTATAAAGAAATAAACTACCAAGTTTATTGAGCTAGCAAAATGCTCTTTTCCTAAAACAACATTGCTAATCATTTTCTCACCATTTATGGCAGTACCGTTACCATTTCCACTTACGTTAAACAGATTTACCCACTATTTTAAAAGAGACTTAGATAATTTGGAAATGGACAACATATTCATCTTACTGTTTTTCATTACTAAAATTGAGAGAATTCCTGTATACCTTAAGATAGTAATAGGATCTGCATTTGAAAAACTAAAAAATAACACTTCAGTATATGATGCGACATTCTTTTAAAAAATTAAATCAGTGGAAATGGATCTTCTGTATTAAAAATGAAAAATTAATGTCCAGGACTTAACAAACCCTATTATGTTATAAAGTTAATACATTTAGCTTTGCGGTATAATTTTGGGAATGTTTAAGTTATAACAACTTTTAATGTAACTTTTAATGTAATCTTAATATCTGTCAAATTTGACTTTAAAATACTGAAAATTTTCCATTTAAAGACAGAGTAAAACATCATCCTGCCTCAGCTCTAAAGTATGCATCTACCTTTGCAAGAGAGCTGACAGCGATCAGTGGAAGCAGCAGCAGAACATAAGATTACGGTTATTTAGCCTCTTTGATTTCCCTGAATGCTGAGATGTTGGTATCTCTCTAAAGAATGGCTAGACTAAATCAGCTTTACTCTTTCTTTACCCCTTTCACTAATGATGTTTAAATTTTCTCAAGTAAATATTGCTTGGCCAAACATTTTCTCCCTTATTCCAACACAGTACAGGTCACCAATTTTATTTTAAAAACAAACCTCTGAAAGATAAGGCTGTTGGATTACAGTTCTCAGTAAGTGGGTAATAACATTTATTTTAATTCACAGGAGGCAGAAAAAAAAATCCACAATGAATCTTTATTGTGGAAAGCTTCCAAAAGTATACAAAAGTAGAACGAAGAGTTTAATAAAACCCTATGCACCCATCATTCTTCTTCAAACAATTACCAACATACCCCAACTTTTATCCACCCACTTCTCCCCACTTCCGCCGCAGGATTGTTTGGAAGCAAATTCAATGTATCTTACCATTTCTTCCGTAAACACTTCCGTTCCTATCACCAAAAGGAAATCCATCATTTCGAAGAATAAAATGTTAAACGAATGGCAAAAAATTTCAACCACCTTTGATTCAAAAACAGAATGTTCAGTGTTAAATAAACAATGGGTACAGCTCACAGGAAATGAACAACTTCCTAGAAACAACAGCTCTGTGATTTATGTTTTGAAACCTAACATTTGTTTATTCTACAGCAAAAAAAAAACAAGAATTCGTGAACCCGGAAAGCGAAAATCGCTGGCGCCCCCGCACGAGAGCATCTCTTTCCCACCCGATGCGTTGGGGTTCAACCCTTCCGCCCTTACCTAGGAAACACCCACCCTTCGGGATTCCAGCACCCCCGGCAGTCACAGACACAGGCTTCACGTAAGTACTTCCATCCAGAAACCACTTATTAGGCAGCAAGCGTGAGCTCCCCCGTGGGCGGACGAGTTTTTCCGAGGGGACAGCCCCTAAACCCAATCCCCTTTCCGCCCCGCCCTCTTCAATTGACGCCTCGAACCTCAAGAGGCCCACATCAAGTCCCCTTGGTCTCGTTCAGGGGCCTTCCCCACTCGGGAGCCTCCCGATAAAGGTGTTCTATTCCTAGGGGAATGTCCACTCGCGCCTTCCCTCAGGAGACATCTTCCTCTTCCCTCCGCGCCACTCTTTTTCTAGCCTTTCCCAAGGGCTGTCAAAAGATGGGACGCCTCCTGAAAATACACCCGCTTTTCGAGCCGAACTCACCGACCAAGTCGCCAAAAGGGATAGAAACGCACACGTCCCACAACTCTCCACCAAAGTCCACGCCTGTTACCTGACGGAAGACGCGACAAAGCATCCCCGACCCAGACACCGCCCCGCCTCAGGCTCGCTTGCTCGATGCCTGCTCCGCCGTCACAGCGGAGCGCAACGCCCGCGCTCGCTTTCAAACTGATCCAACATGGCGCTGGCTTGCGGTGCGCATGCGTGGCGCTCGGCGCCTAGGGCGGCTGGGCGAGGGGCGGGGGCCGCCGGGGAAAGGGGGTGCTGCGGAGCGTTTGGTAGCACTCGGTGCTGGGAAATGTAGTTTCTCCCTCCTCATCTTTCGGGGCGGGGGGTGTCTTAGGACTGCATCCCCCTCGCTGCCCTGCACGCTCTCCCCACCTCCGTCACCGCTCTTGAGGGCCCCTCAGCGTTGGCGACAGGCTGAGCTTCTCTCCGCGGGCTCCCCGGGATTGTGTGAGGGGATGAGGTGGGGAAGGAGACTCGGGGGGCGCTGGCGGCTGCCGTTTGACTTCGGGCTCCCGGCTTTCACAGCACAGCCTTCTAGGATAAGACACCACCTCCACGGGGGTTGGAGGGGCAGCTCCCCAAACCACTTCTTCCCTGTCTCCTCAGTGCCTTCCACATCCCATCTCTGAGTCCGGCCTCCTGGGCTTGCAGCCAGCCCCTCACACTCAGAGCAGATGCGGGATTGGAGGAGGGAGTTTGGCCAGGGACGGGATTTAACAAATTCCTTGGGGACCTTGATTCCCAGGGAAGAATGGCAGTGACCCAGCACGGATTTGGGGACCCTGTCAGGCAGCCCAGAGAAAGGGAGATTATACAAACAGATGTAAAGACCCACTAACAACAGGTGTGAATCTGTCTACGAGGCTGGGACAGGATATGAGGTGCGAAGAATCCAGTTTCAACCAAGTGGAGTATCAAAAAAAGATGCCATCTCAATATTGGTTTATGTTTATTTTCCACTGACCCTATGGGTGAAGATATCCTTGACCATTACTCCACCTGAATATGTGCCAGTTCATCCGATGTTGCATCACCAGGTAATGCGGCTATAGTCTTGCTGTTTGTTCTCTTTTCACCCTCTCTAGCCCACTAAACTTAATATTTCCTTTTCTCTTAGCAAATGGAAAAGTCCACAAGCTATAAAATTCAGTTAAGTGGTTCGATTAAACACATTATTGTGGCAGTAAGTGTTAGTGATTTGAAAATGAGTAGAAGTCCCTGCAAGAGTTTATTCTCTACTGCTATCTTCCAATAAATGGAAGATTCTAGATCACTCAATATCAAATATGTTGCTGATTGGAAATAAAAAACTGTGTTATATATGCTGGGACAAGCACAGGTCAGTGACTAGCCAAGGACTGTTAATGGCATGAGCTTAAAAAGTTAGACATCTTTATTTACATTCCACCCAAGTATCTTTTTAACCTGTCCTTCTTTAAGATAATTTCTTAAAGGTTCTTTTCATAAACACGATCATTAACATTTCTCTTACTGCCTTTTTCTTTCATCATGGGCATATATAGCAAATGTTTCCTAATGAGGACATAAGTAAAAATAAAGGACACTGAGAAAATGTAAAGGAAGATATCAAATATATTGACCTAATTCATGGATCAAAATAATTCTACTTTGTTACTTCACAGGTTAAGAGATATGGAGATCTCCACAAGGTTTTGGAGAAGAGTCCCAATAATTATTAAAATTCTGGACTAGATCTATTAGGAAAGGTAATGAAACCAAAAGTCTACTAGGAAAAAGGAGTTGTAATGGTTTACTAAAGCTTCTCAAATATAGATGTCAACTAGGTGTTATGCCTTGCTGGAGAACTAAACAAGAGAAAGTGGATTTATGATCCAACCTAGAGCTTTAAGTGAAAGCTAATTAAGACATGGCTCTGATAACTAAACTTTAAGAAGGTTTATTGAGGCAGCTCTTTGGAGAGTTTTTTAAAAGGTAGATTTAAATATGTCATTTCAAGAAAAGAAACTAATGTTTCTGATCATCAAGAAGGGGTCCCACACTGTTTCGATCACTTTCGCATATATTAACTCACTTAATCCTTCTAATGACCCCATGAGATAGGTATTACTGTCCCCAATCTATACATGTAAACATTGAAGTTCAAAGGTTAAGCAATTTATTCAAAATAATATAGTTGGTGGTAAGTGGCAAAGTTAGGATTTGAATCCAGCTGTGTGTCGTCACATTCTTTCCACCATACAAGCCAGCTTCCCCTAACTGAAAACTAGATAATGAACCAAAGGACCAATGAGACTCCAGTTTCCTGAACTCATTCAGAACAGAAATAGCATCTTACTCAACTGTTTTTGCCACACCTACCACAGTACTTAATCACTAGTATAGGGTTCTGTAAATATGTTCATATTGAATTGATTTGAACTTGATCCTGTCTGAAGAGGAGGCATTTACACAAAGACACCAATGAAGAGGAATCTGTCATTCATATTTGGGAAGAATGTTATAAGCAGAGGGAAGAGCAAGTACAAAGATTCTGAGGTAGGAAGATGGTTGGTTGTATTTGAGGAACAGCCAGGTCAATATGATTGGAGCTGTGGTGGAAGAGAAGACAGGTAGGAGTTGCCTTTGGAGAGGAAACCAAATGTCAGATCATTTAGTGCCATTGCCCTTACTTTAAAAAGACTAATTCCCAAGAACACATGATCAACAGATTATGCTTTACAAGAGAAAGGAAGCATGATTAAGCTGTTGGAAATATTAATGATTTATTGAATAACTATTATGTGCCAGGCACTGGGCTAGGGCATTTAAATGCATTATCTCATTTAATCCTCACATTAATTCTACAGTTTGTTATTATCCCAGAAAATTGAAACATTAAATAATGTGGTTCACAACCAGTGGCAGAGACAGAATTTGACCCAGGTCTCTCTGAGTCAAAAGCCTGCTCTTTGTACTATACCACATTTTCTCATTTGAAAGATTATGAATAAGGAAAAAGGAATTCATGCATTCACGCACTTAGCAATTATTAAGTAAAAACTTAATAAAAAAATAAGTATTGTTCATTACTATGTAACAGACACTGTAGAAATAGTATTAAAATGTAATACAGCATTTTAAAATTGTTTCATATGGTTATATTCTTACCAGTTGTCTGTTTTTACAACTTTGCAGGTAGATGGACTATAAGGCACTTGCCCAAGAAACTGCTCAAGAAGTTTTAGAATACAATCAAGACACATCAGGCTGGAAAGTGGTTAAGACTTCAGTAAGATAAGTTAAATATGTTTCAAGAGTTATTTTTTTTATGAGAAGCGATTCAAAAAGACTTCTAAAAATATTTTCTTTTAGGAACCAAAAAATACATATTTTTACTTTTTGTTTGTTTGTTTGTTTTTCTGTATTTGACAGCTAATTTATTTCTGGATTTTTATTCCCCTTTGAGAAAAAGGTAACTGTTTCCAGCAAGGCTTCTAAAAAATTCCATGGAAATCTGTGAGTACAATTTCCTTTTTATAGTTGTTTTGAATTCAGTGGCATTGATGTATCTGGAATTCAGTGCTGCTTCATTAGCTATAACATTGCTGGATAGTGATCAGGAAATAGAAATTAATTATAAAGTCACTGGATTGAAATGTGATATTAATAGGGGCGCCTGGGTGGCACAGCGGTTGGGCGTCTGCCTTTGGCTCAGGGCGTGATCCCGGCGTTCTGGGATCGAGTCCCACATCGGGCTCCTCCGCTATGAGCCTGCTTCTTCCTCTCCTGCTCCCCCTGCTTGTGTTCCCTCTCTCGCTGGCTGTCTCTATCTCTGTAGAATAAATAAATAAAATCTTAAAAAAAAAATGTGATATTAATAAATTAGAGCAATTATGTGCCACCTAATCATTTTCAGACTTGAAGACAATCAGGAAAAAAAGTCTTTCAAGTGAATAATTCATTAAGATAGGAAATTTCTACCTCAAGAAATAATTACTATAAAAGCAGATTGGTATTTTCTTGATCACAGTAGTATTTTGCGGCCTTTCAAACATTTCACCTTTCCATTAAATGAACCACTAAAAAATAAAGTTTATTTCCCCAATTTACTTTTCTTGCTGATATATGTAATGTTTTCTGGAAGCTGCTTTTAAGGATATTTTTGAGGATCCTGTTATTTCAAATATAACTACACTGGGACAAATTGTGCTGACATTTTTAATCTTGTTCTTAAGAGTTGTTCATTCACTGCTCATGATATCACATTAATGCAAATAGATCATCATATGTTATCGAAATCACTTTTTGTTTTTATCTTTTAGCCTATAGAAGGGGTCAGCATAAGCTCTTTATTGATCACAAGTTGTGCTTAAGACCCCCAAACTAGTCAAATTTTTACCCTTTACAGTTGGCTCTTTGTGTGACTTACAGACTGTTTTCACAATTCAGCAGTTTTATGATTTTGTCCTGCACTTAGCCAGGGAAAGCTAGCTTGGAAGTTCTGTAACCAGTCACTCCTCAGAGGGAACAGTTGTGGGCATACAGACATCCTTCCAGAACAGCAGCAAAAAGTATGATTTTATTTTAAAGTGGTCAGAATGTATTATGTGTCAGAAATTACATTTCACGGGGTGCCTGGGTAGTGCAGTCGTTAAGCGTCTGCCTTCGGCTCAGGGCGTGATCCCGGCGTTCCGGGATCGAGTCCCACATTGGGCTCCTCCGCTGGGAGCCTGCTTCTTCCTCTCCCACTCCCCTGCTGTGTTCCCTCTCTCACTGGCTATCTCTCTGTCAAATAAATAAATAAAATCTTTAAAAAAAAAAAAGAATAAAAAAAAAAGAAATTACATTTCAGTCTCTTAAGCCAGTAAGACTTCAGCTCTTTGTTGATTAATCTATAGTCAGCTTAGAAAATGCTTGTAAGTCACCAACCCAATTCTTTCATTGAATGCTTCTGTGATAGACAGCCTAGTACCTCCACTCTGATTGTTTCTGAGCAGAGGCAGCCTAGCACATCATCCAGTATGATTGTTCTGAGCAGGGGCAGCCTAGTACATCTAGTATGATTATTCCTGAATAGGAGCAGTCTGGTACGTCCAGTATAATTATTCTGAGTGGGCAGTCTTTCACACCCACTCTGATTACTCCATAGTAGTGGCAGCCTGGTATATTCAATCAGAATGCTCTGAGTAGGGACATCCTAGTGCATACACTCTGATTGTTCTGCACAGAGGCAGCCTAGGACATCTAATCTGATTGCTCAGAGTAGGGGCAACCTAGTATAACACCCTTCTGACTGATTTAATTAGAGGCAGCCCAGTACATCCTCCTGATTGCTCTGTATGGGGCAGCCTAGGACATACAATCTGATAACTCCTAAGAGGGGCATCCTCGTACCTCCATTCTGATTGCTCTGAGTATGTAGCAGCCCCACACATCCCTCCTTACTGCTCCTGAGAAGGGGCAGCCTTGTACATAAACTCTTATTGCTCTGAGTCTTTTTGCTCTGAGCAGCCTAGGACATACAATCTGATTACTTCTGATGGGAGCAGCCTAGTACATGCATTCTGATTTCTTTGGGTAGGGGCAGCCTAGTATACCCCCTCTGTTTTCTCTGAGTAGGGGCAGCCAAATACACCCCCTCTTCTCTAGGTAGGAGCAGCCTAGTACATGCACTCTGTTTGCTCTGAATAGGGGCAGCCTCTACGTCCACTCTGATTGCTCTGAATAGGGGTACCCTACTACATCTATTCTAATTACTCTAATAGGGGCAGCCTAATGTGTCTTCTCTAATGGCTCTGAGTAGAAGTATCCTCATACCTCCATTCTCATATCTTGAATAGGTGCAACATAAGATATCCACTCCACTTGTTCTGAGTCGGGGCAGTCTACTGTGTATACACAGCCTTCCACACCCCAGCCCCTGCCAGAGATGAGTGTGATCCTATGTTTTTCATCTAACTGTATCTCTCCCTACTTCTGGCTGGTCTTCTTGTGCTTTTGCATTCATTCCACGTAATTCTTCTAATCGTTCACTAACAAAAAAAATTTTTTTTTTCAAAAATTTCTCCACATTTTGTTCCAAATGAAATCCATTTTCTCCGGCACAGCTGAGATGCTGCCCGCTCATTTTGTCTTGCCTTTGCCCCTGAGCAGAACCTATGCACTACTACTGGAGTGACACCTCCATCCATGAGCAGGAAGGGGATGTGAGGGTGGCACTGGGGAGAAACGGTACCATGACTTCAGCTTGCCCCTCTTGGAGGGGGGGAAATAAACCCCAGTATTTACTGCCTCGGATACAGCCTCACCCTATCAGTAAACTCTGGGTGGGGATAAGGAAGCCTCAGTCTTCTCAGCAGTGTCTGCTTAGCATAGCGTATAACAGCATGAGCTGAGGGGTGCCAAGAATGAGACATGTCAGTATCCTGCCCCTCCTAGGATGAAACCATAGCCCTTGGGGTGCCTGGGTGGCTCAGTCGTTAAGTGTCTGCCTTCAGCTCAGGTCACGATCCCAGGGTCCTGAGATCGAGCCCCGCATCAGGCTCCCCACTTAGCAGGAAGCCTGCTTCTCCCTCTCCCACTCCCCCTGCTTGTGTTCCCCCTCTCGCTGTCTCTCTGTCTAATAAATAAACAAAAAATCTTAAAAAGAAAGAAAGAAAGAAAGAAAGAAAGAAAGAAAGAAGAAAGAAAGAAAGAGAAAGAAAGAAAGAAAGGAAGGAAGGAAGGAAGGAAGAAAGGAACCATAGCCTTAGACTGGGAGTTAGTGGGGAGAGGGAGGTCCTCCTTGGCTTCCAAAGGCGTGGAAGTGCTGGCTAGAAGCCAACTGTGGCTCAAATGCTATAGATTCTTACTTTTCCTACCTAGATTTAGTAGATTTTCTTGAAAAAATGTTTTCCCATTTCCTAAATGCCCTTAGGTCATTTTCTAGAGAATTTACATAGTTATTTCTTAAAGTAATTTTCATCAGCTGTTTCACTATGGAGGAGGGTTTACTAAAAGTCTCACCCAGCTACTCTGGAAGTCCCATCCCCAACTCTAATATCACATAGGATAGCCAAAAATATGATCACTAAAAGCCCGTGACTATTTTATCATCTTACAGATGCTTCCCCAAGTTTACAATTCTAGTGTGCCAAAATAGACACTTTACATTATTTTTCTCCTCCCTCATCCTCCTAGTTACTCTTTTGGCATTCATTCACAAAAATCATAAAAGGCTATAAAGTGATTTGGAGACATTAAAATTAGTATGCTGATACAAATCCACACATACTCAAAGGTTTCCATCTCAGCCTGAAAGTGTCATGAAATGTATGGTCTGTAAAAAGTGTACCTTAATGTATACCCATCTATCAGTTAGTCCATATACCAGCTAAAGTTTGTCAGAAACTGTAAAAGACAGGAGAAAATAGTTAAAATATTTTTAATTTGACCTGAGGTCACTTCACATATAATGAAAAAAAGCTTTATTATAGATCATAGTAAAATATCTAATGAACTATTTGTCTTAACGATCAATAGATACAAGAATATAGTTCTTAGATTTAAGTATGACAAAATTGGTATCTCTGAAGACCCTTGAATGTAGTAGATACTGAATTGCTCATTGAGTGATAGACTCAAGTACTCAAGACACATAAACGTTTTGTGTTTTCAAAGAGGCTTGATATTTACATATTTTTAAAACCCACTAGCTCTAATATACCTCCAGTTAGTGAATTAAGATAATTTTTGACTAGTAGCCTACCCTCTGCCCAAGACACAACTTTAACTATGTTTTATAAGTTTCCAAAGAGCAAAATAAATAATTTCTGCCTTGTAGTCATATAATACCTGTAACTTATACTTTTCTCACCTTTACAAATGTTTGGAAAATAAACAATCAGCCATTGAGTAGACAGCCTAAACTGGGGGTAGAGAGTAAGTAAATATTTTAGGCTTTGCAGCTGCTGTGGTCTCTGTTGCAACTACTTAGCTCTGCCATTATAACATAGAAGCACGACACATAAATAGACAATACATTTTTGTGCCATTATAGCACAAGGGCACTAACATTAGTAGACAGACAATACATTAATGTATTGGCTGTGTTTCAGTTAAACTAACTACAAAAACAGGAAGTAGGCTAGACTTGACCTATAGACCATAGGTTGCCAAGCCCTGTCCTGAACAGTAGATATGAAAAATCACAAATCCTCAAATGTTGATAAACTTACATGTATGTTAGGAACCCTTCCCTAAATCACATGAGATAGTCAACACTTTCTTATAGGCTTTGTGTTAGATTACCACAGGTGAGGCTAAGCTATGATGTTGGTCACAGGTGTATTAAATGCATTTTCAACTTGAGATACTCTCAACTTACGAGGGTTTATCTCAGTGTAACCTCATCGTAAATTAAGGAAGATCTTAGTTTTCTAGTTAGAAATACAAAGAAGTTCAAAATTCTTTATCTTCAAAGTTTACAGTATAATTAAAGAGAAAGAGCAGATTAATAAAAAAAAAAAAATCCATGGTAGTATATACAAATCCCTTCAGAGTTTTGTACTTAAATTTTAACTGTATCTTATCTGACTTCTTTTTCACAGGACCTGATAATTTTTCAGGTTGTTTTCTCACTATCTTATTCAGAGTTTAATATTAAACTTTTAAAAACTTTGTAGATCTGAAGGAAGGAAACATTACATAGTAAGGAAATTTGAGGATATCTCATAAAGAAAATTAAGGACTAACTGAGCTTTTAAAGAGAAATTAACATACAAAGAAATAGTCTAATGAACTCCTTATTTGCTTGCCAAATCATTAAAAGGAAGAACCATTCATAAATATGACAATTATTACACTAATAATAGTATTTGGTTTTATCTCACTTCCCCCAGGACTTTTAACTTTTTAGAGGTTTAAAAATTTTGATTTTACTTAAACCTATCCCCTCAGTTTGGAAAGAATCATCAACAGGGAGAAGAGTACAGCCAATATTATTCAGACTTCATTTTTATTCAACAGCCTTCTGCTAAATAGTGAGTTTTAACCCAGTTTTCTCAAATTGTCTTAATTCCATTGATGGGTAACTACATCTAATTTCAGTGACAGACAAACACAAAGGTTAGTTATTTGCCCAAATCCTGACATGTTAAAAATATATGAAATTTAAAAGTCACTGTCTATGAATAAGGTTCAGTTGTAACACAGACATGGCCGTTCATTATATATAGTCTATGGCTACTTTACTGCTACCCTAGCAAAGTTGAATAGTTGCAACATAGATCATATGGCCTGCAAAGCCTGAATTACTTACCATCTGGCCTGAAAATTTTGCTGACACATTACATCCTTAAATTAAGAATTGGGGCTACAAGATAATGAATGTATAACCACACAAACTATCAATTACATTTGGCTTATGATAAATACGGCTGGTAAATATTTATGAAAAAGATTTAAGAAAAATCCTAAAAGAAAGTAGCCCCCTCTAAAAAGACAGCTATAAAACAGTATAAACAAGATTTGCCGAAAAATACATTTTGAAATAATTTATATTAATTATTGCAATGCTTATTTAAATAACCTGGCTATTTCCAATTGAATATTACTGTTTTGAATGGCTAATATTACTTTCAAGTGTTCTTTTCTGTTATTTGCTAAATTAGCCTACTTTATACTATGATAGCATTATATTTTGAGCTTAGATGAAACTTGTTAAATTTTGATTTTCTCTGTTTTGTTAACTGCAGATATCGTGTTGAAGGAATAATTCCAGAATCAACAACTAAACTGTCTGATTTCCTCTACAAACCTGAAAACAGAGTTACATGGGATAAATCATTGAAAGTGTACAATATGGTACACAAGATTGATTCGGTAATTTGTTGTCTGATATTAGACTTTTACTGTACCAATATATTTTTAGTTTTATTAGTGATTTGAGTATATTAAACCTGTATGATGTAGGCAGTATGATATAGATACTTCATATTTTATAAACTTGAATTGAAATCTTCATAAAAGTTTTAAAACTGCCCTCTTTATTAGTCAAAAGTTTAATTCTGATTAGCTTGATTCTGTTGTAAAGGCTTTGCGCATTCAGAATCTAGCTAGCTCATGCAGATGTATGTCTTCGGTGTTGAGGGGTTTGAACTTCATGTATTCTCTTCCATTAGGTGGGAAAAAAAGATTAAGCATGCCTTGTTGGTAGGAAGTCAGTAGATTTATCTTAGTTATAATACATTAGATAACAGGAACAATGCAGACATATACTGTAGGGGCTTAAGAGCAAATAGCATGTAACTTTTTTTAAGAGTAAGGATACAGCATGGAATAACGTTATATAGATGGTTGTGGTTTTTGAAATGCTTTCAAATACATTATCTCAAATAGATGAAGAGGGAGACTAAAAACAAAGAGAAAAGAAAAATACATGTAATTAGAGTAGAAAGTTTAAGAAGTCAAAGAGGTGAGAGAAAAGAAGACCGAATTTAAAAGAGAATTAGGACAGCACACTATAGACCTCTTATTTATTAAGACTGCTATATTGGGGCGCCTGGGTGGCACAGCGGTTAAGCGTCTGCCTTCGGCTCAGGGCGTGATCCTGGCGTTATGGGATCGAGCCCCACATCAGGCTCCTCCGCTATGAGCCTGCTTCTTCCTCTCCCACTCCCCCTGCTTGTGTTCCCTCTCTCGCTGGCTGTCTCTATCTCTGTCAAATAAACAAATAAAATCTTTAAAAAAAAAAAAAAGACTGCTATACTTTGTGGTATGTATATTATACCTCAATAAGCTGGGTTTTTTTTTTTTAAGATTTTACTTTTTTATTTGAGACAGAGAGAGAGGGAGAGAGCCCGAGCGGTGGGAAGGGGTAGAGGGAGAGGGAGAAGCAGACTCCCCGCCGAGCAAGGAGCCCAACATGGGGCTTGATCCCAGGAACCTGAGATCATGACCCAAGACAAAGGCAGATGCTTAACCAACTGAGCCACCCAGGCACCCCTCAATAAGCTGTTTTGAAAAATTTAGTCATAAAGCAAACTTTTATGATTTTCACAAACAATTGCATTTGTAAAATTCCAGATAAGTGGGTCTTTTGTCCTTTGTATCTCCAAGCCACATTCCACACATCAAAACAAATGTCTCACATACCTACCATCACCTTATCATTTACCTGGAATTCCATAGGTTACCTTTGCCTCCTTTTATTAAATTGATTTTAAAGCTTGGGAGTGGGGAGAGGTTGTAGAAAAGCCCCGGAAAGTAAATGTTCCATTTTGTAGAAAGGTCCTGAAGTTCCTTATCCACAAAAAAACCTTTCGATTACCCTCTTGGGATTTAAACATTCAGACTGGGAAACATAGTCCGTCAGAAATGAAAACTGAAACATTGGACTGTTACTTTCATGATTGATTACACAGTTCCATTCATACTTCATATATTTCTGCTATTGCTACAAGTCAGCTGTAATAATGGAAAGAATACTAGATTTGGCATCAAAAAAAACCTGGCAACAGATTCAGAGAAATTATGTGATTTGCCCATGGTCATCGCAGCCAATATGTGGTAGAACCATGACTTAACACTTGATCTCCTGCTTCCAAATTCTATGCCCTTTCCAATGTACTATGTATCTCTTAGTAGCATTACACTGTAAGAATTATTTTACCTTCCTATGAATGTTTATAGTATGCATCTCCAGAGATGTGTTTTCACTGACTCATTCACCCCCATTAATGAGGGAGGGATTCCTGCTCTAGGGTTATGGGGGTGATCAAACACATGACATCTGACACTAGACAAATGAGATCAACAGCAGATCATTAAACCTTAGTCACAGCCCAGGAGAGGAGGACTGTTCCAACTTTGTTAAATTGGCGTTTGTTAAATGGAGCAGAGGGTGCCAGATGGTGAGCCACGTTTCAACAAAAGACCGCAAGAGAAATTGAACTAGAGAAGTTTATTACTCACAAGTCCTGGAAGAAGTACATGGCAAGCCTCCAGGAGCCACATGGGGAGGTCAAGACAGGGCTCAGGCAGAGAGGCAGGACCTGAGGCACCGGCCTGCATTAGCTCTGTGGGTGGAGTGCTTTGGGATTCCTGGGCTAAGGCCAGATTGTTTGATTCAAACCAAAAAGAGCAGGTCACTCTATAAAATGCAAGTCGCAGAGGTCTTGTCTAAGTTGCTCACGAGGGGAAAGCCATGGGAGGTGGGGAAGACATGATCAGAATGGTGGCTGGGGAGGTTATATCAGGAACTGACACCCACTTGTGACTCTGTGGCGACTATCTAAGGCATTTGCTTGCATGGGGAGCTCTTGTCAGTTTCAGCCCCCCCCCACCCGCCCCCGCAGGCTGAGTGGCCAAACAAAACCGATGCTGAAGCAGCAATACCATGGAGTAGCTTAGCTAAACTCTCCAGGGCACACCACGTCATGCAGCGTGACATAGGAGTTGCACCCAGGACCAGAGTGAATAACCAGAGGTTGTGCAAGACAGGCTTTGTAGTATCAAGAGGTTGAGATGACCCCTGACTCCTACAGGAGGCTGTGATTGGTTGTTGGAATAATTCTGCAGCCCAGCAGGGAGCAAGTAGGAACTGTGCCTGATCCTACTGATAAGGAGCATTGTTTGGCTAAGGAGCAGAATGGGAGAATAACTTGAAGTTAGGCCATTTACGACTCTTCCCATTTCAGCAGATGTCAAGGCAACACACAATATAGGCTTTACACCACAAGGTGCTAAACTAATATATTTTTCAGAATGTATTACCTAGCGAGTGTGGACTGGTAGAAATAGTACTGTCCTGGGAATCAGGAACGTGGGTTCTAGTTCTGTACTTATCTCTAGTTTTGCATGTGATTTAATCTCTTAGGCTTTAATTTCTTCATCTAAAAATTTAAAGAGTAGATGACAACAAGATTCCGTTATGAATTTTCTGCACTTACATTAATTCCTTACCAGGTATATGATTTGCAAATTACTTTCTCCCATTCTGTACGTTGACTTTTCATTTTATGGTTTCCTTTGCAGTGCAGAGCTTTTTAGTTTGACGTAGTCCCACTTATTTATTTTTGCTTTTGTTACCTTGCAATTATAAATATAGATCTAATGTTCCTCTGACACTGAAAATGCAAACTGATTTGATGATAAGTTCTTATAACTTCAAAGCCCTGCTTTTTCCAAATGGTAGCTAACCTTATGCAGTGAAATTCTTTGGGAAGCGAAACGAAGAATAGATATCAAATAACTGTTGCAATCTTTATGGTTTGATTTGTTCCAGGACACATTCATATGTCATACCATTACACAAAGTTTTGCCATGGGCTCAATTTCCCCCCGAGACTTTATCGACTTAGTGTACTTCAAGCGCTACGAAGGGAATATGGATATTATCAGTTGTAAGTTGAAACATTTTGCCCACATTTTGGAAATAGTATGAGACATTAATAAATGTATTTTCCTTTAACGCACAGTTTGGAAGATATTGTGTTTTCAATTAATTTTTATTTTTTTATTTACTTAGTGAGACCAATAAACATATGTATAATACAGACAAAGAAGCCTGACATTTTACCCAACACTGGAGGTACCATTTACATTAGTCAATCATGATGGCATCTCTTGCTTGGCCTTTTTGCAGCTTACGCCATGCAGCACTGAGTATAGACAGATAAGTTGTAGGCAAAAACCTCACAGCATATATTTTAAAACTACTAAGACATAAAGTTAATCTTTGGACATATAATGTTATATTTGAATTGTGTAGAATGGGCATATCCAGTAACTGATAAAATTCCTGAAGAAATTTAGATGATCATTAGATGAATCTTTACATAAATGTGCTTACATTTCTTTTAGAAATTGGAGATTTTGATATATCCTTAGCCCTCCCAAAAATGTGTCACTATGTAAAATGCAAATGTGTAATCACTTCCTAACTTGCTTTATTCGTTTAAAACCTACCAGTTCATACCACAAAGATCTTTGGACTCAGATAAATGCAGTAACTCCCGGTGAAGGGACTTCGGTAGGACAGTGGCCTAGAGCCCTGTTTTTTCTCCAGATTTCAATTTAATCTCACCATTCCTATCTGAATAGCCTTCTCTGTTGTAAACTTCTTGGGGAATAGGACAGTTAAGTGCTGTTAATTATTATTTTCCAACAAGGCTTCAGTTGCTCTGCTGTATCTATAGGACTCTAAGTTTCAGAGTCCAGACTGCGTCATCGTTCTGCTAACAGCACTCACTCGAACACAGTTCTGTTGTAGCATGCCACTGAGGCCTGAGAAGGCCTGAGATTCAGCACTTCTCTACAGGGGTCTCTTGTAGATTCATAGAATGTCACTGAGTTGTCTCCTTAAATGAGAGCACATAAAATTTTATTCACCGTCTACGGCACAAAATACTGTATGTCTAAATTATAGATCTGTTATTTTCTGAATTTTGAAGCAGACCATTTCAATCTCATTTTTAGTGGTCAGAGGAAAGGTAAAAAAGAATTATGGAAGTTAAAATCAACAAATAGTCGTAGTACTCAGTCACCCAGTGATCAATACTAAATCTGTTTTAAGCAATTTTCTTCAAATGAATTTTTGATGAATACTGAGTTTTCTTCTTACTGCTCCATTTGCTGTTGTTTAACTTACTATGCAGCTTGCTTTGAGCTGAATATTTTGTGTGCATTATTTCACCAATGAGGAAACTCATTGGTTCACAGAAATTAAGTTACATAGCTAGTAAGCACCTGAACCAAGAGTTAAAACTCACGTCTTCTGACTTTCCAAAATCTGTGCTGTCATACCATATGCCTCACAAAAGACCCATGCTTGTTTGTGGAATATAACAACAACAACAACAAAAAGTTTTAAAGAAAGACAAGGATAATCTCCATATTTTAAGCAGAGAAAAAATATGTTAATATCACCTCTGACAGTATCCCTATGCCAACATAATAGGCTCTGTTAAGATGATAAACAGGTCATGAATGTGGAAAATGCATTCAGCCACATTTGTCTCTTAAGCTGTTCTTAAGCTAGTGTTTAATATTGCATTTCCCTTAGAATTGATTATGTTAAAATCATGTAGGAAAATCCATCTTCTCTGACAAGAGCAGGATTCAGTTGCACAGAAAAAAACAAATATATCTTTAAAAATATTTTTAGAAAGAATATATATAATTATCATAATCATAATCAAACTACCTCCTTTTTACATTCATATACAATATTGTTATGCTGCATAATTCCTAAAACAAACTCTACTGATTTTTAATTATACTTTGAATTAGCTCCAGGGAATTGGCAGAAAAGAGCATTTTTTAAAAAAGATGTATTTGTTTACTTAAGAGAGAGAGTGCAGGGTGGAGGGGAGAGAAAATCCCAAGGAGACTCCACGCTGGACGTGGAGCCCAACCCAGGGCCCAATCCCAGGATCCTGAGATCATGACCTGAGCTGAAACCAAAAGTCGGATGCTTGACTGACTAGGCCACCAGGTGCTCTAGCAGAAAAGAGCATTTATTTTTTTATTTTTTATTTTTTTAAAGATTTTATTTATTTATTTGAGAGAGAGAGACAGCCAGCGAGAGAGGGAACACAGGCAGGGGGAAAAGGAGAGGGAGAAGCAGGCTCCCAGCAGAGAGCCTGATGTGGGGCTCAATCCCAGGACTCCGGGATCACGCCCTGAGCCGAAGGCAGACGGTTAACGACTGAGCCACCCAGGCGCCCCAGAAAAGATCATTTAAACTATTTTTATTAATAGACAAAATAACCCCATCAAATATTTTATTTAGAAAATGATTAACATGTTGTACATAAATGTTGAATCACATATATTGCACACCTGAAACTAATATTCCACTGTACGTTAACTGGAATTCAAATAAAACCTTAAAAAATAAGTAGATTAAGAAGGATCTAACTTTAAAAAAATAATAAATAAATAATGATTAACAAAAAAAAAATCTATAAACCCACTATCCTAATGGAATAGTCTTTTCCTTTGTGATTTCTTCTTTTGCTTCAAATCTCAGAAAGTAATTAAATGATACATTTAATACTTTTTGTTGTATGTAAAATGTAACAGCATCTTTAGAAATAATAACATGAGAAAATTTGAGAGCACAGTAGTGCTCATCTGGCATTTTCTCAATTTTGGTCTGTGTACACATGCATATGTATAAATATGTATATATACATGTATAAAACTAGTATCAGTGCTGATAATAACTAAATTAAATTAAATGCTATATCATACATTTTTTAAAATATGCTACTTGAAATAGAATTTTTCATCTTTGTGGAATAGGCTTCATTTTAATTTTTTTTTTTATCACTTAGCTAACAGTGTGGATTTTCCATCATATCCTCCGTCTTCAAATTATATCCGTGGTTATAACCATGCTTGTGGCTATATATGTTCTCCTCTGCAAGAGTAAGTGTTACTTGCATTTATTTATTTTATTTTAACAAGTTTTTTAGTTCAATTTGTTATTTTTACTAAAGGATTCCTAACTCGTTGGTAGAAGTGTGTGCCAGCATATTCTGTTAGGAAAAAAAATTGCCCCTAAATGCAATTTAAAAAAATAATTTTTATAAGTATTTTCATCATCAGAATGGATAATTCCCTATAAAGTATGATTTGAGGTCTCTGGGACTAGTCACAAATACACATTCCCCTCTATCCCCTCACCCCCAGTTAACCTTAACCTGATGATTTATTTATATTTCTCCATTAGAGTTACTTCTGTGAATTATTAAGGAATTTTTGTAAATTAAAAATACATTTACCTAGAATTATAATACACTCACATTTATCAGCAATTAACGCTTTATGTTAAATGAATTCTTTCCAGTGGACTACCTACGAATACCTGCAGAATGAGACAAACAATAGGTAAATTTGGAAAGAGCTAGAGAAATCAGAAGAGTCACTGCCTATAGGTAACCAGCCTAGGGATAAATGGTAACAAAAAATACACATATTTTATAAATGTATGTACATTAATTCAATGTATATCATTTCATAAACCCTTAAGTTTTAGTTTTTGCTAAATGATTTTATACAAGTAAAAGATATTGGCACATAAAAACATGTAAAATTTTATGTTGGCCAGATATAAACCTCTCAATCAGAGGAGAAAAAAAAAAAACATGTGAAGAAAGTTAAAATAAAATTACATTTTAGACTGTATTCCTTAATATTTTCTCTACTGAATTAAAGAACTGAAAGCAATTGACAATTACATACATTAACGGACAGGATCATAGTGCAAATGGTGACAATGGTGGTCTTTCCATCCACCTGTCAATTTTGAATCTATGGTCAAGACTTCATTTTCCACAGCAGGAAAAAACAAAACAAGGGAAGGATTACTGCTTCAGATCAGTTGGATAAAGCAATGGTTGGCAGGGACTGTAGTTGGGAAGCTATATATTCTGATGTGTGTTTCACAGGCTGTCTCCTTCTTGCATCTTGTCAACCTTCCCTTTCCACTGCAAAACACATGGGACAAAAGCTCTGATCTAGATGTCCCATCTAGGGTGGGAGCTCTGCCTAGCATCCTGATAGAGGAAAAGATACAGTCTCATTCATAGTCTCAGAGAAAGGTATTGACAAAAAAGTGATTCTTTTGTACCTTCTCTTTCCATGCAGCACAGCATTTGGGGCAGCCAACATTTGTAAACAAGTCATGTAGTAAACTTATAAAACTTATTACCAGTAGTAAAGGTACTGTCTAGTAAATACTGGAAAAGGTTTTCTGAAGCATGTAAAGTCCTAGCAAAGTCAAATAGAGATTTAAGACCTTTTCAACAGCTAGTGAATATTCTCAATCTAACCACCTGAGGCACTGTGAAAATAGTCTAAACTCTCCATACACAAGAGTAGAAGAAAATGGACACACGCTTTGTTGGAGGAGTGGTCTTCATACCCCCCAAAAAGAATTTTTTAAAACTACTCTGCCTTGTACATTTTTAAGTTGATATTAAAATTTTTCATAGGATTAAATTAAGAAGGTGCAATTTTCAGCACTCTAAATATTGACAATCTAAAAAAAGTGTTATGTCACTCTTGTAAGCATATCCAATAAACTCTAAATACCATAATAACTGGAAACCTACCATAACTATCAATTTCAAAATACACACAACCTCTATCAGAAATTTACATCATTAGTTTTCTCCTTGTTCCCACATTCTTACTTTTTTCCCCTCATACAATTTAATCCTAATAGAATATATTTTACAGTTTGAATTCTTTTATTCTTGTATTAATCACCCTGTCACTCTTCTTTGCAAAAATAAGTGTTTAACTTTAAAAATCCATTTTATTTCCTGTGACCTTCAGTATCTAAATGTTATAAAATATATGTGTGTACTAGATTAAATTATTACATGATCAAAATAAAATATGTTACTAAATGTTTTATAACTATTAAGTATAAAAGCAAACATTGAAAACACGCCTTTTATTATTAGCAAAACTTAGATAGCACTTACTTTGTGCCAGGCACTTTATAAACAATTTACATATATTGATTCATTTGGTCCTCCCAATAACCTCATGAGGTAGGTAGTACTACTATTTCAATTTTGCAGAAATAAAATGGAAGTCCAGAGAGATTAAGTAATTTTCTCAAGGTTAATCACAGGTAATAGCAAAGCTCAGCTTCAAACCAATGCAAACTGGTTCCAGAGTCCATGCTTCTAACAATTACAACTCATTTAACTGTGTATTTATAATACTAATAAAATGAGACAGCACTTACTATTGTCTGCCCCTACTTCACATTTTTATGAATGTAAGCACTGAGAAAATTTTTTTGCATAAATAAGTGGTTTAAAATGAAAAGAGTATAATTCCAGGACTTTCATTAAATGCCTTGAATTCTTTTGTGTTATGTACCATAAATTAAATAGTGACCTATAAACAAAAACTATCTTTAATGACCTATCAGCTCACAACGAAGTTAGATCCTTAAATTTTATTGAAAGCAAAGAATTGACGACATGACTTGGTAAGGATTTATTACCCAATCATTAGTCGTTCACTTTCTGTCATTCACTTTTTTATATGCCAGAGTAAAGCACCATAGTATCATTCGGTACTATTCAGGGAAGATGACAGCACCTTTGTTCTGTAAAGCAACAGAAGGATGATGTGAACAGGCTAATGGGAAAGGAGAAGCCTACATCTCCATCAGAGATGGTCTCAGATAAGTTTAGGGAAAAGGTACATATGGAAGTTAAGAGATTTGAAAATTTATTCCTTTAAATGTTATTCATCCTCTCATACCCTTTGGAAAGTCTTCACGTACTCCAGTTTGAAGATTGCTGGGTTAGAATATAAAATACTACAGTCTTCCTACTGTCATTTGGAAAGAATATTTCAAAATGTTAAACGCACAAACCTTTGACCTAGAAATTCCAAGTATTTGTAGAAGTGCAAATGGATACATCACAAAGATGTTTTATTGCAGCATAGTAGCAAAAAGTGAGGAAAAAACCCAAATGATAATTAATAAAGGATTGATTATGTAGAGAATGAAATACTATATGCAGTCATGAAAAACAATTAAGCAGATATGTATGTATCAACAGAAAGAAGTGCATGATATCCTACCAAGAGGGAAAATAAAACTAGTTGCAGAAAGTATTATCTCATTTTTGTAAAAACAAAAATGTGTGGGGTAAGTATACATATATGTATGCTATCTTTGTATATACATAGACAATAGTCTGAAAAGATACAGTCAGAAGTATAAATAGTGATTAGCTCTGGGAAACAGAATAATTTTGAAAATTCTGTATTGTTTACATTTTTATAAGCATACATTAATCTTATAATTTAAAAAAGTTAGCAAAATGACAAAAAGGAAAAGCTGACTGAAGACCGTAATGTATAGTCTGACTACTGAATATTTTTATGTAAAATGTTTATGAGCGCAAATCACTCGCCCTTTTTTTGTACCCTTCCTTCCTCCCTTCCTTCAGTAACTCTCCTATCATAAGCACTTTGGAGGGAATCCATGGTGATTGAGACAAGAATCCTGCTTTCTATAAACTTATAAATTCAATACATAAATCTAAAAATCTTTATATTTTTTTAATTCTTCCTTTGTTTACAGGAACCCAGCACATTCCAAACTAGTGATGTTTATCCAGACAGAAATGCGAGGAAAATTGTCCCCATCAATAATTGAAGCAACCATGCCTTCCAACTTAGTAAGCTTCATCCTCAATGCAAAGGATGGAATAAAGGCACTCAGAACTCCAGGAGGACGTGGATACCATCATAGTGGTCACCCATCATTCCTAAAGAAGAAGTGAGGCCATAGAAAAGCATGTGTGGCAGTTACTACAGTTTACTTCCAAATCAGTATGCATAAATACTGTTAAACTATTCTAGACAGTATCCTTGTAAAAATTATTGAAGGCACTCTGTGGAAATAAGAACTCCTAGTTGTACAAGAGAACAGCATTAAATATAGTTTTTAATCTAAGAATGATGTTAATAACAAGTGTTCTTAATGCACTTTTATCTGTTGCTTTTTTCCCCCCTGGCAAATGCTCTGCAAAGGGATCAGTAAGAAAACATACAGTCGGAGGTCAGCACTAATTAAAAATTAAAATATATTTTAAATTGTTTTTTCTTTGATTACTGCTTAATTTGATCATTGTAGGAGACATGAACATAAAAACTGAAAAGAATTCCTATAGAATGTATGAAGAATGATATCTAAAATTTAAAATTAAATGAATCATCAATCAATTTCTGGTTCTGGCCAAGGTGTACCAACCCATCCCTCCCAAATCCTTCCTCTTAAAACTAAAAGACTCTGCATATAAGCACACGAATATTCAAGCGTATGTAAAAAGAAGAAGACAAACTGCCTAGGAACCTTAGGCCTTGAGGAATGACATAGCCATCATTGTCAGGGTCTCCTTATTGCCTTCCGTGTATTCCAGGCAGGCACCTGGAACCACCACCAGGCAGGAACAACAAAAGCTTCAAGAAGAAGCCTGTCCCTCATAGCTGTAGGAGTAGCTATGAGCAAAAGGGTGGCCTAATGGAACAAAATCTACAGCAGCCAAACATCAACCTAAAAACTGCACCCACTCCCTCTTTGGTTTCAGTGGGGCAAAGCAGACAGATGATCTTATATCCACCTTGTTTCCACCGCACAGAAGCAGGTGGTAGTGCTCTGACAGAGTTGAGCATAAGCAGCACTATGACAACCCTGCCAGTTGGTATAGGCTGACCAAGCAGGGAGCTGATTTTCCATCTTCCACCCAGCAAAAGCAGGTAGTGGTCCTTTGATATCCCGCCTGGGGTAGCGTCAGTTGGGGTCCTGAGTCCCCCACTTGGCGGCAACAAGACTTAGCTAGCTAGTGCAAAGAAGTGTGGGTCACGATTCACTTCACTGCCCGTCCTTGATCCCCAGTGTCACCAAGGCCTGGAAGGATGCTGCACCGCCATGCCCACCCAATGTATTCCAGTGGTTTCCCCTCTGTAGTGTGCTGAATGATGGCCTCCAAAATATATGTCCTTGTCAAATCCCTGGAACCTTGAATGTGACCTTACTTGGAAAAAGGATCTTTGCAGGTATAATTAAGGACCTCAGAATGAGATCATCCTGGATTATCTGAGTGAATCCTAAATCAAATCTAATCATTAAGTGTCTTTATAAAAGATGTACAGAAGAGAGACACAGTGGAGGAGGCAGAAGAGAGTCAGAGATTAGAGCTTTGCAGCCACAAGCCAATGAACACTTAGAGCTACCAGAAGCTGGACGAGGTAAGGAAGATTCTCCCCTAGAGCCTTTGGAGTAGGGTGCTGACACTTTGATTTTAGACTTCTGGTCTCCAGACTATGAGAGAATAAATTTCTGGGTTTTTTAAGCCACTAAATTTGTGGTAATTTGTTACAGTAGCCCATGACTTTAGTCAAAATTAAAAATGTATGCTCTAGGAAGGAGTATAGGACCCTGTGAGGAAAATGAAAAGACAGGCCACGGTCTGGAACAAAATATTTGCAAGACGTTTCTGTCAAGGACTTGTATATAGAATATGTAAAGAACTTACAAAACTCAAACTCAACAGTATTAAAAAATCCTATTAGAGGGGCGCCTGGGTGGGTCAGTTGGTTAAGTGTCTGCCTTTGGCTCAGGTCGTGATCCCACGGTCCTGGGATGGAGCCCTGCATTGGGCTCCCTGCTCCTCGGGGAGCCTGCTTCTCCCTCTGCCTGCCACTCGCCCTGCTTGCGCTCTGTCAAATAAATAAAATCTTAAAAAAAAAAATCCTATTAGAGGGGCACCTGGGTGGCTTAGTCAGTTAAGTGCTTGACTCTTGATTTCAGCTTAGGTTATGATCTCAGGGTCATGAGATCAAGCCCCCCATTGGGCTCCATGCTTAGCAGGGAGTCTGCTTGAGATTCTCTCTTTCTCCCTTTGTGGCCCCTCCCCCATCTCTAACATAAATACATCTTTAGGGGCGCCTGTGTGGCTCAGTCATTAAGCATCTGCCTTCGGCTCAGGGCGTGATCCCGGAATCCTGGGATCAAGCCCCACATCAGGCTCCTCTGCTGGAAGCCTGCTTCTTCCTCTCCCACTCCCCCTGCTTGTGTTCCCTCTCCCGCTGGCTGTCTGTCAAATAAATAAACAAAATCTTAAAAAATGAATAAATAAAATAAAATAAATACATCTTTAAAAAAATCCTATTAGAAAATAGACAAAAGACATTTCAGAGAAGAGTATATGTAGACAGCAAATAAGTTCACAAAAACATTCAACATCATTGGCCATTAGGTAAATGAAATAACCACACTGAGTTATCAGTACACACTTGTCAGAATGGCTAAAATTTAAAAAATGCAGGGATTATATCAAGTGTTATTAGTGAGGATGTAGAGAAACTGGATCACTAATACATTGCAGGTGGAAATGTAAAATGGTACAGCTACACTGAAAGAGACTATGGCGGTGTCTTACAAAATTAAACACTGCATTTACAATGCAACCCAACAACTGCACGCTTTATCCCAAGAAATGCAAATATTCACATAAAAACCTATACACAGGGGCACCTGGTGGCTCAGTTGGTTAAGTGTCTGACTCTTACCTTTGGCTCAGGTCATGGTCTCAGGGCTGTGAGATTGAGCCCCGTGTTGGGCTCTGTGCTGGGTGTGGCCATGCTTGAGATTCTCTCTCCCTCTCCCGCCGCCCCTCCCCACTTCTCGGTTCTCGCTCTCTCTCTAAAAACAAAACAAAACAAACCTGTACACAAATATTCATAGCAGTTTTATTATAAACAGCCCCAAACAGGCAACAACTCACATATCCTTTAACGGGTGAACTGTAGTAATCCATACATGGAATACTCCTGAGCAATACAAAGGAACAACCTATTGATACAATTTAGATGGTCTCAAGGGAATACTGCTGAGTGAAAAAAGGCCAACCTCAAAAGGTTAAATAGTATATTATTCCACTTGTGACATTCTTAAACTGACAAAATGATGGATATGGACAACAAAACTAGAGGTTTGCTGAGATCAAGGAGGTGGGGGCAACGGGGAGGTCTGTGGCTTTGAAAGGGTAGCAGGAGGGATCCTTGTGATAAACTTGTTCTGTGTGTTGACTGTGACGATGGTGGTATGAATCTACATGATAAAACTGCACAGAACTGAACACACGCATGCACGCACATGCATGCACATACACATAAATGAGTGCACGTAAAACTGGAGGTATCTGATTAAAATCAGTGGATTGTACCAATGTGGATTCCCTGATTGCGGTATTATACTATAGTTATACACGATATTACCATTGGGGGAAACTGGGTGAAGGAAATACAGCCTCTCTGCGTTATTTTTTTTACAACTACATGCAAATATACAATTATCTCAAAATTTAACAATAGGAAAAAAAAACCTATCCAACCTCCCCAAATTGAATGAGTCATATAACTATAAGGCTATCTCACAATGAATATCATTTGTTTTTAAAAATTTAATTTTTAAGCTATCATGAATCTGATTTTTTACCAATATATAGTTGATATGTTTACATTAGAAGTATTTGTTTAACACTCTTTACAAGCAATTCCTCTAGTCAAGAGTTTCTAATCTCGTTGTATGGAATGATTGTTAGGGAGATAGCCCCATGAAAAAGTCTGCTTTTGTTTATAAATATTATATACCAAATCTCAAATATATAGAGAGGTACACACCTTTTTGGGAGTTGTGGCTTGAATAGGTTCTGATGTTTCACAGAAAATTATGTCAAAATTCAAGTGTAAGAGGATGCAGAAATACCATTCTCATGAAGAATGATTAATTTTTTCATAGCAAAGTAACTAACTCCTCTAATAATCACCTTCTAGCTTCAGAAATTCCTCTTCTAGTCCCCTTTGTGTGAGAAAGGATGCACAGAAACCTGGCAGGGAGGGGGACAGGAGGGCATAGTGGGAAAGATGCCGGGAAGAATGGAGAAAACCACTGTGATTCTGAAGAGCAGCTTAGCTAAGGAAATCTCTGACTTCTGTCCCCAACTCCTTTAATGCTGGTCTCCCTAAAACTCTGCAGATTCTGAGTATTTTTCCTTCTCTAATAAAATTTTCAAAAGACATAATGAAAGATGCAATTTATACCATGATTTAGGATGTGCCTTATTTTGTAAATATGCCACTTTTACTATTTTCCAATTCAGACTGTACTTTCAGAAGAATGTGAGTCTTTTAGCCATAAACATACAAATCCCAAAATTACACATTTTAATACAGTACATTTTCCCAAGAAAGACAAATGATTTTTGAAACTGTTTTCCTCATTACACAAACAGGAAAATAATATATTTAATGAACTTGTATCCTATTTAAGGAAAATGTAAATAATACCAAAGAAATAATACTAAGTACTGTATCTTTGATTCCTTCTCCTTGTCCTGTCATTATCCCTATATCCCTATATATCCCTATATATATCCCTATATATCCCTATATATATCCCTATATATCCCTATATATATCCCTATATATCCCTATATATATCCCTATATATCAAGAGGTAACCATCTTGATTACCTCTAAATAGCTAGGAATTTTAGAAGGTACCATCTATAGTAACAAAAATTCCATATAAAAGTTTGATGATAACACTGTCATCCAAATAATATGAAAAATAAAAATAGTTCAGCAATTATGCCCTAGTAAGTGTTGGTGAGGATGTGGAGAAAAGGGAAACCTCATGCACTGTTGGTGGGAATGCCCACTGCTACAGCCACTATGGAAAACAGTATGGAGCATCCTCAAAAAATTAAAAATAAAACTATCATACAATCCATCAACTCCACTTCTAGGTATTTTTCCCAAAGAAAATGAAAACACTAATTTGAAAAGACATATGCACCCCTATGTCTGATTGCAGCATTATTTACAATAGCCAAGATATGGAAGCAACCTAAATGTCCTTTGAGAGACAAATGGATAAAGAACATGTGGTACAGACATACACAATGGAATATTACTCAGCCAAAAACAGGCATGAAATCCTGCCTTTTGTAACAACATGTATGGACCTAGAGGGTATTATGCTAAGTGAAATAAGTCAGACAGAGACAAATGCCATATGATTTCACTTACATGTGGAATCCAAAAAACAAAACAAATGAATGAACAAACAAAAGAGAAACAGACGCATGGATACAGGGAACAAACTGATGGTTGCCAGAGCAGAGGGGGTGGAGGAATGGACAAAATAGGTGATGGGAATTAAGTTACCTGCCCCTCTGCCCCCCCCCACACACATACTCCTCCAGTACATAATAATTAAAAGAGAATTGAATAACCACAATAAATAGTTCCACTGGAAAGGGGGAAGAAAGGGAAGCATATAGTCACTGGTTCCTAACAATTCTGATACCCTATTGGGCCTACCTCTCTGGCAACGGGAAAATGTTTCCTGATTGCAGCCCAAACTCTAGTTGCACTCTGGGAGTTGCTCCCTGACTCACTGCTCCCCACAGCTTTTGGTTATACTATCTGAGATGTCCTTCTTTTTCCATCACCCTCCTCTATTCTTTGAAGAAATGATCCTTATTAGTAGCTGAGTAACTTTCTCAAGCTGCCTCCTGCCAAAGAAAGTCAAGGGCCAAGAGACATTTTTATAGCGTGATCATCTTTTAGTTTTGCCCAAGCAGTTTTTGTTTTTGCTAGTAACACTTTCTTTAAAATTTTTGAGCTTTCTTGTTTGGTTATGGTCCATTACACACCCAAAAGCCATACCTATAAATTGGGATCAACATATGCGTCTTTGGATTTTCTTATTGCTACTTTTGCATCAGGCTTCTGTGGGACCACACCGTTGGGCTTTTGTCCACCTGAGAAGATCCACTCAGTACCACCTTAACTCAGAAATCCTACCAAAATATCTGATAGTCACAATCTTGATTTGATGTTTGTGCCCGTGTCTTAATTTGAGACTTTGCTAGCTGAGCTGGCTGGACATAAGACAACAGTTTCATTTTCCAATTTAGTAACTCTGGCTCTCTATGTAATATAACCTTTAACTTCTCCTTGCAACCTAACCAGCCCCTTCCTCCCTTCCTCCCTTTCTTCTTCCTTCTTAGCTCAACTCCTTTCTCATAGTAGTACTTTAGCCTATGCGGCTAAAAACCACCAGGTGGCACTTTCTTCATTTTGCCTGGAGACATCGTGGCCAAAGCCAAAGAAGTTCATTAGGTTTCTGTTTTCTAAGATAGCACAAACAGCTGTTTTATCAACTGCGTCATAACAGCTTCTTAATAAAGCAGTTTCCTCACCATTATTCCAGGCTCAATGACCAGTTTTCTCACCTTGCTACCGTCCAAAAGCCAATAGCATCTACTTCAGGCTTTTGTTGTACAGCTCCCCACCTTCAGTACCAACTTGGGTAGCTGTAGTCTATTACCCAAATAATGCCACAACACAAATAACTACACATTTTTTTGTTGACTCAAAAAGAATATATGTTCATCATAAAGTTATTGAGTAATTGCACCCTCTCAATATCCATATTAACTCAATCTTTTAAAATATTTATTATTGAAGTACAGTTGACATATGAGGTCATACAAGTTTCAGGTGTGCAATATAGTGATTTGGCAATTCTATATATTACTCAAGGCACACCATAAGTGTAGTCACCATCTGTCACCATACATTATTACAATATTATTGACTATATTCCTCATGCTGTACTTTTCTTCTCTGCGACTTATTTCATAACTGGAAGTTTGTACCTCTTAATCTCCTTCACTCATTCCCCAACTCCCTTCCCTCTGGCAACCACCAGATTGTTCTCTATAAGTCTGTTTTCTTCATTCATTTTGTTTTATAGGTTCCACTCTACAAATGAAAGCTTATGGTACTAGTCTGTCTCTGCGTGACTTATTTCACTTAGCATACCCTCTAGGTCTATGTTTTCACTAATGGCAAGATTTAGTGCTTTTTTATGGCTGAGTAATAATCCAGTGTGTATACTGTATACACACACACACATCTTCTATTATCAATCTCTTCCCCTATTCAATAATTTGAAAATTGTTTTCTAAGTAAAATTAATAGTTTTCATACTCATCATTTACTGCAACATTTTACTTTGCAATAACAATTACACATTTATACTCTGATGGAATTACAAGAGGAAGCTCTTGTAAAATGAGATTTTATTTGGTTATACCTGGAAAGCTTACTTATATTTGAAATTGAATACTCAGATGCTAAATATAAATCTAAATATGATGACTTATTTTTATGACTAGAATCATTAACAATGATTAGATATGATGGCAACCTATACAATCATATGGTAATTTCATGCACAATTTCAGTAAAGCCACAATTGATGCTAAAGTATTGATTATTCAACTGCCCCAAAACCGAATAACTGAATTTGGCCGAATACCAAGACTAAAGCTAAACTTCGGTATCCCTAGCTAAATAATACAGATACTGGGAGTGTATGGCTCCCCATTCTTTTTACTGCTAGGGTGTTATATCAAAAAAGTTGATGACAGTTAACTAGAATACTATAATCCGGCTAAGTCTAAAGATTAAATATTCTACCAACTCCTCAGGTTTTTCTACTTTAATATTTCTGTACCCACATAAGTTTGGTTTAGATAAATCAACTGCAGGCTGAATTTTATCACAGTACAGGTTTGTAATATGATATTTAAAAATTGCCACTATGACACAAACTTATCGTAGTAGCCACATTTAAAAAATTCAATAGTAATTTATATAATATGTATAATTATTATATTATATACATATATTAATTATACATACATATATACATACAATATGTATGTATATGTATTTTATATAATTATATAATTTATTATATATATATTCAATAGTAATTATATAATATATATAATTTATATATAACTATTATGTATACATATATTTTACATATATATGTATGCGTATATATATATATATATATATATATATGCACATGAACACACACACACATAACTGACAGATTCTGTGTATTGGCTTGCTCACCTTCATTCTACCTTGCTTCTAATTAAAGAGGATGGAAAGCTAAAAAAAAACCATGCATCCCAGGAGTTGACTGTACCTAGTCTTTGGTTGCATATTAGGTTACACCCATTGGATGACGTCTTGAGAGAGCTGAGTGAAGCAGAGGCCATTTTTCCTATTTTGTTGTTGTTGTTTCTGCTGGCCAGCAAGGACAAGGACAAGTGAGGCTTTTCTCCTGTGTTCCAGTGTCCACCTGCCAGATTCTTCTGTGCCAAAAGGTGGGTGTGTCAATGACAGAGGCAGCAGCATCTGCTTGATTTCTTGTTCCTGATCACTGGGACACAATTGTAGGTAACAATTCTCCAGCCTTCCAGATGTCAAGCAGTGGCAATGGTGACAGCCTATTAATTTCGGCTCCTTCAATTCATAGTTTCACCCATAGCTTCAAATGAGACAGCTTACCTGGTGGACTAGTTCTGTCTAGTTCTCAGATGTGTTTCTGGAGGCCAAACCCAGAACCCACTCCCTTCAGCAATGCAATGATTTTGTAAGCGTCTAATTTACTATATTAAATCTTCCTGCCTAAAATATCTACAGAAGTTCCATCTTCCTGACCAAAACAACATTTGAAAGAAGTTTTACAGTTTTCTCAAAATATTTTAGCATATTTTAAAAATATTTGTTCAATATCTTAAATTTTAATATGCCTAATATATAATAAATACAATTTAGGAAAGAAAGGATACCCAAATATCACCAAATTATGAGAGCTTTACCTTTACATATTAAAAGCAGAACTCTTTGTAAAACATTGCTGTTAATGTCAATCAACTTTACAGGAGAACAAGGTTACATATGGAGATTTTAATCTCTTTTTCCAAAAAAAAAAAAAAAAAAAAGACAGTACAGGTAATACTGTGAGATAACAAATGAGAGTGAATTCCACACAACTCAATCATTTATTTACAAGTGGAAATAGTATGCAAAAGAGAGAAATGTGGTAAATAAGAACAGAATAAATCAATCTAAGTTTATAGGCAAAGGACAAAACCGTGGACCCATCCAAGGCAGGTAACTGGGATGAAATGGCCCAGGAACCTCACAGGACTATCCTCTCAGTAAAATGGTGAATTAGAAAAAAATAATCTAACCATAAAATAAAAGACAAATGAATGGGTTCAGGGGAAAAGGTAGAAGTATCCCCTGCAAAACCATGTCCACAGTCTGCCCAGACCTAGGGTTTCATTGTACAGATGAGAAATTAAAATGGTCCAAGGTTATGGTTTCCCAAAGGGCTGGCAGAAGCAATTGTAAATATTTTTTTGGAGGGATACATCAGTATCCAGACCTTATAGGAGTCCCACAAATAAATCCCAACAAGTGTGAGCCCATAATACAAAAATCATAGAATACCTGAGAAGAAAGACCAGCATGAATAGGTTGTCCCAAGAAATAATAAATAAGACAAAGAATTAGAGTCCTCCACCAAAGAATTCAAACATTGTACTACCTAATACACAATTAACATGGCTATGTTTAAAATAAGTAAAATAAAGACAGGACTAATAAACTGGTTTAATACAGAGTGTAAGAAAAGGTTCAAGCAGTTTTTAAGAAAATGAAATAGAACTTTGTATCATCCTAGGAACAATACAGAAAAGAAACAATCTAGGTATTTTAAGTAGAAAGGGGTGGATTTAAAACAGCTCAACTGGTCCGTGGAACATTGTTGGAAAAGTTGGAGGGGCAGGTTCTCGGCCAAGGGATGTCTCCCAGAATACCAGGGATGTCTCCCAGAATACCTGCCAGAAGAGCCACTACCTCTAAGTCTACATTGGAAACATTACATGCAAGAACATATATTACAGCTACAATTCAAACATCAGGGGATCATTACTTTTACTTCCCCAAATATTTCTTGACATCTATGAGTTGGTGAGTGGGCACTTGAACAAAGAGTCCAGTCAGCACCTCCATGACAATTCTATCTCCAGAAAACTGGAGAACAGACTGAGCAATATCATTATAAAAATGACTCATGTTTGCAGTCTTGTCTGCAGAAAATAGTCAAAATGGGCAGGACTCCATCTCATCTTTACCGTGTAAATTTTGTTGCATTTTTCACCTTTCAAAAATCGTGGGATTACATCTAACTGATAAAATCTAATTCTTCCCCTAAGGATTCATGCTACATTAACAACATGATGCTAGCACCACTTGGTTAAGGGGAGTGGGTAAAAACTATGAAAAACATATCCCTATATTGTCTTCCTTCCAACAGAAGATTGGAGGTTTATTCTGTAAAACAGATGTTCTCTTGAACTGGGCAATGCCAACTACAGTTGAGAACCTAGGAAGCATACTAAGAACAGGATTAAATAATCTTATGTATACTGAATGCTGAAATTTTCAGTTCCCCCTCCTCAACTTTGTTCCTATAACACAGGCAGCCAGGAAGCCATAAACTAAGCAGGATACCTTAAGAATCATCTTTGAAAAACATAACCAGCCCTAAAGGAAAGATCTAGTGATACTGACATCAGGAGTTCCTCCCAAAATGGCCCAGACAGATCATCCTGCATAGAACTCAAAGCTGATTAAGTCCTACCAAAACTACCAGAGCTTCTAATGAGGTTTTTCATCCTGCACACTTAATCAAACAAATAAAATCAACTTCAAGAAAGATTATGTAGTATGACAAAATCCTGGAAAGTTCTATCAGTAACAACTTTAGAGAGATGAGAAGATGCTGTATCCAAGAAACAAGAACAGGTACCATAGACAGGAACATTTAGAGAACAAGAAATTACTCTCTAAAAATTTATATATAAACAGCAGAAATGAAAAGTCTGCAAATGAGGCCTCACAACTGCCCTAACTTACTTTCTTGAAGGAGTTTCCAAGGTGGAGTCCTGGAAGGGGGATGCCCTAGAGAACCTAGCACCCTTCTGTGAACTGGGGAGACAAAGTCAGGAGTGTAGAGGCACCAGGGTGACTAGAGTTCATAGAGCACAGAACTGGCAAGAGCTGCACAGAATACCTCTTTAGTCTTTGACTGAGTACTGATTAGTACATGCATATGAACAAATTACCCAATGTTGGGGAAGGAACCACGTGAAAAAAGCAGAGGGAGCAATGTTCTGGACCCACACAGGACCAGAGATATTTTATGTTATAACTAGTCAGAGCAGAAAACCTCCTCACAAAAATCAAGGCATATAAAATAGTCCTCAGAAGGATTTTGCCTCAGTAGTGGGGTAACATTGTCCCAAATACTGCTCTGGTTGCACCTAATAAAATAACCCATTAAAGTGATCAAGAACCAAACTCATGAATATTTACAGAAAAGGAAAAACATCCACTATGCACATGGCAAAATTCACAACTACTGCAAAACAATTTATGGGGTGCCTGGGTGGCTCAGGTCATGATCTCAGGGTTCTGGGATCAAGCCCCAAGTCAGGATCTCTGCTCAGCAGAGAGTCTGCTTCTCCTTCTCCCTCTGCCCCTGCCCTCCCTGCCTCCAGCTTGTGCTCTCTCTCAAATAAATAAAAACTTTAAAAAAAATTACTTCATTTAAAAAAATTACCAAGCATGCATACAGCAGAAAAATATGAGCCATAATGAGGAGAAAAGCAAATGAACAGAAATAGTTGTAAATATGACACAGATATCAGTTAGTAGGAAGAGACCTTAAAACAATTATAGTTAATATTCCACATATTCAAGAGGGTAAAGGAAAAATTGAGTATATTAAAAGTAGAGACATGGAAGATACAAAAACAACTGAAATCAGATATCCAAAGAAATAAAATGTCTGACACGAAAACCATACTGAATAGAAGCAACAGCAAATTATGTAAGAAATAATTAGTGAACTTGAAGACAGAGCAATGAAAACTATTCAAAAGTTAACAGAGGGAGAAAAAAAAATGTCTGAAAAAAATAATTAACTGAGTATCAGTGAGCTATGGAACAACTTGAAGCACCCTGCAAATCAAGTGCCCAAAGAAGAGGGTGGGGGTAATAAAAATATTTGAACAAACGATAGCTGAAATTTTTCCAAATTTGATGAAAACTATAAACTAACAGATTCCAGAAGCTTGACAAATACTTAGCACAACAAACATGAATAAAACTATAACAAAGAATATCATAATCAAATGTCTTAAAACCAATAATAAAGTGAAAACCTTAAAGGCAACCAGACCCCTGCCCTCCCCCATAAAAAGAAATACTTAGAATTCTATACCCAGCAAAACTATCTTCAAAAAATAAAGGTAAAATAAAAACGTAAGAAAGATATAAGCCATAAGGATGCTGAAGGAATTCATGACCAGCAAACTTGCAGTACAAAAATATTAAAGAAAGTCTAACAGGCAGGAAAAGAAAGATATCAGGTGGAAATATGGATCTACACAAAGAAATGAGGAGCACTAGAAATGTGGGTATATGTAACAGCATTTCCCCCTCATTTTTAAAGCTCTTTTTAAAATTTGATTGTATAGGGGGGCCTGGGTGGTTCAGTCGGTTAAGCGTCCGACTCTTGGTTTCAGCTCAGGTCATGAGCTTAGAGTTGTGAGATTGAGCCCCATTTTGGGCTCCGTGCTCAGTGTGGAGTCTGCTTGAGATTCTCTCCCTTTCCTTCTCCCTCCCCCACTGTCCCTCTTCCCTCTTTCTGCCCACACACACGCTCTCTCTCTAAGACAAATAAATAAAATATTTCACATGTGATTGTATAAAGCAAAAATAAAAATAATTTAAAAATATATTATGGGGTTACAAAGTATAGAGGAGTAAAATGTATGGTAACAATACCACAGAGGCCACAAAGGCCAGCTGGGGAGAAATGGAAGTATATTGATGTAAGGCCCCTAAGCATGAAGTGGCAGTTAGAGATGTATAATACCAACTGTAAAGCAACACTAAGATGGCAAAGCGAAGAGTTACAGGTAACAAAGCCAATAAGGAGATAAAAGAATGATAAAAAAACAAAAAACAAAACAAAACCTCAAATCCTATTAAAAGCCTGAAGAGAAAAAAAAAAGGGAACAAAGAACACATGGGGAAGAATAGAAAATAAATAGCAGACTGGTAGATTTAAACAAAATTGTATCAGTCACCATGTTAATATAAAGGTCAAAAACCTCAATTAAAAGGCAAAGATATTAGACTGAATGAAAAAGCAAGACCCAACTATCTGTTGTATGACCCCCCAAAATATCATTTTTTACATAAACACACAAATAGGTTAAAAGGATGGGAAAAGACACTAGTCTAACATTACTTTTTTAAAAAGCTATAGTGGCTCTAATGAAGAAACTGGTTTTCAGAGCAAAGAATTTACCAGGGTTAAAGAGGGTCATTTCAGAATGATGAAGGGGCCATTTCCTATAAACATAATAGCCCTGAATGTGTCTTCAAATAACATGAAGCAAAAACTGATAAAAAACTGCAAGGAGAAAAAGATACATTTATAATTATAGTTGGAGATTTGAATACTCTTCTCTCAATAATTATATACAAAAATACCAGTAAGGATACAGAAGACTTGAACTCCAATTAAATAAAGCTAATTGACATTTATATAATATTCCACCCAACAGCAAAACACATTCAAGTGCACACAGAACATTTACTAAAGTAGGGCGCATTTGGGGTCATAAAACATTTCAAGACATATTTCAAAATATTCTGCAGAATTTATCTGGTCTTTGTCCAGGGTTCCTGGCATGGAGCTCCTAAAACCCTTAGAATTTCCCAAACAATGTGTCTTTTTTAGTCATCATGGTACATGCTAGTGAGGTGACTCATGGGGGGGGGCCCTAGATAGTTTATGCCAACAGGAAGTCTTAGGATGGCAATAGCCCACACCAGAAAGACCACCACCTAATTAGAATGTTGAGACAGCCATCCTGACATCCTGGGAGGGTAGGAGCCTGGGGAATTAGAGACTGAGTTTAATCACAAGGTCAATGCTTTACTAAAATCCTCCCAACATGATGAAACCCTAAGAAAAACTCTGGACTTCCTTAGATCTTAAAAGTTCTCATCACAAGGAAAAAGTTTTGTAGCTATGAATGGTGACAGATGCTAGACTTACTGTGATCATTTTGCAATATATACAGATATCAAATAATTACACTGTACCCCTGAAATAAAATGTCAGTTATATCTAAATTAAAAAAAAAAAAAACTGTTAGCTAGGAAGCAACAGAAAGTTACTCAAAGGGAGCTGAAAGCTCTCAGCAGAAGGAAGGGGAAGGGACAAAAGCAGGGAAGGAATGTGTTTTGTTTTGCCAACCCAACAGTTCCAGCCAAGTAGAAGCTCAACTAGGTGTTTCTCCTGACAGCCGGTTGCTAGGTGTGTCTCATCTGAGAGCCCCATATCTGAGCTAGTTTGAGCTGGACTGGAGCTGAGGAGGACCAGCGCAGAAGCCCCCGAGTTGTCCTAAAGTTACCTTTAGCTCATTTTAATACTAAGATCTCCTTCTATGGGTGGAGTTTTCTGCCATTTTTTGAACGTATGATGTATGCACTACCCCATGACATGCTAGGCATGGGCCATTGAACCAAAAGGGCCTGTGCAAGCTCCCTGCTCCCACCCTCACACTGATAAAAGTTTCCTGCACTAACAGCATGGTGAGACAATTCTTTATGAAGCCCTATCTTCTTACTTGTAACAAGCAATAAAAAGTTCTTAGCTTTCAACATTTCCTTTGGTTGTGTTCAGTGTGATGTACCCCAACAGTGAACCCCTTAAGTTCAGTTACATAACCAAAAACAAACAAACGAACTAAACCTCTGGACTTCCTGATCACTTGATATGTTTTATTTCTTGACCTAGTTACACAGTTGTTGATTATAATTACCCATTAACTTATGCGCTTTTCTGCATATAAATTTCACAATAAAATATTTTTAAATATTGAAATTAATTCAGATTTGATGAAGGCATACACCTGCAGATTTGAAAGCACTTAAATCCCAACCATGATAAAAAGTAATCTGTAGCTAGACATGTAATAAAAACTGCAGATCTCCAAAGATAAAAGGAACAGGCCAAAGAAGTCAGCTCAAAATCCACAATTTTAAAGAAATAATTTCAGAAAGTGAATTCCACTTTGAAGGAATGAATGTATGAGATGCTAGTAAAAAAAGGTAAGCCAAAAAAAAAAAAAAAAAAGATAATCAGATAATCATGCATGCAAACCTAAACATTAACTCCATAAAATATTGATAATATCCAATTTGGAGGTCAATAAAGAACTAGAGGAACCAAAATTAACAAGTTTTAACATCTTTATGTTGTTTGGAAGAAGGTACATATATTTACCATTTTTGGATGTTAGGCATGTTAAATTATTAAGGGTAATCAAAAGTATTTAGAATGTTTACATTTCAAATCAGTCAAGGAAAAATATATTTAAAAAATTCAAGTAATTAAAAAACAAGATGAGAAAAAGGATGGGAAAGAAGCATAGCACAGAAAAAGAGAAAAACAAAGCACAAATAATATGGAAAAAATAAGTCCAAATAGATTTGCACTTCTGCACTATGGTGGGACAAATACTCTTAAGAGTTCCTTCAATACAAAAATACTAGATTGCAAAGAAAACAGACTTTTTAATTCACTCTTGGTTAAACTACATAAGGGAAATCTCCAGGACCAATCCCCTACAATCACAGGGGGAAAAAACTGAGCTGAAACAAAAGCAGGAAAGGATCAGGAAGCATCAGGCAAAACGCAAACGTGAAAGGTGGGATTCACCCGAACACAAATGCCTGCAATCGACCTTTGGAGACAAAACTTTGGGACTGTAGCAAGGTCAGGGAGCTGAAAATAAGACAAACTAAGACAACTGCATTCAGGAAGGAATCCTTCAGGGGGCTACAGTGATACCGAATGGGTTCGTACTGACTCACTGGAAGCAAACGCAAATCGTATCTGAGGGGAGCATGCACAATTTCGGTCCTTTGTCTTCCCACAGACTAAGCTCGGCCACACGCTCAAGGAAACAGGCTAATCGACAGGTGCACGACAACATCCAAAAACTTAGACTTACAGACTTAAAATATTGAAATAATCAAAAACAGAATACGAAATATTTATGAGTTTTTAAAAATTAGAAACGGACTTATAAAAGGCTATAATGAATAAATGGGAAGATTAGAAAAAGAATCAAATGAAAAATATAATTATTAAAATTAAAACCATCATTAGTGTTTTAAACAGATCAATGCTGAAAAACAAATTAAGGAGCAAGAGACAGAGCTGCTGAAATTAACCAAAATGCAGCAGATAAACAAGATGACAAAAACTATGAGATTGAGGGACATAAAGGATGGAATAAGAATATCCATCACTTGTGCAATGAGAGTCCTACAAGAATAGAAAAGCAGTATTTGAAGAACCAGTGGCCAAATGTTTTACGGAACTAACATGAATTGAGAAAAACAGGAAGCCAGCATATGCTAAGGATGAAAAGGAAATTCACATCTCCAAACATCACAGTAAATCTGTAGAACACCAAAGGAAAAAAAACAAGGATTAAAAGGAGATGGAAATAAAAGATGAACTAAAAAGTCAGAATGCAGAGGCACGAAGATAGTGAAAGGTTAACTTAAAGCCATAGAATAAGTAACAAGGCTGCGATAATACCCACTGCATTCTCACTTTTAACTATTTTATTTTAACTACTATTTTATTCTCTTTTTAAACTGGCCCAAACTGTTTTACCCTTAACTTTTTTTTTTAAACCTGTTTAATAATTTCTAGCTGAAATAATACAAGGATTATTAGAAAAAATTTTAATGTATTATCTAAAACAGTAATATTATCCTTTTTATCAGTTTAACAACTTTACCAGTATACTACATGTAGAAAATTCCGTAGTCCTTGACCCAGAGTACCAAATATTTGCATGTGAATGACTTTTGATGTTCTTGCTCTAAGTTATTGTTTTTGATAACCTCAAACTCCCTGTTAAAAATCCTTGGTTAGGGGGGCGCCTGGGTGGCGCAGTCGTTAAGCGTCTGCCTTCGGCTCAGGGCGTGATCCCAGCGTTCTGGGATTGAGCCCCACATCGGGCTTCTCCGCTAGGAGCCTGCTTCTTCCTCTCCCATTCCCCCTGCTTGTGTTCCCTCTCTCGCTGGCTGTCTCTCTCCCTGTCAAATAAATACATAAAATCTTTTTAAAAATTTTAAAAATAAAATAAAATAAAAAAATAAAAATCCTGGGTTAGGAAATTTTCAAATTTCAAGAAATCTAAAACTAAATTAAAACTTCTTACCTAAAAGAAAGTATCTTCCATTACTCTTTATTCACATTTGTATACTTTATTTTTATCATCTTTTCTTTAGATTATATTTGCAAAGGTTATAAATTCGAGGACAGGACTCTTCTGAATCAGTGCTGAGATACACTTTGGTGTGTTCTAGAAGCTTACATCTTGCAAATTGTAACATGTCCACAACCTTATACCTAATTTTTAACCTTGCAGGCAAATGGTGAAGGCAATTAACAATGGGAAAAAGAGAACACCTATTGATTTAGTAATTGTATTTGTTGTGGATATGACATACTTAATCTCATCTCCAAAAATAAGAAGATTCAAAAACATCTAATCATTACTTTAAAACCCTACACAGACTAGCCAGAAGGAAATGGACTTCTTCCATTACCTAGCATTCTTAAAAACCTATCACACTGCCTTTCTGGTGTCCATCCTTCCTTCCCTTAATCTACCTGGATGGAGAGTTCCTTCTAGTTCTCTACAACATGTACACTCCCCTGCCCAACTTCCCACCCGGCCCCTGACACACGATTCTTTTGATATTTACTGAGTGCCTTTTATGTACTAGGCATCATAGTAGGTTCTGGTGTACTCAGAAGCATTAACTGGATATATGTTGTTTTGGTATTTTTTTAAAAATCAACTTATTAAATGGTACATAGTACTTCAGTCAAAGATACCTGTATTTTTAGTGGTTGGCAGAATAATTTCTTATTTGGAAATTTCCTAATGGGCTGAATTTCTTGAGCCATTCCACATTTCACAGAAAAAAACCTGTTCTTTGCTATGTCATAGAAATGATTTGGCTAGTCTATTTTTTACACATAGATGTATATATCTTCCCCTCACCCCCCCCCCCATTTTGGGGAAATGTAAAATACTAACCATGATATTCTTTTTGTTGAAAAGCAATATAAAATAACTTTAGAAATAAGATAATTTTACATTATTTCTTCTGTTATATTTTTATGCTTTGTGCCAGAATTTACTTCCCATAACTATACTTGCTTTTCTCTAGAACATTTTATATTGAATTTCCACATTATTGAATATCTATTAGTGTTTAATTTAGAGGAGCTTAATAAATAGCTAAATCTGAGAACAATGGCCTTTCCTTTGCTTTCTAGACCTTTTTTCTGAACATGCTTATTTATGTACAATGGGGAAATCTGACCCTGCTCTCTTCCAGTCTGCCAACAGTTCTTTTTGCACCTCTTCTGGTAGTTTGTAGAAAACTTCAGGATCAATGTCAGAAGGAAAGGTAATTTTCTCATCACTAGAATCTTGCTCTTTATTTTCTCTAAGTCTTTCATGATGAGAGACTGTCACTATTGGTTCCTTATGGCTATCTGTAGTGCGGTTTTTGGAGAACAGTTGCTCACTCTGCAAATTTGGAAATGAATGGAAAATAGATACAGCAGGGTTTGTATTTGAAAAATGAAATCCTTGAGATTCTTTAGGTCCTTGACTCATTCGTTCATCTTTTAATCTACTGTCTACATAATGTGAATAATCCTTTTGGCTAGATGGAGAAGAGGAACTCCTGGTATTTAAACCTGATGTTCCTGGTTCACAGGCAGATACAGACGATACCTGTTTACTATTGGATAAATGATCTGTAGGACTTAAGGGACTATCTTGCATTTGTTTTGTAGAAAAGAAAGATAATACTCCTCTAGAGGCATGTAATGGACAACTCAAACTTCGTTTGCCTTGAACTTTTTCTCCAGATTCTCCAGAAAGGATTTCTTCTTGAATATCTACTGGAAGCTGCTTAAAGACTTCTTGGTCAATACCCTCAGGAAGTGAGCAGAGTGGGAATTCATCACTGTCTTTGTCTTTAGAAATATTAGTATCTAGTGGAGCCTCCCCAGTTCTTGTACTTTCAATTCTTCCAGATGGTAGAAAATCCCAATTTGTTTCTTTGTCTTTGGAAAAATCCTCCGTATGACTGTCTTTCATCTTCTAGAACACAAGAATAACAGAGCAATTTCAGATATCTGATATCTTTTCAATACTCATGCTGCTGAAGAGTACTATAGCCATTATCTGACCAACATCTTTCTAACCTACTCAATAATTTCATTCCTTGTGGCCAGTTCCAAACAACTAGAGATGATAAATCCACCACAATTAGTCACACTATTGTGTGCGTTTTTATCCACTATCCTAGGGAGAGGTTTCCTTCCTAGATAGCATTGAGTCAGAAGATAGGTACGTGTTTGGAAACTTGGAAAGTACCTTAACAATCGTGTTTTCAAATTTACAATTCTGTGAATAAAGGAATGGTACCCTAGAAAAGTAAATGATTCACCTACAGGTATCTAAAAAATATGTATATATGCATAGAGCACCATGGGCTGGTTTTCTCAATATCCTTATTCTGAAGTGTAACATTTAACAGAAAGAAAAAAATATATTTCTACGGTAAAAATCCTACATCAATATGAAGTTATAATGCTGTTTATATTTACATAAAATAAAAATTTAAGAACACTTTCAGTTCTAATTTGCATAATTTTTCTATGTAAAGTTTTTCACTTAAATTTTCCCTCTAGTTTTAAGCACCATGAAAATGTATACACAATCAAATATAACTCAGGAAACATCAACATAACAGTAACTGCAAAAAAAGTAAAAGGAGAAGAGATCTGGGACACAGTATTTACCATATGCCCACATGCACAAGGTACTTTTGCTTATGTTTACCTCTCTAATACCACTATAAATTAAAGACTTATAATTCTGATTCTACCAAATTAGAGGTAAAAAGTAAACTCCTTTTTAAATTTCAGTTAATAAAGGGAATAAAAAGGGCTACAGGAAAAAAGTAATTTGAAGAGGCACTGATAGGGGCACCTGGGTGGTGCAGTCGTTAAGCGTCTGCCTTCGGTTCAGGGCGTGATCCCAGCGTTCTGGGATCAAGCCCCACATCAGGCTTCTCCGCTGGGAGCCTGCTTCTTCCTCTCCCACTCCCCCTGCTTGTGTTCCCTCTCTCGCTAGCTGTCCCTCTCTGTCCAATAAATAAATAAAATCTTTAAAAAAAAAAAAAAAAGAGGGCACTGATTCGTTATTTCTATAACAGTATTCTGTTCTCATTTTCAACTGAAATGTAAATGAAAATATTACTGAAATTATTCTGATTAAACATTAAAACAAATAATAAAAACATTTTGAATTAAGAGCTGATCGTAGGCAAGCACAATTTAGTAAAATATGATTATTTTTTAAAGCATCCCATATTTAGTAACTACAGGTTTGCTAAATGGCCATATATATAAGGTTTTGTTTTAGTCACTTGAAAATATGACTGGCCTTTGCTTCTCTACTGCCACAGTCTTAATTTCTACAATTGTAGAATGAGTAGTCAGATTATATCAATCTTGCTATCAAAATTCAGTGTAATTTCAAAACCAAGAAAATTTAAATAGTTTAACAAAAACATTGGGGGGATACTGGTAGTTTATGTATAAATTAATAGACAAAAAATTTTATTTCCAGTATCTAGAAATGTTTTCATATTTATTAGCTAATCATCATATTCCTGTTGCTATAAAATGTTTTAACACTTCCAAAACAAGGAACCTCCATAACAGTATTCTCTTTATCTAGTGATGCTTATGTTTTCTTCTTAGATCACAGTACAGTACACTTATGGCTGACAACCATAATATGAGAGGTAACATACACAAATCAGTCATTCAAACACTCACCCAAAAGATCTCTAAATTGTACCAATGGAACACAAACTTAGGTTTGTAATTTAACTACACAAATCCAAGAAGAGTGTACTTACAAAACTGCGCTTGCCAGACCGTGAAGTTGTTGATAATGATGGTGTTAAATAATAATCAATAGTCCCTTTCTTAGGAGTATTTAATGTTTTAAGGTTGCAGAGGCACACGCTTAAAAGGGTAAGATGAAACGGCATCTTCACATTCACCATGTTTCGAAAAAGTTTCATAAGTATATCAACCATTGGGGTCATCACATCGCAATTTCCTAAACAAAATGTTTGAGAAGACTATATCTAAGCACATTATAACATAATTAATATTAAAAGCTCAATATAATTTATATTGCTTAGATTAAGAAGTTAAAATCCCAAAGAGATATCACTGGAATATCCTGCCATTATATACTATACCGGGACAATCTCAACACTAATACTAAATGCCAAATGAGTTAAAGTTTTCAGATGATTTGAAATATGGGACTTCTGGTTATGGGAGTGTGATCAGGTCAGAAAATCTTCTCCCCAAAAAACTATAATAAAACTGGACAAAATTGTCAAAAACAACCATTTTGAGGATCTGAAAATGGACCAAAGGCAAATAAATTGAGAAGCACTGATTTATAAAAGCTAGTAGAACTTATAGATGAGAAAGGAGGAGACCGCAGCCTTACTGGCTGGGGTTGTTTGTATCTTCTTCTATGCAGCAGTCTTGCCAGGGTGAGGCTGTCTGTGAGAGCCAGTAGCTTTGCTGCCAGAAAGGACAGACTTGATTTGAGGCAGAGGGCAAAAGCCCATACCCAGCAGAGTTTCTGGTAAAGTGAATAAACTTGGTAGGTAACAAGTGGGGAAATCACACAGCTCTCTAGCCTGAGGTTACAGTTGTGGCTGGATTGAGTGAAACATCAGTAGACGAGCCATAAATTTAACCAGGAGATCTGGAAATGAGAGAACCACAAAGGGATCAGATAAGCTCTCCTCATAACCCCAGCTGACTGGGAGACTGTGTGCACATGGAGGGGAGGGGAGAGAGGGCCCAAGCTCTCTACACATTACTGACTGGAACAGCAACAAGCATACATGGAAGATGCAAGAGGGCTACAGAAAATAAAAGCCAAGGCAGAGTTGAAAATGGCCTAAATTTTGAAAGCACTCTCCAACCCATGCACTTATCTGAAGGCACAAGCCTTTCAGGCTCTAGCATTTGAGCAAAAGCTTTGACCAGTCATTGGCTAACCACTAAACTAGGCAGACACAGGGGTAACCTCAGAAGCTAAAATAAAAAATTTAAATTTAAATTAAAAAAAAAAAAAGCTAAGCAAAGAAATCAGAGGCTACACATCACAGGGGAGGTAGATTCTGCAGCTTAAGTTCAGACAAGTTAGAAAAGGAAAAGGAAAAAAAAAAAAAAAGCCCACAAGAAGAAAATCCAAATCCAGAGTTGCTAGAATACATTATCTAAAATGTCCACTTTTCAACAAAATATAATACATGAAGAAATAGGAGTGTGATTAGAGTCAGGAGCAAAAAGCAGTCAATTGAAATTGATTTGGATTTAGCAGACTTCAAAGCTGCTTCTATAGATATGTTCAAAAAACTAAAGGGACACGTCGGTGGCTCAGTGGGTTAAGCCTCCAACTCTTGATTTCTGCTTAGGAAATTACTCAAAATATGTTCTCTGATCAACACGAAATTAAAGCAGAAATCAACAACAGAATGAAATTTGAGAAAACATCAAATATCTAGAAACTAAACAACAAATTTCTGAATAAGCTTAGAGGTCAAAGAAGAAATCACAAAGGATATTAGAAATGATTTTGACCTCAATGAAAAGGAAATACAACAAAGTGTTACGGAATGCAGCTAAAGCACCACTAAAAGGAAATGTATAACTTTAAACTCGAATTATTAGAAAATAAGGTAAGTATAAAACAAATAATGGAAGCTTCCATCTTAAGAAACCAGAGGGAAAAAGGCAAATTAAACTAAAGCAAGCGGAAAGAAGGCAACACAAAGAGCAGAAATAAATGAAATAGAAAGTAGAAAAACAACAGAGAAATCAATGACACCAAAAGTTGGATCTTAGAACAAGATCAATAAAACCTTTGAGTGAGGCCTCACTCATATAAACCTTTATTAGAATGATACAGAAAAAAGGAAAAAACATGCATTACCAAAATCAGGAATGAAAGAGGAGACATAGATCCTACAAAAATTAGAAGGATAATAAGGGAATATTGACAACTTCATGCCAACAAACTAGACAACTTGAATGAAATGGATACATTCCTAGAAGATAAGTTACCAAAACTGACTCAAAATAAATAGAAAATCTGAATAAACTTATAATAAATAAAAAATTAAATTCCTATTTTAAAATCTTCCCACAAACAAAAGCCCAGGACCATGAATAGCCAAAACAATTTCAAAATACAACAAAGCTGGAGAACTTACACTACTTAATTTCAAAACTTGTAACAAAGTATCAGATAGGGCAGAACTGGTATAAGGATAACCACATAAATCAATGAAATAAGAAAATCAAGAAATAAACTTCTTTAGAGTCAATCAGTTTTTGACAAAGATGCCATGAGAATTCAAGATATAACCTGTTTAAGAAATTCTGTTGGAACAACTGGATATCCACATACAAAAGAATGACTAAGCCTCTTATCTTACACCATACACAAAAATTTATTCAAAGTAGATCTAAGTGTAAAGCTTAAAACTATAAATTTCTAAAAGAAAACACAGGAGGAAATATCTGTGATGTTTGGGTTAAGCAAAGAATTTTTATATAGGACGCCAAAAGCATTATCCATAAAAGAGAAAAAAAACCAAACAAACACAAAACAAATGTAATACCACTACAAGGCCACAAGAATGACTACAATAAAGTAAACTGACAATACTAAGTGTGAGAGAGAATATGAAAGCCTGGAACCCTCATACATTCTTGGTAAGAATATAAATTGTTATACTCACTTTGGGGAAAAGTTCGGCAGTTTCTTAAAGTTCAACCTACCATATAACCCAGCAATTCCACTCTTTGTAATCTACCCAAGGTAAACAAAAACATACATCTGCCCAATGACTTGCATGAAAATATTCATAGCACCATTTTTCTTAATAGCCAAAAACTGGAAATAATCTAAATGCCCATAAAGAAGTTATTTTGTGCCATATAATACATCATCATAGTTTTGTTTTCTCTGAACTTGGGAAACCCTGCTAACTGCATCTTTATTTTTATTATCTATTAAAAAACATTTTCCTGTAAAAATTCCTGATAGAATGAAGGTATTTAATAGCTCACTAACTCCCTGTGAAGACCCTCCATCTTTGGATCATATTTCTAATTCAAAGTTTTTTTAAGAGTTCAACCTGCCAATTAAATTTTTAGAAAATTAGCCCATACCTGTCCCTAACTTCTGAATCAAATGCGATGGAATAGGGCACTGACGACTCTCACGGCTACAGTGATTCTCAGATGAATACCGACGGATTACTAATCTGATTGTATGTGGCTTCCTTCCATCTTGGCATACTCTAAAAGGAAAGAGAAAGTGGAAACAAGGAATTAGAGAAGTATTACCTAAAGACTTTTTTATCTATAGAGGTATCAGTTTAGTAACCCTAACAATTATAAATATGGTTGATAATAGGCAGTAATAAAAGACTCTGAATAACCCAAACAAATTTCACCACATCTATGCACCAAAGCTCTAAAATCTTAAATGTAAGGCTCTCAGGCCTCATTCAGAATTGAGTGCAATCAGGAAAAAAACAGAAATAAGATATAATTATAACAAGCCATTTTATAATCCAAGTACAAACATAACTAAAAGCAACATATAAAATCAGCAGGAAATTTAAGAAACTAAGGGACTCATTCACTGGTAGAGGCAAATGCATGAAAAATGACAGATTTTTTTACACAGGAAAAAAAAAATAAGATTACAAAAAGAGGGGTGCCTGGGTGACTCAGTCAGTTAAGTGTCTGCCTTCAGCTCAGGTCATGATCCCAGGGTCCTGCTCAGCAGAGAGCCTGCTTCTCTTTCTCCCTCTGCCTGCCTCTCTGCCTACTTGTGCTCTCTCTCTCTCTCTCTGTCAAATACATAAATAAAATCTTAAAAAAAAAAAAAAAAGATTACAAAAAGAAAAAAAAATTTAAATGACATAACTTTTGTCAACAAGCACTCCTGAATAGACCCAAGGAACAGTAATATCACCATTATATGGCAAATAAGAGCAATAGCTTGAAAGATCAATTACATACTATATTTAAGTAGTACATGTACATGCATCTTAAAAAGTGTTACACTCAAATGGTCTTGGTTTTAGTGTTGAAAAGTTTCAATGAGACAGAAAATTCACCTAAAAAGTAGAAAATCTAATTACTAGAATGTCATTAAAAAATAATATTTTTCTTTTTATATGTATGGCAAAACATTAAAAAATCAAAAACACAAGATAAAAATATTGTACACTGTTAAACATAATCAAATTGAAGATTTTGAACTGGGAAATTTGGATTTTTATAATAAGTAATTTTTTCTTTATTGTTTTATCACAAAATGTCTTGATTGCTGCCTTACTAAGATAATATCTTACACGGTTCCTGTAAACATGTTACTAGCTTAAATATCTTCCAGTTAAACTTTTTCTATTAAGTCATTATACTAAAATTTAAAGAGTGTTACTTGGTTCCTATAATTAATTAGGTAAAGGTTATATTCTAAGCAAGCTTAAACTAGAGGGAAAACACATTCACACGAACACAATTATTTTTTTGCCACTTAGATGGTATTATATCTTAGTCACTGAAATAAGGGGCCATGGTGTAGAAAGGGAATGGAAAGCAGAGATACGGATAAACAGTTCATAGTTGGTAATTTACGGGTTTAGAGCACCTAGCCGCATTTCTGGGTTGATCGTTCAAATATGAAAGTCTATAAAATTGTTGTGGTTTCTCTACATGCAGAGCTCTTTCCACTGGCCAGACATTTCATAGCAGTCTCACATTCAGCTGAAGCAGAGCAGATGACCCAGTTTCAGAAGCACACTCAGAGGCCCAGCCTGAGTTATATCACTGCAGCTGGATCATTCAGCCAGCCCCAGTTGCATGCAGCAAACAATGAGCTGCACGGCTCTGCTCGAGACATGAGAAGCACACAGCATGTGAGAGCAAAGCTGTAGGAAATTTTACCTCATCAGTTTACTGAGACTTAGAATCATCTAAAAATCTTTTTCTCTAGTCATAATTAGCGATCCGACCCTCATTTACAGAAGCACAGCTACTCAAAACTATTAGACCCCTGACAGCTTATTTTGAGAAATCAAAGAAATGGGAGGAAAAGAGACAATACTCTTCTATGGAACATTGAGAAACAGATACATGATAGTAAAGGAGCATCAGAAAATTAAACATCTTGTTCAGTTTACGCTATGCTATTCATATATCCATAATCCCAGCTGACATGTTCATGTCCTTACAGACCAGTGCCCTGCACACACCACACTCTGACTGCCTACACATAGCCCCACTGAGCTATTCCTTTGTCTGAGTCCATTTTCTTTTACATAGTCTGAGGCAAAGGAGATAATGAGGGTTCTTCTACTTTCTCCATCACTGGTGCTCTTCATAATTTCCTATCCTCAATCATCACAAATTTATAGGTGTAGAGATTCTAGATGGCCATAAAACCTTCTTAGTAACTATGAGCATCTTAAGAGCCGCAGTATAACCATAATGTTACTAAAACTAAGATTAATGGCAACAAATAAATTAAATTTAGTTAGAAGCACCTGTTACTATCTTTGTAATAGTTTATAATGGAGAGAAATTCAATGATAAATGATCTCTCTTTACACTGTTCAGTCTCCAGTTAGTCTATAAGTTCCAAGAAGAACATCAACTATACTTTCCATATACTTTATACAGAATATATAGAATGATATGGCAAAATGGAAACTCACCTGTTCAAAAGACTGGCAAGTAATTCTTCAATCTTATTTTTAGCTTCAACTTCTGATGAACATTTTTTAAATGAATCCTCTTCACTAAAAGACTACCAAAGAAGCACAAATAGGGATTTATCATAAACCCGAAAAAGCATATCCCGTTATGAGTGTGCATGCCAAATAGTCAGTACGTTCTTTACCACCTTCCCTCTCGTTTAATTTGAGCCATTCAGTTCACTTATATATTAACTCGTTTATCTGCAAGTTATTGTACTCCACTAGAAAACCAAGAAAGTTATAAAGCTCTAGTACCAACTCCAAGCTTTATTCTATGATTACCGTGAGGCTCTTAATCTCCTAGCACTTGAAATTGAGTTTAACTTTGGACATGTTATTTAACCTTTCTGAAGTACAGTATCCTCATCTTTAAAAAAAGAACAGGAGAGAGGGTAAAAGATATGAACAAATAATAGTACTACCCACTTTGAAGCTTTGTTGTGAAGATTAAATGGACTAAGGTATATAAAGCACTTAGTAAAGTGCCTGTCACATAGGGGGAAAAAAAATCAACGTTAACTAGCTGATTATACCTGTCTCCATTTCCTAAATCGTTAGACTAATCAGAAAACAAGATTTCTTAAAAATTAAAATATTTTGCAAAATGTATGCAATATAGGCTGTTAAAATTAAGTGATATTTAATCCAGGTAGCTAATTTGAAACAGAAGTACTAATTCTTATATCCAATTTAAAAATATTTACTAATCTAGGGGCGGCTGGGTGGCTCAGTCAGTTAGGCATCCAACTCTTGATTTCAGCTCAGGTCTTGGTCCCAGGTCATGAGTTCAAGCTCCAGCATGGAGAGTACTTAAAAAAAAATTGCTAACTTAATAAATTAAGCTTCTCATAGGAAAGAGATCGTATACTAATCTAATAAGCAAATTAGAAGCCCCGCTGAGCTATTAAGAACACAGTACTAAAACCAGAAATCTTCATCTCAAATAATGCGACAAACAGTACTCAATTGAAATAAATATCATTATCATGTACCTGAGGTGGTCCTGAGGGCGTCACAGGACAGTTATCCTCTCCAAAACTGAGCTTCTGGATACGCTGAGCAACTGAAATTCCTAACTCCTTTTCTAATATTTTGGGTGAAAAGGTTTGAAGATCATGCACACTACTGATACCCAGCGCTTCAAGACGTTTGGCAGTTTTATAGCCAATACCTAGACAAAAAGAAATACAGTGTTACAGTAGTTTTTCTCCTTAAAATAAAGCTAATTAAAATATTACAGATATATACCAAACACATCTTTAAATTCCATAATGAATATTTTTCTAGGATTAAATTTTATTGAAAATCAGGCTGCCCTTCTTCTGCTTAGGACCTCTTAAATGAACCACTTTGAAAATCTCACAACCCTAGTACAACATAATGGATATGGAGACAACCAGTAAATGCTGTCTTGATAAAATGAAATGTTTACCACCTGTTACGTAACACTTTGGAAGTATTCAAGAATAATGGTTATAATTCATGCAAAGAAAGACTGTTACTACAGCAACAAAATTAATTAGCATGTGCTAATCAGCTAACCTGATTCCTACACATAATAATCCACTTTTATCCATAAGTCATATCTGGCAATATTTACTATCCCAAATGTAAGAGCCAGAAAGCAAACAAACAAAAAACTCTACTCATTAGCAAAACTATCAAAAGTTCTTGCACTAAAACTCAGTCATACCTCATCACCTTACCTGAGATGCACAGGTAATTTAGTGCCCCTTTATTTCTCCCATTTAAAAAAAATAATTCGACAGTATTTTGATTTCCCTGCACAGTAAAAGAAGTAAATCAAAGGCAATGGATGTGGAAGAGAAATTATTTTTTTTTAAGCTTTATTTATTTATTTGAGAGAGAGAAAAAGAGCACAAGCGGGAAGGGCAGAAGGAGAGAGAAAGAGACTCTCAAAGCAGACTCCGTGCTGAGCATGGAGCCCCATGCAGGGCTCAGTCTCATGACCCTGAGATCACAACCCAAGCCAAAATCAAGAGTCGGAGGCCTAACTGACTGAGCCACCCAGGCACCCCTTGAAGGGAAATTATTAAAGGAGTGTGTCAGTTATTTTCACAGCTGAAATAAAAGACAGCTGCCAATTTAGCAATAAGAAAAGAGAAAACATGTAAAAAAAAAAATTAATACAAGAACTCAAAAAGTAAAGCCAAGTAATAATGTTATATGATCAGTATACATACAGTCTTCAGCTTATTACAACCTGACATAGTAACTGTCTTCAGAACACAGACTCAGAGTCAACCAGAAAACTTCAAGTTACACATATACTATATTAAGACAAGGCAGCGTACAAAATATTTTGTAATCATACAAACATGGGTTAAAAATATAAAGTTATGACACCTAAAGTTTCAGTTGCCTTAGAAATTCATTTCCACAGAATTCCAACATCTTATTTCCCAGCAATGCCATAGAAATGAAGTTTAACATATCCCTTATTAGAGGTCTATAAAACCATATTTGAGCTTCAAAGACAGAAATTTGCCCCATGACCTGAATAGGTCACTAACACCCTCAAGGAAAGTAGTTTCCTCATCTTTAAAATAAGAACTTGGCCTAACTGGTTTGGAAGGTCCCTTGTAGCCCTAATATTTTCTATATAATCCCAAAGCAAAGCTAGTAAAAGGCCAATGCCCCTCTCTAGATGCAGTGTACGGTGTAAGAATATGGAGCAGGGAATGGAAACAAAGGACCGTGATTCCAGGTTATAACTTTCAGGATCATATTCAAACTATACAAAAAGTAGGTGAAACTAGAAAAGTACTTTCATAGGTTCCCTAATCCAGATTCCCTCTAGAGAATATCAGGGTTTTGGGTTTTATCCTAGAGCCAAGTATAGAGACTGTAAGAATTAATAACATGTATCTATGATTTTTAAAGAAATACAATAAAACTAATGTATATTTTTCCAACTATAAATGTCTTACCAGGCATTTCCCTTACATGGCTCAAGTTCTGAATGAGAACCTGAGAAGTTTCAGGTAGTAACACTGTTTGTTGATTTGGTTTAAAAACACCAGACACTAATTTTGCTAGTAATTTATTAGAAGCCACTCCAGCACAGCCAGTGAGACCCAGTTGATTATACATGGCTTCCCGCATCTCTGCTGCAATCTGAGATCCAACAAGTAGTCTGATGTGCACGATGTCATGCAGGTTTATATCTATAAAAACAGCCAATATCGTTAAAAGTCACCATAAAAACAATTTTCTTTTTTACAAATGAGTTTAAAAAGGGCACAGAGCTTAACCTATATCCAACCCCCCCCCACCACCACCACTACCACCATACTGTCAGCCACTTAACTCATCTCGTTCATTCTTCATAGGAATTCTGTAAAGTAAATAACTCCCAGAAGTGAATTCCCAGTGCCTGTGATAGTGAATGCATCCTGGAAGTGCTTAATGATTAACAGATTATGAAAACTGATCTCTCATAAAAAAAAATTCCTACTGACATTAGTAAAACTTCTACTGGTGTTTAACTGTAGGCAAGCATAAAAGTAGAAGTATTACACTAATAAGAGAGCTAACATTACAATTTTAAAGATCTGAATCTAAACTTCACACACACGAGCTCTATGTGTTACTGAAAACGATTCTGTATCTGTACATAGTTTAAGAGATCTTTATGAAAAGTGTAGGGAAATCATACAGAAACAAATTTTCTTAGCGCTTAAATGGTATTAGAATTTTATGAGACTGTCCTTACCCTCAGGAGTATTTACAGATGAAGTGTCATGATGTCTACAATTTACTTTTAAATGGTTCATCAATCAACCAACCAATCAATAAAGAGGGAGCAAGATAAAGTAAATGTAGGAAAATAACAATGGGTGTATCTACAAGGAAGGGCATAATAAGTGTTCTCACTGTATTACTCTGTCAACTTTTCTGTAAGTTTGAAAAAAATTTTTAACAGAATCTTATGAGGAATGATTCATGAAGAATTAGACATTTTCTTTTTAGGATATAAAACCTAGCTCTCTGTAATATGTTCTAACAAATACTGAATTTGCTTTAAAAATTATAAAGAAACATACTTAGAACCTTCTTCTATTCAGTCCTTATATGTGACAAAAGAACAGGTACAAAACACACATGAAAAGCTTCATGTCCTCTTCTAGAAGAGAACTGTAGCTCTACCCCTTTTCTTCTTTAGTATCGGATGGCAGAGAACTAGACTGGAGATGATCACCAGCTCTCAAAAAAGGGGGATAAAGGACACATATGTTGAGACCTAGGAGCAAGAAAGTCAGGGCCAGTCTTATACAAAAGCAGGGTACCATGTCTTCCATGTGGTATGATACGGAAGTCACCAGCAGAGTTACAAGATGTTTTCAAGTCTAATAGATATTCGCTGGGGCTTGCTGAAGCTTATTTTCAAAAGCAAGTATCTCTGGAAATACCATCAGTCATTTATACTTTAATATGTGAAGGAGATGGACTATTGTGTTTTCTTGCTAAAAGCTGGTGAAGATTATCAAACTGACTGAATATGAGCTTGCAAAAGATGGCAGATAGGCCTGGACAAGCTTCCACAGAGAGTAACTCAGGAACTCAGAGAGCAACATGAGTGTTTGATGCCTGGGGGAACAGAAGGGAACAAGCAAAAGAGGCAACAGAACACAAATTAATAGTTTACCTCAAAATTTTGCTTAAAGACAGTTTTCGGAGAAGCAAAAATTACTCTGAAAAGTATATTATTAAGGCAACTCTTATAACTTAAGGATGACCTAAGGCGCTATGGGTCTTAAAAATGGTAACACACTAATTGTGTCAGAGAAATGAAAAGCACACAGAGCACTGAGCTACACACGTCATCAAAATCTCACTTTCTGCCTACTTAATATGGAATAGCAATACCTAATTTTAGTCATTTGAGACAGATCACTGAAATATGGTTATACCTCCAAAAAAAGCCATAAAATTTTCAGAAAGATAAAGTCAACTCGTTGAACTCACTGAATTCAGTGACCATCAGGAAATATAGGTACTTTTAGTTACTAAATAGAGTAAGAATCCACTTACACTGATTATTATATACATGACCTGACACAGTCAGTGCTGAAAGTTCATCACTTTGAAGCTGCTGTAGTCTCCTCTCAACCATTTCTGTGAGATCCACAAAATTTTCATCAAATCCGAGTCTCTCAACAACTGGACTGAATTCTTCCAACAGCTCTAGATTGAAATAATATTGGCACGCAGAAGTTAACTAAAGTCATAACTAAAATGGATTTAACTATTTAATGCTTAAAAATATGTCAAATATGTTAAAGGTTTTACATATATTCACACTTCCACAATATCTTTAATTAAGTCCTCCATTAACTGGATTTTTTTTTCTATACCACATTTTGAGTAAAGGCAGTATTTTCCAACAAAATAAGTCCAAAATGATATTCCCTGGACAGATGCTTATAGCAATATATTTAGCTCAATCTCCTACACCTATAATTTCTATACCTGTAGTACATTAAATATCAATGCTTGTAGTTCATTATGATCTTGAAACAGTGGTTCCAAAGAGTAAATTATAGTCAGCCTAGAAAAGTAGAGACAAGTAATAATATATTCTAGCTGTATTTTCCACAAGTCTTAAAAAGACAAAACAAATAAAATGTAAAACTTCCAGGGTTCCAGGGGCACCTGAGTGGCTCAGTGGGTTAATAAGCATCTGACTCTGGCTCAGATCATGATCTCAGGGCCCTGGGATCCAGCATCAGGCTCCACATTAACAGGGAGTCTAGTCTGCCTCTCCCTCTGCCCTCCCCACCAATAGTGTGCGTGCACTCTCCTTCTCTCTCAAATAAATAAGTAAAACTTCGAATTATCACTGAGTCAAAAAGAAAAGTCACCTAAGTTTCAAAATATATTACAATGCAAGATTCCGATTAGTTATCTTCCAGTTTATTCCTTAAGGGTAGACACGGATCATGACTTACATGTATTTGAATGTCCAGCACCTAGCACAATACCTTGTCCTTAAGGTAAATGCTTCCTAAATTGAACTGAATCAAGATTTGAAATAAATTCAAAAGGACAATCAATTCTTATTTTTAGGATTGAAACTAGTAACTCTGAAATCATTGAGAAGAATTTTCATTTCTCTCTGAATCACCTGATACCAGCAGAATGACAGAAAACAAATTATTAGCCCCTTCTTACATAAAAATGTATAGGTTCTCAAAGTGCTATAATAAGAAAGCGCAGAAATAAAAGTATATACAGATCACTTTTTTACACAAACACTAAAAATACCACTATTTTATTTATGTCAACTTGACCATATCAGGGGAAAACAATTAATAAAGATAACAATGTAACCTGGTGACCACCAAAAATCACTTCCAGTCTACACAGAGAAAACCATTTACCTATTCTAAGACTTACAATGTGTTTGACCACATACAAGGATTCTTTTGCACTTCCCTCACCAATTTCTGCAATTTTTTTTCAAAAGTATATATTATATAAGAAAAACAAAGGACAAGATTTTTAAAGTACTAAGCAGAAGAGCAAATTAAACACAGAATCATGCACAAAGCTCTGAATACTAAATACTGATTGATTTATTCCTCATTAAAAAGAATGAGGAAGAGCTGTATGAACAGTATGAAAGATCACCAAGAGGCACATCTGTATGTATAACCTCTTCTGCGTAAAGATTAACTTCTTAATATTCAGACACATACAATTTTGCATGGATGCACAAGTGATATTGTCAGAGTATACTCTTATCTTTGCTTGGCTAGCCCTTCTTCCCCCTTCTCCCATTTCACTACTGCCATGCTCTCTCCAGAAGTTAATTAATGTTAAAAACCTAGTATACACCCTTTCATGTTTCCCTTACTGTTTATATACAGACATATATGTATGTGTAAAGGGAGGGGTTTGAGCCATTGTTTTACACATATGACACGTTTTTGCATCTTGCCATTTGCTCAACAAGGCATATCTCTCTGAGTCAAACAGTATAGCACCAATGCATTCTTTTTAATGGCTATATAATATTCCACCACAGAGACGTCCTAACTTAGCCATTCTCATCCTGATGAGCATTTGTTTTTATTCCATATTTTTACCAATTATGAACCATGCTACAAGAAATATTTTTGTACATATGTTCTCATGATTTTATTTCTATCTGATAAATTCCCACCAGTAGTATCACAGGGGCGCCTGGGTGGCACAGCGGTTAAGAGCCTGCCTTCGGCTCAGGGCGTAATCCTGGCGTTATGGGATCGAGCCCCACGTCAGGCTCCTCTGCTATGAGCCTGCTTCTTCCTCTCCCACTCCCCCTGCTTGTGTTCCCTCTCTCGCTGGCTGTCTCTATCTCTGTCAATTAAATAAATAAAATCTTAAAAAAAAAAAAAAAAGTAGTATCACAGGGTTAAAAAATAGAGTATGTATCTTTAATTTCAAAAACTGTTTCCGTATTACTTTTTGTAAATGTATAATATTTTGTTTCTACTTTCTCTCACATTCTTTATTTTTTTCAAGTATGATGGACATAAAATAATATCTCACTAATTCAAATTTCCCTAGTTACTAATGAATTTGAGTATTCTTTTTCCACATAATTGTGGACATTGCGTTTGTTCTTTTTGTCAACTACCTATTCATATTTTTCATCCATTTTTCTTAAGTATCTTTTTCTTGTAAACTTGTAAGGACTTTGGATATTATATTTAACGCTTTCATCTGAAAACTGCTACAGTTTACAAAAGAACAAGCATAAACAACAGCAGAAAAGATAAACAGTTGATTCTTATACATTTTTAAATTATATATATTTGCAATACGCCAGTACAAATATGTTTTCATTTGTCCTGTAATTTACTAAAACTCTAAGATTCAAATCCAAATCTTAATAGGGAAGAGTTTATCTATAATATGTAGTGTATATATACGTGTGTGTGTATATATACACACACACAATCCCAGAAAAATTTAATATAGCCATTATTTCTGCTGATAGTGCTTAAGAAATCTAGTTTTTAATTGTGTTAATTGAACATTACAGAAGCCTCTCCCAACTGCTAGTGCATCAGAGTACAGATATTTCCTCATAATTCATTTAAACTTGGTATTTAAATTGAAAAGAAAATTTAAAAAATATTTTACTTTCTTTCGTATCTTTCCATTTTCTCGCTTCCAAATTTTGTTTTACATTTTTTCTCACATTTATATAAACACCAGTCACAAGAGACTTCAAATTTCTTCCAACTGTATTTTTTTTCTCAACATTACTCACATAAAGCCACCCTCTTATATAAAATGTTTTTAAAAGCAGGCAAAATCCAAAATAAAAGTTATTAGCAAAAAGAAGTGATTTATGGCATTTTACTAATTAAAAGATTCATGTAGTGAATGAGCATCCTATATACAAATTAATGGTGAAAGTATATTGCCCATGATCTGTACCTGTAACCTTATATGACATCTCTCTGTAACGAGTTAAGTCTTCTCCATTAACTAATACCAGCTGTGGACATTTTTCTTTTGCATCTCTGACATTCATAAGCTTCTTAACTCCAAGTTTCCTAGCTTCATAGTTGCAGGTAACCACCAAATATTTCTGCTGAACTCCTATAAAAAGAAATTATTTTATGAGAAAACTGAGCAGGATTAAAGAAACATTTTAAAATAAAATTTTCTTTTTTTTTTTTTTTAAAGATTTTTATTTATTTATTCGACAGAGATAGAGACAGCCAGCGAGAGAGGAAACACAAGCAGGGGGAGTGGGAGAGGAAGAAGCAGGCTCACAGCGGAAGAGCCTGATGTGGGGCTGGATCCCATAACGCCGGGATCACGCCCTGAGCCGAAGGCAGACGCTTAACCGCTGTGCCACCCAGGCGCCCCTAAAATAAAATTTTCTAATTCCACATTATAATTGTAAATTGTAATGCAATTTATTTTGATTAAGAATATAAAGCTCTATTCATTTAAAATAGTATAGCCTCCATTCATCAAGGTTCTATGAAGTAAAATTTAACAAAAATTATCATAAATCAGTATATTCTCTGGAGTCTTCAGCAAAAAGATACAAATAAAATCCTATTAGGATTTTTTTTTCAGACAATACAAACAAGATTAATTTATACTGAATTAACTCTCTCTATATAAAGTCTAGGCCATGTTTCACCAGAAAAATAAAGCAGATGAAAATAACTGAGTACAATTAATTACTGGTTTCTGAGAGAAAAACTTCCAATGAATATAAAGCAATGCTCTGTTACAAGTGCTAACCTACAGTAATCATTAAAGATCTCCCCCCAATGAATGCTGTAATTATTGAACTGTTCTTCATAGTAATTTGCAGAAAATATTAGTGAGTCATCATTAATGGGCCCCTTTCTTATCATAAATGATTTAATTATGATCATCTACAGACAATGAAAACTCTAGTTTACTAGTGGTAGCTTAAGATTGCTGAAATTAATTAATTTTCTCTTTACACAGGTTGACCACTCGTTTGTCACTGTAAAAGTAATGTTCATCTGGGGCGCCTGGGTAGCGCAGTAGTTAAGCGTCTACCTTCAGCTCAGGGCGTGATTCTAGCGTTATGGGATCAAGCCCCATATCAGGCTCCTCCGCTGGAAGCCTGATTCTTCCTCTCCCATTCCCCCTGCTTGTGTTCCCTATCTGGCTGGCTGTCTCTCTGTCAAATAAATAAATAAAATCTTAAAAAAAAAAAAAAAAAAGTAATGTTCATCTAACATATGCAAAATATAAACATGTACAGGAAAAAAAAAGTTACACCCATTCCACCAATGTAAGACATCTGCTTCTAAAATTTTGATATTATAAACTGGGCAAAGAAATGTTATTTCACATAAAGATTTTTGATATATCAGATTATGCCCCAAAATAGAATCTCTGGGTCAAAAGTTGTAATTTAAGATTCATCAGTGAACTACATAAAAAATAGGATTGATAACTTCCTCAACTAAAAAAGCAGTTTTAATACAGAATTAAATCATATGAACTCACCACTATATGTCACCAGCCCAAGTTAAATAGTCACATACTTGTTGAGCATAACTGAAAGACTACTTTTGCCTTCTCTCAGAAACTTTCAGCATCACATTTCTCATTTCCAGATAATCATTCATTCCTGTGTCTTAATTATACAATACTTTTTTATGGAGCATTATCTACATAGATCTTGTGTTATACTGCTACTAATTACAAATGCCTTTAGGAGAAAACTTACATCCTGTAATCCTAACTCCTTAACACTTTGGGAAAGTTTGAAGATCCTAGACTGATACTGGCATACCAAAAACGTCATCCCTTTGTTCTTGTTTAGTAAATCAACTAGGCTGGGTTGAACTGGGATTTATCAAAACCAAACGAGGCACAAGAGGTTAGCAGCAGGTGAACCAGAATTGCTTTTTATGCTTATACTAAAAGATAAATTCTTACTACATGCATAAAAGAAATTTTTCGAAATTTAAATGACTTTTCCAGTTTAAGATACACATATAATAGAAATGTTAAAATAAGCCAACATATTAATAAGTAAATCTTCAATGTAAAATTCTTGCCTTTTATTTTAAAAGATACTTGTATTTTTATGGAAAACTTACAGTCTATATGCCTTAAGTATTTAGAGGTCTGTTCAAAATCCAACTTTTTTGTCATGTTACACAATCCAACAGTTAATTTCAAAAGTAGAGAGGATAGCTGAAAACATCCATTAGAATGTAATGACTTTTTTTGAGATAAGAGGATTATAAAATTTCAACCATCGAGAACAAGACTAAAAGTTTATTATGGTCTTTCTGTTCAGGTGTTCATTGGCTATATTCCTTGTATAAAATTCACCATTTATTAAATAAGGCTTGTAAGTTTTACACCTGGTAGTGAAGCAAAATTTACTGTCTATAAAGTACCTTAAGAATTGCTTCCAAAATCTTTAATATGGTTAATAAATCACAATATAACCAACATAAATGAATAGCTAATACTCTTATACAAAATGACAAGTATTATTAATGTCCAAAATTACCTAAAGGTTTGCCCTTCAGTTCCGGATTTGAAATCATTTCTACTTGTGCGTAAAAGCAATCCAGATCCACGTGTACTATGACTCTGGATGAAGAACTTCCTTCTGGCACCACTTGATCATGAACCAATGCACAATATGCAAAGAAATAGAAAAATATATTCAGGCTGCTTATCATCTCTGAGCAATTGGCAGTTCCTTAAAACATGGAAACTGAGAAAGAAGAATGCAGAATGATTTTAAGTTTTTTCTTGGATTCATGTGTCAAAGCCTCTAAAAATTATAGACATGAGAGAAACTCCATCTACAGTAAGGTCTTTAGTCCTGTTTACTTAGTATTTCTTTGTGCACCCTATTTTCTCAGGCTAGTAATAACTTCGAGGCAAAAAATCTTAATCAATGATGGAAGATGCAAAAGGTAATCCTATCACTTGGAAGTTTCTAACATTTAGATTAAATCATAAGAGGTGGGAAAGTTTAAACACTGATTTCAACAAGTAAAAATTATTCTAAGTGGCATGTTCTTAAAAAAAAGAATCGTAAATACAAAAGGGCAGAAGCCAGACCTATGGGTTCCAGTGGACTATATTTAGTGCCCATATGAGAGGATTGTCTAGTTCAGTGCTGAATCCCAAATACCTAGAAGAGTGCCTGGTATATATCAGACTACCAATAAATACTCGCTAAATTAAAAGAATGAGTAAATGTTTCTTGAATTTTAAAAAGTAGCTCATGTCATGGGGTGGGGAGGGAAGGGGGATAAGAGAAGAGATTCCAGCTCTTAACCAGTTAAAAACAAGGCAGGCTAAGTGCAATGTGGTATTCTGGTCTGGATACTGGAACAAAAACTTTAATGGAAAAAACTGGTAAAATCTGAATAACGTTTGTACTTTAGTTAATAGCATTTGTGCCAGCGTTCACTTCTCAGGTTTGACATACGTAATACAGTCATACAAGACATTAACATTAGGGAAAGGAGCTTCTGCAACTTCTGTTAAGTCTAAAATTATTCGTAAATTTAAAAGTTGAAAGGGGGAGGGGAGGCCGGGAATTAGAGCCTTGGCTCCAGACTCGGGTTGGGCAGTACAAGGTAGGGCCCAGAGGGTAGAAGTGGGTCAGGGAGAGGCGGCCACTGCAGATGTGCCTCGTCTTCGCTTCCGAGCCCAGCCTGAGCCCCAACTTCTGCCAAGTGAGCGACAAGGTTCTCTGCTTCCACAACCTTACTACCGCCCGGGCGCCTCTTCGGCCCTGACCGGGCTGTTTGGGGGATCACAAGTGCACCCTCGACTATCATAATCGACACGTCCACCCTAGTCCTATTAGGCGAAGCCATCCATTTCGGGATCTTGGCCAGAAAACACCAGGTAGCGGAGAACAGCTCTCTCTACCAAGCCGGGAAAACGAAAGGAAAAGAACGAGGCGGGGACGGTCGCACCCCAACGGCCGCCGCCACCGCCCCGCGCCTCCGCCCGCCCCGCCCTTCTCATTTACACCAAGCGAGGCCGCCGGGCTCCTCAGGCCCGGGCGCACCGGGCGAGCCGCCTGCCTCCCCCGCCTCCGCCCGCTCCATGGCCTGAGCCGTGTCCTCTTCCTCGTCGCGGCCGGCTTCCTCCTCGGGCTCCACCCCCAGCGGCTCCATCCCGCCGCGGCCAACCGCAGGGCAGCTTCCGGCCGCTTCCGCCTGGTCTCCAGGGAAACCTTGAGCCGACCGCCCCCAGCCGCTTCGGCCTTCACGGCTGCGTAGTCCGGGCCGACCAGGCAGTTGCCCGGAGGCCCGCGCGCGCTAGGTATCTTCTTGTCCCACGTGCTGAGGTTCCTTTTCGCCCAGTCGAGGCCGGAAGTGAGGGATTGAAATCCCAAACAGGTCTTTTTTTTTTTTTTTTTTTTTTTTTTTCAGATCTTTGGAGAGAGTCCCACACCACAAATTTTAACTTTCTAGCTTTACCAAGAGGCCAGCCTGTTCTCCCGATAACTGTTAGCAAAATTGGTAACCCTTAGACACGGAACGACTTATGGTGATGGACGGTGAGAGAAAGGGTGGGAATTACGGTAAGAGCAAGGCGGCCATGTAAAGTAATATGATTAGCAAGTATGTTAAAGTTTGTTGCGTTTTGTTTGTTGTTTGATTCAAAGACACTGTGACAGATTAGACCCCTGAACTCTTAATCATCTAAGGTCCATAGGGTTGTGATATATGCGTTTTTGGAATCATAAAATTTCCAATCCAGACCCTCCAACTTGCTAACTGTGTGACTTTGGCAGGTTGCATAGTTGCTCTGAGCTTCAATTTCAACACTGTAAAAAAAAAAAAAAAAAGTTTTCACTGTCTTGCGATTGAATGAATGAAAACTAACATATACTTTAGTGTTCCCATGACACCTGGCACATAGAAGGTGCTCAATAAATGTTAATTCTCTTTGCCTTCTGTTAAGATGTTTGTGTGCCTCTCTGTGTACGTGTGTGTGTTCTAATAGAGGAAATTTGGTCATTTCTCTTTGTGTGTTTCTATGTATTTGTACACATTCACACACACATATTTTGCTTTTTTACAGGATTCTGTTCTTACGAGTAGGATGTGAAAACCTTGACAAACCCTTTAAAGGATACGCTGATGCATGCCTAAAGAAAAAGAAAGAACAGGCAGAACTGGGGCTCAGTTTGGAGACCAAGTCTTCCTCTTTGGGTATTTTACTCTTAGGCATCTGGACCAGGTCTCTAAAAGTCTCCAGTCTGGGATCTAAAATGTTTAGAGCTATGCTCCTTTCTTTGTGAATGTTATTTGATAACTCTGGATAAAGAGCTTTTCAATTAAGCACCTCTTTGGCCACTAAGTGCCTCTTGGGTTATCATCAAGGTCCAATTTCTTATGGACAACTAAGGTGTTTGTTTTTGTTTTTTTTTGTTTTGTTTTGTTTTGTTTTGTTTTGTTTTAGTTCCTCCACGTTGAGAATGATACAAACCCCTGAAATGCCATGGCAGATTAAAATAGCTCCTTTATAACAGCTCAAGGCCCACTAACACTCAACAGCTTGAGTAAAAGTGAGCCAGCATTGAAAAACAACACACACAGTCAAGCCCTATTTGGTTAGTTACGTTTATTTCCCTGCCAATTGTCAAATTGAAGAGGGGCTTTTAATTTGATAGAATAGACAAATGGAACCTTGAAAACCCTAGTGCAAGCAAGTAGGGCTGGCTTTATGAGTATACAGCTGATGCAGTAACACAGAGAGCCTCGTGCTTAGAAGGGCCCCTCACTTGGTTTAATGTTTTGCTGTTGTCATCTTGGAATTTTTAATTTTTGAGCAAGGGTGCACTCATTTTCATTTTGCACTGAATCTCACAAACTATTTAGCCGGTGCTAGGAACAAAGGAGGGAAGTAGCACAGAAATGAAATTAATAAAACACCTGTATGTTAGGCACAGGGCTAAAAGTTTAAAACAGATGATCTCATGCCCTAGATGGTAGATGTCATCATTCTCATTTTACCAAAAATGAATCAGGCCAGCAGAGACTAAGGTGCTTATTCATGATTATGAATCTAGTAATGGTAAATCCACTTATCAGAGTTTTCCATAGAAAATAATTTATTAATGTTTCTTCCATAGAGGAAATCACTCCCTTTGCCTATTTTCCTTGGTGCTTCAAACATCAGATAACTTGTAGTAGGGAGAATAAACGTCCCTTGAATATGTTAAGAGGCATAAAAAATACCGTTTATATGAGCTAATATGTGTTGCTTTGTTGTGGAATGAATTAGGAAGTGTTTTTTTAAGTCTATAAATCCCTTCCTCGGTTTTAATTAACTGGTTCTAACCTAGGATAATTTCAGGAAATAAATATATTGAGCCTAGGTCATAATTCCATACTTAAAGACCAAATCAGAGAATTATAAAGCAAAATAAACATTTAATTAAATAAAATTATGGTTGAAACAATATTCCTGGGGGAGCATGGGGTTGCAGCATGACTAGCAGATAAAAAAAAAAAAAAAAAAAGAAAAACCTGCAGACACTTACAAGCTTCAATAGTCAAGACACCATGAACGTTAAAAGACACAAACACCCATGTCACTTAAAACACCATGAACGTTAAAAGCATGAGCAGCCATGTCAGTGAAGGGTGGGAAAGTTACCAATGCCTGCTTCTCTCCTTCTAGCCAAATTGGCCACATATAGCTCAGAAGAAAAACTAGACAATGTTCAAGGGCTTTGACATGAAAAGTGTGAAGGTGTTTGTGAGTGTCTGTATTGTATGTTGGTAGGTAGCTAGGTAAGTAGAGGTTGACTCTGAGGTGAAAGGAACAATTTGAATTGGCAAAAGCACAAAGCATTTGGTTTTGTAGGGGTTTTGGCCCAGTGCAGTGGTTCTCAATTGGGATTGATTTTGTCTGCTAGGAGATATTTGGCGATATCTTGGCGATACTTTTGGTTACATCTGGGGAGTTGGAGCTCTGCCCTATTGGCATCAGTGTGTAGAGGCCAGGGATATTGTTGAACATCCTACAATGCATAGGACAGCCTTTCATAATAAAGAATTATCCAGCCCAAAGTGTCAGTTGGGCTGACCAGAGGTTGCGCACTCTGACCTCGTAGTAGCATTTAAACCATCCTGCTCCCAACTCTCTCCTCAGCTTCAGGTCCCCAATTATAATGAAGAACTGATCTTTGGATGTACTTTTAATTATAAATGGACATTTTTAGAGAAAGGAGGATATAGGAGAGGGAGAGAAGTATTATTTAGTTGCTTTTCATTATGGGAATTTACATTCTGAGGCTAAAAAGGAATGCATTTGCTAGAAAAGAGATTTAAGAAAAATATCCACATTTTTATGGAGCTTGTGAGTTGCCCCTAGGGTGAAAGGCTGATGAGTCAGAAATAATTTACAAGGCTTAGAAGCTAAAACCAGAAAACACAGAAAGGCTTCAGATGGTTGAAAGCAAACTATAATTATGACACGCTGTCATACAATGTGCATGTCATGCAGTATTTACTTAACTTTCATCCAAGGATCTCAAATCCTTTGCACGAAAACCTTAATCATCATGAAAAAACCCTCTTCTCTCTGTGTCTCTCTTTGCACATCCCATTGCACACCAAAGTTGCAGTTTCAAATTTTCTCCGTGTAACCTAAAAATATTTGCGTCATACCATGTGACTGTGGCTGTGAGAAGATGTAAGAGGCTGGAGTTTTTCTAACAGTCAGCTTCTCTTTGCTTTGACCTTTCTCTGTGGTTCTGTAGAAGTCTGATGAAAAGCATGCATACTTGTTTTAGTAATGACATTTAAAATGTTGTTTGTCAGGTTGTGCTCAATGGACCTTGCTTTGTCATTTTGGAGAGAGATGGGGACCAATGTGATCACAATACAAGTCACTGGGTCCCAGCTTGTAAATAAAGTCCGCAAACTTCAGCAACTGAGGGAAAGAGAACTACTGGATGTCATATAGAAAGTGCAACCAGATTGAAATAGATCAAGTTTACTATGTTATATTTATAGACATCTAACTTTGATGTAACAATTTCTTTTAAAAAAAGAAACCCTTTTACTGATTGTAAAGGTAATTCATGATTATTATGGAGAATTGGGAAAATATAGAAAGGAGGTAAGAAGAAAACGGAAATAATCCATAATAATCCATAATTTGGGTGCTCAGAGATAACCATGCTTTAATAGTCTTTTCATAAAGCACAACTTAGGGTTTTTTTAAATTTCACAAATATATACCTGCATCTATTTCTTTACCAAACCACAAAAACCATTGTGAGATGGATTGTCAGAACAAATGACATAGAAAAACTTTTATACATTTACTTGCTTTTGATGATAATATGAAGGAAATGAATAAATATGGTCTCAGCATCATCTTGGAGATATTAATAATTTCAGTTTAATCAGTAATCTCCATCTACCTGGTTTGAGTTTATTATAAACTCTCAAAGGAAAATTATATTTATATGTATAGGAGTTATTTCTTAAAATTGATTCCAAGACTTCATTAAAGTTCCTATTAATCTTAAAAGTACTGCTTGTGCCCCTCGTTTTTTAAAAAACAATTATTTTTCTTCTCATCCATTCTTTAAGATTTTCTAGTAAAACAAAAAATATAGGGTATAACGTGAAAATCCTCCATAATCCCCACTGCACCTTAATATAACCACTGTTAATGGAGTTAACCACTATTATCAATATATAGATATACTGCATCAGACCTTTTCTTATAATGCTCAGTAGAGGGTAGACATAGTGATAATCATTTCTAGTTTAGGTGAGTGGGCTCATACCATACAGACTTTCTGCACTATGTTTTTTCAATTAGTATCTCTTAAACATCATTTCTTTTCCATGCACAAAAATATACTGCATTCTTTTTAGTGGCTGCGTTATTTTACAATTCCATATTGATAGACACTTATCCCTGATTTTCTGCTGCAGTAAACATCCTTGTACATATATCTTTGCCCTTCTTCAGGAGTTTGAACCCACCCTTCCCTAGGACAAATCTAACCTAAAAGTCTAGTAAGAATGTTATCTTTATCTTTTTTAAATTAAGAAAACACCATGTGAAAGCACACCATGATTCATGAGGCCTGTCAGTTCTACTGCCGGACATGCTCTCAGATCTCTCCACTCCTCTGAATTTACACTGACACACTCCATGTCCAGGCCACATACAGTCATCTCTGGCTTAGACTACGGCAGTGGCCTCCTAACATCTGCCTTTTACCACCTGTGGGCCCTAAAAATGATCTTTTAATGATCTATAATTTCGTTTTCCTGCTAAGAACCTTTCAAAAGCTTCCCACAACCTTTAGAGTAAAAATCAAACCCCTTTCTTGCCATGGTCTTCACAGCACCACTGACCTTTCTTCCTTACTTCTTTTCATAACAGTTTATCATTTTTTCCTTGCTTGGGCCACACCAGCCCCCTTTCTATTCTGGGGGCATATAGTAGTCTGCAGTCAGCAAGCTGGAGACCTAGGAGAGCTGGTGATACAGTTCCCGTCTGAACCAGGAGAGCCAATGGTGTAAATTCCAGTGCTAGTCCAACTCCGAAAGCAGAAGACCAATGTCTTGACTCTATGACAGGTAGAGAAAGCAGATTCTTCCTTAGTTTTTTGGCCCTGGATGAGGCTATCCGCATTGGGGAAAGCGCTCTACTTCACTCATTCTACTACTGTGAGTGTTAATCTCATCCAGAAACATTCTCATAGACATACCCAAAATAGTGTTTAACCAGTAGATGGGCACCCTGTGGCCCAGGCAAAGTGATGCATGAAATTAACCACAGGACAACTTCCAGCCTCCAGACCACTCTATCATTTGAAAGTTTTTTCACATTAACTGGCTTGTTCTCTTTTTCCAGTTCTCAGTTCAAATGTCAACACCTCCAACTGACTTTTCCAAACCACACTCTCTCAGATGGCCTCCCCCAGAATCATGTTCTCTCACGACATACTGAGTATCATTTATAACACCCAAATATGTAACTGTTTATATGCTGTTTACTAGTTTTTAATCTCTGTCTCCTACTAGAATGTGAATTGTATTAGGGCAGGCACCTAGTATGCCTTGTACTTTACTGATATCTACCAGAACACATGTGCAGTAAAGGAATGGCGCTATTTCAACATCAGTTGGCTAACTTAATAATGTTAGATTTTTATATATATATATATTTTTTTTTTAATTTATTTATTCGACAGAGATAGAGACAACCAGCGAGAGAGGGAACACAAGCAGGGGGAGTGGGAGAGGAAGAAGCAGGCTCATAGCGGAGGAGCCTGATGTGGGGCTCGATCCCATAACGCCGGGATCACGCCCTGAGCCGAAGGCAGACGCTCAACCGCTGTGTCACCCAGGCGCCCCAGATTTTTAAAAGTCCTGTATAGACAAATCTTCCTTATAGAAGAATTCTAAATACTATATGTAGATAAGCCCCCTCCAGGAGGTGGATTTTAATCTCTTCCTCTTACAGGTGGACTAGATGGGGATTTCCTTCCAAAGAATAGAGGATGGAAAGCGAGGAATAATAAATTTACAGTGGAGAAGCCTGGCAGTCACAGACTCAACCAAATGATCACGTAGCTATCATACACCACTGGTGAGATGCATTCTGAAGGGCACAACATCACACCTGTGGAATTCTTGCCCAGGATGTATAACCTCAATGTAATCATAAGAAAACCTCAGACAACTGAGGAACTTTACAAAACAATTGATTAGTATTCGTCAAAAGCAGCAAGGTCATGAAAAGATAAAAGGAACTGTTCCTGGTTAAAGAGACTAAGACCTGACATCTAAATGCAATGTGGATTGAATTCCAGAACACAAAGTGGACACCGACAGGAAAACTGGTGAAACCCAAATAAAATGTCAAGTTTGTAGAAATACATCAGTGTTGGTTTTTAGGTGGGTTTTTTTTTTAAGATTTTATTTATTTATTTATTTATTTATTTGAGAGAGAGAGAGAGAGAGACAGAAAACACAAGTGGGGGGGGCAAAGGGAGAGGGAGAAGCAGACTGCCCACTGAGCAGAGCCCTACGCGTGTCTCAAACCCAGGACCTTGAGATCATGACCTGAGCTGAAGGCAGATGCTTAACCAACTGGCGCCCCTGGTTTCTTAGTTTTGACTGAAGTACCGTGGTAATGTGAGATGTAAACACCTGAGGAAACTGGTGAGGGCTGAGAGAGACCTCTATTATCTTCGCAACTTTTCTGTAAGTGTAAATGTATTCCAAAATAAAAAGCTTATTTTAAAAAATAATCACAAACTAGAACCTAAATAAACCTTAATATTTTTTCAAATCTTTACAAATAAAAGACAAAAATGAAAAAGAGAGTTCTCTAAACCCAGCATACTCACACAGAAAAAGGGAACTAACTCTGTGAGGTGATGGTTGTGTTAATTAACTTGATTGTGGTAATCATTTCACAATGAGTACGTATATTAAATCATCATTTTGCATACCCTAAATATATATAATTTTTATTTGTAATTATACCTCAATAAAGCTGGGGGGGAAACTTACATAGTTGCTGCTGATATTCAAAAGTGCAAAGAACAGTTTGCCTTTTTATTTGTTAGCATGTGTATAAATTGATAACTACTGTCTTCTGATTCATGTTTCCAAATTTTTAAACCTCCTTGGTCTCAACTATTGTTTTCCCATTTCTATTACCATACTGTAAAATTCCTTAAAAGATGCTATCTATGCGGTTAATGGCCATTTAATTTTCATAATTGAAGGATATTTTTGAACATACTGGCACCCGACAGATAATTACTGCTGTTAAAATCATCACTCCATAAAAAGAGTTTCCACATGAGATGATTCTTACTTGTCTATAAGTTTTAACTTATTTTTCTTTTAAGTAAAAGCCAGAAAGATTATTAAGAAATCCGTGGTAATGAGAACCTGAAGTCAGAATTGCTGGATATGTAATCCATCTGAGGTGATGGACATGGAGTACTAGTAACAGATTCCCCTGCCAGGGTCTGAAATGACTCCTACTACAAGGCAGTAACTACGCAAGAGCAAAAGCACTTTGTTACTTTTATTGTCACCCAGGCTGTTATATTCATTCAAATAATGGCATCTGCTACATTCACTTGTATAATGACAAATTAATAAATCATCCACTGCAGGAAATATCCTGGGTTTGGATTTATACAGCATTACTTAAGAAATCAATTCTTGGGGCGCCTGGGTGGCACAGTCATTAAGATCTGCCTTCGGCTCAGGGCGTGATCCCGGCGTTCTGGGATCGAGCCCCACATCAGGCTCCTCTGCTAGGAGCCTGCTTCTTCCTCTCCCACTCCCCCTGCTTGTGTTCCCTCTCTCGCTGGCTGTCTCTCTCTCTGTCGAATAAATAAATAAAATCTTAAAAAAAAAATCAATTCTTAGGACATTTATAAAAAATGTTGACTTTGCTTTGCTTTCCTTTCCCTTCACAGGGGCACAAATCAAATCAGGAAAGACTAAGAAAGATGAGGAAATATCACAGATTGGAGGAGACTTAGAAATGTAACAAATACATGAGAGCTAGGATCCTGGATCAGATCCTGGGACAGAAAAAGGACGTTGGGAGAAAAACAGGCAAATTTGAGTCAGTTATGCGGTCACTAGTTTTGTACCAGTGTTTGTCTCCTGCGTTTGATAATTTTATTATCGTTATGTACGCTGTTAACATTAGAGAAACTGAATAGAGGGGAGACAACAACTTTCTGAATTATTTTTGCAACTTCTTTCCAACTTTTGTAAGTCTAAAATTATTTCAAAATAAAAAAGGTTTTTTTTGTAATTGCGTTGGAAAATTCCTCAGGAAGTTGTTACTTCAGAGGGAAACATACTATTTCTCAACAGTTCCAATAGAGCTGGTTTCCCCTCCAGCTTTGAACCAGAGCATTGTTTCTTTAGCTAAACAGCAGATAAAGTACAGTTATTGGCCTGTGCTTTAGGAATATTTTGTACAGAAATATACATTTCAAGGTGCCAGAATTATACTTTGCACTGCAAAATGTCTGTACTTCGAGAAGCCCATTGGAGGCAAGACCAACTGAGAGAACGATCCACATTTCTCATCTTGTATTTATGCCAGAGTATTGGCTCATTGAGTGGGCTATTGGGCTGAATTGCCTAAATAATTTAAAATTGGGGAAAATTTTTCCTCTTTCCATTTTTTTTCTTTCTTGTCAAGTGCATATAGTTGAATTTGAATAAGTAAAATGTAGATAACATTTGACTTCATTGTGGTCCAGTGGAGGAAGTAAATACCCACAAATTTTGCTAATCGAGTGCTGGGGGAGTTCACTCTTTGAGATCATCTTGTAAATGATAAAATCATTAAAAGTAAGTCCTTTCGGCAGTTCAGCAATCATACCACTTTATAATTACTCTTCAGTAATCACCTAGCACATGCTTGCCCATTTCTCTCTCTCTAGTCTAATACATAACTCAAGAAGGAAATGTCTCTGTTTTACAGAGGAGGGGAAATGGAGGCTCAGAAAAGTTAAACAACTGGCCCGATCTAGGCTTTGACCTCAGAATGCGCTCTCTCTAAATGTTTCATTATTTGTATGGGTTGACCTAGCCTGAAACAAATTCTACCTTTAGTGAAGTTGTGTCATAGTGAAATTTCAGTAATACAAGTCCTCTGACATATTTGAAATATTCTGCTAATTTTAAGAGGAAATGTGATACTGGAAAATGATCTTACATAATTCTATTTTCTTCAATATGTAGAAATAGATGAGAAAATCCAAGGTCTTCTAGTTATCAAGTTATTAGGTTCTTTTAGTAATGGAATGTATTAAGCTATTAAATTATGTATTTCATAAGTACATTAACTTAACTATATCAGGATCCTAGAGTGCTTTTTAATAATGTATGGTATTGCAGTATAATAAATGTGCTTTTTAAAAGCCAGAAAAGAGGTTAGTTATCTAAAACAAGTAACTCAACATTTACTTTAAAAAGTCTACTTCATTGGCCCTTTATTTACCATTCAGAACTATAGTGAAAAATTTATGGGTAATCTCCTAGGCACAAAGTTACCATTTCAAAGCAAAGATAAATAACCAATCTTACTCTGATCTCATTGAGAGTTCCAGCTAAAGAATTTAATTATGGACTTTGGACATGGGAAATATTATTCAGTTGAGCTTTTATTCTAGAATACAGATGCTCTATAATTGGATTGGTAGACAAAGATCATTTGCTTGATAAAGAGGGAAGAAAAACGTTGTGCCTGTTGCTGCTTTCACCTTACAATTAAAGAGACATAATTAGGTAGTATACTTTCTCACCCTGTTATAGGATACAGGTTTAAACTTATCCCTTACATCACAAAACCAACAAGTTTCATTCCCTGTGCATCAGCAGCCGTTCTCAGTGAAGTCGAAATGGAGTAAAGGGGTTCTGAGATCCCCACTGTCTGATCAGACAATGCTCTCTCCGAGGGATGTAATAAACAAAGAACTCCTTACCTGAGTTTTCAGAACTGTAGTGTGACCTGCATGATCACTGTTTCCTAAACTTTCCTGAGCACAAGAATAATCTAGATGCCAACTTAAAATACCTTTTCCTAGGCACGTCGTCTAGAAAATCTAATTTAATAGATGGTAGTGAGGCCTAAGGTTCTGAATTTTAGGCAAATGTCACAGATGACGAGGCATATTTGAGACACAAATTTTAAAAAACAAAATAAAGCATCTGGTGCTCCTATGGGGTGTTATTGGAATCTGGAAACAGAACTCTGCTGTTTGTCAAATTTCAGTTTTCCTCATTTATGAATTTTTTAACCTCTCCTTCAATGTCCATTTTAAAAGGTAATAATAATAATATCTATGTCTTAAATTTATAGTAAGTATTAATAGGAAGGATCCAGGCTCTTGCTTGGGCTCCAGACTGTCTGGTCTGGGGATCAGCAGCTAGCAGTCCCTGAGCACTTGTTACAAATGCAGAATGTCAGGCCCTGCCCCAGACCCGCTGAATCTGAACATGCTTGTTAGGAGGATGTCTTGGGTGATTCATATGCACAGTAACGTTGGTGAAGCCCCAACCTAGCCACTTCGTGAGTGTTCAGGAAATGCTAGATTATTTCCTTCTCATTACAGTCGTTGTACCAATACTTCCGTATTGGAGCTCAGTGACTGTCACCACCATTTCTTATTGCTGGTTTCAGCCCAGCAGGCACACTTGCCTCTCTTGCAGGGTGGAAGGGCATCCATAAATAAACAAATGCATGGACTGGGAATCAGGCTACCGCAAAAGGTAACTGAGGATTTCTGCCTCTGCTCCTTCACATTGTACCAGGCATGAAGCCGACAACAGTCATTTTACAGTCTCTTCTAAGGATTATTTCAGAGCCTCTCTACGTGCCTCTCACTGAGATTTTCCTGCACAGTTTTGCTACCATGTAGCAACTGTTGGTAGCAGGGGAGGCCTATCGTTAATGATTAAACTGGTCGCTACTTGAATACAAATTTGGGGAAGGTTTCATAAAAGGGTTTTGGGGTTCCCTTTTTTTTTTTCCTTCCAGATTTATCGTTGAACCCTGCAGCGTCAGAAGAGGAGAATTGGGTAGAACCTGTCTTACTGCATCAAAGACATTTTCAGTAAGTGCCTACGTTACGATGTGCAGCAGCACATGTCAGTACACGACAAATGAAAATGAAGACTGTATTTCAAGCGTCGGGGGTGCACTCAGGGAGCAATGCAAAAGGCCGACTGCTACAATGAACATTTTAGCTGGACTGTTTCTATTAAAACTGCAAATAAACTTAGTTTAGTGTTTAAAAGTAAGCTACTTTTCAGTTTTATAGGTATTCTAGCCACAAAAATAGAGTCTTCTTCCACGCGATGTGTTTCTTAACAAGTTTGCTTCCCAGCAGAACTTACTGAAGTCTGGTCTTTGTTAGTGTCCTATCACTCCTATGTTCCTTATAAAAATAGTCTTTTCGATTTTCTCCTTGACACAGGTGAACACCCATCCTCGGAGGCTTCTGCTTACACTACACTCTGTAGCTAAGCCAGCAGACTGACTTCAACCACAACCACACCTCTCATGTTTCCTATGCTCTGCAGAGGGTGGTAGATTCAGTCTTACCTATTGTTCCTAAGCTCTTGGGGAAAGATCTGTATATGGAAAGATTGAATGCCAAGTTGAGTATGCCTGCAGTCCACATGTAGCTCTTTGAACCCACTACCCGTCCTTTGCTGTGGTGTGGAGGCCAAACTTACCTGCTCTTTTCCATTTCAGTTGAATAGATTCAACAGTGAAAATGAGACATGCCTCGAAATCGAGAAAGTAAGGGAGAACATCTGTCACTAAGATCAATGGGTCACCAAAGAATTAGGTCTTCAACAAAAAGGGTTTTGTACCTAAATTCACCAAATAAACCATCCTTCACGGTATAGGTTGAATTGTGTGGTCCCCAAATTCATATGTTGACATCCTAACCCTCAGTACCTCAGAATGTGACCTTACTTAGAGATGGGGTTTTTACAGAGGGAATCGTGTTAAAATGAGGTCACTAGGGTGAATCCTAATCCAATATGACCAGTGTCCTTATAAGAAGAGGGAATTTAGACACAGCCACTCACAGGGGGAAGTCTGAAGACACATGGTGAGAAGATGGCCATCCATCACATCAAGGAGAAAGGCCCGGAACACATTCTTACCTCAAAAGAAACAAACCCTGCTAATACTTTGATTTGGGGCTTCGAGCCTCAAGAACTGTGAGACAATAAACTTCTATGGTTTAAGCCGCCCAGTTTGTGACACTTTGTTGCAATAGCCTTAGCAAGTTAATACACCTCATGAGTCACTGGGAAGAGCAGACAGCAAGGGATGTTGTATCTATCAGGATTAGGGCAGCTAAACTGTCTATAATGTGCTTATAGTATAAAACGACAAAACTACTGATACAATGATTTTTTTTTTCAATTTAACCTTGGCTTGCTTTTAGCTGAATAACAACTATATCTATTGTAACTATAGTAACTATTGTAGTCATACGGCCTGCCACAGTTCAGGAATGCTTTCACTTGTATTATTTCACTATCATTACAAAATACTTTCTTATGTGTTAATTCTTTGATCTTCACAGAAAACTGGAGCCACACAGGAGCTTAGCACGTTACCTTCAAGAATGGGGCCAAGTACCAGAGACATTGCTAATATTTGTCTATATTGCTAAAAATGTCTATAGGCCCTGCTGACCTCCCATATCCTTATGGAACTGGATAGGATTTTTTTCCCCAGTCAGGAATAATTGTGTCAGAGAGCGACAGAAAGCAGAACATATCTATTCTGGTTTGTGCAGAAATTGGCTCTCTGGCAAATCAAGGGAAAGGTGGACCTAAGACCTTTATGTGGAAATGGTGAGATCTGAAGGGCACTACCTAAGGATATTACACCCTCTCACATCTCCGCAGTACTATCAAGGTGCCTGAAATTCCCACCCTTGAAAAGGGTTCTGGTAGAGCCCTTTGTACAGTGCAAATATCCCTTGGGGGAGTTATAGAGTTGACAGAAGTTCCCTTGGGTGCTTGTATGGGAAAAGGCAAAGACTTGTGGGAAGCGGCAAAGATTAACTGTCCAATTACAACCAACTTAAAAATGACACCTATAATGCAGGGATGAGTAAATGCAACTTATTGTCATCTCCCAATTGAATTAAAGGGCTTGCCCCAGCTAATCTAGCTGTCCTAAAAGGCCACTTTCCTTTTGAATTGAGTATCTGCACAGAAGTCACTGAGTTTCCCGAAATTTATAATCTATACTAGTTTTTATATAACATAGGAGTTGGTGAACTTTTCCTGTAAGGGCCAGCTAGGATATACCTAAGTGTTTTAGACATAAGGTCTCTGGTGTCTATCACAGCTGTTCAGCTCTGCCTTTGTCAGTGAAAGCAGCCATAGACAAATGGGCATAGCTATATTCCAAACTTTATCTATGGACACTGAAATATTTGAATTTCATAATTTTTTAAAAGATTTTATTTATTTATTTGAGAGAGAGAGAACGCAGAGCAAGAGAGAGAGCATGAGTCAGGGGCGAGGGAGAGGCAGAGGGAGAGAGAGAAGCAGACTCCCCACTGAGTAGGGAGCCCAACTCAGGGGAACACGACCTGAGCTGAAGGCAGATGCTTAACCGACTGAGCCACCCAGGCACCTCAGAATTTCATAATTTTTATGAGTCATAAAATATTCTTTTTTAAAAAACCATTTTAAAATGTAAATGCCATCCTTAGTTCTGGGTCCTACAAAAGCCGTCTGTAGGCTGGATTTGGCTCATGGGTCCTCTTTGTAAACCTCTGATACAATACAGCTTCCGCCAAACAGTTGAACTCCATTAGTTCATAACTGAAATCATTCTTAAAGATCTTAAAGTTTGGTAACTTTGGGAGAAAAATTTTGTATGAAGAAGGGGGGAACCATATATCACATCCTTCACCCCTTAATATTCCAGTGTCTATTTCCTAAATCCTTTAACTCATTTTGGCATATAATTTTATATTCACAAATCGTTTTTTACTGCAGTCTAACTATTGGGTTTATATCATTTCCTAATTTTAATTCTTTCCAACATGGTACATATTTTATGTTTTTCATGTGCTTTTGCTGTTCAAATACTTTTAGTCTATGACTTTTCCTATTTTACCTAGCTGACTAGTGAGGGTCTCCCAATTCCTTGTCTTTCTTTGCTCATGCCTTTGTTTGCCTACCTCCTCCTGTGGCTTATCTCTGCATTTCTGGTAAGGAGTGGCCATAACTGAATCATAACTTTGCTCCACACTGCTGCCTCAAACGGACCCACCCAGAGCACAGCTGTTATCTCTCAATCTCTTGTAATTACCCCCATATTCATGTCATAAGAGAGCACTGATGATTTTATTACTTTTATTTCTGTTATTTACGTTTACTTTGAGCTTAGCATGGTCTTAGTAACTAAAGACAGTATCAGTAGTAGAAGTAATGCATGCGTATAAGTAGGGATTTTAAACAGTTATGCTTTCTCTTATGTCTTTTTGTGGCCTACACAGAAATTTGTGGGAGCTGGAAGACCTGAGCTCGTGTTCCAGTCCTGCTATTTATCACATAGGTAATCTCTGCTGATCACCAAACTTCCCACAATCTTAGTTACCTCATCTAAAATGGTACCCACTCCTGGGACGCCTGGGTGGCTCAGTTGGTTAAGCATCTGCCTTCAGCTCAGATCAAGATCCTAGGGTCCTTGGGCTCCTTGCTTAGCTCAGAGTCTGCTTTTCCCTCTGCCCCTCCTCCACTTGTGCGCTCTCTTTCTCTCTCTCTCTCTCTGACAAGTAAATAAAACCTTTAAAAAATAAATAAATAAAATTATATCCACTCCTCTATCTATCCTCTAAAGACCGGCTTTGTTTACTTTAGGGATTCTTTTGAGGATAAGTGATAAAGTATATGTGAAAGGGCTTTACAAGAAATGCCAGAATATTTTACTTTATTATTCTTTTTTATTCTTTTTTATTTTAGATATAAGGAGCAACACTTACTGGTTTTATTTCTAACTTTTTTTCCTCGTTTCATCTTTGCTTCTTTTCTTGTTTATTTTTAAAATTTTTAAAAATTTAAACTCAATTAACATATAATGTATTATTAGTTTCAGAGGTAGAGTTCAATGATTCATCAGTCTTATATAATACCCAGTGTTCATTATATTACGTGCCCTCCTTAAAGTCCATCACCCAATTATCCCATCCCCCATCCTCCTTCCCTCCAGCAACCCTCAGGTTGTTTCCTATGATTGAGAGCCTCTTATGGGTTGTCTCCCTCTCTGATTTCATCTTGTTTTATTTTTCCCTCCCTTCCCTTACAATCCTCTGTTTTGTTTCTTAAATTCCACATATGAGTGAGATCATATGATAATTGCCTTTCTCTGATTGACTTACTTTGCTTAGCATAATATCCTCTAGTTCCATCCACATCGTTGCAAATGAATGCCAGAATATTTTAAAACTGTATTTGCTCACACCTTCAGAGTAAAGAGAGATCATGGAAATTATCCAATCCAACTGGGTCATTTTACAGAGGAGGAGAGTAAAAACCAGGAAGATTAAATAACTTGCTCGTGGTCATTGAGCCTTTTAGCAGAGCCAGGTTTCCTGGTTCCTAAACCAGTGCTTTTTTCATCTCAGCGAACTCTTCCTAGACAGAGTGTACCTCTCAGGTTGTATACTTTAATAGTGTGAAAAGCACAATCCCAAGAGCCAAATACTTTTTTTTTTTTAAGATTTTATTTATTTGTTTGACAGAGAGAGAAAGCACAAGCGGGGGAGCAGAACAGGGAGAAGCAGACTCCCCGCTGAGCAGGACCCTGGGATCGTGACCTGAGCAGAAGGCTGTCGCTTAACCAACTGAGCTACCCAGGCACCCCAGCCAAATACTTTTAAAACACCAATTCTGTAGAGTATAAGTAAATATACAAGTTTACAAAGAGCAAGACAATTTAAAGATAAATGCACAAGGATTATAGATGACTTAGAATTTTATTTCACATTATTTGAAATATCTGTCTGGAAATGATTCTTGCTCACTGAGGTGCAGGTTTTATAAAAGCATCAGTAACAAGGATTTATGTTAAGCTTAAACAGATTAGCCCTTACTTCAGGGTCAATAAAATGGACAACATAAGCTGTCAATAATCATCATTTTCAAATGATTTCATTACAAAGACACTAACAGGGAATAACAGGTTAATAGTGAAATGGTCTTGCCTAAAGTTAACTCAAATTGATGTAAAAATTTAGACTTGGAATTATTGAAGAGGATACTGACATAGGTTTTAGATGAAATAGGCAACAGATTAATCTGTTTACAGTGTTGAATTTTGGAAGAATACTTTCTTGGACATTGGGTGGAATCCACTCTTTGTCTCTTCGAACAGAATTTCACTCATAGAATTTAGGAAAGATACCGCTGGCAAGCCTCCCAGGTCATATATCTCTGATCTTTGAAATGTTCTGATCACAAAGGTCTTCTCTCTATACCCTATTGAATTCAAACTTTTTATTCAAGTGAATAAGGAGTATTACTAGGTGTCAAATTAGAGAAAAGACTGCAGTGGACAAAGTTCAGGACAATTGTCCTAGGGTATTAGAACTGAGAAGACCTCCCAAATTTTTGTCAGAGTTGGGCTTCTGTAATCTCATGCACCAGCATTATTCCACTGTCCTCAGTGAAGTCTTAATGGCCAGATCCAGGATTTTATACATATTTTTACAGATATTAAATTCATAATAAGAATGAAAATTATTGATTTCTCAGGTGGCCTCATTGGTGTCTGTGCCTCTAGCTGGCTCACTAGTCATGGAAGTTTAAACATGAGAAGGATAAAGTCAGTTTTAGGTTGCTATTGATCTGTTTTGCTATATCTGAGGCAAATTTCAAGACATAATAGAATTTGAAAGCCCATGATTTTTGACCAGGCTATTTAATAAAGTATTGCTACAATCCTGATACAAAACACACGCAGCGTGAGGAGAAAATGCACGCCATAAAAATATTCTGTATGTGTTTAACTCAATAAAGTAGAATGCATCTGCTTTAGCAACAAACCAGACTTGTTGGCATTAAATACCTTCGCCAGCAGGGTCACCCTTACCCTGCATCACCTTCATCCACTGGGAAAAATTGCTAGGGTAGATTCTCACATTAACATCACGTCATCAGACTGTAACTCTATTTAATGCTTTCGAATCAGCCCTTTCTGCCTTGAAAATTCTTTTACTTATGTTTCTTTTACTTATGCTTCCCTTCGGGTTTTTTGTTTTGTTTTGGTTTGGTTTTTTTGCAAGTCTCAGCAAATGCTTGTGTAACACACAGCTTTTTACAAAGTATCTCAATACTTCAGTATTAGAGGGAGAAGAGAGCCTAGTTTTGAAGGTACATACAGAGAGGGTGGGGCAAAAAACAGAGCTCACCATGAACCGCATCATGTATGTTTCCTTTGAACTGGGCAATGCTTCCATGATGGAACAGAATCGAGTCGCACATTTATAGAAGTCAATTCAAGCTTTTTTTTTCTTTCTTTTTTTTTTTTTTAATCTCACAGTCCATAGGTCAAATCCCCTCCAAATCTACTAACTCAGAAATAGACCCAAGGAGACAGAAGATGTTTTCATTCTCAACTTTACTAGTAGCAAACTAGGTTGTTGTTGTTGTTGTTTTTAAAGATTTTATTTATTTATTTGAGAGACAGCACCGCCAGGAGGAGAGGGAGAAGCAAGGTCCCCTGCTGAGCAGGGAGCCCAACATGGGGCTTGATCCCAGAACCCCAGAATCATGATCTGAGCCGAAGGCAGACGCTTAACTGACTGAGCCACCCAGGCGCTCCACAAAACTAGGTTTGAAGGACAAAGTTTTGTTTTTATTTCTCTCTACCTCCCGCATCGCCCTCCCCACCATGAATTGAAGATAAATAGGCCCATGTGAACAGCCAACCTGACTTTCCCACCCAGTAACAGAGTAAGAAGCCGGTTTTGAGACAGCAGAGGCCTGTCTGGGCACGCAGGAGGCCCAACTCACCTGCCAGTTGACTGATTAGAACCTGGAAGCACAGCAAGCCAGCAATGCCTCCAGGGAGGCGATCCAGGAGGGATTCTGAAGGCTGAGCCACAGCACGCTAACCCCACCTGGCCTTATGATTGTCAGGCCCTCCTCCTCACTAATTAAATAAATACCTGTTCTGGCCTGGGGGAAGAGCAAAGAGGATGAAGAAAGAGAAAGAGAGAGAGAAAGTAAATACATTGCCTCTGGGGGAGTAGAGCAGAGGTCCTTTTCATTACTAAAATATTAAGAGCAAATGTTTAACAACCCCCACCCCCCCTCAATCTATAATAGTTGGAAAAAGAGATAACCACGATTATTTTGGGTGTGACTCCATTCTTTTACTTGTATTTTGTTTTATCAGGCAATATTGATTTCAGAGTCCGGTTACACACACAACTTCACTTGGAGACAGCTATTCGAGATTTAGAGTAAAGTGGTATCAGTCACTGTCTATAGAGTCCAAAATATCTACCCTGAGGGTGGTAGTGAGCAAAGAGAGCTCAACTATTTCTTCAATCAACCTCTCCTGTTTTAAATAGGTCATGCTAAGTCTAAGGGTAAATGTAAGGCTTCCCTTTGATTTCTACTGGCAATATCTCATCTATTTATTGAGATAGCTAGAGAAAAGTTTTCCATTTAAGTTTGCATGCTCTCCCTGGAAGGATAATCATAAATCAAGACACAAAAACCCTTCTCCCATTCTACATTGATTGTAAGGAGATTGTCAATAGCTTCTGTACCAATTCTAGTGCTCATATCTCTAAAAATAATATCTGCCATAGGGTATGAAAGATATAAATATAGAGGTAGAGGACATCTAATATACTAGGTGTCAAGCAGCATAGACCAAATTCTTGCAGCACCAAACAGAACTTACTGTAAGAGAGAAAAGTAGCAGTTGCTTCGAAATCCGTGGAAATCAAAATGGTTGACTTATCGTTTCCAAAGCCAAAATGTTCATCATACGGAAATGGCTTATTTAAAACCCAAGTCGTTTCCAGAGATATGCATTAAAAATACATTGGACAACCTAGCAAGCACATGGGCATAAGATTTGAACACTTAACAGATACTTAACATCATTAATCATTGGAGAATAGGAACTTAAAACCACTGCAGACCCATTAGAAAAACTCAGGTGCTAAAAACTGACTATCCCAAGTGTAGATGAGGCTGTGGAGCGCCTGAAACTCTTCATACGTGGTTCATGGGAATGCAAAATGATGTGATGACTTTGGAAAGCAGTGCGGCAGTTTCTTAAAAACATAGCATTGCCACATGTCATTTAGGTCCTAGCTATTTGCCTTAGAGAAGTGAAAACGGATGCCCACACAAAGACTTGTACGTGGAAGTTCTTACCAGGGTCATTGAAATAGTAGAAACTGGAAAACCACCCAAATGTCCATCTGTAATGAATAGATAAACAAAACTGATACATCCATACAGTGGAACACCACTCAGCAGTAAAGAGGGATGGACAATTATGTTCATCATGACATGGATGAATCTTAAAATGAATAGCTAAGTGAAAGAAACCAGGCAAAAAAAGAGCGATTGGTTGATAACCTATGTATAAAATTCTGGAAAATGTTAATTAATTTATATTGACAGAAAGCAGATCAGTGCTTTCCTGTGGAAGGGAGAGACGGTAAGGAGGGATTACCAAGAGGCAAAGGAAGCCTTTAAGGCTGATGGAAATGTTCGGTTACCTCGGTTGTGGTATATGCGTATGTTAAGATGGATTGAATTGTACTCTCTAAATATGTGTAGTTTGATACACTTCAATAAGATTAGGGGGGAAAAACACCCTGAGAAACCTAACACTTTAGATTTAGGTCTTTCCTGGCCCCATTCCAGGAGAGAAAATCTTACTCACTTAGGAGGCATACACCAAGGACTCTACTGGGTCTGCAATATTGTGTCATAGACAGTATGCAGCCTACAGTTAAGTAAAATTATAAGTGACCATTAAAAGAACTGGCCTTGTCTGATAAAATGCATATAGTCAGATGTTGGTGGTAGGAGACTTATTTATTCATTTATAAAGCTTATCCAGGGACATAAGCCAGACAATTGTACATCTCTATAGGAGAGCATGAACGGGGTCTTGCTCGGATACAAAAGCCCTTCGCTGGAGGGTGTGACATCAGTAGTCCTCTTACACTGGGTGGATATAAAAATGGTCCAATTATATAGCAGCTCCATAAGTCCTATTAAAGAAATAATTGAATTAAATTATTACTTGATTAAGCTCTGAATTTCCTGGATTCATTCACTAGCTGCAGATCCAGCTTTCCCATTACTATTTTGTTCAAACTTCTTGTGACTTTCAAACTTTCTTTTAAAGCAATAGACTCTTTAATCAAGTAAAATGTCATCCAAAACACCCACCCCAATCATTGTCTCTGTTGTAAAGTAGAAACTTATGACTCTATGTTTTTTTAAATTCTTATCAATAAGAGCAATGTAACTAGAGAATAGTAACCATATTTGCCGTATAGGTTTGTGGGGGATTGTTGTTCGTATATCAACTTCAACATCTATTTCTTTATCTTGTTTGGATTACAGAGATTTCAGAAATTCCAGAATCATATAGATAAGCAATTTCAAATGGTATGTGTGTGTGTATATATATATATATGTATGTATGTATATATATATGATTTTTTTTTTAATCAGTGCCCATTGTAAACTGAGTATGCCCTCCAGTTGAACTGATCCAGAAACTGGAGAGAATGTTAATAAATGTTTGCCTCTAAGTGGAATCACCAATAATATCTAACAACCGATTCCATTCCTTACCAAAAACCACAGGCAAGAAGCACTAACAATTTACAGTAAGTGTTAAAATTATGTACTATGAAAGTATCACAACTCGGTGTGCTGCACATTTACTTACTATTGTACAACTTTTATTCTGTGGTGAGCACACACAGAGCAGACGCAGTCAAGCCTCGCCTGGCGTTTCACAATGGCAGACACATGTTGCAACAGTGTTTTTCCTTGTACAGTTTTATGTGTTCAGACATGTGAAACTCCGAATTAAAACGAAAAAAGAAAAAGCTGAGTCAGAACTGAGTAACAAAGTCAACAGCCAGTGAAGTAACACAAGAAGTTCAAGTGTCTAATCCAGATGGCAAAGGTGAAGGGGTTTTGCAGGTGTAATAAATGTCTCTGATTAGCTTATTTTGAGTTAATCAAAAGGGAGGTTATAATTGATAGGCCTGACTTAACCAAGTGAACCCTCTGAAAGAGGGTCTCGAGATCAGAAGCAGAAGTCAGAGACTCTTCTGTTGGTCTTGAAGAAATAGGCGCCCTGAGTTCTGTAGCTTCAAGGAATGACTGCCGCTGGCAATCAAGTGAGCTTGGAAAAGAACCTAAGTCTCACATTGAGACGCTGGCCCCAGTCAATGCCTTTAATACTCCCTGGAGCAGAGGTCCCGGCTCAGTTGTGCCCACGTTCCTGATCCATGGAAACCATGTGATAATAAATGTGTGCTGTTTTAAGATGCAAAACTTGTGGTAATTTGTTATCCCGCAATAGAAAACAAATGCAGATGCTTTATTCCCAGGCAAAGAAATACTATGAACGTTTCAGGGCTACCGTTCAGTGTTAAAAATTCTTTAAGCTCAGCGGTAGAGTTGAGAGTAATCTCACGTCAGATCAACTAAAGAAAAAAACAATATGGAGAGGCATTCAAAATTATTTGGTAGGAACCTGAGGGAGATAGTAAGCAACATCCTAAGCTCTATGCAAAAATGAGTTAAGTCACCAACTTGAAATGGCCTCCAATGAATTAACAGTTGATTTATAACATATTCAAGTGTGTTATCATTTAAACATTTTTAGTTTACGTACTTAAATATGTATAAATTACAAAGTTTAAAAAATGTAACTTTTTTTAAAGCTTTAAGGCTGAATTTTCTTTTTCTTTTCTTTTTTTTTTTTTTTAAGATTTTATTTATTTATTTGATAGAGAGACAGCCAGCGAGAGAGGGAACACAGTCTGGGGGAGTGGGAGAGGAAGAAGCAGGCTCCCAGCGGAGGAGCGTGATGTGGGGCTCGATCCCAGGACTCTGGGATCACACCCTGAGCCGAAGGCAGATGCTTAACGACTGAGCCACCCAGGCGCCCCTAAGAAATGTAACTTTACAGTGAAAGAGCTTTCCAGATGCCACCTTAGTCAAGTGATCAAAGTGAACATCACCGTAATGGGACAAAAAGAAATCCTGTGTCAGCTGAGAGGCTGTAAGGAGAAGAACACAGTGTCGCTTCTGTGGGGTTCCTACCAAAGATGCACATTACCTAAATGTAATCATGAAGAAACATCAGACGAACCCAAATTGAAGGATATTCTACAAAAGAACCAACCTGAAATCTTCAAAACCTTCAAGATCATGAAAGTTGACAGAAGAGTAGACAATTGTTACACAATCAAAGGAAACCAGAAAAGACATTACAACCAAATGTGCGGTATGATTCTGGACTACATCCTTCTGCCACAAAGGACATTGTTGGAACAACTGGTAGAAATTGAACGACATCTCAGGATCGTGGTTGTCTATCAATATTAATTTCTTGTGTTTGTTATAAAGGAGAATGTCCTTGTTTGTTAGAATTACACATTAAAGTATGTGGGGTTATAGAACATTATGTTAGCAATCTACTTCCAAATAGTGAGGAAACAAATATTCTTACAATTTTTCTGGAGGTTTGAGATTGTTCTAAAATAAAAGGTACACAGAAACTATATACTTCGACTTTTAAGAAAGTATGCATTTGGGGAATCCCCAAAGTGCTTCTCATGGAGTTCTGATTTTGAAAGTCTGTTTTGTTTTTTCTCCAAAATGAATGCAATATTAAATAAAACTATCACTAATCTATATGGCAACCATCAAATTTTTTTTCTATTTATTTTGAAAACCGTAAGATTTATCATTTTTCTGTTCTGCGGTTTTGCTAATTGCTTAATTTTTTCCCTTTTTAATAGATTATGATTTGCATAATCATGAGCTTTGAAAAATTTGCAGGAGTTATTTGCTAGAATGAAAACAAATTTCTGTTGGTGGCTCAGTCAGTTAAGTGCCTGACTCTTGATTTCGGTTCAGGTCATGATCTCAGCGTGGTGAGATTGAGCCCTGCGCTGGGCTCCATGCTTAGCATGTAGTCTGCCTAAGATTCTCTCTCTTCCTCTCCCTACACTCTCTCTCTCTAAAATCAATCAATCATTCAATCTTAAAAAAATTTCTCTTATCATATTTTCATGCATTAGTTCTCCACTTCTCTATAAAATGTAATGTAGCTTGGGATTTTTTCCCTTATGCATCCTCCAGTGCTACTTACTATTCAGGACCAGTTATTTATAGGATTCTGCAAGTTGTGGTGGCTAATAGCAAATCTATGGTAGATATTCAAATGTTATATTAGTGTAAACCACAAGAAATATACAGTTGGAAAACCATTTCTTTCTGACATAAGTTTAGATGCTAAAAAAATCAATACATTATTTTTATTCTTAACTAGATTCCAAGAAATACCTTCTTCATATATAATTACTAGAGACAAATCACATGTGTAGAAAAGTTTGTAAACATTTTTGTGTTTATACGTCTTTTAAAGAAAAATATTTCCCATTAATTTTTTAACATTTCTTTAATACTTTCATACATTTTTCCCATCATGATACCCCTATGTTGGAATAATTATTCCCTGATCAAGAGATAGAAATGAGTAAGGGAAAGAAATCAGATCAAGAGAGCAAGCTTTACTCTTTTTCCTGAGGCTGCCACTATAATATTTTATCCTTCAGACAGGCAGCCTACAGAAACTCTGATTTTCTAGACGCATGTCACCTTCAACTAATGCTGTTCTTCTCCCTACACCAAGCAGTCATACTTGCGAACCAACACTGAACAATTTAGGACTATCATTTCTGTGCTAAAAATGTCTTCAAGCTCAGAATTAGAGCTAAGAGTAATCTCTGAAACTCAGAACAGCTAACAAAGAAACAATATGAAGACTTATTCAAAATTATACACTAGGAACCTGAGGAAGGTATGTAAGCTACATACTGAACATGTCAACTTAAGGAGTGACAGCATAATGGACAACACTGACCCACACATACATAAAGCCTTCACCAGAAATCATTAATCACCACGTGCAAAACTTAAAATTATATGTTCACAGAGGTGAAGCTGTAGTTTACCACAATGTGTAACTGAAAGAGCCCAGGTTTTAAAGCTGCTTTATTATTTACCGGTTAGGTGAACTCTGATAGGTAATTTATCCTTTCAATGGCTTAGTTTCTTCATCTATAAATTGGAGGGGAAAATGGTAAATTATCCAGGAAAAAATGGTAATTATCCTTAATATCAATGAAGTTGTGAGTGAGGTAACAAAAAATAGCCACATTATAATTTTAAAAAATGGTTATATTCTTACCAAAATCATACAAGTACGTGGTTCAAAAAATTAATACTAAGAAGTATAAAAAGAAAATATGCAGTACTACTCTCATCTCTCTCTGTTCCTCAGTCCCACTGCTCAGAGGCAACAATCTTCTGTTTTATTATTAGCTGCTTCCTCTAACATAGGTTCACCTCCCCAATTGGTGGTTAAATCAACAAAAAAGTTACTACATGTTACATAGTATCACAATATTATGACCATGATTCTATTTCTTTCTTTTTTTTTTTTCTTAAGTTAATGACGATCTCTTTCAAAACTTATGTGTTCTGTGTAATTTGCACTGATTTTTCCCCCACAGTCTCCAAAGGGGTTTTTAATATAATTTTCTGCATAGGCATCAGCATAGATAATCAATCCTTTCTGTGCCTGCCCCAGAGATGTACCTCCTATAGCCTCTGCCCTCTCCCCCCAACCTGGAATATTGCTCTCTGGGCACTTGCATAGTTCTTAGGAGCTCCTTTCCCATCATCCTGGACATTCTTTGGCCTCTCTCCTGTATCATTGAAATCCTTCCCTGGATCATCTTTCTCAATCTTGTTTTTCTTTCTTGTTCTGGTAGAGCACATCCTTCAGTGGCTTCTTGGGAAAGACCCCTTAGGAAATTCATGTTTTGATACCTATCTTGCAGTTTTGAAAAATGCTTTTTGACTGGATGTAGAATTCTAGTTTGAAAATATTTTTTAATTTAAATTCAATTAGGCAACATATAGTACACCATTAGTTTCAGATGTAGAGTTCAGTAATTCATCAGTTGCATATAACACCGAGTGCTCATCACAGCACATGCCCTCCTTAATGCCCATCAGCCAATTACCCTATCCCCCCCCACCTCCCCTCCAGCAACCCTTAGTTTGTTTCCTATAGCTGAGTCTCTCATGGTTTGTCTCCCTCTCTGATTGCTTCACATTCATTCCCTCCCTTCCCCTATGATCCTCTGTGCTGTTTCTTATATTCTACATACAAATGAAACCATATAATTGTCTTTCTCTGATTGACTTATTTCATTAGGCATAATAACCTCCAGTTCTATCTACAACGATGTAAATGGTAAGTATCCATCCTTTCTGATGGCTGAGTAATATTCCATTGTGTATATATACCACATTATCCATTCATCTGTTGATGGACATCTCGGCTCTTTCCACAGTTTGAAAATAATTTAAAACAAATTTAAGGCATTTTTTTCCCCTTGTAGCTTTCAGTGTTGTTGAGAAGTTCAGTGGTATTCTTATTGTCAGTGCTTAGTATGTGGATTTTCTTCTCTCTGGGAGTTTTTAGGATCTCTCTTTTACCAGTGGTGTTCTGAAATCTCATGATGCTCTATCTAGAGGTGAGTTTGTGCTTTTCTTTATTGTACTGGGGCCTATCAGTCTGGAGACTCATGACCTAGGAAAGTTCTTAAGTGTATACACACACACACACACACACATATATACACACACACATATGTATATACACACACACACACATATATATATACATATATAAATAATTTACTTTTTCTATCTTTATTTCTGAAATTCTTATTGATCAGATGTTGGACCTCCTAGTTTGTTTTTTTTTCAATATTTTTCTGGAAGAGTTTCTTAACTTAATTTTTCAGTACTTCTATTGAGTTTTTAAAACATTCTGCAATCATAGTCACATTTCTAAGAGATCATTCTTATTCTCTGATTTTTTCTCTTTAATATCATCTTGTTTATCCTGAAACATCTGAGTATCTTAATCTCTGAGTATATTGATTAGATTTTTAAAAAGGTTTATTCAATTCATTTCATTGCTCTGTTTCTTCCAAAGTTACTTTTTTCCACTTTCTTTTTCTCTGTTTTTCTGTGTTAAGGGCTTTCTTCAAGTTTCTAGAGATTCTAGGCTGTCCGTATTAAAGAGTAAAACATGAAAAAGCTATTTGGAGGCTCTGTACTCACAGACAGGAAAGATTTTAAGACTGTCCTGATAGAATAAAGAAATAGTATAATACACAGAAAGCAGGGCATTTACATACCTTGAAGAAGAGTTGGGGATAAGTGCTGAAGAGGTAAATAATACTTTTTTTTTTTTAATAGATTTTATTTATTTATTTGACAGAGAGAGAGACAGCCAGCGATAGAGGGAACACAAGCAGGGGGAGAGGGAGAGGAAGAAGCAGGCTCCTAGCAGAAGAGCCTGATGTGGGGCTCGATCCCATAATGCCGGGATCACGCCCTGAACCGAAGGCAGAAGCTTAACCGCTGTGCCACCCAGGCGCCCCAGTAAATAATACCTTTTGAGAAGAAATAGGATGGGCAGAAAATAGGTTGAAATGTAATCCGTGGAAGGATCTACCTGATTAAGATGCAGTGAGAAAGAACCCTAAGAACCTAAGAATGGGGTGGTCTGGTCCAAATGATAGTGAGAGAAAACATTTGGAAGTGAGTTAAGGATAGGCTGTTACACTGAAGAATCCACTGATAATATAACCTTAGTGCAAGAAAGAGAAGTCAGTAGTCTGGGCATTGTACTGCCTCTATGGGGGTGACAATGACATATAGCATGGTCTGCCTCTGCTTAGGAAGACAAGACCAACACCAAAATATGAATAGAGTAAAAGGAATATTAATATCTGGTATTCTGATTATTTCTATATATTCTACAATCCAATTATCTCAGCAAGGGACATGCAAAAAGTTCTACCTGCAATGCCCCCCTATTCCCCACCCCCATTCATGTGTATCTTTGAATGATTAAATAGCATATACTCTAAAATGATATTTCTCTGGCAAAGAAAATTCACATCCTCATACTGGTCACAAGAGGCTTGCATTTCAAAGTATGTTCAGAGATTATTCCCTTATCTCATCTGTTCCATGATAAAGCAAGATCAGGCAAAAACTAGACCTGAATAAAATCACACTTCTCTCTTCGCATTCCCCTTAGCCCTGCAATACACACCCCAGGGAAATATCAAAACTTGCTCCCCTCTACAGAAATATTATGACAGTATCTTGTCCTTCTATGTTATTAGACCATTCAGATTTTGTAATCTAGTTATTATTCTAAGTTTAGGGTTAACTCATTTGAATATTTTCCAAACTTCTCAGAAAAAAAAAAACCATATAATTTTGAAACGTAACATTGAAAGGGACAATTTTCAGCACTTATAAATGATACCACTGTTAAAAGGAAATGCCTCTTTAGCTTTTAAACAGAGAGATGTTTTTGTTTTGTTTTGTTTTTCCTAAACACTCTGGTCTCTTGCTTCAATTCTCTGAAGAGATAGAATAAACAGAGAATTTAGGAAGGAATAGAATCTTTGCAGCTCAGCCCCTTCTTCTCTCTTCCTCTTTGGCATTTTGCTGCCTGCCCAGCCCATTTGTTCTTGATTATTCTTGGCCATGTTATAAAGATGAGCTGTAAAGACTGGATCCCTAGAGAGTGGATGGAGAGACTATATAGTCTGGTCCTAAGCTCACAGGTTAGTCGATTAGATTTTGGGTTTGGTAACAAGCCCATTCAGCTCTCACACTATGATGTGCCCTCTGACCTAGACTTTCTCAGTGAGAAAGGAGTTTTTTTGGACATCACCTTTCTTATTCCTTTTCTTATTTCTTTTTTTTTTAATGATTTTTTATTATATTATGTTAGTCACCATACAGTACATCCCCGGTTTCCGATGTAAGGCTCGATGATTCATTAGTTGTGTATAACACCCAGTGCACCATGCAATACGTGCCCTCCTTACTACCCATCACCGGTCTATCCCATTCCTGCACCCCCCTCCCCTCTGAGGCCCTCAGTTTGTTTCTCATAGTCCATAGTCTCTCATGTTTCATTCCCCCTTCTGATTACCCCCCCTTTCTTTATCCCTTTCTTCCCCTACCGATCTTCCTAGTTCTTATGTTCCATAGATGAGAGAAATCATATGATAGTTGTCTTTCTCTGCTTGACTTATTTCACTTAGCATTATCTCCTCCAGTGCCGTCCATGTTGTAGCAAATGTTGAGAACTCGTTCTTTCTGATAGCTGAGTAATATTCCATTGTATATATGGATCACCTGCTACCGCTAGGGGCACAGTTGACCAACTATTCTCCTTTGCTCTTTTGCTCTCTCCCCTTCTCTTTGACTCTCTCCTTCAGTATTTGCAATCTCTTACCCAGGGGTTTTAAGCTTGGGAGCTGCCTGATTTTCGGTAAGATATACACGACCTGTTGAGGGAAGGAATTGTATCTCAGTAAAGAATGCTTTCTGCTGCGGTTGTCTAAGAACCCAACAGGGGCTTAATCCAAAAATGGTCTTGTTTCTCCTATACTACAACGGCCTGGAGATAAATAATTGCAAGACTTGGTTCAGCTGCTTAGGAAGTTCATTCCAGTTCTCCATCCTCTGGCTCTCCTATTCCTATGGTGCTTGCCTCTTTTCTTTTTGTTCCTTGCTTCATAGATGTAGGATGGCTGTCACGGCTCAAGAAATCACATCCATATTTAAGGCAGGAACAAAGGGAAGAGGATAGGGTCAACCCTGTTTTTATTTTGTTTTGTTTTAATAGAGAAATAAAAACTTTTTTCAGAATCACTCCCAGTTCTCCCCTGTTCTCACCTCAACTAGCCTGGGAGGGTGAGGATTTAGATTTCCTAGTCTCTATAGTGAAGGTCGGCAAGGGAGAATCAGGTTGGTAATGGGTGTTGGATTAGATTAAGCAATGTGTCTCTCACAGATGGCGACAGAGAAAGTTGCCTGATCACTGCTCTTCCCACCTTCCACCTCAGCAGACAGACTTCCCAGCTATGCAGAAGAATATGTGACATGAATAATAGATGCCTAGAAATCAGCAATATGAGGACTATGAGATTAACTGTACAATTGTGATGAATTTGTTGGGAAGTCTTGAGGTAGATGAAGGGTTGGGATATAGTCTGAAAGTCGTTCAGAAAGGGATTGTTAAGCCAAATTATGGACTCTCTATTAAGTTTTTTTTTTTTTTAAGATTCATTTATTTATTTGATAGAGAGAGTGACTTGGGGGAGGGGCCGAGGGAGAGAATCTTCAAGCAGACTCCCTGTGAGTGCAGAGCCTAGTGCAGAGCTGGATCTCACAGCCATGAGATCATGACCTGAGCTGAAACCAAGACTTAGACGCTTGACTGACAGAGCCACTCAGGCGTCCCTCTCTATTAGTTTCTTTCTTTCTTTCTTTTTCTTTCTTTCTTTCTTTCTTTCTTTCTTTCTTTCTTTCTTTCTTTCTTTCTTTCGCTACACTAAAACCACAGACTAGGGGTAAATTGGAAATTAGCAAAGCCAGAAAGAAATACTCTGAGGAAAACTTTGTAAAAATTTCACAATAAACAAAAGACGTTGAAATATATGTGTGTGCACATTATTTTAGAGAATATTAGGCATCACCATATTTGTAGTCAAAGAGCAGAAACGTAAATGTAGATAAATGCACAAATTCAGAAATGGTTGTTTAGAAGCACAGTCAGTCTCATTTTGTGATTAAGTCTTTCACGGTGCACACTCCACAACCTTTTTGAGGAACTAATGAATAAAATTACTTTCAATTCGTGTAGAAGAGACTACTGTAAAGAAAATGTTCAAACTATCTTACAATCAAACATGTTTGTAAAGTGAATTTAAGCCTCACCTTTAATTAAGTCAAACTTATTGTTCAATGTCTCTTGGGACATGGAAACCTCATCACATTTTCCAACTAGACCAGTTGTTATGACTCTGCATGGGGATGCCATGATGAACCTGAAGAACAGCTTTCTGGGTTGGTAGGGGGAAAGACAATGAAACAACTAATTACAATAAATGGACGGGGGAAATACCTAATGGTAGCACACAGCCCAGGGGGTGCAGGAGTGGAGGTATTGGGGAGATCAAGAAAGGCTCTTTGGATGAAGTGATGTCTAAGGTGAGACCTCAGGGATAAGTAGGAGTCAGCAAAAGAAAGGCACTGAGGTGGGGGTGGAGGTGGAAACAAAGGAGCAAATTCCAGGGTGAAGAAGCCAGAGATAATATGGCAGTTTGAAAGCAGCTAAGCACACAAGACTCTGAACTTGGGGTCAGGAGACTTGGGTTCTAGTACTAGCTCTGCTACTTCCAGAGACACGTGAAAGCCACTTATAGCACGAGATCTCCTGGCAAGATCCACTTATCTATTTGCTTGGTTGCTACCCCTCCCCCTCTCGTGAACACCAGCCACATTCAGCCCTTATTTCTCATGGATCGTGTGTCCTAGCATTCTGGTGTTTTGCAGCCAGAATGAAGGTTAATAACCACTGTTTAGTGTGTTAAGTGGTACCATGGGGCTCTGAAACCTAAAGAGCATTTTCTTCTTACTGGTAGTACTGTGTTTTCTATTTTTAGGAATTTAAATCAAATAAGCATTTCTCCATCCCTTAATCCTCAACACTTAATACCAGCCACTTGCCTATAGCTAATGTAACAAGGAGCAGAACAATTTTAAAGTACCGGACGCTGTCTTCTGAAATAAATTTCCTTGGTTCAAAATTTACCTCTCCTTGTCTTCTCTTGCCTTTCAAGTAATTAACTCCTCTTTTTAGTTTGAACTCTGCAGTGCAAGATTCCTCTGTAGTCCTTCCAAGTGGAAAGCAATTAAAAAAATCTTTATTTATACTGCATGTACTTGAAAGTGTCAATCGGCTTCCTGACATGCCAGGCCGGCAGCATTTCATTTTGCTTGGGAATTAAGTGAACAGTAGTTGGGCCAACTCAGTGAATCATAAAACCTGCTAATTGAAGCTGGAAAATGTTTTTTTGGCTATACCCTCGCTCGTATTTAGTATCTTGATAAATTCTGACCATGCTTCTTGAACTCTGTAAAAGAGGAAAGTGATGCCCCTGTCGTCACTTGATCCAAATATGCTCATGGGAAAAAGTAAGGTTTTTTTGATGTTTAAATCCTTCTTTTATTGAGTATCTTATTACACTCATAAATTCAAACGTAGGTTATATATTTGTCAATAAATTACGCAGATCTCAAAACAGGCATTACCTCCCAACAGGTCTTTTTAGTTTCATTTGATGAATTTGTTCTATTTTTTCTTAATAAAAACAAAAACTAACATGTGCGGTGTTTTTTTGGAAACTGCTTTTTCTTTAGGGGTTTAACCTCAGTTTTCCCAGGTACACAATAAAGGAGAAAACACTTTAAAGAATGGATAGTTTTCCAGGGGTGACAGTTGGTGTTTCAGCACCTGCTTTTACACCTGGGAAGCAGAGATCAGAGGTGGTTAAATCTCTATTGTTTGTTTAATGGACCAGATTTCATACTTAATTCTCCCTCATTGTTGTTTTTCACTTTTGCCATAAAGTAAGGCTAGCAAGACCTTTTCCACTGTAAAAGAGATAAAACTGAAAAATTTGGTCACAACTCTACTGCTTGAGAAAAACAATGTTGCCGTTTGACAAGGAGTGATATAAAATGCATTTTCCTGTAATTATAAGTAGAATATTATTTGTCTAATATTTTAAGGGAAACAAAGTGATCTATCTTCTAAGTACTTAGCACCTTTTCTCAATACGTTTAGGGTCTCAATCCAGACCCTGTAAGAATTTAATGTTTCCTTAATTCAATTTCTTTCTTTTAGTGGGAGAATAAAAAAATAAAAGAATAAATTATACTTTATTTTATGGTATCACAGCAGAAAAATTCAATTGTGACCCAGAAAATCTTTTGAAATACCTACATGAGATTTTTCTTAATGGAGGGAACATTAAACTATGATTTGGTAAATGAAATCTGGTAGTAGAAGTCAAAGTAATTACCTTGAATTCGTAATAATTTATTCCTTTAAACATGCTTTTTATATCCATTACACCACTTGATCTATATAGCCTTTCTGTGACAAAGTGTGGAAAAATAAAAACTTCCAAAAGTATATCTTTTCCCATGTATTGTCTCAACTATCATTTTTACTGAGATTTTTGCTCTCGTTTATCCTTTAGGTTTAATTAGGTGTGAAAATCAAAACACTTTCTCTTACAGAGTGTTTGTCATCCAAACTTTGATCTCATTTTTCTCTGACTTTAACTCCTTCACCTGAGCCAAATTGTAGGTATTCCTTAAGATTTAATTCTTGGTCCACTTTTTTTGTTATTTTAAAATTACTATTAATAGTTTTTAACCATGTATGTTCTTCCTTGGAGATCTTATTTGCTTGCAGCGTTTCCTTAAATTACCACTTTCACAAGATGACTTCTAAAAACACAACTCCAGAACTGACCACTCTCCTGAGAACTTGACTTGAATTTCCAACTCTTTCCTGGACACATTTCTAGATTGTTTTATTGGAGGAAGCTATAACTTAGTGTATCTCAAATCAAAGACATCAAAAGAGATCTAAGGTTAAGCTCAGAGTCAAATGTGTGTGTATGAGCTAGTGTTTGCATATACTGCAAAGGCAAGTCAAATAAATTTTGATTTTCCATTAATCAGTTTTTTCTATACATTAAACTTGGTCCTCAACTTTTAAGTCCTATGTGTACAAAAACTGAAGTTTATCATCAATCTGATAAAAGGTGCATAACATTTCTCAGTCTTCCAAACAGTTCTTCACATATCATCTCAAATTTCCATAGTACATTTCTGTAGGTATTAAGCATCATATAGAAAATGCGCTTCTCTGGAATTTAAATCAGTTTTCTTAATCAATTTGGCGCTATTCTTTAAACTCAATCCTGAATGATGAGTTGGCAGATCCAAATGAATTCCACACAGATTCCTAAAAGGTTGTCAGAGTGGGTTAGGTTAGTCTTTCAACATAAGTGAGTATTTACCAAGACAAAGGCCACTGATAATTGTCAAAGGCCATTACACAGAAAGTCTAAATTAAGAAAAAAATCCTCAGAAATATGGTAAATTTTAGGTGGATTCAGGAGTTCTGGTCATTTTAAGGAGAATTTAGGGGTAAACCCCGTAGAAGTGGAGGGAATGTTCCAAGTTGCCATTTTTCTTCTTACAGCTTTACAAAGTTTCTGGAGGATAATCACTCCAGGGACCTAAACCCAGAAGCCATACTTTGGGGCATTCTGATATTCATCTAATGGGACACTTTGACTCACTTCTTCAATCTGAGCTTCCTGGCAAGTTTTGGTAGAGAGAGGCGGGAAAGTGGGTATTGGGTACCTATTACCTCCTTAAATGAATTGTCGAGTTAGTGAATATAAAATGAGATATTTTGTTATTCATTAATTGGGAAGCAAACGTAGGTAAAGTCATATAGAGAGGGAAGTTAACCCTACAGGAAAGAAGGTAACCGCAGTCCTTCTGACATTCCTCCACAAATGACTCCGGGCCCGACCCGCCTTCCGGGCTCTGAGCACGCCGTGGGGGTGGGGGCCGGAAGGGCGCGGCCGGGGCGGAGCGGGTGGGGCCGGGGGCGTGTCCTCGAAGAGGCGGAGACAATATGGCCGCCCAGAGCGCTTGGAGGACCTAAGAGGCGGTGGCCGGGGCCACGCCCCGAGCGGGAGGGCCGCTCTGTGCGCGTCCGCTCTATGATGCTTGCGCGCGTCCCCCGCGCGCCGCGCTGCGGGCGGGGCGGGTCTCCGGGATTCCAAGGGCTCGGTTACGGAAGAAGCGCAGCGCCGGCTGGGGAGGGGGCTGGATGCGCGCGCACCCGGGGGGAGGCCGCTGCTGCCCGGAGCAGGAGGAGGGGGAGAGCGCGGCGGGCGGCAGCGGCGCTGGCGGCGACTCCGCCATAGAGCAGGGGGGCCAGGGCAGCGCGCTCGCTCCGTCCCCGGTGAGCGGCGTGCGCAGGGAAGGCGCTCGGGGCGGCGGCCGTGGCCGGGGGCGGTGGAAGCAGGCGGGCCGGGGCGGCGGCGTCTGTGGCCGTGGCCGGGGCCGGGGCCGTGGCCGGGGACGGGGCCGGGGCCGGGGCCGGGGCCGCGGCCGTCCCCCGAGTGGCGGCAGCGGCCTTGGCGGCGACGGCGGCGGCTGCGGCGGCAGCAGCGGTGGCGGCGGCGCCCCCCGGCGGGAGCCGGTCCCTTTCCCGTCGGGGAGCGCGGGGCCGGGGCCCAGGGGACCCCGGGCCACGGAGAGCGGGAAGAGGATGGACTGCCCGGCCCTCCCCCCCGGATGGAAGAAGGAGGAAGTGATCCGAAAATCTGGGCTCAGTGCCGGCAAGAGCGATGTCTACTACTTCAGGTACCGCCCTGGGGGCGGGGAGGGGTCAGCGGGGTCAGGTCGGGGTCAAGGGTTAGCAGCTGACCTGGGCAGGGGATGTCATGATGAGAGCAGGGCCCGAGGGAAGTGGCAAAGACAGGCTGGCCTGGTAGTGGAAGGTCCCTGAGCCCTTGGGTGAGAGTTGACCCCAGTACAGTGACAGGGCAGGCACAGTGTCTGAATGGAGAACCGGAGGAGAGCGTCTTAATGTTGACCGTGCTAGGGAAAATGGTTTGTGGAAAAAAAGGGTACTGTGGCAAGGATGGTTAGTCCATAGAAGGGTTAAAAGAAGGTGTAATTCGTCGAAACTGTAAAACCCAGTCACTGTTGGCTCCTGTCCCAGCCTTTCCCAGATTCATCATCGCAGGAGTGTTTAATCATGCACATGTGGAAGAATTCGCTATCTGCAGTAATAAGGTTTGAGTTACTTTGTGAGATCCAGGAAAGTTTAGTATAAAGTAGCCACTTGGAATGCCTGAAGTTTCTTGGAACTCTCTTGGTGTTGCAGAACTTACTCGCTTTTGAAAACTGAAACACTGTAATATGTTGTTAGACTCCTAGACCAAAATTTGTCCCCCAGGGGATGTTTGGCAGTGTCTGGGGACTTTTTTGGTTCTCATACCTTGGGAGGGTGTGCTCCTGGTATCTAGTGGGTAGAGGCCAGGGATGCTGTGAGATATTCTACAATACACAGGATGGTCCCCACAACAAAGAATTATCTGGCGCAAACGTCACCAGTTTGAGAAATCTTGGTCTAAATGATTCAGGTTTTCACCCTGATGTGGTCTTGCAATCCTGTGGTCATGCTGTCCATGTCATTGGATAAACCAGTAAGCTCAGGAAAGTGCCTGTGGCTATTGATATCAGTGGAATTTTCTTATCAACAAATTTACTAACTTTTAAAAATAAACCATCCTGTTTATAGAAGAGAATATAAATATGTTATATTCAGTGGTGTGGAGGGCCATTTTTGTGGGCTGATTGAGTTCGTTTTTCAGGGAATACATTTGGGTGTTGGAGCCAGTTACTGCCAGCCATTTAGTCATTGGAATAATGTTAGGAAGGATTTACTTTCTTCATCAAGGAGGTTAATGCATTGCTTCTGAGGGGGTAGAGGAGAATACACACACATACACTCTACAATGTTTATGAATTGAGAGTACTTTTAAATAGACTTGAAAGGTTAAAAAAATATACAAACATTTGTGTGTATGTGTTTATACACACAGGAATGTGATCACCACTGGTATAATATGTAAATACGGACATATTCCTGATGGTTGCTCAGATATATGGAAGAATAGTTCCTGTAAATTTATTTCACCTCTTCAAGAAAAAAAAAATGAAAGTGGTGTTGCATTAGAACTTATTTTGTTGCTTGATCTGAGACCACTTGATTTGAAATCTTAAATGATGAAATGGCAGGCTTATTTTAAACATTCAAGGTGATAATCATATTTCCCCATTATTAAATATTAAATTTACTTCAGTAATACTAAAAAGGTTATTGTGGAACAAATTGTTACCTCTCTCAAGTTCACTTATTTCAGTTAGTGCTATTCACAATTGTACACTTTTGCACATTCTTTCATTAACAACTTATGTTTTCTTTCTAAGCAGGTAGCATGCTACCTTCTTTCTGTGAACTATGTATTGTCTTGTAGCCAATTATATTTTACAAGACTATTCTGTGTCTGGGATTGAACTCCTTGAGGAATAGGTGACTAGTCTATTCTCAGTAGAGCATCTTAGACTTTGAATTTCACTCTCTATGGCATTTCTCCTGGGATATAGTTTGTTTGGTTTTGGGATGACGTATTTGTTCAGACTAACTTTGGGTTATTGCAAAGTGTTTTTTGTTGTTTTCCTTGCAGTAGCTGGAAAAGTTATTTCAAAAGGCACCTTACTGTAGTGCTCATTTTGATTTGTGGTCACTTAATATTTTTTCAAAATGTGTTGTAAATTTTTCAATGTTAACTTTTTTAATACAAACTCAATAAATATTTTATGGTAGAAAAGCTGATAAAATCAACTTAAAATGAACTTTCCAAACAAATTCATCTTACAATAAATGAGAAACCAGTATAGTGATACTTTCCAGAATTAAAGTCTTTTTATTAGACAGTGCAGCATGATTTGCTTTTTACTTGTTTATACAAAATGAAAAGACATTTTGAACAGATTTGTGCCACATGTGTTTAGTTCAGGGTTGGAAGGAATGTTGTCTAATTGTTTATTGACTACCTACAAAATGTTACTTTCCAGTATTGTAACGCTCACTCTTGATTCCCTTCTGAGAGGTTACATTCAGAGGTAGTAGGACACAGGGTAGCCTGATGTGGTATTAATACAGCAGTTACTAAGACTTTGACTTCCGTTTGCAGCAATGAATGTTGGAGGGCATCTACTCATAGTGAAGGTGAACACATTCTTTTTCAACCAAACTGTCTCAGCTTTGCATATCAGCATCCCCATATATGCCTCACCCGTTAAAAAACCAGTAGCTCACAAACACCGGCCATCTCTGTTAATAGGTGGGTTGAGAGTTAACTCTCCCATTGGTAATGTGAACACCTGCACCCATTTGTTCACTCACGTTCTAATAATGCTAACTCCTGAATTAGCCTGCCCCTGGGGAGATTAATTTAAACAAATCTGTGCCTGTTAACGTACACTTATTAATTGGGCTGAAATTAAGCTCATCGGGAAGGCCTCAAATTTTGGTAAAATGGTGTTGGCCGTTTCCCGAGACTGCCAAGTTCAAATAGGAAGGCGTGCCTCGAGTTGCCAGTTAGGCAATATAATTATGCCTTCTGTCAGGATTACTGATAGTGTTGTGGCAGTTCATATATTATCATACAAAGTGTGTTTTTAAAAAAGGTGTGGTTAGATAAAGTGCTGGATCCATTGGTAATAATTTCTGAAAAGTTTGTTGCCATCATATGAACCCATTATGTGAACAGTAATTTTCTAACTGGTCTACTTGACTCCTGTGATTTCTAGTTTTCGGTTCCCTGGAATTGCTGACTGATATTTTTGAAATATTATTTTCCTCTGCATAGGACCCTATAGGAGCCAACTCATGCCATTTTTATCAAGTCTAAACTTGTTGGTTTCTAGACTTACAGGTATAATTAGGGTTAAAGATCTGGGAGTCATGGTAAACTTAAGCTGCTGCCATAAAATATGTGGTGGGATATTGGAAACGTAATAGTAAACATTTTTGTTTCTTGTATCAAAATTATGATGCGTTTGGACCTGATCACTTCCCTGAAAAAAAGATACAGGGGAACCAGAGAACAATTAAAATAATCATAGGGAGCAGGTGCATGAAGAGAGACTGAAGTTATTTCACTTTGACCTGGAAAGAAGAGGACTCAGAGGCAATGTAACTGAGGTCTGTAAAATCATGAGTGATATGATAAAAGTAGAAGTCTCTAGGGAAGGCAGCAGTGCACAGGGATGAAGAGGTTTGGATCTGGTCTTCTAACTCTGCACTTAACCATTTGGTGCAACTTTGAGCTTGTCACTTACACTTCCTGGTCCTGTGGTTTGTCGGTTTGTGAAGTGCATATGATTTTACCTGTACCTCATAGTGTTACAAGGATTCAATTTCAGATCACTGAAATAAATACATAGATCTCTTGAAACTTCAGATATGTTTAAGGACTAATTAAGGAAAACAATTCATTAACTTAAGTTGTATGGGCTGAACATATAAATAGGTTTTAAAAAAATGTATAGATACATCTGACTTGTTACCAAGGGCTGGTATGCTGCTTTGAAGGCGTGAATTCTGAATCATTGAGCATGTCAGAGTTCAAGCAGGCCTTTCCCTCTCTCTCTCTCTCTTTTTTTTGTCTTTTTTCTTAAAAAAAAAAAAAAAACAAAAAACCAAAAAATCCCTAAAACAACTCTGCCATGTAGTCTTTGTTGGAAAAAACAAGCTGAATGGACCAGGGGAGAGATTCATTGTCACAGTTCTTAAATACTGAAGTCTCTTTGGCTTTCAGTAAATTGTCTTTTCCCCTAATATCTGCTTTCTGACCATCCCTGTGTAGTTCAGCCTGGTGTCTTCTGTGTTACTCTCATGTTCATTTACAATAAAACCTGTGGCTCTTGCACATAGCTGTCGTCTTTCCCCCAGGGTCAATGCTGAACGCACAGATGCTAAATGAGTGTTTACCAATTGATGTGACTCTTAAAAATTTGTGAAACAAGTCTTTAAATGACCTCTTAGCCTTTGCTTTATATTATCTGGTGGTGTGCTGGGATGAAATTGGTTGAGATATTAAGTCCAAACATTTTCCAGTTCCTTATTTTCATCATTAATGTTGAGGATATTATAGAAGGCCAGAAAGCATTTTAGAGATATAGTGAAAATGGTAAGTAAAATGCTCATAGTGCAAAGATACAAGTGAGAACTCAGCATTTGAATTTCATTGAGTCTATAATACAGGGGTTTTTGTTTGTTTTTATGTAGGGTCTTATGTGTCTTTAATTCTGTGTGTGTTTTGTCTCACAGCTCTCATAGTTTTGGCAGCTATTAGTATTATTTTGCTAAATGCTTTCCATGTATTATCTTATTGGGCCCTTATAACCCTGTTAGCTATAGTTACAATTATCTCCATTTTACAGATGGGGACTTGGAACAGGGAAGTTAAGTAATATGCTTGAAGTTGTACTGTTCGTAAGGGCAGAGTCAGAATCCTGACGCAGGGGATTTAACCACAGAACTTTTAACCACCCTGCTCTGCTGCCTCCCATAGAGATCCCTACTTGTAATTCTCAAATATTGCAACATTTCGTGCCTAATCTACTTTATTGAGCTTGGCGGGCTACTAAAACCATGTAATTAGTTACTATTATATTTGCACCCTTAAGTTGACAAAGGGTAAATTTTAAATCCTCTTTGGTAGCGAAGCTGTTGTACCAGAAGATGATCTTCCAGCTCTGTGTAATATTGGGGAGAAAAAAAAAATGGAAATATTGTGGTAAATTAACATAATTAAAGCAGTTTTATTCTGGGTAATAGAAGTGATCATTTTGTTCAGAAATGTTTCCTGCCTTCTCTCTTACTTGCTCTCTCCATATATATGTAATTTAGGATTGACCCTATTATTTCTCAGATACTCATATAGGCAACATTTTCTCTAAGGAGCAAGCTATAGATCATCTTCACTTTAAAAGCTTTCACTTAAATTAGAGGAAATCAAATTGTAACTTGAGGGTTAAATGTAGCTTATGAGATAGTTTTATGTATTTCCTGCAAACAGTTCATGTGCTTCTTTCAGAGTTGAGGTGCAATTGAAATGTGCCTTACAGACCAATTAAAAAATCTCTTTAGTTGGAGGGAGGAACAAAATGTAATGTTTATTACTAAGTGCCTATTGCATAATTGCAAGTTTGACTTGCTTTTAGTTTTTTTTCTTTCTTTCTTTTTTTTTAAGATTTTATTTATTAGGGAGAGAGAAAGAGCAGGGGTAGGGGCAGAGGGAGAAGCAGACTCCCCGCTAAGCAGGAAGCAGGGAGGGGGGTGGGGGGGGCTCAATCCTAGGACCCTGGTATCACGACCTGAGCTGAAGGCCCGTACTTAACCAACTGAGCCACCCAGGCGCCCTTTTCGTCTTTTTTCTTGATACTGCTTTTCTTGATACTGCCTGATCGAAGCCTGGATCTGGAAGTAAAAGATACATAGGTATGGTGAAAATTGTGCTCTGGTAATTCTCTCAGAGCTGAACCATCACAGTTTTTTGTGTTGTGCTAGAGGAAATTTTGTTAGGGTGCAACATTGCCATCTGTCCGACATCTGATTTTTAAAATCTGACATGCAAAGTCTCACCTGCCAGAACCCCTACAATACCTGTAATAGAGGAAATACATAGCTCAGAAGGAACCGATACACATACATTCTAAAAATAATCTCTAGCAGAAATTGGTGATTTTTTTCAAATTGCTTTTAAAATTTCATTTGTGAGATATAAAGTCATAATTTAATTTTTCATTATTTTAATTAATGGAACAGAAGTTGGTGATTTGCAAAGGAGGTGATACTTTGGTGGAGGTTTTTTTTGTTTTCTTTTGGTCTTTTTTTAGATTTCATAGTGGTACTAATAGAAATTCATAACTTTGGGGCGCCTGGGTGGCACAGCGGTTAAGCGTCTGCCTTCGACTCAGGGCGTGATCCCAGCGTTATGGAATCGAGCCCTACATCAGGCTCTTCTGCTATGAGCCTGCTTCTTCCTCTCCCACTCCCCCTGCTTGTGTTCCCTCTCTCACTGGCTGTCTCTATCTCTGTCGAATAAATAAATAAAATCTTAAAAAAAAAAAAGAAATTCATAACTTTTTAGCCTGTGTTTGAGATCATTTTAGATGTGCATGGTGAGTTAGAAATAAATCACCAGGGGCGCCTGGGTGGCTCGGTCGTTAAACATCTGCCTTCGGCCTAGGGCGTGATCCCAGAGTCCTGGGATTGAGTCCCACATCAGGCTTCTCCACTGGGAGCCTGCTTCTTCCTCTCCCACTCCCCCTGCTTGTGTTCCCTCTCTCACTGGCTGCCTCTTTCTCTGTCAAATAAATAAATAAAATCTTAAAAAAAAAAAAAAAAGAAAGAAATCACCAGCTCTTATTTTATGGACTTACTGTTTGGCTTGGAATATTAATACCCTTTGCAGCCCTTTTTAGTGGTCTTTTACTACTGTTTGCCATTTCCACTAAGAAATGACCAGGCAAATTGTAAAATGAAGTTTTTCTTAACTTTATCAGAACTTTTTTTTTTAAGACTTTATTTGTCAGAGACAGAGAGAGCACTCGAGCACACAAGTAGGGGGAGCGGGAGCGACAGGCAAAGGGAGAAGGTGACTCCCTGCTGAGCAAGGAACCCAATGGGGGACTTGCTCTCAGGACCCTGGGACCATGACCTGAGCCGAAGGCAGATGCTTAACTGACTGAGCCACCCAGACATCCTTTTAGCAGAATTTCTAAAAACTAAAACTCCCAAAGAGGAATAAAAGTATGGAATAGAGTGAAATTTAAGTAATATCTGTGGATCTTATGATTTTGCTTTGTCTTATAATACAAATACAAATTCAGACTCATTTGTTTGGGAACTTGATTGCATAAGCTGTATGTGAATATAAATAATAGTAAATACACCTTAAAATTAGGTTTTAAAATTGAGCATTTCATGTTTGTCAGGAACAATTATGAGTTATTTACAAATGAGAGGAAGAGGAACATATCTTCTTTTATTAAAGATTTTTGAAATATATTTTGGTGTTAAACTGGAAGAATCCATGGGTTAAAGCAAGAATGAATGTCTTCAGTTATTTTTCACATGTATACAGTGATGTCTGCATCTCTTTAAAAGAATTTCCTGGAGGCCTCTAGCAGAAATGGGCAAGTGCTATGGCCTTTTGAGCATAATTCTGTTAACCTTTACCACATTTGCTGTAATAGTTGGCAGTCTTGTTGACCACCAGATTCTTAACCTCCTCAAGGTCAGTGGCTGAGTCTGATTCATTTTTAAATCTCTGGTATCCACCACAGTCCCTGCTATGTGGAAAGCTCTGAAGAATTGCCTGCTGAATGGAGCAAGTAGTTAATACAGTTTTCTATTGAATAATCCAAGAAACTTCTGGTTAGTGCTAGCTATAAGTGGGCCTGCACTGTAGAGGTCATCTTGTGTCTCCTGCTGTACCCAGCATCCTGTCTTGTACTATACTAGGTATGCAAATTTTAAGTAGCTGAAGTAAGTATTCAGATTTTTCTTTAGAATTGTGTTTAGTGTTTGTGTATATATTGTATATAGATTTTTAGACCTATAGGAGGGCTATAGTAGATCTGTAGTAGGGCTTTTGATTTCTCCTTTTTTTTTTTTTTTTAAAAGATTTTATTTATTTGACAGAGAGAGACAGCCAGTGAGAGAGGGAACACGAGCAGGGGGAGTGGGAGGGGAAGAAGCAGGCTTCCAGCGGAGGAGCCTGATGTGGGGCTCGATCCCACAACGCTGGGATCACGCCCTGAGCCGAAGGCAGATGCTTAACGACTGAGCCACCCAGGCGCCCCGATTTCCCTTTTCATATTAGAAAAATCCTTTTATCCTTTGCTTTAAACATCTACCATCAAAAGTTGCTTTTGTATCATCATGAGAGGATAATATATTTCTACCTACTTTTAACTTATTTTTTTATTTCTTTGTGCTATAACTGTGAAGTTGCTTTAGTATCTGGTAGGAAGTAGTTTATAATAATAAAAATAATGTAAAAGTGGACGTACAAAATACATGTTGCAACTTTTTACCATTAGATCCTACAGTTATAAACTCACTTATCAGATTGCCATGGCAGTTTCTAAATGCTTTCTCTCCACTCCTTTACTTAACTTTGTCGGTAGACCACACTTATGTTGCACTGGTTTAGAATAAGAATGGAGACTTTTGAGTCAGAAAATTGGATCTTGAGTCTTGAATCTTCCTTTACTGTTTTAACTTGGACAGTTTTTTTTTTTTTAAAGATTTTATTTATTTATTTGACAGAGAGAGACAGCCAGCGAGAGAGGGAACACAAGCAGGGGGGTGGGAGAGGAAGAAGCAGGCTCCTAGCGGAAAAGCCTGATGTGGGGCTCGATCCCAGAATGCTGGCATCACGCCCTAAGCCGAAGGCAGACGCGTAACGACTGCACCACCCAGGCGCCCCACGACTGCGCCACCCAGGTGCCCCATTAACTTGGACAGTTTTATAAGCTTCCATAACATAAGCTCGATTCCTCATACGTAAATCGAAGGTAAGAAGTCTAGCTCATGGAATTTTCTGAGATTAAATGAAAGTATGTGTAAGGCATTTGACATGTAGATGGTCAATAGATCAATACAATAGTAGTTTCTTTCCCTTAATTAACCAACCTAAGCAGAAGCATGTGCTTGTTGATTATGTGGAGATTCACAAATATTTTGTTTTATTTTGAAATGTGATTATGGCAGATCCTAGGTTGTTATATATGTTCATGAGAGTTATTAGAAATATTTTTTCCCCTGATTATAAAAGTAACCCATGCTCAGTTTTTTTTTTTCCCCCTAAGCTTTTATTTATTTGACAGAGAGAGAGCACAAGCAGGGGGAGCAGCAGACAGACGGAGAGGGAAAAGCAGTCTCCCCGCTGAGCAGGGAGCCCCATGTGGGGCTTGATCCCAGGACCCTGGGATCATGACCTGAGCTGAAGGCAGACATTTAACTGAGCCACCTAGGCGCCCCGCAACCCATGTTCAGTATGGAAAATTGGGAAATATGGAAGAGTGTAGAGAAGCAGTGACGATCAGCATCATAGTCCTAAAGAGAATCAGTGTTGAGATTTTGGTATATTGCCTTCAATTCTGTGTGTTTATGTGTTTATGTTCTTTTGCTGTTCTTTTTATACTGAAAGAATCCATAGATGAGATCAAAGATGAATATCCTCAAAATTATTTTTAACATGTATGCAGTGATATATGCATCTCTTTAAAAAGGTCTTTCCCAGAGGCCCCTCGCTTTTTTCAAAATATAGTCTGTTTTTTGGGTATACTTACCTGCACATTTTTTATTATGGAAAAATTCAAACACATACAAGAGGAAAAGTAGTTAGAAAAGTATGATGAATCTCCCATGTGCTCATTAATCAGTTTTAACGATTATCAACTCGTGGCCAAGCTTGTTTCATCAATATTCAGCCCCCTTACCCCATTATATTTTGAGATAATTCCCCGATGTAATTTCTGATACTTCCATAACAGTGTCCAGTCCCCAATTCAACCAAAATAACGAGTGTTTTTCCTTTTCCCTTTCTCAAAAAGCGAGTGCCTTAAGGCAGTGGGATGAGATTAAGTATAATTCTGCATTCATTCGTTTTTTATTTTTTAGTGGATCACCCTGGCTTTCATTTTTAATTAACTATAATGTAGCGATAAGAGAATTTGCTACCAGTAATATACTGTTTGCATGTTATTTTTGTTACAAAAATGCTAGTTATGTAATGAGATGATTGGTACAGAATTTGAGTTATATTTAAGGTCTTTTATACCGTTTAAAATTGTGTTGGTGATTCTGTAAATATATATGTCAAGGGAAGAGGTGGAATGCTGTCACATTTTACCAGCAGCCAAATTGTAAATAATTATTTTCCTTAATGATACTTTAAAAATAATTCTCTACTTCTCCCCCAACTGCTAAGGAAATTATTTAATGCTCAAATTTGCCCAAACTCCATATTTAAAAAAAAAACTACTTTCCAGTTTTCAGGGGATATATTCAGTTTGTATACTTTAATGTACTAAACATTTCAGTATAGAAATTTTCAGGGGCGCCTGGGTGGCACAGCGGTTAAGCGTCTGCCTTCGGCTCAGGGCATGATCCCGGCGTTATGGGATCGAGCCCCACATCAGGCTCCTCCACTATGAGCCTGCTTCTTCCTCTCCCACTCCCCCTGCTTGTGTTCCCTCTCTCGCTGGCTCTCTCTATCTCTGTCAAATAAAAAAATAAAATCTTTAAAAAAAAAAAAAAAAGAAATTTTCAAACAGATATATAAAAGTAGAGAAAATCATACAAGAAATTACCAAGTACTCAATAATTGTTAATCTTATTTCTTCGGTGCCCCAATCCACTATCCCTGACTCAACCTTCATTATTTTGAAGCAAATCTGACATTAGATAATAATTTCATTCATAAATAACTACTTTGGTATGCTGTTTGTGAGGATAGGACTTAAACTTGTAGAAGTTTTATAACCATGCAGAATTCAGTATTTCAAAAACCAGAATACAAGAGTTGCCAACAGGCAGTTCATGATTATTTACCTGATACCGGCAGCAATTGCTATATGGTTCAGAGAAAGAAAACATTCCACTGCTTCATTCTGGGAAGGCTTTATGGAAGAAGTATAATGTAAATTGGTATTTCTGGGCTCTTGGGGATCAGGGTGGGAGTCATGCATTATAGATCAGGTAAAAGATATGGTTTGCAGAGGGCTGAAGAGGGAAACCGTTCAGCCTGTTTAGAACAGAGGGAATAAACCAATATAGTTGGAGCAAAGGTCACTGGGTTAAGGGGAGTGGAAAAGTGGGGTTTAAAGGTTCCAAGGAGGCTAGATGAAAAAGGGTCTTAAATGCAGGGCTAAGATGTTTGGCCCCCATTTCCTAATGGGTTAAAGTCATTGAAGGCTTTTAAATTGGAACTATGGTCAGAGTGGTGTTTTAGGAAGAGTAATTTGGTTAGTTGAGAAGGCAGACGAGCAAATGGAGTCACTTAGCCTGTCCTGGTGATTTAGACCCCAGGTGACGAAGACTTGATTTAGGCAACAACAATGGAAAGGAAGTATGGATTCAAAGGTATGAAGGAACTGGATTTAGTAACTGACAGAAGATGGGAGAATATAAGTAAGACAAGAGATAAAATCTGCAGAGGAGGCCTGAGGATGGGTCACTTTAGGAAAGGCCTGCATGTAAGGAGTGGGAGGAAAGGACTTAGAGAAGGGGGATGACTTGTAGGTAGATTTCTCTGTGTGTATATGGCATTCAGCTTTGAAGCAATGGCGTATATTTGAATTAATTGATTTGACAGCTTTCCGATTGCATGTTTTTGTACTGAAGTACAAAAAGTTAATTTTAATTTCAGATCTTAGTCTCAGCCAAAACTTGACTTGTGGAGACAATTGGTATTGAAAGTTGGAGAAATCTTTTTCTTTTCAATATGTACTCTGTAACTAACAAGTAAGCTTTAACACTTAAAGGGGAGAAAACAATAGAAAGTTGATGTTTCTTTATTCTCAAAACTTTTCCAGTGCTGTAGGTTAGAGAATTTTTAGTGTGGAGGTTTTTATTATTCCTCACAAAGTGCTGTTGGCAAGTGATGCCCTTCTGAACATGGTCTTCAGCCGTATAGCTACCATCTGCTGTCCGCAGTGCATCTTGTCACTCATAGGCCAGTTTCACCTTATTGCAGTCTGATTATTGCCACCCCCACAGTTCATCCTGTTAGAAACTGGTTTGAAGATACACTTGTGTTTGCTCAGACTCTGGTCTCCTCATAATGTTTGACTAAACGTCACGATGATCCGTGTTACCCAAGTAACATGAAAAAAAGAGGTTCTGCTGTGTTAGAGGAGTGTTTTCAGAGTGCAGTTGCACAGGCAAGCGACAGGTTTTCAGAAGAATTAATTTTTATATGGAGACTAGCAGGGCATGTTACAGTTGTCTAGCTCAGGGAATGATGATTACAGGTGAGTTTATAGAGTGATAAAATGTGAATACCACTAAATAAAGATGACCACAATTTAAGTAGTTTCTGGTATCTCATCGAAGTTTTTTTAGAGTTGAAAGTCAGATGCCAAATAAAATTTCTTTCTTTTTGACAATCTATAGTTAGAAACCTCTAAGACAGAGTTTGGCTTAAGAAGTGCTTTAAACAGTTTAATCAAAATGAAAGCAAAGACACAGTTCAAATGATGAAATGTTTTTATATGAAAAAAATTTCATGTTTCTGATTTTCATTTAATCATTACTTTAGGGTATTTGGAGGGTAGGAGAAGTTAAAGGTGAAATCACAAGTTGGTTCAGGGCTGGCATATCTAGGAGGCAGTTGGTTGGGAATTTTTTTTTGTGGTTGAAAGTGAAATATTAGTATTTCATTACTGGGATTAGAAGTAATCACTTTGGTTAGAAACTGAAAATGACTAATATCCTTCACTAGTCTACTAGAATTTTTTTTAAGAAGTAATTTTCCTTAGTTATAGTTTGCTACTTTTAGAATAAAAGCTTAGTCACGTTAAGTTCTGGTGTGTGTAAGACTGCAACCTACCGCAGCCATCTTAGATGGCAGACTGATAGCTTAGTCTGAGTTAAGTCCAGAGCTTAATTGACATGAAGTCTTTTTGTTCATCTAGCATTATTTCGTCTGCCACTTCTAGGGTTGTTTTGGTGCTGTGCAAATATTTTATATCTGATGGGCAGAATTCTTATTTAATGATCGATTCCCTTGGGCCTTGCCTTTCTATGTGCTTGCCTTCATCCTGTGAGGAAGAAGGTCCCTTGTTTAAAATCTCCTGGGGCAGCCAGGTTGACTTTCCTTAAAGCACCAAGCGCAAGCTATAGCAGTTACAGAGAAGAAAATGGCTTGTACCACTGTTCTGAAGGCACAGTGTATATGAAGAGTACTTGTAGCTCTCCAATACAGATGCTTCATAGAATTCCATCTTACGACAGGCGACAGTGAATTTGGTATGAGTAACTGGTTACCAGTTGATATTCCATCTTTTTCGGGATATGTTAATAGCTAAAACTTGATTTCCACTTTCTTACTTCATTGCTAATTTAGTTTATCAGTAGGGTGTCTCAGGCTTTCAGTTTCCATTTGGTTTTTAAAATCAATAAACAGAGGAACAGTTTAAGCCATATTAATTGCTAATCTAGATCATAAACGAGGCAATCACATTTTATGAGTATGGCCTTTTAACGGAGTTCTTAAGTATTTAGATTTCCTTAATTTGGGGAGAAGTGTCTAAAACTGATAGCTAATGAGTTTTGTTCTATGGAGGAATGTTGTAGTGAGGCTCTAGTATGCTTTCAGCCGGAGTAGGTAACTGGCATGTCAACTGTTCCAGAAGGAATGACTTATTGCAGGGCTCATTTGAGAAAATTGTCAATTGATTTCTCAAAAAATGACTTTCTAGTTGTCTTTAAGCTATATCCTTAAAAATAAGAGTGCTTATCTTTTTGATAGAAGTTGCTACCTTAGTAATTTCATCTTCTGAAACACTAGTCTGTCGAAACTAAGTCCACTCTTAAGCTCGGCTTTTATTGCACTAATGAGATGTCTCATTAGAGTGATATCTGACTGAGAATGTCAGTTGTTATTACCTCTATCTGTAGGTTGAATTTTAGAACTTGAATTGTGTTTCTGGAATACTTAAATTATGTGATTGTGGGGAAAAAATGCTGATATGATCGATCATTTTTTGTCTCGAAACCAGTGGTGGCAGAATACCATAGAGTTTGCGACAGAGTGCAGTGTGTTGGTTTGGATTTGACCCAGAGGGAAGTTTTGCTCTTCCAGGGCAGTATTTTATTACTTGGTTTCCCAGCCAGAATTCTCTTTTGTCTTCCTCTTCAATTATTTTTCTTTTATTGTGGTCAGTTCATACAAGGTTAAGTTCTAAATAGGACGTGTTAGTTTTTTGGAGAAATATTTTAGAATTCTTACAGTTTTCTTCTAGTAGCATATCTATGTTGACTTTAACAGTTGATTTTAGTGTACTTGGCTCAGAAAATTTATTAGATAAGATGGGGGTATTCTTCCTGTAAAAATTTTCTTTCTTTTTTTTTTTTTTTCTTTTTTTAAAGATTTTATTTATTTATGTGACAGAGAGACAGCCAGCGAGAGAGAGGGAACACAGCAGGGGGAGTGGGAGAGGAAGAAGCAGGCTCACAGCCAAGGAGCCCGATGTGGGACTCGATCCCGGTACGCCGGGATCACGCCCTGAGCCGAAGGCAGACGCTTTAACGACTGCGCCACCCAGGCGCCCCATTGTAAAAATTTTCTTATAGATCAGTGCCATATAGCAAAAAAAAGTTTTGAGAAAAACTAGTTTAGCTTTCTGTGTAATTCTGACACTTTTATAATTTTCTAGCTTTGACAATATTTCTTATGAAAAGTAAGTTATTGATAAGCTTCTCCAGGGTAGGAGTTTGGCTAATAAAACTCATGTCAGCGTACAAACACATTTGCAAATGTTTGTCTTAGTTTCCTCCTTTGAGTAGTTACATTAGGGAGCATTTAAATATTGTTAGAATTCCGTATTTTTTTTTCTGTTGTATATGTCGTGAGTTCAGATTGGTAGCCCAAAGAATATATGGATTCCAGGTGTTTTTGTGTGTGTTTTTAATAAGGATTGTTGACTTCAGAAGGACTTTTTCTGAAGTTCTGATCACTGCTGACATTGTGTATATGTAATACTTACAAAAAATAAAAAGCACTTCAAAAGTCAGTTTGGAAATAAGTTTGTAATATTGAAGACAGTGGCAGTGTGCATGTTGTGCTGTGCATGCAGTTTGTACGGGGATGCTGAGTGCCAGGTGGGGTAATCTGCAGTAACATCTGTTGTGTACTCCAGTGGTGTACCTGGTGGAGTGTAATATTCAGCGATACATTATCTCTTCTTACAGGGAAGTTATGAAATTCCTTTAAACTTTACCATTTCTTTGAAAAAAAAAACATGTAAAATTGTGGTGTGGTAACAATTGGGATAGAAAGAAAGATGTGAAGAAAGGTTTATGTAGAGATCCAGGGGAAACACTGTTATCTTTTCTACAATGAATGCTTCTTTCTTCTAGTCCAAGTGGTAAGAAGTTCAGAAGCAAACCTCAGTTGGCAAGGTACCTGGGAAATACTGTTGACCTCAGCAGTTTTGACTTCAGAACTGGAAAGATGATGCCTAGTAAATTACAGAAGAACAAACAGAGACTGCGGAATGATCCTCTCAATCAAAATAAGGTTGGTGAATTTACTTAGAGCGTATGGATGCTATTTCAGAAGCTCTCCACAAAGTATCTTACATTGTAATTATGTCACTAGAATTTTGGCTGTCTGAATGTCCCAATCTCTCCCCCTCCCCCGCAAAACATTTGGACTTACAAATCTGATTAATTTTCTGGTAGTTGGCAGTACTTTGCATAAGTAAATTGTGCACAGTTGAAAATAGTATTCCAGTATCTGTCTAGGTCAACATCACATTTTTTGGCCCACTGGGACTGTTTACAAAAGATTTCTGTGTTGATGTTAATTGTCTCTTTTTTTTCTTAAAATAGTTCCTGTTGCCCAGAGAGACAAAATTTTAATGTGGCAAGTATCCTTACCACATAGTTTGTGCTTACCTATCAATTTTCAGAATTAAGATTTGAGAAAGGGCAGTTTTTATTTTGACTTTTGATGATGTTGAGGATAGTGACTTTTAGCAATAATATTCTCATTCTAATACTGTGATTGGGGATTTTTCCATTAGCTCTTACTTTTATTGAGCTGCTTAGGTCTTTTACTGCATGGGAATTTAAACAAGTAGCATTTGAATTATTACGCTAATTTAATTGTATCAGAACACCCAATATCTTTATCAAGAAATCCACCCCCCACCCCCACAAGGGCAACTAATCTTATATAACCATTTTGTCTGAATTTTCTTCCTCTAAATTTTAGAGATCTATGTGTATTGCCACCATGGTCATTTTACACTGACTGTGTGAAAATAGTGGAGGGAAAAGTAAGGGCTTTTCTTTCCAGGGTACATATAACCTTACTATAACCTCGCTTGCTGCTTGGGAGTACTGCATTCATTTTAGGAACCCTGAGGCAGTGTGTAGGATGGGATGGGCTTTGAAACCAGGCAGGCGTGGTTTGATGTACTGGCTCTGCCACCTATTAGCTCAGGCAGTCATGGGTAACTCTTTTTAACCTCTGATGGCCTCAGATCTCTCATTTGTAAAACTAAGGTAATGAACTCTTTCCTTTCGCATTATTGCGAGGAGTAAATAGGAATTTATATGAAAACATCTAATAAAGTATTTGACCCATGTGAGTTCCTTTCCTTTCTCCATTGCACCTTCCCAAGCACCAAGCTTCCTTGGTGAACAGTGTTGCTTGGTGGCCAGTGTACATGGAAATTTTTTGACCCAAGATCTCTTCCTCTGTATCTTTTTATTTTTCCTGAAGGATATGGGTCTCTTCTTCATATCTAAACTTTTTTCAGAATTCAGCTTAATAGTTTGTTAATAATAGTTTAATTTCCAGAAATTGGTATGAGGGTCAGAGTACATTGTTTCATCTGTTGCGTTGGTTACTGTGCATCAGTTTACCATAGGGGCATTGTCAAGTACCTTGTTTATAGGCGGAATGGAAAGGGACTGCTGAAATTGCTTTCTCTATTGCTTAACAATGGGATTACTTTGGGTTGATAGCTATGGAGGTGTTAAGTGTGAAGAAAGATGGTGGTAGAGGGAGCTCAAATTACTGAAAGTGAGGACCTTAGTGTGTATAGCTCTGCGATTCAGCTTAAGAAACCCCTTATTTTGGGTTCATTTTGCTTCTTAAATATACAGAGGAAAATTAAGATTTAGTTTTCTAAAACTGCCTTTAAAAAAACCTCTAACCACAATGCTGGGTACCTGTCAGAAGGGCTCAAATATTTATGAAATGAATGGAATGCTTTCAAGCTGCCTTATTGTTCTCAGAATCACAGTTAAACTACACTAAGTATAATATGAAGATATGTTCCTGATAGTTATGATTCACTAAAAACCAAAAACTAATTCGTCTCTTTAGTTTGTGTGCACCTTTATGCTCTAGCTGCGCTGGACCGCTCATCATCCTGCACCATGGCATGTGCTTTCAAGATTCTGCTTGCTCATGTGCTGTTTCCTCTGCTTGGAATGCGCTTCCCCCCTTCCCCTCCATCTGGTGAACTCCTACTCATCCAAGGCCCAGCTCCATTGTCTCCACCTCTGTGAAGCCTGCCCCTGCATTCTCCAGGCAGAACCAGTCCCTTCTTCCATAATGCCTCCCTGGTGCTTTGCCATTGTATTTGTGATTGTTTGTCTGCTTCAGCTAGACTGTGAGCTCCATGAGGGCGAGGACTATGTCTTTTTTTTTGTTTGTTTTTTGTTTTTTGTATAGGGAGTCCAAAGCCTAGCACACGGTAGGTACTTAGTAAATGTTTGCTTCATGTTTATTTGACTTAATATCCACCTCATTCCAGAAGTTTATAGTGGTCATAAATATTGAATAAATTAATATACCATACATTATTTTGAAAGTGCCTTTCATTGTCATTGTTTTCTGAAGTTTCTATCTGAATTTTGGGGGGGCATAGTCTTAGTTTTGCACCTGATATTATTTTAATTAAGCAGTCACAAAAATGGAGTTTTGCAGTTTTAAAAATAAGCTTTCTTTTGGAGTAATGCCAACATTGAATATCTCTATAAAAGCAGAAAGTGTATTCGTGGCTAGTTCTGTATTATATCTTTTTAAAAAATAATACAGTATGGAGAAGGCTGGGAGATACAAATTGATGAATAGGAATGTTACCTAGTTTTGCTATATAGTTACAAACTTGGCTGAAGTGCATTATTGTGTTGTTTTTGAGGTTTTTAAAAACCCTCGAAAGAATTTGAAATGTAATTAACAAAATAAACTTTGAAACAGGTTAAGTTGTAGTTTATAATGACTGATTATAAACTGAGATCGTAATATATGTTCCATTTCAAAAGTGAGTTTAGTGGGTGCATAATACTTCAGGTATGGTTGAGAAAATATCTTTTGAAGATCTTTGCAAAGTGGCAGTTATTTTAGGATGAGAGGCTACAGTGGAGCAGGCATTGTCTTTTGATTAATATTTGGTGTTTTTGCAGTACTATTCCTGCTTGCCTCAGTCTCAGTCTTCACCTTACTCTGAAAATCTGTTCCATTCTTGATCATATTGTGTCTTACTGATTTGCCACTACCATAAATATTTCCAGTTGCTACCTCCATCTTTCTAGCCGATAAGGTATGTGTCAAGTAGGTTGCTGAAGATATTCCATTCGGTTAATGGAAAAAGACTAGACAAAGATTTGGAAGTCATCAGTATAGAGTTTGAAGTGATGAGCAGCTTTCTCAAACTTCAGAGGGAGAAGTTATAGTTATGTGGTGATGGAAATGCTGTAGCCACCAGCCATGTGTGGCTGGCTAGTGAGTAGTTGGAATGTGGCTAGTGAGACTGAATAACTGATTTTTAGTTTTGTTTAATCACATTTAAATAGCCACATATTTCTAGTGGCTATTTATTGGACAGCATTGAGAGTTATGCCTCTCAATATGTAAATAAGACGCCAAAACCTTTGCTTGGAAAGCTAAATAATATAGGCATTCATCCAGGCTCTGATCTTTTAAAGAGGGGAGATGTTTTAAGGTTTCAGAGATACAACCTTCAACATTTTAAAAAGGAAGCTAATTTCTTAAAAAGGTAAGTTTCTTTAAAAATTCAATTGGGAAGACTAGGATTGGAAAAAAAGAGTACAGTGATTCTGGGTGCAAAATATGTTTTGGGAACTCCAGTAGTTTGGTTTTGTTATTAGCAATTCCTTTTGTTTCAGTGTTTCAGTTGTGTAAATATTAAATTGAATTTCTTATGTTTCTAGTTCTTAACCACACTGAAATGTGTATAAATTAAAGCTACAAAACTAATAATAACCAAGTTCCCTAACATTAATGTGACATATGTATTTTATAAAATGCTCACAATATGAATTGGTATGGAACAAGTTACTTTTTAGGTTGGCTTGTCCATGCTACTAATACCTTGGAAAGACTCAGTTCTTTCATCACATTTCTCTATTCACACAGATTTGATACATGTGGAAATAAAGAGCATCATATTGTCTTGAATGGAATCAGTTGTACAAGTCTGCCATTATTTATTTCTCATGAATTGCTTTGGTTTATGGTAGTATGAGATTGTGATTTTATAAACATAGCCTTGGATTCTATATGGCTGTGTCCTAGGTATGTAACGAAATGATGTAGAATGTGCTTGTTTTAATTATCCTCAACAAAATAATAAAATTCTTGTGGAGAGCTAATATATCTTGGGGGCAGTATCTGCAGTTTGAGAAAGTTAACAGATGGTGATAGTGGGAATCGGATTGAATATTGGATATAGAATGGGTGCAGTGTGGAGAATGGATTTGGGAAAAGGTGAAACTAGAAGTAGGGATAGTTGGTTGGGCTGTTGTAGTCTAGAAAAGCAATGATGGCAACTAACACTATAGCAGGAGGTATGGAAAGGTGTGAAATTCAATCAAGAGAAATTAGTAGGTATTAAGTACTGATGATCGTAGAGAGAACTATTAATGCCTGCTGCAGTTTTGGCCTGAGTCACTTGGGGTGAAGGTCGATAAAGAATAGGGGAGGAAGAGCAACTTTGGGGATGGGGTGAAGAAGACCGAATTAAAAGTTTTGTTTCTTGGGGTTCTGAAAGGATCTGGTGCGTGCCCAGGAACTCTGAGGTCACGTTTTGAGAACTCCTGTCCTTGTAGTTCCTCATAAGTTGTTAGGATCGCCTCACAAAGGGGCAAATAGGAGAAAAGTATCTTATCACACTGTTGATAGTGAATAAATGAATAAATTAGTCTTCTGGGGAGTTACAAGGAGCTTCCAGAAAGGTAGGAGGAGAATCAAGAAAATGTGGTGTTCTAAAAGCCTAGGAAAGAAATTTTTTTGTTAAATGACATGGCAAGATCAAGGAGGATAAAGACTTCATAGTATCCATTGGATTTTCAAATTAGAAGGCATCTGATGACCTTTTATAACCAATTTTGAGGGACCAGAAGTCTTTCTTAAAAAGCTAGAAAATTTCTGGGAAATGAGAAATTAGAAGTAAAATGTAGCCTGCTCATTTAAAAGTTTTAAAATTTTGATTTATTATTGATTGGGTAATCTGTACACAGGATGAAAGGATAGTCAATAAAAAAAATCTCCCTCCCTCTCCAGCCTTTCATGTGCGGTCTTCTTCCCAAGAGGAAACTATTCTTCTTCTTTTTTTTTTTTTTTTTGTATGTCCTTCCATAGCTTCTGTGCATTTACAAACATGCATATATGTGCATTTTTACCCCTCTCCCCATAAAAATGGTTTGACTACTCTTAAACAGAGCTTGAATGAGAGGTGGAGGAGAGAGGACAATATTTAGAAGAGAATGTATGACCAAGGAACATTTTCATTATTGTTATTTTTTCCTTTAGTGGATGAAAGAGGCCAGTAGAGAAGTCAGGCAGGTGTCCAACCTGAGAGTACATTCTTCAGGAGGCCCTCCAGGAACCTTTGAACTGAGTGAAGTATTTTCTGTTATGCATTTTTCTGAGGAGAGAGTCTGTTTTCTTTATCAAACTCTCAAAGGGAAATGTAACTAAGAAAGCTAATAACCATTGTTTTAAAAGAGGAGAGGAAGCTAGGCCTTGGCAAAAGATATGCAGGACCAAAAGATATGCGGGACCAACTCACTTGCTGTAGCTCAAATTAGGCCTTTGTTGAACAGATAAGGGATTTTTTCAGTTATTGAAGCAGTACCTTAGTGGGCTGACTTATTTCTGTCTTTGGGACCCCATGGTCAATTAACCAGTACTAACCAGCTCTGTGGTAGGATCAGTTCTGATTACAAGCTCCTGATAGAACACACTGTGTGGTAAGAACTGCCCCTTGGCTTCTTCCTAGAATCTTTCCATCCACACTGAAAACAGTGACCTCATTTCTTCTACCAACATTCCTGACCTATAGAGAAAGAAAGTAAAATATTTTCCAAAGTTGCTGGTGTTCTCTTCATCACTGTATTAAGTATTTCTTGAATGGAGTGTCTTCTGGTATCTCTCTAGTGGGTATAGTTGGGGGTGGAGAGGGGGAGTAAGCAGATCACAGGTGATAAATTAGCATTTCTAGGCCTTGAAGTCCTTATAAGGGTTTATTGGCATCTCCCTTAATGTGGGCCACTGTTCAGTTTCTGTTAATTTGAAATGAAATAGACAAAAGTGGAAGTGAGCAGCAGGTAGCTATTATAGTAGTCTGCTGATAAATGATGGCCTGGACAGGTGGTGGTGGAGAGAAGTGGGCAGTTTCTAGATCTGTTTTAAATGTAGAATTTACAGGATTCACTAATGATTGGGCGGGGAAGATGACAGAAGACTCAAGTGTGAGACCTTAGTTTTTAGATGAGTGGGTGGATTGGGTTACTATTCACTGAGGTCACCTTAGGAGAGTTTATATGGATGTATAAAATGAATTTTGAACATTCAGAGTTTGAGTTGTTTATTAAACATCCAAATGGAAATGTCATGTGTGCAGTGGGTATGCTAATTGAGAGGTCTCAGCTGGAAAGTCATCAGCACATAGGTAGTATTCTAAGTAATGGGACTAAAGGAGATTACCCAGACATAAGGATCCAGAACCAATCTCTGAGAAAATCTAGTAATTAGAACTTGGTTAGAGGAGAAGAATCAGCAAAGTGGGTTGAGAAAGACTGGCTAGTAAGATAGGAGAGACATGGGAGAGGAGAATGCTTCAAAAAGAAGAGTAGTCTTGATGCCATTGAAGGGTGGAATGGAGGAAGACTGAGAAACTTCCATTGAATTTGGCAACATGAAGCTAATTAATAATCTTGATTTTCAGTGGCAACAGAATCCAGATTGGACGGGGTTGAAAATGAGTGAGAGAAAAAATTAGCATGGACAAATCTTTCAGTAAATTTTGTTTGGATGGAGAAGAGAATCACTAGGTGTAGATAGATGAAAGAGATGGTCATTTGGTTAATCTCCCAACTTAAAAAACTTTGAAAAGTTTAAGAAGAATGGGGTCTGTAGCACAGGTGGAGAGACCACAGAGGTCAAGAAAGTTAAGCACATTTGCAGTGTAATGATGATGGACCATAGAACCTGTACTGGGTAGGGTGGAATGTGAAAGTGGTTAAGGCAGAGTGAGAAAAAAAGGACAGTCAATGGATAGGAGATATTGCGGGGGTGAAAGAAATGCAGAGGACTGTTCTGAGAAGTGAGCTGCCAGGATAGGAAGTAGGAATTGAAGAGCTGGATGCTTGATTCAGATACTGGAGATGGCGTAGTTACTAGTGTTGACAAACCTGTGGCTATAATGTTAGGTGAGTGAGGGTGGGCAAGGGAATGGGTCAAAGGACTCAGGATGTTGGGTGAGTTATCCACATGGATATTGAGGTCTCCCAGAATGAGGACAAGAGTTGGGATGGAGAGAAAGACTGAAATGGAAACTAAAGTCTAGCGAAGGAAGGAGAAAAGGAGGAGAGGAAGAGGTGGTATAGCCAGATACGAGCTTCAAAGAACTGGTGTTTTTAAAGGATCAAAAATGGAGAAATTATTTGAGAAAAATGGGGGAAAGGATAAAACCTATACCACCTCTTGGCTTTTGGATATGCAGTTGAGAATGAGAAGGTAAAGGGAGGAAGGAGTGGGCGGAGGAGGGAAAGAGGAAAGTTTCATTGGAGAGAACGCGAGGGGAGATAGTATCTTCAGGGGATGGCCAAGTCAGTAAGTGTAGGATCTGGAAAGAATGTTTAGAGAAAGTATTGAGAACATAGGAAAGCCTAGTCAGTCATTCAGGAATATATAGTATGAGGATTGGAGGTAGGATGGGTCAAAAAAGTTTGAAAGCCATTGAACAATGGGGTAGATGAGTGGATGTACAGAATATTATGAGGTTGAGTGATGGGTAATAATGTGTGATCAGAGGGACTTGACTATTTGGTTACTACTGAGAGATAGGAATGTGATGTGCAGTGGTATTAATTTTGATAAATGTTAGAGCAGAGTACGCAGTTGAAATATGGTCCTGACTGTGGGCTGTGTGTATGACTTAGAGGAAGACACTGGCCAGATACCTATAAGTATATGTTAAATAGTAATAGATGGAGTAAGTCTTGGGACTATTTCTCTTACATTGATAATCTCAAGGCAGATAATACAGATGACTCTGTTCTTTACATAATAAAATTGAGATGGCTATTATACACTGCATTGAACTATATTTTCTACCTATTTAGCATCTGTAAGTTTAAAGCAGAAAATGAAACTGTCGAAGGGTAAGGTCTGCAGAAGATTTTACATATAATGGACATTTTATGCATCCATTTATCCCACAGAAATTTTTTAGCACATTCTATACTTAGGCATTATTGCAGACTCTCAGAATATAGCAAAGGAAGTTCCCTGACACTGTAGACTGTAGGTCAGAAAGAGAATTAAGCCCTACAGACAATAATTTGTGTGACTATTTCCACAATTCTCCCAAGGATGTGTACACAGCTAGTGCCAGCCCAGATGCAAAGGAGACAATTTCACACAGTAGCTGCCTTAGTTTGAGTAGAGCTGCTTGCTAAGTATTGGGTTGAAACTCATTCCCATCTTTTGCGGTAAGTCCTTTAATGACCTCCTACTCACTAAAGCTGCAAGAAGTTATTTTTCAAGTAGAACTCTTCAAAACTTGTTTTCAGTGATGAATTTCAATACTCCACCTCTTCAGTTAATTAGAAGTCTTTTTTAATGAGCTCAAAGTTTGGTCCACCTATTTTGTTTTTAATATGATCTCATTGATCTCCTTAAAAAAAAATCTTGTTCCTCACTTGGGATTTTACACTAAGTGGATTTTCAGTACAAAATCATAGATCCCAGATATTCTTTACTTTTTGCAAAGGTTATGGAGTTTCCACAACTTTGAATATGCTAAAAAAACACTAAATTGTACGCTTAGAAATGGTGAATTTTATAGCATGTGAATTATATCTCAATTTTTAAAAAATCAGAAAGACTGTGAAGTGCTTTGCATTGTTGGTTTTTGATTTTGTGTAAAGGCATTTACTATAGGCTACTGTACATATTCCGGAACAAATCTGAAATTATTTTTTTGGCAATAATACTGGTTTGGTCTAAAGATACCACTCAGGCTCCCCTCTTTGTGAACCAGGGGATGGCTTTCCTCCTGGAAAAGCTTAATAGGTTTAAGTTCCTAAATTTCAGTTGCATAGTCAAAACCATGTTAATGCTGCTAATGGAAATAGCAGCTATTTATTCAGAATTTACATGCCAACATGACTATAAAAGACATGCTTATTTTGTTAATTGTTGTCTTCCGCCTACCCCCAGAATGTAAGGTGTGAGGCAGGGACTTCTGTGTTTTGATGACAACTTTTTAGCCACCAGTCTGTGCCTGGCACATAGTAGGCAGACTTGTTTGGGATTTGTCCAGTGACTGAATGAAGGCTGCACTATTATCTTGTTTGCTCTTTGTAAGAACCTTATGAGTGGTTATTGTTATTCTCATTTACAGACGAGAAAGTGACCTTAGAAAAATAAAGTCTTTGCTTTTCAGATTGGGCCATGAATATCTCTTGGGGGGTATGTACTATATGGAAAGCCATAGTATTAAAATGATACTTGAATGATACTTGGAAGTATCAGCTTTATTTGAGCATTTTGGGTCGACAGAGCAGCATTTTTACATTAAAACAAACATGGCTGGGGTGCCTGGGTGGCTCAGTTGGTTAAGCGTCTGCCTACAGCTCAGGTCATGATTCCAGGGTCCTGGGATCGAGCCCGGGTCTTGCTCCCTGATAAGTGGGGCATCTGCTTCTCTGCCCCCCCCCCCCCGCTCCCTGCTCATCATGCTCTCTCAAATAAATAAAATCTTAAAAAAAATGAAAACAAACATGGCTAATTTTAAACATAAGGTGCAAAATTTGCAGGATTAAAGATAAAAATGAGTCCTTTGGCTCTTGTCATAGAATATGTACAATTCCCAACTGTCGTTCAGCTTTAATTCAAAGCCAGGCTGGGAAAAGTGGTATTTAGAATAAAAAATTAAATTCCTGCTGTTCAAACTATGCTATGTGCAGGCTTACATGGTATACACAGCAGGGATGATGTTGAGAGTGTTTCTGTATCCTTAACTTCTGGGTATACTCTTTCCTGCTGTTGATCTGAGCACACACCTGAGCTGGAGACAGGGGCTCTTTTTTCCCCTGTGCCTTTCGCATAGTCCACCTTCTCTCATTTTACAGAAGAGCACACTTTTTTACTTGTCTGCTGTATTACCATGGTGCACAATGTTTGATCTCTAGTAAAGGAATCATTTGAAATACTGGTGTTGATGCCAAGACAATGAATTACTTGGTAACGGTCAAGTCTTTCTGCCAGTATAATTCTTTGTCTGAAATTTACAGAGAACTGAATGTAGACGTTGATTATTAAAAAATTTTTTGATGGTTCACTATGCAATATTTTGACATATAACTCAAAAGAAGTTCAAAGATTGATAATAAAACTCACTGTATTTACTCATTTATGCGAACAAGGTTTCTTGGTGTTCCATCTTTAAAAAATGAAGACTTGGAACAAAATTGGTACCAAATCTTGGCACAATCTAGCAGCTAGCAATACTCATCGAAGCCCATGAAGTTAATTTTAAATAAAAAAATCTCTTCTTTAATACATCTAATTTTTATTTCATCTATTAACATGTGATTTACTGTTTTGGGGCAGTTATATGCTACTGATGTAGTAAACCAGAAATTTATTAATTTTTTTTTAATCACTAAGTACTTTAGGATAACAAAAAGCTTAGAAAAGTAATCTCATGATGTATAAATGATCAGTGAAAAGTTTTCAGGTTTAAAATAAGAAATAACTTTGGGAATGGAATTACTCAAAGAGAAAAAAGAGTGAAATAAAATGTAACTATTGAAGAGTTTGTTCATGTGTAAGTGGTTGGTGGGTATATTTAGATTGTGTTAGATACATCTTAAAGTGATATATTTATTATCAAAGTGTCAATATTTAAAATACTGTAGTAAGTGCATTCTTTGTACTTACATTAAGGTTTGAAATAGTCTTGATGTCAGCTTTGAAACGTAGGTAAGTTATTTTCAAAAATTTTTTAGCGCGTAAGAATGTGAAAATGTTTGAAAATCACTGGTGTATGACACATGCTCTTCATCCACCTCTTTAATTATCCCCTTTTCTAGCCTTAGTCAGGTTAGGTCAGCTGAAAGTCTACATGATAATTAGACCACACTGGTGTTTAGTCCCTTTTAGAATCACCTTCTCCTAGTTTCCTTTAAATTTTATGCTCATAGCTTTTAAGAAAAGTCACTGAAAAAGAAAAAGCATTTGAGATTTGCTTAATATTTGTTGTGATGTTAGTCCCTTTAATTTTTTTCTAGATTTAATACCAGGACAGCTCTGTTTTCCTTATTAATTGGTATGCTTCCTTCTCTCTGACCTGATATCTATATGATTTAATGTTTCTCTTTTCACCCAGACTCCTAATAATTTCAGATCCACCTTTGATGCTCAGTGCTAGTATTGATCACTATTAATCTTTTCAAAAGGAAATTTGTTTTCCCTGTCACTGATTCTGTTTTTTAAAATTAATTTTTATTGCATATTCTTCCTGAGTGTACAAAGACCCATCTCAGATATTTATCGGAACAAAATGAAGTAAACTTTTTAAAAAAATTTAAAGATTTATTTTTGTATTCCTCCCAGCACGTAAGGGGATAGAATAGAGTCTCAAAAATTATTTGAGTTGAGTACTTCCAGCGAATATACACATTATTATAAAATACATTAAATTTTGATTTGAGGGCTGGTGTATATACTGAGATTTATCAAAGCTGGATACTTTTCTTTCTAATATTAGAATGTGTGTGTTTGCTATTTTAATTTTCTGATGTAAGAAACTTCTGCTTTACTTTTTCTTATATTGCAACTGTAAGAGTAGCTTTAATCTTGTCCCATTAAAAAAGTGTTTGCTTTATAGCTCCTAAGTTTATGGTGGATTGGTAGTTATTTTGAAGGATTCAGACACACAACTGACATGAACTGTTTGACACTCCTCAGGTGAGAGTGGTAATAAAATTTAGTGTTTTTGTGACAGTTTCTGGGAAAACCAGTTAGTCCAGTTTTTCAGATTACAAGCCACTGTTTTGGAATACAAAATTAATTAGTAAAAAATTCTGTCTTCAGAGTTTTCAAGCCAGTTAAAAGGAGAAAATGTAATAAAAATCAAAATAAGATCAAGAGAAAAGTAACACAGCACGCTCTTGAATAATCTCTTACTTCATTCCACTGAGGAATGCACTCTTTATCAGACAGTGGAATTGTGTTTTTTGAACACACAATTTGAGAGGATGGTGATGGAGACATATTTAGTAGTGGGTCCAAGTAATACCACAATTGTGCTAATTGTCAGTTTAATTTATTCTGATGCTTACCTTTCAGCCAGCTTTTTCTTCTAATTTTTACTTACTGCACCAAAAACATAGTTAATGAAAAAAAAAACCAATCTTTTATCATTAGAGCACCAATAATTTTATATGTTTCGTGCTTCCTTCCAGTCTTTGTGGGTTCAGGATTCATTTAGAATAATCCCTGCCGTCTCTAGTCATCCTTTGTAACAATGAGAATCTTGGAGGCTCCACTGTTTGCTCATACAAACAGTTGCAATGTAATTGTGTCCACTGATAGTGTCTTGTTCTAATACCAGCAGAATATATTGTTTAATAAGGAATGAAAACATTGAAAACCAAACAAGGTATTATTTAGTGATATATACTAAGTATAACTAGTGACAGGAAAAGTTCTCCGTAAGTTTTAGGGTTGAATATTAACTATTTTATAGTTTGGGTAGCCTCACTTAGGGCCTCAGAATGCTCTAGATGTCATAAATCAGAGATATCCAAACCTTTTGTGCATCACAGAATTCCCAGGAGAGCTTTTTTTTTTTTTTTTTAAATATTCATTTGTTCCTTTGAGAGAGTGCCTGTGTGTGCGCATTTGAGTGGGGAGAGGGGCAAAGGGAGAGAGAAGCAAAGAAGGAGACTCCCTGCTGAGCACAGAGTCCCATGTGGGGCTCAGTCTCAGGATGTTGAGATCATGACCTGAGCTGAAATCAAGGGTGAGCCAACCAGGGGCCCCATCCAGGAGAGCTTTTAAAAATACACATTCCTGGGCTTCACACTTTTAAAGATGGCATTCTAAGTGGTCATTTGCAGCCTGTCAGTCAAATTTGCTCACTTCTAACTAATTTTTTGAAAATCTATAAAGATAAGGAAGCTAAATACCTAAGAGATATTGTTAGTCTTATTTAAGATGACCCTATTTCGGGGCGCCTGGCTGACTCAGTCGGAAGAGCAGGCAATTCTTTATCTTGGGGTTGTGGGTTTGAGCCCCAAGTTGGGTGTAGAGATTACTAAAAAAAATAAATAAACTTAAAAAACAATGAATATATCTCCTAAAGGTAAGCACATACATTGGAAGAAAATCGAGTGAGATAGAGGAACGACAAGCATGCCCAGTACATGTAGAGAAGAAGGGATGGGAGAAGACGGGGTGTGGAGAGGATGGTGATGGAGACATATTTAGTATTGGGTCCAAGTAATACCACAATTGTGCTAATTGTCAGTTTAGTTTATTTTGATGCTTACCTTTCTAGACATTGGTAACATTCTTTAAGCAGAGGTCACAAACTCAACACGTAGGGCCCACACAGGTAATGCAAACATGAGTTGTTGAGGAATTTTGCTAGAAGAGGACCCTTGACACCTCTTGTGAGCAGCCATTATCAGTTAATTTTATGGCCTGTTGTCGCCAAATCAAGTCCAGTATTTCTAGATCTTTGAGTTTTATTTAAGAGAAGCTAGGGTCTGGATTTTATGTGAAATCTCCAGATTTGTAGATACTCGTTCATTTTATTAGACACTAAAAAGTGAACAAAATACATCTATGGGTTAAATTTGGCTCTCCTGCCACCAATTTACAACCTTTGTTTTAGAGCAGTGGTTCTGCAAGTGGTCCTTGGATCAGCAGCATCAGCATCACCTGAGACCTTAATAGAAATGCAAGTTCCCAGGCCCCACCTCAGCTCTCTACTGAATTAGAATCTCTAGGAGTGAGGCCCAAGAATCTGTTTTAATAAACTCTCTGGGTGGTTCCGATGTGTGAAGTTTGAGAACCATTGTTTTGGAGTCTGGAAGTTGATAGCACAATTTTTGTCTGGGGATAGATGCAAAGACAAGTTCATTGAATATCCTGTAGATTTATCAAGTATATTTCTATATCAAAAATATCAGAGGTATATTGTTTTCAGATATAGATGAGCTTTTATATTTTTTTTGCCAGCAACAGAATATACAATTATTAAATCACATTTTATTCTTTTTTTTTTCTCCCGCCTTCCTCCCCTGCAGGTCCACCGCCCCCCCAATGGTTGTTAGAGCATTGCAAATGAACTTAATAGCAACCCTGCCACATTTTGACTTCACTAGAACACATTGTAGATTTTTATTTATTGGTTGATTAAAATTAGATAAGTTTGTTGCTAATTTGAGTTCTGTTTGCTAGAATTATAACTTCCATTTCTAATTATCTTTTTATATGGGAGTGAAATTTAACTTACATGGTTTTATGTAAGCCTGGCCTCCTAATCGCTGACCACTTCATTCACATTTTAATGGCCAAGTATGCCATTATTTCCTCCATTCTTTAATGTCTAGACCATTGCTATCCTGATTGTTGTTCTGAAAACATTCCTTTTTGTGTTACCCATAAATACATTTGTTCATTTAAAAGTCCCAAGTACCTTGTTAATCAAATTAATTATGAATTTCATATAGATAATTTTACATTTTAAAGTACACAGAAAGCTTTTAAATGAGAAAACTTCATGTATGTCTTGCATAATGAAGTGCTAAAAATGTGCTTTAGAGTACTTAAAGTGCTGAGATTGAGAAGTTTGGAATAATCTGATTTAAAGTAATGGATAATGGTATTTGTCTTTCTCTGACTGACTTATTTTGCTTAGCATAATAATCTCTAGCTCCATGCATATGATTTCATTCATGTGGAATTTAAGAAACAAAACAGGAGCGCCTGGCCGGCTCAGTTAGAGGAGCACGTGACTCTTGATCTCAGAGTTGTGAGTTTGAGCCCCACAGTGGGTGTAGAGATTACTTAAATAAGTAAATAAACTTAAAAAAAAAACCACAAAGGGGTAAAAAAAGAGAGCCAAGCCAAGAAACAGACTCTTAATTATAGAGAACTGATGGTTACCAGAGGGGAAGTGGGTGGAGAGATGAGGGAAATAGGTTATGGGGATCAAGGAGGGCACTTGTGATGAGCGCTGGGTATGGAAGTGTTGAATCACTATATTGTACACCCGAAACTAATATTACACTGTATGTTAACTAACTGGAATTTAAATTAAAAAAGTAATGGATAATGAATTAAAAAATTCATCAAATTATATTTCTATGTAATATTTACTAATGAAAACATGCTTATATCCACAGGGTAAACCAGACTTGAATACAACATTGCCAATTAGACAAACCGCATCAATTTTCAAACAACCAGTAACCAAAGTCACAAATCATCCTAGTAATAAAGTGAAATCAGACCCACAACGAATGAATGAGCAGCCACGTCAGGTAAGGATCTAATTTTTTCTCCAATCTTATTTGTCAAAAAATTCTGGTATTTTTACCAGACATAGTTCAAGTAAACTGGTTAAAATGGAAAATATTTGGAAAGAAAACTGTTTTATGTGCTAGGCTATTGCATGAATGCTAGAGAATAATAATATAATATTTAGGTAAAATGTTTTAGGAAAAAAATTAATTAAAAATGAATCTAAATTAATATGGACTACATTTTTATGGTTTTGTGTGGTAATGTACATGAGATTTGCTTCTGCTAATCTTAGTTTTTTTTAAAGATTATCTTTCCAGGGAGTAATATTTCCCAAGGGGACGAAGCATGCAGTTTGTGTTGCTTAGTTTAAAAATACTTTCTATTATATAGAAACTACTTTTTGTTCTGATTTCGTATTATATGAAAGCTGTCCCTCCCCTTTTGAAAAACAGAATTAAATAAACTTTGTTAATATGGTATATTGTCCTGTGACTTCCATTTTTGCAGAAATTGAGTTTATATTTCTCTTTCTTTATTGCTTCGAGCTGTATTGCACCAGAATCTGTTCTTAGAAAAAAGTATTGCCTGAGAGGCCTCCCTGCTGCTTAATAATGTCACATAGCCAGGGGAGGGAGACTTGACAAAATGCTTACCTTTCCAAATAACCTTGCTCATTCACTCCCTAATTGTGGTCAAAAAGTTTAGGTACTTCTGGAATTTTTAGTAGCAATTGGGGTGAGGGAGTGGAGGGAGAAACATCTGTGCATATTTTTTCTCTCCTTTCTCTGCCTCCTCCCACTTACAGATTAGAAATGCTGATTTATCTACGACGGTTATCTTTTGCTCTCATATTCCCCGTTTAGATGCCTCACTCCACCTTTTCATTTGAATTTTGGTTTTCGCTAGTCCCTCAAGTGTCTCATCTCCAGACTTCATAAAGGATTGGGCCAAAACTTTCAGGCAGTTGCTCTAGAAGAAACTACATAAAGAAATTCAGTTCCCACATCCTCTGTAGTGTTTTTTCCTCTTCAGGTGAGCCAGGAAAACAGAAGATATTTGGAGCCACATTGGATCAGCATCTTGCTATAGATGTCTCAAGATTTGAAGTTCTAAACTTGCTTTACTGTTGGTCCCCAAGAGATTCAACAGGGGCCATGTAAGTGTATCACATCCAATGTAAAAGATGCGTACCTGCATGTGCCTTTAGGCTCTTGTCAGCACTTAGGTTTCCCTTGGGCCATTCAGCGTTCTGTACCAGGCTTTTCCCTTCCGTTTCACTACTGCACCCAGTGATAGTCACCAGACCTCCCGTAGTTTTAGTATAGTCATGACAACAGGGAAGGAGTTCTGCCATTCTGAACTTTGCCCACCTTGAAAAAGCCATTCCCTGATTGTATTCTTTCTTAGATACTGTCTAAAGTCTTGAACATCTTGTCCTTTGGCTTTTTGGTGATTTTTAAATCGTTTCCTTGTAAAGATTTTTATCGATTGAAATTTCCAAAGTCTGTAATTGGATAAGACCGTTTGCTTCAAAAAGCCCAAAAGATAAAGAAAGTGGAATAACTAATAATAATAGTTCCATATTGGAAATTTGAGTTGTCTTATTGAGACTAGGTAGTAGATGGATTTTATCCTCATCTTTTCTTTGTCAAATCATTCTCAAAATAGTCTATAAACCCTAATATTTTCAGGCCAATTGAGTAGCAAATTATGGTGCTTTAAACAGTAATTTAATCGTTTTCTATACCTAGTTCAGTCGCAGATTTGAACAACTGTAGTAATTGTATTTATTGGGTGTTTCCCTGGCTGTAGAGACACTGGTAATGAAGATTTTTAAAGCTGAAGTAGTCAGATCAGTTGCTCCTTATTCACTGATACATTGGGTAGTTTTACATTTTCCTTCTTTTACTAAAGTTTATGACATTGTTTTCAAATGAGAAGTATATGTCAAAAAAGTTAAATCCCATCTCCCCCCCGCCCCGCCATCTTATGTCATTTTAACCCAGCTCTTTTGAGGGTTTTATCTTCCTTTTAGCTTGCACAGACAGGAAGTGTTAAAATTATTTAGGAGGTTACTTCTCTGAAAGTTTGAACTGTTTTTCCCTTTATCCTCGTGTCACCTGACAGTTTTTGCTGTTTTTGATTATACGAAGACATTAGTTGTCTTTCCCCTGTCTTTATCTTCAACATAAGAATTGAGGTAATATTTGACTACTGTCTCGCTAATAGGATTTCAGAATAAAGGACTGGGCATTGAGCAACTCTAGGAAAATAGCAGAGACAACTTTAAATTAATGTTTTGCAAATCATAATGTCATTCTGACAATTCCAGTATAAATCCAGGTTTTTAAGTAAAGGAAAGATGTTGATTTAAATTATATTTTGACATACATATGTCAGATATGTGTTAATCAACTCTTATTGTTGAGGAGATAGTTGAAAAAAAATTGGCAAAAGTAATTCTTCCAACTGTGCTTTTCCACAGCCTTGCTGAACCAGATTGGCAGTATAAATTGCCAGATAGTCCATTTGGAGAAGTTATTTTGATCATCCAGTAAAAAAACTAGACAAAGAGGTTTCTATTTTTGAGGTTCCTGTGGATATAAATGTTTTTATTCCTTAACTGTGTCACAGTCTTTTAATAAGGTATTCAAGCTACTGGTATTGCCATTCTTTTTAGAGGGTTGAATTTTGAGACCTAGAACTAGGATTAGATTTTTGGATCTTAACTAGGTTCCACCTTGAATAGGTTGAAGTGATTAATTTAGATGTGAAGCAATCATAGAAATTAATAATTCTTTTTTTTTTTTTTTTTTAAGATTTTGTTTATTTATTTGACAGAGACAGCTAGCGAGAGACGGAACACAAGCAGGGGGAGTGGGAGAGGAAGAAGCAGGCTTCCCAGTGGAGCAGGGAGCCCGATGCGGGGCTCGATCCCAGGATCCTGGGATCATGCCCTGGGCCAAAGGCAGACGCTTAACGACTGAGCCACCCAGGCGCCCAAATAATTCTGTCTTATATAACAAACATCCTATGCCTGCGTCATTATATGGCAGTCTGATTTGAATTCTGTAAAATATATGAATTATAAATTTCTAATGTATTGATTCCTTGAAACTGCCTTAGCTTTAAAATGGCAAATTAGGGCATGGAAACAAAAATGCATTAAACAGAATTCAGCAGTGATTTCTGCCTACAATTAAAACTATATGGTAGAGATGGAATTTGTGAAACCTGGTTATGATGGGTGAATAGTGAGATATTTATAGGTATATTATCAGCATATTTGATAAGTGCTTGTCTTTTCATTAGATTAAAAAAGAATCTGGAGTGAGGTGAAGGGTACTCTACCAACTATAAGACTATTATCCCAAACAGTAAGATCATTGAAATGTCCTTTTTGGGTCAGATATGTAAAACATATCCAGAATTTTTAACCTAATTGAATTATGATTTTGCTGTTAAGGATGTCTTTCCCGGCTTTCTTCCTTCAATATATGAAGAACTCATGTTTCTGTTTCTGCTGTCATCTTTGACACTTTCTGGTCTCTTGCTTTTTCTTTTATCCTCAACTCAAACTTCATCGTTGAGCCATTACTTCTTTTAATTAGTATATTATAGGATGCTCATAGGCTATGGGTGTTTTTGATAGTCTTTGAATATCAATTACATATCTTACAGAATATTCACTTTTTTTACCAAAAAATAAATATTTAAAAATCAGCGAAGAAGTGGACTTAAATGTTCTATTTGATCCTGGATTTTTTCCTTGTATTTGCTAATTCTTCTCTCAAAAGATAAGAAACTTTACTTTCTTCTAGAAGTCAGCCTTTTTTTTTGGAATGATTTTTTCCCAGCTTTATTGAGATATAATTGACATATAACATTCTGTACGTTGGAGGTCTATGATGTGATGATGATTTTATACACATAAACATTGCAAAATGATAATCACAATAAGGTTCAGTAACACGACCATCACTTCATACAATTGCCATTTTGTTGTTGCGGTGGTGGTGGTGGTGGTGAGAATAGTTAAGATCTCTCTCAGCAGCTTTCAAGTATACAGTACGGTATTGTTATCTACATTTGCCATGCTGTACATAGGTACCCAGAACTTATTCATCTTATAACTAGAAGTTTATACCCTTTGACTGTCACCTGTCCAACCACCCCCACTCCTGGTCACCACGAGTCTTCTCTTTGTTTCTATGAGTTCAGCTGTTTTAGATTCCATGTGTAAGAAAGATCATATAGTATTTGTCTTTCTCTCTCTGACTTATTTCACTTAACATAATGCCCTCAAGGTTCATCCATGTCGTTATAAATGGCAGGATTTCCTTCCTTTTTATGGCTGATAATATTTCTTTAACCATTCACCTGTTGATGGACAATAGCCAAGTTTTCCAAGAATATTGGAATTAATATTGGGAATTCCAATATTAGGAATAATATTGGGAATATTGGGTATTGGGAATAATATTGCAATGACATGGGGCTGTAGATACCTCTTCAAGACAGTAATTTCATTTCCTTTGGATGTGTACTCAGAAGTGGGATTGCTGGATCAAATGGGAGTTCTATTTTTAATTTCTTGAAAACCCCCACACTGTTTTCCATAGCAGCTGTACCAATTTACATTCCTACCAACCGTGCACAAGGGTTCCCTTTTCTCCACATCCTTGCTTACACTTACTGTCTCTTGTCTTTTTGATAGTAACCAAGAGGGAATATTTTTAAATATGTTAGAAGAAACTTTTAAGACGAAGTTAAATTTTAAAAATGTGTGCACTCTAAAGACATTGTGTATGAAAAGTTTGCAAAATATTTCAGTATTTAGTTATTATAACCCATAAAATTACTCTTCGCTCTAGACATTCTAACAACATTTACTTCTTCCTAACTTCAGAGGGTTATTTCTAGTATAGCTGCATATTAATGTTTTTATGATTGAGAAATAGACAAGCTAAAGCACAGAGTTCCATGGAGGATATTATATTCCTCTTCTCTAGATAGAACAATTGGCTGCCTGTGCAGAGGAAATAGATGGCATGTTGTCCTGTACTACTTAAAAGCATTATTCTGGGTGACGTAGGAAAGATGCTGTGTACAAAGGTTAAATAACTGGTACAGACACGTGCTGTAGGTGTTCCAGAAGGGTGATTTTTCTGTAGCTAGGAGGGTTGGGGAAATATTTAGAAAAGATATGGGACATATGCTGGACTTTGCAGATTGAGTGGAATTTAGAAAAGCAGATGGGAGGATGAGGACGTTCCAATTAGGGAGAATAGTGTTAGCAAAGCTCTTATAATGGCAATGGGCAAGGAATGAGAAGATAAGTTGTTTGAATATCAGGGTTTTCATGGGAAGTAGTGGGAATTGAGAATATTGTAACGGGTTTCCTTAAATGTCAGTCTTTACAATTTTAACCATCATTTGGTATGTTTATAAGAGAGAAATTTGGGATAAACAAAAGAAAAAATTTCTCATCATTTTTTAAATGCAATTAGAATAGTATTTTAGCACTTTTTATATTCTTTCAATTTATTTTTTAAAGATTTTATTTATTTATTAGAGAGAGTGAGCGAGGACGAGTAGGGGGAGGGAGAGGGAGAAGCAGATTCCCCGCTGAGCAGGGAGCCCCATGCAGGGCTCGATCCTAGGACCCTGGGATCATGACTCGAGCCAAAGGCAGATATCCAACCAACCGAGTCACCCAGGCACCCCTATTCTTTCAGTATTTTAATGCATCTTTTGATAGTGTCTTTGATCATCTTTTGATGATCATAGTATGTATACATATATATACATATATATACATACTTTAATATGTATACATACCATTATATTATACACGTTATCCATGTCTTATATAATTTATGTGCTGTGATTTTATAATTAATTTATATTGCTCCAACAGCTGTGTATTATACTAGCGTATGATTTACTTGACCATTTCCATAGTGTTATTTCCAGTTTATCACTATTATAGGTAGTGCTCCAATGACTATCTTTATATATATAAGTTGCTTTCTATATTTTACATTGTTTCATCAGACTAGATTCCAGAAATACAATTAGTGTGAATATTTGTGATTTTTGATACATAGTGGGACACTGATTGCCAAAGGGTTGCATCAATTTAAAAGTCTGTGGATAAGTTATGTGCATTCCAGTTTTAGCTTACCTGCATTGCCATTGAGTATTATTAGTACTTTTTCTTGTTGGTAACTCAATATGTAAAAATGGTATTTCATTGTATATTTGCATTTATTTGAATACTCATGTATTTGAACAAACTAAAGCATTTGTGTTTAACTTTGCAAATGAGAAATGTTTAAAGAATTTTGAATAAGGAGGTAGCTTTTTTATTACCCCTCTGAACTGAATGTAAATGTATCTCCTTGTGGCCTAAAGCTAATTCCAACATCTGTGCTCCCCAAATGCATTCCCTCCTACCTTCTCAGAGATCTCGCTCAATGGATTATGTCAACTACATTTCACCATCGACTTCTCTAACTGGCTTCTTCTTCAAAGCTTTTAAATATACACAAATCTTCCCTCTCTTAAAAAAATATTCATTTTACTCTTTGTCCCTTTTAAGATTTGTTTTCTTTCTTTTCCTTTTACAGTCAAACTTCTTGGAATTGTGTGTATTTAATATCTCCCTTATCTCTTAGTTTTTATATCTCTGAAATACCACTTTTGTTCCCACTCTGCCATTTGAATGGCTCTCATCAAGGTTGCTGATGATGGACAAATTTCAGTCCTTAAGTTGCACGACTTAGGTACTGTGACTACCCCTGGCTTCTTAAATACTCTTTTATTCTGTGACACTGTACTCTTGGTTTTCCTCCTTCCTTCTTTTTTCTCATTCCCCTTCTTAGGTTCCTTTTTCTGTATCCATCGTTTAAAATCATGGGGTTTCCCAGGGAATACTGTGCATTCTCTGTATGTAAAGCCTGCGTGGATGATTTCATTCATTCTCATGGCTTCAGTTATCATCTATATGTTAATGATTTCCAAGTTTACGTCTTTCTCCTGAGCTTCAGTTGTTTGTATCAATCCACCTACTAACATTGTTTGCTTGGAAGTCTTACCAGCACTTCTAATTCATTTTATAATCTCCATCATCCTGTCAAACCGGCCCTTTTTTCTATGTGCTTTATCTCAGTGAAAGTACCACTGTCTACCTGGCTGCCTAAGCCAGAACCCTGAGCATCATCCTAGACTCTTGCCATTGTTTACCTCAAACATCTAATTAGCCAACTAGTCCTATTGACTTTGTCTCCATAAATACTCACTTGCTCCATCGCTGTACCAGGTAGATGTCATTTCATCTCATCTCTCTGCTTATTCTCTTCAATTCATTCTTCATATTGCATTCAGAAGCTCCATCTGACATGAAGATCTGATAATGCTGTTCTTCTGGAAAGCTTTTAATGATTCCTGTTAAATTTTTAGGGGAAAAAAACCTGCTAAATATAATGTACAAAGTCAGAACACCTGACATGACTTACAGAGTACTTCATAATTTGGCTTTTGCTTATCTCCTTGGCCTCACTTTCTTTTCTTGTTCTACACTCGAATCACATGAAACTTTTTGCAGAGTTTTGAATGTGCTATTCATTCCCCACCCCCCTCCATGCCCACATCACGCCCTTGCATTCTCTGGTCATATTTCATGCTGTTTTCTTTTCTACATTTAATTACCTATTTTCTACTCCTCCCTCAAGTCTGAACTTAGATATCACTTTACCTGTTCAGAAAACCACTGATTTATCAAGTCTGGCTTTAGAGATCCTCCTTAGCATCTCTCCCTTCTCCTTTTCTGCTCTAACTGTATTAGTCATTCATTGCTTTATCCACAGTATCTCCACTATGTTAGTGCTTGATATGCGTTTGTTGAATTATGAATTAATGAACTTTTTAAATTAAAAAGTCTTTAACTGAGCCTTCAACCTGTGCCAAGCACTTACCTAAGTAGTAGGGTTACTGCAGTGAACAAAACAACAGCTCCTGATCTCAGTGGATCTTATCTCCTACTGTAATAGGGAGAGAGACAAATACATATGTAATTATCATGGTATGAAAAGTGCAATGAAAAAAAAAGCAAAGGAGAAAATATATGGTCTTCAACAGCAGAGAAGTATGCGGAGAACATCTTAGAGGTCTTAATCTGGGTATTGTATGTAATATGAGGGATGACTTAAGGCCAGGAGAACACTGAAGAAGCTGTAGGAAATTAGGGCATAGATGATAAGATCTGTTTCCTGCTGGTCATAAAGTCATTGACAAAATTTGTTGACTTACCAGCCATGCCTGCGAGAAGGAGTCTCAGAATTTAGGTAACTGGGAGAATGATGCCATTGACAGGAATATGGAAATATTGAGGGGTAGATCAGTTTTTTTAAATAATAAAATATGAATATGAATATTAGAAAATTTGTACCCTTAAAGCAATCATGGGCTCTCCAGGTAGTAAAAGATGATGGTTTAGAGCCCAGGAGAGAAAACTGGTTTGAAGACTTGTCAGTCTTTATGGAGGTAAGAGTTGTAGCCGAGAGTTTAGATGTAAATATTTTTTTAAATTAATGAATTCATGGGTTATTCATTCATAGTAACCTCTAATCATCTTGTATTTTTGTAGTCCATCTAAAAATATTTTAGCTATCATGTGGGGAGACCCATGACATTTTTCAAAATTTTAGTATTTATCTAGGTAACATAGGAATATAGATGAAAAAAAATACTAAAAATTTTGTTTCAAAAGAGTAGTTTCCTATCTTTTATGTCTTCTAGTCTCATTTCCAGAGGCTTTATTCTTAATTCTGGCTGTTTTCCTTTATAATTACCTCTCTGTTTCTGAATAATATACTTATTCTGCTATTTTTTTATTTGTTAATTTTCAACATTATTTCTTGACTTCTCACAATGGTAGATGAGTACATAGTTCTCTGTCTGCTCTCATGTTCCCAACATAGTTGTATCATGTTTTTGGTTAAATAGTCAGGGTTTACATTATTATGACTGAAACTATTCATGCACAGGGCAAATAATGCCCTATCATCATCATCAGAATGGGTTTCATAATTTGTTGTTGTTGTTAATCTTAAGAATTGTATGCTAGGTTTCTTTATGATTATAGTTAATCTTTCGTAATGCTTTGCTATTTCTGCCACAGGCCTATCAATAATATTTTTCTTATGCTGAAATCCATGGGATTCTGTCTTGTGTTTTTCCTGGAGTCACCTCGACTCCCCTTAGGCTGGATTTGTTCTCTAGTCCTGCTGGGTAGCTGTGGCTCTAGGGATTTCCTGTGCTGTACTTCTGCACTGGACTTTTCTGGATTTCTGTCTTCTTCTCTCTCAGTATATACCCTTAATTGTAGCTAATCCTCCAGTACCTTTCTCATAAAATATAGTGGGAAGTAAAGTTTTTGAGAACCTGTACATTAGAAATAACTTTATTCCTCCTGCACACAATCAGGTTTGGCCCAGCATCATTTACCAAAAAGAGCATTCTTTTTCATTGCTCTGCATGGTCACGAATGTCATAAATGAAATGCGAAAGGGTGGAAGTCTTATGAAAGTCAGTTTTTGGGCTCCCAGTTCTATTTTTGGTCTATTTGTACATGTGAATCAGTTTCTACACTCAGGTCTATTTCATTGGTCTGTTTGTCTTTTCTTTCCCAATACCTCACTGTCTTCAATACTATAGTTTTATAAAAAGTCTTGATATCTGGTAGTATACATTTCCAGCTTTGTTATTCTTGGTTCAAGATTATCTTGGTTAGTTTTGGCTCTTTGCAGTTCCACATAAATTTTAGATTGACTGTGTCCACTATTCTCCAAACCCTGCTAGGATTGTAATCTATAGGACAATATGGGGGAGAATTATCATTTTTACAATGTTAAGTCTTAAAATTCACAAATCTTATATATCCCTCCATTAAAACATAAAATTATATTAAAATTATAGTTTCAGTCTAATGATCTTATATATCTTTGATTTCTAGATATTTGATGTATTTTGATGCTACTGTAAGTAATTACATTTTTTTTTGTTTTCTAGTTGTTGCTAATATGTAGAAATAAATTGATTTTGTAGATTGTACTCATTTATCTTTCTAAATTCACTTATTAAACGTAGTCAGTGAGCCTCTTCAACTTTATACATGAACAAACAAACCTGTCACCTGCAAATGAGAGTTTTATTTCTTCCCTGCTGACGCTTAAACCTTTTTTTTCTTGTCTTATTTCGCTAGCTAGGACTTCAATACAGTCTCGAATAGGAGTGGTAACAGATATCCCTCTCTCATTCATGTTACTAGGGAATGATTTTAATGTTTCTCCATTAAATATGATACTTGCTGTAGTTTTTTTTGGTAAATACCTTTTTTAGATTAAGGAAATGAAATTCACTGCTGTTCCTTGTTTACGAAGAATATTTTTCATGAGTGGGTATTGAATTTTATCAAAATCTTTTTCTCTACCTAGCTAAATGCTGAAATGTTTTTTATTCTTTATTCTGTTAATATAGTGAATTTACAGTGATTAGTCTATGTGGTGGATTGTGCTCCTTGGTTCTTTTGAATATTACACAAGCCTTGAATTCCTGGATTAAGCCCAGTGTGGTTATGATGTATTATCATTGTTATTGCTGTTTAGATTTGCTCTTATGTGGTTTAGGATTTTTTTGCATTTATATTCCCTAAAAGATTGACTTGCATTTTTCTTTTCTTGTAATTTTCTTCTCAATCTTTAGTATGGAGGTTTTGCTGGCTTTGTACAGTAAGCTGGGAGGTTATCCTTCTTTTATGTTCCCTAGAAGAGTTTGTGTAAAATTGGTACTTATCTCTATGTGTTTGGAAGTTAATTGTGAGGCATCTCCTCCCCCCTTTTTTAAATGGCAAAGCTTGAAATTAGGTTCAATTTATTTGATAGGTATGTGCATGAATATTCATATTTTCTATTTCTTCTTACGTCAAATTTGAGAATATGTTTTTCTAGGAATTTGTAGATTTCATAATTTTCAAATTTAGTAGTTTCAGACTGTTGCTAACATTTTGACAAGTATTGCATGCCCACTCGGTGTAGGTTAGATGTGCTCCTGACAAACTCGACAAGCAGCTGCAGCAGATGGTCCTGCACTTCCATCCCCCTCAACCCTGAGTTTTGCTGTTTGCGTCATTCTTCCAGCCTCTGTAGCCCAAATTGTTATCTTTTGCCTTAACAAGAGATCTCACTATAGTTTGCACAGCCACATGAGTCAAGCTTTTCCTTGATTTACATAGTAATTTTCTTGTCATGATCTTGCCGTTTCTTCCTGGGCCCCTCTCACAAAATAAGGAGGTGGCTAGGGTTTGACTTTGATGTTTGCAGGCCATGGTATTTAAGTTAAGTTGTTTTTGCTGACCAGAACTAGACAACTCAGATACCATAAGGGGTTGATTTGAAATAGTTTCTAAACTGGACGGTGAATTCCTTCTGGTCAGGAAGCATCATTCTTCTGTATAGCCCTAACCCAGTGTCTTGCATATTTAGCTTTTCATGAGTCAGTGAATATAAAGTGCACATTTTCTGGGTTTTGCTTTCGTCTACAAATACATGACAAGGCCCTTTGTTCTTTGATTGGATTTAGCAAAAGCCTTAGAAAAGTGAATAAAATATTCATTGAATTTATGAAATTCTAACATTAGAAAATGAGAAATTCAATAAAAATTGCATATTTCCAAAGAATTTTCTCATTTTTTAATCGGTGTTTTGATGACCTTTTCTGAGATGGATGAGACAGTGATTGGTATTTCTATTTAATAGTGAAAACACATCCAAAGAGATGAAATGACTTGCGTAAATAAGGCAGCACATCTCTTTAATAGTTGAGTCAGGATGAAAACATTCAGCTCCCAAACCAGTGTCTTTCCGTCACCCTGTACTCCTGCTTAGCCACAAAGTCATCTCTAAACATTTGAGTGCCTGCACTGTGTCTAACATCATGCTCTTTTTTTTTTTTTTTTTTAACATCATGCTCTTGACAGAGATTAAGACTGTGCAGATTAAAACTCTTAAAATGGCGAGATTTTAAAGGTGACTTTTGGTTCTTCTATTTTACAAATTATTAACAGACACTTTAAAAGCTACATCACATTTATGCATTTTAAATATTTGTTTTTGTTAGAAAAAAATGCTCATAGTCTTATTTCTTTGACTCTTACCATTAGTTTTAATTTGTTGCTTAACAGTAATAGAAAATACAGAAACATACAGAGAACCATTATAAAAGGCAGTCTTTCATAAGTCTTCTGATAGCAGGGGATTTCAACAGTGAGGGCTTGAATCAGGAACTGGATTTGGTAATTACAAGGTTACTGTGACCTTCGGCAGGTCAGTGTTAACATAATAATAGGAGTAGAGTAGAGTTTAGAAGAAGAGAATGCATGGAAGGAGAGGAAATAAGAGGGAAAGTTTCTCTTCTAGTAGAAAGAAGATAGAGCTGGTTTGAGGGAGAAGTAGTGTGCATAGGGACATTTTTTAGGTTATCAGTGTTGGAGTGTATCAGTCCCTTCAGGGGAAGAAGCCCAAGGAGAGGAAGAGGGAAAATGGAAAATGTAGGAGGAGAAGTTGGGCAAATTGTTAGGGCAAGATCAGGAGGAGGCAGAAGATACCACCAAGAGCCAAGTGTAGAGATAATCTTAGAAATGCAGCAGGATACTTACTCCTCAGACACAAGAGATAAGAAAAGAAAGAGTAAAGAGTAAATGGCCGGGAGGGGGTCTATTGTGGAAGGGATATTCGAGGAGGCTCAAGGCCCTTAGGCTTGAACTCTTGGCTTTCTGGTCAACAATGTCTGTTATTAACAGCTACTTAGCATAGGAGCTGACGTTCAGCTTGTGGTACATATTTAAAATAAACAATGAGAAATAGTTCAGATATATGGGAGTTTTAGATGAACTTTAACTTAGTTTCATTATTGAATTTTCAGTGTGTTTCTGTATAATCAGTTCATTTTTTTTAGTGGAGATTATAATTTCAAAAGGTAAGGGAGGATGTATTTTCAAACAATATATGAGGGCTAAAATCGGTTTTAAGTTTTTGTGTGGCTCAGTTTGGGGCTTTTAGTTTCGAATTGCCCAGGCCCTACCTGTAGCTACACATTAAGATCTTACGGAAATTAACATGTTCAAGATCCACCTTTTGTTCTGTTTTGTTGCTCTGCCTGTACTTGAATACCTAAAATCGTTCTGAACAGAGGTGTGCATTTCTCAGTAGTCAGTGGCAGATTTGCACATGGGTGTGGTCTCCGATCCTTTGGGAGTGACAGAGCTCCTTCTGAAATCTGTACATACCGATGCTTTTCTAACACGGGTTGGAATATCAAAGGTCGTGTTTTAGGTGTTTGGAACTCTACGGCTTCCGGTGGAAATGATATTATAAATGGTTCTAGCATCCCAGACCAGCCTATAAAAGACCATTTAATCTTAGGTGTGTCTGAATTATTAAAAATAATTACTGTTTATAACCATGTTTCTATCTGGAGGTGCCTTAAATTTCAACTCTGAAGGTCAGAAATACTTCTCCCACTTCTGCTTTGTCTTTCACCCTTGCCTGGCAGTGACAGAAGACACGCCCAGCTCCAAGCTACTTGGGGCCCAGGAGTGAGGAGCTAGGATAGAGACTCTTGGAGCTGGCTACAGTCATGACATCTACCAATGGAGGGCTCTTCTTTCTGTTTCAGCAATGAGATTTGGGCCTCTAGCGTTGTAAACCTCCTACCTGTCCTCTTTGTCTTTCTCTGAACCAGCGGTTTTTAACAGACCTGATTTTGTCCGTCTTCCCCCATGTACCCAGGGAAATTTAGCAATGTCTAGAGCCATTTTTGGTTGTCACAACTGGGGTAGTGCTAATGATATATAGTGGGCATAGGCCAGGGCTGCTCCTAAACCTCCAAAACGAAGAATTATCCAACCCAAAATGTTAATGATGCCAAGATTGGGAAACTTCTTGAAGCCATCTTTCCTGGTTCGAGTTTGGTTTTTTTGTTTTTCTTTCTCTTCTTGCTTCACTGCAGACCAGAAATGTAGTTCGTGTTCCCTGATTCTCTCCTACCTTCTGTTCTTGAAATAAGCTCGGAGCCCTTTTGAGGTTTTTCTAAGGGCTTTACTATCATCACAACATGGAAATAGATGGAGTAAAAATAACAAGAAAATTACAGTTTCAGGAAATCTTAATTAAAAGCTACCCATGTTATCCGCTGGACTTTAAATAGAACAAAATTCTGGTCCTTCTCTGGGCTTCCCACCGTTCTTCCCCATTGTGGTTTCCTCATTCCCTGGGTTCCCTCCTTCCTCACTCATTCTACTCAACTGTGGAGAGCCTCGGCAGTGATCCTTTCACAGTCCTCCAAATGAGCAGTGGCAGGAGGGATGAAAAATTCTTGCATCGTTTTAACAGGGAGTTAGGGGAAGATTTCTTTGATAGGTCCAGCCAGAACTATTTTCTGTCGTCCTCCTCCTTTTATGAAATTCACAGAATGAGATTATATTACAGCATTTTCCTAAGTCCTGCTGCGTGGCACAGGGATCTCCTTTCCCTACCGGTTTCTCCTTTCCTCTTGCAGTGTGTTTCCTGCCTCCACGGATGTCATGGGGGTGCATGTGCCCGTGCTTAGAATGTCCCATGCCTGGTTGAATGCTCACTGTTACTATCGTGAAATTCTTAATACTTTTTGAACAACGGACCTCGCATTTTCTTTTTCATTTCACTGAGTCCTGCAAATTATGTGGTCGGTCCTGCTCACCAGAGTTCTCCCAACCAACTTTGGTTTAGGTGAGAGGCAGTCTGGCTTGGATGAGAAGAGGAAAAGGAGGAGTTTTAAGATATTTGTAGAAAGAAAACCCCAGCTGAAAATCTGGGAGGGAAGGGCAGATTCAAATGCATGTGCTCAGTCTTCATGTATGAATACTCACCTTTCAGAGTTGATTATTTTTTAATTTGTTCATATTTATTAATTTTAGTAAGATGACCAGTTACTTATTGAATGCTATTGTATGGTCAGTGTGCTGAAAAATTTAGTAAAAATGATATTTGCTCTGTATTGGGCGTGTTCAAATGTTTGTAAAACCTCCTCATTTAGTTGCTATAACTCTTTGAGGTTGTTTTTATTGTCCCTTTCCATAGAGTTGGAAACTGACATTGAGACAGGTTAAGTTGTTTAACTTTATAAAACTGGTAAGTGACAAAGCAAGAATTTGAACTCAAGCCCGCTGCCAGTCACTCTGCTACTCAGACGTTAAATCTTCCTACCCTTCCTACCCTTGACAGTTGACTGTCAAGTTGATGTTATGAGTATAAACAGAAGGTCAAGTTCTTTTCATCAGTGAGGTTTTTTTTTGGACACTACACGAACGTATCAGTGCTTTTCAAATTACATCTAATGGTGGATGGAAATAATGCTGGTATATCTGAGCTACATACTTTTCAATGTTTCATGAGAAATAGATATGAATATAATTAACCTAAAACAGTGTTCTTACAGAAAGAATTCAAAAGTCTTCCGTTTTTATGCTCGGGAAACCACTCCCCCTCTCCTGTTTCATGACATACCTGCTACCACTCTGTTGTTAGTGGGACTCATCTGAAAGCATTTTCTTGGATTAGGGGAGTCTCAGACTTTAATTTCCATCCACCAAATAAAAATGTGATGTTCAATGGGGTCGATACTTGCAATTAATTCTAAGAAAGCTAATTTGCAGAGAATATATATTACATCAATTCTTTGGTTTTTATCATGTAAGCTACCCCCAGATTATGGTTTGCTACCGTAAAACTCCATGCCAGCTGTAGTCTAAACATTACAAGCCTGGGCTTCTTAATGCTGCCTGACGAGGAGGTGGGCATCAGCACAAATTGCCTGCAATTAACGACTTACACAGTATTAGGCAAATTAAGAGTAACTTGACAGTGTTGTTGGCATTTATTGAACTTTCATCAGCCTTTGATTTCGTGAGTGAAAGGGTCTGAGGCCTGTTACCTTCTGATCTAACATAGAGCCAAATATGTAAATGCTCTTGCAGGGCTGTTATTGGTAAGATCAGGACCGTTTAATCACACTGACCTGAGTTTTAATTCCAGCTGCACCACTGACTAGTTACGCAACCTTTGGTAAGTGACTGTACATGGGACTAATAGTGCCTTCTTCAAAATGCTGTCGGAAAGATTAACTGGATTTCTGTACATAAAGCACTGAGCACAGTGCCAGGCCTCTGGAAAGGGCTTGGTGGGTAAGTGGTAGGTTGTCCTCTTCCTCCTCCTCTTTTCTGCCAAGAGAATGTGACTGGGCATCAGCAGAACTTTGGGTCAGCCCTTTCTCTATTCACGCCTGAACAATTTAGTATGCTCTTAAATATACCTTGACACATGTCTTCCTGCAGTGAAAAAGAGAAAGGCAAGTATCTTCTTCCAGTCCTCTGCAAGGGACAGAATAGAATAATATATTTTTTACTTTTCTGGTGTAATGAGGAATAAAGCTCAGAGATGTTGGTGATCAGTGTACACCAGCCTTATGTGTGCACTACCATTCTTTCAATACAAACCAAACCAGTCTTTCTCGAACTGAGATCCCTGGCCCTGCATCAGAATCACCTAAGACACGTACAAAATAAATAAATAAATCTAGCCCCATACCCCAGACCTACTGAACAGAATCCCTAGGGCTGAGACTTTGGGATATACATTTAAAATAAGCCACTGTGGTTATTCCTCTGCATGAGAACACTTAGAAATACTGAGCAGTACTCTCTGTCTCCCCTCCTTGCCTCTTTAAGATAGTCCCTTGGCTTGCAGTAGTCTTTGCTGCTTCCTAGAATTCTTACACTTCTTTTTCAAGAGCTGCCTCTTCCTGAAAGCCTTCCCAGATTCTCCCAAATTGAAGTTAATTTTGTATCTTCACTGTTGCGGCTCTCATAGTCTGCCTTGTAGCGTTTTGCTAGTTTCCCACCAAATGGTAAGCTCTGAGAGGGCAGCGATTGCCAGTTATCCTCGTAACTATCCCCAGTGCCTAACAAAATACTTCACATATAATGGGCACTAAAAGAGTATTTGTTGAATTTGGATTGATCCTCTAATTACGTTTTTCCAGTAAACCGTCTTGTCCTGACTTCCGCAGCGGAGCGCACATTCCTTCATTGTACATATGATCAAGCTCAGGGTGTTGGAGGACGCTGCTAGCAGACATAACTAGCCCGAGTTCCCAGTGCATCCAAATAGCGATGTGTGTTTGTGTGTGGTTGTGAGCAGTTGCTTTGCAGTCCCTGCTTCTTCCTCATCCTCTTCTTCGGATACCCTCTGGAAGACAAGTTGAACAAATCGCCCAAAGTCCCAGTTAAATCCACACCAACTAAGAAAAGAAAATGCTACTACAATTGTATCTGGGTTGGTTTTATTTTCAGAAGACAGATTGATTATCCCGCTAAAGAAGCAGCTTTCATAACACACTGTCCTGTGTGTCCCCTGGGACTCTGAGATAAGTACATGCGTCTGTACTTCCACTGATGTCGTAGACATGCCTCCTACATCCATGTGAGGAGCAAAGGTGTGGCGATGAACTCAGGTGTCCAGGAAGATGGTTCCTCCAAAGCTCTGCTGCCCCTGTCCCTGATATTTTTTTTTTTAAAGATTTTATTTATTTATTTGACAGAGATAGAGACAGCCAGTGAGAGAGGGAACACAAGCAGGGGGAGTGGGAGAGGAAGAAGCAGGCTCATAGCGGAGGAGCCTGTTGTGGGGCTCGATCCCATAACGCCGGGATCACGCCCTGAGCCGAAGGCAGACGCTTAACCGCTGTGCCACCCAGGCGCCCCCCTGTCCCTGATATTTTAGACACTGCTGTGGTTCGGAATGACTTTAATCCCAGCTTCTGCTTCTCCATCAGCTAGTCAACTGGATAGGGCATTGCCCAGATTTTTGGCAATGGAATGTGATGCTCCAAAATTGGAGCTATCCAATTTTCTTATGTACTGGAGGGTGACAAAAAAAACCAAGGTATTAGAGGCACCTGGAGGGTCTTATTATTGGGGATTAGAAAGGGATAGAATAACTGAGGGTGAGAGCACGTTTTGGGATTTTCTCCAAATATTCAATCACTGCTTCTTAAAAGTGTTACCTTGATTATTTGGCCTTGCACCAGCAGCAGGGTTATGCTGCGATTATCATTGGATTTGGCAGGTGAAATCAGATATTCAGTGGGTAGGTTAGGATTTATGAAAGCCATAGTGCTTATGAAGGTGTGATGGAAGAGATTGGATAGCTTTGGTAAGAGGGAGACTCCTTACAAATTTAGGGAGACTCTTCTTTTCTTTCTTTCTTTTTTTTTGTCTTTAGACTTTTTTTTTTTTTAAAGATTTTATTCATTTATTTGACAGAGACACAGTGAGAGAGGGAACACAAGCAGGGGGAGTGGGAGAGGGAGAAGCAGGCTTCCCGCCTGAGCAGGGAGCTGGATGCGGGGCTTGATCCCAGGACGCTGGGATCACGACCCGAGCCAAAGGCAGACACTCAACCACTGAGCCACCCAGGCGCCCTGTGTCTTTAGACTTTTAATGGCTGGAGAAGTAATGTAATAAGAACTCCAGATGGCCACAATTTGTCACCTAGTAAAAACATGGAATTCATAAATGAGCAGCTCAGGAAATTTTAAATTTAGGCAGAGGAAGACTTCTCCCCTCCCTGTACCTCTCCACAGCATGCAGGGTTATAAAATGATCAGAGATAAAGAGGAAAGGTCATTGAATTTGGTGGGAGGAGCTAACTGCCTCCTAGAGTAAATTTGGTGAAAATTTATGAGGAAAGGGACTGGGTAATCAAGTTGAAATGGGCCTGGGGGATGGAGTCAGTGCATATTGTCCATTCCTTGAGGAACTGGCTTGGAAAATAAAGAAAATGGTAATTCTACCATGGCTAAAGTTTGTCTTTATTAAAAAGCAGAGAACAATTGTAGTACCCCAAAAGAATTCCCTTGTTCTGACCCTTTGTAGTCAGACCCTCCCTCCACCCCTAATCCCTGGCAACTATCCCTATAGTTTTTTCTTCCTCAGAATATCGTATAAATGGAATCATATAGTATGTAAAAGACTAGCTTCTTTCACTTGGCATAATGCCTATGTCAATTTAAAAAATATTTTAAAATGCAAAGAAGCCCCCAGCCCCAAAACAAACAAACAAAACTGGTGGGGGCCTGAGAAGATGAATGTAGGAAAGGTGAGTTAGGAACATACGGATTTGTAAACAGACATTTATCTCACGAAGACTGTTTCAGTTCTCACGAAAATTAGGTAAGCTGATCAGTGTTGAATGAGTGGTGGAAAGGATGGAGAACAGGGCACTGGTGACCTGTGCCCACCATGCATCATCTTTGATCAAACTAGCCTCTTTCATTCCTTCTCTGACCTTTCCCACATCCCCCATCTCCGCTGGGGAGCGTGAGTAGGGGTAGAAATACACACTCAACATACATACACATACGTAAATCCATGTATCTCCATTTTCATGGCATAAGCATTTCATCTATAGAGAGGTCATCGGTGCATATCTGATCCAACTTCAGACTCAGTTGAGGGCTGTCAGATGGTGTGTGATGATACCAGGACTTGTAATCTAGACCCGTACACTCGTTTCTCAGTCCAGGGTTTATTTTACAAAATTTTTCTTTCTGAATTTTGTATCATTTTCATTTGAATTAATAGGAATTAAAAAATTGAGAATGAAAAATTACAGAATGTAAAAAATTGAACTTTGATATCTAGAATTGGATTTTTATGTAAAATAGTGGTATTAAAATATTAGTAATCATACCTGTATATAACTTCTATACTTTGTCTTTTGGTAGTGTTGATTTATTTTGTAAGTTAAGTTATAATTTTATTATAAAAGCACTTTCTAATCCCATACTCACTGATTCTTCCGGATACTTTTTCCTATTTTTAGGCATTAACTGGCATTTGTTTTCCTTGTTTTTTTCCATAGTCGTGATAATCAATGCATAGATGATATTATTTCCTACAGAAAGGAAATAGCAGGTGGGGTTTCTTGGGACATTTATCACATTTATCAACTATTATCTTCACCTATTTTTCACCCATGATGATTAATGTGTTCATGTCCTCATATGTGTTGAGCACATGTTCTGCTGATGACATAATTTATAGGGAGATATAAGGAGTTGTTACCATGTACCAAAGGTCTTCAGAAGAGACTGAATCATTCTATTGCAGGTTACTCTTGGTGCTAGCATGGGGGTTATTAGAGATCCAGCATATTACTCTTCTGCCAAAAAGAGATTTTGTTGTATCTTGCATTTGTCTGGAGGCAATTACCTGATATGTTTTATGTATCTAGAAGTCAGAATATAAGTCCTCAGAGTGGTCAAAATTTGCTAAAAGTAAATATGATAAACCTTTACTCCATGACAGGCGCTTTGTATATATCGCCTTATTAGACTCCACATTAATCTTACGTAGTCCTCACTGCTGTCACATTTTACAGAAGAGGCAGTGGAAGGTTTAGACATCTAGAGCCGAAGTTTCAGCTTGGGTTTGTGAGTCCCTCAAGATCCTCATTCTGAGTCCTGTTCCTCCCATATTCAGGCAGTCAATATTTTTTTCAGTACCAATATTTTTTCAGTACCTACTTGTGACAGGCCCCAGGTATCCGGGATTACGAACAGTTATACAGAGTCCTAAGGAATTCCTGTATTTGTTTTGGGGCTGCAGTAAATAAGAGAGAGCCTAGAAACGAGATAAGGTTTGAGGACAAAGACACAGTGTGTCTCCTCCAGGGCTGCGTCCACAGGGCAGCTCCTGGTGGGAGCTCAGTGAATAAATGTGGAACGGATGAATGACGTGATTGAGAAGTAATAGCTAACTCGGAGAGAAAATGAAGTATAGACAGGATATAAAAGTCAAACAGCAGAACTGTCTTGGACCCTTCAGTGTTTGACTAAGCAATAGCATTCCTCAGTGGCCCCATGGAGTATGAGGAGCCTTCAGTGTGCTGACTCATGCCCAGAATGAGGATGCAGGGCTGCCGAGTGACTAAGGTGACCTGGGCTCTGCACAACAGGGGGAAAGTTGCCCATGAACGGGACACCCTTTTTAAAGAGCAAGGAAGTATGCAAAACGTTTTAGAAACGTTTCCATTAAAACTGGCTCTTTACCCCTTAAAAGTATGCCAAAGGGCTATCCTTCAGTATTGTGGAAAAATCACACAGGTGGAGGAGCTCTTTCCCTAATGGTATAAAGGGGTATTGCGTAATATAATTTGTTTTCTTTTCCCTGATAAATTATAACATTAAATTTTCATACCAAATGAATCTTTAAGCATTCAAGTTACATTCTTTGGAAGATACCTTAGGAAGTACTATATGTAGTAGTATATAGCATGTAAAAATCTGACCTGCTGTAACAACTGAGTAGATTGCATAAAATAAGAAAACATTTTTTGATTAATATCATTTGAAGGAATTACGATGTGCTGAAATAATTCATATTTGGAGTGTCATTTAGTATCTGTAAGGAAAAAAATGGGGAAATTAGGAAACTTTCAAAATGATTTCAATTTCATCATTCAGCAGCATTGATGCGCTACTTTCTTGTTCCAAGAATGTATATTAACAGTGATGTTTTGCCTTACAGCTTTTCTGGGAGAAGAGGCTACAAGGACTTAGTGCATCAGATGTAACAGAACAAATTATAAAAACCATGGAACTACCTAAAGGTCTTCAAGGTATTATCAAAATCCAGTTGAGCAGTACCCGCTGTATGCCAGGCTATGTTAGACGCTGCGGAGTCAGAAATGAAGAAGACAGTGTCTTTACATTGGGGGATTGTATGCCTGGCTGGATGACCTCCCTTTTGTGTTTTATTAAACCGAGGGAAAATGTATCTGAAAAGCTTGTGTGTTGCAGGGATGTTTCGGATTTTTTTCTGTTTAAAAATTTTGGCTTTAGGTTAGGTTCATCATAATAATCAACCCATGTGCTGCCTTTAGAACCAAATGCAGCTGAGTGGTGGCATTTCTCGAGCTTCCTGCTCAAAGCGGCATCTGGCTCCAGCACTTGCTCTTCCACTCTTCCTCTTACCAAAAGAACAGCTAACAACTCTTCTGCCTGTCCCTGCACAGACTGCTGCTGCCTGTAGCCGTGGGAACAGGCGCACCTTGGTCCAGTAACAGCAGCAAGTGGGGTGTGGGGTGTAGAACTCAGTTACCTAGTGTGCCTGTCATAGCACATGTTAATTCCAATTCTAGAGAAGCATTATTTTTCAAGCATTAGTACTTCGGCTTCTAAATGTTGATAGTGTGGATTGCTCAAAAATTCTCCTCACTGACGGTTAGAACATTGTGTCATCCCCCTGTGTTCTTGAAAATTATTGCTTTAACTGGTTTAATAAGTTTAGGACTTTAAGCAGTGCGTTTAAATGTGGTCATGTTGCCAGTCTCCTGTAAGTAATCAAGGTGTGCAATTATTAATTCTATTAACTTGGATATTTTGTTTGGTGTTTGAAAAAGATGTGAAAGCTGCAGGTAGAGCATGCTTGCATTGGCTTTTCCTTTGAAGTCCCAAAACAAAAGTGTTGAGATATTGCTAGAAATTAATGTTAAAACCTACAAAAGAAACTATTCTAGGACTCCAGGGATACATTAATAGGGAAACTTGGGTATAAGGCGACTTTAGAACGCATTTAGATCATTAAAATAAGTGACCTTGCTTGAGGAAATGTAGCCAACTTTAAAAAGCTTCGTACCTTGGAGAATGTTGAAGTTGTGTTAAAGTTTTATTAAAGTGCTCGGCCATTTTGTTGCAATTTTTTTCCTTAAGATTTATTTATTTATTTTGGCGGGGAGGGGCAGAGGGAGAGAGAGTGAAGCATACTCTGCGCTGGGCTCGGAGCCCACATGGGGCTCCATCCCACGACACTGAGATCGTCACCTGAGCTGAAACCAAGAGTCAGATGCTTAACTGACTGCGCCACCCAGGCGCGCCTTGTTACTATTTCTTTTAATATTAATTCTTTGGTATACAGTAACTATGAAGTGGATACGATATTATCTTTTACTTCTTTGGCTTGTGTCAATTTTAAATATATGATCCCAAACGAACATAAATATCAGTTGTTTTAGGTTACGTAAGATTTGTTTAGCACATCTAGAAATTTCCTAAAATTTAGCTGGTATATATTTCTAATTGCAGGAGTTGGTCCAGGTAGTAATGATGAGACCCTCTTATCTGCTGTTGCCAGTGCTCTGCACACCAGCTCTGCACCAATCACAGGGCAGGTCTCCTCCGCTGCTGTGGAAAAGAACCCCGCTGTTTGGCTGAACACATCTCAACCCCTCTGCAAGGCTTTCATTGTCACAGATGAAGACATTAGGTAAGGCAATTTAACATAACTTCAAAAACTTGTCCTTTACATTGGATACATTTTATACTGCCTCGTCCTTTCTGTGGCACATCTAGTAAGTGAGGCATCAGTCAGAAAGTTACATTTTTTTTTAACTAGATCTTTTGTGAAATTAACAGAAGGTGATATAGAACGCTTAAAACAAATACGTGCTTGGAAAAAGGTGGAAGCATCATGGTTGTATCCGAAGGACCCATCAGTTGTACTCTCTCCACATTGTTATTGAGTGTCTTTTGCACTTTGGAGTTCTGCCTTTCTGCTCTAAAGAATCCCTCTCATTCAGTGATGCCTTTTGTGATTGCTTCCTGCATTGGTTTGTCTGCAAACCAATCTCTCTTTAAAGCAGATCACAGCCATGCTGCTTTAAGCTGAGTTGTGTTTTTAGAGTTCAGTATGCTTATCTTGATTATGTTTACTCTCCTAAACTCAGTTTAGAGATTTGTTTAGCTCTGCTTCATCTTGTTTCAAGTAAAAATTTAAGGTGGCTACACACACACACACACACACACACACACACACACACACACACACGGTAAAGCCAGATGAGAAGCAAATGGCAAAGATCAAGCAAAGGGAAAAGCATAAAGCAATAAAACAGAGTCAGGAGTAAGGAGAGGGCATAAGCTGCATCTCTTAACATCTTCTGCTTTCTAAGACTGGGCTACAAATTAGGTTTTTAGCTCCAAATAGTGAAAAGAAAACGTACAACTCAGATTGATAATGCCTAGAAAAATATAAGCAAACCATTGCTCAGAAGAAGCAAACTATTTTGGATATTAAGACCAGAAAGAAATTCTTATATGGGATTTATGAACTTGAGTATCATTACCTTATAACGAGACTGTAGTGTATTGTATTTTCTTTAAAAATAGGACAGTGTGTATACTTCACTATTTCTACCCTCTGAATGTTAAATCAGGTTTTTGTGGAGTATTATTCCTAGACAAAACCAGCAGGTGGCACTTTTGAATCATATAATTTAAAAATATGTTTTATGTTTATGCTTTTTTTCTAAATCCATAAAAGTTGGCATGAAAATGTTTTTAAATGAATGAGTCTAGCTAGGTTTGTAATTGGAAGGCCCTTCCTGGGTTTTAAAGTAGTTCCTTTTGCAAAGATGTAACATGGCTCAAAGTTCCATTCATGTGTATTGATTGTAGGAATTCATGATCAGCTTTATTTTTAAAGAAAAACAAAATGTAAAATCAAGGGAGGAATCAGCTTGCTCTTTGGATTATTTTTACCCTCGAGGAAGGAAATTCCTCTGGAGACAAGTTCTTACCTGTCTTGGAATGAATACCCAGTTAATCAGCAGGCGTTCTGCCAGGGCATCATGGTGTTGACTGAGGGCCTCTGAGTGATGTCATGGGAATGCTGATGGCTTCAATAGCAGATCTTTTGATAGTACAGGAAACTATCTCAAAGCCAGATCTGCATGATTTCCTTTTAAGGTAAACTTGTTTAACAAATTGTCCATTTGATTTCATTGTCATAACAGAAATTATTAAGCAAACATTTCTTGTTGAATTAGTGCAGGTTCAAAATAAATCGCTGCAAATGGAATTGTTACCCTTTCTGTAATTGTGCAGCCAGTATTATCTTTATATTAAACCTTTAACTAAAGATCTCAATATTAAGTACATATTTTTTTCATCATATTTGATAATATTTTCACCCGTGGATGTATTTGGGGTTTTTTTTGTTTTGTTTTTTTTAATAGTCTCCATGCCCAGTATGGAGCCCAAGGTGGGGCTTGGACTCATGACCCTGAGATCAAGATCTGAGCTGAGATTGAGTCACACTCTTAACCGACTGAGCCACATAGGCACCCCCTGTATTTGTTTTCTTTTTTCTTTCTTTCTTTCTTTTTTTTTTTTAGAAATTTTTTATTTTAGAGAGAGAGAGAGCACACACTCAAGAGAACAGGGGAGAGGTAGAGGGAGGGAATCCCAAGCAGACTCCCTGCTGAGCTCAGAGCCGGAGGTGGGGCTTGATCTCACAGCCTAAGATCAAGACCTGAGCTCAAATCAAGAGTTCGTCACTTAAGTGACTGAGCCATCCAGGTGCCCCTGTATTTGTTTTTTAATACAAGTAACAAGTTCTCACAAACTTAACAGCCTAAAGCAACACCCAACCACTCACAGTTCCATAGGCCAGAAGCCTGGGCCAGATGTGACTGGATTCTTTGCCCAGGGTCTTACGAGGCTGAAACCAAAGTGTCGATTGGACTGCATTCCCTTCTGGAGCACAGGGTCCTCTTTCAAGCTCCTATGACTGTTGCAGAATTTGTTTCCTTTTAGTTGTAGGACTGGGGCCTCTGGGTATCTTGCTGGATGTGGGATAGGGCTGTTCCCAGCCTTTAGAGGTGGATAGCAGTTCCTTGCCCTGAGGTCCCCTCCACATTCCCTCTCCAACTTCTTTTAGGAAGGGCATATCTAAACCCTTTTAAGAGTTTTTCTTATTAGGTCAGGCCCTGTGGGATAATCTCTTTTGATTAACTCAAGGTCCATTGATTAGTAACCTAGTCATGGAGGGATATCCCAGCCCATTCACAAGTTCTGCCTGCCCTTAAGGAGAGGGGGGGCGGTGTGTGGAATTATACAAGGAGTCTATCCAGGGCCAGGGACTATATTAGAATTCTGCCTGCCACAAAGGGCAAATGCTTTAATTTCAGCTTACATAAATATGGGAAGTAATGCTCAAGACAAAAGAGAATCAAGGCAAACATTAGAGTTTAAGATATACCTCTCCAGCCAGAAGCACCATTTGCTCTATTTTCTTCCTAACGGCATTACTCTAGGGCACTTGTGCAGATTCTCATACTCTCTTACTAGGAGTGAGAGATTGCTAATGAGACTGATATGGCATTTGTCATAAACCTTGAGTCACGAGGCCAGAGGCAAGACTGACTAACTATGTAAGAAATAAACACTGTGTTCTTCTTGACCCTGCTCCAACTACATGAAAATCTGTTCAACTCCAGTTTCTTGTAATATGACAGAGAGCTCAGGCTATCTCAGTGACAGCCTCCGTCTTTGTGAAAATTCAATTAAAAAGTGGAAGCCTGTACCTTTTAACTCCTTGTGTTGTTTTAGACTTTGGTAAAGAGGACATCTAAAGCGTTTGCAGCTGGACAGTTTATGTTAGCTTCTCACTTTGAATATAGTCTCATGAGATAGACGTATCAGCTGGAATCTAGTAAATGTAACTTTACAAGTGGTTGAGGACACAAGAAGTACAGACTCAGTGGATCTTAGCATCAACTTCCAGAACATTGCCCTTCTACCCTTCCGTGTTCCCAGGTTCGAGGCAGTGCTGCACTTTGTTTTCCTCAATATTGAGAGAGAAAATCACTTTTGTTTCCCCCACTGTGGAGCCCTCAGTAGTCCTTGTTGTGTCTCTTACTTGTTACTGGGCTGTTCCATTTCCCACTCTGCATCCATCCTAACCTCTGGTCTCAGGGGATGATTTGTCCCGCTTTCTAGTCAGGGCCAACCCTTCCACCTGTACCTTTGCTTCTTTCCCTTTCTTGTTTTTTCCTAAGATTCTTACTTTCCAGTGTTCTCCTGTCTCTTCTGTTTCTTGGCCTTCCCCCTTGGCTCTGGATATGAATTGCTATTTACCATCTTGTCTCATTAGAACTATTTTAGGAATCCCTCTCTTGTACTGTCAGGGAGTGACTCTGAATTTTTTTCTGATTTTTAAACAAAGTTTACCAATAGGCTTTCTTCCTGTGCTTTGTTTCCCATCAAATGGTTCAGAACCTCTTTTTTTTTTTTTTTTTTTAATGACTTGGCATTATTAACTTTCACTTTTGAGCTTCCACTGCAATCCCCAAGACACAGAGAAACTTGTGGCATGTTCTTAACTACTCAGCTCATCTCAAAGAGATGCTGTTCAGTTTCTCTCCTTGGTACATAGGATCATGTGCTCTTGGCTTCTTCATGGTGGCCTGCTGCCAGTAGGACTGGGAACCCGGGAGAGAGCTCCGTCTGTCTTTCCCCTAACATAGCCATAGAATGCCAAACTCAGTCATGCTCCCCACTTCCTCCACTCTCTGCTTTGTTGAAAAAAATCTCTTCTTAATTTTCCATATAATTTCTTTCTTTTGTCCCTGCTTTCAAGTTATTTCTAATATCCATTATAGCAATAACCCCAAATCTTCACATACTTGAAATTTTTGCAGTTGAACAAAAAGTCACTGAAATAAATCTACTCCTACCAGAATTATCTGTGAAGTGTGGGATACCTGCCTGTCTGAATATTCCTCTTTTTGGCAAGGCTCGCCTCCTGTGCAGTTTGGTTTTGTGGGCGTAGAAGAAAGTCTTGCAAAGTCTAAGGAGAAGGAAATGTGTTCTTCTCAGGAGTTTTCATGATTTTGAACTAAAGATAAACTGTAGTACCAGCTGCATGTTTCCATTACTTGCCAGATTATCAGTGCATTTACTCTGTTTTATAAAAGGAAACAGGAAGAGCGAGTACAGCAAGTACGCAAAAAATTGGAAGAAGCCCTGATGGCAGACATCTTGTCTCGAGCTGCTGATACAGAAGAGATGGATATTGAAGTGGACAGTGGAGATGAAGCCTAAGAATATGATCAGGTAAACTGAGAGCAGAGAGAGAGACTTGCAGCGGAAGGTGTTTTATTTTCTTGCGTTTGCCCTTTGTAGCCTGACTCAGCAGAACATAAAAGAGCCTCTCCTCTGTGGAGGGGGCACGGACTGCTGTGTGACCTCCTCTCTATTTGAGAATCCGATCCTTTTGTCCTCTTGATGTGAAGACGTCCACACCCTGCAGCCACTTGCAAGGGATCTAACCTCCTTCTTTAATGCCTGGTGGAAAACCTGCAAGGTGGCGTTAGAAACAATCAGGGGAAGAGATAAAGGCTCTGCCAGGTAGGGCAGTGGCTGCAGGAGAGGAAGGTGGCTGTCGTCCCCACCACGCGATCTTTCTGGGGTCTGGTGTCCCCCCTTTAAAATTACGGCTGTAAAGTAGGCAAAGTTCCCCTCTTTTTCTAGGTTCTCTCTAGCACAGGCTTAATGCAGAAAGAATGGCAAGGGCATTTTCAAAGACATTAAATAACTTACCTTATAACATACAAACGTGGACTCTATTGTGAGCTCACGTGAGTGCCATAGGCTCTGTCCTGATGGCTGTATTCTGTCTTCAGGTGGTTGAGGTCAAGTCCCCAAGGGCTCGTGGGGCACCTTGCTTTCCAGCTGCCATCCTGCTTTGTTTTGGCAGGTCTGTCTTACTTTGTGCCCCCCATATGCCGATTCTTTATTTGTGCCCTTTGAAGCCAAAACGGAGGGGTGTCAGGGAGAGAAAGAGAGACAGAGGGAGAATGAACAGAGTGAATTAGAGTCCTAACTCCTAGTGTTTTGGAACCTGGCCTCCCTGTCCCTTTCAGTCTGGGGACCTGCCCACTAGTCGTTCTTGCATTCGGTGCTAGTCCTGGGGACACAGTGGTGGCCACAATCACACAGTCCCTATGCTCGTAGAACTTGCCCTATAGTTGTATTAACCAGATGCTCACATAACTCCATAATTACCAACTGGGATAAGTGCTACAAAGGAAAAGAAAAAGTGCCCGCCGATGGCAGGGGAGCCGATATGATGTGAAGGGTCACCAAAGCCTCTCTGAGGAGGTTACGTTTACGTTGAGCCTCAAGGGCAAGCCGCAGTAGGCCAAAGTTTGGGTAAAAAGTGTTCCCATCAAAAGAAACACCAAGGAGAAGTTGATGCCTTTAGGGAACAAAGAAGAGATCTTCCCAGTTGGAATGTAACCTGGGGAGGGTTGAAGAATGTGAAGAGTCAGTCTCATCATGCCTCGCCTCCTGGCTTGCTGGCTAATATCAAAGCCGTGGGAATCCACCGCTGGCTGAGGAAGGTGATCAGATGTGCTTATGCATATGAGATCCTTGCGGCTGCCCGCCCCCCCGCCACAGAGGATGGGAGCAGGGAGAGCCTGGAAGCGGGGTGACCAGTGAGGAGACTGCTGTAGGCTGGCAGCGAGAGGCAGTGGCTTCACGAGGGTGTTGTCAGTGGGTACAGAGAAAAAGAGGTAAAGCAAAGGTCCATTTGAAATGTGCTGGAGAAAGAATGAAATCGATCAGGTGAGTGATTGGAAGTGACGGGGAGAGAGTGGCGGGGTGACTCCAGGTTTTTCACTGGAGCCCCGGGGGATGGCCGGGGGCCTGTTTGGTACGGGCACAGACAGGGTGCTGTGTGCGGAGAGGCCGCGTCCACACAACGCTCCCTTCCCGTCAGCGCCTCTGTGCGAATTCGGGGAGCAGCTCGTGCCGCAGGGACAAGAAATCAGGTAGTAATTTTAATGCCTTGCGTTGCCCATTCAGTGAAGCGTCACCATCTTGTGACCGTTTCCTGAACACACGGGACTGTTGGGATCTAGTTCAGGCGATTTTAAGGTTTTTTTTCCCCCTTACTGAGCACAGGAAGAGGCCGTGTTGATCTTGAATCTTGTTTTCTGCTCTGGCAAGGATGCGTTTTATGGGCTCTGACTAGTGTGCTTGGTATGTGTCAAGTCGGAGGGAAGCCTGAAGTGTGTTTCTTTTGTCTGAGGCCTTCAGCCACGCTGTCTCTGGAGCGCGGGGTGGCCCTTGGGATGGCTGTGTGTGTGCTGCCCCGGAACCCACGCTGGGAAAGCCCTCCTCTTCTTCAGAGCTGTTTAGCTTTTTGTTGTTTCTCAGGCTTTTCTCCTGAAGACAGTTTAAGATAATCAGGGGTCATCTAACCGAGGCTTTACCAGACCCTTGCTTACTCCGCAGATGGCTTTGCGGGGGGATGTCAAGGCAGCACCCTGACTGATGTGAGCAAGCGTGGGTGTTAGGGACTAGGCACTTCGCTCCCGTAGAAGCCGGCTTCGCTCACTGCCTGGCACGGAGGTGGCTAATGGTGGGAACAAAATAATGAATGTTGAGTGATTGGAGTTTTAATATATACTTTAAAGAGCCATTATTTTGCTGTGTTGGGTAGAGAGAGATTCATAGTATGTGTATCACATTCTAAACTGGAGAATGGTTTTATTAGACCAGGCTAGTAGGCTTGAAGGTTGTGGAAGAATCAGAAGCACTTCTTCGTTATCAAAATTAAATTCGCCTGCTTGACTCTTTTAGCCCCGTCTACACCTAAAGTCTTTTATAAGCCAGAGCACTGCCGCTTGACTTAATTAGGTGTTCATAATAACCTGTAGGACGGATAGGACGTGGCTCCACCGAAGGGTGTAGGTCATGGCCAGCTTCCCATGGCTGGTAGGAGATGGAGCCAGTACCGCGTAGTTCCGTTTGGGTCTGCCAGCCTCTTCATGCCACGGCTTTCTCTCACGTTCCTTATTAGCAACGTGGGCCTTTATTGATTTGTTTTACGTAGGTCCTCAATAACAGGTTGAGATTTACTGTGTTAGTTAAAATTTTACAATCATAGAGGGGTACCCGGGTTATCAGAATTTTAGGAGTGCTTGCAAGAAAATGGAAACTGTAAAAACAAAGGTGTCAAAATATTTAGCTACAAATGAGATACGGGATCAGATATATAAATGGTTGTGTCTGTGGTCGCACCGTACCACGTCAGCCGGGCTAAATAATGATAAAGCCTCAGTGCGTATCTGTCCCCCATAAATGCTCCGAAGGAAAATACATCGTGGTTAGTAGATGTTTTCCTAAATTTTCTCAAAAATGTTTGGATTTGGCTATTACAGTTTTCTTTTTTTATTTGTATGCCCTATGATTTCTCTTTTTGTACAGGTTTAATTAATTATAGGTAGAAAATATTTGTGTTAGCATACAAAGTTGTGCATATGATTTCTCTGAAAATGAAATGAATATAAATTTATTATTAAAGCACTTGAAATAATGAGGGGATATATTGAATATTTTTTTTATGTACAAAGTGCTGTAACTGTTAAGGCTTTAAAAATATGGTTCTAAGTGAAATTAAGCTTCTAACTACTTATTAAGCTTCTGCTGACCTCACCTGAGAAATCATTGCAGTACTTAAGTTTGTTTGTTTTTCCTTACAGGTAACTTTCGACCAACTTTCCCCAAGAGCAAATTTCTAGAATTGAACAAAAGCGTTTCCACTGGGTTTTGCCTGTAAGAAAAAACGTACCCGAGCACATAGAGCTTTTTAATAGCGCTAACCAATGCCTTTTTAGATGTATTTTTGATGTATATATCTATTATTCAAAAAATGATGTTTATTTTGAGTCCTAGGACTTAAAATTAGACTTTTGTAATATCAAGCAGGACCCTTAAGATGAAGCTGAGCTTTTGATGCCAGGTGCAATCTACTGGAAATGTAGCACTTAACGTGAAATATTTGTTTTCCCCCCTGTTTTAATATGAACCGATCAGGAGTACCGAATAAATCTCCCAATTAAAGATTATTGTGACTTCACTGTATATAAACAGATTTTTATACTTTATTGAAAGAGGACACCTGTACATTCTTCCATCATCACTGTAAAGACAAATAAATGATTATATTCACAGACTGATTGGAATTCTTTCTGTTAAAGAGCACACATAATAAATAGTAATAAATAGCCTCCCCTCCCCGCCCCCCTTAGGATTCCTGATTTACAGTCAGCTGTCCTCCCTGGGCCTTAGGTTTCAAATGGAGGTGGTGGAGAATAGCTCATCCATTTGCAATTTGCCTCCGGAAAGTGTGGAAACACGCCCGCTTTCCCCTGAATTCTTAAGTTGCCATCTAGCATGTGTGATGTTTTTTCTTCCTTGCCCATGATGAGTACTTTTGTTAGTTCTATAAAAATAAAGCATTTTCTTCCCTTGGGCATGAGTGAGGTACACAAGTGCCCTTCAGATGGTACTGGAAGGTCCATGTCTGTCGTTTTTTTCCAGGACACTTTGCATTTTCTAATGTCCACTGGCCCTACAAGTTAACAGGTGCGGGTTAGACCCTTTGCCACAGAGAGAGGCAGCTTTCCAGACAGAGTTGCTTCATGAACCAGACTGTAATACTTTACTAATCAGTACCCGGCCTCCACAGTATTAACGTTTTGTTGTTATTGAAACTCTTAAGTGTAACTTCATTCCCACTCAAATTCCTTGATACCTAATTACTAAAACTGGCACCACATTATTAAATGAGTTTTAAAATCAAAACATACTTAAGTTAATCTGAGGAAAGGAGGGAGTGTTCATAAACAAATTTAAATACATTTTGAGAAATAATATCATTCTATGGGAAGGGTTTATGTACTTCTTCACTCTGAGTTGTTCTAAAATTAGACCCAGAAATTGACGTGGTCACCAGTGTGACCAATTCCATGTAAATGTCACCTGTACATTTTATTACGGCTACCTCCAGCACCCTTGCTGTTCCTGAGGAAGGGAAAGAAAATAGAGCAATACAACTGGCTAGGTTGGGGCTGTTGTCTCTCTGGACCTTATGCCAAACTACATAAATAACACCTTTTTGGAATTCCTGATCTATATTCAACTTGGATCTCTGGGCCTTAGGCCACTAGTATCCTCAGAGTGGTCTCGCTGGCAAGTGAGCAGGGATGCTTGCAGACTCTGGGCAGACCATTGGCCAAGGAGGCCTGCTCTGGACCCATCAAACTGCCCCAGCGGGGCTGGCAGTGGGAAGTTAATACTGATTTCTTTTTAAGTAGTGTGACTGTAAGTAGTGTGACTACTTAGAATGGATGTCCAAAGGCTTTTCTTAGACTTCCCCCAAGTCCATGAGTTCTCTTTTGTAATCAAGCTTGGGGTAACTTCACCTTGGTGATCATATGTTCTTTTTACAAAGCTATCCAACCAAGATTTACATGCTTTTATAAACAGCTTTTGTAAAAGCAAAAACACAATGTACACACATATACAACTTTGATTTTTGTTCTTATATACTTTGCTCAGGTAGAGAACAAGGTATGAAAGCCATTACATGGTGTCCAACTGGGACCATCCCATAAATCCAGGTGTTCCCAAGATACCCACAGGACGACGCGTCCAGAATTAAATTCATTATCTTATCTCCCAAATCTACCACCATCTTGTATCCCCTAACTAGGGTAAAAGCAAATAATCTGATCAAATTGCTCATGGCAGACGCCCATGAGTGATTCCAGATGCTACTCTCCCTTGCCTCCACTGTCCCATCAGTCCTGTTAGAACTACTAAATGCACTTCTCACACCCATACCTCTTCTCCATTCCTGCAACCACTGCCTTCCTACAACCTCCTTTCCTCTCCTCTGGACTTTCAGGGCCTCCCTCCCTCCCTCCCTCCCTCCCTCCCTCCCTCCCTCCCTCCCTCCCTCCCTTCCTTCCTTCCTTCCTTCCTTCCTTCCTTCCTTCCTTCCTTCCCTCTTTCCCTTTGCCTTCTCTCTCTCTCCCTTTTCTCTTCCATATAGTCATCAGAATGGTCCTCAAAGCAAATGTGACCATGTCATTTCCATACTCAAAATTTCTCACTTTTCTGTGTAATCTTTAAGAATTGTTTCAAGAGTAATTTTTTAAGAGCGAGCACTTTGCAATGAAGAGAACCTGTGTTTGAACCTTGATTTTGCCATTTGTGTGACTTGTCAGGTTACTTAATCTCTTTGAGCCTGTTCCTCCTCAGTGAAATAGGAATAATAATACCTACCTCATAGAGTTGTCGTGAGGACTAAGTGAGATACTGTTTATAAAGTGTTTAGCCCAGTGCCTGGTGCACTGTGAGTGCTCCCGTTGGGACTTGCTATTGTTATGACCCCTGCAGGTGTCTGTTTTGTCACTTCCAAGAGGCATTTTTCTAATAACTGTAACTACTCTCCACCCCCCATAATACTCATTTTCTGCCTCAGCACTCTGTTTATTTCCTTTGTAGAAGTCTTCTAAATCTGTATTTATTTGTTAACTTTTTGTCTATCTCTCTACTAGAATGTAAGCTCCACGAGAGCGAGGATATGTCTGTCTTGTTCCCTGTTACAACCCCAGCACTTAGCCTAGTGCCTGGCACGTAGTGAGCACTTAATAAATGTTTGTTGAATAAACGGATGAATGATGCAAAGGCTCTTCGTGATCTGATACCCGCCTGTTTGTCTGGCTCATCCTGCCACTGTCCCCATTGCACCTACAGCTCAAGAAAAACCGCATCACTCGGTCCTTCGAAGTGCCCCTTGGGCCTCTGTGTCTTTGCACCTGTCATTCCCTTTGCCCGCCTGTCTACACAGCAAATTCCCGGTTACTGGTCAAGTCTCAGCTCAGTGACTACCTCCTCTGTGAAGCTGTCCCTGATTTCTCCAGGCAGATGTTCTTCCCTCTTCCAAGTCCCCGCTGCACTTTGTAAATACCTCCATGGAAGCACTTTACTGTATTGTATTGTAAATTTGTTTGCATGTCTGTTTCTACTTTTAGACTGTAAGCACCGTGAAAGCAGAAATTGCATCTTTTCATCTTAATGTCCCCAGAGCCTAGCACAGTGCCCAGCACATAAACAGTTTTGTCAATAAATATTTGTTGAATGAATTTGTAAATGAACAGAGTCTTGCAGTTGGACAGGTGTTGCGAGACGTATGTATTATCAAGGAGTGGAGTGCCACTGGTGGCTTTGTTCTAGAAAAGAGATCTAGAAAGCATTATGTAATCTCTCTGAGTATAAGATGACTTGTTTGAATTTTAAAGATAAGTTGAATAATATAGATCTTCGTAAATGATTGCAAAAGATATCAAAAAGCTTTGTGATCTCTCAAATGCTACGAAGTCCAAAATAAATATTTGCACTATTAGTATTTCCATAGTAAATGCTATGCGAAAATGTACAGCAATAAATTTTGAAGCTTTAAAAATGTTTGTGTAAGTCATTTTCAATGACTTAATCCACGAAGGACTATGGCCCATGCTTCCTGGACACAAGGGGCTTTCGATGGGGGTTTAGGTTCCCAAAGCGTTTGGAGCTTATTCAGTGACATTACTTTCATTTGCCGAGACAGTTGCTTCATCATAGGTGGGTCTGTCTACTGAGCAGAAAGGACTGAAAGCTTCTCCACAGAAGCAGAGGGAGGCCACACTAGACCTTGTGAGGCCGTAGCCTCGAAGCCCCCACCAGAGCTGTCACAGCTCCCCCATCCTGCCTGCCTTCACCCTGGGATGCAGATGTGACCTCTGCACAAAATACACTCCAGTGGCCTCTACTGAAGTTCCAGCTGCATGATGGCGGTCCCATCAGTCACTTCCAACAGGATTCGCTGGGAATAGCTGTGGGATTGGGAACGGGAACAGTGAGCTATAAATCTGCATGTCTCAAAGGGTCTGGGGTGGACTTCAAAAGTCTAACTTACACACTGAGTTCTCTACAAGAGCATATATTTGGAAGTTATTTTGTCAATTACTCAGCTTTTGTTTTTATAGCAGGAAGACAAGTTTTTATTTCATTTATATAGCATCTCATAATTTATAGAACACTTTCACCCCATTAATGTCATGTTTGAATTTTAGCTTACATTTAAACTATGTTATATGCGCATGTTATCCCCCTTTAAGAGTTGAGTCTAAGAAGCAGATAAGTTAAATGACTTACTCAGACCAGAAAGGTGTGGAGAAGGGAGCTCATACGCAGAGGTCTTCTGTTTCTAGAATGCCCTGCAACCTTCCAATGCTCTTCCTCACGGGTTTCAAGCTGCATTTCTTTCTGTGACGGAGAACAACACAGTTTGGTTTATTAAGTACAGTGTGACTGTGGCCTGAAAGCTTATATAGGGCAGAGGGCTTTTTTATAGGACACCTGCTTCTTTTATGTGGGAATAGTCCAAGCTTTCCCATTGATCTCTTCTGCTGAGCAATCTTTACTAGGATTGCTTCTCTTTTATAAGAGCTGGAACAGGTGCAGTTTCTTACTTTGTCACAGAATGTTGGGAGTTATTTTTCTCCGGGGGGTTAGCATTTTCTTTCTGCTGTAGTACATTCAACTTTTTGCATCATAAGCTCAGTGCTGTGCCAAGTCCAGCAGTAAGATGAGACCGGACCGTAGACCCTGGGGCAAGGGGTTTGAAGTGGGATGTGTCTACACATGCCTCTAGGGCATGAATGAAAGCGTTCAGCAGGGGTGGGAAAAATATCTGACTTTTGATACTTGTTTGCATTTCATCCTTTTGATGTCTAAGTTTTTGCGTGTTTTATTATACGCATATTCTATTAGAGTAGTACACGTATGAAATTTATAAGTAAATATCTGGTAATAATTGGGATATGTGCTTTTGTTTTTGAAAGGGATTATTATTTTTTTAAAGGTTTATTTATTTTGGAGAGAGAGTGTGTGCAGGGGGGGAGGGACAGAGGGAGAGAATCTCAAGCAGACTCCCCACAGCGTGGGGGCGGGGCACGGGGCCCTATGCGGGGCTCGATTCCATAACCCATGAGATCATGACCCATGAGATTATGATCTGAGCTGAAACCAACAGTCAGATGCTTAATGGACTGAGCCACGCAGGTGCCCCAGAAAGGGTTTAGTATTTAAATTTTTAAGAAATATTTATTTGTCAGAGAGAGAGCACAAGTGGAGGGGGGGCAGAGGGAGAGGGAGAAGTAGGCTCCCTGCTGAGCAAGGAACCCGATGCTCGGCTCGATCCCAGGACCCTGAGATCATGACCAGCGTCGAAGGCAGACGCTTATCCCAGTGGGACACCTAGGCACCCCAGAGAGGGTTTATTATTAAAGGAATTTTGAGACCACTACTTCAGTGCAGGACTCCTCATCTGGGGTTCATGTTTCCTGGAGTCGAAGAACCTCTTCTTGCCATTGGATGGCAAGGTTTGCAATAACATGCCCATAGCTTCCATAAAATTCTCCATAGAGAATATATATCATAGTGCCTGGTACATGGTACACATTTCACAAATGGTAGCAGCCCTCTCCCTCAAAACAAGCCCAGTGACTCTGGGGGATTAGAATCTGCTTTTTGAGGAGCTTCCCTGAATTTTGGTGACTGGGCAAATACTCCTTGGACCAAGAGAGAACCAAAGCAGGGAGTTTTGTGTGTCGGGGGCAGGGGGGGGGAAGGTGGATGGTGAGCTGTCCGAGTGCCTTGTTGATCGCAGCGTGATTGATCCTGGAAGTCCTGGGACCCAACAATAGCTAGTTGTGTGTAAATGGAAACATTTGGAAATTGAGGAAGATACAAATGGCAACATGGTAGAAAATGCTGTTTATGGTCAGCATGAATGCCTTCTTTGAAAATCTTTCTCTTTCCCTCCCCTGCGTCTCCCAAAACAGAGTCACTCAGTATAATGTTATAAATGAGAAAAACCACACTGTATAGCTAGAACAGTTATTTTTTAAAAACTGTGGTGCTGCCTTGAAGCAAACCAGATTTGAGTTTTCCCGAAGCTGCTGTGAGAAGGGACGGATTAGTCACCTAACACGCGGCACTGGGGAAACACAGTGACTCAGTGAGCAAAACACGTTCCGCTTTCCCGGAACTTTAAATTCGTTCAGGGAATAGTCACAATCTTTGTTCGTCTATTTTTTTTTTTTTTTAATGAAATCCTATAGGCCCCACTGCCATATCCTTAAAGACCAGTAGAGAGGCAAGAGGAAATAATGGGGGATCCCTACCTGATAGGGAGGAATTTGGGGAAGAGGGAAATGTGACAAGGAAGAAATATATAATTTCACAAACATGTCCACTTAGTGCGCTCTCTTGTTAATTCCGATGTCTACACCTAAACTTAGATCATATCCTCAAATAGAAAAGGAAACCTCTTATCTTTTCCATTTCCTTATTGAACCATCGGCGGCGGACACAGAGGTTGGTTAAGCCGCCAGCCATTCACAGATGTGCTGTGCCTCCCTTACGCTCCTAATTAAATCTGATGCTTAGATCAGCAGCAGCTATCATGTGACCTTGAAGAGACAAATCTGAAGATGAAAAACCAACACTGCAAGGAAGGTGGACCGGAAAAACCAGCAAGAGCCCAGATTCGCCATGATAATGTTAAATTCTTAGACCAGTTCTGATAATCCCTCCCCTGGGCTTTTTGTTAAATCAATAATGCCAACATGCAATGAATGAATGTCTCTCTCTCTTTAAGCTATTGCTAACTGGTACATGCCCAAATTTAGACTTTGCTTTGCGCACTAATGTTCAATTAGTCACCGGGAGTTCTGTCAAGTTTTCTTTCTCATTATTGTTTTTCTTAAGTTATTCATGCCAGACTTTTGTTAACCCTGTCTGGGTTACTAAAGTGACTTCCCGGGGGCGCCTGGGTGGCACAGCGGTTAAGCGTCTGCTCAGGGCGTGATTCTGGCGTTATGGGATCGAGCCCCACATCAGGCTCCTCCGCTATGAGCCTGCTTCTTCCTCTCCCACTCCCCCTGCTTGTGTTCCCTCTCTCGCTGGCTATCTATCTCTCTGTCAAATAAATAAATAAAATCTTTAAAAAAAAAATAAAGTGACTTCTCTCTGCTCTCCCGGCCTCTAACTTTTCCAGCCCCATGCCGTTTTAAATATTGCTGCCAGGTCTTTCTCAAATGCCTTTAGATTATTTGATGTTCTGAGTCACATTTATAGTGGGTATCTATCCTTTTGGACCAGGTCTGAATTCCTCAGATGACACTCTTGTCCTTGGTCTACACAGCTTACCTGTGGACACCCCCAGCTAAAACCCTTACTTAAGACAGAGACACCCTTATGAAGTATGGATAAGTTACTTCCCACAAGCTGAAGTCCACGGTTAGTCCTTTTTTTTTTTTAATAGGAACTCTTTTAAAGATTTTTAAAATTTATTTACTTGAGAGATAAAGAGAGAGAGAAAGAGAGAGAGAGAGTGGGGTGAGGGGCAGAGGGGAGCAGAGAGAGAGAGAATTCCAAGCAGATTCTGCATTGAGCACAGAGCCTGACAGAGGTGGGGTGGTGGGGGAGGGGTGGGAGCTTGATCTCACAACGCTGAGAGCATGACCTGAGCCAAAACCAAGAGTCAGACACTTAATTAACTGAGCCACCTCGGTGCCCCTAGTCCTTTTTAATCAAGGCCAAATTCTTTACCATATGCTTTGTGTTAAGTATTTTGGTAGCAGATACTAACTTGGTTATTACCAGGATCTTGAGCAAAGTTCTGTTGATAATCAAATCAATATTTAGGTATTCTAGAATGATCATACTTAGAGAGCAATTAGCGTTTAGTGCCATTCCGCTAAAACCTTATTTTTCAACTTTTATTACTACACAGGACTACTTCCTTGCACTCATCACATAAAATAAGCAAGAGAATCTCTCTGCTGCTCTTTCTTCACAAATTATATAAGATAGTTAAGACATAATTGCTTTCTTTTTTCTCAATCTGGAGCAAATAAATGGTGGAAGAATAAATAACAAGGCCACAGACCGAGTAATCTTGCAAACACTTTGCCTCCTGCAAAGAAAAAGCAATAATCTCCATTAAACTTCAGCAATAATAATTATTGCAGCAATTGCAAAGTCATAGGTCTTCCCTACCTTTAATTTAATACTTTTTAGACCTTTTAAAAAACCCATCCTTTTATCTCTATCATATTAGAGTTTTTTGGTTCTAAACTTATGACTCTAGTAAAAGTGGTAAACCAACTCAGAATGGAGTCATATCTGGGGGTCCTGAGGTTACAAAGTCATCAAAAAAAGTGAAAACATATATAGTCGAAATTACCCTCAAAAGCTCTAAATCTCCTATACAGTGTGCTATACATGGTTTGACATACACAACTCTATAAGGTGATTCTAAACATTAGTCTAAAGCAGTGATTCTCAGTCTGGAGTAACGTTGCCCACCTCCCCCGCTCCCTCCACCAGGACACGTGGCAATGTTGAAACATCTGTGATTCCCACAAAGAAGGGAGAGGTGCAGAGACTACTGACATCAAATGAGCGAGCACAGGGATGCTGCTAAAAATCCTGTAAGACACAGAACAGCGCCCACAACTGTCCATGGTGCCGAAACCTTGGTGTGAAGAAAGAGACTTAAAAAAAGAAGGCTTTATGGGGATATCTGAGCATTTTATTTTGCCTCTCAGGTAAATGTTACTCAACAGAAGTGAATGGGGGTGGGTGGGTAGAGAATTCTAAAGTGCTCCCGCATGCCCGAAGGATTACATATCACTCTGGGTTTTTTTTTTTTAATATTTATTTTTAAATCATATGGACTAAAATTCAGCCTTTTTGATGTACAGGCCTATGAGTGTTGTCTGATGAATAGTTCTATGTCCGCCTCCATAATTGATAGGGGAAAGTTCTATCACCACCATCCTCCCACATTCCCTTGTGCTACCCCTTAGCTGTCAACCCCTTCGCTACCATAAACCCTTGTGGGCCACTGATCTGTTCTCCATTCCCCAGAGTCTTTGTCTTTTCTAGAATGTCATATGAATGGAATCACACAGTGTGTACTTTATGGGACTAGCTTCCTTCACTTAACATAACGCATTTGAGAATAAGTCATGGTTCATTCTTTTATTGCTATGAATGCTTGTTTTATCCATTGTTATCCATTCATCGGTTGAAGGGCATTACTCCACTGTTTCAATAACAAAACTTGATGATCTTAGCGTATCTTTTGTTTTTCAGATTTTATTTCCTTATTTGACAGAGAGAGAGAGTGTGCACGAGGGAGCACAAGCAGGGGGAGCACAGAGGGAGAGGGAGAAGCAGACTCCCCACTAAGCAGGGAGCCCTGCGCAAGGCTCCATCCCAGGATCCCGGGATCATGATCTGAGCCAAAGGCAGACGCTTAACCGACTAAACCACACAGGCAACACAACATAGCTTTTTAAAAAATCTTAACACATCTTAAAGGATTTTTTTTATTATTGAGAGGCTCAAACAAAAGAGTAGCCTTGTATTCTGTACATGGGCAAGTTCTAAATTCAATGTAAGTCAGGTACACATATGAATCAATTGCTCCGTTTTTAATCATTCTGTATTTTGCTTTAGCGAGTTGCATCCGGTCACTTTAATATATATGCTCAGGATTGTGCTGGATACAATAATGAAAATACAGACTACTCTCCAAACACTACAGGTGAGTTAGACATCATCTTTGTCCTCTGGGCTAATCCACTCTAATGTGGAAATGCTGTTTGCGTGGTCATCACAATCTTTGTGGAAGAGGAAGACGTTATCTTAGAATCTTAATGATATTCTTATGGATTCATAACTTAACCCCGATATTCATTTTAACATCTCTTTATTAAGTATTTTGAATGATCTCTTTCTTGTCTTTTGAGAAAGACACTAAGCTATTTCACCCTTAGTGATGAGAATTTCTTTGGCTATCTTTGCATTAAACAAATATGGAGAGGAGGGCTTTCTGGTTGCAACATCTACCATATGGCTGACGCACAGAATAGATCCAGCTGATGTGTCTGGAAAAGGGCAATGTTGCCTTTCTCATTTATCAGCGAAGAGGCAGACTTTCTGGGTCGACCTTGGTCGGTGTTGGTCAAATGAGGAACTTCTGTTACTGTAGCATCTTCCTTATTGTAAATTTCACTTTTCAGTTTCTTTCCTTCCTTGGTGGCTGACTCATTTCTTTGTTTTCTTGGATGGTGTTGGTGACAGATTTTGGTTAATTCCTGAAGGAAACAGTGCTGACATCTGACTTGGTCTTCTCTGGTGATGTTAAAGAATAGAAAATTGGCTGTCTGGATTAGTGAACTTAGTAAATAGTTAACAGTTTGACCCAGTGATGTGCTTTCAAACAATCCAACTACTTTAGAACTATGTGTAAAGATACAAATGACAAGGGGAAACATGGGGCATAAGCCCAGGGTCACTCTTGCAGTCACATTAATTAAGGTGCCGCACAAGAAAAAGGTTTGATCTCTGCAATGATGACCTCCCTGCCTTAAACTTTCTATTAGTGCAGAGAGAAGTGACATGGATCAAACACTTCCAGCATAGGGCCTTTGCTTCCTGTTACAGTCTGTTTTTATTTCCACGAAAAAAGCACAGCAGTTCTTACTGCTATATTCATAGCAGAACTTCCAGAGGATAGCTTATGGTATAATAAACGACAATGCGAGACACATAGCTAGCTCATCACATTCCAGACCCACCGTACCCCCTCAAGAGAAGTGTTACTATCCCCACTTTGCAGATGAGAAAACAGAGTCCTAGAGGACCTTCAGCGAGACTTCTCAGCTGGTGGACACCAGATCCAGGGCAGAACCCAGGTGCCAGAGGGTGCATGCAGGACAACGTCCGCACCTGTCCATTCTGGCTGTGGGGACAAAAAGAACATTCACAGAAAGAACAGCATGAGGGACCACCACGATTCTAGAAAGGAATGGATTGTGTGAAAATGAGAGAACAACCTTTCTGGCACCATTCTTGTGAAAACCCCAGAACTGAGAGAAGTAACATGACTTTTAGTAAGTGGAGAGTGGGGAATCTGAGGGGAGCAGAGGATCTGGGAATGAGAGCAGAAGGAGAAAGTGAGAAAATATGTCTTGTAATAGAAATATATATCTTTTAAAACAGGGAATGATAAAAATGTGAAGAAAGGGCGTGTGTCAAAGTCCAAAGGGAAATAGGTGCACTCGTCCCGTGTTGAAAGAAGCCACACTGAGATATTTTAGAAAATATTGCTGCTTCAGCATTTCGCATCTTCACTGAAATGGCATGCTTTATTTCTTTAATGCTTCACTTTCCCTAGCCTTTGGTGGGACAGGCAGCCTCATTACCTTCATATTTTACTGGCTGTCAGGATAGCTCAGGTTCAGATGGGCCACGCTGAGGTAATGACCCAGGCAGGGTAAATGGGAAACTTTCTGTACTCTTGGGAGCCAGTCATCAATTTCACATATTTCCTGAATGCTACATTCTTTCTAAAAATAGCCTACAAAATGTATGCAAGCTAGTTTCTGAATTGTTTTTATTCAAGAAAATTTAAAACGAGCATTGCCAGCTCATTCATCAATGTCCATGAAATACTTAAAATGAAGCCGGTGCCGAAAGTCAGGGCTGAGTTTCTAAAATAGCGCTCCGGAGGTTCTCTTCACCACGCGTTCTCAGAATCTTGTCCTGAGTCTTTCCCAGAGCTGGTATGTAATCCTAGCCGGGACCAGATCAAAGGGACCTGTTTGCATCATGAGGCTGCTCTTCCTTCGCCCTGCCTCTTCCTTCTCATCAGTCATTACCACAGCCCGCAGAGCGGCCCTTCAGGACCTGCTCTAAGAGAGGGAAAAACAGGCAGGGCTGCCTCACAGAATGGGGCTCTTATTTTCCTAGAACCGGCATTTGGTGTTAACATTCATGTCCTATCCGCCTGCAGACACAGCCCTGCCATTACCCTCAATTATGAATGGCGACAGCGTAAGTATTGTACAGGGAGATACAATCTCTGCTCCCTGGCCAAAGCTGACTAGTGTGCTTGACACGGGACAGCCACAGTCCCCCGCCCCCCCAGCCCCACCCCACCCCAACACCGACATCCACATCATCCGTGCTTGTAGGCACTTGCCTCTCAAGTCTTTCTCTCTCACCACATAATTAAATCCATCTGGATCTGAAAGCTTTGCGTGTCTTGCTGGCTCGTTTGGACACTCTCCTACGGTCTCACATTGTGACAGTTGAAGAATTTCAAAAGAGGCAGGATTTTGAAACGAGGTCTCTGTAGAATTCATAATAGCAACTGTTTTTCTTCACTTCTTTTCAACAGCCCCACATCAAAGCATCAAGAAATAAGTGTCCTTCCTCTTTTTTTGCAACCCTTTCAGCTCTTCGGTGTGGCCGGGGCCATTGTTCTCACTGCTTCTATGACCCTGTGTATTGGTTTGCCAGGGCTGCTGAAAGAAAGTGCCCCAGACCCCGGGGGGCTTACGCAACAGTTTATTTTCCCATAGTTCTGGAGGCTAGAAGTCCAAGATCAGAGGTTGGCAGGTTTGATTTCTCCTGAGGCCTCTCTCTCCTTGACCTGTGCATGGTCACCTTCCTCTCTACATGTCTGAGTCCAAATTTCTTCTTACAAGGACACCAGTCAGATTGGAGTAGGGCCTACCCTGATGACCTCATTTTAACTCAATTACCTCTTTAAAGACCCACTCTTTAAGTCACATTCTGAGGTTCTGGGGTTTAGAACTCAATGTAGGGATTACGGGGCAGGGGTGTGTTAATTTGGTTCTTTACACCCTAAATACCGGATACCACATCTTACATGTTGACATTTGTTGGAATTTATATTAATGTTCGTTGTGCCACTACTCTCACTGTAAACCTGATTTTGGTTTAATGCAAGTCTCTTGATCTAGAGCCCACGGACTACTTTGGGTCCAGAAATGTGCTGAAATTATATGCCAAAGCTTACTGTCATGCATTATGAGTATGCTTCTATCAGACTCTTAAAGGGTTCGTAGTGCAAAAAAAACATTAGGATCTAATGGTTGATGGAAAAGGCATTGTTGTTCATCTCAGAATATTTTTCCAATAAATAACAAGCACACTTCACCATTGTGTTTATAGTCCACACACACACACAGAGCACTGTACAGCCCTTACAACCTCCCAGACACTGTCGTAAGTGCTCCACAAATATGAACTCAGTTATATATGAACTCTGAGACAGAGACGCTACGAGGAAGGCAGTATTTATAGATGTATTATATAGTATTATAGATGAGGAAACGGACGCACCCAAAGATTGAGTAGCTTAGATCATAAAGGTAGCTACTGGCAGAGCCAGGATTCAAACCCAAGTAGCCTGCTTTAAGAGTGCTAACTACCACTTCCCACTAACTCTCTTTTCCCATCCTGCGATGCGTCAGGACGCCAAGCCATGGTATTTGCATCTAGAGGATCAATTATCTTCACAACCCTTGACAGAACTTCCCTTTTTACCCCAAATCTATATTGGAAGGGTTTCAAAGTGATCAACAGCCTTTGCAGGACTTGCCTGTCGCTTTTGGCAACTTTCAGTTTTAACACCCTTTGCCTCCATTTAGCCGATAGTCAATGTGTTTCTACAACACGCATGGACGCAACTACCATACCTCATTTAAGTGAAACTGTTCGACTCAGATGTATGGGCAGTGGGAATTGCTCCTAAATTGAATAACAATCAGCACTTTCATAATACAAGTAATAATCTTTAAAACTCTAGCAGGCTCTTTACCGTATCGCAATCATTCCATATGGACCCGACATTTGGAGGGAAAAGGAAGGCACTCTCCATAGAAGTTTTCGTTTTCTGTAGACTTCGGAAGAACAATAGTGTTGTCATTGAGCTTCTTTAAATGAAACTGTTGGAGAAGGTCATTGAGAGGACGTAACCCCCGGTTGACCCTCCAGCTGCCCCCGGGGCCATGGGAGGCGCCCCGCCCTCTCCCCGGGCCTTGGGACGTGCGTTCGAGAGCAGTCATTTCCTGGATGCAGCCTCGAGAGAGTGAGGTGTGGCTGAGACCGTCTGAACCCTGTACGTGGAGACAGAACGCAGGTGAGGCCTCTGTGCCAAGTTCGAAGATTCTGAGGGGCGGTGCAGAGATCTGCTGGTGTTGGGGAGCCCAAGACGCACCTCCTATAGTTAAGTTCCCTTGTTTGTCAAAACTGCCGCCTCCCGATGTCAGGTGACTTGCCTGTGGTCTCCCCTCGCCCTCTGCAAAGGGGGCCGATTTTGAATTTCACCCGGGAAACTCCTGAGGTCGAGAACCAACAACATTCTATCATTTCCAGGCCCAAAGATTCAATGGAAGGAGCGGAGCAGTCGCCATTTTGGGCTGAGCTGGGAGCAGGAGTTAGCCAGCGGCCTTTGCTCCCACGCCCGTACTTGGCTGCCTCATTTCCGCAGCCTTCTACCTGCCAACCCCACGGGACAAGAAGAACCGCCTCCTTCCCTCGGGTGAAAGGTGCTTCAAGGAAAGTAAGTACAAATGGCCTCTTTTTGTCATCTGGAAAGGTTTGTGTTCTCCCGTTTCTCAGAGATTGTAGATGTCACCATGAAGCCTTACGACTTGGTAGCAGTGTTTGCTACGATAGTTCTTTGAAACTCAGATGTGTGTGGGGAAAAAAGATATATTTGAAAGGTACGAGTGGGCCTCTGCGTGTTAGTGTCAGGATTCCCTGGGAAGGAAAGTGGGAGCCTCGGACGAATGGTTACCAACGGTAAGGTGGACACATGTGGTCAATAGTTGCAAATTTATGTATTTCTTTTGCTTAGCTTCTTGGCATACTTTCCGAGTGACAACTACAGTGGGGAGTTGGAAAATTTTGTGAGTAATTAGGATGCCCTTGAATCTATTGAAAGAAATGCATGAGATTCTAATGGGTGAAAGATGGTGTGTAACCTCCTCATCTGTGGAAATTGTCAATCCAATTATTTCAGCCAAGTCACCCGTCAAATCAGATCACTGCCCAATCAATTACTGAGTTATCAGTAGTAAAGGCAGCCTGAAATGCCGATGTATAGCGTCTGGGACAGGGTCGAAGGCACAACTGTAATTTTCATGAGACTGGCAACTGGTTTAGCCACTGGGTATGGGTTGTTTCATGACATTCCACATTTTTATTTTTGGTATCAAATCAGGTGTTTAGAAATCATGCCTCCCCCACTTCATTCCCCTAAGCCCCGTAGGTATTCATTTTTAAAAAGAAAAAAATTCACCCATGTATATACAGGCTTAAAATCCTTCTTCCAGAGTTCATGGGGATAAAGAGATTTATCTGAGATTATATTTCTCAGGCTCACCACCTTTCAATAAATTCAGCCTCTTCCAGGTGCGTGCTCCGGAGAGGCTGGTTTTGTTTGAGGTGTTAATGATTATCTCTGCTGAGGAAAGGAGCTTTGGGTAGCGTCTTGTAGGTGAGACCGTTACTGCCCAGAGGAATATTGATTGGGAGCCTCATCTGAACCCTTGCCTGCTCAGACCAGGACAATCAGGGAACGAGGAGCCCGACACAGTGCTGCTTCTCCCGTTACCCCCAGTGAGCTCTCTAGGGCAGCCGGCATTCCCTCTCAGGTGCACGGGTCATCAGGGAGCCCCGAGTCCAGATGTATGGCCAGGTGCAAGCAAAGCCACTTTCAAACCAGAGATGTTCTGGAAGGACAGGACCCCTTAGGTAGGTCTGAGCTGCCTCAAGGATAAAAAGGTCCTACATGGTGTTTTATTTTATTTATTTTATTTTTTAAAGAGTTTCTTTCTTTCTTTCTTTCTTTCTTTCTTTCTTTCTTTTTTTTTTTTAAAGATTTTATTTATTTATGTGACAGAGAGACACCAGCGAGAGAGGGAACACAACAGGGGGACTGGGAGAGGAAGAAGCAGGCTCATAGCGGAGGAGCCTGACGTGGGACTCGATCCCAGTACGCCGGGATCACGCCCTGAGCCGAAGGCAGACGCTTAACGACTGAGCTACCCAGGCGCCCCTCTTTCTTTCTTTCTTTTCTTTTTTTTTAACTTCCAGTATTCTCAACTCAGAATAACTTACACTTCTGTGGTTAGCACGTGTAGGGGAGTCAAATCTTTTAGTTTCTTTTTTTTTATTTTAATGTTTTTTTATTATATTATGTTAGTCACCATACAGTACATCCTGGTTTCTGATGCAAAGCTCGATGATTCATTAGTTGCATATAACACCCAGTGCACCATGCAATACGTGCCCTCCTCACTACCCACCACCAGTCTATCCCATTCCCCCACTCACTCCCCCTCTGAAGCCCTCAGTTTGTTTCTCAGAGTCCATAGTCTCTCATGCTTCATTCCCCCTTCTGATTACCCCCCCTTTCTTTATCCCTTTCTTCATCTATGGAACATAAGAACTAGGCAGATTGGTAGGGGAAGAAAGGGATAAGATTTTATTTATTTATGTGACAGAGAGACACCAGCGAGAGAGGGAACACAACAGGGGGACTGGGAGAGGAAGAAGCAGGCTCATAGCGGAGGAGCCTGACGTGGGACTCGATCCCAGTACGCCGGGATCACACCCTGAGCCGAAGGCAGACGCTTAAGGAGGGAGGCACCCAGGCGCCCCCTACATGGTGTTTTAGAGAGGGATTGAGCCATGGTTTTAGAACTATTGTTTACAAAGACCCTTACATTCCTCCTTCGTCCCAATTTGTGACACTTTGTAGATTTCCTGATGGAAACTGTGGACCGTTTGAATTTTAGAGCACATATCCCAGCCCCTTGTGGATCAATCAGCTTGGACAGTCTGCCCTTGGTGGGGCTGACCCCTTACTGCAACCCTGGCGTGCACCCTCAGAATCAACCGTCCCCCAAAGTCAGACTTGCAGACTTGGAATCTCAGCTCCCCCGTTGTTCCATTGCTTGATTTCCTTTTTTCTTCCTCCGTTTGGGGGCCTGCGTGTTACAAGTCAAAATTTCAGGTGCCGGAAGTATGCCGTTAAGATTCTTGGGAGAGCTTGACACGCCATAGTTTCCCCCCACCCTGGGGCGTTGAGGCAGCAGGCATGCCCATGACAGCTCTGGTTACTTAGCGGGACTCTACCTCGTCTTTCAGAGGGAAAGGAGGCAAAGTGAGAAGCAAGATCCGGGCGCCTGGTCCTCAGAGCAGAACACAACTTCCCACCGCCCCCCTGTGTTGGGAGGGGACCGGAGTGGCTGGCAGCTGGCCTAGGGTCTCAGCTGCCACATGGGGCAGGAAATCAAAGATGCACGTTTAAAATGCAAGCGCTTGTTTCCAATCTGTCTGACTAATATTGTAGCAAGCTTAACTGCCGGCGCTTGGGGCATGAGAAATGCACTGACAAAGCGTGCTTCTATTAAGGCGGTTTTAATTGATGGCGCTTGGCAGTGAGATCCCGTTTTCCTCTTTCCCCCTGCTCTCCATACCCCTTTTGATTTTAAGAAAGCAGAGCTGCATTTCCCTTACTTACTTATTTATTTTCCCCTGGGCCAAATGCCTAGCACATTCTGAATGAAAGGGAGAACCTCTAGGGGTCAGTGCAGCGTAAAAAATGGCCGAAGCTCGGGCCGGGGCGCTGAATCCGTGAGGTTTTAATCACAGCTCTGTCCCTTTTTCATTCTAATGAGGGAACAGTCCCATTACTTCACGCTGCGCCTGGCTCCAGAAGCAATCCCCTTGATGGCCGTTTTCCTTTAATGTAAGTTTAAACATTTGCAATCAAAAGCAGCTCTAATTTGAAATTTAGGGCTGTCTTAAATATTTGTTGCATTTCACCTGTTTTGCTGGAACCCAGAAGGCTGCCCCCTCCCACTGTCCTTTCGAAGCTCCATCCCAGGGTGGGCAGAGGCCTGCTGCTTTTTCACCTTATGTTCCTTCCCTTCTATTTATTTATTTTCTTAGTGAAAGAGCCCGCGTGCTCGCATGCCTGTGTCCTTTTGTATACGGATGTCCTTTTGGCCTTCGTCTTTCAAATTTGAAAAGTCCTAATTTATTTCATAATGTTATCAAAGGATAGGTAAGCTTTCGGGCACGGTGTGGGGGTGTGTGTGGGAGAGAGCGGGAAAAGGCCGCACCATTAAAACGGTGGGTGGGGATGGAGCTTGGCTGTTGGTGATCCCTGGACAGACATTGCAGGAGTGGGAAGAAAGACTCTGGGGATTTCTTGAGGTACAGTTTCCTCTCGTTGAGGTAATTTCAGATCCTCCCGTTTACTCCTCAACCCACTCCATCACTGAGAGAGTCCAGCTTCCACCTCCCTCCTCCAGCCCTTGATTCTGCGTGTTCTCCTGAGGCACTTGGCCCTGTTGAACATTTCTTTCTGATGTGTTTTTGCCTTTGTTTGCACTGTTGTGTTTCACAGACTCCTAAATCTGGGATGGTATTGGCGCCACTATGTCTAGATCTCTTTCTCTACTAAAACCTTGTGAGTCCATCCTGCCCCCCCCCCCCCCGAATGTGGCCCTAGAATCTTTCTTGGTGGCTCCAAGGAGACTCTGCCAACAGATCAAAGTTGACACGATGGCTGTCTTGCCGTCCAGCTTGCCTTAATTATATCTCTCCTACAATGAAAAGAATTTCATTTTGATATCCATCCTTTCCCTGGATGACATCCTCCTCCCACAGTTTCGATGGGTTCCATATGCTAAAAACACCCCAGGCCCTAGCTCCAAAACAAGTCTTTCCCTGATTTCTAACACTGATCCTTCTATAACCTATTAGATTCTTTCATCTGGAACTCCTACCAGCACTTCTAATGTCACATGTCTAAAACCAAGCTCATCATTATACTGCCCTAAAATCTGGGTCTCCTGTATTCTCCACCTTTGTTAGTGGCATCACTATCCATCCAGTAGCTCAAGCTAGAAGCTTCTCTTCCTTTCTTGCAATCTCCTCCTACCCCTACCTCCTACATCACCAGCTTGCCCCTCAGACTTCAGCCAGTAACAGAGGGTGGATATGAGGAGCACCAAATGAGTGGAATGAGTTCTTATTTGGTGGAGAAGACTTTAGCACCTTCATAGTCTCCACTGAACTACCGCTCATACCCAGCCATCCCATGTAAACATAACACTAAGTATAAATGGCATATTTACTCTGCAAACACAGCTTTCCCATCCAACCTCTCCTTATAGGAAAGCAGCCTGTAACCTCCTGCATGTGGATTTTGGTGCTCTTTGCAAAAGCAAGCTTTCTAAAGCATAAATCTAGTCACAGTATTCTCTAACAAACCTTTGCCAGTTTTTCTTTGCCTGTGAGATAAAGCCCCAAACTCCAAGCATGTTACCTGATGCTCTGTCTGGCTCCAGTCTATGTTTCCAGCCATATTTACCATCCTTTCCCTCCACTTCCAGCTCCCTTGCCCAGCATGTTTTTTGCACCCTTAATTTAGATCCTGTTTCCAGGGCATGTTTCTTGCAATTATCTTCCAGGTGTACCTTTTTTTCCTAATTCTTTATTTGGTCACTCAGCTCAAATGTCACTACTGTGAAACCTTCCCCAACTCATGCAAGTAGACCAATTAGAATTAGATACTCTCTGCTGTGTGCTCCCCTAGCACATGATGCATTTAATAGTGTGTGTTATGCAGTGTCCTCATTGAGTGCCTTCCTTTGCCACCAAATTCTAAGTTCTTACCGGGAAGGACGGTCTGCTTGGTTTTTGTGTCCCTAGTGCCTTTCATGGTAGCTAGAACATAGCAAGTGCTCATGAATTGTTTTGTGAATAAAGGAGGTTGTGAATGTGCCAGAAGAAGACGTGAGCATCATTGATGACAAGCTGTTTGTTACAATTTTGCTGCAGAACAGTCCTTAGTAAGAGCATTTAAAATTCAGAAGTGCGGTTCTGGGCTCTAGAAGGCACAAGGGAGCCCTGCTCCTGGCCCCACCCACCTGGAATGAGGAGCACAATAAAAATGGGGCTTGTGGAAGAGTTTGCATGAGTACTCTGGCCAGTCTGTGTGTGTGTGTGTGTGTGTGTGTGTGTGTGTGTGTGTGTGTGTAGGGGAGGGTGGTGGGGAGTAGGATAGGTAATTGCCCATAGAATTATCTGTTGGGTAGACTGTTTATAAGCAAGATAAGCATATCCCAAGCTTGCCCATTGTCAAAGATAATAAGACCAGTTGATTTTCAAATGCTGTTTGAACTGCTACTGTGGGCAAATGTGCAGCAGGTGCAGATGGGGACAGAGGAGTGTGATAAAGTTCCCATCACTAAGTCATTTACTGTCAGGTAAGGAGGTGAGATTTTTGCAAAGGTGGATTTAATAAGTAGAGTGATCTCAATTTATCATCCAGACTGGGGTGTTTTTGAGTGGGAAAGGGGGTGCTATGAAGTATTTCACCAGGAATATAGGTACAAACCAGGACGGTGACACACAAACCCAGACAGATAGTCACACTAATGGAGACTGTCAGGTATGTCCTGTGGACTACAGGTGTCCTAGTTTCAGGGGAGAAAGTCATCACTATGAAATTGGGAGTTCACAGAAAGAGTCCCTGAAGAGGGGCGCCTTGACGTAGGCCTCAAAGGAAGAGGAGGATTTGGTGTGGTGACAGGAGGTGGGAGAAAGTGTTCAGTGAGGGAAAGGGAGTGAGCATGACTATGACATGGCACATCCAACAGTTGGGTAGAGGACTGGGAACAGACCCATTTGTTTGGTGATGGGTTATAACCCAGATGACATCTGGAGATGGTTTGCATTTGAGAGGGAAGAAACGGGGACAGGGAGAATCCAGGAAAATTTGAGGCTTTGACACTGGGTGGCTGGGAGGGTGGTGGCCCTAAAAGAGTAGATGGCAATGGCTTGGGGAAGGATAATTAAGTGGGGAAAATTTGAAACATTTTTGCCCTTTGATTTTGATGTCAAAAGTGGCACATGCTTATTTTAGAAAACTTGGATAATGCAGGAATTACGGGTGAGAATTTAGGCATCTTGTGTTTTTGATATCCCATTCCTAGAATATTCCCAATGTCATATTCATTCTGAAGGAAGACATGGAAGCAGCAGGAGGAGTGAAGTTGAAGTCTGGTTTCTGTGTGAGTTTTTCAAATGGTTTACGTTCTGTGCTTTAGACAATATGTCACTCATAAAAATATGTTTAAGACTTATTGGCCCCTTAGTACCAGGCACTGTGGAGGAAATGGCATTTTGTTTTGTTTTGTTTTTGAGAGAGAGATTGTGCACGTGCATGGGGGGGGGGGGCTGGCCAAGGGGGAGGGAGGGAGAGAGAGAGAGAGAGAGAGAGAGAACCTCAAGCAGATTCCTCACTGAGTGTGGAGACTGATGTGGGGCTCCATCTCGTGACCCTGAGATCATGACCTGAGCTGAAATCAAAAGTCCAATGCTTAACCGACTGAGCCTCCCAGGCACCCCAGAAATGGCATTTAAAAGCAACATGGAAAGATTTGCAGGTGAAAACTTCCGAACAAGTGTCCCATGAATGGTGATGAAGAGTTTGGAAAAGGGAGCGATCAGACGCCTGAAAGAAAAGCCCTACTGAAATATCCTCCCCAAACATGAATTCCGGTGGTGGGAGTAATCAAGTACAAGAGATGCCCACAGGCTCCTTGTGTGTGTGAGGTTTCGACAATTGAAGATCCTCTAGGGTTTCATCTCTGTGGAGTCTGGTGGTTCCACTGTTAACCAAACTAGTTTCCTCAGCGCTCTTCTGTTTCCTTAGTTCTTCACCTCTCGTCATTCATCAGAGCGGTTGCTGTTTTAGCAGCAACAATATTTACGTGGCATATTGCTGAGTTGTGACAAGACTTAATTCCATGACATCATCTAAAGGTTCCCGACTGTGCGCAGGACTGATGTCACTTTCCTAATGGGGTCACATCAGCTTGATCTGAAAAAGATGCTTATAATAACAAATACTCTTTCCTCTGGCTCCTTCCTGTCCTCCGGTTTCAGGATCTCCAACAGCCAGTTATTTCTAGGGTCTTCCGAGAATATCTCAGGTTGCTCATGAAAATAACCCTGTCAGCCCCTGCCAGGAAGGCATTCTCCTATCCCTTTCCTCTGACAGCAGCTCCTGACATTTCCCGCCAAGGCTGTCGGTGATGCTGTGGGTTCGGGTGTGGCTGCCGGCGGAGCTGCTCTGTACAGCAACGTCGGCCCATGCTGGAAGCTGTGCTGTGCCCACCCCGCACGGCCCTGTGGCCTTGTGTGAATGCGCGGATGCTGCCGGAGCCATTTGAGGGCCGGCTCCCTTCCTGTGACAGTGCTACCTCTGTTGACATGGAAAGTGAGGTGACATCTTTTGCCCAGCTTTGTGTCACACCCTCTTGGTTCCAAGGCACTGCTACCTTCTGCCTCTAAAATAACAATGAAGATAGATGTTTCAGTTTTCATAAGTGGCCCTCGGCTTCCTAAAACCCTAACATGAGACCGGAGCTCCTTGGGCCAGAGGACGTTCTGAGGGAAGGATCCCTGCAGTGCTGGAAATGCTTCCTCCCCTCGGATTCCGGGACATTGTTGTGGGACCAGGAGCAGGAGCCTGTCAGCTTCCTGCCAGATGACCTCTCATGCAGGGCTTCCCCATGTCTCATGTAACTATGTCTGCGCGGAAGTGACTCAACTACTCTGAAGACGTCCCCGGATGTCTCTTTTGAACACCATCAGGATGAAATCATACTCTTCTGCCCCTCAGGTAAAGATACTGCTCTAGTTGCGGGCCAATTTCTGTTGCGGGAAGCGGAACAGTAAGGCCTGAAATGCTCCCATCTTTCCACCAGAGGGCAGATCTGTCCTATGTCTTGAAACACGCTCAGGTTATGCTTTACAATAAAGACCGTATTAATAAAAAAGGTGACATAAAAATTATGTTCCTGTGTCCTTCTCTGTATATCTTTAATATTTACAAGGATCTACAGGGTGTATTAGTATATGGAATATTAATATCTATCCTACGTGAGTATGGGTATTGTTAGAATGGTTTAACTTATACTTTCACTGATAGTGGTTTTATGGACATGGAAAGAGTAGTTAGCTATAGAAATTGTTTCCTGTTATGCCAGACTTCCTTTGAAGCAGAAGACATACATCACAAAGGAGATTTTAAGAAGAAATGAATGTAGAATTAATTGGCATGGCATGCCATTTTGCAAGAATCTTTGCTGTTATATCCTACTTTTGTCTTATGTGTTTTTGAAACAACAGTTCTGATATACTGATTTATTTCTATGTCAAGATTTTTGTCCCCCCAGCGTGGAGAAGAGCTGTCTGCAATTTCTAGGTGGGACTATTTTGATTTTGAGTATCCTTTTTGCTAATTTACTCCAACTGAATGGGAAGTTAAGTCCTGGTGAATGTTACAGCTGATTTGTGGTTTTAGGGAGTTCTCTAAACCACATAGAAATGGAGCATTATAATGGCAATGGGAGATACATACTACTATGGATTTCTCTGTCTGTTGAGAAAACCAATGAGTAGACATTATCCCTAGGCCCTGATAAAGAGAAGTTCTTTATATACCTTTATTTGGGCCATGGCTTTTAAAAAATCGGTGCAATGGCATATCTATTATTTTTTAGTAAATATGTGTTTCTAAAAATATCAAACTATTGTCTCACAGTTAGTTTCAAAGTTGATACAGCACTCAGAGCCCAAAGGTGTTCTGGGGCTTACATACTCTCTTTGCCTGCGTAGTTCAAAGGAAAAACTTTACATATCCAGCACGGTTCCAGGGACATCTCAAGAGCGGAAGAGAGCCAGAGTAAAGGCATTGCATTAATTTTGTTGAAAGAGTGAGCATAGGGTGGCTCAGTGGAATGATAGTGCCTGAGATCAAAGCTAAAACCTTTGACCATCTCCAGTATGTCCTGCCTTTTCATTGCTGTTAGGAAATACAAAGACTGCTGAAAATGTTATGGTAGCTGACTCCCTATGCCAGACAGCACCCTCATTCCCCCACCTCCAACCCCACGCAAAAGTGGGGTTGGATGGGACTGTTGCAGTGGAAGGAAACATGAGGAACAGAAAATACGGTCTCAGGGAGTTTCCTTTTTCTCTGTCTTTTCCCCTCACTGATATTGTTTGGGGACCTCAAAGATGTTATGCCTGGACATTCAAGTTGTTGACAAACCGCATAGTACAAGACATGCATCTAAGCATCTATTTCAGGATCTTAGCTTAGATTCTTGCCACGTAAATATGATCCATGGACCAGCAGCATTGGTATCACCCAGCAACTTGTTAGAAATGCAGAACTTCTGTGCCTCACCCCACACCTCCTGGGTCAGAATCTGCATTTTAAAAAATCCACTTGACTCATGTGTGCATTAAACTTTGAGAAGTGTTGGCTTAGAGCTCTTTCTCTCTCTCTTTCTAAACCAGGGCGTTCTAGAGTAGAGTTTCCCCCTTCTTACTCTGCGTATTTGCTGGGATACTGGTCTACCCAGTGCAAGTTATCCAAAAGTAGAACACCAGATGTCATGAACCTAATGACTAGAACGCATATGGACATAAAGTTTGCCAGTCTACAGGCATTTCCTTTATACTTCTTTTTTTCTTTGAGCATCAAGTATAAGGTGCAGTTTGCCTTGCATTAAGCGAACTTTGATGAAACTCCAACTTATAAGACATAAAAAAAGGGAGTGATTATTCACATTGTAAAATAGTCTCTGCTTTACAAGGAAATTTACTAAATTATTTCTTTAAATTGCCCCGGGATACATTTGAAATAGAATTTGACTCAAATGTTGATTCACAGTCCCATTTTTGGGATGGCGTATAATACATAAATGGAGACATGATTGCACAGATAGCGGTTTGGGGCATATTATTAATAAATTTCTGAAAGAGCTCTTGACCACCCTCCTCATTTCTTTTTCCCATTTCATTCTAATTTCTCTAAGTCTACAACGTGGAATTACTTCTTTTTATTCATCTACCAACTCATATATAACTCAATTGCTTCACATCCCTATGAAGCCAAAGAATCCACTGAGCTTGAATTAGCAGAGAAGACACCTAGAGATGAATCCAAGAAAAATGACCCATTAGCCTGATGAATAGTAATAGTGGTATTATGCTTGATCTGAGCCTGTAAAATCCTCTCTGGAGGATTTGTCAGGATTCCCTGACAAGGGAAAGTGGATCCATTCCTGCAGAACACTGAGCAACAACACAGGAATATTCTTCAGGTCCCAAAGTACTACCGACAACTGGTATACCACATTGGAAAAAACAACCCAAATCACCAAGTCCTTCGTGTTCTCGTGGCCTTTGTTCATATCTCTACAATGGTACCTAGGTTTCTATAGTGCGATCTGTTTTTGATTTTTCCTCTAGGAGTTTTTGGGGGTCAGGAGCTTTGCTTTTTTCATCTTTAGTCATCCAGTGCCTAGCATATAATACTATTTCATGAAAGCGTGTTGGGTGAAAGATTTAGTAATCTACTGCATAATTACTGATACCTTCAGAAAGAGCAAGAGTTTGACATCTGAACAAAGCATCTACAAAAAGCGGGGGAAGCACTTATGTATTGTGGTTCATCTGAAATAGTGGATAATAAACACTAGTGTTTGGCTTAGAAATTGTGGCTATATTTGAATCATAATAACTATGAAGCATTGGAAACACTAAAAGACAACAAGAAGCAGAAGCAACAGGAGGAGGAGGAAGAAGAGGAGAAGGAGAAGTAAAGGGAGAAGGGGGAGAGGGGGAAAATGATGCCTATTTCATTGAAAAGTTTTGACTATCCTGTTACACCTCAGGCTAATCGGGCTTGTGAACTGAGGCATTTCTTAGGTCAATACAAAGAAATCAACTCTGCTGGAAACCTTGCTTGTTAATATAAGCAGATAAAGTTTTAAAAAATAGGGCTCCTTTTTTCTTAGAAGAATCAGAATCACATCTTTGTCATCTAAGTACCAAAGTAAATGCAAAGAGTACTCCCAGACACATTAGAAATCTGATAAGGTAACGTATTAGATGGTAGGTGACATTCCAGGGTACCATTCTTTACGTAGTCAGTACCTTCCTAGCCAGGTGCTTGAATCCTGCCTGCTGTGGTCATTTGGGTCCACCATATTCAGATATCTCCTTCCCATGCTATCTGGAGGTGGTCCTCAAATCAGAAATTTGTGAAGATATATTAGTTTAAAATGATGGAACTCATGCTTTGGGATGGAAGTTACACGAGTTTCTGTACATTTAAAAATAACTATATACAACAAATTAAAAGTGACATAATTGGGTTCTGGGATAATTCTTCCTCTTAAGGAAATGATGAGTGAATGTAAACAGAAGGAGCCCTGTTCCTGCCCAGTTGGACATCTCTTCTTCTATTACGTAAATTGTGACTACCCTCTGAAGTATATTTCACAGTGCTAGTTTTCCATATTGGTGTATTCAGAGATTTCACTTGGCTTCTGTCATGGCCTCAGTTGGCTGAAAATACTGTTTTTGTTTTTAAGAAGAGGCAAAAAATTATTTTACTTATAGTATTTTCTACTGTATTCATCATGAAGCCTCTTACCTCCAGCAAAACTGTCATTTTATTATTGTTCTTATTATCCCAAGAATGGGATAAGAGTTGTTTGTTCCCACAGTTTTCTCATCCTCTACTCCAATTGTTCTCAAGCCTTTTGCCATCAACCCTTGTGTTTGCTGTGATCTACCCTTTAGTGCTTGGAGGAAGATGATTTCCCATTGTTGACAGGAAAAATAACTCTCTGATCAGAGTGAGAGCTGAAAATGGATCCTCTGTTGGACAGAAATGTAGGACAGGTGCTTCCCATGTGACATTAAATACATCCCTCTCCTAATTTCAACAGCTAAGTAGTGATTCTCTTTATAAATGCCATACCCAATATCCCACAGAGTTTCAAAAATGGAGTTGGTGGCAAGAATGTGGAAGAACAGAATACAGAAAAAGATAAAATATAATGGGGGTAAATCATTGAAGATGATTGAGCTGCCATTAGCATTAGTCTAGAAGCACCAGTTTTCTCTTGAATGGGACAGAGTGGAAAGTTAAGGTTTCTTCTTGAGTGATTCTTGAAATTAATGACAAGTAGCCCCTCTTCCTCCTCCTTGGGGAATACTAACACTTGGAGATGTGACACTTGCTGGAATCATTCACTTTACTCAAGCCTACTTTGTTGTTGTTGTTTCTAATTTTAAGGACTTACAGCCACATTTAATTGAGCATTTCAGAAGTGAAGCTGAATATACACTTGATTGATTTCCTGGAATGTCAATCTCCTGTTGGTGTGGGTGATGCATGGATAGTTTGTGAGAGTGTGTGCTGTCGCCTGAGACCTGGGAGGGAAGGGGAGTTTTTGAGGCATGACCGGGTCCTCAGCATTTTCTCACTCTGGGGCTTTACAGGCTCCTTGATCCCATGGACTTATGCATAATATAATGTGTCTAGGGAAATTTTTTTTTTTGTGGCTATCAGAGGTGTGACTGCAATTGTTATGAAATGTGGCTCAAACAGTTGACAAGTGATAAAACAGTTGATCTCTCATCTTTCATGGACTGTTTTAATACTGTAAACACTCTCTTGAAGGAGATGGGAAGCAAAGCTACTGACTTTTGCTCCATTTTGGGTGGGTTAGGTTTAAGTTGTGTTGACAGATGCTTGTCCCCAGAGAATTTGTTGGGAGGAATAAATACATCTGTGGGTCAGATAGGTCCTTTTCCCAGAGTTTCCTAACTAAGTGTGAATATAGAAGGATTCCTTAGACTCATGTTTTATACTACAAAGGATTACCACTAATTAGTTGGGAATGTCGGCTGTTATTGTTTCTTTTGCATAAGAGGATTTAGAATTTTTGGGATTATCCAGGAACTCAGGGTTATCAATCCCAATTATCCAAAGATCAGAACCTCTTGCCATTGGCTAGTGTAATTGGAAGAAGCTGTATAATGATGCTTCCAGCCTTCTCAACATCTGTCAGCCCATTTAGAATTGTTACATTAGCTATAATTGTCATTTCCAACGTCCAAATTGTTTCTGGACAGGAAGCTGTTTGGAGTGCATGATGTACTTCTTGGAAATATTTATAAGAGAAAAAAATCAAACGTTAGCATAGGGGAAAGAAGTATACAGCCGGATCTGACCTACGAAAAAACAGAGAGGAACACAAAATTTAACTTTAGCACTTCGGGTATTCCCTTTGAGTGTTGATTTCTCTTTTCTGTATTCCCCATCTGGCCTAGGGATTCCTGCTTCTTTTTTGCCTTAATAATAAATATCCCTGTCTTTCCTTGTCATTAAAATATATGTATCCATCAACAATTTTAATGGTGCTTATTTTTTCATTGTGTATGTTTTTACCAAACCCTAACTGATGGACATTTATACATTTATATAAATTTATGTATTTATTTATACTTCCAATTTTCTGCTCTTCTCTGCAATACTTTCTAAGCATTTCCACACATACAACTGTGTATCCTTATCAGATTTCTTAAAAGGATAATTTCCTTTGAGTGGAATTACTGAGACAAACTGTATGTACATTCTAACATTGATTCATGTTACCAAACTGCTTTCCAGAAGGTGCCAATATACATAATCATCAGAATACATCCGGGTACATTTTCCTCCCAACCTAGCCTGTACTGGTCTTCAGAATATCTTTCATCAATTAGGGAGATGAAAAATAGTTTCTAATTATTTTGATTTTAATTTTTTGATTATTAGTGATTTAAGTATCTTTCCATGATTTCTAAGAGTTCTGAAGTTTTAGTTCTTACATTTAAGACCAATCTAATTTGAGTAAATTCTAATATGTGGTATGAGGGAGGGGTATGACTTCATTCTTTGGGGTGTGAATATCCAGTTGTCCCAGCAGCATTTGTTGGGAGGACTATTCTTTTCTCACTGAGTTTTCTTAGCACCCTCATTGAAAGTCAGTTGACTGGAAGTGTATGGGCTTATTTCAGGACACTCAATCCCATTCCATTTTATGCCAGTACCATACTGTCTTTTTTTTTTTTTTTTAAAGTAATCTCTGTACCCAAAGTGGGGCTTGAACTCCTGACCCTGAGATCAAGAGTCATGTGTTCTACCAGCTGAGCCTTCCAGGTGCCCCTACTGTGTTTTGAAGACTGTAGTCAGTTTTGAATTTGGAAAATACGAGTGCTTCAATTTTGTTCTTTTTCAAGATTGTTTTAGCTATTCTTTCCATGATTTTATGGACTATTTCTATTTCTTTTTTGAATTGCCTATTAATATCTGCTGCTAATTACTTATTTGATATGTGAAAGGAGAAGTTTCTTTATCTCTTCTGGCTTTGGGGAGTGGCATGAAATGAGATTGTGATGTGAGACCCAGCGTAGCATTTTGGGTATTATCTGTCTTTTATTGACTACCATGTGAAAAAAATCTAGATCAAGTAAAATTGTGAACAGGAAAAAAAATTAAACTTCAGTTGCTATCATGAGCAAGGCTCCCTTAAGACAAAGATGACTTGAATCAAACAGAAGAAGACACATTGGGAGGCCTGGGTGGCTCAGTGGGTTAAGTGTCCGACTCTTGATTTCGCTCGGGTCATGATCTCACCGTGCTGGAATTGAGCCCTGTGTCAGGCTCCACACTCACCGGAGAATCTGCTTGAGGATTCTCTCTCTTCCTCTCCCTCTGCCTCTCCTCCTGCTCATGCGCCCTCTCTCTCTCTCAAATAAATAAATCAATCTAAAAAAAAGGACGATGACGCAATAACCAGAAACACAGGCTGCCTTAGTCAGCTTACCAAACAGGAGTGGGAATGTAGTCCAGGATGTAAGATGACCCACTGGTGGGTGGAACAGGAATATTAACATTTATTTTAAAATTAATTTTATTTCATTAAAAATATCTGTTTTTGGCATATGGTTTTTGATATATGAATGCCGTGATACCTGCGCATATGCTGTAGGAAAAGTACCTCTATTAGAAGTAGATGTTTAGGGGCGCCTGGGTGGCGCAGTCGTTAAGTGTCTGCCTTCGGCTCAGGGCGTGATCCCGGCGTTATGAGATCGAGCCCCACATCAGGCTCCTCTGCTAGGAGCCTGCTTCTTCCTCTCCCACTCCCCCTGCTTGTGTTCCCTCTCTCGTTGGCTGTCTCTATCTCTGTCAAATAAATAAATAAAATCTTAAAAAAAAAAAAAAGAAGTGGATGTTTAGATTGCTTTCCTGGTAATGGTGAAAAATAAAGAAAAATAGAGGCCACTGGTCTAATTCTGTTGCAGTCCCTCTGGTGTTTAGCATTCTCATGCATTTCCTTTACTTCAGTGCATATTTCTGTACTGATTTAACTTCCCTGTAACTTGAACCCAGTTACTTGGCCATCCAATTTTAGTTCCTCTTGGTTAGGCGGGTCATGGACGGTTGAACATTTTGGGTGGGTGCTAATCTTCTGCCTTTGAAAGTGGCCCTTAGCTTCTTACTCATTGGCTGTGTACACTCAGGACTCTGGTTAGGGCGGTCAGCACTTAGAAGCAGAGCAACATGCTTCTCCCACTCCTTCCTGCTCTCCTCATCACTCTAGCCTTTCCCAGGTCTTTGTCGTGTTTTGGGTCACTCTGTAATCTCAAAGCACTGGACCTTATTTTTGACTTCAGTGCCCATGAGAGTGCCCTCATTCTCAAGATCCCTGACCTGTTTACTAGTGAATCCTATACTAAAATAAAGCAACATGGTGGGAAGAATATTAGGTCTGGAGTCAGAAGGATGTACTCTAGTGTGAGCTGATAATATCTGATCTTCCCAGTCCTTTTAGGCAAGAGACTGGAAAAGCATTTTCACATTATTTAAATTTGTTAATAAAGTACTCCCATTAAAAATAATCTTAAAAAATGGCTTCTACACATGAATGGTTGTTGGGAGAGTGAGTTTTGACTACAGGGAAGGATACTTTTACTTGTATAAGACAGAACACATTATAACATTGTAACATTATGTTGTTATATAGCTATAATATCTTGTTATAATATTGTATCTAATATGCATTTAGCAAATTATTGGCAACTACACACCTTCTCTATCATCACTGGGCAGGGCTATTCCTGCCTTTTTTATGTGGGTAGAATGCTCTGTTATATCAGTTCCAAGCTCAGACTGCATATTTTTGAGATCATATCCCTTAATCTAGTAATTACATTCAGAGAAATTTATCACAGATTTAAAAACACTCCAAAATGTTAACAGTGATTATCTGTCAATTAGTGGGATGCAATTTTTTATTTTCCGTTTTATCTTCAGAACTTAAAAAATTTTCTGTGAGAAGAACTTTCAAATTAGAAAAACCCAAATATTATTAAAAATGATGTTCTGAAAAAACACAGCGTGTAGAAGTAACTGACAGCAAGTCACCACGAAATAACACTATGAGCCATTACGTCTGTATCGTAGACTCATTTGACAACATCCAGGCTTTGCCACCTCCTCCCTGTTTGACCTTGGATAAGAAACCTTCCTATGTCTCGTTTTTCTCAACTGTATAATGGAGATTTCCAACCACAATAACTGAGCATCTACTATATGCCAGAACTATTTAGAATGATAGAGATAAAGCAGTGAACCCCAAATCGACAAAAATCTTTGCCTTCTTAGAACTTAACATGCATCTACTTTATCAGTTAGAACAATGACTGACACAAAGAAAATAGTAAATATTAATTATAAATACAATGATTATTATGAGCATTGTACTGCTTTTTTTTTTTTTTTAATGTGAGAATGAGATCCTAGTAGCAAGGAACTGTGTTAAAAAGCAAATATATGAAAGATGAATGTAGGTAAGTCAGGACCTGCCTTTCATGGAGCTGTGTCAGGGCCTAATGAATGCTTTATATAAAATCATTCTGTCATATTAAGTGCCCCAATTGCTCAGTGGGCCCACACACCGGTACAGGATAGACACTTAGGTGGACAGTTCTGTTTCCTCTGGACAGAACATGAACTCAGGGGACTAGGGCATTTCAGTGGAAAGTCTCCCATCACTCAAGCCAGCGCCATGGGATTCTATAAAATCTATTCTGCCCACATTCTCTCTTACATACATTTTGAATTGCATCTGTTTCATTTTATTATTATAGTATATATGTGGAACACCTTGGGGAGAGAAGCCTTTCAAGAGAAATAATGGCTCACAAAGTCGCCCTGCGGGAAAAAACAAAACAAAAATAAAAGTTGTCTTTGAAACACCTGTCAGCATGTATTTTCCTATGTGCCAGTTAGTGTTTTAGAGAATTCTCTTCAGAAACATGAGCATAAATATTTTTTTTTGCAGGCTCAGAGTTCAATTTAAGTAGTTTGAAGCTCCTTGCATAAATATTTGTAAAGATTAAAAGAAGAAGATAGAAAAACAATGAAAACTCATGTCCATTTTCTTCCTCTTTACCAACTTTTCCAGTATGTAGCTTAATTGAAAATGCTATGTTTTCAGGTTTTTTTTTTCCCTGACCCAAATCCCTTGAGAGTATGCTGTGCAATTTAAAGGCTATTATAAACCTCGAGGATCACATTGTTATTATTTATAACAAGCTCTCATTGGTTGGGGGGTAAGGTCACTACTGCAGCTGAAGTTATCTTTTTCTTCTTCAGGAAAAGAATGCCTAAGCTCTGCTGACAAGAAAATTAGATCATAAAGGAGAAAATGGGACAGTGTGGTTTATTTTGTAAGCCGTACCCACTTAAGAGATACATTGCTTAATAGGAATTTTACAGTGTTTCTGGCTGTATTCCCTTCTGTCATATTTAGTGAGGAAGTTTACAAGGTAAAAAATTAAACACCTTCAGGTTTTGCCTCAGGCTCCATTTCTGTCTGGCATAGATCTCAGCAAAGGGCAACATTACTATTTTGTTGAGAGTTTTGTTTAAGACAATAAACAGAGAGTTATTGAAAATCCATCTTTGAACAAGTCTTGTCATCGGGAATGTGCATTTCAAAAGGTGGAAATGAGATGTAATTTTGTTTGTGGACAAAATTAGTTGGCTTAGTGCCAAGAGCAGTGATCAGGGATTCAGAGTTGCTGGAGTCTGAGTGTAGCTTTGGCACTCACTAGCTGTGTGTCTTTGGGCAAGTTGGCTTACTTCTCTGGGCTTCAATATACTCATACATACATTGGAGGCACGAGGCTGCCTCACTAGCTTTCAAATATGTCCAGTTACATTTAACATTATTATTCCGTGTACATATATACATATATCTATTCATATATACATACATATAAACATACAAATATAGTGAAAGAATAATTCTTGCTCTATAGCTGATGCCCTGGTATTTTCTAATCTATTCCATTCCAATCTCTTTCATTTAGAGAAAAATGTTGGTTGAAACTTACTGAATTGATTTCACTCATAGGTGGTTGCAATCAAAGTTCCATAAACACGGGGCTAGGTAGCGTTTCAGGTCTTTGTCAGGTAGAAGGACTCTTAAGTAGAATAATGAGGGATTATGGAATTGCTTTTAAGTAAGAAAATACCTCTTCCCAGTGAATGAATAGCTCTTTCATTTTATGGGACTCATCAGCATATTTGAATAATCAACTAGATTTTTTTCCAGATGAGAAGGTTATGTTCCACATCTTAGGTATGGTGGGGTGTTTGTTAGCTTCAGGAATCCTGTGTATTAGTGGCTGCCTCCCTGGCCACCAGGCCAGGTTCAGGGGAAGTCATGAAGTAGGGGACATTTGTTTGCAGACTCGCGCTCCTCCTTGGCAAGCCTCCTCCAGATTCCTGCTTCACTCTAGGTCCAAGAGACAGACATGGTCACTCTGATGCAGGTGAGCTTGGGTCAAGCACATCCTTGAGGAGCCAGCTAACCAAGCTTGTTGGTATTGGAGTATTTAGCAAACCAGAGACCAAACCTCATCTCTCTCTCTCTCTCTCTCTCTCTCTCACTTTTTAAAAATATTTTATTTATTTATTTGAGAGATAGAGTGAGAGAGAGAGAGGGAAAGAGAGAGAAAGAGAGAGGGAGAGAGATCATGAACAGGGGGAGAGGCAGAAGCAGGCTCCCCGTTGAGCTGGAAGCTAGATGCGGGGCTCGATCCCAGGACCCTGGGATCATGATCTGAGCCAAAGGCAGACACTTAACTGACTGAGCCACCTAGGTACATCCTTCCCCCTCTCTCTTTTTTTTAAGTAGGCTCCCTGCCCAGTGTGGAGCCCAATGTGGGGCTTGAACTCACAACCCTGAGATCATGACCTGAGCTGAGATCAAGAGTCAGATGCTTAACTGGCTGAGCCACCCAGGTGCCCCCCAAATTCATCTTTAATGCTTGAGGGCAAACTAGTCTGAAAATAAGAACCAACTTCTCCAGGCAAGTTTCATTTCCTCTAAGCCTTTCTAACTGTTCTGTCTTTACTGTTCTCTCATTTTCCTGAGTTCTTGTCGCTATTTTAACCTGTATCACTATTTCTCAGGGTTCTAGAAGAATTAATGGGTTTGTCATGATAAAAGTACCCAGTGAGATTGAGACATGGTGATAAAAGAGAGTGAATGGGTTTATTTATTCCTGTTGAACATTGTGAAGCTCTGATGAGGGCATGTAGTATGCAGTTTACTCTTCTTACCCGACCGTGAACCCTTCACAGTCTCCTGTAGACGGGACGCCTGGTGAGTGTAGGGAGCTTACTGGTTTTCTTCAACTGTGCCCTCAGCAACTAACACATATTCGTAAGCATTTGTGGGATGAGTGTTGCTGAATATAAACTATTTGACTATATTAGCATATCATTAAAAAGCATGAATCTGAAGGCAGTTGTCTGTGAAAATACAAGAAAAGTCGAGTCTGACCAGCCTACCGGTAGTGTCCAGCTGACGGACTTTCAGCCCTTTGAGCATTTCTAGTCCCAACGGTAAGGCTACCTTCCTATTGGTGTTTAAAGCAGGGGAGTCTGGATTTTGAGTATTGATGCTTGCCCTGTGTGAGATGGACGTGTTAAGCCAGCCTGGTGTGTTAAATACTGAATTCATCTAATGCCTTTTCCACCCCTCCCACCCCCACGCCCCTGACTTGGTATTTAGCCTCACTTGATTCTGGTGTATCTACATAAAGCACGGAGTTGGATAATCATACAGTACAAGTGTTGCTGTCCATGTGATGGTAATTTCTTCTTGCAGTCGAATTCTTTGCCATTTTAGTGTCCACCTCAGGCCTCTGTCTGTTTTTAGCTATCTTGAGTCTTTCTCCCAAGGCCTGGGGAATGCCGTAGGGCACTGATGGAAACTATTTACTGTTTTCCAAGATGGAGGCTCAGAATCTAGTCATGTCTCCAAGACTCATCCCCACCACACAAATTCAAGTCTTCCAGCATCATTCATGCCAGACACATTTATATACCTTTAAAGGTCCCAGTGTTTCACAAAGTGCTGGCCCCACACTGACGGCTCTGGCCTCACCTGGGACCTTCTTGGAGGCACCTTGGAAGAGAACTGACTTATGTTACATTAAATATGTGATTTTTTTAATGATGGGAAATAATAGCCTAGGAGTTCACAGGGTTCTCCATCAGGACTGGATATGAGTCCCTGCGGACTGGTGAGCTAATGAAAAGGACACGGTATTTGTCCCTACACATCCAGTATACAGTGGTGGAGCGTCTGATCTTCTAGAGACAGAAAACTGCCTTTCCAGCTTCCCTTCACCCAACATCCTGCCTCCCTGGTAAGTGGCTGGAAAAATTAGTAATTTAAGAGAAGGCATTAATAGCTGCGTATAGTCTACTGGATTCTCTATTCCAAATAACTACATTATGAACAGTATTCTCTATTGTCAACTAAAGGCATAGCTTACATTTGAATGTTAGTTCAGGGCTTGAGGAAAAGGTCTGAATGGGTCCTATGCAAGAGGATGCTAACTCATCCAGGAAGAAGGCTGGCCCTGCCTGGGAATTTGATGGACAATGGGATTTCAGGACTTACAGACAATAGCAAAATTGTGGCATCTAGTTTAACACTCTTACTATTAAGTGGATGACCCAAATGGGAATGTTCGTGTCTTCTGCGCATTTCTTGGCTGGATTATTTGTTTTTGGGTATTGAGTTTGGTAAGTTCTTCATAGATCTTGGATAATAGCCCTTTATCTGATTAGTCATTTGCAAATATCTTCTTCCATTCCGTAGGTTGCCTTTTAGTTTTGTTGACTGTTTCCTTTGCTGTGCAGAAGCTTTTTATCTTGATGAAGTTAATGAAATAGTTCATTTTTGCTTTTGTTTCCCTTGCCTTTAGAGATGTGTCTTGCAAGAAGTGGCTGTAGCTAAGGTCAAAGAGGTTACTGCTTGTGTTCTCCTCTGTGGATTTTGATGGATTCCTGTCTCACATTTAGGTCTTTCATCCATTTTGAGTATTTTTGTGTAAGGTGTAAGAGAATGGTCCATTTTCATTCTTCTGCATGTGGGTGTCCCATTTTCCCAGCAGCATTTATTAAAGAGACTGTCTTTTTTCCATTGGATAATCTTTCCTGCTTTGTCGAAGATTAGTTGACCATAGAGTTGAGGGTCCACATCTAGGCTCTCTATTCTGTTCCATTGATCTATGTGTCTGTTTTTGTGCCAGTACCATACTGTTTTGATGATCACAGCTTTGTAATATATCTTGAAGTCAGGCATTGTGATGCCCCCAGCTTTGGTTTTCTTTTTCAACATTCCCTTGGCTATTCAGGGTCTTTCTGGTTCCATACAAATTTAGGATTGTTTGTTCTGTGAAGAATGGCAATGGTATTTTGATAGGGATTGGATTGAATGTGGAGATTGCTCTGGGCAGCATAGACATTTTAACAATGTTTATTCTTCCAATTCATGAGCATGGGATGTTTTCCCGTCTCTTTGTGTCTTCCTCAATTTCTTTCGTAAGTGTTCTATGGTTTCTAGAGTACGGATTCTTTACCGCTTTGGTTAGGTTTATTCCTAGGTATCTTATGGTTTTGGGTGCAATTATAAATGGAATCGATTCCTTAATTTCAGTTTCTTTTTTTTTTTTAAAGATTTTATTTATTTATTTGACAGAGATAGAGACAGCCAGCGAGAGAGGGAACACAAGCAGGGGGAGTGGGAGAGGAAGAAGCAGGCTCATAGCGGAGGAGCCTGATGTGGGGCTCGATCCCACAACGCCGGGACCACGCCCTGAGCCGAAGGCAGACGCTTAACCGCTGTGCCACCCAGGCGCCCCCCTTAATTTCAGTTTCTTAGTCAAGTTGTTACTGTATAGAAATGCAACTGATTTCTGTGCTTTGATTTTGTATCCTGCCATATTGCTGAATCGCTGTATGAGTTCTAGCAATTTTGGGGTGGAGTCTTGGATTTTTCACATAAAGTATCATGTCATCTGTGAACACTGAGTGTTTGACTTCTTTGCCAATTTGAATGCCTTTTTATTTCTTTTTGTTGTTTGTTTGCTGAGGCTAGGACTTCTAGTACTATGTTGAACAATAATGGTGAGAGTGGGCATTCCTGTCATGTTCCTGACCTTAAGGGGAAAGCTCTCAGTTTTTCCCCATTGAGAATGATATTTGCTGTGGGCTTTTTGTAGATGGCTTTTATGATATTGGGATATGTTCCCTCTATCCCTACACTGTGAAGAGTTTTAATCAAGAAAGGATGCTGTATTTGTCAAATGCTTTTTCTTTTCTTTTTTTTTTTTTTAAGATTTTATTTATTTATTTGCAGAGATAGAGACAGCCAGCGAGAGAGGGAACACAAGCAGGGGGAGTGGGAGAAGAAGAAGCAGGCTCATAGAGGAGGAGCCTGATGTGGGGCTCGATCCCATAACGCCAGGATCACGCCCTGAGCCGAAGGCAGATGCTTAACCGCTGTGCCACCCAGGCGCCCTGTCAAATGCTTTTTCTGCATCAATAGAGAGGATAATATGGTTCTTGTCTTTTCTTTTATTAATATGATCTATCACTTTGATTGATTTGTGAATATTGAACCACCCTTGCATCCCAGGAATAAATCCAAATAGGAATTAAAAATGAAATCAGCATGTTGACTTCTCTGCTTAGGCTTTGTCAGGAGGAGTGACGTGCATCATTGTTGGAAGTGAGGATTGTGTAATAATAATAATAATAATAATAGTAACAATGCTTAAATTGCATAGTAAGTTACAAACTGACAGATTGTGTATATAGACATTATTTATATATGTAAATATATATGCATATATATTTTTATATATGTAGTAATTATTTAACCCATCTATGAAATAGGTATTATTCTTACTTTAGTAGTGAGCAAATCAAGACTCATTTAATGTGACTTGCCCATCAAATGGATCTAGGAGGTGGAAGAGTTGGGTGGTTAGCATCAGTTTTAGTTAAATCTTTGGCTGATGTTGCTGCCCAAGTATGAATTACTCCTTTATTTTCCTTAGTTTTTGGCAAAGCTTTTAGAGAACTATAACATGTAGAAATGAAGTACTCATATGATGGGTTCTCACCAAGTGACCACAGACATGAAAGCAGCACCCAGAACATGTCCAGTTCCTCAGAGGTCCCTCTCATGCTCCGTCCCAGGTATTGGGTCTTCCCACCCTGGCCACTAAAGAAAACCATTGTCCTGTCTTTTGATACCAAATATTACCTTCTTGTCTTTTCAAACATAATGTAATTGAAATCGTAAACTATGTATTTCCTTGTATGTATTTTTTAAGATTTATTTATTTATTTGGGGGGGGTTGCAGAGGGAAAGGAAGCGAGAGCATCCTCAGGCAGACTCCCCACTGAGCATAGAGCCCGGTGCAGGGCTCCATCCCAGGACCCTGAGATCATAACCTGAACCGAAATCAAGAGTCAGCCGCTTAACTGACTGAGCCGCCCTTGTGCCCCCACCTTGTATGTATTTTTTTAAAAAAGAAAATATTAGGAACTTATAAATATTTCTTTAGTGGAATGTACGTATTATTTCAGATGATTTTAATTGATGCCCTTTGATGAGCTGTTTTGTTCTCCCCTGATGAGTCGAGAAGGCTGGCTTTGAGATGAAGATAAATAGACTTCTGTCAAAGGGAAGTTATGCTTGATTTGGAGCTCCGTTTGAACAGGTCAATTAATCAGATCGTAGTGTTAAAATATTGCCACTTTCAGGAATCATTGCAGGTGGTATTAAATTATAGAGTCTAGTCTTGATGTTTATGAATAACTCATAATAAATAAATAGACTTAGCATTTTTACAGGCTGACTAATAGAGTTTGACTTATTTCTGTGGGCTGATTTAATGTGTTCAATCAACTGCCAGAAATGAGTGCCAGGGAGGCATTGCCAGCGAACAAAGTCAAGGGGAGACATTTCTGTTGAGGGAGGGTAGGGCCTTGCTCATGAGCTGTAGACCTTTTACATAAACCACGTGGGTCTTACCAACTTGGAGAATTTCTTCATCTGCTGGTCAGTTGGCTCTAGCAACTAGACAGTTTGGTTTTGTAATGTACCTAGAGGGCTACCATTAATGGTTAAGAGGAAGCTACAATAGACTGGCTCTCTGTGCCTTGGTTTTTACATCTGTGAAATGGGGATGATGATGAGGCCTGCTTCACAGTATTGTTGCGAGGATTAAATGAGATAATACAAGTAAAGCATTCGGCATGATATCTGGTGAATGGTAAGTGTTCAGGCAGTGTTAGCCAGCAGAGATACGCTAAGGTCTAAGTGGGGTATATGGCAACCCACGTGGTGTTTTTTGAGGGGCTCTAAGAGATTTCCATCTACAAAGGGAGTTTGTGGTTTTGTGAAATGTCAGGGCAACACGTCAGAGGGCAACAATGTCAGAGCAACCCACTGCCACTCACTCAGTCTCTTCCATTATGTCTACTGCTTCCTCCTAGGCCCCTCATTACCCTGTTCCTTATAGAGGCTGCTAGTGCAGACCGTCTATTTGCAGTCTAGATACACGACATCGAGCTCCGCAACCCACGTCCAATTGCCAATGAGGTAATTTCCACTGAATATCCTACAGGCACCCGAATCTGGACATGTTCAGATGTGACTTCACCATCTTCTCCCCTTCATCGGGATTAATTAATTGACTAAATGACTCACTCATACACTCATTGTGATTATACGAAACGCTGGTACTATGCCAGCACCAGGAATACCGTGGCAGACACCATGGAGTTGGTCCCTGTCCTTATGGAGCGTTCAGACAGGGAAAGGGCCACTATGGTGCCACATGCCCAGCGCTTGACGGGCAGTGCCTGTGCTGTGGGAGTACACAGAGGGGGATTAATTAACCCAGACCTGAGTAGTCAGGAGGACTTCTGAGAGGAAGTCACATTTAAGGAAAGACCTGAATGAAGTGAGCTTCAAAGTGAAGTAGGGCAGGTAAGCACCAGTCTCTGGGCTGGAACTTAGAACTGTGTTCGTGTTATTGCTTCGCCCTCATTTTCCACGCATATCACAAAAGCCTGTTGACTTGTATACATATGGGTGTGTGTGTGTGTGTGTGTGAGCATAAGAACAGTAACATTTATAGACAGATGTGTAATACATGCCGCACAATTTCTTAGCTTTTTTTTTTTTTTGGATTTTGTCTATTTATTTGAGAGAGAGAGTGAGCAGGGGCAGGAGCAGAGGGAGAGGGACAAGCAGACTCCCTGCTGGCACAGAGCCTGACATGGGACTCGATCCCACGACCCCAAGATCATGACCTGAGCAGAAATCAAGAGCCTGATGCTCAACCAACTGAGCCCCCCGGGGGCCCCAAGTTTCTTAGCATCTGACGTATTTAGAATCCATCACAACCCAAGGAGGTAAATCTTACATTGTTCTTCTTTTATAGGTTTAAAAACCGAGGCACAGAGATGTTGAATAACTGCTCCATGGAGCACTGCAAGTAAATGGCAGGACTAGGATTCATTCCTGGGATGTGCTCTAATACTCAGCCTCCCACACCACTCGTAGGGTCATCTTTCTAAACGAGGACTCTGATGCTATACCCCTTCCCTGCTAACCCTCTGTACTCTTCCCTCCTAGCGTGCAGAGTTGATTTCGAAGCTCTTATCTTGCCATGTCTGACCCTCTGGGGGCCACGGGCCCCCGGCTCCCACTCCTGCAGCATGGTTCACCAATGCCCAGTTGAACCCCAGGGTTACTCCAAGGTGACTGAGGGTTTCTCATGCTTCTGAGTCAGCACAGCGTTGCTTCTTCCTTTGTTGGCCAAGTCTCTCTCCTCTTTTTCTTGGACTGGTTCTTCCATGAGCTTCCAAATGAGGCTCCTTCCCTCGTCCCCACCCCCTAATTCCAAGTCCGGGTGAGGGGGCTGTACTCTGTGTTCTCACACCACACATCTCCCGTCACCCCTGCAAGCCTCTCCGCATTGTGGCACCACCTCCACTCCAACGAACTTTCCATTTCCTGTCTTTTTGCTCTAGACTCTGAACTGTGTGGGCAAGGGCTGTTCTTATTTATTTTTGCACCTCCTGTCCTTTGCCGGGCCCAGTGTAATGTTCAATAAATGATTGATGAATGAATAAGTAAAAGGATGCCATACACAGAGGAGGGCCCTGGGGCGAGGGATCTGAGAATGGATAGGGCTTACTTGATGGAGGAACAGGGCATGGAAATAGCAAATCAGGGGGCACTTTGCGAGCAGTTGGAGGAATTAAGTAGAGGCTAAGACACAATTATGTACCAGGGGAGGGAGTGACCGAGGGACCCAAAGAGAGGGACTGTGTTGCTGACACCTCAGTGTTCCTGTGGACAGTCATCACTTTCTTATTCTTGTATCCAATATGCCCCCGGCATCATCCAAGGCAGTTAACAATTAAAGAAATCAGTCCCACCATTGTCTTCTTTCTTTCTTTCTTTCTTTCTTTCCTTTTCCTTCCTTCCTTCCTTCCTTCCTTCCTTCCTTCCTTCCTTCCTTCCTTCCTTTCTCCCTTCTTTCCTTTTCATTCCTTCCTTCTTTCTTTTATTAAAATGGCCTTTTCAAATTACAAAATTAATATATACGCTTTGTTGAAAATAAAAACTTAAAGTTCAGCAAAAGTTTGACCAGTGTTGTTATATTTGTTTCCTAGGGCGGCCGGAGCAAAGGACCACACCCCGGGTGGCTTAAAGCACTAGAAATTTATTTTCTTATATTTCTGGAGGCTACAGGTCCAAAATCCAGGTGGGGACAAGATGTTCCTCTGAAACCAGTAAGGGAGAATCTTTCCTTGCTTCTTCTGGTTTCTGGTGGCTGTTGCTGCTCCGTGGCGTTCGTGGGCCTGCAGTTACCCCCTCTGATCTCTGCTGCCACCCTTGTATGACACTTTTCCTGTGTGTGTGTGTGTCTTCACGTGGCCACCTCTCCTCTGTGCTCCTCTCTTCTTATAAAGACAGCAGCATACTGGATTAAGGACCCACCTGCTCCAGTATGACTTCTTAACTAATTACATCCTCGCCGCCCCTATTTCCAAACATGATCACGTTCTGAAGTACTGGGGGGTTAGGACTTGAACATATCTTTCTGGGGGAAAACTATGATTCAGCTTCTAACAACTATATCCCTACAGCTCAGAGGTAACCACCGATAACACTTGATATTTTCTGCATCTTTAAAAAAATGCATCTGTATATATAGGCAGTTTTTAACCACAATGAGATGATACTATATATATGCTGTTTTGTACCTGCTTTTTTTTTTTTTAAGTTCATGCACTAAAGTGATGAACTGATCAACTTTCATTATCTGATTTCTTTTGTTTCACTTTGCATCTCTTTTTTTCGGGCTTATTTACTGTGATTTTTAGCCATTATCTCTGAAATGTGATCCTATAATGCTTTTTCGAATTCTCAGCATATTTTCTGATTATTAGGGAAACTTGCTGTGTTCCCTGTGGGGATAAAAAAGAAAAAAGAAACAGATTTAAAGGCCCCATTTCATTATGCATAATCCAGGTAAGCATGTCTTCTGGATGTTTCTGCTCTAATTGACATTCAGAAATTGAAGGCCAAATTGAGCCCCCTCCCTTCACCCCAGTGGAGGAGGGCTGAGGTCAAGTGTGACCTCGTTTGAATCTCTCCGATTAGATTCAATGAGCTGTGAGCCTAATGAAAAGTTTCATCTAAAGGCTCATTTGTTCAGAGGAACTTTTTCTTAACCTTTCTTTCCTCTACGTAATGCAAAAGTCTGCAAGGAAAATGCAGAAGAAAGCTTTTGCTGTTTAAGCATAATCTAGATAATCGTGCCAGTGGACTAAAATACAATGAGACACATTAGGGAAGAGGTTATTATCTAATCTTTATTTTCCATCTCTCTCTCTCTTCCCTTTTCCCTTTTGCAGCTGACCCTGGTACTTTCCAGAAATCAGAACTTGTTTTCTGCCTAAATAAAAAGTAAGAACACATAAAGTTTGTCGTCACAAACTTTTGTCGTCACTAATGACCAAAAGGGAGCTGTCCAGCAGGGCTCATAGAAGATTGGTCCTCCAGTGATCAGGTGTGGAATCCCTCTGAGACAAGTTCAGCTCTGAATATTTTACAGAGAAAGGGTGGCCATCACTAATGTGGGAGTTTTTATGGGATATTAGGAATACACTTCCTGCCCACAAATATTTTTTCCTACTGATCCACCAAGATGCCTGACATTATGACATTATGCACTTCTTGTGACAATGTCATCGAAGGACAAGCTTAAAGCACCAAGGTTACCTGAGTTTGGTGTATACATAAAGCCATTGTCTTCAGTCATATACAGCTGCGAATCTGGGACCGTCAGAGACAGCTGCAGAACAGAATGCAAGAGTGGTGAGCTTTGTTGGAGGATGCAAACCAAGAGCATGTGGGTGCTTGCACCTGCCAGTGGTACAGATGTGGGGGTGTCATAAGGGAGGCAGGAGTAGAGGGGCTTAGGATGGAAGTAAGAGGGAGGATGTGGCTACCAGAAGTATAGCTCCTGATGACAAAGGGCAGCCCACCTTTTGGAGTCAGACTACTTGGGTTCAAATCCGAGTTCTGCCACTTATAAAATGGAGATTTGGGTCAATTTATGGTCTCAGTTTCTTTATCTGTAAAATGGGGCTAAGGGCAGAATTATCTGAGAGGGTTGATGTGAGGATTAAATAAAAGAATGAATGTAATGTGCTAAACACGGAGCTTGGGACATAGTAAATGTCCAATAAATATTAGCTTCTGTTATTAGTTATGTTAACATATTAGAAGAAATATGTTCAAAACTAGCCAAGGGACTTTTGAAGGGGTGACTTCAGCAACACTATAACTTTTCATTCTCACAACAATTCTATGCTAGTACACCCTTCTAGAGATGAAGAAATTGAAGCTTACAAAGATTGCATAATTTGTCCAGTTTTAGGTAGCTAGGAAATCCCAGAATGGATTTAAATCTAAAACCTCCCAGGCTCACTCCATGAGGTGTGGACCCTGTAGGCCACTATCTTGCAAGGCCAGGAATCTTCAGTGGAGATCCATAGATGCAGGGTCCAAGATGGGATTTGGATACAAGTGATTGAATGAGGGAGAATCCTTCAGGAAAGAACCTGTGGGGGAGGGAGGAGAGCAGGATAGGAAGGAGAAGGGCCCCCAGTGAAGATACGGTCTAAGGCAAAGTCTCGGCTTGGCATGGTCATGGCAGGGGAGAGGGCCCAGAAAATAAATCAAGTCACACACCACAACAGTTCCTTCTTGAGGTCCATAGGTTGGCCTTATTCATTCACTGAATCAGTAGTCACTGGCTTTGGACTGCCTCCATCTTCTTTCCCTTTCACCTCTTAGGTGAATGGGGCTCTTACTCCTGGGTAGTTATCCAGAGGAAGGAACAGCTGGGAGCTGTTAGTTTCTAATACTGTCAGCAGCTAGGATGGGTCTTTCAGCCCAGCACAGGTATATCACGTGATATCAAGTATACCTGGGTATCCTGGGTTTACCCAGGAGACCTGGGTGGGGTACCAACAAAAAATACACCAGGAAAATCAAGTAGATAAGCCCAGAACAGGGTTAGTCTGGGAGAAGTATTGACTTGAGATGACTTGGAGAGATCTACTGTCCTGTGGAATGACAGCCTAATCAGGAAAAATATTCATATTCATGGAACCCAAGAGTCAAGATGAAGTATAATGAAAGAAAAATTTGGGAAGGTGTTGCTAAATCATAAAGTTGTGAAAAATCTGGTGAGGCCAGGCCAGGAATGAGGGCTGAAATCAAATACACTCCTTCATCTCTCAGCATATAGACACTGATCTCCTGTCTTAAGGAAATGTGACTATGGGCATGGAAGGAGGGGGTGACCCTATAATGTAACTTTCAGGATATGATGCAGGGCAGGGGGGCATTGCTGAAAAGACAGACATCTCAACCAACCAGTGGTTGATCTAACCTGAGAACAGGTGGAGCCAGCCTGAAATGGTGGGATTTAGGGGTAAGTGGTACATGAACCTGATTTCCAGTTCTACTTGGGCAGCTGCTCCTCTTTACCCCGGTGGAAATGGGCTTCTCACCCATAAAAATGAGGACGTCCTCTCCAGCTCTAAAACCTGATTCCATTTTGTTGGGACTCAAGCCAGATCCCACTGAAGTGTGGCTTTCACCCAAATTAGATGTGACACTCTCGATATGTATCACCAATGTGGAATGATGGGTTTAATGCTTATTTTTTTGTGTTTCACTTTGAAAAATCAATGAAAAGCTTTGGAGAATTGGTTTTAGTATTATTTTTTTAAGTTAGCTTTTTTATTTTATTTTATTTTATTTTATTTTATTTTATTTTATTTTATTTTAAGCAGGCTTCATGACCAGCATGGAACCCAGTGCAGGGCTTGAACTCACAAGCCTGAGATCGAGATCCGGACATTCAACCAGTGGAGCCACACAGGCACCCTTGAGTTATTTTACATTTTTTTAAAAAAGAAAACTCTATACCCAATGTGGGGCTCAAACTTATCACCCGAGATAAGAGTTGCATGTTCTACCAACTGAGCCAGTCAGGCGCCCCTGCAAGATTGGTTTTAAATCACACTTAGAAAGCACATGTTTTGGTAGAGATGGATGGTTATGGCATGGAAGCATTCTAAGTCAGGAAGTGAGAAGCCTATGAGGCCGACTTGTCGATTGTATTTGGGGGCAGGCCGGGTTATCTATCACCACTCCAGACTAGCAAGAACCACATCCCCCGAAAGTGTAGGTAGAGAGGGCCACTTGATGGTGTTCTTGCAGATTTGGAGCAAAAGGGTGACCCCAAGTGGTGACTTTTGGTCTAGCAACACAGTTCTGGAAGCCGTAGTCTGGTACCTTAGTGGATATCCAGTAGCTGTGCTGATGTGTAGGGTCGCTAGTGTTGCGTCGCTCATTTAAAATTTTACTTTTCTCTTTAAAGATTTTATTTTTTAATTTTATTTTTTTGAAAAAGAGAGAGAGAAAGAGCACAAGCAGTGGGAACTGCAGGCAGAGGGAGAGGGAGAAACAGGCTCCCTGCTGGAGCAAGGAGCCCGATGCGGGGCTTGATCCCAGGACCCTAGGATCATGACCTGAGCTGAAGGCAGATGCTTAACTGACTGAGCCACCCAGGCGCCCCTAAAATTTTACTTTTAAGAGGATGATGTCTCCTTTGTTTTCTTTGTGTTCATAGTATCCTTCCACCCCCCCCCCCCCCGCCCCCTGCTTTTCTATCCACCTGACTCCAATTGGCTTAGCGTCACCTATGGTAATTGAAAAGTAGCACCTGGATATCATGGTCTAAATGATGTGCTAATACTTTCTGAGTAGCTATTCAGAGTGATCCAGGGAGGCTCAGAAAGAGACATTCAGAGGACAGCCTTGAGCTGACGCCCTCTGGTATTCCTGGATGAAAATGTTTTCATTGAGCTTATAGCAGTAAAGGGTAAGTCGCATATAGGTTAGAGTATTTTCTTAATCCCCTACTGTACCTGAACTCTTCTTCAGTCATAGGCTTAGTACCATGCATATGTCATTTTAAAAAAAATTTATCTATCATAGCTCTACATTTGGAAAATGTTTGCAACTCACTGAGCCATATGGAGTTCTTGATTGAGTTGAACTTTGAGGGTTAAAAGAATTCTTCCCTGAGAGTGCTGGGGGTAAACATACGTGAGTCCGGCTTTCACTCACTCCAGTAGGTGAGAAACAGAGCTTTTCTTTTCCAGTTCCTACTGCAAAAGTTTCTGGGCCTGGGTCCTAGGGCTGGGTGAGCTGTTCATTCCATAAAAATGTACTGAGAGTCTATTATCACTTGCTTAAATGGGAGGAAGTCAGTCAAGGTCTGCTTATATTACAAGTATGAGTTAGATTAGAATTTTAAGGAAGAAAAACTTAGATCAGGAGCGCCTGGGTGGTGCAGTTGTTAAGCGTCTGCCTTCAGTTCAGGGTGTGATCCCGGTGTTATGGGATCGAGCCCCACATTAGGCTCCTCCACCATGAGCCTGCTTCTTCTTCTCCCACTCCCCCTGCTTGTGTTCCCTCTCTTGCTGGCTGTCTCTATCTTTGTCAAATAAATAAATAAATAAATAGAAAAACTTAGATCACTGTACAAATTGGGTGTTTTACACTGCACAGTATATAGCCTGCTTATATCTAAGTGAAAATGATGGCCTGTTTATCCCCATGCTCTATGAGTTCTTCCACGCTCTGACACTTAACTCTAATGAGAGGCTAATCTATTCAGTCACTTTCTCTATCTCATTAAGGCCACGGCTTTCAGTTTTTTTTTTGCTCCAAGACTGACCTTCTATAAAAGACCTCTGTCTTCCAAACTACCATGACTTTCTCCTCAGCTCTTAGGCTTTAGGTTTGGGAGAGCAAACACGATTCCTGCTTGGCCTTCCAGTGTGCTTTGTGTCATACACCCCAGAGCCTGGGGGGGGGCACCCCCGCTTTCAGAACAACTTCCTCCACAGTGAAGGTACTGGTCCTTCTTAGCTCAATCAATCACCTGAGCTTAATTTTTTTTTTTGTCATCCTAATGAATGGGACATAGAATTTATAGAAAAGAAGATAAACTAGGGATGGTTTTCTTTATAAAATAATTTAATATGGGATTCCTTTTAATCACAACCATGAATGTTTGTGCTTGATTGCTACGTTAGCTAGACTTTAAAAAAAAAAAAGTTGTACACGCCCACCAGTAAAAGGATCCCATTAGGACTCAGAACAGAATTTCTGTTGTCACTGTTTAATAAAGGCAGAAACAGTCACAAATGAAATCATCAAGTGATTTGTTAATTACTAGTGGGAGACCAATGGCTTATTATTGCCTCCCATGGAAAGCTAAGAACACCCCCAGAAGACAAAACACAGGAAGTATTTTTAGCTATTTAAACAGACTACTGTAAAATGTCAGTGTACCTGTTAAGTAACTGTCAGAAGCCTGACTACATTTATCGACTTGAATTGAGAGAAAAAGAAACGAAGAAACTTAATTTTATTCTAAGGCAGGACCAAAGTTAATCATGTTTTGACACCTGGATCAGTGCCTCATACTCCAAAAGGGTATGGTCTGTGATGGTGATGTGAGCATTGCTGACTGTTCATTACTCATTTCTGATGGTTTTGAACATGAATTCTGGTGGTTTTGTGGACTGTAGCAGAACCTGAATTGGAAGATGGGACGGGCTGTTTTATCCATGGCTTAGAGCATTAGAATTTCCCGTTTCACATGAAAACGCGCTCTTGGAATATATTAGAACTGGAAATTTTCCAGTACTCAGGAGAAAATGGAGACCCAGAGAGTAACCGGTTTATTGAAAAGTCTGTTCTATTTTTCTCTAGTTATTGCTTTTAGCCCTACTCAGCGCAATCTCCTTTTCCCATCCCTCTGTGATGGTTCCGACTTATTCCATGGCTTTCCAGCCACTTTCAGTTATTAGCAGCTTTAGTCCAGTCTAGGTCAATTTAAAATGACCTTAACACAGTTTAACTGCTGGTCTTGTCCCCTCCGGGCATGGGCCAGGCTCGGTTCTGAAGGACTTGAGAAGGAGAGAGAGAGCGCACGGTCAGCCGTTGCACGCTTTCTCCCTGCGCCCTCTGCTGTGGGTCTAGCTCCTGTGGGGTTAGAAATGGCAGGACGGAATAGGAAACAAATTGTTTTGCTTACTTAACCAGTTCGGGGAGTGCAGTCTTGTGTTGGGGGTTGGCTCAATTCGATCCGTGTCGCCAGTGTCCAAATGCTGGCTCCCTCCGGGCAAATGTGTGAGTTCTTTGGAGGATTTAGTGAGATGTTGTGAATTTGGCTGGGGATTGCCCAGCACCCAAGGCAGGTAGTCTACTCTATACGTGTTTTTGTGGAGTTCTGCCTGATGCCCAGCCCTCTTGGGTGGAACACTGAAAGATTGCTTAAGCTGACGCCCCTGAGGCACCCCTTTGCCCACAGTACCCAAGGACGCTCATCATCCTTGTCCTTCTAGACCTCAGGAGTATGAGTTGCTCTGTAGCAAATTTGTCCCTGTTCTGCTATCGAAAATGCTGGGCTTATCAAGCAGTCTGTTGCCTAAGCAGATGTCCAAGCAGGGGACCCGTGCCAGAACCCCTTTCTGGGAAGTCCTGCCTGCCCTCCCGGCCCGCTCTAGCACTCCTTACAAGGCCAGTAATGCATGACTCTTTGGATTTTCGTCTTCCTACCTCCCACTGTGTTGGTAGGTAGACTGGAGGTAGAGGACTAACACAAACCCCCAGGAGACAGTCACAGTTAGGAGCTGTAGGGAACGAAGGGGTGGAAGGGGAATCAATGTGTACTGTTGCCAAAGTGAGTTACAGTTTCTTACCTGTGGAGATGGTCTTGATCGAAGCTTGTGCTGGATCTTTCTGCTGCATCTGTTTCAGAGGCCAGATTTTCCCGTTCTTCTCAGTGATTTATTACTCTTGGTAATGAATGCACTGCAGTAATGAACAAAATGTAATGAACTGTGTTGGCAAATGGCATGGCTTGTGACTGTCCCACTTACAGTTCTCTCCATTCAGTACGATGCTCTTCTAATCACTTGTGAAGCTTGGCTCTTGCTTAGAAGGAAAAATTGTAATATCTCATTGAATTCGTACATGTAAAACCACACCAGTTAGCACATTTTCTCAAGCACTTTTTATTCATTTGCCAAGAACATAAAATTTAAAGTCTTGAGCTTCCAGGCCAAAAAAAAGAGGTGATATATGGGTTAGATTTACCATTGTTTTCATGAATCTTCAGTAAGAGTTTTGCAAGGCAGATGATGTATTTATAGCCAACAGAAATGTTCAATGGCTTGATCTATTGATCAAATATTGTTAAAGAATAGCTTGAAACATCTTCTTGAAATGTAGAGCTTCTGATTGGAATTTATACAAAATTTCATGGTCTTTCAAACTCATTTTTAATTTTAAAGCAGCCTTTTCTTTTTCTTTTAAATAGTTTTCACTAAAGCCCAAACTGGGGGGAAAAAGTATTGGTGTCAGATGTGTCATTGTTAAAATTAGGCTCTGCCATTTACTGCTCCATCATCAACCTGGCTGCATAACTTAACCTCTCCAGGCCTGTTTCCTCATCTGTAAAATGGGGTAGTAATCACTAACTCATAGAATGGCCTTGACTATTATTTGAGAATATGTGACATGCTTAGACTAGAGCCCTGCACACTGCAAATGTTCAGACATTCCATTGTCGTCATCATTGACTCTTGTGGTGGATCGATCCCACCGAGCCTCAGTTCCTCCCCTCCTTGTATCTTTGCCCTTTGCTACATGACTTTGCAGACCCTTCAGCATGGGGGTGGAGTTCATTTCCCCACCTTCCATCTGAGCTCAGTTGTGTGACTGGCTTTGGTAAAGGGAATGCTCAGAAAAGCTCCCAAAAGCACATACTGTGTTTTTGTGGTCTCTCTTGATTCTCTGTCCCCCAGTCCCTGCACCGTCCATGATAATTGCCGGAGGACAGTACATGAAGGGAGTTCACGTGGCTCCAGTCATCCCAGAGGAGCCATCCTGGAATAGCTCAGTGCAGCTGGCGATCAGACATAGGAGTTAGTCCAGCTGGGACCAGGAGACATCACTGACCAGCACACTTGTCAGCTGTACAAATGCTGAGGGTTTCAAGTCACTGTGTTTGGGGTGGTTCGTGTAGCATCGTTCTTGTGGCAACAGGTGATGGATACAGTCGTTAGTAATTATTGGTTTGAATTTGTGGAGCAGTCTCCTTATGGGTGTCTGGCTTATTTCCCCAACTAGATTTATACTTCTCTGTTTTCTCCACAAGGTGAAGCTGCTTCATGCAACACTTTGTGATAGTAAGTACTCAGCCTGTTCCCCAGCATGGTATAATCCCAGGCAAAATTACAGAGACCATGTGCTTGTCCATTAGTGGAATGAATGATGGATTTATCATACACATTTGGGTTTAATTCTCAGCTCTATTATTTTCTCACTGGTAATATTAGACTTACCTAACCTGCCTGATCTTGTTTCCTCACCTAAAAGTGGAAATAATAATATTTCTTCTTTTATTAAGTGAAGTAAGTTACACAAAGCACAGATTAGGCATTCATGAAAGCAAACTGTTAATGGCTTCTATAGAGTTCCATAGATGGGCTCAAAGTCTTATTTGAAAGTCTTAGCAATGGATTACCCTTCTCATACCTTTGGTCAAAGAATGATATTCCTATGTTGTAAAATTAGTTTATACAGCCTTGATAAGGACATGCATGAAGGTGAGTGAAGAAAGGACTTTAGGCAGGTCAACTGAATCAACCTTGGGAGTCAGTAGAGTGATTGATAGAGAGCTCAGCCCATTCACCCCTTGTCTTCTAGCCACTTTCCCTCATCCTCCCTTTCATTCTTTCCCCTTTCTCATGCCCAGCACACCCAGTGCCCTCCTGTGACATGCTGGCTGCCCAGAACCCTACGTGGAGCTTTCCCTCTGAGTAGAAAGTGGCCCATGCTTCCACTCCTCTGCCTCTTTCTCCTACTTCATCCCTTTCATTTCAAATGCAGGCTTCCTACTCTGCTTTCTCTGGAACATGCCAAAGGATGCTGTGCATTTACCTTGAAGAAATGCTTCTAACGATGAGCAGGAATTAATTCATAATGACAGGATCCTGGGCTTGTCTGGTTGGTTGAGAGGGCCTTGCCTCACCTCCTTGCAGCTTTACTTTACAGATGGCTACTGATTCAGACTTTATAGTCATTAGGCTCTGTTTAGAAAAGTTGGAAAATTCGTAAATTATACTTTCCTCTACCACCTGAAGAATAACCCATGCCTTTGACTTTGCTTTGGATGAGAAGTTTCTGAGGCTGAAGTTGCTCATATTGAAGCCTTTCCCTTTCTATTCTTCTCATATGTTGTCCTCCATGTTTTTTCTCTCTTGCAGATGTGGGTATTTTCTTTTCACCTTTGTAGTTGCTCAAACATTACTTTCTCACCCAGACTCTAAGTGCCAGTTCTCTGCTCTCCTTGGCATCAGTAAAAATAAGAATAGCTAACATTTATCAAGTATTTATGTATGCCAAGTACTGTGCTGGGCATGCATTTAGTGCACGTAATTATCAATAGGTCAACAAAGCTGGTATAACTATTATTCTATTTTTTAAGATAAGGAAATGAAGCACAGAGAAATGCATTATATAATTTTTGTAAAGTTTGCTTCCAAATTTTTTTTTTTTTAAAGATTTTTTATTTATTTATTCGACAGAGATAGAGACAGCCAGCGAGAGAGGGAACACAAGCAGGGGGAGTGGGAGAGGAAGAAGCAGGGTCATAGCGGAGGAGCCTGATGTGGGGCTCGATCCCATAATGCCGGGATCACGCCCTGAGCCGAAGGCAGACGCTTAACCGCTGTGCCACCCAGGCGCCCCTGCTTCCAAATTTTGATTCAATACTTTGGGAAATGATTTATCTAAAACTTAGAAAGTGATCGCTGTCCACAGACGCTCTTCACCAAAGACCGGAGGAACCCCAGTCCTGTGAGATGCTTGGTGAAGGGTCAGATCATCAACAGAGTGTGCTAAGCATATAGGAAGTATGCACAAATGTGCATATAAAAGACCAGGAAATTAACTCCAGGAAGAAGACTTTCTTTAACTCGTTATTTCCTAAACTAATAAGCCACAGCAACGCTTTGCCCAACATCAGTGGACCTTATTATGTTCTCAGTATACATGCTGGAGAGAGGTACTAACGCATGGTAGTGTGATTTTTAAGCAAACACAATGAAATGTGAATCCAAATATATTCTTTCCCATTTGGAAGAAGTCACCTTGGGAGACTGTTCATTTATTCCTGTGATGTTGTTCTAAATCTTAAAATGCTTCAATGATTTTTGGAAACTTTTCTTTCGGTATTCCCTTTAGAGCCAAAGCCACAGAGGAAAATCAATCTCATTACTTTGTAATCACACCTTGTTTCTCACCCAAAAGAGTGTCTGTGAACTTGGTCACCCAGCTCATTCACTGGACTTGGTACTGGAGAAAATTGTTCTAAAAAGTAATAAATAAAACTTCAGAGGATGAAGAGTTTCCAAGGGTGAAGATGCTTATATTGAAGGTAACCTAGCCTCCCGCCTGCTCAGGTGAAGGGTTTGTGAGCTAAGATGTTGGGTGGGCTGGACTGATCTGAGGCACCACCTTAAAAGAAGTCTGTCCTTAGGTTCTCTGTCCCCCCCGTCAGCTTCTCTGGACAACTCCTTCCATCACTTCCTGGTTCTTGGCCTAAACAGTTCATAGCTTGTCCCGTGCTTGCTGTTGGTCTAGGCTACCCTTCCAGGTTGGTGCAATCACTTAGCTTCTGTCCTCTGCGTGCATCTTACTTGCTTTCTTGTTTGGTCTTCTGCCTGGTAGAGTCCTTGACTATGATTTCTGCATTTCTGTTCTGAGTTGAAACTTCTCAGTGGTTGTCCCTGGGTGTCCTGGCTCCATTGATTTCTATGATGTTGTTCTAAGTCTTAATCCTGTTGTTAGCATGGTCAAACATCTCTAGTGCCTCCAACACGGCCACTCGCTATGTTCCCGACTGGCGCTAGGGTCAGACTTACAGAAAGGATGCCCCTCACTAAGATTCTCCAGTGTTGCCATTTTTGCCACTTTGCTTTATCGTTCTTGCTGACACCAGTGTGGAGGGTGGGCAGACAGCTGTTCGGGAGATGAGACATGTGGCTATTGCAGAGCTGAGATGATGAGTGTCTGGACCAAATCAGGGCAATGGGGAATAAGGAGGAGGGTCTAGACGAGAAAGCTGTTCTGAAAACAGATCAACAGGAATTATCCTTTCATGGCCATAGGCAAGGAGGAAGAAAATGTATGACTTCCAAGTTTCTTTATGGACAACTGGTTAAAAAATTTTGCTGAGACTGGGGACACTGGAGAGAAGAATGTGTGAAGGACAGAGAGGCTTCAGTGTGTGTGTGTGTGTGTGTGTGTGTGTGTGTGTGTAATTTTTAAAAAAGATTTGATTTATTTACTTGAGAGAGAACACTTGAGTAGTGGGGAGGGTCATAGGAAGAGGGATAAGCAGACTCCCTGCTGAGCAGGGGGCTCCATCCCAGGACCCCAGGATCATGACCTGAGCCGAAGGCAGACACTTAGCTCCCTGAGCCACCGAGGCACTCCAAGCTTCAGTGTATATTAATTGTTACCAGCTTAAGAATAATAATAAAAACAATACCAATGACAAAAAGAAATACTCCCTGCTGAGATGCTGTTCCAGTGAATGACAATTATACACATGCATATTTTATTCCTTAGTATATGCTAGGATTTGAAATTTATAGAAATGTGATCTACAGATATAAGAACATAAGAAAGAGGGCAGGATCTACAAGGCAGATAAAAAAAAAAAAAAGTCAGTTGCATCTGTGGCCCAGTGTGCTAACATCTTTATGTAGTGACTCCCAAGACAGTGATTTGTGTTTTGCTTGGTACATAAAGATGTATAGTTGGGCAAGGCTGTAAAAATTTTTTTGAGGGAAGTTACTACATTACAAGTCATAATAAACCTTTATTTTGGCAAGCAGAATGAACAAATTTGTCTACATGATTAGGAGAAAACTCTAGCAAATCATCAAGATATACAGGAGTTGGCAGCATGTGTATTTTTTGGGTTGTTTTTCAGAAACATATTTATTTCCCCTCAAAGGGGAAGAAAAACCTTAATGATAACATTGTTAAAAATGAGAGGAGTTTAGGTGCTTTCTCTGCCCACAGTGAAAATGACTTTTCCGTCCGTATGTAGCATGTTTCATATTCTGCTACAGAATTAAAGTGTTAATAAGTGGAAAATGTGTGAAAGAAATTTTTTTTTCAAATTATGATTCACAGTCAGAAAGGATAAGCTTTTAAATGTTAATGACAATAATACCATTACTGCTCTGCCTGAAAATAAATCTAGGTAGGAAGAGATCCATCCATGATTAAAAAGAAATCAAGTTTATGTAACATTGTGTGTCAACTATACTCAAATAAAAAAATTTAAATAAGGAAAAAAGTTAAAAGAAAAATGCATAAAACAATAGCAACAAAAAGAAATTAGGTTTGCATTAGGATCCTGCGTAAAAGTCACACTTCTATGAAATGTCAAGGTCACACACCAACTCTCTCCTGTCATTTAAAGTGGCTTTCAGCACAGTCCGGTCAAGAATAGGACCATCTAACTTGGAGTGAACTGGAGGTTGACATTTTGAGTTATATCAATTTTATGGGCTGTTTTAATTTTTTAAAAAATAGTTCAAACTTACAGAAAGGACACCCCTCCCTAAGATTCTCCACTGCTGCCATTTTTGCCACTTTCCCGTTCTTGCTCTCTCTCTGTAAGTACGTGTACATATCATTACTATCCTTTTCCTTGAACCACGTGAGAGTATGCTTCCTGTCATTTCTAAGTACTTTAGGGTATATTTCCTACAAAGACTGTCCGCAGCACAGACATCAAGATTACAAGTTGCACTGATATGTTGCTGTTATCTTATTCACTAAACCCATTCAAATTTTTCCACTTGTCTTAATGATGTCCGGGATCCAACCTCGGGTTACACGTTCCATGTAGCTATAGAGCCTCTTTACTCTTCAGTTTGGAGCAGCAACTCAGTCTTTTCTTAGCTATCATGGTTCTGACTTTTTTGAAGAGCATTGGTCAATGACATCATAGAATGTTCCTCATTTGCATTTATCTGATATTTGCTCATGAGTGAGATGACGCATTTTTGTCAGGAACACTGTAGATAGGATGTTGTATTCTGTGCCATTTCAGGAGATGGTGTCTTTCAGGTTTCTCCACTGCAGACTTCATTCATATGTTGTACTTGTTAATTAATAAGTATTATTAGTTTGGATTCTACCGTGAGGAAGAACTATATCAGTATATATTCATGGATTCCTGTTTTATTCAATGAATTATAATCAGTCACTCTCATTATTTATTTTGATGATCAAATGATCTCAGATCCTGCTGGTGGTAGCTCCTTCCAGCTGGGTATCTATCCTTCTGAAAGGCCCCTGACGTTGTTAGAGCCCTTCCTTACTTTCTTCTACAAAAAGATGTTCCAGGAGTACCTTGTACCTCCCCTGCCTCAGTGCCAGAACCAGCTCTTTCTTCAAGGAGTCCTGGTTCATTGGTGGAGAAGGGTCTTTAAAACCAGGCAAGACTTGGGTGTCACTCCTTGTTGCCCTCTTAGTGGATAAAGCTTGGAAATATATGTATGGATATGCATACACATACGTGTGTGTGTGTATGCGCGTGTGTGTGTGTGTGTGTATGTGTGTATTCACTTGGTGGTTTTCAAACTGTAGTTCCCAGACCAGCAGCAGCATCACTGAGGAACTTGTTAAAAGTGCAAATTACCAGGCTCCACCCCAGATCTACTGAATCAAAAACTCTGATGGCAGGGCCCAGAAATGTGTGTTTTAGCAGGCCTCCTAGGTGATTCTGATGATGTTTCTGTTGATGAAGTTTAAAATTGCAGATCCGCTGATAAATTATGTGTCAGTGTGTGTGTGTATCGTGTGGATCAGGGGGTCAGTAGTTTTTAACAGGAATGCATGAGATATGTGTATATATTTGCATCTATATTATTTTTTTTATCTGTGTGTATATATATATGTATATATCTTGAAAACCATGAGTTTGCTTTGATACTTCCAATTCCGATCCAACAATGGAAGGTATATTCTAGACTATTCTTTTCTATATCTATAGCTCCCCTCTTTGACAGGGAGAAACTTTACCCCCAATCTTCTCAATATAGTCACTGTTTGAGTCCATTCCTCTGCATGGAAACAAACTCTGGACCCTGGCAGGGATATCACCTTCCTTCCCTGGCTGCCTTCTTCCTTTGGCCCCAAACCCTGATGGCCACCTCCAAAAATATTAGAGAAAGGAAAGGAGGAAGCTGTATTGATTTTTCAAGGATGAAACACTATGAAAAGAATTTTAAATTAATGAATGAGATGCCAGTATCAGCCGATTAATATTAATTGGAAGTTTACTCTTGATTATCAGCTGATAAATATCAAAGTTTTTCCATCTTTAGCTGGACACTGTTGTTTTCTCTACATCCAGTCTCTTTTTCGGTCCTTCATTTCCCCTTTCCCTCACCTCCATCATTTGTATTGTCAGTTTATTGTTCTCATTAAATTGAGATGTGTATACATCACTCGATTTAGTCTACAACCTCTCTCTGTACACAGAGATCTACTGCTTTAACAGTTGATTCTTGAAACTTGCTGTTTATCTTCTTTTTTTGTAATTTTAATTTTTTATTATTTTTTATTTTTTGAGAGAGAGAGAGAGAGCCTGAGAGTGGGTGGGAAGGGCAAAGGGAGAGGGAGAGAGAGAATCCTAAGTAGGCTCCACGCCCAGCTCGATCTTACGACCCTGAAATCATGACCCGATTTGAAATCAAGAGTCAGTCCCTTAACCAACCCAGCCACCCAGGCACCCCTTGCTCTTTCTCTTCCAGGTTCAGTTCTACATGGATAGAATTTTGCGCCGGTATTGCCATTTTTTGAGCATTCATTCAACAAACATTATTAAGAATGTACCATGGCCTTCATTTTGAAAAAGTTCAGTCTGAGGTGTTTTTGAGACACTCAAGTGTAGGTGTCTGGTTAGCAACTGGACATACGGGATGGGATTCAGAGTAGAGTTTTTGGAGGTGGAAAGAAATAAAATCGTGACTCATCTGCATGCATACAGTGGTACTTTAGGCCATGCACACAAATGAGATCACCTAGAAAGAAAAAAGGTAGAGTGAGAGGGGAGGGCCTGAGACCTATTCCTCAGGAACTCTGATAGGTTTTTTTTGGTCAGGGAGAGGAGTGTGCATTGAAAAAGAAGATGGAAAAGGCTGGTGAGAGAGTTAGGAGGAAAGCTACGAAAGACTGTGGTATATTGGTCAAAGGAGAAGTGTTTCAGTAAAGAGGAAGTTCAATAACGCTTGGAAGCCTGGGAAATAAGAACATGTGTTTATATGGCCTTTGTGTGGTCTTATTAAAGGACCAAGTGAAAAGTCACGCAGAGCTGTTTCTGTGGCGTAATGGGGACTAGAAGCCGGATGGGGTAGGTGGAGGAGTGGGTGGGAGATGACAAAAGAGAGACTGTGAATACTTAACAATTATTTTGAGAGTTTGGCTTTGAAGAGGAATATAAAGATAAAAGCTGGGGTTGGGGAGGAAGAGTAATAGGCCAAGTGAGTTTTCTTTAATGGGAGAGAACAGACAGTATGGAGTAGGTCACTGGGGAGCAAGAGGGTGAATAACAATGAAGTCATGGGGCCTTGCATATGGACAATGAAATCACTCGGAATGATGGCTGGGCATGAGTTAAATACTTTAGCAAGGGATGGAAGTCTTTAATAAATGAGGAAGAATGGCCATAGTTCCCCATTTTAGGATGAACACACTTTAGCTCACATTTTAATGTTTGTAGGTATAAATGCTGCTTTTAGTTGTTGATGAGTTTATTTATTGTGGTCATTTTGTTGCCCTTCCCCTCTTCCATTCAAGCTTTACTTAAAGGAGTTGTGAAACTTACAACTATTTTCTTCCCTAAATTGAGAAAGCATGATTTTATCTCTCTCTCTCTCTCTCCTATTTCTTTATCTCTATCTATCTATCATCTATCTATCTATCTATCTATCTATCTATCTATCTATCTATCTATCTATCTATCTATTTGTGTGCCTGACCAGATTTACTTAAATTTTCAGAGGCTCAGTATCCTTCGATGGAAAAAGAAGATAATGGTACTTTCTTTCTTCTAGGGATATTGCAAAGATTAAGTTAGTTAGATCCTATCAAGCTCTTAGCACTTACTTGGCAAATAGTAAGTGCTTAATAACTAGTAGCTATTTTAATTCTTGCATTAGAAACTTCAATGCTGCCCATAACAAATGACATGCTAATTGATAACGTTGCTGTGGTTTGATAACTAATGGAGCAGACCCTTTGTGTGTTTAGTTTCTGGACGCACCTGTTTCAGGACACATTCATCTCTGATAGAAGAAAATCATACAGGAATTCCTGAATTGGCTCTTTGAGATTCTTCTTGTCCTTTGATTTTGTATTTTTGGTTAAGTAAGTTGCTAGACTACAGAGTTACTGTGTTATTGTAATACTTTAAAGTATTTAATTAATAAAGAAACTTTAAAAATAACCCCCTTCCTTTATAAAATTATCTATGAAATACAATGGCTGAGAATTCAACCTTCGTTGTCAGGAAGTTCGGATTTACAGTCCTTGCTTTCTACCGGCCTAGGCTTCGCCTGAATTTATGCTTTACTTTGGCAATCATTCACAATTACCTGCAGAAGATATACGGTATCTCTCTGTGTACAAAGCACAGACATTTCTAAAACCACCCAGAGAAGGGACGAAATATTTGAATTCCAGGTGTTGTTGAGGCTCTTGTCTAATCCTGAATTTCTTAACTCATTTACTCTTTGCTCTTCACCGATAACTTTACATTAATATAGGGTTTTGTGCCGGATGCTTTTTTGGTCATTTTTATTAGTTGCAAAACGTAAGTAGTGCTATAAATATTGTCGCATTTGGAGGACAGTAGCTTAGGCGGATTTGGCCTCTTCCATAAACAAATCGTACTTGCAAACTGTCTTGGCCACCAACTTTGGTCCGTATGTTTATCTATATTTTTCTCCATAAGTAAGAAGGCTTCTTAGGATTCTAGAATGTATTTAGTGCTAAACTCTAATTTAAGGAGCCAAACTATTATAAATTTTGGAGTTTTATTTGCAGAGCTTTATATTTGGGTGCCAGATTGTTTGACATTTAAGGTGTCCTGGTTTTTAAATTTGGCATGAAGGGTGTGGCGGGAGAGAACAGTATCGGAGACTTAAGGGTCAGCCTCTTGGAATTTTGACTTGGTCTGTGTGGGTGTAGTCAGCACTAGGCAAGCTTATGAAGCCGGTGAAATTTGTCTTATTTATTCTTCCAGACTCTGAATTCTGAATTGTTTTCCAGTCTTAATGACTCCATTCTTCCCTCTCTGTAGGAACGCAGAGGCTCTGTACTCAATCTGCTTTTTCCCCCCATCAAAACTATCAAAAATGGATCCATATCTCAATTACACTGACTTGTTTCTCAAAATGCAGTCCATAGCAATCTACATTAGAGTGATCTGAGAGGCTTGTTGAGAACATAGATTTTTTATCCTTACTCCATCAGGATATCTTAGAAATCTGCAGGTTATCAAATTTCCAGGTATATATAAGGCATGATAAATTTTGAAAGCACTAATTCAAAAAATTGTCTCTCCAAAGACATTTGCCTTTTAGAAATTTCTTAAGGTGAAGAATACAACTGGAGTCATGCAGTTGTAGATATTTTTGTATCACTTTTTTTTTTCTTAGTACCCTAGAGATCAGACCATGGTACATTGTATGGACATTTCTGCATAAAGAATTCTGGGAAAAAAATTTGATATTTTTAGGATCTGATGACGTCAGCCTAAATTGAATATTTTACCTGTTATAAGTGATAGGAAAATGAATCAATTGGCTACTTCCTTAGAAATCTGATAGTGTGTAAAAAGTGATCCTTCCAGTAAAAGATGTTGGAAATAACATTTACTTATTTTCCTACAGAGAGGATAAAACAGACAGATCACAACAGGATGAATTCAAACTAGATGTTAGGATACACTTCTATATTTTTTTGAAAACCAAAATGCATTTTTGAAGTAATTATCAGAATAATCTAAGCTTAAAAATCATTTGCTTGAAATATCCAGAGAGTCATGTCAATAATTTCTAGGAAACTCACCTTATTTTGACAAACCACTTTGTGACTTTATGGGGATTGAGGTACACTTAGTGACACAAGGACCTGGAATATAATTTTTTAAGGAATTTATAGGATTTCTCTTTCCTTCCTTGAAGTTCCCAGGTAAGTTTACCAAGAGTGCTTCTTCATACAAAATTGGCGTGTCCAATTCATTAGTTAGAAGGGAGTTGAATTCGGTTGAGGGACTGTTTATTTTGGGTGGCAGGTGTGTCCTTTAGTATGCCAAAAAAATCAGTTTGATTAATTTTGTTTCTTAGTTTTTAGTGAGTTATTTTGGCATCATGGTGTGCAGTCTAGGCTTACGCTTTCATTTGAGAAGAATAATTTTTCTGGACATCACTCAGAATACTTCTTCCTAATGCTAAATGGCTAAACGTGCTGATGCATCTGCTTCCTGATGAAACTTGGACTTTGCCAAGGTGAGAAATGTCACCTTGGGTCAGCCCCAAGTTCTGTCTAACTCAGATTCTGCCTCAGGCAATGGAAATAAGGAATTGATTTAGAGAGAGCATGGGAAATTTTTTCTCAGACTGTTGTGTTTTAACCAGATAATTAGCCTTAACTTTTCTAAGGAACATATCAGGCCCTGGTGAAGATGTTAAATGTCCACATCAACAACAATACAAGGAAACCAGCAAGAAATTACGCTTTCCGTTGCATTTCAAAAATTGACTTTATTTTTCAGAGCAGTTACAGGTTCACAGCAAAACTCAGCAAAAGGTACAGACACTTCCCATATACTGTTGCCCCACACATGCGTGGCCTTCCCCATTATCAAAATCACCCACCAGAGTGGTACACTTATTACAATTAATAAACCTACACTGACATGTCATTATCACCCAGGTCTATAGTTTATGTAAGAATCCATTCTTGGTGTTGTACATGCAATGGGTTTGAATGAATATATCGTGTCATGTATCCTCATTACAGTATCATACAAAATAGCCTCACTGCCCTAAGAATTCTCTGTTCACCTATTTATCTCTCCCTCCTTCCAAACCATGGCGACCACTGATCTTTGTACTGTCTCCATAGTTTTATCTTTCTCAGATGGCATGTAATTGGAATTGTACAGTACATAGCCTTTCCAGATTGGCTTCTTTCACTCAATAGTGTAGATTTGAGTTTCTTTCATGTGTTTCCTGGGTTCCTAGCTCATTTCTTTTAGCATGTTGCATTTTTGAAAAAAGAAATTTGAACCAAGGAGGAAACTTATGTACTCTTTCTTCTTTTTGCCTCAGTTTTTATCCTTAAATTTTCACATTCTAGTTACCATTACCTTAAAGCCAATTCATGTTCTAGATTAATGTCTTTGTTTTTTCTCTTTATTCATCTATTTTTTCCCTAGAATTTATTTCATGCCAGTGGTGGTCTTGGTATTTTCAAGGTTCTGGAGGGCTACTTAAAGAAGCCTAAGACTGCAGTATCTGGGTCACTCAGTTGCTTAAGTGTCCAACTCTTGATTTTGGCTCAGGTCATGATAACCAGGGTTGTGAGATTGAGCCCTGCATTGGGCTCCTGCTGGGTGTAGAGCCTGTTTGCGATTCTGTCTCTCCCTCTCCATCTGCCCTCCCCACATGAAACAGAATAAATGAAAATACTATTGGAAGACATTTTTTATTAAGAATTACTATAGGTCAGACCCTTAGCTAGACAGTTTATACACATTAACTTATGTCATCCTTGGAACAACTGTGGAAGTTTGGGATTATTTTTCTTGTTTTACATTATTACAGTTTGGGTTAGTAAGAATTGAAATTTGGGGCGCCTGGGTGGCTCAGCCAGTTAAGCGTCTGCCTTTGGCTCAGGTCATGATCCCAGGGTCCTGGAATCGAGCCCTGTGTCGGGCTCCCTGCTCAGCGGGGAGTCTGCTTCTCCCTCTCCCACTCCCCCTGCTTGTGCTCTCTCTTGCTTGCTTGCTCTCTCTCAGATTAAAAAATAAATAAATAATAAATTTAAAAAAAAAGAATCGAAATTCAAACTCAGTCTGGCTGACTCTGCAGTTCATACTCCTTTTATTACACCAAAACTGAACAAAGAGAAGGTACAGAAAAATATCTTCTTGGTTGTTGAAGGGTAGATAACTATACGACTATCACCTTTAGCTTCTCAAGTAATAGGATTTTATAATTTCCTTTGCTGTGTGATACAGTTTTTACATTGCATGATGTTTCCTCTTGATTAAGCATTTAACTCCTACTGGCTTTAATTAAACATTGGTGAATTAGATCAGATATTACCATTTTACAGATGATGGGCTAAATAACTTGTCACAGTCATATAGCTGGCACATGGCTGGGGAATTGGAATTCATTTCTCTATGGACGTGTTCAGAATGAGCTCGACACAAAATCTTTAAAAAGGTGAAGTTTTGAGCAGTAAGTATAACCATTCCCTAAATCCCCTACCCTGAATGGAAAGAGGATGCTCTCTGTGTCCCTGGAGCTCATCCTACAGAACATTGCTTTCCTTTTCTGCGGCTGTGTGCAGTAACAGCAGACAAAATGTTTGTGGAAGAATTTGGACCTCTGAGGGGAAGGAAAAGTACAAAGGAGTGCCAAAAATGGGGAAAGAGGTTAGAAAGATGAGTTTAAAGAGTTCTGCCTTGGGCTGGCCTTGTTGCCGTCTGTCACAATGCTGTTTGCATAATGGTCCTTTTAGCTTTAGAGAGACTAAGAAATATTTAATGATACTAAGAAGTAGATCATATGAATTAGTCACAGGACTCCAGTCTTTACTTATTTTTAATCATCTTCATTCACACGTCTGAAAGTAATTATACAAGAAAAAAATTGTTAAATTTACACAATAACCTGGGGGGGCTCGGTACATTAATTTTATGGTTACGCTATTTGTCTCTCATAATTAGTTTGATGATACTGATATTTTTAACAAATCATATAAAACAAATGAAGTTGAATGGTACATTATTCCAAATTAAAAATAAGATATAATCTGTTAGTATAAAGCAGTGGTGATTGTGTGTTAGATTCTGGAAAGAAGGTAAGAAAGGGTGATTTAAAAGATGTTTTATGTTGAGACTCTTATTCAAATAGTGATGATATTTAGGAAATGCTGAAAAATTACAGGTTTTGTGAAAAGCCAGGAGTAGTTTAAACCCATTTTTTTTTTCATAATAAAGTTGTTAGAAGCTATATCTGTATGAGTCCAAAAGAGGCTTTTTACAGACAAGGTCACCACCTCTGCCTAAGCAATGAGTAGACTACATCTTTTAGTTTTATTTATATGTTTTCCTCCTGTAAATGTCTAGTCTTTTACTCCTATAATAATCTATGGAAACTTTGGTATCAAAACCTCCTAGAAGCTGGGAGACCTTATCAGTAAGTGTAAACATAGTTAAGCTTTCAGTAGGCTAATCAAATAATCACCTATGTAAAATGGTTTTGTAGATTTCTTGCTTTAGTTTTGTTAAATTTATCTCTGTTATTTGATGCATGTGTATTTAGGAGTGATGTCTTGATGAAGTAATTCTCTTATGATTATGAAATGTTCCTCTGTCTCTGTTAGTACTCCTTGCCTGGAAGTCTGCTTTGTTTGATCTTAATGGAGCCACAGCAGATTTCTTGTTCAGTGTTTACATGATGTGTTTTTCTATTATTTTGCTTTCAATCTGTGTCTTTACATTTAAAGTGCTTATCTGTGAACAGTTGAGTGTTACTTAAAAAAAATTCAATCTCATATTATCTGCCTTTTAATTGGAGCATTTAGTGCATTTATATTTAACATAATTAGTGACATATTTGAATTTGTCCTGTTTTCTATTTGGTCCATGTACTCTTTGTTTCCTGTTTTGGGTTATTTGAATATTTTTTAGTGTTTCATTCTATCATTCAGTTTGCTCTTTTGCTAAACCCATTGGGGTTATGTTTTGGTGATTAAGAATTACAGCAAGTGTCCTTAACTTACCATAGTTTACCTTGAATAGATATATTATATGACTTGCATAAGAAATTTTGATAGTATAATTCAACTTATCCCCTCTAGAACTGACATATTTTATGTGTTTATGCATTATAAACCTCATCTTATAATGTCATTATTTTCACTTTAAAAAGTCCTTTGTTGGGGCACCTGGGTGGCTCAGTTGTTAAGCGTCTGCCTTTGGCTCAGGGCGTGATCCCGGAGTCCTGGGATCGAGCCCCACAACAGGCTCCTCCGCTATGAGCCTGCTTCTTCCTTTCCCACTCCCCCTGCCTGTGTTCCCTCTCTTACTGGCTGTCTCTCTCTGTCAAATAAATAAATAAATAAAATTAAAAAATAATAATAAAAAAGTCCTTTGTCTTTCAAAAAGTTAAGAAAATGGATTTAGCAAAGATTATTACAATATTCAGTTCTGAATTACTCTATCCTGGAATTGCCATATCATATTATTTCACTTTGGCATCAAGTACTTTGTTTTGCATTTCTTAAGTATATCTGCTAGTAATGAATTCTTTTTGCTTTCAACTGATCTGAAAATATTGTTTAACCTTCAGTTTTGAAAGATTTTTTTGTTGTTGTATACAGAGTTCTTGGTTGACAGTGTTTTTTTTCTTTCAACACTTTAAAAATATCATACTGTTGCCTTCTAGCTTCTATTATTTCTAACGAGAAGTTGTAATGTATATTGTAATTTCTCTCTATGTATGCAGTGTGTCTTTTTTCTCTGACTTCTTTTAGGATTTTTTCCTTTATCTTTGTTTTCAATAGTTTGACTACAATATGCCTAGTGTGACTTTTTCTGTGTGTGTTTACCATACTTTGGGGTTACTGAGTTTACTGTATATATGACTTGGTATTTTTATTAAAATTTGTAAAAAATTAAATCCACATTACTTAAAAAAATTTTTTTTTTTAAAGATTTTATCTATTTATTTGACGGAGAGAGAGACAGCCAGGGAGAGAGGGAACACAAGCAGGGGGAGTGGGAGAGGAAGAAGCAGGCTCATAGCGGAGGAGCCTGATGTGGGGCTCGATCCCATAATGCCGGGATCATGCCCTGAGCCGAAGGCAGACGCCCAACCGCTGTGCCACCCAGGTGCCCCCCATTACTTAAAATATTTTTTTGTTACATTCTCTCTCTCTCGAACTTCAGTTACACACGTTAGTCTTTTATTTTGTTCCACAGACTATTGATGCTCTGTTCATTATTTTTAAATCTTTTTTCCTCTGTTTTTCAGTTTTGATAATTTCTGTTGTCCATTTATCAGCTTCATTGACACTTTCTCTTGTAGTGTGCAATCTTCTCTTAATTCCATGCAGTGAAAATTTTTTATTTCAGATTTTTTTCAGTTTTAGGATTTCATTTGGCTCATATTTACTGCTTCTTTATCCTGAAATTATCCGTCTTTTTGTTTATCTATCTTTTTATGTAAATTTAAAAGCATTTTAATAATTACATTAAAAGTCTTGTCTGCTAATTCAAATATCTTGAATGTCTATGAGTCTGTTTCTATCGACTCTTTTGTATTTTGATTATGAGTCAGTTTTCTGCTTTTCTGCATGTCTCATAATTTCTGGTTGTATACTAGACATTGTAAATGATATGCTATAGAGAGTCTGGATTCTGTTTCCCTGAAGAGTGTTGATTCTAGTCTTAGTATGTAGCTAAATTGTTGGCTGGATCCTGTTGATCTGTCTAGTCTTCATTTTAGGCTTTCTTGATAGGAGTCTATTTTGGTCTTGCCTTTACTCTTAGGACATAGCCTTTAGCCTGGTACATGGTTCTTTCTTTTAATGAAGTCTCTCTGGAGCTTTAGTGAAAAGCTTGAGTGAAAGATGATGCAACACAGTATAATGAAGGCCTCAGTGAGGTTGTGGAAAGGAGGGAGGAATTAATATTTGACAAGTTTTGCAGGATACTGCTTATGAGGAGTAAAAACCAGGGAAGGCTATAATATAAAATAGAAAAAAAAATGACAGGTTTTTTTTGGAGAAAAGAGGAAGTCAGTTTTGCTTTCATTTTTTAAAAAATTTGAAAATAGAGTTAAAGCTGTCTTTTATTAACATTTTACATTGTAAAGGCAAAGCATTATAAGATTTCTTACTAGAGTCATTGAATTTTAGAGCCAGTGGGAACCATAGAGACCATTCAGTTTTTACCTTTAACAATCTTGGTAATTTAGTTCACCTGTAACTTGTAATTACTGTTCCTTTTATTCAAATAGAGCTGAGTATTGCTAGAAAGTATCTTCTGTTTTCAGTAATGGATATTTTGCAGATTTTTATAGGAGTTTGGTGGGAAGGGAAAGTTGAACTAGGGCCCAAATAAGGTTTTTGGCTTCACTGATACTCTTTTTAGTTATATAACATCAAAGCAAAATAGTCTTGAGAAGTTATTGAGAACCAACTGCAAAAGATTCTCCCCCAAACCCTTCTCTCCTTGGTAACCCATACCAGAAACTTCAAAAATAAGAATCCTAAGATACCTAAGATATTCTACCATAGAACATGGTAAAACCTTTAATACTTTGGTATCTTGATGTGTATATGTTATGGTCCTGATTATGAGAGGAGGATCTTGATCTGGTTCCATTCAGCTTCTTTAACATCCAAGTGGAAGCAAGACTTTCCCTTTAACACCCATCAGGTTTCCAGGGTTCTTCTGACTTCTGGAAATTACAAGTGTATTTGATTGGTGCAAGAGGTTGTTCACACAGGGCGAGTCAAATAGGCACCAAACAAAATCTTAGAGTGCAGACAGGTGTTTCTGTTGGCTGCAGCTGTAGGGAATCTCTGGTTGAATGCCCACTGGAAGGATAATGTGCAGAGCATTGGTGGGGCTGGGGGGCTGGTGAAGAATGATGCTTGTTGACTTGGAGCCCTGAAGATTCTGATTCTGCTCTGCTTTTCCAGTATCATCTTTGTGGGCTCCACCCACCTCTCCAACCTGCCTCCAGTCTAGCATCTGTATCAGGATTGGTGGTGGGAGGGAGTTAGGAGCGGTTGGGGAGCTTTATTTGTGTTTTCTACTAAATGTTTTACGCTTACCATGATTTTTTTTTCCTCCTAAGCCATAGACATTCAAAACTCAAAAATCAATAAGAAACTCCTTTCCCCCTATGTTTTCTGCCTTTAAATTCCTTCCCAGAGGCAACAAACACAGAATAGCCTTGTGGTTTAAATGGGGAACTAGGCAAAGAGAAAAAGAAACACTGGGCAAAATCACATTGGCTAACACTGATTAGAAAATAAGAAAAATCAAGTGAAAATATTCTAAAAGCATTAAAAATAAGCTGAAAAATAATGCAGCTTAAAAAAAAATCCTTCAAGTTCTCTGCCTCTTTAGAAATACTGTTCAGTAGATATATTGGCGTTTTGTTGATCTTAAATTGTATCTAAAATTTAAGCTATGTAAAAAACAAACAAATAAGTGCATAGGTGGTTGAATGGTGAAAAACATTGAAAACAACCATCAAAGTAATTGTTTGATATAATTCACTTTTCCTCTTTTTCCCTCAAACTGCTTTTGAGAGACATTTGTAGGTAAATTTTATAACCATTGCTGTGCATTTATTGCTTAGTAGTTCCCATTTATAAATTTCCTAACTCACATTTGAGTAAATTTAATGAACTAAAAGGTTTTTAATGGTTTCCAGTGGTGTATGTGTGCATGTGTGTGTGAGTGTGTGTGTAGACTCTCGGTGTCTGTATAATGATCCTTCACTTGTGAAATCCATAAAAAATGAGAATGTGAAGACATTTATTAGGGTATTATCAGAGGAGGAAACACTACACCTGACTGCATATTTGTTTAGATTCTCTTATTTACTATGCTTGTAAGATTTAAGATGATGCTTGGTTCTCAAAACAGTGGACATAGGCTGCTGTAGGAGGTCCATTCCATGGTGTTTAGGAGGTCTTACGAGAAAAAACCCCATGTGACTATTATATGTGCTAAACTCTGCTCAGGTGTAAGGACTCTCCTTGGAGTCAAGGTGTCTTAGCATCATTTCAGAGTCATATACTCATTTCAGCTTGGGGTAGTTGGTGCTGGAAATGGGGAAACTAGTAAGGGTCAGAAAACCTGGTAACCTGTGTCTTTGGGCAAGTCAGTTCACCTGCGTGGGTCTCTGTCTCCTTAGCATAAAATGAGAGAGTTGGAATGATAATCTCTCATGTCCTCTGCAGATCTAAAAGGAATAATTCTATTTCACTTTATATACATATAATAGAATTGGAGAGAAGGATGGTGTCCTGAAACACCATGCATTTCGCCTGTGTTTCTAGGCAGGACTCCACCTAAATCACTCTGGACAGATGCTTTATCTAAGCTGCTCTAAAAGATCTTCGGGGACCATTCTTGATAATTCCATCGGCCAGTTGACTCTGTCAAGAGTTGTATTGTGTCTATGGCTATGCTGTGTCTTGAGTGGTGTAATTGCTCAGTAGCTACAGGCTGATGATGATACTGATACCCCACCTCTACCTGTTACGCTGTAGTCAAACTCCACTTTGTCAAGTTTTTTTTTCTCAGCAGATTCAGAAAGTAAAGATGAGTTAGGGGCACGTAAGTAGCTGTTAAGTGTCTGACTCTTGATTTTGGCTCAGGTCATGATCTCAGGGTCCTGGGATGGAGCCCTGCCTCGGGCTCCCTGCTCAGTGGGGAGTCTGCTTCTCCCTCTCCCATTGCCACAGCTCTCCCACACTCGTGCTTGCTCTCTCTCAAATAAATAAATAAAATGTTAAAAAAAAAACACAAAGAAAGTAAAGATGGGTTACTTATGACTTCGGACTTTACTGTTTGTGGGAACAGGAAGGAAGTAGTTTGTTTCCCCCACTTTGTTGATGGTTCTTGGAGAGGTTGTGGTTGTGTCTGTGTATCTCAAAAATACCCAGGTGAACAGGGCAATACAAATAATGTGTTGAGGAATGCCCTGTGACAATATTAGGAAGAACATAGAAAATCCTAGTTTTCTTATTCTAAAAATGGCTTTTAATACCTTGGTTATTTAATGAGCTAATGCATGCAAGAGATTTCAGAATCTGTTAAGTGCTCTACAGATAGGAATAATTATTATTTTATTTCTAGTATTGTTGATTAATTTGAACTGATTTCTTCTGTATTCTCACCCATCTACCCTTGACCAATAAGCTGAGTGGTTAGGGTTACAGTTTTACCCCTTAGGTGCAAGAAGATAGAATCAATTAGTTCCATTACTTCAAATATTAACTTAGTATTTAGTATAGGACCACAAAAGGAATGTACATAATGTCCTGTCTTCAGGGATTTTGCTGTCTTTCGGGGTTTGAAGAACCATGGCACTTTTATGAAAACAATGACAAGCAAGCAGTACCCAGAAAGACTGCTTTGTGCCTATTTCCTTGAGTTGCCCAGGTCAAGTTGGTAATGCCTCTCATGCTCCCATGACCCATAATACACAGTGCTTCCATGATCACATTTCTAACTTCAAAGTATAATTATTTGTTTATTATCTCTTTTCCTCATTGGGTTGTAAATTTTGAAAGAGTAAGGGCCGTGTTTGCTCATCAGTGTCTAGAACAATGGCTATTGCATGTAAGTGTTCTCTTGTATATTTGCTGAATTAATGAGTGAAGATGTGGAAAGGTAGGGTAGGAGACTCCGAAATGGGAAGTTTGCTAAATATATTCCCTTAGGAGATATGCAAGATGATCCAAAGACCATGGGAAGAAAATATTAGCCTATTTATTTTTGTATTTGTTTCTTACCTAAAGATTTTCCATTTTGTGTGTGCTTTGCAGTGTTTATGCTGTATTAGTTCAGTAGTACATGTCTATATTTATAAAATGGTACAGTAGGTTGAAGTTGGCTTCAAATGTTTTGACACTCCTCGCATTGGAAGGTAGGGATCTATATCCCCTTCTCTTGAATCTGTGCTGGCTCTTTGACTGTTTTGGTAAATAGAATATGATGAAAATGACACCATGTCAGCTTCTATGCCCAATCCTTAAGAGACTGGCAGCTTCTAGGGGCGCCTGGGTAGCGCAGTCGTTAAGCGTCTGCCTTTGGCTCAGGGCGTGATCCTGGCATTCCGGGATCGAGTCCCACATCGGGCTCCTCCCCTGGGAGCCTGCTTCTTCCTCTCCCACTCCCCTGCTGTGTTCTCTCTCGCTGGCTGTCTCTCTGTCACATAAATAAATAAAATCTTAAAAAAAAAAAAAAAGAGACTGGCAGCTTCTAGTTCATCTTCCAGAGAGTACTCACTCATGAAGTCCTGAGTCACCATGTAAGAAGTGGGATTACCCTGCTGGGGAGACCATGACCATGTAGAAAGGCTCTGAGAGCTTATGGAGAGAGAGACGGGCCCAGCTAAATCTAACTGTCCCTTCCCAGGCACCAGACTTATGAGCAAAATGGTCTTGTATCCTTAAAACAGCCTGGCTGAGCCATTAGTAGGCTCGCTGAGAGACCCTAGTCAAAAAAACAGACGAATTACCACTGAGACCTATCCTAATTCAGGACCAACAAACTCATGAGCTATAATAATATGGTGGTTGTTTTAAGGCACTAAGTTTGGGAGTAGTTTGCTATATAACAATAGATAACCAGCACTATATAGGGAGACAATTTCTTTTTTTTTTTTTTTTAAACCAAAGGGGATGCATGCATCCCTCAGTGTAACCACTGAGTTAAAGTAACAGGGGATTAATGTGGTCAACACACCCGAGGATGATTTCTTGGTTCTCAGTTTTCTATTTACTACTAAGTTTAACTAAGATAGACCTACATGAAGAGAGTAAGCTATTTAGTCATTGTAAGAGTGCTACGCCTGCCATTTCCCAGCTATTAATTGTTTAAAATGTTGTTTTCAATTTTTTTTTTTAAAGATTTTATTTATTTATTTGAGAGAGAGAGTGAGAGAGCACAAGCAGGGGGAGCGGCAGAGGGAAAGGGAGAAGCAGGCTCCCCGCCAAGCAGAGAGCCCGACGTGGGGCCGATCCCAGGATGCTGGGATCATGACCTGAGCCGAAGGCAAACGCTTAACCATCTGAGCCACCCATGCACCCCTTGTTTTCAATTTCTAAATTGTGAGGTGTTTTATAGATATAACCAAAGAATATTAAAAATTATTTCATCTTTGCAGGCCCTAATCCACTATGCATGATCCTGAGGGTTTGGACTTCTATTTTAGCAGGGCTTAGAAATGCAAGGAGGATAGGCTTTGAAGTTAGTCAGATCTGTTGCCTCTAGGCTTGTAAGACTTGATCAAGTTACTCAATTCCTCTGAACTTCAGTTTCCTCCTGTAAAATAGGATAGATCCCTGACATACTTACATTGAAGAGTTGTTGTGAGGCTTAGTAAGTGGTCAAGAAATTATATCTTCTACTATTATTATCTTTTTTTTTGGTTATTTTATTGACATTGAAGTTTTTAAAGCAAAGGGTTTAAATTTAGCAAACAGTGGCATAGAAACATGGATTATTACTATACTCTGATCTCAAAAATATTTTTGGTTAAGCACTTGAACATACTTGAAACATAGCCATGAATATTTTTCAACCGAGACATCTGTTTCAAGTGGGAATGATGTGGTTGAGAGAATTAATTAGTTGAGAGTGGCTTCTCATTTCGGGCCAACTTAATCCACTTGCCCAGGAAGAGTTATGATTTTACCCAGATGAATGGTAAAATATGATTTTAAAAAATATGATCTTTTAAGTATTTATTGGGCAGAACTGTTGTCTGTCAAACATTACATATCCGATATCACTAAATATGTGGTCACATATTTATGTGCTCAGTGTATTTGTGGATGCTGAGGGTGACTTTATTTTTCTAAGTGTTTACCCCTGTCAGCCATAATGATATAAAATTGTCTTTTTTTTTCAGAGTATATTATGCAGTTAAAAAAAGTCTATTGAATACTGAATTGTGGTACATGAGGAAAGGCAATATCTTGTCCGTAAGTCAATCTATACAAACTTATTTTTTTATTGTGGTGAGACATAAAATTTACCATCTTAACCACCTTTCAGTGTACAGTACAGTAGTGTTAGCTGTATGTACATTGTTGTGCAACAGATCTCTAGAACCTTTTCATCTTGCAAATATGAAACTCAATACCCATTGGGCAACAACTCCTCTTTTCCCTCTCCCCCTAGCCCCTGGCAGCCATCATTTTACTTTCTGTTTCTAAATAAGCTTATTATTTTTATACCTAAGCCTTCACCTTCTGCTCACTTCCTTGGGTCTATAGATGATACCACTATTCACCCAGTTGCCTCAACTCACATCTCTGCAATGTATCTTCAGCTCCCACACTGACTTTGTCATGCTTGTCAAGTAACTCTGTTCAGTTATATGTTTTGAATAGTCTCATCATTTTGCTTCCCAGAGCAGTATTTTTCACTCTGTCTACAGCCTCAACCTCAGTGGCACCCTGGACCAGATTTTCACAATATTTTTCCAGGTCACCTTTGAAAACTTTTGATTAGGAACCCTGGGATACCAGACTCCTTCAGGTGTAGTCTGAGGCCGTTTCCTACAGCCACACATTGACAGAAATTGGTCTTCTTAGCAGTTGGAAGTAGTTAAGCCTAGTGGAAAGTTAAACATATGGAATCCTGCCTTGACTATATGCTTGATGGAGAATAATATGGTCTCAGCCCTGTTTCAGGGTCTTCAATCATTTAAAGTAGATGCTAGGTTTGATACAGTAGTCAGTCTCCATCAAGCATATTCAGAAAACCTTGAATCATTCAATTCAGCAAACCTCTGCTTATGATCATTTAATTCAACAAACCACTGCTCATGTGGCACTCATGATAGCAATTTGAGTGATAAGTGAGGCTTTGCATGGCTCTGCTCCTATTGAGAACATTTCCCTCAAATGTTTGAAGGTTGATGAACTTGGCCAAAATCATTCAGGGGCATGTCAGGTGTCCATAGTCATGCTGCTGATAATTTATGTTGCATTTTTATTTTATAGGGTTTATACTTCTTCCATGATTCCTCATAAACTCTTCATGAAGTAGAGAGTATGTACAGGAAGCTCTTCTTGTAAAAGGATTTTTTAAGAAAAAGGGCTTATAAAGAGTTAATATTTCTAGACTGTAGAGGTAGACTTTTCGTCTTTAGTAAGCCTCCTGAACCACTTGACCTTGTAAGTCAGCATTAGATATAATCTAAATGTAGATTAAATTTCCCATTAATCAATTACACAAGAAAACCGTTGGTATTTATTGGCTATCTAATGTGCTGGTTTTCCAAACCAGGTTGCATAAGAAATACCTGGGGAAGAACTATGAAAATGCAACTTCTGTCAGTCATTCCCTCAGGTTCTTAGTCACTGATCCACTGGGCTTAATAATCTGCTTTTTAAAAATGTAGGTTTTATTGTGGTGATATGCATAACGTAAAATTTACCATTTTAACCACTTCTAAGTGTACAGCTCAAAAAAGTACATTCACATTGTTCTGCAGCCACCCCCACTATCCATCTCTAGAATTTAGGACTCTGCTTGTTAAACAACACCCTTGGTGATTTTGAGGCAGGGAATTCCCACCATATTTTGTGCAACATTGGTATAATGTGAGCTTAGAGCTGTGCTAAGCATGGCGGGAAAAACAAGATATGTGAAATGTGATCCCTGGATTCAAATAGTTTACACTTGGACAGAGGACCAAAGAATAATACATATGGAATAATCAGAGAATAACTGTACACAGAATAAAAATAAGTGATACATTCATTATACATGCGTACATACTTGTACAGATGGGTGGTGCTAGAAGGAATGAGACAAACAGATATTTATGGTTGAAAAGGATGAAAAGCAATAAATACCATGAAGGGATGGGTCTTGAGCTTGATTCAAACAATGTTGACTGTATAATATTGCTAGGCATAAAGGCAGCAATGTGAGGATTTCAGGCAAAGGAATCATGTGACCAGGAAAGAACCATAAGTCTGTTTCTCCAAAGATTGTGTATGAGTTGATGCAAGTCAGAGTTTATGCTTGCATCAAAGGTAATTCCCACCTAGAAATAAGGAATAATCTAAGTTCCATGAATTTTGCAGCAAAGAGCCAAGGATATTAATAACCACAGTAGTACCATCTGTGCTTGTGGTCACATGGCTATAAGCGAAAAATCATAGATCTTTTCATTTGAAGAACAACTAAATGAGAATTATTCATTTGCTAAGTGTTCTTCCTTGCAGCTGAAACACTAAACAGAATTTCCTCTTTAATGGTTAAGAGTATCTGCACCTGATGTTCTCCAGACCATAGACCATAATTTAGAGTTTAAACCTCCAGCTCTCATCCAGGAAGGGTGAGTACAATTTCCCCAGCAGCACGAAGGGGGGGAAGGATCTAGGGACCTGAGTGTTTCTCAAAAAGTTTTCCCCCTGCTAGTTCTCAGTTCTGCCCTCTCCCATTTCCTCCAGGAACAGGGAGTGAGTATTAGGTGATTTGGGATTATGGTTGATTTTGCTGGTTGTGATAAAGGCGTGGTGGTTATATGAAAGAAACACCCTTATCACTTTGAGATACTCCAGAAGGATGGGTAGCAAGACAAATGACTGGGATTTGCTTTAAAATATTTCTGAAAAAGTATATATGAGTATTGGCAAGATATTGATAGTTACTGAGCCAAATAATGGGTTCATGAACATTCATTAAAACATTCTCTCTATTTTTTGGTGTATATTTATAAATTTTAATGAAAGTTGAAAAAGAATCTTATTTAATATGACATGTTAGCTATAAAGGATTGGAAAAATATTAAATATAGACAACACTGTCGTCAGAATGCTTTCCAATCCCTTTAAATTATGATGTCTCTTTAAAGAAACTGAAATTGAAAATTAGAGATGACTAATTATCATCTGGGTTGAGTTTATATAAGAAAAGTGAAGTGCAGTTGGTAGATCCATATTTGAAGAAATTACCTTAACTTTATTTCTAAAAATAGGTAATGAATACATATTTATGTATTTTAGAGGAAATAGCATATTTAAGAATATATGCATTATCTTTGAAGATTTTTCACTTTAACTTTTTAAATGAGATTTTATCTATGTATGTATGTATTTATTTAAGAGAGAGTGTGTGCATGTGGCTGCATATGTGGGGGCGGGGGCGGGAAGAGGGAGAGACAATCCCAAGCAGACTCCGTGCTGAACACGGAGCCCAATGGCCAGGGCTCTATCTCCTGACCTGAAGATCATGACCTGAGCCGAAATGGAGAGTCGGCTGCTTAACCAACTGAGCCACCCAGATGCCCCTCATTTTGACTAACTTTTAAAAATAACATTTTTAATTTTAAAATAATTTTAGATAAGCGAAGTTTCAAAAATAGTACAACATTCTTGTATACCCCTTGCTCAGTTTCCCTTACTGTTGCCGACTTACATTGCCATGGCATATTTGCCAAAACTAAGAAACCAACATTGGTGTACATGACTGTTAGCTAAGCTCTAGACTTTTTTCATATTTCACCAGTTTTTCCGCAAATGGCCCTATTCTGTTCCATTATCAGTTTTCCCAAGAAGGTGGTTACACTTGAGCCTTCCTGCTTGAATCCCCCCACCTGACAGTCAGATGCCTGAGGGAGGGCAGAAGTGGTGGTGTCTGCGGGGGGTCTTCTGAGCCAGGCACTGGGCAGTGGGAGGCGCAAGGACTCCTTGAAGATACGGGTATCCCTTGACAAGACTAGGCATTGAACACCTGCCCCAGAAGGCCTTCCCCAGAGAAGCAAGCAGGGCCATCAGAGGGGGGAACCTGCCTCCTCTCTCGCATCCCCTCTCATCCTAACCCACCTATGGGGCAAGCACTGGAAGAGCGGGGAGCAAGTCAGTGAGAGCGGACCCTGGCCCCTCACCCTCAGCTGCTGGGACCTCAAATCCAGCCTGCAGAGCAGAGAGCTTTGGTTTTAAGTGACTCTACAATTTTAATGTGAGAAGGACAGGGTCTGTGTTTGAGAACCAGCCTGAGATAGATTGCTGTTAAGGAAGTAAAGGGGTAAATCTGAGATCTTGGTAAGATTTTCTATCACTATGGGGATGGGGGAGTCCAGTAGAGCATAATGGGACAGTTGTGGCAGAAAAACCAAATAAGCGCCACCCCTCCCCCCAAACAAAACAAAATGAGACCAAACTAAACAAAAACAACAAGTAGAGACTCTTCAAATTCTCATTACTCGTATAGAGCATCTAGCATGAAGCCTGGTGCATGCTGAGTATGCAGCAGATGTTGTCTTTCATTTATAGGGTTAGCAAATGGTATAGGATTAGCAAATCCAGAATTTTCCTTCCAGCTTGCTTTTCAGCTGTATACTGTATGTACACGAAGGAAAACGATGGAAAAAGACTTTGTTTTCCCTCAATACAGGGACTTGCCTGGGATGGTGTGTTTGTGGGGAGGGGTGTGTTCTGGGAGCCCTCACAGTGGGACCCCTCCCCACGATGTAGGGTTTTGGGCAATTTGCCTGGAGAAAGATGAGCTCTAACTGCAGCGGCAAACTCACAGCCTCGTATTACACCAAATCTGGAAGGTGGTGAAGCTTGAAACCAAGCTTCCCATTTTAAGTAGAATGCTCTAATGCAAGCCAAAAGAAAGTATGGGGGGAAACAAACTACAAAAGGTCAATACATGCATTTGGTTAATATGTTGTAAGAAGCTGGTGTTCACCTGAATGGGCTGTTAGTCCTCTGTGATGGAGGGAATGAGTAATATCGCCCCCAAGCTCAACAGAATAGAAACAAAGAAACTGTTAGAATCTGTTTATCCTTGTCCAAGAGGGGACTGTGATAAGGCTATATCCTCCTAGGACGGTATTTTGTCTTGTATTTTCCAAGCTTCTTAAAATGTTAATAGTCTCTGGGAATACTGGCAAGAAACAAAACACAAAACAAAACAAAAATAATTGAGACAAAGTGATTCTCAGAAAGAGTATTCTAGAACGTAAATCTAGGTTGTCTGAGACTGTGCTGAGTTTCATTTCAGGGACTGAAAATATGAGAATTGGTGCTGCATCCAGTATAGTAAGTCTAAATATTGGACCCTCAGAAAACACTTCAGAGTACTCCTACTCCTTCCCTCTCTCATCTGTTTCTATCAGCACATGCATAGCAGTCCATATGCTGTGGGAGATACCTAAGAAAAGCACAACCTACGGTCCCTACCCTCAAAGGCTGCTTGGGAAGGAAAGTAGCTAAAGAATAAGTCAGAGTAGGATTTTTGGATATTAGTTGTAAGAACCTGTAGTAATTCAGAGATTGAAAACGTCAGCATAACAGGGAAATCAAAGCAACGTGGAAATAAATGTACATATTGAATGAGCAGCTAACAGTTTTGTCTGGATACAAGGGAAAGAGCTGTGCTGGTTAATTGGATATGTTCATACAATGGAGGTATCAGGAAAATGCGGGCTGAAGATGATAAGAAGAGGGTGCTATGCAGATGCCCGAGCAATTGGTGTAGCTGTTGGGCATGGACAGGAATTCACTCATCCCTCCCAGAGCGCGTTTCTCTCTTCTGGGGCCTCTTCTGTAAGCATGATCCTTATGGCATTTTCAGTCATTAACATTTTAGTTGAAATTATTCTCAACCATCTAACAGGTTCCTCTGGGGCTCACTTAGAGCTCTCCTCTAATTCTGCATCAGGAGGACCTGCTTTCATGCCTAACCTTTCAGGCACGTGTTCAGCTTAGTGTTTTTGCCTTATTTCTTACGACAGTGGTGTCATCTGAACTGCAGTCAGGACTTCCCATGGCTCTTCCATGCTCTGGATCCCTGCTATTTCCAACAAAGCTTGAAGAATTTCCCTGGGAACCACTTCAAGGAGGTGGCATAGACACAGGCTAGCGTAGAGTAGACGCTTAACAAATCTGACCTTATTAACTTCCTTTTGTTTCCTACAACTTTTGCTGTCCCCCCCCCCTTCCTTTGGCTGTTAGAAGCCAGGGGTTTCCTTAGTGGCTGCTGGTGGTGGGGACTGCATTCATGCTAGGGAAACCAGCCCCCATTTTGATAAGCGAGAGCCCCGTGATGGGGAGCACATAAGAAATGTAGGCATCGGGGTGCCTGGGTGGCTCAGTCGTTAAGCGTTAAGCGTCTGCCTTCAGCTCAGGGCGTGATCCCAGCGTTCTGGGATCGAGCCCCACATCAGGCTCCTCTGCTGGAAGGCTGCTTCTTCCTCTCCCACTCCCCCTGCTTGTGTACCCTCTCTCGCTGTCTGTCTCTATCTCTGTCAAATGAATAAATAAAATCTTAAAAAAAAAAAAAGAAATGTAGGCAGCCATGTGGACTGATGAACTGAGAGGATACAGTCATGCACCTGGCTAGACCTCGTGCATTGCTTATATTCTGTGTATATAAATAGTTTAATTTTTTCTCTGGGAGCAACACTTTCTTTTGGAAGCTGGTGTAATGATTACATTTGGAAGAGTGTCTTCTTGGATCATTAATGTTCTAGACACAAAAGTGTGGTAAAAGGGAAGTCACATGAATGTCATGGGTCAAAGACACGAGGCATTGAATCTGTCTTCATTCTTTGTTAGCTGCTAGAACTTGGCCAAGTTACTTAGCTTCCCCGTTCCTCACTTTCCCAGCCATAAAATGGGGGATACTAATACCTACTTCAGAAGGTTATTATAAGGGCTAATCAGTTAATGTTAACAAAATGACTGATTCATGTTTAGTATCAGGAATTACATGGTGGAGTTTTCATGGTATCATGATAGAATTATAGCAAGGATTTGAGGAATCTCCTTGTCTTAGTCTGCAGATAATTCTCCCTCTCAGTGAGTTCCTAAGGGAGGTAATTACATAAAGCACAGAGTTCTGTGGGGATGGGGATTATCTGGTTATCATTTCTTTCATAGATACTTGGTATATATGAGTGAATGGATGGGTCATTTTATCATCAGTAGGTTCCCAAGTCTCCAATAGGTGGTTTACTCCTTAATCTCAGTTACAGCTTGTGATTTGGATTCAGGGCCCACGTTGGCTTCTCTTTCCCCATCCATTCCCTTCCCTAGTAGTTGTCAATCTCATTACCATATGCCCCAGGCTAAGGAGACAGGAAGAAATGAGAGAGCACAGAAGGGTTGACCTGTAAGGAGGTCCTGGCTCAGTGTTAACAGCCCCCAAGCACGGGGGAAACATGGAACAGGACAGTGTGTGGCATATGTGGGCATGACCTTTCCTGCACAGTGGGTCTCTCTATTTAAAATATGGACTAAGAGTTTTGTGTCATTGGCTTTTTGAGGAGCAGTGTGATGGGGAAGAAGGATATAATGACCTTCAACCACATTGCCTCCCCAGCCAATATAGTAAGTGCTTAATAAATGGTACTTCCCTTGACCTCTTTTATGGTGTTTCAAAATGAAGCATTTTATATGAATGGACACCAGTTTGTTCTTTTCACTCTATTCCATCTCCTCTATTCGTTTCCTCCAAAAACTGAGAAAATATCTCCCTGTTGGTGCTCTTCCTCTAAAATGGACAGTGGAGCTGGGTCCAGCTGGGGGTTGGGGAGGAACATTCATGGCTTTTTGTTCCCTGACCGTTTATGACTGGCTTGCCCCCTCCCCAGACTGGAAGTGCACTGGGGCTGAGAGCCTGGAGGCCTGCCCCTTCAGGGTTGGCCCAGCGAGGCCAGCCACTTCAGCCATCCTGTTCTCAGCTCCCTCACATTAATATATGGGGGTGGAGTGACAGTGGAATGATTTTCACTTTGTTCCTTGGACTGGAGGGATTTCACGGGGAGGCTTTCATACCACTTGTGGGAGTCAGGACGGATGGGAAGTCTGCAGGGCCCAAGTGGGGTGGGTTCCCAGCCTCTCACTGCAGCTACAGTCATCTCGCTTCTATCCTGCATGTGTTGGGGTCCTGCATAGAACTTTGTAAGACCTATTCTTTAAAAGTCTGAAAATCTCTGACCTGCATGAGCTCTAAAGCTGTGCTCCCCAATACTTTGGCCACTGGTTACACATGGCTACTGAGCACTTGACAGGTGAGTAAGCTGTAGGAAACACCTTTGTTTTCTCCGGGACCCTGGAGAGTCAGACTGTCTTTGTGGGCAAGGTAGCCTATTGGCCTCTGAATGGGGTGGGGCCTCAGTCTTATTTATGAATCCTCAGACTTCCATGGATGACAGATAGCTTTGACATGCTTAGTGATAAAGGCTGTTAAAATGAGAGGTCGTGAGCAAATCACAGCTGAATAAAGCTTCTCATTTTTCCTCATAACCTATAAAGTACTCTTCCTTTTCTACATCCTAATGTCTTGTGTGGAAAACTCTCCTTCAAGGTTCATTAAAAAAAAATTTTTTTTTTGAGGAAAGGGTAATGTGAGAAGAATAGGATAATATTCTGTTTTTAAAGGAAGTTTAATTTTATGCTGTAGTAGCTGAACAAGCTTCGACCAAAGGTGAGCAGACCTGGATGAGAGTGGGTTCTGCTGATTAATACCTGCATGACTTTGGGGGGAGTCTCTGTTCTCTTTGGACATTGGTCTACTCATCTGTAAAATGAATGAGACCTGGCTCTGCCTGCTGTTTATATGAAAAAGTAATTTTTATGGACTGAATGTTTGTGTTCCCCACCCCCCTGCCACCAATTCATGTATCAAAACCCTAACCCCCAATGTGATGATATTTGGAGATAGACCCCTTTGGGAGGTAATTAGGTCTATATGAGGTCATGAGGGTGGGACCCTACAATGGGGTTAGTGTTCTTCTAAGAAAAGAAGACATCAGAACTCTCTGCCATGTGAGGATACAGCAAGAAGACACCTAGATGTCTCCAAGTCAGAGGAGGGCCCTTACCAGAACCCAGTCATGGTGGCACCCTGATCTCAGGTTTCCCAGCCTCCAGAACTATGAGAAATAAATATTGGTTGTTGAAGCTTCCTGTCTATGGCATTTTGTTACAGCAGCTGAACTGTCTTAGACAGTATTTGTTAAATGAACAGTGAGGTGGCACAGTGGTTATGAGTTACTTTAGAAGAACTTAGGAAGTTTAATGCAGTCTTCCTCCACTGGTCTAAACCTGGTTCTGACACTTTCCAGCACTGTGATTCTGAGCAAGGTACCAATTCTTTCTGGGTCTCTTAAGATTCCTTCTCTCACAGTGTTCTATGAATTTACAAATATGACTTAAGCCCCCTGCGTTATATTTTCTGGGTCTCAAAAAGCACACATGTGTATATTTATTTTAAAGAATCTCACCTTTTAAGTTGCAGAAGTAATATATCTGCTCCTGATATAAAGTTCAAAAATTACAAAAGTGTAGAAAATTTAAAAAAAATTTCCATTTTCCCAAATCTAATAGCTTGGTGAATTTCGCAGGTGTTCCTATGCTTATATAATTTGTCTGTGTGTGTCTGTGTGTGTCCACATGTGTGCGTGTGTAGTTTTTGCTTCAGTTGAATCAGGCTCTATAGTTGTTTGCAATTATTTTTAAAAATTTAATGGCATTCCAAGGTTATCTTTTTATATCACTACGTATTGTGCTATTTTTTCCTTTCTAGTATCTGATGATGTTCCATGGCATTGTTGGAGAAGGTCATCAAGAGGGCACGTGACTGCCAGTTGACTCAGGAGCTAGACCTGGGCATTCAGAGGCTCCTCACCCCTCCCATGTCCTTGGAATGTGCATTCTGCCCACTGTTACTCATCTTTTGGCCACCCAAGATAAGCCTTGTAGGTAAATTCCTTGCTTATTAAAACTGCCACCTAGCAATCTCTTTCTTTGTTCTCTCCTTGCCCTCTGAGTATGGGGACCAACTTTAGATTTCACCCAGGAAGTTCCCATGGTTGTAAACCAATATGTGTGCATATGCCTAATTTATTTAGCTAATCCCTTATTAATGAGGATGTTATTTACTCATTTTATATTTGTTTCTTCCCATTATAGAAATAATGTATGCATACAACAAGAAACATGGGCAGTACAGAAAGGTACAAAATAGAAAGCAAAATCTTTCTTCTGACCCATTTCCACTTTTCATTTCTCAAACAAGTTCCCTAGTCTTGATGACCTTGAATAGATTTAAATTTTGTTCTTCTGATGATTATTATTGTAGTTTTAAATAGTATGCTTATCTGTTTATTGATTATCAACTTTAGATAATATCTACCAACTGGCTGCTAGGAAAAATGAACAGGAGTCTGAAATTCAGTGGCATGGGAGAAAGTACAACTTCTTAGAATATGTGTCTGAGTGTGTGTGTATCCTGATTTAATATTTGTATTATAAAAATTATTGACATAATCTCTTATAAATAATAATTTTTCTGTATTTCAAAGACTTTCTGTGCTGGTGGGGTAGAAGGGTTCGATAATTTTCAGTCTTTTGCTATTTCGTGAAACCAATGACCTGAAGGTAGTATGTAGCATCAATTTTATTTTTATTTATTTATTTGTTTGTTTATTTATATTTTATTTATTTATTTTAAAAAGATTTTATTTATTTATTTATTTTTGAGAGAGAGCGTGCACGAGCGGGGGAGGGAGGGGCAGAGGGAGAAGCAGACTCCCCACTGAGCAGGGAGCCTGATGTGGGACCCAATTCCAGGACCCTGGGATCATGACCTGAGCCAAAGGCAGACACTTAACCGACTGAGCCACCCAGGCGCCCTGTAGCATCAGTTTTATATGCATGCTTTTAATGACCCAGCCTTATTTTGGGATTATTGGAGTGCTTACTGAAGAGAGGGGTCCAAATTTTGGTCTGTGGACTGCTGGGGGAACACTGATGAGAGCCTTGGAAGCATACACTAGATGTGGAATGCAGTGGTGGATGGAAAATCCTAGACGCTTTCTGACAGATTTCAATGTCAAACTCCTCAAGGTTCAGTCTGAGCAAAAGATGTGAGTTTTGGGCTCAACTGGGCTCCGTGTGAGGTGGCTAGTCAGATAGTCCTCAGTCAGACACTGTAGAGACCCCTAAGCTCAGGTCCGTTCTAGGGTGGGGATGTCATCTAACACTGATGACGGGAAGGTTTTATAATGCAGACACTGGTAGAAACTAATTGGAAGTTTCCAGTAGAGTTTTCTACAGAAGAAATGCTTGTAGTAGACATTTGTTTCCTGCACTTAAAAACATTTGTTGGGGCATCTGGGTGCCTCAGTTGGTTAAACATCTGACTCTTGATTATGCCTAGTGTCATGATCTCAGGGTCGTGAGATGGAGCCCTCATTGGGCTCCATGCTGTGTGTGGAGCCTGCCTAAGATTCTCTCTCGCCCTCTCCATCTGCCCCTCCCTCCCCTCCCCACCACCCCTCTCCTGGTCTCTCTCTCAAAAAAAAAAAAAAAAAAGAAAGAGAAAGATTCTCTCCCTCTGCCCCTTCCCCCTTCTTACATGTGCGTGTGCATGCACTTTCTCTAAAATTTTTTGTTGTTGTGCTCATGCTGAGTTGGAATTGGTAAAATGTTAAAGTGATCTGCTACTCTGGTTTTGCTATTATTAAGGAATTTAAAGATTTTATTTTATTTTAGAGAGAGAAAGCAAGCATGGGGGTGGGAGGGAGAGGAAGAAGGAAAGAATCCCAAGCAGACTCCATGCTGAGCCTGGAGCCCGTCCTGGGGCTCGATCTTTTGACCCTGAGATCATGACCTGAGCTGAAACCAAGAGTCCGATGCTCAACCAACTGAGCCACTTAGGCGCCCCTAAGGAATTTATTTAAAGGCAGTGGTAGATAGAAATTAATCAGGTATGTATTTTTGGGTAAGAGATTTTCTGGCTGGTGCATGTGTCTCTCTAGATTATAAAGGAGTGATAGCAGTCCTGTCACGGGGAGGGGAATTAGTTAACATTGCTCTTAAGGTCATATCTCTAAGCACGTATCACTTCAAAAACAGTGTTATTCATTACATCTAAGTGTATGTGTGTGCATATGCCACTGTGACATGTGACCTTCTCATAAATGGAAACCCCTAGGAGCATTTGATTAGGAATGCTAGAAAATCAGGTTCTGCTGCCTTGATTCCCAGGCATGTGAGGGCTCTCTGGATCTCTGAGGAAAGCTGCACGACAGGCATAGGATTTAGTGGGAGCATTCCCAATGGGCCATGGGGCCTGGCTGCCCTGGGCTCGGGATCCGGATATGGTGGAGTCTGAAGGTGGCTGCTCTCTTTTGGGTAGTTCTGTATGGGTGAGGTACCATTTTATCAACCAGCCATCAGAAGAGAGCGGTAGCCAGTCTTTAGAATGAAGCACTCAGGTTTAGTCCTTGGGGTCAGAAAGAATGTCAGGAGTAAAGCTCTGAAAAGGAAGATGGTGGTAGTCATGGAGGTAGGGTAGTGTAGACCAGTGGCTCTCCCAGAGTGGTTCTCAGGTTAGCAGGATCAGGATCACCTGGCAACACGTTAGAAATGCAAATCCTCAGGCACACTCCAGACCTGACTGAATCAGAAACTCTGGGAATAGGGCTGAACAGTCTGTGTTTTGAGCAAACCTTCTAGGTAATTCTGATGAACTCTCCATTTGGGAGCCTCAGCTGTGGATTAACTAGCTACCTGTTCATTAATTTGAGATTACTTTGGTGGCATTTATGTAGGCAAGAACAAGTGAAATCTGAGTCAAAAAACCTAGATAAATAAGTGATAGATTTCTTCCACACTTCTGCTATTGAGGAAAAGTTCATATATTTTTTATTATAGAGAAATAACATTAATTGAGAAGTTCCTAAATGCTTGGCAGTGTGCTTAGTATCTTAGCTGCATTATTTCCTTGAATTTTCCCTTCCTCTCTATTAATTAGGTGCTATTTTTATTTCCATTTTACAGATGAAGAGACAGAAGGATTAAGGATCTCATTAAAGTTTCTGGAGCTAATAAGTGGCCGAGCTGAAATTTGAACCCAGGGATTTCACAAAATGAGCCTGGCTTCCTTAACTGCTAAGCTGTACTATACGATTCTTAATTTCCCATTACACTCTCTCCCTGTGTGAAGGACTGTGGACCATGAACAATTTGGTAATGTATATTGATTAGTGTTTTCCTGCTATAGGTATGATGTCAAACTGGTATTTTGCCTGTCATTGCTAACCCATTACTCTTCAATCTCTATAGAGTTAACAATTTCAACATACTTGTTTGCAGTTAAGCTCAGAGTTTAATGCTAAGGGAACTTCAGATATACTATGTTTTAATCTTGCACCTGCTAAATTTATGCTTTTCCATTACACCTGTAAATCTTTCCCTGCCATAATATGAATGATTTACCATTTTCCTCTCAAGGATTTCCTCGTGTTGTGTTGGCATGTCCTATTATATTTTAGGACAAGGGTAAAAATAATGAGACTGGGTGAGTTTAAATCAGCCCCAAATATTGTTTCAGGATAAGCATCCAATTACTATTATTTTTTCTTGTGGGAAGTTTTCTGTAATTGGAAATGTTGAGGTAATGCTGTTTTAAATTCCAAGTGTGAAAATACTTCTGTAGCATTAGAGTCCTCTCCTTTGTGTGTATGAGTGATTGGGTGTGGGTCAAAGAGACTTGGAACATTAATTTTAATTCAGAAGTGGTTCCGGAGAGACAAGTTAATTTTCGAAATCAGCCTGGTGAGAGTTGGGGCTTGGAAAATGCATTCAAGGAAAAATGTCTTTTACTCTGCTAGAACAATTATGAGGTAATAGGCTCAGGAGTAAACTGGCCACCAAGGTTTAGTAACATTTCTAGAGTTGTGGCTGATTTGCTTGAAAATCTCAAATACCACATCCTGCTGATTCTAAGACAAGTCACTTTTCACTTCTTAATATTTATGAAGTCAGACTACACCTTGTAGTTGAATATGTGGGAGGATATTAACATGGAAGTTTTGGCTAAGGCTAAAATAGAAAGTATATTTTCAAAGTAGATGGTAGCAGAAGGAATCATGACTTTATATTTTTTAATTTTGCTTTTATTATTTTTTTTAAAGATTTATTTATTTGAGAGAGAGGCAGAGAGCAAGTTGTGGCAGAGCAGGGGGAGAGGGAGAGATGTAATCTCTAGCAGACTCCCCACTGAGTGTGAACCCCAATGTGGGGCTCGATCTCACAACCCTGAGATCATGACCTGAGCCGAAACCAAGAGTCAGTTGGATGCTTAACCAACTGAGCCACCCAGGCGCCCCTTTACTTTTACTTTTAATTGTGGCAAAAATACATATAGCATGAAATTTACCAGCTTAACCATTTTTGAGTGTACAGTCCAGTGGCATTAAGGACATTTACACTGTTCCACAACCATCCATCTACAGAACTTTTCATCTTCTCAAACTGAAACTCTACACCCATCAAACAGGAACTCTCCATTCTCGCCTCCCTCTAGCCTCTGTCAATCATCATTCTACTTTCTGTCTCTATGAATTTGTCTATTTTAGGTACCTCATATAAGTGGAATCATACAGTATTTGTCTTTTTGTGACTTGATTATTCATTTCACATACTATCCTCAATATTAATCTATGTTGTAGCATGTGTCAGAACTTCCTTCCTTTTTCAGGCTGAATAATTATTCCATTGGATGGATACACCACTTTGTTTTTCTATTCATCCATGAATGGACACTTGGGTTGCTTCCACTTTTTGGCAATTGTGAATAATGCTGTTATGAACATGGGTGTATAAATATGTGTTTGGGAACTTCCTTTTGATTCTTTGGGTGTATACCCAGAAGGTGAATTGCCAGATCATAGGGTAATTCTATTTTTAATTTTTTGAGGGACCGCCATACTTTTTTCCATAGGGAGTCACCATCTTTCATTCCCACCACCAGTGCACAGGTGTTCCAATTTCTTCACACCCTTGTCAACGCTTGTTATTTTCTGGTTTCTTGGGGGTAGCTATCCTAGTGGGTGTGAGGTGGAGGAATCATGACTCTTAATGGCCTTACTCACATAGAAGGTATAATAAAGGGGCAGAGATTGGGTATTTGGGGATGACCTTGGGAGGAGGATGTTGATGGAGAGCTGCTGATTTGACCCCATAGGGAGAGCAATTCAAAGTAAAACCCATGGAGACATATAAGTTGTACTTCCTCTGTTTTCTCAAGTCAAAGGAGACTTTTCCCCCCTCAAGTCTAAGGAGACCACTTGGAGATCTAATACGTGCACCTGCTATCTAGCCTTGGATAGTGTTGATACCAGCTCATGACAGTATTAGTCAGGTTGGAACTTTCCGGCTCCTTTCCCTCTTCTCCCTCTCCTCACTGTAACTCTGGAGGGGTTGGGAATTGCCATGAGCAAGTTGTAGGTGGGAATGGAAGCCTAGACTGGAAAAAGAAGAAGAGTTGACCACATTGCATTATCTGCTCACTTTTCATCTGCAGCAAATACAGATAAAGGAGGTAAGAAGTTTCAACTTTGTACTGAACCAAGTTTTGATTATGATATAGGGCTGCGTATTCTAATTACCAAGCTGATACTGCCTTTTGTCAATTAAAGTGACAGTTGAACTTTTTAATGACCTAAGAGAAACCAGAGAATTCATGGAGTTAACTTTCATTTTCATCCAGGGTAATAAATAGTCTCATGGAGCACATTTTAAGGGACGGAGAAAGATAGAGGTAATTGCTTTATGATTCTATCCTGTGGATTGGACTCACCCAGTGAAATGGTTAAGGGTACATGAAATGTGCTAGTGTCTTTCCCACCTGAACCTCTGCCCTGTTGTAATTAAAATGATGGCGAATTGTCCTTGGACAATTGAGAGGATGGGGGAAACATTTATCTGTGTCTTGTTAGGACATGTAGAAAGAGAGAACATTCCAAAGTGTGATGTTCAGCTATAGTGTGTTTAGCCTTGGGAAGAGTGAGCTAGTTTATTGGACCCCAAGATCATGACCTGAGCCGAAGGCAGACGCTTAACTGACGGAGCCACCCAGGTACTCCAAGACAGGATATTCTTTTCTTCCTTAATCCGAAGAAAACTTTTCCTCAAAGTGCCTCTTTCCTTTCTCCACTCTGGCAGACTTCTTTATATTTCTCATTGGCTGGAATTTGTGATACATCCTAAATCAGTAACTGGCAAGGGGCAAGGTGCTACCATGACGGGCTTATAAAGTCCCTGGAGTGTGATGGGTTCATTTCTCTTGAGGCACAGAGGCCATGGAAGGAAGAGCCAACACCAGCCAGGATTCTCTTAGGAAGGACAGTGAGTGGGATGCATGCTTCATAAGCGGCCGATAATGTCTCATTACAAGAAAGAAGGCTTTTCAAAGACGCCCTATGACCATCAGAGGTTAAAAGGCATTTTATTCAAATGAAAAGAATACTCTTCGTTGGATCATAGAAAGTTCATTGTATTGGGGCGCCTGGGTGGCACAGCGGTTAAGCGTCTGCCTTCGGCTCAGGGCGTGATCCCAGCGTTATGGGATCGAGCCCCACATCAGGCTCCTCTGCTATGAGCCTGCTTCTTCCTCTCCCACTTCCCCTGCTTGTGTTCCCTCTCTCGCTGGCTGTCTCTATCTCTGTCAAATAAATAAATAAAAAATCTTAAAAAAAAAAAAAAAAAAAGAAAGTTCATTGTATTAAAGCTAGAGGGAGCCGTAGATACTGTCTAGCCCATACTCTTTATTTGGGAACTGAGGCTCAGAGAATGCAGGTGACTTCCCCAAATCCCAGTTGCTAAACAGCGAGCCCACGGACAGCAAGTCTATGGGCAGTCCGAGGGCAATTACAGAACAGTGGCTACGACTTCATTACTCTGTAGTGATACTTCCTCTTGATCATGGCAGAGGGTCAGACTGAATTGAAGGGGAAGGACGGAGCAAGAGAGTTTCAGGAAGTAACTGTGGTATCGTCTGCGGAAGAAAGGGGCTGAGCGGCTGCCAGGGAAGCCAACTTGTTCTGTGAAGGATCGGATAGTAAATATTTCAGGTTTTTCTCATCAGATGGCTTCGGTTGCCGCTACTCACCTCTCCTATGGCGCGATGAAGGCAGCTGTGAACAACATGTAGTAAATGGACTGTGCTCCCAGAGGAATGGATTTACAAAACAGGAAAGGGGCAGAATTTGACCTGTGGTCTGCAGTTTGCTGACCCTTGGTTACCTGTTTCCAAACGATTGATCTTATGATTGCGGTTCCAGTACCAAAATGGTTTTGAGATGGACCAAAGGGGCTTTTAGAGCAGGCACGAGGATTTGCATTTTCCCCAAACCAAAACTCAAAGGCATGGCCTTCCACGTTGTGTACCTGTTATGGAAACTACTCTTTCTCCAGTCAATTTATCATGACAACTGCTACATTCCATCCATTAAAGCAGACTCACAGTTTATTTCACTGAACTGGTCGGTCAGGCAGTCAAAACAGCGTGCTCTTGCCAAAACATCACTTTGACGTAAGGTTTAGACAGCCAATCCTCCAGGAACCAATGTACCTGAAAGTTAGTTTGCCTGTTATCTACACATCATACTGAGCCTCATCTGAGAATATCTAATTAAATCACACTCTGAATGAGGGCACAGCTTGCCTTAGAATTAATTTAACCAAATAATTAGGAAACTTCTAAAGTTGTTGCAAAAATTGGTAACAGGAAGTCATTTGCAAATTGCTTAAGCATTCCTATCCTGGGAGACACAGGTCAACTATTTTTGGCTGGGAAGTCACATGATGGATGCATGGCCTGAAGTCTTAAGGAGAGGAGCAGTGATTTGTATTCAGGGAAACTGCTTTTTAAAATTCTCAGAAGCAAGGGCAAGATCTCTGTTCCATTTTCTGGAGCGATCACTGAGGTTGTGTGTAATCATTTTGACGGAGCAGTTTCGACTTATCAGATATAAACATATAATGACTTTATCTTTTTATTATTGGAATGTGTCAGTGGAACTTCTCTTTTCTGCTGAGAAGCTGACATCCTTAACGACAGTTGGGGAAGATTCCTAATTTTTTTTATTCACCTTTGGAATTAAAATAGTCTCATTCCAGTTCTTAAAACTTTTCCTGTTTTGTAATTCTTTTTAATTTTTAAAAACTTTTCCTGTTCTTTTGAAAACCTCACCCACATACCTATTTCTGGGCTTCTCCACTTTCCCCCACCTCCCTCAGTTTCTGTCTGGATACTAGGAGTGTTTTTGGGATGTGTGGTCTGCTTTCTCACCATGCTTTTCCCCTGGTGGCCGGGTGCTGAGGTGATGGAAGGCAAAGTGCCATCTTTTTGTATAAGGGCTGGGACAGAATTGGCTTCTCAATATGGTATTTGTAATTACTATTCCGTGACATGAACAATTTCATCCTGGAGGCAGTTGGTTTCATTTTCCTGTCTGGGGTCATGGCCCCATCTCAGCTATCTGCCTATCAGCTGTGTCAGAGGGTAAACATCCACATGCTGGTTCTCTCAGGGGCTTATTCTTTGATTCTTGAGGGTCCTCAAGGCAACCTTTCCTTTTTTTTTTTTTTTTTTTTGAGGATTTTTATTTATTTATTTGACAGACAGCACAAGCAGGGGGAGCGGCAGGCAGAGGGAAAAGGAGAAGCTGGCTTCCCACTGAGCAAGGAACTTGATGTGGGGCTCAATCCCAGGACCCTGGGATCAGGACCTGAGCTGAAGGCAGACGCTTAACCAACTGAGCCACCCAGGCGCCCCAACGCAACCTCTCCTGTCTCTTGTGTGGAGAGATCTGACTGATGCTTAACCTCTTCCTTCCTAACTGCCAGTCCACAGTGGGCACCATCTTGCAGCTTGTTACTGCTGAGTTACTCTGGCCCAGCAGGGGGCGCCTGCTGCACAGACGTGCCCCCAGTGCAGCTGTCCAGAGCCTGTGCTCAGAACAGCCCTACACTTGGAGTCTCATGCTCTCAGGACGCCATGTTGAAATCCTTAATAATTTTATTTTTGAATTTGTGTTTTGGAAGTGAAGTGAGATGGGAAAGTAGGGCATGTGCTAGGGGCTTAGAGCCTTGGCCCCTATATGGATCTACATTTTGCTGCTTTCCTCAGCAACCTGGGTTGCCCTTTCTCCACCACTTCATGCCCTGGGCCCTGCCTAGCCTCCCTAGTGCCATCCTTGTTTTGCAGCTGCTGTTGCCCTCTGCCTCTGACTGTTTGTGTGTGCAGCAAGGGCCTGCATGAGGACCTGTGCCTGGCAGGCCTGGGTTGGGGCATGCTGCATTGTTTCTTGGAGCAGAACAAGGAAGCTTCTGTCCCTGCCCTAGGCTGGTCTCTCATTTCTCAATGACGCAAAGGCTGGGAAACAACTTCCGCCTTTTTGGATCCTGAGGGAACCCAGGACCTGCCTTGCACTGGGGCCTTCTTTTAGCTCCACCTGGGAGAATGTTGACATTTTGTTCTTAGGGGTGCATTGACTCTGCTTCTGTCCCTGTTCTTTTCGGTCACCTCCTGGGGCAGGATATCCCTTATCACGGTCTCTCCCCGATCTGATCACAAGTGTTCACTTGGGCCCTCAGCATTAAAGGCATTGATGGTGGGCTCTAGTTGAGAGGCTCACCCCAAAACTACATTTCAATGGTAGGCACATTCTTGTGTTCAGTTTCACCCTTCTCGAAGAGCTGGCGGACTTCCTTGCCCTCTGTAGTGTTTGGCTTAAATTTTCTGCACATTTTCTCTTTATATTTGGTGTGTTGGAAACAGCCATAACAATTTTCCTAGGAGTTTCTAAGACTTTCACTAACGCTGAAACTAAGCCTTAGTTTTCTTGTGGGTAAAATGGGAAAATAGGGGCGCCTGGGTGGCACAGCGGTTAAGTGTCTGCCTTCGGCTCAGGGCGTGATCCTGGCGTTATGGGATCGAGCCCCACATCAGGCTCCTCTGCTGTGAGCCTGCTTCTTCCTCTCCCACTCCCCCTGCTTGTGTTCCCTCTCTCGCTGGCTGTCTCTATGTCTGTCAAATAAATAAATAAAATCTTTAAAAAAAAAAATGGGAAAATAAAAACCAGTCCCATTTACTTCATATGGTATTTGTAAGAAGTCAGTAGGACGATCATTGTAAAACCTCTAACGTTTTCAGAGTTCTGTGCTTGAGATCTCCGTACTCTGAATCTAAGTAAAGACCGGCCCTAGGCATCCACGGCATTCATCTGGGCGACAGCTACTTGATGATGGGGGCAACTGAAACAAAACACAACCCACGTAGGCTCAAGATTATAAAGAGGTTTAATTAAAAAGAGGATTTCTTGGTGGAAATGTAGTCATCTGGATGGGAGGAATTGGGATGTGGCTCTGTTTGCAGTGTAGCCGCATATGGGGTAGGGGTACTTTAGTTTGAGTGGAGGCTGATTCAGGTATCTGGGGGAAATGTATTTGAGAAGATAGAATCCGGTACTTTTATGTCCTAAGAATCTTGGTTGATGTGAATTTGGCCCTTCTGAAGTCCACCTGTGTTTCTGTTGGCACATTTTTTCCTTCTTTGATCCTCTCTCACTAGCGGCCTCTCGAAGGAGTTCACTCATCTTTCCCCCCTCTAATTATTCCTCTGTGTAATCGCAATTACTTACCCACACCAAACCAAACCTCACCAGACCTCCCCGACTGCAAACCAATCCCGCTCCCCGCCTGCAACACAGGCTTATATTTTTGGATTCAGGGTGTCCTGTGGATTGGATGGCTGCCCAGCCTTCAGATGTTTGGTGTCTGAGATGGCATCTGATGACAACATCGGGCTGACTTCTAGGGACCTTGCTCCTCTGCTGTTGTTTACCAGCTTCAAATTCCATCTGGTCTTGCTGACAGGAACCTTGACACCATCTGCAAAAATTGGAATAAAACAATTTTGGTCTGAAGGAAAGGAAAATTGCAAGTTGAAGCTTATTTGGGAAATGTCATGTTTGCTTCTTCGAAAGGAAAAATGGAAGGGGGTGTTTGTTAATATATGTTCATGTATTTGCTGGACTTCCTGAGTGGACACGTCTATAGATATGACCCTTGAGTGTACTGGCTCTTTTTCTCTTCAGTCTGATGAATACAGACTGAAGGAAATCTGCAAGCTGTGGCCGTATTCCGGGATGGGTTTTGAGGATGAGTTGACATCGGGTTGTGTTTATACCTAATAAGGCCACCTCTTACACTACAGTTGGGGCCAGTGTGCTTTGCTTGTGATTATGGCATGTAAAAATTATAGTCATGTGCTTTTCTTATTACCCAAAGGGTTTACCTCTGTGTGACATAAACTTGCCCAGATTCCTATAATCCCACCCAGGACAAGGGGTAAAATAACATCACAGTAATAGTTAAAATTTCCACAGACCTGAGTGCCCTGCATTGTTCTTAAGACTTTACAAATATTAACTCGATTCCCACAACAGCCCTAGAGGGGAAGTATTGCTATTGTGCCAATTTTACAGATGAAATGGTAGCACAGAGAAGGTGAGTAACGTCAGGGGAACCCAGCCAGTAAGTAGTAGAGCCCAGATTTGGAAGGAGGTTGTTTTGCTTCGGTCAGTAGGGTTAGGACTAGCCATTACGCTGCAGGGGATCATTATATACTTTGCTAAGTATATTTTATGTTTAGTCCTCACTTAGGACTATGTGCTGGCCACTCTCCATTTGCTGCTCAGATCTCTTCTCCTTCCTTCTGTATCCTGTGCTGGCTTGGAGAGGCTTACCCTCTCTGGACTGCATCCTGGGCTTCCTTGCCTCCAATTTCCATTTGAGTTTGATAAATGAGAGGCACAAATAGAAGTGAGAGGCTGGGCATTTATTGGCCGTGGACCTCCCTCTCTCCCTAATGACTGTGCTCTTGGTGGGTGGCCCAGTTCTTGTCAGGTCTGGTAACACTCCTGTCTCTACCTTTATTCAGGCTGAGTGGGACAGAGCCTTCCAGCCTGTAAGTCCTGCTGCTTTTCCATCACTGGGGGCTCCTTGAGCCCCACCCACACCTTTGCAAAAAGCCCTGCATAAAAATCTAACGCTTTGGGTATGTCGTCTGTTTCTGTAGGAATTCTGACAGATACGGGCTTCTTCTGAGAATTCATCAATTGTCCCATACTTGAGTCTCTAGTGTTCAAGTGTTTTTGCACTTAATCAAGTGTTTTTTCAAAAGAGATTTTATTAATTTTTTGGCAGAGAGAGATAGGGCTCACACAAGCAGGGAGAGGGGCAGAGGGAGAGGGAGAAGCAGGCTCCCCACTGAGCAGAGAGCCCAAAGCGGGACTCCATCCCAAGACCCTGGGATCATGACCTGAGCCAAAGGCAGATGCTTAACCCACTGAGCCACCCGGGTGCCCCCATCAAGTGTTTTTACCTGTGATATTTTAAGAATAATTAGGTAAAAGATAAATGAAAAAAAAAAAAAGTTAAAATAAAGGGTAGGACCAGGTAGGACTTACTCTCTTGGCTAAGAAGAGACAACAGTAATCATCCCATACTTGTAAAGATTCTGATTCTTTTCCAGGTGCTTTTTGCTGCATTCGTTAATAACAACTAATGCTAACATTTACAAGTACTGTGTTCCATGCACCCTACTGAGCACTTTACATGTTATCCTATTTAATCCTCAGAACATTCCTAGGAGGTAGGACCTTTATTATTCTCATGTTGTGTACGAGCCAAGGAAGTTCAGAGATGAAACAGTTCAAGGCTGTGTGGGGTTTACACCCAGGCAGCTAATGCTGGAATCCATGCTGTCGAGCAACATACTTATGCCTCCTGCTTCTGATTTTGCTCTTTTTTTTTTTTTTTTTTAAAGATTTTATTTATTCCTTTGACAGAGAGAGACAGCCAGCGAGAGAGGGAACACAGCAGGGGGAGTGGGAGAGGAAGAAGCAGGCTCATAGTGGAGGAGCCTGACGTGGGGCTCGATCCCATAACGCCGGGATCACGCCCTGAGCCGAAGGCAGACGCTTAACTGCTGTGCCACCTAGGCGCCCCTGATTTTGCTCTTAAAGCAACTTGGGAAGTAGGCCAGACAGGTATTTTCTTCCCTTTATTACACTCGAGTCAGCTGAAGCCCAGCGAGTGGAAATGACTTTTCTGAGACCACAGAACTAATTAGCGTATACTTACAAATGGCAGAACTGGCGATTATTGGGAAACCTTGCTGCGGAAATCAAGCGACTTTTGAGGTAGGTTTGGTTTGTGCAAAGAGCAGTGGGCTTGGAGTTAAGAGATGTGGGATTAAATCCTGAGATTTAGCTACTTGACCTTGAGTAATTCACCTTCCGAGGCTTTGTGCCTTCCCTCGTGAAACAGGAGAAGTAATTCCTCCTTCACAGAGTACGTGAGGATGATAGAAAGTAATTACATAAAAGTGTGCCTCAGAGTAGTTGTTTAATAAATGTTTTAAAAAATGCCCACATAAATCATCAAAGGGTAGAGCCATGGACTGAGGGATAGACATGGAAACAAAGGGCGTTTGGCTCCTCACAGCCTGGCGGGCATGAGGAAGTGAGTCCCGCGTGTGTGTAGGAATTTCCAGAGAAGTCTGCAGTGGGTGGGCAAGACTTCATCTACCCCTGAACACGACTGAACGCCTGCTCTAGGTTACTGAAGAATTTGGACTTTATATAGGTGTGACAGCTTTACTTTTGTGGTGTGCTTTATAGTAAAAACTAAGTACAATTCTCATATGTAGCAAGGAACACCTTGAGGCAAAGCTTGTACGTTTCTGTAAGAACAATGATTTTAGAAATAGAATCACTGTCTCTGTTACAGTGATGCCTTGATCGGAGTGATTTTAGGGTCTCTTCTCAAGTGAATTTGAAATGTCAGGCTTTTCTTAATCATCCCAGCAGGAAGTAATTTCTCACCCCTCTGAACAATTCCTGAACTTATCATCCATGCCATTTCTCTGAACATAGTATTTCTGGTTTGAAAATGATTATTTGTGTATTTTTTCTCTTCAGATTGAAAGCCCGTATTTTTTAAAAAGCACAACATCCTTTACTACTGTACATGAATGTGTTATGAATGAATTAAAAACAGGGCATGTCTTCTGTGTGCCGGGGAGCTGGCAAGGCATAGGGGTGCAGAGACCCCAGGCTCTGGTCCCTGACACAGGTGCAGATCATTCCAGTATGATTTTTTTTAAAAAAGATTTTATGTATTTATTTGACAGAGAGAGAGACAGCCAGTGAGAGAGGGAACACAAGCAGGGGGAGTGGGAGAGGAAGAAGCAGGCTCCCAGCAGAGGAGCCTGATGTGGGGCTCGATCCCAGAACCCCATGATCACACCCTCAGCCAAAGGCAAACGCTTAACGGCTGAGCCACCCAGGCGCCCCTATGTATATAGACAGTACATACATATAGTATGACTTTCTAAGTCCTATAAGAGGCTGTGTACAAGGTACAACGAGTTCAGTTCTTGGGTGGTAACATTGAAAACAAACATGTTCACACAACATTAGTAAATGATCCTTATAGGTTATTTTCCTCCCTACGAATCAGAATAAATGAGTACAACAAAGCCTCCCACACCCAGACTGCTTGGGGAACGGAGTGTTTTGGTTTCTGGAGTTAACCCACATGACATTTATGGTTGTGAAAATGCAACACGAACCTTCTCATCCCTGAAGATATCCAGAAGTGCCACAAGATGGCGCTATGTCTCTAGGAAAGCAGAGTTTTCAAGTCAAACCCGGTGAATTTGAATTCAGGGCATTCTTGAGATGATGACATTTCCCTCATTTTTTAGGGAGGTGTATGTCTGGAAAATATTAATGACTCAGTTCACATTCATTGAATGTATGTTGAATGAAAGTTTAGTTTTTAATTTTAGTTTTAAAGGCTCAGTTGAAAAAGAGGTCACCAAAAGTTCACTCGTAATACATAAACTGAAATTTCCAAGGGAGGATTTAGCATATTTTTACAATGTTTAATTTGTTTTCATAAAAATAAAAAAAGAAAAACAAAGGAAATGACAGGAGGCTCAGAACTAAGCAAATCGTTCTGCAAATAGATTTGCGGACATCAGAGGAGGCAGTGTGACTTGCCATTGGCTTTACTTGATGATACTCTCTGATTTAATTTTCTAAATTAAAAGTAATACAAACATTGTAAAATGTAGACAGTACATACATATATTATCTAAAATAAAAGTGAGTCTCTCTTCATCTTCTACCCGCAGATATAGCCCATTCATTCAGTTCCATCACTATGCATTTAAAGCCTATTTCTCTTTAAAATGAGATACCAAATACACAGTGGACAATGGCCAGACCATATGTAAAAATAAAACTTTGATCTACCATTCACAGCAACCACCCCAGGAAACCAGCCCATTATCTACATTAGTCAGCCCAGGAAGCCAACCTGCTAGATGTCTGTCACACCTGTAGGAGATGAGACCAATATCTTTAGCAACAGGTTCAGGAAGTGAATAATAACGTCTGCACAATCGTCCTCAGATAGCCAGGACTTGATTCATCCCTGACTGCTTTCGTAGTTTCTGTTCCAAATTCGACCCTGGGACTAATCAGAGAAAGCCAAAACGCACCCCGAAACAATCACCTAGGATTCCCCGTTTCTTACTCGGCCTGCCCACAGCTGCCTCCTGTTAACAGTCTTTAATCAGGGCACACCTGCAGCCTTCCCTTTCTCCTAGAAAGCTTTCCCGCCCCTCTGCCTGCCTTTGAGTCTGCGAACACCTGTGAGGGTACCTGGCCCTGTTGCTCTGGGGAGCTCTCTGTAAATAGCCTTTGCTCGCTCTCATTTGGTTGGTGTTCATTTATTTTCATGGTAGAATTAGATTCACTCATTGAACAACACGTATTTGAGTGCCCGCTGTTCCAGAGGCTGGGGATACAGACACAGTTCCTGCGCACAGGATGCTTACATTCTAGCAGAGGAGGAAGAGTAAGTAAATATTGTTTGTAAAACGAAGTTAGGGAATGCCCTGTGCTCTCAAGGAAAACAGAGCAGTGTTGAAGGACTGAGAGTGACAGAAGGTGCTGTCTGAACAAGGCAGGCGGGGTGCGGGGGCGCTGGGGTGCGCCTGGCTGGCTCAGTCCATAGAGGGTACCACTCTCGATCTTGAGGTTGCAAATTCAAGCCCCGCGTGGCACGTAGAGATTACTTAAGAATGAAATCTTAAAATAAGGCAGACAGGAAAGTGTTCTCTGGGGAGCTGACTGGTCAAGGAGAGACCTGGGTATGTGAGGGAAGTGGGCACACGGCTGCGCGGAGAGAGCTCTGGGGGATAGGGGAGCAGCCAGTGCAAAGACTCTGCTCGGGGATCACGCTTGGCTCGTGGTGGGGAGAGCGCGAGGGCCAGAGTTGCTGAGGTAGCGTGAGCCACGGCCGAGCTTCCAGACGGCTTTGATTGTGACACACAGCCCGATGTACGTTTTACCTTATGACCCCACATACCGCGCACACACTGCTGTGGGTTGACAGACACATGCTGACCTCCTAACCCCCGGTGCGTCGGAATGTGAACTTTTTTGGGAATAGCGTTGTGGCATATGTCACTGGAGTAGGGCAGGCCCTTAATCAAAGTGCCGGGTGTTCTTAGAAGGAGAGAAGAGACCCAGAGACGCGACAGACGGGAGGAGCGCGGCATGTGATGATGGAGGCAGCGACTGCGGTGTGACAGCCACAAGCCTGGGCATGCCAGTAGCTTCCAGCAACTGCCAGAAGCTGGGAGAGGCAAGGAAGGAGTCCCCTACCGGCTTCAGAAGTACTAAGGCCCTAAAGACACCTTGATTTTTTTTTTTTTTACTTCTGGCCTCCGGAACTGTGAGACAATACCTTTCTATTGCTTGAAGCCACGCGAAGTGTGCTGTTTTGTGATGCTAGCCCTAGGCAACTGCAGGCACGCCTCATTGTATCGTCCTTCCTGTTCTTGGGCCCTGCAGATATTACAGGTTTCACACACTGCAGCTCTGTGGTGACCCTGCACGGAGCAAGGCCACCGGCGTCACTTGCTGATCACGTTTGCTCACTGTACGTCTGTCACACTGTGGTAATTCGTGCACTATTTCAAACATTTTCATGATAATGGTATTTGTTTTGGTGATCTGTGATCCGTTAAGACTTGCTGAAAGCTCAGATGATGGTTAGCATTTTTTAGTGATAAGGTATTTTTAATTAAGGTATGTACATTGTTGTTGTTTTTTTTAAATAATGCTATTGCACACTTAGTAGGCTACAGTAGAGAGCAAACATAACTCTTCTATGCACTGGGAAACCAAAATATTCATTTGACTTGTATTACTGTGATGCCTGCTTTATTGTGGTGGTCTGGAACCAAGCTTGCGACACCTTCCAGGTATGCCTATAATGTGCCCACGTACACACACACACACACACACACACACACACAGAAACACAAGTGCTGTTTGTCCATACTTACCCTCATTACCCTATAGTTTACTGACCATTCCATTCTACGCCATGACATTGCATGTTGGTCAGGACCCTAGAATGATTTCCGGATCCCAGTCCCCAACAACCTATACTCTGCAATTGCGAAGCACTGATCACACGGAAGAGTAATGAGATTAGAGGCCAGGGAAAGAACCAGAGCCAGATCTCATAGGCCAGTGTGGGTTGGGGGACTGCCACCCTTTCCTATAGATGGCGAGAAAGACATTGGTTAGGATGTTTTTTTTCTTTTTCAAGGATGTGCATGTAAGACATGGTCTGATTGATCTGTTAAGAGGATCTTGCTGCCATCTGGAGAATAACCCTTCGGAGACAAGGGTGGAAGCAGGGAGAGCAGTCGGGGCACATTGTAGTAATCTAGCCATGAGAAGGTGGCGACCTGAACTAGGGTTAATAGACACATAAGGCACATGGGAATGCATTGATCTCTATAAAACCTGCGTGTTGCTTTTTTCTCATAAAAGTTGGTTTTCTTTACCCCTGGAGGCAATTAAGAAGTTTGATTTTATTGATTTTGCTTTCTAATCCATTGCCCACCAATGAGAGGCTCTAGGAATTCCCCCTGAGGAGTTAATATTGTCTTGCTATCTGTTTCTCCAACGTTCCTGAATCCCAGAAGAAAATGGAGTAGAACAGACCCCCGTCTTTCTTGACCATCTTGTCCTGTTTTGGGCATCACTACACCAGTGCTCTGGTGTGTAGTCTGGACTGTAAGGTACATAAACACATTTCTTCATCCAAGGATCAAGCACTCTTGTAAGAATGTTATGGCATGAGAGGCTGAACCAGTACTAGGCTAGGTTTCCCTTTGAGCCACACAGGGAAGGTATTGTGGTACTTTGATCTTCACTAGAAAATGCCATTCGTATACGGTTTTTCCAGTTCTGATCTCCTCTCCCTCCTTACGTTCCATCCAATCCTCATTTGCAAAATGCTCTTTATGCTCTTGTCTCCAGCAATGGACTCTCTTCTCAGGGATATATACTCTTTCACATGGGAGTCCATTCTGAGGTTCCATTACTTTCCTCTTCCAAGAAATTTTGGTAAGTTTCATCGGTGAGCGCTGTCCTGGGCTCTGCCCCTGTGGATGGGGCTGACTCCAGTCCTGTAAGTAAGGGGGAATCCATTAATCCTCTAATTATATATGTTGGTCTTCCCACCAGTGAGAACTGTGAATCTGTTGTTTTTTTACTAGTGAGAAAGAGAAAAACAGACCCTGACATGTGAGAACTGGCCTTGATGTTCTCTTGTTAACATAATTTCATGGAACATTAAGATCAGACAAGGTCAGTCTGTGAGTGGGATGAATCAAGACAAAAATGAAACCACATGAGAATATAGACAAAACATATCACTGTCCAAGCCACAAAGATGACCAGACTTGCCCCATCCTGGATAATAGGAGTGATGGCTGCTTCTTTATTAATTACAGCTTTAGCCTCTCTCTAGTCTTCCTTTTTTTCTAGTTAGCATTTATTAAACCACTCAAACATAGTATTACTGCTGCTGTCTGACAGCATGCAGTTTGGAGCTAAGCCAGCTTCTTGGAATTCTCCATAAAATCACCTAACATGAACCCAAATCCTACATGAAGTCATTTCTGATAGCCTCTAATGAAGACGCCCCGTGGCTCCCCATGGGGTGCTGTCTTCCATGTTTCAACAAGAAATCACCCAACTTGTTCAGCTATAGATGTGTTCTAGTGGTCTTTCCCTGTAGAACATTGACACAAAGCTATGTTTGAAATAAGCCAGTGTGGCAAAGACAACATATGTATTCTCTTACCACAAATCACCTAACAAATTCCCAAATGAAAGTATGCAGGTTGCCTCCAGTGTTTTGCTATTACAGATATTGTTGTGGTCCTGCTGTGGGTCAAGATGGAACAATGGGGAGCATTATGTGGCAGCTTATGGCCTAAGGAAAGTTTCTAGGACTCAGTGTAGGAATGGGGAAGCGGAGTAAAACCTGACCATCTCCTGGAGTTGTCTCTCTGAGTCTAGGGAAACCGATGTGCCTAAAGCTTGCAGGGCAGAATAAAGGAAAAGAGAGACCTGCACAAAGGGGAAAGTCCTGAGGTGTCCGGATGGTCCCCTCTGAGTATTCAGTTGACTCTGACTCAGCACATGCTTGTGAAAAAATATACAGAGGCAGGGGTAGGAGCCTCCGTAAAGTCTAAGAGGGAAGAGCGCCAGAGTTCACATTAGATCAGGAACCGTGCTTGTTCCCAACAGCCGGCATGGCAAATGTGGTATTTCATGGAGCATTGGATAGAATTCTAAGGGTCTTGCCTCAGCATTGGGAAAAAATTAATCCAGACTAAATGCAGATCTGGTTCTCATAAAGAGAGCTTAAGTAAGACTCAGCAGCATCAAACTCTTCCCAAGTAACTTAATCATGTTTGAGAGGAAATTTCTAGAATATACAAAGGACTAGAAAAATATCCAGCATCAACTAAGGCAACATTTACTATGTCTGGCGTCCAATCAAAAAGTCACAGGTGTGCAATGGAGCAGGAAGATACAACCCATAATGAGAAAAATCAGTCTCATGAAACTAACTCAGAAATGACATGTGATAGAATTAGTAGTCATTAAAGCTTATTATGATAGTGTTCCAAATGTCAAGAAGCCAGAAGAAAGATCGACTATCTTAAGTAGAGGTATGGAAGGTACAAAAATCAAAATAAAACTTCTAGAGGTGGAAACTACAATGTTTGAGATTAAAAAATTCATGCACAGCTCTGAAAAACCTATAGCTACTGTCATATTTAATGGTGAAAAACTGAATGATCTCCCCCTTCCCCTTGAAACAACATCAGAAACAAGGTGAGAATGGCCACTCTCATCACTTTTATTTATCATTTTCTGGAGGTTCTGTCCAGTGCAATAATACAAGAAAAAGAAATGAAAGAGATTCATTTTGGTAAGAAAGAACTCCGTATTTGTGGATGACATGATTATCTAAGTAGAAAGTTTTATGTAGCCATCAAAAACGCTTCCAGAATAAGTGAGTTTTAAGCTCTTTACATGGATATATTTGATCTCTCTGAAAATTCGTGGTACATACTATTATTATTCTGTTTCCAATTGGTTAAACTGAGGCACCTAGAATTTAACAAACTTACCCAAAATAATGCAGCTAGGAAAAGTCTGAGCAGGAGTGTAAACCTAGGGAATCTGGCTCTAAAGTCTGTGGTCTTTAATTGCTGTGTTTTATTTCCTCACTACTTATTCTCACTGAATATAACCAAAGATACAAGACTTTTGAATTTCCTCTTGATGCTTTGCCACTTCGTATACGTAGTGTATTTTCCCCAGTTTTTCGCAAAGTTTTATATACAACAAACAAGATTAAGGAAAGTGTTACTTTTCTGTTGCTCTGTGATGATCCCTGCTAGTGAAATGACATAGTACTCACTTTGGATCCAGAATGCTTAGACAGTGGGGTTTATCAGGCAGTGCCTTTTTATGAAATAGGAAAAGATGAATTAGGGAAAGGCACCATCTCAGGGAGGGGGGCAACAGCTCGATGGGCGCAGTGGCTTGCAATCTTTGTGGGGTGTCTGTTCTGGGGAGGGTGGCAGAGAAGGGACCTTTTGCTGGGACACATTGGCCAGCAAATCTCTGGCTGAATTTCATTCTCCCCTTTTCCTTTTTGCTGGGGGCTATTGCGTAATGGAGAAATTAGGCGCCCATTACAGTCCTCTCAGGAATTTGCCACAAATTTGTAGCTAAACAACAACTTTAATTAATTCCAATATTGTTTAGTACATTTTTTTTTTTTTTACAAAACAGGAATATAAATTTTTTAAAAAAATTTATTCGTTTGAGAGACAGAGAGAGCACATGCGCACCCATGAGTTGGGGGAGGAGCGGAGGGAGAGAGAGAATATCTCTGAGCAGATTCTGCACAGAACACAGAGCCCAATGAGGGGCTTGATCTCCTGACACTGAGATCATGACCTGAGCTGAAGCCAAGAGTCCAACACTTAACCAAATGAGCCACCTAGGCACCCCAGGACTATCAATTTTAAATATGTATACTTAAAACATATATATATCAGATATCGATTCCATAAGGAAGAGACATACTCAATTGTAGCTCTAACCTAGTCAACATCTGTTCCCTGTGGTTATTCTAAAGCATTCGTCTGCAGTAGAACCTGGGTGGCAGGGGGTGTATAAACTTGGAATAAGAAATTTCCAAACTCTCTCTATTGGGAAATAACCCCACTGATGTAGGTTCTCATTTTTCTTTCTTTCTTTTTAAAAAAGATTTTATTTATTTATTTGAGAGAGAACAAATGTGGGGCGGGGGGAGCAGGGGCGGAGGGAGAAACAGACTCCCTGCTAAGAGCCCAAAGAGGGGCTTGATCCCAGGATCATGACCTGAGCTGAAGGCAGGTGCTTAACTTACTGAGCCACCCAGGCACCCCGGTTTGGTTCTCATCTTTCTTTTTAAATTTTTTTTAATTTTTAAAAAAAATTTTAAAAAGATTTTATTTATTAATTTGACGGAGAGAGACATCCAGCGAGAGAGGGAACACAAGCAGGGGGAGTGGGAGAGGAAGAAGCAGGCTCCTAGCAGAGGAGCCTGATGTGGGGCTCGATCCCAAAACACTGGGATCACACCCTGAGCCAAAGGCAGATGCTTAATGACTGTGCCACCCAGGCGCCCCTGGTTCTCATCTTTCTTAATCCACATTCTTGCTGGGTTTTTCTTTCTGGCCACAGCTTGGGAAGTGCAGGAAGGTTTTTTGTCTATACTCAGCTGGGAAGCCAGTCGCCCAGCATGCTCCCTCCCTCTGTCACTGTAGGCTAAAGAATTTTTAGAGGTAAATACCTCTGTTTACGGTTAATTGTACTTTGGAAGTTTGAGGGGAATGTCATACTTACTGTTTCTGAATACAAAAAGAGCAAACTTTCTCAAATAAAACCTGAAACACAAAACTGTATTTTAGCATAAAATCCCTTTTATTTATTTTTTTATTATTTATTTGACAGAGAGACAGCCAGCGAGAGAGGGAACACAAGCAGGAGGAGTGGGAGAGGAAGAAGCAGGCTCTCAGCAGAGGAGCCTGATGAGGGGCTCGATCCCAGAACTCCGGGATCACGCCCTGAGCCGAAGGCAGACGCTTAACGACTGAGCTACCCAGGTGCCCCTAAAATCCCTTTTAAATAACATTTTATAATCCATCATTTTGGAGTTGTACTCAATGCTCTTGAAATGCACTGAACCGATATATGACCACTGAGTTAGAAGAAAAACAAATCCATCTAGAATCCATTATTCTGGAAAGTTTCCAGTGAGTTAGCATAGGGTTAGGATTGTTGGTCAGGCAGTTGAAAATAGCAGTTTTGATTTCCAATTGACTCAATGTATAAATTTATAATTTACCTTTTAGTCATTTTCTCTTTTACCTGAATTTTCAAGTCGGAAAATTCAGACATTAGGTAGTGCGGTATTTCTTCTACTTCTCTCTCTCTCTCTCTCTCTCTCTCTCTCTCTCTCTCTGTTTTCTCATGGGAATTCCTCCATCCTTCAAAGAGCTAGTTCACAAATGACCTTTTAGAATTGGTGTCCTCCTTGTTCAGTGGGATCTGTCTGGGTGCCTAATTCCCCCTGCCACGTTGTAAAATCCTTGAAGGCATATTTTATGTGAGAAACCTCTTTGTACATCCTCAGGACACCCAGCACAGTGCCTTACAAGTAACATTCAGGTAGGCATCAGGTTATATTAAACTCTTCTCTTTCTTAGAATTTGAAAAGTCCTTGTTAAGCAGCAGAGTGATTTTTTTTGCCCTTCTCTAGAAAAATGATTTACTCAGTTAAAAGTTCTAATTGGTTGCCTTTTTTTGCCCTATTTCACTGTTTCTTCCCTCTCAAGTGTTTATTTATAGCTGTTGAGCTATCTTCATGTTTCCCATATGGCCTCTTCCTTTTCTATATATATATAATTTATTCCCCAGTTTCTATTTACAAATTTCCCCGTTTAAAACTCTAATGTTAATACTGGAACTGGTCACTCACTGATCCTGCCATTTTATCAGATTATCATCTGCCCAGGGGAAGCCCATGGGCCAGATGACAGCTCCCTCCAGCCATTTCACTTTCTTGGATTTATTTGGTGTAATATGTGGTGACTTAGATAATACAGGGTGACTTAGGAAAAGTCACCGAAGTGAATAAAGTTATTTCTTATTCTTACTTTTAGGAAACAGTTTTCTCATTTTGCTGTTACTTTTTTTTTCACTGCAAGGTGTAGTTTAAACACTTAGCAAGGTGACAGCACACTGCCCAAATCTGAGGTTTCCCCAACATCAAGTTGATGAGGATTTCCTGTTACATGTAAGCCATTTTTCGCTGCAGTGCCCCCTCCGCCACCACTTCCCCCTCCTGCCAGTGGCCATCCTTCCTCTCTGGATAGTGCTTCTGTTTGTCAATGCAGCTGCCTACTCGCTAGGATCACTCTTAGAGTCAGAATTTCCTCCTCCTTTTCTCCCTCACCCAAATGCTTGAATCTGTTGATTTGCATGCACACAATTATACACGAATACCCCCCCCATGATTTTATGCTTTTGAGGAAATGTCTTTTTATGTTTTTCTGTTGAAAATTGAACCGAACTCCATGTGGCAGGCAGTTAACTGGAGACTGTATAAAAGAATGTATACAGATGAAAGGAAATAGGTTTGCAAGGATTCATTATTACACGTGGAGGGAAAGGACAGACAGAGCGCTGCCCATGAAGCAGTGACTGCCACCCTCACACCTACGTAATTTCTGTGCAATTCCCCTGGAACTCCACGCCTCTCATACATGTGTAAAAAATACCTAATTTTCCTTTGAGAATTAGTCTGTGAAGTTTAGGGCTAGCGTTTAAACAGACCTAATGTGGGTGTGATCAACTTAACTCCTTAAATTGGTGCACACTTAAAACATTTTATCTTGGCTCACTAAGTAAGGTTAAAAGGGGGTCCCTGAGAGCTTTTGCTGCTGAGCTTGTTTACTGTTTTTATTCTAGAAAGGTTTGTTGCTTTCCGAATTTGCTTCCTGGGCTTTTCACCCAACTTAAAGGTATCCCTTGTGAATAATTTTATCCCTGTGCCTGAAATTATAAATTAATGTCAGCTAATAGACTGTGATTTACTGGATAGAGCTCAGTAACGTCACTCCTTTCATTTTATTGAAGTCGGTTTCGTTAAGCCCTGCTAAGGCTTTTGGAGGCCCTCTGTGGCATAGCATTAGCCTAATTGTAAATTCAGAAGTAAACCCATTGAGCCAGAGTGCATTGGTTTACCATTCCAGTATAGAAACAATGATGAAAATGAGCATTTCTTCAACTATCTGATATTCAACAGATTTTTTTTTTGAAGAATTATTTATTTATTTGAGAGAGAGAGAGAGTGTATGTGAGTGGGTGGAGAGGCTCAGAGGGAGAGGGAGAGAGGGAATCTTAAGCAGACTCTGGTGAAGCCTGGAGACTGTCTCGGGGCTTAATCTCAGGACCCTGAGATCACGACCCAAGCCCTGAGAATCCAGGAGTCGGATGCTTAACCGACTGTGCCACCCAGGCATCCCTAACAGAGATTTTTGCTGGGCTAAAGAGCAAAATGCCATGTCCAAGCCCTGGGGAAGCTCTGTGTTCCCCTGAGGTTTCTATATAGTTATACTACATGATTTTCTCATATCAAGTTAGGTCAATGGGTATTTATTCATCACCCAATTTGTGTCTATCAGAGTTAAACACTGGGGGCATGTTCTTACCCCAAGCAACTTGATGTCTACTAAGATGATAGTAAGCTCTACTAAGATGGGGATTGCTGTCTTTTTTCCCTTTGTGTCCAGAACATGCTTGATAGATAGTAAGCTCTCAATAATAAATGTCATTAAAAACATGAATAAAGAATATTATTTTGGTACCGCGAGTCCCTCCAAGCCTAAAAGTGTGAAGGTATTTTAGCACTATTCTGAGGATCTGAGAGTAGAGCCTATGGTCGGGTAGGAGTGAGGAAGCTGGGTGGACGTTGTTTCTGTTAATCACCCGCACATTGATTGATAGACATGGGTGCTTGTATGTCCTGGGGGTTAGCAGTAGATTGAGAGTGAGGTCAAGAGTTTGGGTGATGTGTAGGGGGTGAGATTCATCCATGTAGGTCAGAGTGTACCCAGAAGGCAGACGCATAGGGTCTGAGAGCTGGAGAGGACTGCCTTAGGTACGGAGCACCCTCCACAGACATTCTGACAGGACTGTCTGCCTCGCCTGGTGCCTTGTGCAGTGGGGAAGTTATTACTTCATAGGCAGCTACTTCCACTTTGGGACTTCTCCAGTTACAGAAAATCCTTTCTTATATTAAGGTGAAATTTCTACTTATTAGTCCTGATTGTATTCCCTAAAAAGTACGTAGGACTATTTCTCTGTTATGGAATGGTATCTTTTTTTTTTTTAAGATGTATTTATTTTAGAGAGAGAGTGTGCAAGCGGGGGAAGGGGCAGAGGCAGAGGCAGAGGAAGAGAGAATCCTCAAGCAGACTCCATGCTCAGAGCAGAGCCTGACTTGGGGCTCAATCCCAGCACCCACAGATCATGAGTGGGACATTCAGCCGACTGAGCCACCCAGGCCCGCCAGGAATGGTATCATTTTTAACATGAATGTCATGTATCATTCTGTCTCCCCTGTCCTGGATTTCTTGCTAATAAAATAAACATTTGCAGGTAATACGTCCTGGATCGTGGGTTTCACATGGGCCATGATTTCCTGATCCTTCACTGTTTTCTTCTCTTCACTTGCCAGTCTGTATACATTATTTTTTCTTTGAATTGAGGTATACTTTCTATGCTATCAAATGTACAGATCTTCAGGGAACATTTTCATGAGTTTTTTTTTTTTTAAGATTTTATTTATTTATTTGACAGAGATAGAGACAGCCAGCGAGAGAGGGAACACAAGCAGGGGGAGTGGGAGAGGAGGAAGCAGGCTCCCAGCAGAGGAGCCCGATGCAGGGCTCAATCCCAGAACACCGGGATCACGCCCTGAGCCAAAGGCAGACGCTTAACTGCTGTGCCACCCAGGCGCCCCCATGAGTTTTTGACAATAGTGTGATCACCTCTGTAACCACGCTTCCAATCAAGATATAAAACATTTTCATCATCCCAGAAAATTCCCTGAGGCTCCTTTTCAGACAGCCCTCCCAGAGCAACTGCTTTTCTGATTTCTATCACCAGAGACCTTCTCTTGAACTTCACATTAGTGGAATCAAACAGCATGCATTTTTTTTCATTAGGCTTCTTTTACTCAACGTGATGTTATTTGAGATTCATCTATGTTGTTGCGTGTGTCAATAGCTTGTTCCTTATCAAATGCTGAGTAGTATTTCATTGTGTGAATAGACCCCGTTTGTTTTTCCCTCCTCCTTCTGATGAATATTGGGTGTGTGCATTACTCTGCCTTAGCTTTCCATCAATGATCTGGCCAGGGCTTACTGGAAATGGATTACTACCTCCTTTGTTCTGGCATTGTACTTTTGTTAGCTAATATAAGATTGTATTAGTTATTGAGGTATGATTGCACTGTATACATGATGATGGATTAAAAAAAGCAAGGCTTTTTACAGCAAGTTTGCTATAGGTTCAAATCCCAGATCTACTTCTTGTAATCGGTAAGACATAGGGGAAATTACTTTATGTCTCTGTATCTCTTAAATGGGAATAATAATAATGCCCCTGTCTCTTTGAGGCTCATGGTTAGGACCTTAAGGCACTCAGTAAATGTTAGTTCCTACCCACAGCTGCCTACCTGACTTCATATTGGAATTGCCATCTGTGAGAGAGCACACTACGGTTTTGTCACACCATCTCTCTTCTATCCTCATGAATTTTCATAAACCCATGTGCCAGACTTTCACATTTATCCTATTTATTTTCATGTAAATCCAATCCATCATTCTACTCCATCGAGACCAACTGACTCTGCCTGATCCACCAGCAGAGTTGCTCTCTGCCTCAGTTCTATTTCCTCCATGAATTTGATAAGCACATCATCCATGTCTCCATTCAAGTCACTCTTAATATTTGGACAGAAGAGAAACAAGGACAGATTCTCTTAGCATAAAATTAACAACAACCCTTTACTTTGCAATTAAGTTACTAATCCATACCCTTTGGGTCCTGTTGTGCAGGTGGTTTTCAATCTACTGAACTCTACTATTTTTCAGTTGTCTTTTCATAAGATGTCAAGAGATATGATTCTGGGAGTCTGTAGGATTCAAAAGTCTTGGAAACTCTACAAATATAGAGGGTAAATTATAACCACTCTTTAAAAATATGTCTTTAATTCATTAAGATATCCTGTAATAATTTAATAGTTAACCTTATAATTTCAAATTTTTAAAAGGTTATCCCTGATCTGCTGTGCCAAGTATGTTACATGTCTTGTTCAAAATGATTCTTTAGGAAAAAACTCCCAAAATAATATTCTGTAATTTAACCATATTTGTCATTTCTGTATGCTTTTTTTAGTCTTTAACTTGCAAAATTCATAGCTTTTCTGAGAGTCTTCTAATGAATAAAATTACATCATTCTTTCTTTGCATTATCACCTCTAGAATAATTTCAGAATTACTCTTCAGATTCAACCAAGGGTAAAGATTAAACCAAATCATGTTCTTTCCTAAATATATTATTATCCTATCTTGATTTTTATAAGTATCAATTTGGTTGATCTAGACAACTCCACACACAGATGTACAGTTACTAAGAATATGTGGTTTATTTTAAGTGGTCATCATTTTCTCATTCTTGAACATGAGAACTGATCATGTGATTAACCAGGACCTTGACATACAAAATATTCTTCAAAGTTTCCTTCTACTTTGAAAAATAAAGACCACTTAGTTGACATAAAAGGAAAAATGTAAGTTGATTGGGAAGATCCTTGAGGACCGGGAACGTGCCAGATATTTCTACCTCTTTATTACCTGGCATTGTGCTTTGCACATCACACAATAAAGCATTTCTAAATTGTGTTGAAGGGGAATTAAGTTAATTCTGATTGCTTTTTCACAAATCTAATGTGAACGTCACATCTAGGAATATGTTTTCAGTAGTTTCTAATCATTTTTACTAAACATCATCTGCCTAAGTATTTTAGTATTTTGAAAATGTCAAAGAAGGAAAGTGTTTCTTGCCTTCTGTAATTTTGTAGTTGGCAGTACCATGGTATATATAAGATCATTAAAAGGATAGCAGCTGGGAGGATGACATCTTAAAAAACTGTGGAATGACACATAATCAGATTCTCTCAAAAGACACCCGGGTGATTAAATTTTTTCTATCCACATTCCCACCAGAACAATTTTATGTAGCAGTTAGAAAAAAATTGTAACATAAACTCATATGGAGGTTTCTTTATATTTGTACTTCTTGGAAAGGTGAGATCTGATAAGAAGGAATGTCCTTGGGCTGAGTCTTTGATTTGCATTCATTAGACGATCATTATTTATTGCCTTGTTTATTGGACTTCATAGTCACTTCGTGTTGATTGATTCAGTCCTTCATTTAAAGATTACTGTCTTCATATAGATGGCTTACACTTGTCTTTGAAAGACTTTCAAAATCCCACTTTTCTGGTCTCTTTGTTTTATTTTTTAGGCAAAGGGAAGTCAACCAAATGAGTTAATTTTAGAATTAACTAAAAGCATTTTCTTTCTTTCTTTCTTTCTTTCTTTCTTTCTTTCTTTCTTCCTTTCTTCCTTTCTTCCTTTCTTCCTTTCTTCCTTTCTTCCTTTCAAGATTTTATATATTTGACAGAGAGAGAAACAGCCAGCGAGAGAGGGAACACAAGCAGGGGGAGTGGGAGAGGAAGAGGCAGGCTCCCAGTGGAGCAGGGAGCCCAATGCGGGGCTCGATCCCAGGACCCTGGGATCATGACCTGAGCCGATGGCAGACGCTTAAGGACCGAGCCACCCAGGCGCCCCAACTAAAAGCATTTTCTTTATCACCATCATCATCATCCTTACCATTGTCAATAATGTAATTGCAATGAGCTTCAAGGCTAGAGGTTTAGCATGAATCACTTTTTAGCTCTTGAATTTGAAGTAGCTAGTTTTAAGAGAGATGTCTGTTTACTTGTGAGTTAGCTTGGCAGATAAATCAGAGATCCTAACACCAAATTTAATATCCAGGAGTGTAATAAGGATTTGTGATGCTTCCTAGAGGACCAGAGGTCTATAAACCAATGAATAGTTTACAATGAGACATAAATATAGCATATAAAACATGCAGCCTTTTCATAGTGGGAAATCTTGATGTGTTTGAGGTTTGGCAGCGATGAAAGGAAAGTACTCATTCTTGCAGATTTTATATGAATATGCTTTTATTTTTCAACTGTTAGAAAGAGAAAACTTTACAGCCTTAATTGGGCTGATGGTATTACTGGCCTAGAAAAGGGGACAGCAGCTGAAGACCAGAGAGACTCTCGTTAAGGGGAAACCCCATGGAACCCTGCTTAAAAATCTGGCTCCTTCACTGAATATTGTCTGCTTTTGGAAATGATGGGACCAGGGAGAAATTCACTTAAGAAATGACCAGGAGAAATACTCTGAAATAAAATGAAAAAAGTCCCCAAATGAATAATTTATGACTGAGCCTTGTCCTGAATTCTCATTTTCTTAAGGAACACATGAGCCATCTGTCAGCGAAGAGCCACTCTTCTTGAGGTGCCAGTCTCAGCTTCTGTTGACATGACAGAAGCATTTGCAAGCTGAGTGCTTTTTTCCCCCCAAATTCAGCTTTCTTCCTTCGTTTTCCTGCAGATCTGCATAGCAAGTCACAGCCGATTTGCTCACCAGTAGAAATGCTTTAGACTTGCCCTTTCCTCTCAGGAGCCCTCACTTCAGCAGAGTTGCCTCAATAATAGCCTCTAAACATGGCCTTGGAATCTTGGTTTGTGCCTGTGGTTTCCACAGGCTGCAATCCACTTCCGCCAGCTTCCTCTCCCTCCCCGACCCCCCAGGTTGCCCCTGGAGTTTAGATTAGTTGAAATGCCTGGCCATACCCATCCCTTCATGAGGTTCTAAAGTTTCATCCAGTTAATTGAGAGTGGGTCTAGGGGAACAGAGACCTGGCCATACTTTTTGCTAGAATCAGGAAATTCCTCTCTAGCTGAAAGAATCACCACCTAGCTATGACCAGTCTGCTTGGCCTTTCGCGCTGGTATTTCCGGGATTGCCTTACAGAATGTATAAAGAAATGATGGGACAATCCTGGGGACACCAATGGATTCTATGGCACACAGCCTTTCAGAAGAAAGAAAAAGGGGTGTGTGAAGGTTGAGAATGAAGCGATACTGATTTCAGTTTTTCCTCATCTACCAGAATACACCAAAGGCCTCCATCTGAGGGTCTAGTCAGACTCGTTGTGACTATCGTTGCTCTCCAGATAGCTTTTTGTTCCCAACATTGAGATAGCTGTGCAGTGGTTAGCTGAGAATTTCGTGGTAAGTTGGACAAAAAACATGAAAGAATAGGCAATGTGCCATACTCTTTGAGAAATTCTAACTTAAGAAATCTATGCTTTAAAATTGAAAACACATAAGGATATTTGCCCAAGGATATTTACTGCAGCATTGTTTATAACCGTATATAACCCAAAATAACCTAATTGTTAACCAGCAGGAGAGTGAAACAAAAATAAGATGGAATATTATGCAATGATTAAAATGAATGGGTGAGAGCTATGCGTACTGATGTGGAGGGACACTCATGATTCATGTGTTGCCACTTAAAATAAAAAGGTATGTTGCCGAGTGCTATCTCCTATAATTCCATCATAAAGAAATAAATAAAAATTGTGTGTGTGTGAATGCATGAGCATGAGAAGATATACCCCAAGATGCTGACGTTAGTTATCTGAAAGACAGGAGATGCAGATACGAAAGGGAGAGTGTTGACTTTTATACAAACATCCGCATGGTTTGCCGGTGGATTCCTTTACTAGGGCTGCCGTAACAAAGTACCACACCTGGGTGGCTTAAACAGTGGAAATTTATTCTGTCGTGGTGAAGGAGGCCAGAAGTCAGAAACCAAGATGGCAGGTGGCAGGGTTGGTTCCCTTTGAGGGCTGTGGGAGAGCAATCTGCTCCAGGCTTCTCTCCTGAGCTTGATAGCTATCTAGCTCCCCATATCTCTGCATTATCTTCTCTCTATGCATGTCTGTCTCCATGTCCAAATTTCCCTTTTTTTTAGAAGGACACCAGTCCTATTGGGTAAGGCGCCCACCTGACTCCCGTATGACTCATCTTAACTAATTACATCTGCCACAACCCTGTTTCCAAACGAGGTCACCTTCTGAGGTCCTGGGGGTTAGGACTTCAACATATGAATTTGGGAGAGGGGATACAATGCAACCCATAATAGCAGGTATGATTTTTGCAATTTTTTTGAAACGGAAAAATGAAGCAACTATAAAGTAAAAGGTGTGGGGTTGGCATTAGGGACGCACGGATATGCTAGACTTGGTTCTGCCTCTCTCCAGCTACTCTTGGGTAAGTCATCTGTCACTGCAGGGAGCATTTTCAACTGTACGATGGACGTTTGACTTCGCTGATCTTGGAAGCCTACCATACTTCTAGGCAATCCACATCTCTATACAGCCTGACTTTTCTGGGCCTGGGAAATCCTCATTCTCTGCTGTTGGCAAATCACATGAGTTCTAAGGCAATGCATCTTCTCTCCATCATTGTGTCCTGTGGTTAGGAAAGCTCAGGGGTTACATTTTTTTTTTTTCCCCCACAAGGAGTCAAAACCACTTGCCCCCGTTGGTGAAATGGCCCTGATGTTCCTGAGGTGGTTTAGTTGCCACCAGCGTAGGATAGCAGTTTGCTGTGAATAATTCCATGTGTCTGTCAGCCCTCTAAGTTCCCCCATCCCATATAACACCCTGCTTTTGATGTCCTTAGATCTTGGGGTGCCTGTTTAGCACCAGGGATTCTGTAGCACAGGTCCTGCTCCCAGCCTAGGACCTCATGTGGTCCCTCAAATTCCACTGTTGTGATCCTACTCCTTTGTGTAACTGGCCCAATTTATAATGTAGTTTTTCTAGAAAAGCTATGGCCCCTATCCAAGTGACTTTGGAGGATAGTGACTACCTTTTCCAAAGAATAGCTGCTGGGCCAGATTATTCTTAGGAGAAGAGGAAAATCAACCATGGCCTTCCTCTGGCTCATCTGGCTTCCCTGCTCTGTTCTTGTGAAATGTCGCATGTCACACTTCACTGTACTCTCTTGGTTGTGGTCTAATAAAGTGGCTCAGAGGTCATTGAAACTGATGGGACCAATATCTTCCTTTTAGGCCATGAAAGTCACTTCTGCTGATGCCTGGTGACAGCAGTGTCCGAGTGGTGACAGGGATGTTTTCTTTACCCAACAAACAACTCGAGCCCTGCAGGTCTTTGGATGAAGAGGGTTATTTCAAACAAGACAAAGGAACAGAGTCTTCAAATGAACCATAGGCTTTTCCTACCTCTAAATTCTAATGGTGCTTATCACAGCAGTTCTGACATGCAGGTGATCCAAGATCTACTTCACGGCAGAGGCATAGGGTTACAAATAGTTTAACAGACTGTTGCTGGGTTCATATCAGTACATTCGAGTGACTTCACTTTTTATATTATACTTCAATCCTGGAACAATGAACTGGATGCTATAGCTTGAAAGGTGTCTTAAAATGCCTTGGTGGTTATATTTTCAAAATGAGTGTAACTCTATTTTGCACATGGAATGATATTCAATATTTATGATGTTTTTCCAGTTACAACTTTTATTTGGTCCCATTATTTTTACTTCGGGCAGTTCTAAACTATCTAAACTACTTTGAGTGGGAATTCAAAATACCCAGTTAAATTTTCTCTTAATTCCTGAAGTGTTGAGCATTTTTCATTCCCATTGATCAGTCTGCAGCTTTGTTTTGTGGGCGATTAACTTCAAATGGGTGAAGTATCAGAGTCAAGATAGACACCTAGGGTAGATTTGGGCAACTGTTAAGGATCCTCACTGTAGGAAAGTAAACATAAAGACCACTTACTTTGTATTATGTTCGATTTATCTAGTGGAATAGCTAAGCGGAAGTTAAGATCACTGTCTCGCTTGTTAGCTCGTTTCCATATTACTGTGATGAGTCAGGCCTCTACCACTAGGTTAGAATATTTGGCTAGCGCTCGTGTCTCACATGAAAGGGGTCAGCAGGATAAACAATTTCTTTATGACTGCACTGTGGAAATAGAAAAAGTTTAAGTGTTTCTTCTGTTTATGGCCTCTCTCTACAAAGTGATAATATCTGTAAAGTCTCCAGTTGGTATTTGAATGGTAATGGGGCATGCACTCATATTGTTCTTATCTAGGGCATGCATAAAATGGCAAACTACATGTAAATATATGCCATAAAGAGGCCGCTGTTTTAGAGCTATGTGGAAAGTTCACTGTGGCTCAGTAACTGTGTTTTCTTTGACGTCCATATTTGTTGATCTTTCATATTTTCCTCTGACTTTCTGTCATGGGGGTATACTGATACCATGACTGGCACCATTCAGAAGAGGAAATCAGACTTTGTATGGGAGGACAAGTCCATTCGGTTCCATATGAGTCATCTTTTTATGTTCTCTATACACAGATACTCTGTTCCAAATTACTTAACTTCATTAAGACTATTTGCTTTTTGAGGAAAGGGTCAAAGACTATTTGCTTTTTGAGGAAAGATGAATTTGTTGTTTTAGAAATAAGTGTTTCCTTCAGAAGGCCTTTGTGTTTTGATGGCAGACTTTATCCTGATGACACACAAAATGGTCCTTCAGATGGGTCACTACAAGGTCTGAAATCATGAATCTCAGTAAGTAGAAACCCCGACTTACTTTTGGTTTCTCACCATTGAATTATGTCCCATCAGCATAGAAATGAGCAAACAAACAAAAACAGTCTGAGAACTGATCCTACTGTAAATGTTCTCAGCTTAGGGACATTTTCCAGTCAAATCCCAGTTGCTTCTCAGGTGTCACATTCTTTTAGTTTCCTACTTAGGCTTTTTCCAGGAAGCTTTCTAGTTCTATTAAAGATTAATCATACAGAGAAAGTCCTTCAATCCAACAAAGTTGTATGCAGGGAACACAAGAATTTTTTTTTTTTTTTGAAGTATTTTACACCAGAATCTTTCAGCATGATTGATTTGTAAGTGACAAAGGCCGGAGAGAAACAGTTACTCTGATTGCATAGTGGAAGAGGACTTTGTTGACGAGTATGAAAGAAAGTTCTTTTCTTACAAAAAATAGTCTTCAGAGAGCAGACATTCAGTCTTCTTTATTCATTACGTTATTCCTGTAACTTAGAATAGGGACATAGTAGGCTCTCAACAAATGTTTGCTGAATGAGTGAATGAATAATGATATGATAGAATTTTAATATCCAAGTTCTATATCAAATGAAAAAGTTATTTTGGCCTAATTGCCCAAAAATTGCTGTAACTGCCCCTACTGTCCTAACTTGGAAGTAAACCTACAATTTTATATTAGAATGCAAAAGACATCTATACTATTTAATCTCTTGATCTTAGGACACATCTCTTTAAAAAGATGGGTCTCAAGTCTTTTGAATAAGTCTTTTTAAATTGAACATTTTACTCTGAGATAATTGTAGATTCAGGTGCATTTGTAAGAAATAATCTAGAGAGATTTCAAAGACCTTTTATGCAGTTTCCTCCAATGGTAACGTCTTGCAGAACTAGTAGAGTATCCCAACCAAGACATTGACATTGATAAAGTTAAGGCATAGGCTCTTTGATAGCCACAGCTACCTCTTATTCTCTCAGCCCTCTTCCCAATCCCTGGCCTCTGGCTGATCTCTTCTCCATTTCTGAAATTTTGTCATTTTGCTAATATTGCATAAATGGAATCACACAGCGGGTGACGTTTTGGGATGGGCTTTTTTTTTTTTTTCACCCAGCATGATTTCCTGAAGATTCATTGAAGTTGTGCTGCCAGGTGGAGGTTCAGCCATGATGGGAGGGTATCAGAAAATCACTGTTGTCTCAGGCAGGTAGGGATGGAAGATCAGCTTTCTACTCAGCCGCATCGGCAGTACCGAGGCAGGGGAATCAAAATACCATCTGATTTCGCTAGATGGAGGCTGGAAGGCAGCTTTTTCTTGGCTACGCCAAGACCATCCAGCGGGGGAATTGGGTCCCTTCTACGTGCTTCCATGGGGGTGGGGGAGCCTGAAGTGGGGTGTGTGTGCATATTAAAGATTAACTTCCTGCTTGGCCCTGTTGAAACCACAGCCTCTGAGTCCAGACATACAGGATCCAATAAGGAAACCCAGGGAACTCGCTGCTCCAAGTCTGTAGACTGTCTTCTTTCTACTTTTCAGAGACCTCTTACGCTATTTGGGTTATATCCAGGGTTGTTTAGTTGCAAAAGGGAGGAGCTGAAGGAATGGGGCTACTCTACCTCGGTAGAATCAGAAGTCTCTGAATACTTTTTTTTCCCCCCAAGAGAATACGATACAATTTTTTTTCAGGGCACTTTATGAATTGTTAACTTTCATAGGGGATATTAATTTTCATACTCTGTTTTAGAGTGTATAATTTCTATTGCAATTCAATATATACTGTATTTGAGACAAGTCTCTGCATTAAATTCTTTAAAATAAGACTTCCATCAGGCTAAGTATTTAAGGATGATTTGATAGGTCAGCTTAGGGAAAAAAAGATAAGTACGTAGTTCTTTCTGAAATTCTCATAATTTACAAGTGTTACTTTATGTATTTATTTTTCAAAACGTCATTCTCAGACAGTTTGGCTGATAGAAACTATACATCATTTTGGCATTCTGGAAGACTTGATTGTAGAGCAATTTTGTGATACTTCTAAGTGGAAGAGGCTAGGAAATTTTATGTCGTTCTACAATAATTTGTCTAAACATGTTTTGATATTCTCAGATGCATATTATTGATCAGACAAGATTTTACCCCTTGTTTTTATTATGTTCTTGTTCACTGACTCTCGTTTCTCCTTGTAGCTTTTTCTTTCCACCAATGCACAGTAATTCTCTTATTTCTTTGTGGAATTAGAGTCGTTTCCAGTGTATTTGCCTATTAGAGACAGAGATTAGGGAAGAGACCAATAAAATTATACTAAGGAAATTAATTAGCTTTAGCTATAAAACTTTTCAGCTGAAGCTATAGACCAAATGACCTCTCCCAAGACAAATCTTTCTAAAGACAACCTCTAAAGGTCCAAATCCCTCGAGGTAACTAAACTATGTCCTTATTAATTCAAAGCAAAGAATTCTAAGCGAGCATCTATTCCGGTAAAACGACTGCTGAAGAAATGAAATTGTGCAGTGGTTTTGATCTGTTTTGGGCAGTCAATCCGAATCCAATTTACAGTTGTAGTTTCTGAAATGAGTGTGAGTAATTATTTGCCCACATGAACATTCATACTTATTACAAATATTAAACCCAGAAAATTAAGGAATGTATTTTATATATATAAAAAAACCTTATATAACCTTGGATATGGTAGTTAGTCGATAAATATTTGTGAATGGAGGAGTGAGTTAGGTTATTCAACTCTGCTCTCATTAACTTCTTAGGCATTTACAGCTTATAGTGAACCAGCCCTATTTTGTCATTTCCACCTGCCTTTGCAGTGGGGATTTGCCCTCAAAATGTTCCCCCCTTTAATTCTAGTTATGCTGGCTTCCCCAGTGTCTTGCATTCATGCCACAGGCACTCCTGCCTCTGTGTTTAGGTGAGATCTTCCGTGTGCCCAGCATTGGACCACAGCCTGCAGTCTCTTGTGTTCTTTTGCTTTCTCGTTTGCATGCATAGCTAAAATTCCAGCTAATTTCTCATTTCTTCCTTGATGCCTTCTACAATTATTCAGTATATGCTGTTATATTCTTATATAACTATTATGACACCATCATACCTCAAATTTATCCTGTTATATATGATCTCACACACTTATCTAATTTTATTTTTACTTCCCTCCAACCAGTGGCTTTTGTTACACTGTCACTTGCCCTAATGAGATCAGATCTTCACATTATAGGCTCTCATGACATGAAGTAACACTTTCCTAGCACTGGCCAGAGTTGTGATGGCTCAGAGCCTTGCTTAAAAGTCATTTCAGCAGGGGCTCCTAGTGGCTCAGTCAGTTAAGCATCTGCCTTCAGCTCAGGTTGTGATCTCAGGGTCCTGGGATTGAGCCCCATGTGACGTTGGACTCCCTGCAGGGAGTCTGCTTCTCCCTCTTCTTCTGACCCTCTCCGCTATTGTGCTCCCCCCCCCAATAAATAAATAAAATCCTAAAAAAAAGTCATTTCATCAGAAGATACTTTTCTAACTCACTGCTGAGGTCATTCTGCTAATGTTCCTTGGTAATCCTTTTCATAACACTTGTATTTTATATAATTACATGTTAGTTCATTCTGTTCATTCAATGAATATCTGTTGACCACATCTTATGTGTTAGATAATGTTTCAGGGGCTAGAGATATAATAATGATACAACAGATACAACATTCTGTCATTATGCCCTCACATTCTTGTGGGAGGGGATGGGGAATAAAAACCAAAACCAAACCAAACTAAACCAATCAACAACAAAACCCCCCAAAGTGATCACAACAACAAAGAAACTGAGATGAATGATGAAAATAAGTAAGTAATTAATATTAGAAGATTTATTAGTTAGCTTAGACTAAGTTATGCAGTGGTAGCAAGACCATAATTGCAGTGCCTTAACATAGCAACACGTCTTACTCATTAAAAGATATGCTGTGGGTCTAGACTACTCTCTAGGGAAGGTCTCTTCTCTGCAGTGGATCTACAATCTGGGATGCTTTGATCTTCAGCACCTCAATCTCAGAATGCACTCACCTTCATGATGACCGCAACTGTGGAAGAGATCACCGAAAGGTTTTGTACTGGCAGTTAAATTCCTTGGCACAGAAATGGCATGTGTCAATTCTGCTGACAATCCATTAGCCAGAATTAATCATATGGCTCCATTTATATGGGGCAGGCAAGGAAGATTAATTCTTCTACATGCTTGAAAGGAGAGGAGAAACAGGTGTGGGTTGGCATCCAAAGCCTTTCCTGCAAAAGGTAATGTGCTAGGGGAAAAAGCAGAGCAGGATGAGAGGAATTTGTTGTGTTGGGGTGGATTGCACTTTAAATGGGATGTTGATTTAGGTCTCACAAGTTGGCACTTGAGCAAAGATTTGAAGGAAGAGAAAGAGTGAGCCTGTCAATATTGGTGGAGAAAAGCATTCTAGAGATGGAGAACAGACAGTCCAAAGGTCCTGAGGACAAAACATACCTGATATATCCAAGGAAGACCAAGAAGATCTATGTGGCTACTGCTTAGTGAAGAGGAGAACGAAAATACAAGATAAATTAGGGAATAGAGTGGTGGCAATCAGATGACATAGGGCCTCAGAAGCCAATTTAAGGACTTTGTGTATACACACACACACACACACACACACACACACACACACACACACACAGAATTATTTCACTACTTTATTGAAGCATAGTTTACCTACCATAGAACCAACCCTTTTTAAGTATAATTCAATGGTTTTTTAGTATATTTACCAGGTTGAGCAGTCATTACCACGATCAATTTTAGAACATTGTCATCATCTCAAAAAGAAACCCCATACCCATTAGTAATGCTTCCCATTCCCCACAACCTTCCCAGCCCTGTTTCTATAGATTTGCCTATTCTGGACATTTCATATAAATAGAAACATATAATACATTGGCTTTTGTGACTAGCTTCTTTTACTTAACATAATGTTTTAAGGTTTATCCATGTTGTAGCATGGATCAGTGCTTTGTTTTCTTTTATGAGCAAATAATATTCCATTGTATGTATATATCACAATTTATTTAACTATTTATCAGTTAATAGGCCTTTGGGTTGTTCTCACATTTGGGCTCTTATGAAAGATGCTGCTGCAAATATTCATGTTCAGGTTTTTATGTGGATATGTTTTCATTTCTCTTGTGTATATATGTAGGAGTGGAATTGCTGAATCATATGGTGACTCGACCCTTGAGGAGATGCTAGACTGTTTTTCACAGTAGCTATACCATTTTACATTCCCACCAGCAGTGCATGAGGTCTCCGATTCTCCACATTCTCATCAACATTTCTTGTTATCTGTCTTTTTTGATTCCAACCACCCAGTAGGTGTGAAGTGATATTTTGTGTGGTTTTGATTTGCATTTCCCTGATAACTAACGATGTTGAGCATCTTTTCATGTGCTTATTAGCCAATTGCATATCTTCTTTGGAGAAATGACTACTCAGATGCTTTGTCCATATGTTCATTGAGTTGAGGACTTGAGAGAAATTGGAAACCACCAGTATTGAGCAGATGAATGGAATAATCTGACTCATGGTTTTAATGGGATTACTTCGCTGGGTTAAGTACTGCCGGGACTGCAGGGAGGGAAGGATAGAACTAGTGAGGAGCATATGGCAGTAATCCAGCTGAGAGATATTGTGACTTGGACTGGGGTCGTAGCAGTGGACTCAGCAAGAAGTATTTGGATTCTTGATACATTTTGAAGGTAGAGCTAGCAGGACTTATTGATAAATTGGATGTAGGGCAAAGAAGAAATGAGTCAAAGGTGAATCCACAACTGTGGCAAGAGCATCTGGAAACATAGAGTAGCCAACAATTGAGATGAGAAAGACTGTATGTGGAGCAGGTCTGGAGAGAAATTTAGTTCAGTTTGGGTTTTTGGTGGTGTTGTCAGCATTCCTCACCACAGTTCAAGCTCCCCAAGGTTGTGAGGGACCATCCCTGTCATATTCATCACACCATCCCCAGCGTGGAGCATGTTTCTGGCATAAAAAACAAATTAATGAATGACTGTTATAAAATCAAGCACCATGTATTTTTTAAAAACTGAATTGAACAGATTTTTTTTGCAATCAACTCTATTAATTTCATATTTATTCAATTTTCTTTTAGCTTCTGATTCAAATTATTCCATTCTTTATTACGTCATGCTCAAGAGCGTGGACTTTCTAGCCAGAGAGTTCTGAGCATTTGCCTACATACTACCAATATGAGATGGAGCACATTACCTCACTGCTTTGAGCCTCAGTTTTCTTTGTTCACTAGGAATACTGATACTCATAAGAATTCTCTTATTAAATGAGAATATTTGAAAAGCCCTCAGCCCAAAGCTTGACACATAGAAAGAACTCCCCACATGATTTCTCTCTTTCTCTCTTCCCTGGGTGTATATATGTCCACATATATACATCCACATGGAGAGACAAAATGCATACTGAGTGGAGTGTATATTTAACATTTTGAGTTAATGTCTTGAAGCTATATATTTCATATAATACTCAACTATTTGTTGTTCCAAACACGATTTTATTTTATTTTTACATCAAATGCAGAGGGAAAATGTTGGGATTTGGAGCCAGAAGCCTGGGGTTTGAAACCCTAATCTACCGTTTATGACATATGAGGCTCGTTCTTCTGAGATTCCATTTTCTTATCTGTAAGATAATAACAAGAATAACTATACTCACCTTATATATCTAATAGGGTTAAGGGGAGGATAAAAATGGTATGTATATAATAGTGCTGTTAATATTATATAAGTCTATTTACTCGGTGTTATATGTTAAAATATTTAAATGATTCTTACCACTCTTCACAACCTATATTTTTTGGGTAGATATCATTAAAGAAGATACTTTGTGAGTGAATCCTGAGAAAATAGGAAAAGCACAAGGAAACACAATGTCCAATAATCTGTTAAAATGTCTATAGCAACAAAATAATAAAAATCTAGGACATGACTTTAATAGAGGCAATGGTGTGGAACCCACAGCATTTTTCCTGGGTTTTATTCAATGACATGTCAGACTCATTATGTTTGATTCATTGGGTTTCAGTGTCTGAAGCTGAGGACTGCACTTTCTACAACCAATTGTGAAAGAACAAAAGATGGTACAAAAGGATAGCTCAGCATCTTCCCTGCTCTAAAGTACAGGTCACTGAAAGCACTTTTAGTGTTGGGAAGTGCTGGGGACCATGCTGTTCTGGGCTTGAAGTTCATTTATTTATATTCGAGGTGTATAGGATGGATTATGTATTCAGTAACAGATATTTGTTGATAAACTTCACTCATTACTTCCTTGATGTTTGATCTGGGAACATTGTTTATCATGTGGAAGTGTGGCGATGGGGAAAGTAATAAAGCAGATATAATATACTGATACCTACAACTTACTTTGAAATGCATCAAAAAGTAAGAGATAAATTAGTGGAAGAAGAGAGGGATGGATAGGTGAAGAGATATGTGATAAAGCAAATGTTGCAAAATGGTAATCGTGGAATCTAGGTGGTGGGTGCATGGGTGTTAACTGTACAATTTTGTAAACTTTCCTTCTTGTTTGAATATCTTTATAATAAAAATATTTATAAAAGTAAAATGAAACTACAACTAGACTCTAGAGGGACAAATGTACTAGCTGGTTCTGTGGTGCTTTAAGAATTGTGGCACAACAAACTAGTGCCTGCAAAATAACTCTTACTGTTTTTTTCTTCATGTAGTGGCTAGATAAGACTGGATATAGACTGTAACATATTAGTCCCTAAGTCTTAGTCACTTGATACCTCCCACATATTTCTCCCTGTCATGTCCAATGCAAGTTGGCTTGGGGCTCTGACCTAAGACCCAGACTAATAGAGGTTCCACCATTTGCAATGTTACCAATCCTAGCAGAGAGGGAAGAAAGCATGGAGGGTCACAATGTAGCTTTCAAATGCAGGGAAATCTAGCCTTCCATGTACTTAAGGACTAGAGGAGAATTTGGTATTGGTTAACACCAGTGATGTCTTTTATAATGAGACTGAACATGAAGTGGAGAAGTTGGTGCCTATTACTTCTTTATTCTTCTTACTTCCCAGTGACAGGTACAAATTGTCGTGTCTATAAATCCAAAATCTTTATAGAATTGGGAAACATAAGACTTGAAGGAACGAATGATGCATACTTACACATTATAGGGATTCCAATATGCCCCTTATTTGAATGCCTAGGTTAAGTGCTGTCCCTTCCAGTGTTCCCAGAATTTATCATTAGGTTGAAAAGATTCAGCAGTTACTTTGAGCCTGAAATTCTGTACCACCATAAGGCAAATAATAGACATGGATCCTGTCCTCAGGCCATAATAATCCAGAAGCTAATGGGCATAAAATAAAGAATAATTTTTACAGATGCAATTAAAGGCTTAATTGTAGACACTATGAATAAAATAGGGAGAATATTATAGCAATAGTTGGAGTAATAGTAATAGCAGCTAATGCTAACATGTGTCAGGTAATGTCTTGAGTCCTTTCTAAATATTACCTTATTGAGTGTCCCCATCAACCTGATGAGGTCAGTGCCATCACTGCCAGAATTTCATGGAGAAGCAGTGACTTGAGTTGTGTGACTGAAGTAGGTTGGTATTGACCAGAAAGAGGAGATGGAAGGAGGCCCTCAGAAAAAAGGAATTATGTGCATAAAGTTACAGAAGCCTGAACAAGCAAAGGACGTGGAAGGGCAGGAAGGAGACTGGTCTAAATACAGCCCAAGGTCTGGGAGGGAAAGGAGTTGTATCAGTTATGTATGTCGAGACAGTGGCGACCTTGAGAACCATGGAAAGTTTCAGTTTTCTGTTGTTTTTTTCCCCCCTTAGGGGAAGTTTCCTTATTTGTCTGTGAAAATCATAGGGATCCAGATTGAAATAAAACATACAATTTGATGATAATGTTGTAAATCATGTGTGGAGCAAGAGAAAAGATGGAAGGATAAACGAATAGCCATGAAACCGTGGTATGAGACAATTTTTCCCGACTTCCACTAAGACTAGGGAGTAGAACATAGCAAACTCAGTCAAAACATACCCTTGTCCGAGGAGTTTAGGCCAACTACAATGTTAGAGGGCACAGTTCCTAAGACCGCCCTCAATTTCTGACACCAAGTGCAAGTTTGTGGGTTTCCCAAACCACCCTTCAGTTCAATAATTTGCAAGAAAAACTCACAGATCTCACTGAAAGCTGCTATACTCATGGTTCTGTTTTATTACCATAAAGATATTAGAATTAGCCAGAAGAAGAGATGCACAGGGCAGAGAACAGGGGAGTTCTAGATTTGGAGATTCTGTTGTCTTCTACCCATGAAGTTTGGATGCAGTACTTTCCAAGAGTTGATGTGCGGCATCATATATAGAGTATTACCAATCCAGGAAGCTTACCCAAGCCTCAGTGTCAGACTTTATTGGGTTGTCAGCACATATTACTATCAGCTTACTGGCTTGCTTTCGGTGTGTGCCTGCATGGGAAGTCTTTCTCCATCCTTTCAAATGGTCTGTTTTCTTATATTTGATATATGCCTTTTATCCTTTTATGTTCTTAATCCAGCCTGAAAATCTTTGTCTTTTAATTGAAATATTTAGCTCATTATTGTTTAAGTTAGGTGCAAGCCTGTCATTTTACCATTTGTTTTATTTTAAATTTGATCTTTCCTTCTGTATTCTTTCTTCCCTGCCTCTTTGATGGTAATCTAATATTTTTGCTCCATTTCGTCTTCCCTATTAGCTTTTGAGTTGTGCAGCCAACACATCTGAAATCTGTTGATTTGATATTTTATCAGTTTTGGAAATTTTCAGCCACCATCTCTATAACTACTACTTCAGTTCCTTTACTTTCTCCTTTCCTTCTGGGACTCCAGTTACATATGTGTCAGACCATTTGTGTTCTGCATGTCGCTTCCTCTCTGTTCTATTTTTCCTTTTTTAAAATCTGCGTTTTAATTTGAATATTTTTTATTGTCTTTGAATTTACTAACCTGTTTTCTGCTTTGTCAAATCTGTTGTTAACATGTCTAATGAATTTTTAATTTTTTATATTGTATTTCTCAGTCCTAGAATGTGTATTTGAATCTTTTTTTTTTTTTTTTTTTACAGATTCCAGTTTTCTATTGAAATTGTCTTTTCATTCATTTTGGTCATTGTTTCTCTTTTTTCTTTAACATGTTTGTTTAAAATCTTTTCTTTATAACTCTGATTTGTGTATTAACTGTGGGTTTGCTTGTAATGTTTATGTTTTCTCTTAACTGTCCGTCACATTCCTTACCTAGTCACATGTCTCATGAATTTTTTTTTAAATTAAATACAGGACATTGTATATAAAAGAAGAATAAATCTAGAATTGATTTTATTTTCCATGCTAAGAGTAATGGGTGAACAATTTCAATTTAGCAAGGTCTGTGTTAAGGCTGTCTGGATGCTTTGGTTATAATCTGTTTTCTTTTGCTTCTTAATATCTGAAGGACAAGACTTGTTGAATGTTTGTTGTAGGTTTCTCCTTCTAGAAGAACTTTGTTTCTAAAGCACAAGATCCTGTGGGTGCTTTTACTTTGCCTTTTTATCTGAGTCCTTCTACCTCCCAAGATACCCCAAGACTCAGCAACTTTCTCACTGAGAAAACTGAGACATGGTCTTGGGGATCCTCTAGATTCTAATACAACATGCCAGCCCATGGAGTGTCATGAAAAACTCTGCTTGTTTTTTTTTCTTTCCTAAAGACTCTTTCTCCTACAGCAAGCGCAATTCATAATCAATACTTAATCTCAGCAAATGACTTCAAAGTAGAAACAGACATAAATATTAGCTCATGTAAGAAAGACTCTATTCTTTGTCATATTAAATTCATTTAGTCCTCTTTGTTTCAATAGGTATGCAATGTCTTTAATAATATGATTTGGCAGTGGTAGTGATGGCCTGCTTTTCCTCTCCTCCTCCTCCCCCTCCTTCTCCTCCTTTCTTCTTCCTCCTCCACCTTCTTCTTCTTCTTCTTCTTTTTTTGGCTTGGTTGTTGCAGTGGGCCTGCTTCCACCCCTACATTCTACTTGGATCCAGAAGTTGGGAAAAATATAAAGATAAAATAAGAGACCTGAAGGGTAATTTTTACCTTGCTAGACTTCCTTGGGTTATATTTCCAGACTCTGAGGGTTAATCTTCCTCTGACTTTAGGGATGTTTTAGTCATAAAATTTTGAGAACTGCCTCCATTGAGTCACTCATCCTCATTTTTAAATATGTATTTTGGGAATAATCAGGCCTATTTTGGTGTATTGTTTGTGTGCTAAACTGGGAAATAAAAACATAATGAAAGAAATTATGGTAGTAATAAATTATAAATTATAAATCATCATAAAGACATTAAGTGTCACAATTGTATTTGAACATATAAATCAGGTACAATTTCTTTATATGCATATTCTTTTTTTTAACTACTGCTACAAGTATGGCTTATTGGGTGAGGACAGGGATTAGACCTAGTTTATGTGAGACTTGTAGAAGTTGAGGAAGATCATCAGAGTTCTTCGAAATATGTGTCAAATCCATCTTACAGCCTCCCTCAAGCCTGTCATGTTTTACAAATGATCAAAGTGGAACTAGCTTTAACCTCGGCTCTTGGGCAACAACTTAACTTTACATTACTGAGAGTGATAAAACTCTCCTAACTTTGCTAGAACATTGATTGCCTGGGGAGAGCAAATTGACTCTGAGAAAGTTTTGATTGCAATACAAATACACGAATATTTCTTGAGGACCAGTTATGATTCTACCACTCTGCTAAGCCTGTTAGGTGCTCAGACACTCTGAGTAAACCCTGAGCCCTTGTTTTAGCCTTGTTCTGCTTCTGCAGCTGCTCCCCTTCCAATTATTCCTTTTCAGTGTCTTGTAGACTGTATCTCTACCTTGACCAAATTTGGCTGCTCCATTTAGTCAAATAATTTTGGTATTTTTGTTTTTGAGATCGAATAGAATGAGTTGAGTAATTTTAGTAACTTGTCTACAATGTCCACTTCTAGGACTTCTTGATGTCATCCCCTTAATCTTAATTGTACTCAGTCATTTCTGGACATTTTCTTTGTGTGGCTCCCTTTCCACAAAGCATTTGTGTGTGTGCCTGTGTGTTGAAGTGAAGGGTTGATAAAATAGACCCTCAAAAACTCAGGTGAAAAAACAATAACAATCCCTTGCATATCGAGTAGAGTACCAAGGGATCCATAGTTCTGTCTCTTATCATCTCATTCTGTTCTTACAATAGTTCCCTTCATATAATTGGTTAGGAATACAGATACACTTTTAGAGAGTAGTTATTTGTTTATTAAAGATTAAAATGAAGAAAAATATCAAGAAAGAACTTTTCATTTTTTTAAAAAAATATTTTATTTATTTGACAGAGATAGATACAGTGAGAGAGGGAACACAAGCATGGGGAGTGGGAGAGGGAGAAGCAGGCTTCCCGCTGTGCAGGGAGCCCTATGCGGGCTTGATCCCAGGACCCTAGGATCATGACCTGAGCCGAAGGCAGACACCCAACAACTGAGCCACCCAGGCGCCCCAGAAAGAACTTTTCATTTTTATTGTCCAAGCTAACTGGGTTTAGACTCTAACAATATTGTCTTTAATAGATTTTAAAATGCAAGAACCTGTGTTATGAAGGCTATTTGACTTTTTTGTGTTCATTTCAGCAAATGGTAGTAGCTAAGTAGATGTGAACTGGTGAAAATGAAAAAGATAATTAATCCGAAGTACTATCTGATTGTTTCTTGAATGCAAATGGAGGTAAGAAAAGCAGCAATTGTAAAATGGCCCATTATTTCCATCAATAGCTCCATTCCCAACCACTCCCAAGAAATTAGCATGCTAAGTTAAATAGTATGGTGCTATGCAGATACCACCACTGAAGCAAATTCCTTGGTATACTCTTTCAACCAGTTGCAGTCTAAGCTCTTCCTATTTAGACATTCTTGATCCTTTATTGCATTGTTAACTCTTATGAATATGGTACTTTTCATTTTTACATTATGTTTTAGTTTATATTTCTCAGTTAATCTCCCCAGCAATTCTGTATAACAAATTGTTCTTTCCATTTCACATTAAAGAAAACTGAAGTTTATGGAAGCAAAGTGTCTTATCTTTGATTACGTGTTAGGATGGGATCTAGAATTCAAGCTTGGGTAAATGTTCTGTAGGAACACAAAAGAAACGTGTATTCTGCTGTTGTTGAATTGTAGTCTTCCATAACTCTCAGTTAGGTCTGGTTGTTTTATAGGTTATTCAGAATTTTAATATCCTTAGTAATTTGTTGTCTGCTTATTCTCTCACTGAGCAAAAATTGCTAAATTCTTCAACTATGATTGAATATTTGTTTATTTCTTCTTTTAGTTTTGAGAACTTTTTGCTTTACATATTTTGGGGTTATGCTGTTAGATGTACATTTAGGATTGTTGTGTCTTCCTCTTGAAATGACTATCTCTAGTAATATTCTTGTCTTGAAGTCTGTTATGTCTGCTACTGTATCTGATGTTGTATCTATGCAATTCACATTACACCATTGTTCTCCAGAGACTATTGGAATGATACAGACCTTCTCCAAATGGCAGAACAAATCAACTTTTAATAATATATGGATGAGTCATTTGCTGAAAATTATAAGTTCCAGGTCAAATTTCTTTTGGCTTCTAGCATACCACTAGCTGGCTTGCAACACAAGCCAGTTGAGAATACAAACTCATTCTGAAAAGCCAACTCATAATTAGAAAGTTAATTTGCTCACCCTCAAAGTCACATAATGAATATCAAAGCCAAATATAAATTGCTTTTGTATTGTCCTTTATTTTGGACTATTTATCTCCTTGATTCTTTTATTAATGTAGATAATTAAGAGTTGGGTATATAAGAATGGTAATTTTAGTCTTCTCCTTATCTAAATAGAGCCACTTATTAGCACCCATCTTTGACACAGCATCCATCGTATATTTGGAGTTAGGCATCCTTGTGGTGGATGAATGAAGGAATGTTTCAGACATTTGCAGTAGGCGGGGTTGGACCAACTTTGAGAATGAAGTCATTTGTAAAGATGGGGAAAGTGCTGGTAGAGGGTACTATCTGGGTGCTAAGAGTTGGCAGTGAATTTACACTGCTATCAGCTCTCATCACAAAGGCTGGATGAGTATTCCCAATCTGCCCAAAGGTCAAGTTATTGCCCAAATAGATAACAAAGAAACTTAGCTCAGGAAATCTCCAACTAGTTGGTCAGTGGACATCAAAATTTTATTTGGTACAATTTTCAGCCAACAACTTTAGTAAAGCCATCAGTGGTCAAGGATGATGGCAGAAAAATTGTCAGTGCCCTTTCTTTCCCTTATTTGTTCAAAGTAATGCCTTACATTCATCTTTATTCAGAAATTTCAATTTCTGTATTTTTCTCCAGCCACATAGTTACCAAGTAATACTCCATAAATCATAAGACTGTGGGAGAAATTAAAAACAGGACCTATTCACAGAGATGTTAAGAAACCCAAGCCTGGATGGTTGGATGGTGATGGGGGAAAAGCTGGTTGCACTGTATTTCTCAGCCTAATATAAGAGATACCACCTCTCCGTGAAAATGTTCAGTGAATGTGGAAGCGCCCACTCCACTTCTGAAACATTCAGAGGCTTTTTAGTACCTCTAGCTTTATTGATGAGACTGTCTTTAAACCTGTAATCTTCACTAAACAGCAGCTTTGGATAGAAAGCTCTGTTGAAACGATGAAGGCTGCACATAATCCATCCCTTTCTAAATATTTGAAAGGTGGGTTTCAAAATACACAGCGAATGTGGCCATTAATTTAACTTTTCGTCTAAGAGCAAGAGTCAAAGGTAATAAAGATCCAAATTGTTCAATGCACACAGAATCTAGAAGTGGGAACGCATCTCCCTTATGTGAATGCATTCATTTGCATTCTTATTAACTGAACAGAATCTTATGGGAATTTTTCTATACAGTCTGGTTGGGAAACAGAAGCGGAGAGCTTGTCCTGGTTCATCATGCACATGCTGTTTCCATGCAGTGGAATCAAGGTGAATGATTTGGGTTTATAAAGAGCCAATATCCACCGTGATTTATTAAGGATCTCCCAGGTAGGACTCCAGTGGCCACAGCTGTGTCAGAGTCATGAAACTCAAGAGTCTTATTCCCACATCGATTGCTAGTTTTCTAAAATATCTTACGCGTGGGCATTTCCACACAACAGTCTGCTTTTCTGGTGTTTGAAATAAAAGAACTTACCAAATTGAGTGATTTGGGGGTTGTTGGGAGGTGCACAGGACTGGCTATTAAAGCTGTGCTTATGTTCTAGCAATCTTCCTCCCAAATCATTATTGATTTGCCACATCCTGAGGCAGTTACACATTCACAGAAGGTTGATATCAAGCAAAAGTGAATCTCTCTCATTGTTTTTCATTTGACTTCTGCTCTCCCTAATTTACTCATTCATTTTCACTTTATAGAACCTGTATAAGTCAAACCAGACCCTTCCACACCACCCTCCCCTCATTCAGGGTCAAATTAACTAGAATTCTTCTTTTACACATTATGTTTTTACTTACATGTCTCCACCTTAGCAACTTCTGTGCCCCACATTCTTTCAATGATTACAACTACATAAAAATCTATTTATATTTTTAGGTTTATTTATGTTCACTTCATTCATTCATTTATTCATCCATCAGATATTTGTTGAGCACCAGCATAGCATGTGGCTGACACTGTTCGACGTATGGACACATGATGAAAAAGCCAGTGTTTTGTGGCATCCTGTTAATTATCCCAACTAATGTCTCTTGAATCCAACCACGCTCAATCCTGCTATCATTATCCTTACCTAGTGTTCTCTCTAGACTTCTGCAGTGGCCTCTCCACTGATCTTTCAGCATCCATTGTGGTCCTCTGCCAAACTAATCTCCACATTGCATGCAAAATGAAACTTCTAGAATTCAAAACCAATTCTATTGCCTACCTCCCAGTTTAAAACTGTCTAATGACTTCCTGTCGCTCTAAAATAAAGGAAAAAAAGTCTTCAAACACGACAGTAAAGACCTTCATGATTTTTCCTTGCCTATCTCTTCAGCCCTGCCTTTGGCCTCATCTCCCTGTCTCTTGGTGATTGGCTACTCTTACACACCATGTTCCCTCTTACTACAGGGCCTTTGAACTTACTGTTCCTACTCCTTCAAATGGCTTTTCCACCCCCCTGCCTGTTAATTCAGACCTGAGCACCATTGCCCCAACCTTAGGGAAGTCCTTTAAAAGCTTCCTGATCTGGCCCATTCCCCATCTGTTGGCTCTGATAGCACTCAGTCCTTCTCCTTTTGTACATCTCACAAAATTCCTACTCAACACTTGTTGGTGTGGCCATTCAGTTACTGTTTCCCCTACTGTCATGAAGGCAGGGACCAGGTCAAGCTGTGTCCTCCTCTGTACCCCCAGTGTTTACAACAGTGTCAGGTACCTAGTACGTATTCCACACATTCTTATTGATTAATGAATATTTGATCTCACCAGAGTTAGAATCTGAATTCAAGGATGGCAGATAGATGTGGCCATCAGGAGCTGCATAAGTTCTCTGAATTTGTATGCAAACATTTTTATGATTATAGATTTTTTTTTTTCTGTGACGATGGGAAAGAGTTCTTAGCTTCCATCAGGTTCTAAGAGGAGAAAGTGATTTTAAAAAGTTAATAAGTACTTGAGGGAGACTCTGAGATTTTATTTTTGTTTGTTTTATCACCCTTTAAGACTGAGCTACTCACACAACTTTTTGTTTCATCAGTAACATGGCATAATATTTATGAAGGCCCAGAAGAACGGTGCTCAGTAAAAACATTAAGCAAATTCAGAAACACCAGGAGTTGCTATGAATTTGTATGAGAATTCAGCTTGAATTTGTTGCCTTGAGTTTTTTCCTTAAAGAGCAGAGACCTGGCTACAAACAAGAGAGGATTAGAATGTAGAGAGAGGATGATGGGTATAGACTTATTGCTAAGATTCAGTGGTCCAGTGGGAATCCGGGGCTGTTGGAAGTTAATGCAGAGTGACAGATTGATGCTTCGAGTAGATTTTTTTTCTCACACAAACAAGTCTCTAATTAAAGCATTTTATGTTTATATAGTTGTCACATCCAATAATTTAAAATTATCCTAATTTAAAACAGCATTTAAGAAACTCTAATTAGACTGTTAATATTATGAATTTTGAAGTACTCATGTTCTCTTTCCTTGATTAAAATAAAGGAAAAAAAATTCCCCCGTGTCAGCCAGCTACCTGATTCTCGAGGTGGTAGTTAACTTAAGGTGAGCATATGGCGTAGACATTCTGCAAATGGGTGGAAAAATCCTACATTCCTTACTCACTCATTCAAGTCAGGGAGCAAATTATTAATTTCCTCAAGTAGTTGTGCTCATGTCATAAAATATGAGAAGAGTTTAGCTTTAAGAGATTCACAAATGTCAGTAGCTCCCCAAGAGTTACTGATTTAAAAATCTGTTCCTCTAAAAAGAAAAAAGCAGGGGGAAACAGTAAACACAACAGAAAAAAAGATCAAGATGAATTTGTTTCAATATTGTGTTTTAAAATGAAAGTTGGAATAGATTTGATGTCTCTCTATATGGAGAGGGAGGTCATATTTTTTTTTCTTGATTACAGCACCCAAAAGAAATGTGGATAGTTAGCAGTCAGTTTAATTTCCATCATTTTAACTGAAAAAGTTGTGCCAATTAAGGATGCCTGAAGCTCTCCAAGCTCAGAACATTTTTGCTAGTACTTTTTCTTCAATTATTCTGAAGCACTAAATGTAAAAACAAATCTCTTAGATTACTATGGGGCTGGAAAATCAAGAGGTGGAAAAGAGAGCCAGTGACAAACCACACCAAAGCATAGGGGGGCCACCTTCCCGATTCAAGCACGAGGCAGTGTTCCCGCAGGAAAGAGTCTTCAGATGGAAAGTGAGGGGGACGCATCCCCATCCCTTATCACTCAGCAGTTTCATTCTTTGGAATATCCCCAGGAGAAACTCTCAAGCTTGTACAACTGGAGATATGTGCAAGATGGTTCATAGCATCTTTGATCACGGTGCAACTTTAGAAAACAACCCAGATGCCCAGCAGTGAGACACTGGATGAATCAGTGGAGAGTATTCATACAAGGGCATATTAAGCAATAGTCAAAACAGACAACTACAGGGTGACCCTAAAATATGGGTAGATCTTGGTGATGTACTACTAAGTGAAAAAGGTAGTTCCCAACATATTATGGCATGTTATCCTTTTTTTTTTTTAAAGATTTATTATTTATTTGAGAGAGAGAGAGAGAGAGAGCATGAGCAGGGGGAGGGGCAGAGGGAGAAGGAGAGAGTGAATCCCAAATCCCAAGCAGACTCCCCCCCCCCCCCCAGCTGAGTGCAGAGCCTGACAAGGGGCTTGATCCCAGGACCCTGAGATCATGACCTGATCCGAAATCAAGTCAGTCGCTCAACTGGTTGACCCACCCATGTGCCTGGGCATGATATCCTTTTTATTAACTTGAAAACAACTAAAATGGATGCGAGTAAACTGTATACAAAGACAAGCAATGGAATGATGGGTGTGGAACTTAAGACCATGGTTACTTTGGACAGGTGTGGGAGAAGGCAGGAATTTGAGAAAAGACATGACTAGTTGTAGCATACCTTTAAGGTCCTCGTTTTGTTTTGAGTGACAGGTTTGTAGGTCCTTATTATATTGTTAAAAATAACTAAAGCAAGTGGCCATGCATGAACCAATGGTGAATGTGTGTCTTGAACTATACGAACCAGTTTAGAGAAGAAAACACCCAAAAAGCATACTTTCTGAACTTCTGAAGTTGAGACTGTGTCTGAGTTGAGAAAGGAATTTGGAAGATTCTGTCAAGTTACTTACTATTGGTTTCCTTTCATGAGAAAACAAATTGATTCACTAAAATACAGAAAGTGAAACTTCACAAAAATCAGAGACTTGGGGAAAGAACCATGAGACAAGTTAAAAACAAAAGATTATTTTTCCTGGAAGAATAATAGAGAATGAAAACTGGGGACCGGACGTCCTATTCTTTAGGGTCATCTCAAACTCACTTCTTTTATGTAAGCTTAGTATTTTCGAACTCTTACAAAGAATTTTAACCATGTGCACAAGTGGAACAGTATAATAAACCCCCATCTGTATACATCTCCCAGATTCAACAGTTATTATTTTATGAACACACTATACTTTTACTTGCTACTCCATATCCCTTCCCTGGTTTTTTGGAAGTGAATTCTAGATATCATATTATTTTTACAGGTAAATATTACAGGATATATCTCTAAAAGACAAGAACTCTTCCTAAACATAACCAAAATACTGTCATCATGCAATTCCTAAAAACAACAATGATTTCTTTAATAGCACTGAAGAACCAGCCAGTATTTATTATTTGCAGTTTGTTTGAAACAGAACCCAAACAAGATCTCTTGAGTCTTTTTTAATCTGCATTTCTGGTCCATTTTCTTTCCTTGCATTTTTATTTATATTTGTTGAGGAAGCTCAGTCCTTTGTCATATAGTTTCCCAATAATGAACTGTATCGTGTCTGTGTTGTGTATTGTAACTTGTTCCTTTGTCCTCCGTATTTCCTGAAAATTAGTAGTTCAGTCTGAAGGGTTAAACATATTCAGGGTCCATTTTGGCAAAACTACTTTACAGATAGTGATGTGTACTTCCACTAGGAGGAAAGTAATGTCTAATCGTCTCTCCTTTTGTAATGCTGGCAACCACTGGTGATCATGAGTTAATTCATTAAGTGATATAGAATAATGATCTTTTAATTTAATCATCACTTCTTCATTTATTATTCTGAAATCGTAAACTGAAATCATTCTATAAAGAGAAAATTTCCCTCGTTGATAATGGTTTTTTGAGGTAATTCCTAAGCATTCTCGAAGTGGAATGAATAAATTTTTAGTATCATTACAAATTCATGGATTTAAACAAATTGTCATTCAAATTGTTCAATCTTCGGCCAGTAGGAGCATATTCAAGTGGTTCCTGAGTCCTTTTGCTGTCATGCTAGCCATCTTTAACAGTTCGTTTTCAGTCATAATGTTTATTCGAGGCATGTGAACATTTCCTGCTCCAGATTTAGAATCAGCCTCTTCTTCAAAGAGCTTTGGTTTCTTTTAGTGAGAAATGATATTTAGAGAAGATAGTGTAGGAACTTAACTATGCTGTTGGATTGGTCATTTTTGCATGCCTGTTCAGTGGAGAATGATGTGATATAATTTTTAAAAGAAAATTCATTATGAGTTTGTACTGAAACTTCAAATCTAATTCAGGACTACAGGGTTTTTACTAACCTCATCAAGCTACATCTAAATCTTCTTCCAGTCTTGCCTAAATTCCCATTTTTCAGCACTCTGCCGGTATTATTCATTTGCTTTGTCTCACGTTGCCATTCATAACAGTTTCAGAATAACTATATCAATCCCATTTCCAATGATAAATGAAAACCGTCAAAGATGTCTAATAGTCCTTTTTGTCCTTAGGGTACATGCCACTGGGGGGTATAGTCAAATTACTTGTTTGCTGATTTTGAAACAAGGTTTTGCCACCAAATAGATTTATAGTTGGGGTCATTTATTTCATTTTAAGTTAAAACCGTGTGGCTCTTGTAACTGGTACTGTTTTTTTTTCACCTGCTTTTATTTTGGAGTTCATAGGGATAGCTCATCACTGAGTTTCATAGTAGATGGAATTTTTTTTTCTAACTAATAGTTGCTCTGTTGGCGGTATCTACTAAAGCTGAATATATGCACGCACCATGATCTAGCAGTTCTACTCTTAAACAGTCAACAGGAAGACATATGTATATTCAGCAAAAGACTCATACTAAAATGTTCATGGGCCAAAACTTGAAACTACTGCAATGGCCATCAGTAGTAACATGAATAAATAAGTTGTGATATAGTCACACTCTGGATTTCTGTACAGCAATAAGAATAAGTGATCTACAGCTACACACAATAAATCAGGTGAATCTCACAAACGTGATTTTGAGAAAAGAAGACAGACACAAAAGAATATATGTTGTACGATTCCATTTATATAAAGCGTAAAAAAAAAACCCCAAAAAACCCTTAGTCTGTGTTAGAGGTCAGGATACCTCTTGGTGAGTAGTGTCTGGAAGGAGACGTAAGGGAGCTTCTGTGGCTGTCGGTAATATCTGGTTCTTGATCTCAGTGCTCGTTACATGAGTATCATCAATTTGTGAATATTTATCAATCTGGACACGTGTGAATTTCATAGATGTGTATTATACTGCAATTAAAAATGAAATTAACTGCTTCATAGCCATCTTCATAGCTTTATCATATAAACATACTTTTCTTCTAATTTAAGCACAAAGAAGAATGATGATAAGAAATAAAGGACTATGAAACATTAAATAATAAATACATGTGTCCATAGTGATAGTTCAATTAAGGAGTATGAGGCAGAACTCTTCTTTATAGATTAATTCCAGTTAATAAATGAGAAAAGAGTGATAGATTTAGAAAGCACTATTTTACAGCCACCAGTATAGTAATCAATATACACAAGGATGGGATCATCAGTTTTTGCTAAAACCAATGGATAAAGTACCCACCAGCCTCCTTCCTGCTCTCAGAGATTACTTACCAATTTCCAAGGGGGAGGAGACACCTTTATAATGGTGCGATTTGTTAGCTACTACCTTATGGAAGGGATCAAACATACATAGTGCTTGATATTGATATTTGACATTGAAATGATATTTGTCCCAGTAATGAGATGAGTTGATATGTGGCATCAGATGGAAAGCACTGGGATGTAGCTGTATACAACTGTACTGATGTAACATTTTTCCCAATATGTTTAACCTGCATCAAATCATGAAGAAACAGATAAATCCAGACTTTTGTACACGCCACAAGACAACTAGCCTCATCTCTTCAAATGTCAATGTCAGTGTCATAGAAGGAAAACAAAAGGTGGAGGAAATGTTAAGATGATGGGCTACCAAATTTAATACATGATCTGTTATTTGAAGAAAATCACTGTAAGAGCATTTGGAGGACAATTATAGGAACCTGAACATGGATAGCATGTTATTTAGTATTATTCTTTCAATGTTAAATGTCTTAGGTATGATACTGGTATTGTAGTTATATAGGAGAATGCTCTTTTTCTTGGAGATAAATGCTTAAGTACTTAAGAGTGAAGTGCTGGGATGCCTGCAACTCACTTTCAATGGTTCAGCAAACATTAGCACATGCACACACCCAGGCACAGATATTGCAAATAGCGTGAACTTGGTGAGGTAGTAAATTAGTAATTGGTGATGGATAAATAAAGGTGAAGGTTCTACAAGGATGGATTGTGCTGTTTTAAAAATTATATATTAGGTTTCACATTTTACCAAATAAAATGTTGGAGAAAAATTGTGCATGTGGATAGTTAAAGTGATTTTTCTTAATTTAATTCAACTTAGTAATAATAAGTACCTAATGTGCTCTGGGAAGCATTATTCTTTGGGTGTTTTATAGTAAACAAAAACCAATATGTGCTATGCAGTAATGGGTTAATTCAGCAGATTTGGGGTGCTTAAATCTTACACATTCCAAAGAAAGAACTAGACCTTGAGTAACTTCTGGGAGATAACCTCTGAGCCCTTGGAACATCCTGCCTGATAGTATCTTTTCATATTTGAGACCTTGAACCAGATTAGATAGTCTATGCTAAAAATGTGATTTATGGTAAATGCCTGTTTTTGTTTGCCTGGGGTCCTGAGCCATGCTACATCATTTTGCCCTTGGCTGGAGACTGAGTAGTCAAGGTCATGTGGGTTCTCCATACTTACATTTTCATAGACACCAAGGCTTGTGTAATCTCCCCTAGTTAGCAAAACTTTGTACCTGTTGTCACACATGCTAGGAGAATTAAACACCATACATGAAACTTCACTGAGAGAAGTTATATGAAGCTCCCATCTGGTTTCTGCTGGACTTTGCCTATGTGCTTTGCATTTAATCTCTACCCTTTCCTTGTAATAAACCTCAGCCACAAGTATAACAGCCTCTCTGAATTCTGTGAGTCCTTGTAGCAAACCATGGAACCTGTAGGCAGATCTGAGGACTCTTGGCGCACCTGCCCTCTAGGAAATTTTAGTCAAGTTGGGGAGTCCAGTAAAGTAGCATGGACAATGCCAACTCAATTGCTGTCCAAGAACAAGAAGGCAGTTCTTTGGGAAACTTGGAGCATTACCATAACTTGTTCTGAAAGTCAAGGGAGGCTCCTAGAAAAAAAGTAATGTAGCTGTCCAATTTTTCCAGCACCATTTATTAAAGTAACTGTCTTTTCCCCATTGTATGTTCTTGGCTCCTTTGTCATAGATTGATTGACCATGTAAGTGTGGATATATTTCTGAGCTCTCTGTTCTGTTCCATAGGTCTATGTGTCCATTTCTGTGCCAATGCCATACTGTTTTTACTGTAGCTTTGTAGTATATCTTGAAATCTGGAATTGTGATACCTTTAGTTTTGTCCTTCTTTTTTCAAGATTGCTTTGGCTATTCAGGGTCTTTTGTGGTTTCATACAAATTTCAGTATTATTTGTTTCAGTTCTGTGAAAAATATTTTGATAGAGATTGAACTGAATCTATAGATTGCTTTGGGTAATATAGGCATTTAAACACTATTAAGTCTTCCGATACATGAGCATGGAATATCTTCCATTTGTTTGTGTCATCTTCAATTTCTTTTCAACAACATTTTATAGTTTTTAGAGTACCAGTCTTTGTCTCCGTGGTTAAGTTTATTCCTAGGTTTTTATTATTTTTGGTGCAATTGTAAATGCACTTTTTCTCTTTCTGCTACTTTGTTATTGTGTATAGAAATGCTACCAATTTCTGGAAATGAATTTTCTATCCTGCAACTTTACTGAATTCATTTATTAAGAAGTTTAAAATTTTAAGTGGTTGACTTGTTAATCTTTTCCTTTATGGATTTTATACTTCCTGAATGGCTTACATTATAAAAATATAAATGAATTAGTTTGTGATTTTATTATCAATCCCAAGATTATAATTTTATAATTGTACTTTTAAAATTTAGGTATTTAAATATATATAACTCATTTTAATGTCGGGTGGAAGAAAGAGGCCCAATACAGATTTTCTAAATAGAAAATTATATCATGTGCTAATTAAGTTTTATCTCTTTTTAAATGTTCATATCTCTTATTTTCTTTCCATGTCTTATAGCATTGGCTGGGTCTTTCAGGACAATGCTGAATAATTCTGGTGATTCTGATCATTCTTGTTTTGTTCTGACTTTAATGGCAATACTTCTAAAATTTCAGTATATGAAATTCACTGTAGGTTAATACCTTTCCTTAAGTTTCCTTTTCTTTTTACTTTATTAAAAGTTCCTTTAAAAATAAATAAATATGGAATTTTATCAAATATTTTTCTGTCATTTGTTGAGAGGATGATAAGGTTTTCTTTTTTACTCCATGTTGGAAATAACATTAATGAATTCCTGAATGTTGAACTGTTCTTGCCCTCCTAGAATAAAATCTACTTGCTTGGGCTTTATTTTTCTTTTCATACAATCAATTTATTGTCTTATTTAGGATTCATCATCTATATTATTACATAAGATGGTTCTGCATTGTTCTTTTGTTCTGCTATTATTTTATTTTGGTTTCAGGAAAATTTAGCCTTGAGAATTCCTTGGAAATAGTTCTCTCTTTTTTTTTTTCATGCTTTGGAAAAATTAGATAGCATATGACTCATCTTTAAAATTGTCTGGGTACCATTTTGGAGGTCAAGATATATCCCAGAAATGTGAGGGAACTTACTGTTTAAACATGCTACTCTTTTTTTACTTGCAATCTCCCCCCACCCAATGTTAAATATTTCTCCAAGTTTTTCCAAAGACAACTACACTGAGAATGAAGTTTGCATTTAGTAAATCCTCCAGGTATCAAGACCTACCGTCCTTAGAAGGCAGTGGGGAGTTATAAGTAGCAAGAACTCTTTGTTCCCTCACCTGCTGAAATTTTAAACCAAGGCCTTTATTTATGTATTGAACATGAGTGAGCATGTGTTTGAGTGCAATTTACCTTTAGCATATAAAGTCACATCTGGAATCGAGTTAATAGCACCACATTTGCAGTCCATTATAGGGAGGTGTGAGCCTCCTCTTATAGATGAATGCTCTAGCCAGTTCCCCAGCGAACACGCTCAGTAATTTGTCTCTGTTGAGAGTAGCTGTTTGTCTCTATTTACTTACCTAGTTTCTTTACTCTTCTGAGAGAGAAAAGAGGTCACTTTATCTTTCTTTTTTTTTCTTTTTCAGTTTGGTGAATGTTGCTATATAATCTTTTTTTTCATTTTGGACTAATGTATAACTACTTTTATTATTATTTCATGGGTATTTAGTGCGGGGGGGAGAGACAATTTATACTAGCCAGCTGCATATGTATGACCTACCATCCTGGTTTCAGCAACTTTAAGGGTAGAGTCTGGTGACCAAAGCAGCAAAGTTTTATTCCAAAATGGCATTTGCTTAGGGAGCCACATCCCTCAGATTAGGATTGTCCTACTCTTTCCCACAGAGCCTGTTACCCAGCTGCCCACTAGACCTTGCTTCCCTTGATTACTGCCCCCCTCCCAGCCTGTCCTCAGCACTATATTAATCTGTATTCTTCAGAGTTATTGTCACTCATTGAATTGTCAAATTCATTTGTTTGTACCTTTTCATTATCTGTCTCTCCCTTAAAATGTAGGCACTATGAGACCAGTGACTTTGTTGATCTTACCCCCATTGCAATCCCAGGGGCCCAGATCAATGGAACACTCAATAAATGAATATAGGTGATGGCCAGATCAGCACCAGCTGTCCCCCAGAGAGGCCCTCATATGGCAGCAGGGTCCCTGAGGTCTCCCACTGAGTAGGGCAGGTCATTGACACCCCTCAGGCTTTTGTCATGTGAGGGTGTCTTTGGACTTCCCAGGCAGGGAATGTTACCTATCAGTGTTCTTGAGAGCAAGTGGAAGCTTTCCCAAAGAGTTTACCTTAAAGAGGAAGAGAGACATCTGCAGTCTGCTCATGAGTCCTTGAAAAGTGGCCTGCCTGTCATGTTTACCTATCTCTTCATTCACCGTTCTAAGCTTTTCATGTACTAAAGTGTAGCTGAGTGCAGTAATAGTTGTTAGTGTCATATAATCAGAGGCATGGTTTTGACAGGGAACATTCCATACCTGTCTTTGATTACTTGGGTTAGCTTAACCTCAATTAAGGAAATGGAGCATTCACCTGATGAATTCAAGGTGGGCAGATGGAGCTGACACAGCTGTCTGGGATGCCAGGTGGAGGGAGGGACTTTAGACCCAAGTGAGAACAACATCTTCTCAGTTAGCAAATGTGCCATCTGCTCCTCTATGATTGTTTTTAAAAGGAGGCACTTTAACTCTTTCAGGGAACAGCTTTCCAGGAGAGCCGCTGGTATTCAAGTCACCTGAAGGAATGTGAGCGGGTTTCAAGGGAGCAGTGTATTCCCTTTTCACTGACATGAGCAGGAAAAGAACATGGAGCAGCGTGTGTGCACCTGGAACAGGATCAAGACTCACTTGACACCTGTGAAGAGGCCAGTAAAAGTAAGAGTTGTCTCATTTTTGATGGGAAGCTAAGATAGCCAAGCCAAAGACCTGGTCTGTGTGATATAAAACCGAATGCTGGCGAGGGAGGGACACACAACCAGGTGGTTTCAGTTAATTCTGGAGAATCTTCACGAACAAATGGTAGTACAGTTTTCATTTCGCTCTGTTGCTGTGTGTTGCTGCTCAGCCATTTGGAGTGGAATTTTCCACCTGAACCAATAGATTAACACATGTTTATTCAGCTAATCCGTTGTGCTTTTTTGTGTCACCTGCCATTCCTTTCAGCAAACTGTTTGTGTATTTAAATAAACCTTTGTGTTAGGTACTATTAAAGACACAAGGGCAAATAAGATAAAGCTCCTCTGTGTCACGTGTTTTGCCTGGTGGAGGAATCAGACACATGCATAAATAATTCTCACATAAAATGAGATTTTGGCAGTTTCTGAGAGCTCCTTCTCTGTGTGCTTTGGTGTTGTCTGAATCCGGGCTAAAGAGTGAGATGGGAACTCCATCCTTTTCTGATTGAATTTATTCCTGCCACTCCATCTCAAATTCTTTAACAGACTTCAACTTATCTAAGTCCCAAGTTCCCTGCTTTAACAGCTAGAATAGAAAAAAGGTAAGTTCTGGAGGTGGGGGAGGGAGGGACAAATTGGGAAGAGGGATAAGGAAAGCTGCATGTATAGAAAGACTAGCTGATATAAGAAAAGGGGTCTTAAAGTCATTTAGTCCTCAGGTTGATTCTGAGGAAACAAAGATGGTTGTGCTGTGGGGGAGACACACAGGGTGAGTTGGAGGGCATGTGACCCAGAGAGGTGGTGCATTATGGGAACGAGGAGCGGGACTCTGATTAGTTCTCTGTCTTGGGCGGGGCGGGGGAGCTGGCTGCTATTAATCCCTCTTTCCACTTACTGGTTTACAGAGGAGTGTGGAACTGACCAATATATGCACTTGAGTCTGATGAGTGCTCTTTTGAAATTTTGGAATCTCGTGGCAAGTCGGTGAAGGGGTGGGCATGGCGGTCCTGTTCCTTAAGGACCGCTGCTGGTGGGAAGCACAGGAACACTGTGCCATAAAGAATTCTCCTGCCAGTCTTTCTTCCCTGTGAATGATTTCCTGTTCTGTTCATACAATACTTACATTTGCGCCTTGTTTGCTGTGTTTGTTTTCTGCTGCCGTGGGTGGTATTTCCTGTGCTTTGGTCATGGAGGTGGTTTTTAAAAACTTGTTCCTGTGGTCAGACTGAAGTCTGAGCTGAAAATGAATCTTCCTTTTGGCAGAAATACCTTCTATGTAGCACTTTTCCATCATCCTCTTGTTGACAACCAATCCAGAGTTTGCTGTTTATCCTGTTCTCTTCCTATTTTTATCTGAGCCACATTTGAAAAAGTGAAAATGTTTATATATACAGGAGAAAGACAATAATAGCAGTAGCCCACACTCACTTTCCTCAGCTGTTATTCCCATGCTTTGTACACAATTTTTAAAAAAGATTTACTTATTTATTTTGGGGGGGAGGGGGGAGACGGTGTGCATGGGGTGGGAGGGGCAGAAGGTGAGGGAGAATCCCAGGCAGACTCCTTGCTGAGCTCAGAGCCCAATGTGGGGCTCGATCCCACAACGCTGAGATCATGACCTTGGCTGAAATCAAGTCAGATGCTCAACTGACTGAGCTGCCTGGGTGTAGAATTCTTTGATATGGAAAGCTCTGGAGGACAATGGCAACATAGACACGACCCATGTGACTGGTTAAGCTGTGGTATACTAGGGTGCATTAGTGTCTCAGGATTGTGTCTCTGGAAACATGGGGCTAGGTCTCTGCCAGCCCTTGCCTTGCCCACCAGAATGTGACTGATTGATTGTTCTGAGCTGGACACCTGGCCAACAGTGAGGAAATACAAATCTTTCTTTTATAAACTAAAGTTCATAATCTAAGAGAGGATTATTGGTTAACAAATGAATAATCTTTACAGCTCCTAGGAGGGTCCTGGAACTTGTTCTGCTGAGGTCCTGGAGGGGAAAGCTGAGTGAGGAAATGTCTGATGTGGAAAGGAGAAAAAGAAGAGGGGAAAAGAGAGAAAAGGAAAAGAAAAAGGAAAAAGAGACCTGAGTTTCTGTTCTGTTTTCTTCTTTTCTTCCTCTTTCCCCTTAGGCCTGTGCCCTCTCTTTTATAGTCTCCTTCCCCCTCCAACCTCTTTACTTCTAGACTAGTTCCTCATCTTTTATCTTGTGTATATATCTAGCCTCTCTTGGCTTTTCCAGTTTGTCACTTCTGCCCATTATCACCATTATCACCAGCCAGCCCCACTGAAGCAGACTCTTTTCTCAGAATGGTTTCCTGTCTTCTTTGTTCCTTCGGTGGAGGGGCATCTTCTGCATTCTCTGTAGTGTTAGGGAGACTGTCAGTCATTGGAACCCACCTTTTGCAGGATGGTCGATGAGAGTAACTCATCCCTCTGGCCAAAGAGTTTGGTTCAGGGATGGATGCGTGACCATTTGACCCAAAGAGAGTGATCAAAGTCTTCCTTGGGAGTGGTCGTAGAGAAAGAAGTTCTTTTTCCATTGAGGTTGCTAAATTGGGCTAGGGAAAAGCCTGTCATGGCCATTTTCTCTGCCACTTAGGGGGCTGCTCTGGAACGTAAAGCCAAGAATTAAAAACAGAGCTATGGATGGAAAAGGAGAAATAGCTTAGACTGGATTCCTGGATCTCTACTCATAACTAAAATCTGTTCAACACCTGAATTTCCCAGATACAGGATCTAAGAAATATCCTTTATGTTTAAGCTAGCGTCCGTTGGGTTTCTGTTATGAACTGATGAGTACCACAAAGATCAAATGACCAGCCAAGTAGTAGAGCTTTTTAGAAGTTTCCTCAGTTTAACTAGAATTGGTTCTCATTAGTTGCTACCAATGGAATCTCAACCAATACTCTAGGAAAGTGATGTATTTGGAGACAACCGCCTAAACTACCATGGCCAGTGCTCTACATTGGCGTTGTCCAAGTCTCAAATACAATCCCATGGGTTGTTTATAAGGATTGTTTAACTGGCCTCTTGTCCACTCTCATCTTCTTCATTTATATAACTCATTATTTGTGTTAGATATTGCCTGTTAATACCACTATCCCTGCTCTTCTTTTCCTTTTCTTTGCATTCTGGGGTTAAAAGCCTGGAAATTAAATTTCTCAAAGTCCTAATCAGCAGGGTTCCAGTTCGATTCGGCCAATGAGGGTCACTTTGGTGAGGTCCAGAAGGCTTCTGGAAGGTTCAAGCCAGGCCTCTGTAACATCAGCCAAGGAAAGGCGTGTGGGTGTCAGCAGGTGGCAGATGTGAGTTTTTGCGAGTGGTTTTTGGGGTCCTCCTGAAAGGAGGACATCATTGGGTGGCAGCTTCCTGCTGTTTCTAAGCATCTGCCCAAAGACTGACTACTGGAGCTATAGGTAGCTGAAATCATGGGCTACCCTCGATTCCTGACTTTTCTGATTTCCAGAAAGCCGGCAGCCCTCCTGACCATTGTCCTTGTAGCCCTCCCAATGTTTTAGAAGCCTTCAATTTCCTGTGTTTAATCTTTTCTTAATTGAGATACCTAGAGTGTCTTCTGTATTTCTGACCAAGCCCTGACTACATCATTTTATTATCTTGTATTATGATACAAAGACTTGATTACTTGTAGAAAGATCAAGAAAGATCATGTGGTGATGGTCAAAATTATCATCCTTCAACTCTAAAAATCATGAAACCACTACTGTCTCTTTTACTGCTGGAGTGGAAGTATTTATCAAATCTAATCCACTCTGAAGGGCCTGAGAGGAAATAATCTGCTCCATTATCCACTCAGAAGGCTAAGTCTCTTTAGGAGGTAGTATTCTAAGTGTTACTTGTCTGGATGGGAAGAACTCATCATGCATGTCTTCTGAATGCTAGTTGTAAATGAAGGGGAAAGAGGGCCATTAGCCAAAATTGCAAATTAAAAAGGCAGTGCTCTGGCTTTGGGGATTTGATCGGTCCAAGTGCTTAGAAAAGTGGAATCTTCTGGTTTCTCTTTAAGGGCTTTGCTGAATCTTGCCTTTGAATGTCATGAACATGCCATTGCCATCTTTTGGTTATTTCTAGAGTGTTTTAATCAGAGTAAGTTAGGCTATGTTGTGGTTATAAATAACCCCAAAATTTCAGGAGTTTAACTCAATACAGGTTTATTTTTCACTCCTGCTACTGCCGGTCTACCATTGCCGAGGTAGTTCTCCTGGGCAGCATTTCTTCCAGCAGTGGTGCGGGGATCTAGACTCTTTCAGTGGTGTGATAATGCCACTCTCAAACCTTTACTGTCTCCACAGAAGGGGTGAGAGAGGGCTGGGATCACACAGAGGGTTCGTTTTCAGGCCTAGATGTGGCAAATACCACTGCAATTTATATTCTGTTGGCTGGATCCCAGATTTAAGGTCCCAGTCTAACCGCAGGGAGGCCTGGCAGTGTGGTCTTCCTGTGTTATTAATAAGCATGCAGGGGCGCCTGGGTGGCTCAGTTGTTAAGCGTCTGCCTTCGGCTCAGGTCATGATCCCAGGGTCCTGGGATGGGGCCCTGCATTGGGCTCCCTGCTCCGCGCGCGGGAAGCCTGCTTCTCCCTCTGCCTCTGCCCCTCCCCCTACTTTTGCTCTCTCTCTTTCTCTCTGTCTCTTCTCTCTTGCTGTCTCTCTCTCTGTCAAATAAATAAATAAAATCTTGAAAAAAAAAAAAAAAAAAGCATCCAGCTACTGGCGGCTGGATTCTGCCAGAGAGCCGTCCCTTCCATGTTGCATTTTGCTCTCACCTCACAAACCTCAGCATACTTCAACGTTATTTTCGCTCCTCACAGGGTTCTTTCACTCATACTATTTCCTTTCTCTAGATCAGCTGCATGCACCCTCATTTTTCTTATTTGAATGATGTCAGAATAAACACAGACCCTGTGTTGGTATGTTGAATCCTATCGATGATAGCAATCAGTGATTTAGGCTCTCTGGTTATCTTCACTGTATTGCGAGAACAGGAAGGCTCACTCTGCTGCCTCCCGATGAAGCATTTCCTGGTCTCTCCATCCTCAGTATTCTTTTTGACTCTCTAGAACAAGTAGCAGCTGTAGTTCATACTGGTGGTTCCCAAACTTTATGTGCATCAGTATTACCTCAAAAGCGTATTAAAACAGAAATTGCCAGGCCCTTACCCTAGAGTTTCAGATTTGGTTTGGTATGAGGTGGGGTCTGAGAATTTGCATTTCTATAAATTCCCAAGTGATGCTGATGTTTTGAGAACCACTGGTGGATACGAAATATTTTAGTGTGAAATTTTGTGTCATCTCGAATTATTTGCTATTTTTCTCACATTCAGAGCAATGCATTTGTGTACCTACTGTGTGCAAGACCTTATGCCACCTGGTGTTAGAGGTCATCAGTTATATCTCAAGGATATTGTTCTTATTTTTCGTATCCTGTATCATGTTAGTAGGTATTCAGTATAGTAGGTATACTGATTAATTGATTGGTGTGAACCAGTACAGTAGACTTCTACTGTCTCATCTTTTCTTACGACGATGAATGTGTGCAAACATGGCATTTGGGACTGCTTACGAAAACTTGTGATGTCGTCTTTTGACCTCTGGGATTGTCTTAATGGGAATAAGGCAGCCTTACTATTATATTAATATTCTAAAGCAATACAATAAACATGGCATGTGACTTGTTCAATTTCATGTCCTTGGAAATCCTTAGTCAAAGGTATTGCAGAAACATTATAATTAGACCTGGCTCTTACTTAAAAGACATTTGACTTTTCATAGCTATTAATGGAAGTAAGTTACAAATCCTCCAGAATATGTTTAAGTAACTAGATAAAGAGGCTCTGAGATTTTAATTTTGCCCTAATACTTTAGTGCCCAAGGTGAATTTTACTCCCGAGTATTGATCCTGTTTTATTTTAATGTTCAGTATGTTTGCCATGGGATATTTTAGCTCCACAAAGGACCCATGAGTTGAAAGTCATGTAATGTTCCATAACAATAGCAGCTACCTAGAAACGATGATTGTTCTGGTGATATTTAAAGTTGGATTCAGTTTCCTGAAGAATTTTACAACTAATTTTCTTATATAATATAAAATTTGGGCCTAACTTCACTTTAGTAGTAAAAATCAAATCTTATTTGCACTACTGATAGAAGTTGTAAATAATATGAATTTCATGGTCTACAAATTGTTTTAAGTTTCTTTGAAACATTTTTGTAGATGAGGCAGAAAACTTTATATTTACACAATATAATCATTTTACTTTTATGCCAGAGTAAGTAGCACTGTCCTCTTTCTCTTTTTTTCTCCCACTAATTTTTTTTTTCCTGTTTAACATGTTCTAACCCATGTTCAAGTTGCAAAAGAATGTTCAAAGTTGTTGGGAACATGCCATGGGAAGAAACTTTCTATTTAATTTTCTTTCACTTTTATTTCCAGCTCTATGGAAGAACAGCCTCTGGCTTTTTCTTTAGCACTGCAATTTTTTTCCTTCTCAAATTGGTACTGCTTTTGATCTTCTAGAGTTCTACAAGGGAATAAATATGCATGTAGATAAAAAGGAGCATACGAATGAAATATATTTAGACCTTCTGAGACCTTTGACAATATTTGCATAAAGAACTTATTAAAAGTTGAATCACTAGCATTGCCTATACTATTTCGTCAATGGCGGCAACCAGCTTAAAGTATAGAAAATAGAACAATAAGGGAAAATAACAATTTTTCCTCTCTGAGAGGAAAAAATGAATTCATAGGCATCAATTCTATAGTAAATTAGGGGTAATGATGACTAAAGTAAGTGGGTAAGCTTTGAAGAGAATACCTTGCTCTTCCAGATTCTAAGTTAGTTTGCATATTTTGAGGCTACATGAATGCTAAGAAAATTGACAGAAGAGTATGTGTGGATACTTATAGGGGAATATGTTTTAGGATAAATTCTCACTTCTCAGTCTGAGGAAATTCTTGGTTAAATAAAATTAAACTGAGGTTTATATTGTAGAGCATTGTCAATATCTGAGTACAGATAGAATATCTAGTGTTTCTCAAATTTACTTGATCATGGAACACTTTTACCTCCAAGTACTCAATAATTCATGAGATGCTGGCATCTTTAGGTCACAATTCTGGAAATGCTGATCTAAGTTACTGTTACTAGGTGAACACGATTCTTAAGAGCCATTATAGTATGTTAATGAAACAATCATCCTGAGTATTAAATGATCGAGTAGTGTTGAGAAATATCAAAAAGGATATTTAAGACAAAGTAGAAACTGGTGTACCTTATTTATAACTAAAAATCATGGTTCTTTGGCGCCTAATGTATCAGGCAAAAGGGTTCTGGCTAATAGTAATTGCTTTTCGAGATTTACCCCCCCACCACCCCAAGAACTTTGGTTCTTTAGTTTTCTCCTTTCTTTCCATCATCATCAATCTTGTGCTCACTAGAGGTTTACTCCCGTCATCATATACATGAAACATACTGACAATGCCCTTCCTTGTCACCAGAGCATCCTCCGGCTGCCTCTCCTTTCTATTCCTTTCATAATCAAACTTGTCAAAACACTTGTTTACACAAGCGGACTCAGTTTTCTCACCTCCTGTTCACACTCCAATCTAGTTTCCACCTCTACCGCTCTACCAAAACAGCTCTTTTCAAAGTCATCAATGACCAAGGGGGCATGTAGCTTATTGCTAATGAGCTGCTGAGAATGAAGGGAGGCACTATTAACAATCCTGAGTGGGTAAGAGTCGTTACCTGCACTACTGTCCTAATGCCTGGGAGTCACTGATGAGAGCCACTCCCAGGCATGTTAGTCCTTGGAGTTTCTGGGCTGCCTTGCTCAATTCAAGGAAGACTTTGGTTGCTGGCGTTTGTTCTTGGAAGCCTGCGTTAGGTATGCAGTAGTCCCCCATCGTCTGCCGTTTCTTGTTTTTCTGATTCGGTGACCCACGGTCAGCTGTGGACTAGAAATGGATGATCCCCTTCTGACATACTGTCAGAAGGTCAGCAGTAGCCTAACACTGCGTCACAATGTCTGCGTCATTCACCTCACTTCATCTCATCACGTAGGCATTTTATTATCATCATCAGAAGGGAGAGAGAGCACATTCACATAACTTTTATTACAGTGTATTGTTATAATTGTTCTATTTTTATTATTAGTTCTTATTTTTAATCTCTTACTGTGCTTAATTTATAAGTTAAACTTTATTATAGATAAGTATGTATAGGAAAAACAGTATGTATAGGGTTCAGTCCTGTCTGGGGCTTCAGGTATCCACTGGGAGTCTTGGAATGTACCCCTTCCCACACGAGGCAGGGAATGACTACAGCGTGGTGAGTGCAGAAGGCACGTGGGCGGGTATCAACAACATCTGTGATGGCCAAGCAGCAGGATAAGGCTGGATCATCTTCTGGTATGAATGACTTTAAACTTCTTGCTTTTAGTAAACTCTCATCTGCTCAGCAATCAAGCCACACGGTCTAACTATAATCTGGCCAAGGAGGCTCAGTGAATGAATCTGAAGGATTTGGAAGTCCTAAAATTCTTAAACTTGCTTCCATGCCCTTGAATTTAGATAGACGATAGAATGGTAAACCCTGACAGGGAGAGAAGTTTATTGTGAGGGTTGAGACAGTGCCAGCATCTGACTGGCTGATGATAATGAAGAATTTAATGCACCAGTTGGCAGCAATGCCAAGAAACTGGAAAACTCCACAGCTGGGGTCTGTTCCTCAGCCAGCTCCTTAAGCTCAGGATCACCAACACTCTCCTTTTGCAAATAACTCCTTAAAGGGTTCCCCAGCTTGGGAGATCACAGTCATCCACCGTGACTTCCTAGCTCAGCGTGTCCTACCTTACTGGTTCTTCTGACAGTGCAGTCCGACCTAATCTTGTGTTCAGACTGGTAACATTGCCTTGCTGTGGCAAGAAACACTTCAGATGGTTAGGCTTGCCCCTCTTTCCTGGGAGAGAGTGAGGGAGCAGGAAGGAGAGGGTGAGAGGCATCCTGGGTACACCAGATTCCGCCTGGAGTCATCTTGTTGACACGTCGCTTTCCGAGGCTGCTGTCTAATGTACCGTAGTCAGGAGCAAGCAGGTGGCCAAGTGCAGTGGAAAGAGCCTGGACTTTGTGGTTAGAGAGAGTAGGTTTCAATTCTTGCTCTTCACCTTATCCACTCTCCAGTCCTGGAGAGGTTAGCTCTCTGTACCTCAGATTCTTATCTCTAGTGTGGACATGCTAAGACTTACCTAATAGGTGTGCCAATAATAACAATAATAAAAGTAATAAAAGTGATGCCTTTTGTCAAAATAAGTGCTCTGTGTCTTCCGATCTATCTTGAGAAATAATCAAACCAGAAATAGAAGAATTAGGGTGCCAATGGCTCAGTCATTAGGTGTCCTCTTTCGGCTCAGGTCATGATCCCAGCATCCTGGGATCGAGCCCCACATTGGGTTCCCTGCTCAGTGGGAAGCCTGCTTCTCCCTCTCCCACTCCTCCTGCTTGTGTTCCCTGTCTTGCTGTCTCTCTTTCTGTCAAAAAATAAATAAAATCTTAAAAAAAAAAAGAAATAGAAGAAAGACTCCTATCGTTTGAAATACAAACTCAAGAATAGTGTTTCTGAGCCAGGAGAGATAAGGGTGACCAATCCAGAACTATCTCCACCACATCTTTCCTGGAAGAGTTGCATTCATCTGTCCAGTTATGGCCTAATATAGTTGCAAGGCAGGATTATACTGGGCTATATTTTTTTCCTGTTTAACTATAATTCCCTTCCAAAGGTTGCTATCAATAAAACCCCCCAAATAAATGGAGTTTCCTTCTCACTATGGATTTTTTATGTTAGAAAATGTGCAGTCCTACAGTTGTTCAATGTGATCACTGGATAGATCAGGCTTGTTTTCCAGGGAGGCCAATATGGTAGCTGGTGATTGAATTTCATGCATGGGATATCAAACAGACAAACAAACAAACAAAAATTTAATTAAGAAATAGCCCATCAAAAGAATTGAGGACTAAATTAAGTCAAGGCTGCTTCTGCCCTGGGAGCATCTCATAGATGCTTCTTGTGCTGTGTGGACTTAACTTTTAACTTGCCTCTCTAAGCCTTGGTTTCCCAGGTGTAAAATTCAGAAATTAGGTAACCTTTAATTAGATAATCTTTAATGTCTTTTCCTGACATTTTAAGTGTATGAAACTTGGAGTAAGGTGGAGCAGAGCTCACAATTATTTAGGTACTAAGTGGGACTGTTACCAGGCCAATTTCCTCAGAAACATTAATACATTTTTGTGTGCACAAAGCACCGATCTCTCAAGAGCATTTTTTCAGGGTTCTGGTCACAAGTTATAAAAATCCGCATGGCTGATTTAAGCAGCAAAGAAATTATTAAAAGAAATTTAGTGAGCCGGTAAAATTGCTGGGATAGTTAAAGAACAAGACTTGGGGCTACATAGTTGAGGCAATACTTCAAATGACTGGTGTAGTAACATTCTAATGTTACTGCTGAGCACTGTTTCCACAGCTTCCCCTGCTGATGGCATGCTCTTGGACACTGGATGTAGCCACTGCAGTCTCTGGTACCTGCGTGTGCTTGCCAACATTGCCTCTACCTATTGTCAACGTGGTCGTTGATTTCTAAGTAATGGTCAGAAGCAAGTGCTCTGATTGGTGGAGCTTAGGTTATAAGGTCATGCCCTAGCTGCAAAGGAGTCTGGGAAAGTGGTATCATGCTGCTTCAGCTTCTGAAGAGGGAAGAAGGCTGTGCCTTCCACCAAGACTCAGTAGATGGAAGATTTTCCAGACATAGGGAGTGGTTCAGAGGCTGGAAGAATGACAGACTCTTCAAGAAAATGTTCAGAAAAGATGGCAAGTATCCTCCTCAGTCCATTTGGAGAGTGCCTCCCATTTCATATCACAACAGGAGCCTTTTACAAAGAAGCAACAGATTTTTCACCTGTCACCAAATTTTATTCTCTTTGCATGAAACCATCAGAATGTCATAAACATTAGTTTTGAGAAGGAAAAAAATTTCCATATTTGTCTATTTCATTATATCTATTTTTCAGTTGTTTTAAAAACATTAAGCCCATCAAAATTAGCACCAACCTTTTCTTGTAAAACTGGAATCCAGTATGAAACAAGATACACTCTCTGCACTTATGACCTTAAAGATTATTTTCCTTAAGGGGACTGTATTCATTGTGAGTGATTACGCAGTGAAATAACTTAAAGCCTGACAAGGAATATCGTTTTTGTGCTTCTGGGATCTGGGCCCCCTGAAAAAATATTATCACCGAGACCATCCTTTGGCAATTGCGGAGTAGGGAAGGCTTTAGGGCCCTTGTTTTCTATTTCCTTCACTTCGATGATAATTATTCTCAGGAAACGATTTCATAAAACTTTATTTATACCATGCAGTCATTTATGTAAATGACTGTTGAAGTCTAATGGGCACTTCTTGGTCTTTTAGCTCTGATTCTGTCCTTAAAAGAGCACCCAGGTTATGAGGACCCACCATCAGATCTGGCCAGCATGGCTATGGGAGATAAATTGTGTGGAGTTGAGGAGGAGAGGTGATGTGATCTGTAGGTGCTGAAGGAAGTGAGCTCACTGTGTCAGACAAATAGTTAAATATCTATGGTTTTTAAAAATGCGTATGTCTGCTATCTTTCATAGTAATGTATTATAGTCCACATCTCATAGATGAAGAAATAAGTCTCAGTGAGATTAGAAAAACTCATTCTAGGCAACAGAATAATGGTCTCTCTTAGACGTCTCTGTGCTAATCCCTACAATCTTGAATATGTTAGAGTATGTGGTAAAGGAGAATTAAGCTTGCAGATGGAATTAAGGAATTAATCAGCTGAGTTTAAGGTAAGGAGATTATCTTGGGTGGAGCCACAAGGGTTCCTTAAGGTGGAAAAGGGAGGATCAGAGCAACAGAGAGATCTGAAGATGTTCTGCTGTCGGTGTTGAAGGGGGGGCGGGGCACAAACCAAAGAATGCAGGTGGCTTCCGGAAGCTGGAAAAGGCAAAGACACGGATTCTCCTCTAGAGTCTCCAGAAGGAATTGGCCCTACTGACTCCTTGATTTTAGCCCAGTGAGACCCATGTTGGACTTCTGACCTCCAGTCCTGAAAGTTAGTGGATTTTCGTTGTTCGAAGACACTCAATGTGTGCTGATTTGTTCCAGCAGCAAGAAATTATTTGTGATATTTGTGATAGCAGAAATGAATTGGTACAGCCACACAACAGTTAAATGTAAAGGCAGGATTCAGAGTCCAAATCCTTTCAGTGCAGTTCAAAGGTGAAAATCAAAAGACATGGTTAAAAAGGGGCTCCTGTTTAGGTAAGAAGTCTAAGAGGCCAAGAACAAGATAGAAGGGGTCTCAAGAGATGGAAGCTGAAAATTATGGTATTTTGGGGGTGTTATTAGAAGATGGTATTAAAAATATCATTTGGCCCAGAAGTCCTGAGCCAACTGAATCCTGCTTTTGGCCTCTCTTCCTTGGAGTGAAGCAAGGCAAAGCAAGCAGATGTGCACTGCTTCCAGCAAGAATGTAAGCTCCAAGGGGGCAAGACTTCTGCATTATTCCACTCCTGACAATGGGGCCAGGAATATACCATGTGTACAGTACATATTGACTGTACTAATGAATAAGTGAATAAGTGAATGATACTTTGGCTTCAAGCCCTCATATCCAGTGAGTTAATCTGGATGAGCTGGGTGATCCCTTCTCTCCTCCAGCGCTAGGAAAGCCTTCAGCAGCTTTGAATTCAATTCAGCCAGAAGGTCTGCTCTATTTTCATCCCAGTGACCAAGCCTGAATTTCACATCTCTTAATAATACCGATAGCTAACACTTAAATAGCATTTGACACAGTTTTAAGTGATTTACCTTTATTATTCCATATGTTATATATTCATGTTTTAATTCACAGCATTTGATTTTGTTCTCCAGGTGAGGAAACTTTAAGTACCCAAAGTTCATGAGAGTCGTTCACATTTAACAGCTCGTTCGTGGTGAAACTGGTTTGAGTCCAGGCAGTCAGGCCCCAGATTTCATGTTCTTTACTACTTTGTAGCGAAATAGAAGAGAGCCTGCTGGCCCCTGGTCTCAGGTAGGTAGGGCTGAGCTTGCACAGGTGTCCCGCCATATTTGACCTGACTGTGTGGAGGACAGAAAGCAAATGTGGGGAGGAGTAGCACTCCTCAGGTCTGTGTGAAGGTTGTCCCGCTTTTAGCATTTGACCGCTGCTTGTACAGAGCAGAAGGACGGTACTAGAGTAGAGGCAGGGTTCAGGTCACATCTAGCCTGGCACATGCGTGTGCGTGTGTTTACATGTATGTGTGACGTGGGAGAGCAGTAAGAGAGCATAAGCAAGGAGGCTGAAGAAAAGGAGAGTGCTGTCTGTGCAGTAATGGGCTGGAGAGAGAGCTTCCTACGACTGGAGAAGCAGCTGCCTGCCTTTTAGACACTCTTGCCCTCAGGGAAGCAGGAGAGAAGCAAAAGACCAAAACCTTAGGATCTTAACCTTTCAATCTGTAGTGAAAGCTCCACTCATCCAATAAAAATGTCTTCAAACTTGGCACTCACTGGGGAATTAGATAAAATGTGTGAGGAAGAAGAGCCACAAACCCCTCTCCTGGTGGGCAAACCAGAGAAACAAAGTGGGCGTTCCTTTTCAGCCCCCGGGGAAGAGTACCAATGGAAGCCTCTTCACTTCTTGTACCGCCTTCAGCCGCGTCCTGCACTGTGCGGGACTCCTGCCTATGCACGTGGACAGCGCTGCTCCCGTCTTTGTTCCACTCTTACCTGCGCAAAGAGTTGCCCCTTGGTCATCCTTCCAGTGACCTTGTCAACCTCAGAAGAATGGCTGGGAGGAAGGGTAGGCCCTGGAAGTAGACCCCTTTGGGCATGGATTTCCTGTGTCCCATGAGTGGGAGTGGGTCCTCGGAGCTTGACCTGGAAGGGGGATACAGGCTTTAAGGGGGCACTCCCCCCTGCTCTATGCACTTGGCATTCTGTTGTAAGGGGCGTGATCACAGTAGGGCCAGAGCAGTCGCCCCCGAAAGCAATGCTTTCCAAACATGAATGTGCGTACATATCACCTGAATCTTATTAAAATAAGATTCTTGGGCTTAACTGTAGATGTAGACCTTCTGATTCAGTGCACGTTTATAACAAGCATCCGGGTGATGCTCGTGCTGTAGGTGGAGCAACAGTATAAGGAGGAGAGTCCCGGGCAGGAGCCGTGGATGCTTAGGACTGAGGACTAGACTACACAGAAACCCTGTGAAACCTGGTCTCAGAGTGGTCCTTCATCTGATGTCAGGATTGTAGCCATAATTTTAGTGAAGGATCTGGAGTGAGGATGGACTGTTGAAAAAGAAACTTGGGGCAGACGCCAACTATCAGTACTGGTCAAAAGGTCACATGGGGCTAGCAGCACTAGTGACTGATGCCGAATTTTAAAGGGAAGTGACCAAGGTGAACAAACAGAACCTGCCTCGTGGGGGTTACTGCTGGTATTGGGAATGGAAAGGGAGCAAGGTGGAGACACGTTGGCCCCAGTTTTGTGTAGGAGAAATGATGGGGAAATCAAGAAAAAGACCAGACCTAATATTTAGAGCTCCATCTAGACTATAATGAAAAGTTCCATGTTGAACTAAAGACAATGGAATGAAGCATTAAATGTTAACTTTGCAGATTCATCAAGATGGGAAGAAAGAGAAACATTTGGGAAAAATTGAGGGAGGTGTAGTCCTAGATGGCTGTCTTCTGCTGCCATATGGTTGGATCTAGTTGTTCTAAACACTTTAAGCTGCTAAAAAGATTAGTTTGTCTGCCTAACAGGTGACATGTAACTAAAGCTGTCACATCGAAGGGCTTATATCTGTAGTTATGTGTTTTATTCTCCTTAGAAAAAATATTGAGAACAAGCAACCCTTTCTTCCCAAAGGAATCTCCACTTGAACTCTGGGTGAAATGGGTTTCCTAGGAAACAGATCTCATGGATGATGCTAGAGCTCAGTCATTTATGTCCTGAAAATGAGTCAGTGGAGCTTTTCATAATGTCAACTCTACCATCCGTTCCATTCTCAATTGAGCATGTGCTAAGAATTCGAAAGAGACATTTACCAGTTGATCACAACTTAAAAGCCTTTACTTATTAGCGATATGACCATGGTTGTGGGGCTAGCAGAATTTTAAAAATAATTTTATTTTATTTTCTATTGTTGTAATAATTTTTTGTAATCCAAAATTCATTTGATTTATTTACCCATATATTTACCATGTTCATTGCTTTCTAATCTGCCTGAATCCCAGAGGCACCATCTGTTTTTTTTGTTTGTTTGTTTTAGTCTAAAGAAATTAAGCCATTAAGAACTACCATTAAGAGTTGATTTTAGATGAGTCTGCAAGTGACAAGTTTTCTCAGATTTTATGTGCCTGAACATGTCTTTGTCTCTCATTCTCTACGTTGAAATTTTTTCTCCATAGCAAATTCTAGATTGACAATTGGTTTTCTTTTAGACATTTCTCATTGTTTTCTAGCTCCCATTGTTGCTGTTAAGAATTCAACAAGTTCTCAGATTCCTGCTCCAATGAAGGTAATCTGTCTTTTATTCTATGGCTGCCTTAATATTTTATTTTTGTCTTTGTTTTTGTTTTGTTTTGTTTTGGTAGTTTCATATAGGCAAGAGGCTTCTTGAATCACTGGATTTATGTATTTTATTAGTGCGGGAAATTTTCAATCATCATTTCTTCAAATATTGCCCCCTTCTTGACTCTCTAGGACTCCAGTTAAACACTGATACATTATCTCATTACATCAACTAAATCTCTTCCTTCTATTATGACTTTACTTTTTTGTTGTTATTTTTCTGGTTTTCTTTATGAATAGTCTCCTTTGACCTGTCTGAAAATTCATTAGTTTTCTCTTTTCTTGTAGCTTGTGTCTGAAGCCCATCCAGTAAGTTGTTAGTTTTGGCTTTTTTCCATTTTGTAAATTCAAACTGATGATTTTGTAGCTCAGTGATGCTACTTATATAGCTTCCAATTCCTTGTTGACATTTTAGTGTTTTGCCTTTTTATTTATGAGCATAACAAATGCAGTTAGAATCTGATGATTCCAGTGTCTGGGTTCCAATAAACAATTTCTTTTGTCTTTTCTTTCTGTTGATTATGACTCATGTTTTGTCCAAAGGGGAACAGTTCTTTGTTTCCTGGACATACATTTAAGAAGTCACAAATATAAGTAATTTGATACCTAGAGTGATATTGGCTTTCTCCGGAGAGAACTTGTTATTGCCTCTTTCAGGGACCTGAAGGTGCTAACAGTCTATGAACAAGGCTTGGGTTTCTGTTGGTCACCTAGATGACCCCCTGAGCCTTCTAAATCCATCACTCCATTTCAGAGTAGAGTCTTTGAAGATCCCAGTCTTTGCAGGGGACTTTATGTTAGCATTTCTACCTTGGCGGGAGTTGAAGTTGAATTCTGACCTCTTCATTTATCTCCAGGGTCAGCCAACCTGCTTAAATTTATCATCTCAATCACTTTTGAGTGCACAGTTCAGTAAAGTAAGTAATCCACCTTGTTGTGCAACCAATCTCCAGATTTTCATCTTGGGAAACTGAGACTCGCTAGCCGGTGAACTAGAAGTCCTCATTTCCCCCTCCCCAAGCCTCTGGTAACCACCATTCTACTTTCTGTATCTGTCCAAGGTAACTCATATAAGTGGAATTGTGCTGTATCTGTCTTTTTGTGACTGATTTCTCTCACTTAGAAATATCCTCAAGGTTCATTTAGGTTGTGGCTTGAGTCAGAATTGCCTTCCTTTTCGTGGCTGAATAATATTCCATCGTATGTATATACTACATTTTGTCAGCCATTCATCTACTGATGCACATTTGGATTGCTTCCACCTTTTGGCAGTTGTAAGGTGCTGCTATGAACATGAGTGCTGTGAACATGGATGTTGGGATTTTGTCCCTGATCCCAAGTCCATGGTGTCTTTTCCAACACCATTCTCCAGCTCTCTGATTCTCTGACTCCGAGTGGTGGGTGTCCACCACTGGGTGTCCAACAATTTAATTCAGTTCTGACACTAATTACCCAGAATTAGTGCAGATCCCACAAATTAAGTGGTTCAGTTTCACAAGAATGTTCCCACTTCAGATGCCAGCCACAGGTAGGGTGCCCAGGCTACATTTTGCCTGTCTAAAGACAAACTCAGGGTTTTCCAAAGCCCCCTCCTCATCTTCAATATTTTGCTAGAATGACTCGCAGACATCAGAAAAATATTTACTCAACATTTACCAGTGTATTATAGAGGATATAGCTCAGGCACAGCCAAATGAAGGAGGTGCATAGGGCCAGGTGTGAGAGGGAGTGGTTCAGAGCCTCCGTGCCCTCTCTGGTCACACACCCTCCCAGTACCTTGATGTGTTTGGAAACTCCCCAAACCTCTTTGTTTAAGGGTTTTTATGGAGGTTTCATTATATAGGCATGAATGAATAAATCACTGGCCATTGGTGATTAAACTCAGTCTCTAGCCTGGAGGTGGGGCAAGGGTAGGGCCGATATTTCCAACTGTCATCTAATTTAACCTCTCCATTTTAAAGACAAGAAAACAAACTTCATGAAGGAAAATATGAGAGAACAAATGTTATAGAGGAGTTTTGGTTTTATGTAGTTACCAATACTCTTTATTAAAAAATGGTGCAGGTGAAGTTGACTTACAGTTTTCATTTGCTGGCTCTGTTTGTTGACCTGAGACACTAACCAAACACTGTACAAGCTGTGAGCCAGAGGGAACATAATCTACAATCAAAACACTTTGATTCTGCTAACATGATTAAAAAATATTGAAGTTTGTGGAGTAGGCCAAGCCGAAGATAAAATATTTCCACGTCCAATACAAGCTCTAGAATAAAGATTGTATCCTGTAAAAAGTTTTGATGTATTTTTGTGTCATTATGTAGACAAAGTCTTAAAAAGAGACCGAAAGTATTTCCTTGATGGTTTTCCTTCCTGATGAATATGTTAGCCAACCTAATGTGTTAAGATTTACAGAATCTTAAAATCAGGAAGACCTTATTCTTTTCTATTCTAGATGGGGCCCAAGTTCCATTTAATGCACACTCTTATATTACATTGAGATGCTGAAAAAGGGCATTGAGATCTGGAAAGGCCACAAAATGGGGACCAAAGCAGGTCTAAAAGCATTTTCAGTGGAGTTAGGCTGAGCTGGCTTCGAATTATCTACCTTATATAATACTTTCTTTTAAAAAAAATCTGGAATTTATTTCATGTTTATTGAGTAACTCTGGAAATTTTAAGTATATTCTTCCTATGGATAAGTAACAACAGCAGTAACAAAATTTAGAAGGCACTTATTCCACTCCTCTGTTCCCCTTAATGGATGTCTCCTTTCCCTCACTTTTTCAAAATGACAATAACCATAATTAAACAGCATGATGGTATCGATCATGTTCTCAGACTATTTACAAGTAGGAACAGTTCCATTATTATCTGGTGTAATTGCTCATAAACTAGAAAAACATCTGCGTAAAAATAATTTAATAGAACTGCAAAGTCCCAGTGATACTGTATATGTGCACACATGTGTGTGGTGTTTACATGTAATTAAAACAACCCGAAGTTGAAGAAAGCTTAGAATTTGTTTCCTTCTAAGAGACATGAGGGATAAATTACTCAAATAATTTCAAACTGATAAAGCTCTCCTATGTATTTATAAGTCTCTGATATTAAGGGAAATTGCAAAGCAACATGAGAATATCATGGTACATTTATGCTGTCACGTAATGTGGTGCCACAGTTATTCTGAGTGGAGAGTATGAGCAATTCCCACCAGATCAGAGCACTTAACCAGAGCTCTCGAACTTCACCTAGGACCCAGGAAGTCAACTTTCAGCTCAAGACATCCAAAGTGTGTGGTTCTTAAAGGGGTCAGTGTAGATAATCCCTAACTGACTCACAGCAGCACTTACCAGATACATGCTGTCTTAGCAGGAGGCAGAAGAATTTTCTGGAATAAATGTGAATTCTCCAGAGTTTGGCCAAAAAGACCCATGATTAATTTCAGTGCCATTCCCACATAAAAATCCAAACCCTAAGGAAGCAACAAGTTCAGTGTAAAATTATTCAGCTTTTTAAAGCTATGGTTGGGTAATCAGCACAGACTCTCTGTTAATAGTATGTTAGGATGAAAAAGTCAGGGGCTATTTCCCAGGTTATTTTCTTTACAGTAAAAAGAAATAAAATAGAGAAGATATTATGGGCCTATAATATTGTACACTACCCTTGTGGGAAACAGAAAAAGGTAGTGCTTCCCAACTCGCTTTCACATCTTATACACAGAGAAATTTAAAGTTATTTGAATGGCATACCTGATTGCTTTTGGCCAGAGATGATTGGCCTGGGTCCCTGCTGGCCACCCTTAGGGTTAACGGATCAACATCATGGGCATTACTTCAACTCCTTCCCAATCCACGAGAGTTTCATGCTTGTGGCATGATTTATTGAAAAGGTCTCATCAGAGTTAACACTACGTAATACTTACTATGTGCCAGGCACTGTTCTAGGAGCTTTCTATACCTTAACTTATTTAATTTTAACAAAACCTATGACATATGTAATATCATTTCCAAGTAGCTGAGGTATAAAGAGACTGAAGCACTTGCCCAAATTGCTGGTAATGGTAGAGCAGGGACTGGAACTCCAGCAGTCCGGCTCCAGAGTTTGTGTTCTTTACCACCGTTCTAGATCTAGTACTAGAAGACATTAGGAGAGACCTCATTGAATCTATAAGGGTAGAGGGTCTCACCAGTCATAAAGGGGCCTACACTTTAAGATCCCCAAAGTACTTGGATATTCTTCTGCTCTGTAGGAAACTGCACATCAGCTCTGACAGCACAGTTCAGTGTGGGTGTCAGGGCTATGAGCAAAGGGGTGCCTCAGGGAAAAGTATCCAACAAAGTGGTAGTGACCGATTTTAAAAAAAGAGAAGCAGCAGCAAAGGTTGGGCAGAGAAAGAGGATGCACAAACTCAGGAGAAGTTTACTGTAAAATTTGTTGCCACTGAAGTAGGTCTAGAATTTTAAGACAATTTCCAGAAATTGGTTACTTTCTGCCAGCTGTAATGATAGTATTCATGGTAGCTGCCCATTTGAATGTGCTCAGAGCCACATCGGCTCTTTAAGTCTACCATCTCTGGCTGAGATCACTAAGAATTGAGATTAAGCATAATGACAGACTTCCGGTTTCAGGTCTGGCATGCAAAGTGCTTAGCAGTTGCCATGCTGAAGTCACAATAAGGAAAAAGCTGAACAAACAGGAAAATCAACAACTCTTCTTAGTTCTGTCAAGGAGTGAGATCACGGGGTAAACCAATGCTCCCCAAAGTGGAGAGACTGACAGATGAATACAGATAATCACAATTTACTGGATAGAAAGAAACCTCCATAGGAATTGATGCCGGGGCAGGAAAATCTCAAACGTATTTGGCAAATTGTTGGGGGCTCAGAGAGGACAATGCTGAGAATTAAAAACTGCAGGGGAACCCAGCTGTGGAGGGCCTACACTTTAGTGAGTTTCAGTTCCCGGAGCTTTCCTGGGTCCTTACAGTGTCAGAGGATGGACACTACCCACCTCGAGACTTACTATAAAGCTACAGTGATCCAGACAGTGTGGGCTTGGTGAAAGGACAGATCAGTGGAACAGAATAGAGAGCTCAAGAATAAATCCACATAAATACAGCGAGCTGATCTTTGACAAAGAAGCAAAGGCAATACAATGGAGCAAAGGTAGTCTTTTTCAACAATGATGCAGGAATATTTGGATATCCCTATGCAAAAAAAAAAAAAAAAAATCTAAACAGCCTTTACGGTCTTCACTAAAATTAACTCAAAATGGATCATAGATCTACATGTAAAATACAGAAGCATGCATCTCCTAGAAAATACAGCTGGCCTTAAGTATGGTGATGACTTTTGAAGTACAACACCAAAGGTATGATTCATGAAAGGAATAGTTCGTAAGCTGAACTTCATTAAAATTAAAAACTCCTGTGCTGTGAAAGACTGTGGTAAGAGAATGAGAATATAAGCCACAGGTTGAGAATATAAGCCACAGGTTGGGAGAAAATATTTACGAAATCCATGTTTTTATAATGGGCTATTACCCAAAATATACAACTGCCCCCCAAAAACCCTTCAAATGCAAAAATAAGAAAACAAACAACCTAATTAAAAAGTGGGAAAATCACCTGAACAGACTCCTCACTAAAAAAGATATATGGATGGCAAATAAGCATATGAGATGTTCCATACCATATGTCATTAAGGAACTACAAATTAAAATAGCAAAATAAGGTACCACTATGCACTTATTGGAATTACCAATATCCATAACACTTGAAAACACTAAATGCTGGTGAGGATTTGAGGTGAGAACTGCCACTCGTTGCTCTGGGGATGTAAAATGGTACAGCCAGTTTGGAAGGTAGTTTGGCAGTTTCTTACAAAACTAAACATACTCTTATCATAGGATACAACAGTTGTGCTCTTTGTTTTGTTTGTTTGTTTGTTTTGTGCTCTTTGGTATTTACTCAGATGAATTGAAAACTTATGTTCACCCAAGAATCTGCACATGGGTGCTTATTAGCAGCTTTCTTCACAATTGTCACAACCTGGAGGCAACTAAGATGTCCTTCAGTAGGCAAATGGATAAACTGTGCGACATCCAGACAATGGAATATTATCCAGCACTAAAAATAATTGAGGTCTCTCCTTGCTTGTCATTTGTATGAAGAGTATTTAGAACATAGTAAAAGTATTCACTAATTTATTTGCCGCTAAATTTTTAGTAGGTTTTCTCAAACCTGGATTCATGAATAGACTTAGACCCTTTCCTCTTTCTGAACCAGTTGTGTGTGTGTGTGTGTGTGTGTATTCTTATATTCTCAGTTATTGTTTTTTTCTTTTTTTTCTTTTCTTTTATTTATGTTTTTTAAAGATTTTATTTATTTGTTTGACAGAGAAAGAGAGAGAATGTGAGCACAAGCAGGCAGAGTATCAGGCAGAGGGAGAGGGAGAAGCAGGTTCCCCACTGGGCAAGGACCCCCATCACGGGACTCGATCCCAGGTCCCTGGGATCGAGACCTGAGCTGAAGGCAGTGGTTAACTAGTTGAGCCACCCAGGTGTCCCCCACACAGACTTTAGAATCTGCGCCTATGTCCTTGAAACAAAGTGTTGGTTGATGGATGCTTTCCAGGACGGTATGTTTCACTTCTTTAGGTATGTGGCACTTTCCTTCTGCTTTTCCGCATAGGTTGCAAGGCGCCTGTATCTGCTTCAAAGATAGTTGTGTTTGAATGTTGTCTTCTAGGCAGTGTGACTTTTCTAGTGAAGTATATGGCTATTGATAATCCTGCATGCATATCCAAACATGCTTTAATCTTCCTGTGGGAAGATACTACTTGAACGATGTGTTCTCTGCAGTTTTGCTTCTGAATATGGAGATGGCATTTTCCTTGGGGTTCAACACATACGTTTGAATATGCCCCCCCCCCACCATGGATCAGGAGTTTGGTGGATGTGTAGTTTCTACACAAGTGTGCTTCACTAAGCTCAGCATTTGGCCCTTTCAGGATGCTTCCACACATACTTTTCAAACACCTTAAACTTTGGTGAATCAAGAAGCTAGATTGAGGTCTTTTGTGTAGAGACTGGTCTCCCTGAATGAAATCAATGGATGACACTTTCCTTATGAATCCACATACATATTTGAAAATGCTTCTGTTTGCATGAAAAGAGAGGTAGGTGAAAGGTGCTTTCCACACGCACTTGTTTCTCTAAGTGTATGACTCTTTCGTAAGGATTCCTCTCAATCTTTTGAAAACACTTCTTTCTCCGGGAGAGAAGAGGTTGATTGCAGGACGCTTTCTTCCCAGCCTCATCTCTGTCAGATAAGCTATTGGTTTTGCCTTAAAAGCTCATTTTTGAAAAAATAGAATTATTATTACTGTTTCATGTTCAGCCACAGATGGTTTGAACAAGAGTTTGGGATGAAGCAGGAGAATTCCAAGTTATGATCAATCTCTACAGCCCTTCATTATGGAAGATCTACTAGGAGAATATCAGCTCTGACTTTGCAGGGCATCTGTGAAAGTTATAAGTGCGTGGAAATGTTCTCCAAGGGTATTTGCGTAGTCTTAGTAGGGCTACATATTTTCTACCTTTATATTGTCTTCACCTTTCATTAAATATCCTTGAAAAAGTGATCCTGAAATCACTCTTAGTCTAATTAACAGCTTGCCTACTGGTGTGTGCACAGTTGCTCTCAGAAGTGTTTTCTTTGGAAAGTAACAATTTTCAATGTTCTGTGGGATTAAAGAAATACTTCAAGGTATGAAACATTTTCGTTATATTATTTAGATACTAAATACATATATATATATTCTATATATTTCACATTTCTATATATTTCTCTATAAATGCATGTGTGGACGGTATGTGTAATCGTGTTTGTATGTGAATGTATAAAATCTATTTTAGGTATCTCACACTGGTGTTCTTGTATGTCAAATAGATTTGTAGAATGTATTATGTAATTCAGAGGTGATCTGTTCCAACTCATTTCTTTCAGTTTAGATCAGGACCTGGTGGTAATACTAAATTCTGATTAATAGATTTTTGGTTAACAAGTGCCAGTGATAGAGTTTATTCCATTCTTTTTTATCCAAGGTTCTGTTCTGGCAGTCTATGTCAAAGTCAGTATCACTGTCTCTGTCTCCTTTTCTTTTCCACATCATTGACAGGCATGAGGTCTTCTCCTCTCTACCACCTCCCGCTCCACTTGCTCTTTGTCAGGCTAATTGATGCATGTTAATTCATGTTTCAGCTTTGAGACCACTTCTCAGCTGTCTTGCCAGATGACCCACTTCGGGTTCGGATTAGTGGTCTTTCTATAGGTTCCCGTGGCATCTTCTGCTCTTCTTTATCTTGGCATTTAATACAGGGCACAGGAATTTTCTCTCACTATCATCTATCGATCGATTGATCGATCGATCGAACTATGTCTCTATCTGTCTTTTTACTTGTATATATATATATTTCCCTTCATTAGATCATTAGCTCCTTCAGAACAAGGACAATAAACTGTTTATTGTTTTATTTCACAAATCCATCAGCATTTGGCATGCATTCAGTGCTCAGTATATATTTGTTGAATGAATGAATGAAGAATCTGGTTTCTATTAGGCCCGACTTAATTTCTCTTGCCCCCTCACCAAATTAGCAATACAGACGGCATAGCTTACTTTAGGAATGGAAGCCAACTGGTTTATAATTTTGATTTTAGCCAAGAAGGTTTTGAGATGATTGAAAATGCTATCTGTTATTTTTGTCTGTTGACATTCATGTGTGTCACTTTCACGAAAACCGGAAAGAAACTGTACTAATATCTGGAATGACGACTCCTATCTGTTCTAAGACCCATATGTTTTGGTATCACAGTTACCGTTTCCCCCATCTGTTCAGCACACAAGGCTGTTTCTGATGAAGGGAGAAGAAAATCATTTCTGAGGGCAGAGTCTGCATGGGACCCAAATCAGACAGACCAGAGTGTCCCATTCAGGGACAAACGCCTGACGATATTGATAGTGGAATTGTAGCAGCCATGAGAATCACCCCACACCTCCAGCCCATGCAGTCCCTACGCTGATAATCCAGTGTATTTTTTCAAAGACTAGGTTCATGTTTATTTTATTTTTTAATATTTATTTTAGAGATAGAGAGAGAGAAAGAGTGCATGTGTGAGTTGGGGGATGGGTGGAGAGAGAGGAGAGGGAGAGAGACTCTCTGAGAGCGCAGAGCCTGACATGGGGCTCCATCTCACGACCCTGAGATCATGACCTGAGCTGAAACCAAGAGCTGGATGCTCAACCGACTGAGCCACCCAGGCGCCCCATCATGTTTACTTTAAAAGAAAAAGTGCTTGATACATTTAACTGCAATGAATTGTTTACTAAAAGAAAAAAAAATGTGATGAAACTGTTAATATAATCAAACAAGAGGCCATTAGACTGGGGTGGCTCCAGTGCCTTGAAAGCCTTCTGAGCAAACTAAAACCTGAGCCAGGGTCAGTGCGCTCATATCCCAGGAAATGAAACTTAACAAACAGTCCCAAACAGCCAACTAGGCTTTCCCAAATAAGGCAGCTGCTTAAGTCCAAACCCCACAAATAATTTCCTTGCTTTGCTTGTGTGTCTTCTCTGTAAAACCCTCTCCCCTCGCTCCTATGGTAGAGCGCTCCTAATCACTTTTGATTTGGCACTGCTCAGAGAAACTCTTGAAAAGTTGAACGTGCCACAGTTTATATTTTCACAACGCTAATGTGGGGAGGTCACCGTCCCGTGGGTGTGGGCACCCCTGTGTACTCGAGAGACCATCGGCCACTAGTGTGAACAGGGGTAATGATCAGGAATGCTGAGTGACTTAAGGGGTAATGGTGAATCCCTCTGCTCCAAAGTTTCAAAATATCAAAGAAGTTACGAAAATAAAAAAGGTATCTTGGGACAAAAAGTGAGAGTAAAGCAAGATGTGATTGTCATTTACCTTCACTGAGCTTAGGCATTCTTGCAGTGGTGCCTGCCTGCAATGAAATGTTGAAAGTGTAGGTTTTAATTAGGTCAGGGAGGCACAATGAGGCAGGCTAATAGTTCTTGGGTTATGAGCCCTGGGCACTTAGAAGAGGTGGAGTCTCGGGGGGATTGCCATTAGAAGGGCATATGTGGGCCCCAGGAAGGCAAATAGACTAAGGATGAAGAGGGGCTTCTATTTGTGCCATTATGCCTTGGGTTTGGATAGGCCAAGCTCTGTTCTTAAGATGTTATTTTGCAGCCCGGTAGGTTGAAGTTCTAGTCTCTTGGCAACAAGCACAAAGACCTCCATAAGCATTCCTGTTATTTTCCAGCAACTCTGGGCATCATTATTAAAATGGAAAAGAACATAAAAGAAACACTGACCTTCTGCATTGCACCCTATATAGGCTTGAAGCAGAAAGAATGTCTTGAATTTTCTCTCTCTGATTAGATTTTGGTTTTGTGAGTATGCTTTCCAGTTCTTTGTATAAAGTTGCCTTTTATGAAGCATGTAGGCTGGAATTAAAGATAGTGATATCTCACAGCCTCACTTTGCTGCAGTTACAAAAGTGTGACCACATAGAGTAGATGTGCAGACATTTGAAGTACACAAATTCTATCTTGTCAACAGCCCAACCTCTCCCAAGGCTCCTGCCAAGAAAATGCATCGAAGCAGGCAGGGTGGACCCACATGCCAGCTAAATGCTGTCACTGATCCAGTTTAATCAGACATCTCACTACTAATTTACATTCAGAGATCTTTTTTTTTTTAAGCTCATTAAATAAATTGGAATAAAAACCTAGCTTGTCGATTCTTCTGTTCTGTGCTTCTATAACCGGTTGAAGTAAAATGTAGCTTTGCAAACAAGTATTATTTAGGTTTTGATTATTCACAAGTGTGCATTATGTATTGTTAATGGATGACTTTAGCTATCATTTATATTTTCCTGAGCCCAGGCTGAAGAGTGTGTGTGTGTGTGTGTGTGTGTGTGTGTGTGTCTTCAAGTGTCTCAGAATTTAAGGTGGAGGTTGCATGTTCCTAACCTCAAGGCCAGGAAAATGGGCTTCCCAGGGGACCACTTGGAGAACTTTATATGTGTCCCATTGGCTTTAGGCCAAAAGGAGTGACTGCCATGTTAGCAGATCAAGGAGCGCTTACTCTCCTCGGAGTGGACCTCCTGCTCATGCGTTTTGCTGGGCCTGATGAGGTCCCAAGTGTAGAGAGCCAGCATAGATCCTACCCAGGAGGGCCTCCTGTTGGGGTGAGTGGAACACGGGACAGAGGAAGGTCTTTGGGAAGAGGAAGAGACCAGCTGGAATACAGAGGCAACCACTCTTAGCAAGGGAATGCTGGGTAAGAGAAACCTAGTGACTGAGGCATAGGAATGCCTTAGAGAAACCCCCGTAAGGACTGTATCCACTGAAGCATCAATAGATTTAGCGAATAAAGAGACAAAAATAAATACAGGCTACCGGGTTAAACTTGAATTTCAGATAAACAATGAATGTTTTCCTGAAGCTGAAATCCAACTGGGTGTCCTGTAATTTACCTGGTAACTCTGCCTATCAGAAAAAGTCAGATTTCAACATGTATGAGGCTAAGAGGGCACAATGCTACCTCTAGACAACTTTTTCCAAGTAAAAAATTTACTGCCATGTTTCTGTTCTTTATGATCTGGAGGGGTCAGAAGAAAGAAAAGTGAGGTAAAAACACAGGAAAAAGAGTCAGCCAAGTGCCACCTCCCCTTCCCCCAATGCTGCACAGTTAAGTTGGGAAAAGGAAGCAATACTTTTGGTTGTCTGTGACAGATCCATTAATTACAGATTTGAGGGTCTTCCATTTCTAAAGAAAAAAAAGTCATGAGATGGCTTGAATTTTTATCCAGGGCCAAGGGAAGACCAGGACCCCATGGAATACTTTTCAAGGGAACATAGGAGAGAAAAAAAACTTTTGTTATAATTAACAATACTATATTATACATTAGGAAGTTGCTGAGAGTAGATTTTAAAAGTTATCACACAAAAAATTATAACTATGTGAGGTGATGGCTGTTAACTTATGTGGTAATCATTTTAATATATATATTAAATATATATATATACTTTAATATATATATATATATATCCACATACACATATTATACATATACATGTATATATGCTGTATATATACCATATATAATTGTTATGTAGTACACCTTAAATTAATGCCATGTTATATGTTAATTCTATCTGAATAAAACCTGGGGAAGAAAATTGCTTTGTGATTATTTCTCTACAAGTCCTTTATGCCTATCATGATGGTTACATTTTTGTTGTTGTAATTGTTGATACTCATGGAACAAGAGGTTTAAGGAACTATTTCTACAGCTTGAGAGCTATGAAGGCTGGGACCCCAAACTAGGTGCCATAGGAAATAAGTTTCCCACATTCTGAAAAGAAGGGCTGTGTATGAGAGGTGGCAGCGAACCTTCCCTGACTCCAGGGCATACAGGAGAATACCAACGGTTCATTGAGAGGCAGGATAAAGATTTCTTTGGAACAAATTTTGAGAATGCTGCATTTCCCTTTCCCCTGCCTCAGACCCAAAGAGAAGCCTTCAGGACAACCACTCATGAAGTGGGAGGAGAGGGTGCTGGCCTGTGGGCACACACACTGGGGAAGATGCTAACATCTCTACTCACCCCATCACCCTCTGGGCTGAATGTGGCTGAGCTGCTGATACTCAGGGGTCTAGCACCACTCTGGGCTCAGAGCAAGGTGTGCTGAGTGTGTTCTTGGGAGAATGTTAGAACCATCTCCTGGAGTTTAGAGAGAGGTGGGGGAAAAGATCAGCATTTACCTTTCACTTTAAAAAACATGTAAAGGTGAAGGTCTGATGCTCAGAGAGAGTGGTCTGTGTTTCCAGAGTTTGGTAGGTAACAGTATGGGGCCAGAGTAGACCATGGAAGGATTTTCTGGACTTTCAGAAATGACCTGCCCAAGAAGTTTGCTTTCCTATGGGAGTTTGGCAAGCCCAGCAGAAAGAGGCCTTGTGTGCTGTAACATTGGATAGATGGACTGAAGGGATGTCATAGGGGATCAGCTGGAGAGGATATCATTTGGTCCAGGCAGAGGGACAGGGGGGGATTCCTAATGGGAAGGAGCTCTGAGAACCCATCAGACAGAGAATTAGCATCAGGGCATCTGTCACAAAGAAGCCACTGAGAATAAATTATATTTTGCCCCTTACTTTTCCTGCCTTGACTCTGGAGGAGTGTGGCACAGTGTGCCAGTTTTAAAACGTGACCCAACATTCTCTGATACACTTCCTCTCAGAAGCTGGGATCTCTGTTCCCTTTCTTGAATCCGGACACTGAAGCTGTTTGATATTAATATGGTAGAAGTGACGCTGCTCCAGTTTCTGGGCTAAGCCTTTAGAAACTGACAGCTTCCGCTTCCGTTCCTGAAGATACTTGCTCTTGGAACCCAGCCACCGTGCTGTGAGAAAGCCAAGCAGACACATGCTATAGGCCAGCTTTGGCCCCAGCCAACAGCCAGTATCAACCTCCAGATGTCTGAGTGAAGAAGCCTCCAGATCATTCTAGCTTTCAGTCTTCAAGTCATTGCCCAGCCTTTGAGTTGTCTTAGGTGGTGCCACGGTGGGGGTGGGAGGGGGGCAGGGGAGAGGTGGCATATTTGTAAGCAAAACAAACATTAAGCCTCTAAATTTGGGATAATTTGTTACACAGCAATAGATAACTAGAAGAAGCAGCCAGCATGAGCAGCTGGTGAGTTTGAACAGGGAGGGAGAAGAGTTGACCCCTTCTTTCCTGCACGTTTCTGTGGGCGACCCTTAGGATGTCAGATGAGTACATTCGACTTATATCTGACTGAACTTTTTAGAACGTGAAAAGGAGACTTCCCCAAATCCTGACAGTGACAGAAAAAGCTAAGAAATTGGCTCAAGAGAATTTTCTTCAGTGGCTGGGAAAGGAGATCTGGTCTAGCTTGCCTGAAGGGCAATTGTGAAAAAAAAAAAAAGTGTTTTTTTCTTTTTTGTTCTATCATATCCATCCTGCTCAATAAATGGGTCACCTGTGCATTTCATAAAGCCAAGCTGGTTGTCTCAAGCAAAAGCAAAAAGAAAAGAATTGGAAATTTTTTCTTTTGGATTTTTTTCTGTTCAATTACTTAACTAAGACTTAATTATATTTTTTTTAGTTTTAAAAAAGAAACAACTCATAAAATAAAGATGAATTGTATTTTGGGAGCAATATACTATTGTGGAATAAATATGAAAAGTGTCATTCTGACTGCTTTCTCTTTCAAAGTAGTTAAAAAGGCCAAGGTCGTATTAAAAACAACTGCAAAATCTTTGTTGAAATTGAGATTTAGCATGGGCAGGGTGACTTTCTGCTCACTACTCCATAATAAGATATTTTTAATAAGTAGCTATAATAAAATGAGAATAAATGATGTTATGTTCTATTTTTAAGCATATTTAGGAATAATAGACATAGTATCAATAATAATGTTACACTTTAATTGAGCCTTAGTCCTGCATTATATTTTGTTTGTTTTTGTTTTTGTTTGTTTGTTTTTTTATTTAAATTTTAGGTAGTTAACATACAGTGCAATATTGGTTTCTGGAGTAGAATTCAGTGATTCATCACTTACATGCAACACTCAGTGCTCATGATAACAAGTGCCCTCCTTGATGCCCTTCACTCGTCTAGCCCATCCCTTGCCCACCTCCCTCATCAACCCTCATTTTGTTCTCTGTTGTTTAGAGTCTCGTATGGCTTATTTCCCTCTTTTTTTTTTTTTTTTGCCCTTCTGATATGTTTATCTGTTTTCTTTCTTAGATTCCACATATGAGTGAGATCATATCGTATTTGTCTTTCTCTGACTTATTTCACTTAGCTTAATACACTCTTGCTCCATCCATGTTGTTGCAAATGGCAAGATTTCATTCTTTTTGATGGCTGAGTAATATTCCTGTGTGTGTGTGTGTGTGTGTGTGTGTGTGTGTGTGTGTGTGTGTATGTGTGTGTGTGTACCACATTGTCTTTATCCATTCATCAGTCAATGGACATTTGGGCTCTCTCCATAGTTTGAATATTGTTGATAATGCTGCTGTAAACATTGGGGTAATTCGGCATTATATTTGAAGAACACTTTACAGTCTTAGTGAAAGTTCTTTCACTGTATTCTCTCAACTGCCCCTCACAACAAGCCTATAGGGCAGAAAGGATACTGATTTGAAGATACAGAAGTTGAGGATCAGTAGGAGTTAAATGAGTTATCCAATGTCATATAAGTGGGAAATAGTGGAATTTGGACCTGAACCATGTCTTTTGATCAGGTTAACATTCTCTCTCTCTCTCTCTCGTCATGTGGTTAAGGAATATCTTTAAATAGATTATGTGAAAAGCTGAAGAAGTTATCTGAGTATCAAGTTTTGGCTGGCTATTTCTGATTCTAAAACCTAAATTATCTCTACGATGTCTCTATGATATTGTGATTTGGAATTTGAGAACAGTAAGGGACTTTAAAAGTTACAAAAGACAACTCCTTTACTTAATAAATGAATTAACAAATTACATTTAAGGAGGTACTATATTATACTAGGTTCTGAGATATGGAGACTAATGAGCCAAGATCACTGACCCTTGAATGCCAGTGGAGCACAGAAGAGGAGCTCCTGGTATGGTTGGAGGAATTACATTTCTGGAGGAAAGGACTCCTGCGTGGAATGTTCAGTGATGAGGCTGGGTGAGTTAGGAGAAAAGTGGTAGATGGGCATCCCTAGGGGAGAGGTGGAGAGAACAATGGAAGCTAATATCAAGAGTGACTTTCCAACGATCATACAGTTGGTGACATATTAAGACCTGAATCCATTTGCCTTTCCAAGTACACTGCTTCTGTCCCTGTCTCTCTTCTCCAGTTCACTTTGCAAGTGTACAGATAATTTCACTCACATCAAAACTGCCTCTGCAGACAGTAGAAGGATGTCCACTAGATGCCTTATTCTTTGATATTATTCTGCAAATTTCAGCAAGTGCAATAAGACTAGATGAAAGAATAACCAATACGGAAGAGAGTCTTATCAAATTAGTTTTAAAATCATGTGAATTCAGCTCTATATGTAAAGCAAAAAGAGAGAGAGTAACAATTGGAATATTGCTATTTATTTTATCCAGTGCCAGGAGTTTGAGTTGAGAGACATAGCCTGTTGTTTCTTTGCTGTTTCACTCATTGCATTCCTGTTAACTTATGAACATCTTTTCCAATGATTGTGATTCTAGAGTTTAAAAATATATACTTTTGAATAGTGGAACCACAGCTCATGTGGGCTTTGATGCTTGGGGAGAAAATGATATATATTTAAAATTACCCTTGACAATATCTTAGGAAGGGATTAAGTTTGAAACCAACATACAGGATGAGTTTCAGTATGTTCAACAGGATCTGATTTTTCTTAAGAATTGGAGTAATTGTTACTTCCAATGAAACAAATATGTGCTTATAGTGACCATGTTGTGAAATTCATCTGGAAAAAAATGGTTGAAGATAGTTAAGAAGATATTGACAGAGTAATAAGGTGGGAACACTTGCACAGCTAGCTGTAGAAGAGTCACATCCATGAATAGAATAGAACAAAGATGCAAATATCTAAAAATATTCACACATGAAAAACTGTCATTTCAAGTCAGTGGGGAACAGATGCATTTTTCAAAAATGTAATGGTATAACTAGCTAAATGTGTGAAAATAATGAATTTTGATTGGCTAAAGAGAAGATTGATAGGCATGACCACAACGAAACTTTCACTCTCTATTGTCAAAAACACTAGAATGTAAAGTAAATTAAAGTGGACTAAGAAACATATTTGCAGCATATGTGAGAAACAGATGGTATATAGGATGTTTATCAGTTGATTGGTGTGGCTGCCCACATCGTCTTCTCTGAAAAGAAAACAAATAGGCAGAGACCATATGAAGTTCTTCCCCTGACCCCTCAAATTCCCTAGTCATGTCTGATCTGACAGGGGATGTGCATCTAGCTCAAAGCAAAACGGTTTAGGAGCCGAGTTCTCAGCCTCACGTATTTGAATGTGGAAATGCAGATAACGGAGCTGATTATACTACATGCCAGAGAACATTCATGCTCTACTTTCTTGTAGGATAGGGCTCAGAGTTGGCACTACTGCAACCAACCAGTCTCCTGAATGCATAACTCCATGAATATATAAAGGAAGGCTTGTCAAGCAAACTAATCTATGAAAAGAAGAAAGGGACAGATATGAAGAGAGAGGTAGTACAGTCTAGAAAGCAAGAACCACCTGACAACTTTCCAGTTAGTCCTTGGGACGTCTTGTTCTACTTTCTGGTTTTGCATTCTATGACATTATCCCTTTTCCTAGCTACAAATTCCCTATTTCCTAAAATAGATTGAAGAGATTTGTTTCAACAAACACATGATACTCGTGACATAGGGCTAATATATGAATTATGCCTTCATATCAATAACATTTTCATAGTAAAATGGGCAAAAGTACAAACAGGGATTTTTCTAAAGAAATATCTTAATAACCAATAAACATGGAAAAAATGAAGCTTCACTAAGACCAAAAGCATAGAGATATTAAAACAACATAATATTACATTTTCAGCCTTTCATGTTAACTAAGACTGTTTTAAAGTATTGAGAAAGTATGGAGACGGTTTTCAGTATTGAGGAAGATTAGGAAAGTAGTTATTCATGTATTATTGCTTCTAAGAGTGTAAATTGGCTGAACTTTGCTGGAAGTAAGTTTCACATACTCTTTGATAGAGTGAGTCTACTTTTAGACACTAAGACACTCATTAAGTTACACTGATATATTACAATGATGTAAAATTCTATAGAATTTTTATGATGAAAATATGTGTATATGTATTACTAAATATGTAATTTTTAAAAAAATTTTATTTATTTATTTGTCAGAGAGAGAGAGACAGGGCACAAGCAGGGGGAGTGGCAGGCAGAGGGAGAAGCAGGCTCCCCTCCGAGCAAGGAGCCTGATGTGGGGCTCGATCCCAAGACCCTGGGATCATGACCTGAGCCAAAGGCAGACGCTAAACCGACTGAGCCACCCAGGCATCCCTAAATATGTGATTTTTTAAGTGGTGATTATCTGTCAGTGATATTATTATGGGTTATTTTTCAAAGGTTGAAAAAAGTGCATGAAAATAAAATTAGAAGATAAAAATACCCATGATTCTATCACTCAGAGGTTTCTACTCTTGATATGCAGGGTCATAAATAGGTCAGGTTATAGACGTGGCGATCTAGTATATAGGTCCAAAGACCACTTCCTTGGATTCCTCTCCTGATCTTGATTGTTCAGCTGTGTGTGACACAGTGACCAACTCCTTGACTATTGTGCCCCATCCCTTTTCTGGATTCCTTCTAAATTTCAGAGTTTTCCTTCTCATTCTCATTGACAACTAACTCTTCTGCCATTAAAAAAATACTCATTTTAATCAGGCTACCTTGTATTTCATTCTGCTTGTCTAATTTTTGAAATAACTTCCTTTATCATTTTTTCCCTGATTTCCCTCTTTTCATCAGTTTTAGGCTCAATCTCCATTGAACTGAATGTTCCTTGGACATGCATTTTCTCTCACATTGGGGATCTTTGATAGCTGGTTTCTTCTCTGGAGTTCTTTCCTACCGTCTTTCATTTTTCATTCACATCACTGTGGAAGATTATTACAGTAATGGTGAATCAAGCCTCTGTCCATAATCTTTGGAATGTAATACTGCTCTCCCTCCCATCAAGAGGTAGTGTCTATATCTCCAATCCCTTGACTCTTGGCTGATTTTGTGGCTTACTTTGAACAATAGCATGTGGCAGAAGTGATGTTATGTGAGCTACAGAGAATAGGAGTTGCAGGCTTTTTAACTTCTGCTTTCAACCTCTTGGAATACTAAAACTACCATTCTGTGAAGCCTGGTCTAACCTACAGGAGGATGAGGGGCCATGTGGAGACCTGAGGCACCCCAGTCAATAGCCAGCATCCTTTGTCAGATATATCAGTGTGGCCATCTTGGATCTTTCAGTAGGGAACTTGGATTACCATTGTCAAGTGAATGATTTCAGGATAGATGAGCAGAAGGACTGCTGGGATTGTCAACCCATGGAAAATTAAATCACAGTTATTTTAAGCCACAGAATTTTGGAGTGGTTTCTTACGCAGCAATAGTTAACAGATACAATCACTTTCTTCAAAGGAAGCACCTCTGAGTATCATTCCCTCTCCATCAGGCTCTAACTCGCTGTGCCCTCTGTCTGTTATGATTTGGGCTTAGTTAGCTTTGTTTTGCTTCTCTACGGCCCCTATCAACAAGTCTTATACTATATAGTCACTAGTCATTATAGGTTTACTTCTCTGTGTCCTTGACCAAAATGGGAGGGGCAAACCTCTATCTTATTGATTGTGTCCCTAACAACTAGTAGAATGCCTGATGGAGTCTGAATTAATTTTGTGAAATTTATAAACAAATATTCTTGAATCGTGTTGTATTTTGTAGCCTGATTTTATATTAAATAGTAGAGCACCAACATATTTCCAGAGCAATCAGTAGTCTTCTGCAACATTGTTTTAAATAGCACCAGGCTATACCTTTGTTAGGATGTATCATAATTCAGTAAAATTTACACCCTACTTCTGACACGTAGGTTGTTATCAATTTTTCACTATTATAAAAAATACTGCCATGAACATCTTATAAACAAATCGTTGCACACATCCTGGATTATTTTCTTATAATAAATTACTGAAAGTGAAATTGCCTTGTCAAAAGTTGTAACGTAGAAAATATCCTTAGCCTGTTCATGATCATTATAAAAGAAGGAAAAAATTTAGGGTAGCAAAAAGAGAAAGTTGCCAGGATTATTGGTAATTTCATGAATTTATCCATATTTTCTTCCTTATCTAAAACAAACATGTGCTACTTATGCATTTTTGGTAAAAAATATTAAAAAGTACAAAAAGGTATAAGGTAAAAAGTAATTTGTCTTCCCATGCCTATCCCCCAGACTCCTGATTGTTTTCTCTAAGGCATTCACTGCTACAAGCCTCTTGAGTGCCATTAAGGTACTCTATGCATACCTACATTCATATGCATAGTCAGTCTGCCCCCTTCCTCTCTCTCCCTCTCACCCTCATTTCCTTCCTTCCTTCTTGACAAATAGAAACACTTTCTACACACTTTCTACACTTTTTTCCACTTAGTATATTTTGGGAGATTGTTTTATATCAATATCGATAGAGCAGTTTCATTCTTTTTCCTTAATCAACCAAGCTTGGTTTAGTGTATCACCCTACAGAAGCTTGTATATATTCTTCTTTTTAATGTTTTTAAAGAAGATAATGCAATCCCATGGTTTAACAATTTAAAGACCACCAAAAGATGTTTAGTGAATAATCTTGCTCCTACTTTTGTTCCCCAGTCACCCCCTAAAGGTCAATGCTTACATTGGGTTCTTGTGTCTCCCTCCAAAATTTCTTTATGCAAATGCAAGCCAACACTAATCAATTTATTTCTCTTTCATTCTTATGTAAAAGATAGTCTGCTACATAAATCAGAGTCCCAGCAGGAAACAGAATTCCACTATGATAATTCAACTGAACCGACTGAATGAGAAAAATTTTTACAGAGGTTGAATGGTAGTGTTAAGGGGGCAGAAACCTTTACTGGCCTTAAACCGGAAGGGGGAAAGGGATTAGAGAGGTTTACCCCAGCCATGTGAGAGCGAGAGCCATGGAGGAGGCCTCCCTTGCTGGCCAGAGTCACAGTGAAGGCTCGGTGCAGCTCCTGCCAGAAGTTGGGTAGCAAGGTAGAGAGGAAATGGGGAAGAAACACCCTGGCTTCTCTTCCCTCACCCACCCATCTGTGGCTCCCACTGGCCAAACCCACCAAAAACGAGACAGCAAGGGGGCCCTGTTGATGCAATTCCCACAGATCAAGCCTCTAAGGCACAGAGCAAGGCAGAGAAGCATGGCCTGTGAATTATACATCTGGTTAGGGATAAAAGGAGAATAACCAGATGCACACCGTATCCATTGTTTTGAAACTTGCCTCTTTCCATTTCTTGTATCGTAAAGGTCTTTCCATATCAGAACATGGGGACCTTTCTCAATTCTTTAACAGCCAGTATTCAGTTTTTAATCAATTTATCGTAATTTATTTAGGCTGCCCTTATAATAAACTTAAACTTACGTTTTTGTCAACCTTCGGAATGGTGCCCACTATTGTATACACACCATTTTGTATATGCCCAGCAATTTCTGAAGGATACATTTTCAGACCATGATTGCGGTATAATTTGGGGAGGTGTTGCCAGATTCCCTTCTGTAATAATTGTACCACTTTGCACTGCGAGTAACAAAGCAGAAGCATGCTGTTCCCCCACAGCCTCACAGACAGTATTGCTGAATTTTGTAATTTTTGTCAAAATGATAGAGGAATAATGTAATCTCCAGATAATATATATATATTTTTTTGCATTTCTCTTATTCCAAAGGAAATTCAGCTTCTTTTTGTATGTTTAAGTGATGTTTTATTTCTCTCCCTATGAACTATTTGTTCATGTGATTTGCCCATTTTTCTAATGGATCAAAATTTTCTTTTTGCTTTGAAAAGCTCTTCATCCATTAGGGACATTAGCCTGGGTGATATTAGCTGAGGATGTTACCCCAGGAGGTTGTTTTTTTTCCTTTCACTTTGCTTCTTTAAAAAAAAAATGCAGATTTGTTTTATGTCTATTTTTAGCATCGCATTTATCAATTCTTTAGGGCTTTTAGATTTGTAAATCACAGTTAAAGACCTCCTCTACTCCAAGGTTATGAGTAAAATTGCCCCCAACTTTTTGCCAAGTGGTTTTCTAGTGATTTAATTGGTAGCATTTCAATCTTTGATCTACCAGTTTATCCTTTATTCCTCCTCTTCTGGCCCCTGATTCTATTCCCAAGGCAACTTAGTTGTCCCAGCACCCTATGTTAAATAACCTATGTTAACTCCACTGATTTGAGATGCCACCTCAATGTTTACTAATTCCTCTGTGTTTTTGTATCTATTTCTGGACCTTCTTATCTGTAATACTGGTTTGTCCAGTCATATACCAGAGCCACACTGTTTTAATTATGGACGCTTTACCACATGCTTTAGCATCACCTGTTTGAGTACGTGGTAGGGCGGGTCTTACATTATTGCTTTTCTTTTTCCAGAATTTCCTTGGCTATCCTTGTTTGTTTATTTTTCCATGAGAATTTGATAATCAATTTATAAAATGTCCACCTTTGGGCTTTCTCATCTGAATCTCATTTTGCCTGAAATTAATACCCTAACTCCTGCTTCTTTCCATTTGCATTTTCTTAAAATACCTTTTCCCATCCTTCCTTTTTTCATTCCTGACTCATACTGTTTTGAGGGTGTCTGTTGTGTATAGCACAGAGTTGGGTTTTCCAATGTGATCTAATCTGAAAATCCATTTTGTTTAAAAGATGAGTCACGCTCATTTCATTTATTGATATGGCAGATACGGTTAATATGAATTCTGTGTGCTTATTTTTATATAATACAAAGGTCTTACGCTATATAGTTTGTTTTAGTTGCTTTCGAGACTTGTAACTTTTCTGATATTTAGGATTTTTTTGTTCTAAATATAAATAAATATTTGTTTATAAATATATCTTAAAATAATGGCCTTAGTTCCTTCTGTTTTTTATGGGATTTCTGTTTGTTTGTTTTTCTTTTGAGAGATAGAGAGAGAGTGAGCAAGAGCACAAGCACATGTGGCATGGGGAGAGGCAGAGGGAGAGAAAATTTTAAGTAGGTTCTACTCCCAACATGGAGCTCAGTGCGGGGCTGAATCTCATGACCTTGAGATCATGACCTGAGCAGAAATCAAGAGTCAGATGCTCAGCTGACTGAGCCACCCAGGTGCCTCTTCTTCTGTTCTTTTTTATTTTAAATTTTTTAAAAAATGGATTCACTTATTTCCATACTATGAGTGGTAATTTCACTGGGTTACATAATTTTGCTTTGGCCACGCTCCCTCTCCTATATCGCCCACTTTTAGTCAAGAAGAGCAGCATTTAGCTTCATATTTTATTTATTTATTTATTTATTTATTTATTTATTTATTTATTTATTTATTTAAAAGATTTATTTATTTATTTATTCGACAGAAATAGAGACAGCCAGCGAGAGAGGGAACACAAGCAGGGGGAGTGGGAGAGGAAGAAGCAGGCTCATAGTGGAGGAGCCTGCTGTGGGGCTTGATCCCAGAACGCCGGGATCACGCCCTGAGCCGAAGGCAGACGCTTAACCGCTGAGCCACCCAGGCGCCCCAGCTTCATATTTTGAAGTATGCATCTTCTTCCATTATTGATGTCTTACCTTTGAATGACACACTTGGACTCTCATTACGTGGAGATGAGACAAGCAGTATGCTTATGTTACCTCTCCTTTACCCCGTTTCTTTTATTTTTTATATCATACCTACATTGTTAGGTCATTTTATGACCTCTTATCCCACCTTTGTTTTTGTCTTAGTTTTATATTTTAATATATTCAGTTTCACTACACACCTTTCGCCAAAGATTTGCCCACCATTTTGGTTGGCTGGCGTTTTCTCTCTAGTGGAAGGGCTCGTGTAAACAGTAGTCCCTGATTTATTACATGTTCAAAACTGTCAGCAGCCTTTATGCTTCATGAACTAGAAGCTGAAGATAAAATCTGTGTCTCATACTTTCAAGGATATAAGATCCTTGGCTGTATATCAATTCCTTCACTCATGCTTTCCTCAAGTACTTTGTAGGCTTTCTTCCCTTGTCTTGTGGTGTTGAATTTGCTGGGTAGAAGCCTGATGCCAGCTTAAGTTTCCTTTTCTTACATATGTAGCTTGAAAGTTTTGCCTGGCTTCCCAAAGAGTTCTTTTTTTTTTTTTAGTTAAGTCCTTTATTATGATAATATCTTTACTGGCATATTTTTTTGTATTGACTGACCTGAATAAATTTTCACTGATGCATAGGACATACTTTCAATTTATAGATTAAGTCTTCTTTTATTCCAGGAAAATTTTCTTGTCCCTTAAAACGCGTGTTCTGTTGCATACAGTTATTTTTGTCTTTCAGGTACTCCAAATATGCCTGTGTTAGAATACTATTTCTTGTCTACTATATGTTATTTTCTATGTAATCATTTGCATTTAAAAATTTTGTTTCATTTTGTTTATTTTTCAATTTCCATCTTGTACGTCTCTTAATGAGCTCCCCACAGCATTCCTTTTTTTTTTTTTTTTAAAGATTTTATTTATTTATTCGACAGAGAGACAGCCAGCAAGAGAGGGAACACAAGCAGGGGGAGTGGGAGAGGAAGAAGCAGGCTCCCAGCGGGGGAGCCTGATGTGGGGCTCGATCCCAGAGCACCGGGATCACGCCCTGAGCCGAAGGCAGACGCTCAACGACTGCGCCACCCAGGCACCCCCCCACAGCATTCCTTTTCCCTGTTCACGTTCTGGTTTTGTCTTTACATCTGGATGATTTTCCTTTTCTTCTTCTTTTTTTTCCCCCCTGATGTCTGTTTATTCCTATATCATTTCCTCCTGATATCTATCACCCATTCGTGTGCTCTTTCTTCATAGCTCTAATTGCTTTATAATGTATTTTAAAAATTTATGGTAGAATGTTTTGTCACCATTTTGTTCTATTTCATGACAGCATTTCCCTACCTTGGTGAGCTCCCATCACCAAGAGGGCGATTTTTGGTGCTCATTTACACTCTTTGTCTTTCTGCATGGATTCTATGTGAAAATATATATGTATTTCATTTTACCCATATCTAAATGAGTTGAAATTTCTTAGACAAGTATGGTGGTAGTAGAGGGAGGAGCCAGGGAGGGTTGGCTTTCTGGTTTTTAAATGATAGGATCTCTCTTCTGTTGCTATCATGAGAGATGATTTTTTTTTTTTTTATATGATGCCTCTATTAGGTATGTCTTCTTTGTCACTCCAAACCTAACTTTGTTCAGGAAGATTTTTACCACCAGTCCATTGCACTGCTATCTTTTACTGGTCCCTCCTGCCAAGGGACACAGATTTAGCATTCCAAGGTGATTCCTTCACTTTGGAATGTATGATAGTGTGGATATTGTCTGGGAAGCTCCCGTCCTTTTTCTTCTGCTGCCTGTGTATTCGCTAGTGATTTCTGCAGCTGACCACTGCTGGATCCCCTGCTCTCCCCATTTGCTGTGCCTTTTCTGTCGTTGTTTCCTCTGAGGCTCTCTGCAGGGCAAAATCTCAGCTGCTTTTGGCAGCACTTACTTTAATTTGGAGTCTGGGGTTTTCTCTGCTTACTTGTTCCACTGAAAATGATGATTATTTCCATTTCCCCTCTTCCTCTGAATGATTTTTGGGAGTCGAATGGGAAAATTTAGAACCAAATAGTCCCTACTGGTGGATTGAACTCTTTTAAAAAACATCTCTGTAAATTCGGCATTTGCAAAGCTGCTATCAATAATGCAGAGACACAAGCAGATGAATAGAAAAGACCATTATAATGTAAGTAACACTGTTAACATATATAATCATGGTGGCAATTCCAGAAACATAATTAAGCAAGCAGTTATATATGTAAAATCATATAATTCTGCTTCGAATGGGTAGGAGGAATGAATAGAAGCTGGTTCTCCTTGATTCCAAAGACTTCTTGCTGATTTCATGAGGAAAGTTAATTTGTGTATATCCAGAAGAATAGAGATTCTATGAGAGAAAGCTCTGGTTTATTGTTTAATTTTTTAAAAAAGATTTATTTATTTATTTGAGAGAGAGAGAGAGGGCACATGAGTTGGGGTAGGGGCAGAGGGAGAGGATCTCAAGCAGGGATCAGTCTCACAACCCATGAGATCATGACCTGAGGTGAAACCAAAAGTGGATACTTAACCAACTGGGCCACCAGGTGCCCCTATTGTTTAATTTCAGTGTCAAAGGGAAGCAGTCCAAAAGGTATGTCATGTTGAAGTCAGGTTTCTGTTGAAAGGAGCAGGATCTCTATTCAACCACTCCAGATTTCTGCCTACCTTCTCATAGAAATTCAACTAGACAAGTTGGAGAGGTCCATGAGTTGCTCTTTTACCCTTTCCTTTTCAAATTATAAATACAGCAGCAAAAAAGAATGATCATAAATGTTAGCAATGTATCCCTCTCCATTCATTTAACCCATACAATCTGCTATCAGTTTATGAATCTAGAAACTCAAATGTTTGGCATCACTGTCGTAGAAAGTTGCTTGTCTCTGTAGCAGAGGTGGTTTTACACAAAGCCAGTGAAGCTTAAGCTTTAGAAACCCTCACTGTTGTGGACTAGTCCAAGGCCCTTGGAAGAGACCTAGTAATGTGTATACATGATTGTATGGCTTTGTAAAATTTGTAAAAGTAAGATATTTTAGCTTCAGTGTGTTAAGACCAATTTTCTTTCTAATCCAGCTTCCCTTTTATTATACCTAGCCTCATATCAGGTGGCTCTGCTTGGTCACAGGCTTTTTGAGATCAGACTACGAGGAAGTTGTGCTGGTAATACACTCAGTTTGTACTTACTGGGATATATGTATGTAGTTTGCCAAGAATTCCATGTATCCAGTTAAATTATTGTTGTCCCAGTGAAAGAAGGTCTTTTAGTAATATTCTTACCAACTCTCTCCCTCTGTGCTAATTCAACCAGTGTCATGGCAAAAAAGTGAAAGACCAGGGGTCATATCATGATATGAATGGAAAATGCATGGATAGTAGGAGACAAAGAAAGCTTGAAATATGTGAAGCCAGAAGTCATCTGATGTGTAAAATTATTCTGAGTGGAGTATTAGATTCTCATCAACACCTTGTCCATTCACAAGTTCTTTCTGCCAGAAATACTTGATAATACAGTGTATACAGTTACACACCCCCAGTTCCCAGGGTGGTTACTCATATTGGAGAAATTTTCTTAAAATTCGTCACGTCTTTTTCTAGTGCATAGGATGGGGTTCATCCAGCGCTGCAATTTAGACAGGGAGATCCAATCCCAGACCTGGTGGTGCGTGGGTCCTGGTCACTAGAAACATTTACTTCCACATTTTGTGAATCTCCCTCTTGTGTCTGGGACTGACCAAGGCCAGCAGTACCATCAAAGTAGGTACCTGGACCTGGACCTGAACCCATGTGGTCCTTGGTCTTCATCTTTCCTTTCTAGGATGCGCTCTCATCCTCTAGCCTGTGGCCCAATGGTATTGTCTCATGTCTCTGTGATGAGTCCCAGTTCCAGGAGGGCAGTTTGGCAGCAAGATGATTGTTCTTTCTGGCGAGTGCAGAATTTCTTTCACGTAATCTTGTGGGACTGGACTACCAGGATGGTGATGATATGCTGATTTTGGATGATTCTCACCCTGGCCACAGAGGAGTTCAGAGTTCTGGTGTACCAATGGTCCACTGATGACCCCTGGGTTTAAGCCATGTATGCATATATGTGAATGCATAGTAGGCACACCTGAGGATGGTGGGAGTGGAGGCAGCTATCTTTTATCTTGTGAGGTCCCCAGTGCTGGCACTCAGGACTTACCCACCCCCTCTGCCAGTTACTTGCCAATGTCATGTAGTCCTCTGGGCCTGGATGCCCCTGTCTTCTTCACAGGCTTTCCATACCATTGTTGCTCAAAACCAATAGGCCCTTCGGACAAGTGTCTTCTCAGAGTGACCTAGGTCAGTGTGGTGATGTTGAGCTTTCCTGGCTTGATCTTACACCGTGCTGCACAAGGAATAGACATGCCTCTGTGAATAGGACTGTTCTTCTCCTTCCATTCATGGGTCCAGTGGTAATATCTGGAAGGCGGGGATGCAGTTAACTCAAAAGAGATAACACTGTAAGGATGAAGGGATTATGACTGGTTGATATGATATGGTTGGAAGTTGTGTTGTCCTACATTCGCACTATGAAATTTTGAACTATAAGTTCATTGTAACTAGACAATGAATTATTCACATCTCCTACATATTTTGGATAAACTCGAATTTATGTCCATCATCAGCTAGCACAGTAATAACCTGAGAGAATTATGCAAAGCCAGTATTCAATAGATAATGCAGCACCATGAGAAATGATGTAAGGAGCATTAAATAAAAGTTATTATGGGACAGCTTGGGCAAGATCAATATTGTTTCCATACAAATAGGTTACAAAGAGCCATGGAATTTTGAGTAATAACAACACTTTTTACCTCTTTAATTGAAGCGAGAGATAGAAATTAAGCCAAGAATGGCGCACCAGACAAAACCCACAAAGGAGTATTTCCTGGATCTGAAGAAGGGAAGGTGCCTAGACATTATAAAGGATCTTTGCATTAACCAAACGGGTACTAAACAAATATGCATGTAACTCTTCTCTACCCATGATTCTAAATCTTCATCAAGCTATCACTGTATATTGAGAAGGCTCACAACTTTTCAATATCTTCTAAATCAAATGGTTTATTTACATAGGCACATCACAAAAATATAATTGTCTTTGGGGTCAAATACCCTAAGGGGGGCTCTGGTGGCCAGTACACAAGACTTAGAAAACCTGGCTTCTCTTTATAGGTAGCTCTGTATCAGGCTACACATATATAATCCAGACATCTCCCTCAGGGAAGCCTTCTCTTTTTTGATGAAACATGAGCTTACTTGATCCTTAGCTTCTTAATTTCATTCTAGGATACAATTAGAAACTTATAAAATGGTATGAATTCGAATCCTGTTCTCTAATTGCCTCTAACTGCACTTTTAGTATTTATGAGTTAATACTGTTTCATATCCTGTTGTACTTGCTTATTTATAAATGATTTCATACATATTTACTTGCTCTAAGTAAGTGATAAAATCCTTAAGATTATGTTTTAAGTCTTTGTTTCTCAGTATGAACACAAGCAGATGCTTAACAAATAGTCTAAGAAGTTTATAATTGTCAGATTAAGAAATATAAGTAATAAATTGATGTAAAGAACGATAACGCATGTGGATATGTTTTTAGCCATTAGAATAATTCTTTTTTTTTTTTTTTAATTTTAATTAAGCTCTATGCCCCATGTGAGGCTCGAACTCACAACTACTGAGATCAAGCATTGCATGCTTTACCAACTGAGCCAGCCAGGCACCCCAGCTGTTTGAATATTCTAATTGAACGGGAAGTGTAAGTTCAGTTCCAGTTGGTGCAGTTAGAATGTGCTTTTGGAAAATGTTGGTATAAAGTGGTTCCTTATATATTGATACTAGTGGAAAAGAAGGTGATAAGTCTCCTTCCATTAAAAGATACTAATTTTCCCCTCTGCTGCTACTGACTTTGAAAGTCTTGATAGGAGGTAGAAAGATCCCCACCCCCTCCAGTTCAGAGAAACCGTCATCACTTATCATGCAGCTGCTTTCTATTCTGGTGCAATCAATCTAGTTAATGTCAAGTACCACTGACAAGAGCATTCATGACTCAGTCACCTGGAGGCATTCAAATGGTTGGTGCAATGACTTGGATTGGAAAATAAACAGAAATAAAAGTCCTCTCATCCTAACTTTCTTAGGACTTGAGTGGCCTCTCGGGGCTGTGACTCAGAGACTCAGATAGTGAGGCTCTTTTTCTCTGAAGGTGGTGTCATGGACTCACTGATCCATGCCAGTTTTAGCACCAGCATGGTAGACTTGGCCCTGTGGGGCTATTTGTTTGTTCATTGTCTACCTTCGCACCCCCTTGTCCCTGACCCACTGGGCTGAATTTCGCAAGAGGATGGCATGGCATCTGTCTCCTTCAGTGACCTTTCAACTGCACCTCGCACATGGATGTCTACCTAGCAGAGGACCTCACTCCATACCTAATGATGGTTTGCTACCTGTGGCTACGTTCTTTAAGGGGCTTACTTGAAAGCTTATTATCAGACTCCATGATATTAAAAGGCTTTTAATGATATTGTGGTCCCTGGGATGAAAAGTGCTGTACCACTTTTATGTGCATGAGTCACTGGAAGTAAAGAAGATCCGTTTCTGAAGGTTTCCTGGCTTCAGATAGTAACAGAAGATTGTGCAAAAGAACACTGGGGATGAAAGTGCATAATGTCCCTTTTCCTTTATTGTCTGTTCTGGTTTTACGATTCCTTGAGTATTGCCCCCCACCCCCTTCTGTCTGCTCCATCTTATCTCTGTGCTGGCTCTGAAGTTCTTTTAGCACGATCCTGCTGCCTTCCAAATCACGCCTTGTCTAGGTTTGTTATCATTCTTTAGACACACAAACCATCACCCAGAGTGAGAGGGGAAAATCAGGGTGGCAAACGTAGGAGCTCAGGATTTAGTCTGGCACTCTTGCTGTCCCCGTTCCTTAGGTTCTCTTTCTCTCTCTCTGTACATTTGTGCCTGTGACAGAGGTACTAAAACCTTACCTTGGCATCTGTAACCTCATTGGAAATCCCGTAAACGCTCCCTCATAGAATGAAGGGATACATGCATTGAGCAGAGTGTGTTATTTCCTTTGATACCCCTTTTGGCTTCACATTTCCTTGGTATTCTATCAAGAATCATTGTTGTGTGAAATGGCATTTGCAGAGACTTCTGTACTTGAAAGACTGTGTATCTGACACATTTTGAACAATTACTGATGTTTCTCTTCACTGGGCTGTGCTGAAGAAGCTACTGGACAGAGCACATTCTGTAATTAGGTAAATTTGAGTGGATTTGTCTGAAAGTAGCCTAATAAATGACATTCTACTTGTCATGGTGAAATCTCCTTCAAGCAAGGGGAGGTAGAGGCTTATATTTACTTGTCCCATTAATCAGAAATGGTATGGATATGCTTAATTTGACCTTTAAACAGACATAACTAAGACTCAGCTGTCTTTCTTTGTGTAACTATTTGGCAAACTTTCCCCCTCTCTTAGCTAGTGCTAAGGAATCCTGATTTCCTAACAGCCTCAATCTTTAAACAATGGCGAAATTTTAGGGTGTCAAAGATGTGTAACATTTAATGAGCACCAGTCATGTGGAAGAAACAAGGTCAATCAGAACTGTAATTTTCATCGAGCGTTGTTCCTGTAACTCCAGGCTGGTCGTTTCCCAAGTGGATTTGGCCACTGTGTCATGCTGTGATTTCAGTCTTCTCAGGAGGGCCCCGATTCAGCTCTCCTGCTGCAAGACCCTCCTTCTTGCTGGCTGCCAGATGAAATTTCATTTCAGCTCTTGACACAGTATCCCTGGAAAGGATCGTGCAAAGATATTCTCAAATTTTGCTCTCTGAGCAAAGGGTCAGAGAGCAGATTTTAGGAGGTGTAGGAGAAGAGTATGGGGGTCACGTGAGAAACAAAAGCCGGGCTTCCAAAGAAGTTAAAATGAGGCAGAAATGAAATATGTGGAATTTAAGGAACAAAACAGATGAACATGGGGAAAGGAAGGAAAGATGAAATAAGATGAAATCAGAGAGGGAGACAAACCATGAGAGACTCTTAACTCTAGGAAACAAAGTGAGAGTTGCTGGAAGGGAGGTGTGTGGGGCGATGGGGTAACTGGGTGATGAGCATTCAGGAGGGCATTTGATGAAATGAGCACTAGGTGTTATATGTAACTGATGAATCACTAAACTCTACCCCTGAAACTAATAATATACTATATGTTCATTAGTTGATTTAAAAAAATAAAAAAATAAATTAAAAAAAATAAAATGAGGCAGAAATGGAATTATGGTGATAATTTCTGCTTGAGCCAGCCCTAGAAAACACAAAGTAGAATCTAGAATTTCTGTGTGCCTTCATGGGACAGTGATGACTGAGCTGTCAGTCACAGAATGTCACACCAGGTCAAGAGTATCTTCTGGACCCTCACCATTGTTTCACACTGTGTAGGTAGAATGAACAGGCATGAGACCCAGACAGAGGCAATCTTGGTGAACATGATGTTCTGAGTGCACTGATACCATGCTTTTGTTTCTTTTGGTTTATAGAATATTGAATGCACTGCAATATTTAGGTCAAGCAAATCCTGTCTAGATATCTACTCCTTAATGATATCTAGAGGGTTGACTTATGCTATTGTGTGGGGTGCATTCTTCTCCTTTATGTATAACATTCTTGGCAATGCTCGTATTAGAGCAATGTTTTATCCTTTTCACCATTTGGAGAGGAGAGTGCCTTTTTAATTGGGATCCTAGGAAAAATTACTACTACACTGAGCAGAGTGAATGAGGCAGCGACACTTCTTGTGATATTAAACATCTCCCTGTTAGAGTTGTTCAGAGTGTTATTCATTAATCATTTACTATCCAGGGTCAGGCAGAGGTTTTTGAGCACAGACTATCTCTGTGATTTGGGCAATAAAGTAGAATAAGAAAGTTATCGTATGAATTTCTAGCTAATGTTGATGGAATGTCTACAGATGTCAAAAGTAGGGCTCTCATCAACCCAAAAGGATCACGACAATTTACAACATGGTCTTTTCTGCTTTATGATACCTGGAACCATGGGTTAAAATCTGCTTGCATTTGATATAGTTTTTTGAATCTTAAGTAAATAACCAAATTGTCCCCATGATTTTCAGTCCTATTATTAATCACAAAAAGTGCTTAAAAGGCACAATCGGCTGTATTTGTTGGAACCTAGCAATAACCTGTGGTATATGTCTTGGATATATATGGAGGGACTTTCCCCTAATTCTTTATTGGATTAGTCCTCCAAGAAGTCGCTATAATTGATCAGTTTTTCTAAGATCATCATTTAACTGCCTCACTGACATCAAGGGGGCTGGAAATAACTCCTGGCATAATGTGAAGGAGGTGGAAGGAGAATGTAGAATATTCCTTTTTCTGAGCTACTCCAGGGAAGAACCACACTGTTTCTTTATTAAGACAGTTTTGTAGAGATAATTGAGGTTGGTCAGCAAAAAGAGATTCCCACAATCTTAAGAAGGGGATTTCGAAGTCATTGCTATGAATTCTTTAGGGAAGTTGATAATGAAGGACTGACAGCTTTATGAAGAATTATCTAAGTCTCTTGCCACTGGACAGGTCTAGATATTATTTTTATTCTATTGATGTCATTATCGCTTTCCTAATTTAACATTTGTGTCCTGGGGAGACAAAGCAGTATGCAAATCAGTACTTCTTTAACTACACTTTGAACTTCTTGAAGACAAGTTATTTATTTTTTTTCTTATTCACTTTTATAACTTTATCATATAGCTCAATGTCTGGAACACTGTTATTGCTTAGTAAATGGTTGTCAAAGGAATTAATGTTAGAAAGAAGTTATGATTTAGTTATGGAGCAAGTCAATGTACATAAGACCGTAAATTAACAATACAAAGAACACGGGCAAAGGCCCAATGAGATTCATAGAATGAGAAGTTTCAGAGGAGAGAAAGTTTTGGGAGGCTTAAAAAGGAATTCATGGAGGAAGCATAACTTGAGCTGAGGCTTGAATATTGTTAGAATTTAAAGTAGCTCTGGGTGGCACAGACTTTCTGTGACCCCGTTCCTATTTCTGCAGTACTCTTTTCTCGGGGGCAGTATTGATCAGAATGAGGATCCTAGAGGGAAATTTATGGTTTTGGAAGAGGCAGTGGTAGCAAGGAGTAGAAATATTGAGGTCAGTAAATTCAGAGAAACATATGCAAGTCACTAATACATTTTTGGAGAGGCAGACAAGAGAGAGAAATTAGCATTCTTTTGACTTTTTAGTGATGGCAGCCAAGAACATACTTGAATTTGAGCTAAGTTAGGATTTTAATAAAGGTTGAATTGTGTATATTCCCACCCAGGTTGCCCTGGCAGGAGGGTTCCTAACCTTATGATAATGACAGTTTAATGGGGGGAAAATCGTACATGCTAATTAAATATATTGTAATTAGAGACAGAGCAATATGTGGTCTAATTAGCGCCATCCTTGGAAATGGTCTAGGGAGGAGTTTGGAGGTGGTTCATGAGCAAAATAATTTTTATATGTTCAGAAGGGTTAAATCAAGCTTGCTCACCTGAGATCACCTTCGAGTTAGTGCAGACCTGATTTCTCTCGCTGGTTTAATCACAAACAATTAAATCATAAATCATATTGTTGTATGCCCACCAGTACTAACATCTGGAAGGAACTTTAGATAGGTGAAAGGTAGTTTTCTAATGACCAGAATAAATTGGTTTGGAATCAGTGTACAGGGACGAGAATAAAGGGGTCTGAAGATTTTGGCTATAAGGAAATACACAGAATGCTAGTGAACCCCAATGAATCACCACTAAATGTTCTCTCACACCTATTCTGATAGAAGGAGCAAAACAGTGGCAGCTCTCTCCTTAGAAATGGGAGCTGGATATTTCCATAAGGAAGATAGAAAAAGAAAAGGACTTCTGCCTCTTCTAAAAATGATCGTGAGGGCATGGGGCCTAAAAACCAGGGGCTTGATCTTCCTGTCAATAAGTCTTGACCACCCTGTACCTGCTTAGTCATTTACTTCATTCTATATGATGGGTGCTGCAGAAAAGGCGATAACCACCTGTTCTGGAGGTATTTTCCAACCTGAAGATCAGAATCTCTCACAACGAACTTTGGTCAGTGAGGTTTCTGTACCACCAGCCATCCTTGATTAGAATGGTGAGGGAAGTAGGAGAACTTAAATAGGATAGAGTGATAGGAAAATGGTTTGGCATTTTTGCAAGGTCCTCTGCCCTCAGAAGAAAATGGGAATGATCTCTGAAATGTCAACGATATGGAGGTAATAATAATACAGTACATAGTTGTCAAAGATTTAGACAAATAGCCATAATAATTGAGGTGGCTTCGAAGTCAGCTATCATATCCTACAAGAAAATGCATTGAAGATGATACATCCAGCTGGTCACAAGTCAAGGATTTTGACAATGAATATATTGGTTTTAAAGTAAATATATCAAATCTCTTCTCTTGTAGGGCAGGAAACCAATGTGAAGTTTCTAAAGCAAACCACTGCTGTGAATCAGTTTGGACCCCCACCTTCTGATTCCTAGGGCAAGCATCTTGCCTGCACTAAGCTTGCTGTTCAGGTTGTCCCCCCTTCCCTTTCTAGGTGCCTAGAGGGTTGGGCATGCCAAAATAGAGGCAGTGAGAGTAGAATGGGAAATCAAGAACCGTCTTCCCTCGTCTACACAAATACCTTCCCAGGAAAGGAACTGACGTCACACTTTAGACCGTTATGTGATTTGAAGTCATTGTGTTACAGTGGGCCCCATTAATTTCCAAACTACTAAAAAATTACTTCATTTAATCTTTTTCAAAGTCCTTGAGAGAATAGTCTACACTTAGGCTTTTCACTTACTTCCCACCCGTTCACTATAGCCTAGTGTTGGCCTCCAGCACTGCACTGCAATTGTTCCCTCTCTATCACCCATGGCCTTCTTTTTCCAAATGTTGTGGATACATTTTATTCTTTCTCTCACTTGACAACCATTGCCTCCTTATCAATCTTTATTCTCCCTTGACTTTGTACGAAGGGGTTCTTCTTGTTCACTCTTTACTATTATGTTTTTGTCTACCAACAGTGGTTTTTATTCCACTGCTCATTTTCGAAATGTTGGTATTCTTCAGGGTTCTATCATCAGCCAACAATATATGCTCATCTACTTATTCTCCTTAGGTAATTTCAACATTCTTGTGGTTTTACTTTATACTTACACCTTGAAATCATTATCTCCAGCACAGAGATCTCCTACCAACGTGAGAAGAGTACGCCCCGTAGCTCACTACCTTGATATACGAGCATCCCAGCTGAGTAGACCCAAATGAACTCACCGTCTTTCCTCCAAAATCTCACTTACAAATTTTGTTTTGTTGGTAGCACTACCATCCATTTAGTTATTGCAGCTATAAATCCATGAGTCATTTAAAACAATGTTCCACATGTCTCTTGCTATTGAGCAGACGGATGTCAAATGTACAGTAATGCTCCCAATACAGACCATCGCCTACTTGGTTTAAGCAAGAAACTCATTCATCCTAGTTGTCTGACTCTGCAGTTATTCTCTCGAGGAGACTGGGTGGCCGTTGTGATCATACTCTACAGCTGGGCAGACCCCATGGTCTATTATCTATCACATTAGCTCCGTGTTGTTCTGTGGATTGCTCTTGCTCTGCTGTTCATCCCAATAACCTTCTCTGTTTCTCTGCTGTCCCCACGGGTATCCTTCACACCCCTAGTCTCCATGGGCCACTCCCTGAATTGCCACGATCACGAAGCCTCCATCCCACACTGACAACTCATGTCCTGTGTTCTTCTCCCTCTGGCTGGGATAACCACCTCACTGAGAGAGTTTTTGTGTTTTGGTTTTGTTTTGTTTTGTTTTGTTTTGAATTGTTGCAGGAGGTGTCTGGGGGTGGGAAGAGAGAGTGTCTAGCTCAGGAGATAGCCCTTAGTGTAGGTCTTCCTGCTTGTGTTCTATTATACATGGTATATGCACCAGATTATTTTTATCAAATCTGAAACTTCCCACAACCTTAAGCACGTCTGGCCACATGGGTTGTGACGATGCACTCTAATAACCTTTTTTAATTTTTGACTTTTGGCACCTTCCACATGAACCGGCTGTCAAGTCCTGACAATTTTTATCTTTATTTCTAGAATCTATCTCCTTTGCTCTATTCCTGCTCTCACTAATCTAGCCAGAGGACTTCTCGTGGATATAGGATCAGTCTCCCGTCTATTGTTCAGAGTCATCTAGCCCTGCCCCAGACTTTGTGTCCGGCCTAGCAAGATAAAAGATCTGCACTTGACTGAACCTACACTCTTTATATAAAATATGACCACATGGGAGTTGGGCAGTCCTCCCTTCCACTTCAGTTGTCTTGTCAAAGAATTCCTTCTCAGTGTGTGCGCTTCTCCTCCAAACAGGAGGCTGGGAAACAAGGTGTGCTGCCCTGTTACGGGTCTGCTGGTGTTTCAGTGCGTGCAGTTGGCTGTGTCTGAGTGACTCACCCTTTCTTTGCATTCATCCTAACTCAGCTTTTCACTGACTCATTCCAGAACTATTGAAAGTTTTTAAACTGGCCTCTCTCTTATATTTATCCTCCGTACATCCATCCCCTCCTAGCCACTAGACATCACAAATTTAACCACAGCACAGCTGGACTTCAAACTCTTCCATGTCTCTCCTCTTCCATTAGGTTGATGTTTCTCTAAATTTTTTAACAAGATGTAGTAGGCTTTTGCTGATCTGGCCTCTGCCTTTTTCTCTTTTTCCATTTCCTTCCTTGCGGTTTATTCTCCAGCAATTTAAGACTGCTTTTATTATGCTCTACACTATAAGCTGTTTTTACTTTTCTCTTGTACTTGCTTTCATTTCCAGCTGAAATGATGAATTCTCTCCCCGGCCCCAGTCTTCTGCTACCCATTGCCTGGCTAACTCTACTCATAGTTGAAGACTCAAGTAGTCATCCTATCCTTTAGAAATTCTTTCCATTCCTCCTAATTGGAAGGAATAGAATTGACATCAATCTGTTATTGTAATTATCTATTCAAGTATATGTGAAATCATATGAAAGCCAAGACTGTACTTTAAGAAAAATACTTATGCCCATGGTTCCTGGATCAATACTCAGTATATAGTAGCCCAACATATAGTAAGCACTTTTAAAAGTGAATACAGCATAAGACCATTGTTTTTATTTTAGGAGAAAGCTGTGGCTCAGAGTACCTAACTTGTCGTAATGGATATTTTGTGTTGCTTCCCTCTGCATGCTAGAAACTTGAAGCCTAGAAACTACATTTCCTAGACACACTTGCCAGCACGGCTTTGGTTTATGTTCTTCCAACAGGAGGCTCTCACATGGAATGGGAAGGCAGAAGGAAGGGAGGAGCTATTCTTTTGACTTTGGTAATACTGTGGCAGAACACTAGTGCCGATGTGGCTGTGCAGAGGGTGCGATTAGGCAACGGTGTCAGGCTTCCTACTGTTCCTGAGGGTTGGAGAGCACCAGCTTCCCTCCTCCCCTCTTTTCTACTACTCTAGCCCTTCTAATAATTTTTAAACCTAATTCCTTTCTGCTTAAAATGCTTAGAATGGTTTTGCTTTTCCTGATTAAACTCTGATGATAGAGTTTTGCTTGAAGTTTTGCAGTAATTAAGCGGCAAAGCAGTGATGGACTTTTGCTGGCCTGAGTGCGAGGTTTGTGTCCATAGCCTTTGAGTGCAGTGCCTTCCTCTACTTGCAGATGGAAATGGTCCTTTGGGAAGAGCTCTCCTTCATGCTCTTTGTAAAGAGACTTAGGTTTCAGTAAAGAGGTGGAAACATTATATTGTAGAACGAAGGACCCTTCTTGCGGATGGTAGCTTAATCTGCATACATGTAAAGTGGGTCCTGTGTAGTTTCCTCCTATTTTGGGGGGAGGAAAAGTTTACATGTTCTTTTGGGGAATCAACACAGAGCTGGTCTCTGTCGAATGACCAGGTTCGGGCCTTCTCTGCCCAGCAAGGAAATGGTGTGAAAACAAATCAAGGTAAGTGAGTGACTTGGACATCTGGTACAGGAACGAACCTCGAAAACCTCAAAGTGGAGTGTTTGTTACATATCAGCTTACACATGAGTGTGGCACTGCATTCATAGAGGCAAAGCCAAAGTCAAAGTCAAAGGGAAACCAGGCTGTGCAACTTAAGACCTCCCGAGCAGAACTTCACCCACTCACCTCCAGATAGAGCAAAAAGGGAACTTACGAGGGAATATTTAACGTAGTTAACAGAAGGCACGGTGAGTGCTTCTGAGCTGTTTCCTATGGTGGCAGAGTGTGTCAGTGGGAGGGGAAGGTGGTGCCCTGAACTTGTATGTAACTTCTCTTAGTTTTAGTTTTCTTATCACAAAACGTGTACCTTGCCAGATTATGTGGACGAATAAAATGCTTTGTCGGTGTTGGCGTATAGTAGATGTTTGATTAATATTTGTCCACCTGGAGTCAGTTATAGTATTTATTGAGTATTGTATTACTGCCGAAGATTGTTCTAAGTGCTGTGAACAAGACAGTACCTGCCCTTTAAGAACGGACATCTAGAGTACACTGCTTTCATTTTTTGGAAAATACCTGTCCCTCTTTTCCACAACCCTTTCTAGATTGATCCTGAGCTGTCTTACATCCTTCAGCAAAGTAAATGTCAATGAAATGGAGGAGAATCAAATTATGGGTGGTGATATCTAATATAGAGGGCCTTTAAAACACCTCAGAAGAAGAAAGGAACAGGGGCCCTTTGTGGCCTCTTTTCTAGAATTCGTACAAAGTAAGCTGAGGGAATTGTGAAATCTGAGGATATGAGAAGAAAAAGTTACCTTAAAAAATTCTCAATTATTTTGTTTTGTATCTGTCTTTACCTTGGAGTCCGTACCTGGGAGTATCTCCTGACATCAAAGATTGGAGTGCTCCATGGTTTTCAAGCTGTATTTTGGAGCTCTGTGATGTTGCCAGACGGGTGTGGTGAGAATTGTCTAACTTTCCGGTGCACTGAGGCAGGAATTACAGTTGAGAGGTCTGAATTGAACACGGTTCTTGTTTTGGAGGGAAGTGGAGAAATCTTCAATTTTTCTAAGCAGGATTTTTTTGGTTTTCATACTTTGGCAGAGTGAACAGGTGTTTGCTAATGAACTGCCAAGCTGGATTACACTTAACTCCCAAGTCCTTTCTTCTCATTATTGTCAAAGAGCATTTACTGTGTCTTCCTTCCCACGTCCAGGCCACGCTATATCACGCATCCAGTTTAACCCGATTCAGGGCAGTGAGAGGCCAGGTGGGCATCCGCTATAGTGGAGACTGCCACTAGCTTCTCGTCTAAACGTGGACTTCCCTAAATTATGTCATTGAGAAGCTGACTAGATACCAATTTTTCCAATTTCTATATTTTATAGAAAATGAAACATGCCTATATAGTTAAGGGGCTAGTCCATTATTTTGTTTTATATTTAAACTCATTTTGCATTTAAAGAAATTTAGATACAGCTACACTTTAGCTGGGTATAAGAAAATGGAATACTGTTATTCTCCATTAAACATTGGCTTTCAGGAAGTGTGTATGAAACCCACAAATCTCTGCTTCTGTGGATACCAAAATGGAACATAGCATCACCAGAATTACACATCTCAGTGTTTCTCAAACTGTGAAGACTGTATTTTCGATAGCTCAGGTTAATAATTTTATAATGTTATTTACAAAGAGAAATTAATAAAAATGAAGTAAGAGACTGCAAAGACATACAAAACACAAGCCTGTATAAAAAATGATCTTAAATTCAACGATGTGAAATTGATCTGTCAAACCGTATGAAAGTTTCTAAAGGCGCACTCTCCGTTTCTGTACCTGCCATGGACCAGTGACGGTTTGCAGGTTGGTATCATCCTGGGGATCACACTGGGAAGAGCACTAAGCAGCCAGTTCTATCCCTCAGCTTTTATCTGGTTGTGCAGACGAGATCAACAGTTGCATTTCTGCGATTCTGTTCCTGCTTGCTTTACACTAACCTCATAGCTCTCCCCACCCTAAGAATCCCATAGAGCAGTGCTGCCCAATAGAAATATATAATGCTGGCCACATATATACCTTTACATTTACTGGTAGCCGCATTACAAAACAGAGACTGATTACTAACATTGATTTTAAAAATATATTTTATTTGACCTGATATGTCCAAAATATTAACATTTCATCATGTAATCAATATAAAATATTATTGAGATGTTTTACATTCTTTCTCTCATAGTAAGTCTTTGAAATTTGGTGTGCAGTTTTTGCTTACTGCACATTTCAGTTTGATCTAGCCACATTTTAAGAGCTCAATAGCCACCTGTGACTAGTGGCTGCCATAGTGAACAGGGAAGCCATAAAACTTCCTCTGAGCCATCCTAGAACAAGTAAGACACATCTAAAACATTGTCTTAGAAGGAAATGACCTCCAAGAAAAGGAACTTCAAACTCTTTTTGGGGAGAGGAAGGTGTGCTGAATACATTTAGGGAGATATCCGTGGCAAAGGACCCATATTCTTTTTCTCATCTGTGGCAAACTCATCTTGAAGTAGCTTCAGCTCAACATTTCTGAAATCTCAGTTTTTAATATTTTAAATAGGATTTTTCAGCTCTCTTATATTCAGACTCTCTGGGCTATATTCCAGGTAAGGATGAGAGTTTGTATCTTACATATCTCATGGTTATTTGAAGACCACAAAAGAAATTTGGAAAGATATCAGTGTGTGTGTGTGTGTGTGTGTGTGTGTGTGTGTGTGTGTGTATACTGAGGGAGGGGCGGAGGGAGAGAATCCCAAGCAGGCTCCACGCTCAGCTTGGAGCCTGATGTGGGGCTCCATCTCACAACCCTGAGATCATGACCTGAGCCTAAATCAAGAGTCAGACATTTAACTGACTGAGCCACCCAGTGCCCCAAGTTTATTTTTAAAGTATTCTTGTGGGTTGGTCCTACCTTTGGTCTCCTTCCTTCAGCTTTGCTCTACAGGGATGATATCCTTAAAATCTGCCACTTCCATATTGATTATTGTTGTTGTTTTGGGAAAATAATGGCCAAGCCATCTGATCTGGCTGTGAATTATGTGGGAGAAAGTCTGTGCTGCCCAGCAGAACTACATTCACGTGCACTTCATCTCCTTAATGACATTCACAGTGACAGTTTCAGCTCGGTCCCCTCATCATCAATCCTCTCGACTCTGTTTCAAGTTAAATCCATGGCGGGAAGGTGGTGGGGAAATACCTCTAATGACTCATTCATAACATTTTGAGCAGCCAAATATTTATAATTAACCTGTTAGCTTTTCCTTTACAGTAAGACATAAACAACCACTGAGTCCTACATTATTCCTATTTAGTTACATTCTGGAGAAAAAAGGATCCAAATTATACTTGGTCAGAGAGAGAGATGATAGGTTAAATGATCCACCTTTATTTATGAGCTCTGAGCAGAAAGCAAGGGCTGAGCACTCTAGCTAGATTTTCTATATCCTTTCTCCCAACCTCAGTCTGTCTTGAATATATCTCTGGGTCATGTTGTCGTAAGGGGATCTTCAGAAGAAGATAAATTTTGCCAATATTAAATCTAAGATATGTAATATTAGGATTTAAGTTTTATAGGAATGAGGTCAGAGTGAGAGGTTCGCCAGGACAGGGCTACTGACTTGAGGAGACAAGAACCTGAGGTAGGGCTGGTGTTACTCCTCCAGGGACCTTCAGTCTAGGCAAAGTGGAGTCAAAGTCCCTTGGGACACTGGTGGTAGGTTCTGACATTAGTGGAGTGTTGCCAAGGTTAGAGAGAAGATCCTGGGATTAGTCCTCCGTCCGGCGCCGTCCAGTGCATCCGAGATTGATATTGACAGGGTGCGCTTTGAAATAGGATACTCAGAACTCTGCATTTCAGGGGAAATATGTAGCAGGGGGAGATGCAGCAGGGAGTGTGAGAAGGTTTTGTAATCTACATGGTCTAGGATACTCAGAGAAGGGATTTTGTAGGGGTCTTTCAAGGGTTTCATTTTATTAGACAGGAAAAAAAGGGAATTATTACTGCAAGCAAACTATCAGTTGCTGTTCTTAGTATTGTTGCCAGGCATATTGCTAGGGCTATGAGAAGTAATAGAATGTAAGCAATATAGACACAGCTTTTAGAAACTTACGGAGAAGAAGGGGGACAAGTACATCTGCAGATAGATACATGTCTGCATATCTATCTGGAGTAGGTATTATTATAAAAATACCCACAAGACAGTGAGGACATAAAGGATGATGGTCATCATTTTACTTGTGGTAGGCGGTGACACTGGAGAAGCATGGTCATGGTGACATGTGTGAACCAGCATGCTTGTTGGGAAATACTGAGTAGCGTGTTGTGGCTAGAGTGTAGAAAGCAAGGTATGGAGAATGGTGAGATGCTGCCTCCAGCTTATCTCAAATCTACCTTCTCTTTATCTCCGTGCCACCACTGTAAACAAATACATTCTTTCCTGTCACACGTGCCATTCTAATAGCTTCCTACCCAGTGTTCAGGTATCAGGCAGACAGGCATCCCTTGAGATACTGTGTGTTTGGTTCCAGACCATTGCAACAGAAGCAAATGTCACACTATAGTGAGTTAAATGAGTGTTTTGGTTTCCCAGTGCAGAGAAAAGTTGTGTTTACACTGCACTGTAGTTCTGTTAAGTGCACAATAACATTATGCCTAAAAACGTTACGTACCATCGTTCAAAAAATATTCCTAAAAAGTGCTAACTAACCATCATCTGAGCTTTCCATGAGTCTTAATCACTGATTGCCCATCACCATAACAAATACAATAATAATGAAAAAAATTACTGAAGTACCGTGAGAGTTACCAAATTCTCTTTGACACAGAGACATGACGAGGACAATGGTGTTGGAAAAATGAGGCTGGTAGTTTTGCTTTGACACGGGGTTGCCACGAACCTTTAATTTGTAGAAAACCACAGTACCTGCAAGTGTTTTCTTATGTTTCACGCTAGTACGCTTTGCTAGTGTCTGGATGATTTGCACCAGGTACCTGTAGCTTTTTAAACGGTCCCTCCCATATTAGCTTGGAATCTTCAGTAGGGTTCGCAAGCGTGGCGCTAAGGTTGGCCTGAGAGAGAACTGCTGCTTCTCACGTGCACCTGACCTGTTTTTACACTTCCACTTATCCTTGTCTGAAGTGACCAGAAGAGAAATGAGGAAGACCAAGGAATGAGGAAAGGCAATCAAAGAGAAAATCAGTACGCATACAATTTTGGGCACTTTGAGAAGGTTAATAACCCAAGGGATATGTTTACAATCACACACACACAAAAGTAAATAAATAAAGATTGAGCAGACTTCCATATTCCATCCTCTATACCCCTAAAATCTGCATGTCAGTTTGCTCTGAGTGCATGTTTATTTGAGAAAGGACCAAGAAAGTGTAGAAAGTGTGAAAAACCATCATCTCCCCAGGGCCCTCCCGGCCCACAAAATAGATGTTTCTGAGGTTTGAAAAATGCCACGCATCTGCCATGTAAAAGTCACATCTAAATATACTTGCCACCTTCTAAGTAATCTTTTATTTTTAATTGTAATATTATTTATGAGTTTTCACTCACTAGGAATTCTGTGTCGCTTTAAAAGCGATGGTATGAAACACAATACATCAGGGGAAAGACATGTGCTGATGAAATATGATGCTGAATGTCATCATTCGGGTGATGTATATTAGAGCAGGGATGGAAGAGCGAAGTTGAGGGATGAGTCTGTGTGCTGTGCATTCCTGAATAATCCCCATGAAAACTGTAATAGAATTATTATCCGTGTTTAGCATCATATAATCAGAAAGTATTTGCCTGCAGAGGGAACCAGTTGGCAAGGTAACTAGGTAGATACGCTGCTGACACACTGGGGCACATCCATTTTAAAGGCCAAAACTCAAACAAAGCTTGAGAAAAAAAAATCAAATAGATTGCATTTGAATAAAAGTAATCCAAATCCCATCTTCAAAACTCAAGTAATGTCTAACTACCTAGATTTGATGGGCTGGGAGGGATGGGCTGTATACAGAACCGGTCGTTTCGAGAATTCTGTAGGTGAAGTTGAATTCTTAGCTCAGAGAATGCTGGCTGTACGTTTCTGTAATTATGCTGTGGATTTCTCGCACATCTTCATATTCATAATTACCTGGTATTTAACTTTCAGTAATGACATTATTAAATCTGAGGTGACAGCCCTTCACTTGTGACATTTAATTTACTTTTCAATTTCCTTCTCTTCTTGGTCCTTTAAATGTTCTTCAAGGCAAACATGTGAGGAGGCACCGTCAATACCACGGAACATCAGCCACGGTGATTTGTCTTGATACATATCTTCAAAAGAAATGTCCCAATCCAGGTTTCAGTGACTGCCTTCTCAGGGAGCATTACAGTTATTTCGAGGTAGTGTCCTCCACACACAAAATAGCCGTGATCTTTCTCTGAGTTGTGGGAGCCGCTGGTCATGCCAAAGGCCATTATTTACACAGCAAATGTCCTTGCTGTCTGCACTTTTCTGACGGTAAAGCCACCAAAGGTTACCGTTTTTACATGAAGGTGAGCTGAAGAACAAATCTCATTTACTTATTTACTTTACCACAGATAAATCTTTTCTTCTGGGTCTTTTGCACACCTTTAAGAATTAGAAAGAATACCCACAATTGTTTTTCAAATAATGGAACTATTTTTTCAAAGAACCATATAAAATGAGGAGGGGAACATAGTTTATAAGATTTGGGGGACTTCCAGAGTGGGGAATTTTATTTGGGAAGTCGTTACATTCCAGAGAAGTAGAAGCTGGATATAGAAACCAGTAAGTATATTTTCCTGATTTTATAAAATGTGTAATATACTCACTCAGGGGTAAACATTATTGATGATCTCCCTGCTAATATTTTTTGCATAAACAATAGCCCTCTGCGATGCCCTCTAAAAATTTTCTTTTTGCCACGAAAGTTACAAATGTTCATGCAGTTGGCACCACTCCTCTAATTAGCATATTGTTCAATGTGTCTTTATAAGCCACTTATCTCCCGTTGTACAGAACTCATTCTAAAGGTGGAAGAAGGAGAATGTTACTTTGGGGACTCAATGCCAACGACTTTTTATTTTTCTACTGGTTAATACAATAGAATATTGTTGTTGCAAGGGCAATCAGAGGGCACGCTCCTACTATCCAACATAAGGCAGGGATCCGTTTTGCATTATTAGCTCGTGGCTCACTTGGCTTCCAGGAAACCACCCTCACTCCATTTTCTCACCTCTTTCTGACAATTCCATCCTGTGAAGGAGGCTGCTGCCCTGCCCCTCCCTCCTGCTCATACCCCATCAGTTCAGTGTGCTCCAGCAAACTTGAATTGTCAACATTTGAGTTTTTCCTGGGTCCTGGACCCCACTCAGACCACAAGCATGGGAGGCTCCAAGTACCAGAGAATTAATGCTTCCTGGGAGCTCCCAACTTAAGATGGACGGCAGTTGGTATCTACATATCCTAGTTTGCTTTCTTTTTGGCAGGATAACTTCGAGCCAGGCATTCTCCATGGGTTTACAGAGTTCTCCAAGGGAATTATGTTCCCGTTGTGCACAATGACAAACTTGCTTGATAATGCACTCTTTATTGGCTGCTTTCCTCTCTCTGTCTCGTGTTCTGTCTGATTCCATGATCAGTATTTCCTGGGGTCACTTTCCAAATAAACTGTTATATGCAAATACCTGTTTCAGGGTCTACTTCTGGGGAAATTCAAACTAAGTGTTAGTTTGTCCTTATCTTCTGGACACCAAAGAAATGTTAAAATAGTCCAAGGCTTAGTCCTTTGACCACTTCTCTTAACTAAACTTATCTCCTAGGTAAATTCATCCACACCTAAGATTTCAGATAGCTTCCAAAATGATGCCTCAAGCTTTGCCTTCTTTTTGGAATCTCAACTATTTAATTATCTGTCCGTTTGGATGTCTACTGAGCATCCCAAATTTACATTTCCCAAACCAAACTCTTGAATTTCTCCTTCAGATGATTGGGAACTGAATATCCTACATGACATTTAGGTTTTTATGTTTGGTACATGGGTCCTAGATTTGTCAAGAGGAATGCAAAACATGCCTCCTTCATACTCATAGGGGAGATCTCTAAATATTTGAAGAAAATAGACATGCCTCTTTTCCTCTCATATTCTCTAGGCTCCAGGTTCAATAAACCTACTCCACTCAAATGTCCTCACATAATAACTGTCTTAGGTTTGCCGCATTCTTCATCTGTAAATATTCCAGTTTTTATTGTTCCTCTCAAAATATGACAGTGAGAATTAAGTCTGACATTTCTGATGTGGTCTAGCTGATGTGGGATATTTCTCTTTGTTTCTCCCCCCCCCCCCCCCACACACACACTTTATCAGGATATATGCATTGCTTGCAAGTTCTTGTATTGAACTTCTTTGTACATGTCAGCAGTGTTATTTTTAATAAAACTGGACAATCATAACTAGAAAAAAACAACACATCTTGACAGATTTTCACAGAACAGTCTTATTTTTAAAATGTAATTTTAAGATACTTTCTAAATTCAGGAGAGGGCATTGTGAGAAGATCACAAGAGCAATATCAATCTGGATGAAGACGAAGAATGCTTTGGTGTGTGTTTTGAGTAGTGGTTTTTTTTTTTTTTTTTAAAGATTTATTCATTTATTTAAGAGAGGGGGAGAGAGAGAGAGAGAGTAGAGAGGGACAGAGGAAGAGGGAGAGGGAGAATCTCAAGCAGACTTTCCGCTGAGTACGGAGCCGGAGGTAGGGCTCAATCTCCTGACCCTGAGATCACTACCTGAGTGAAATCATAAGTTGGACGTCTAACTGACCATGCCACCCAAGCGCCCTTGAGTACTTTTTCCTTTCTGACATTTGTCTCCGTGGCCCATTGGCCTGTTCATCCTTTCTTTGGGGGAACCTGCTAATCTGAGTGAGGTGTGAAATTTGAAAAAAAACAGAGACTAATTTTTTGTTGTTAGAATGGAAAAGCTCTTTGTTCCCCTGTCAACGAGACCTGGGTAAGCAGCAATTGTTCTTTTTGTTCACGAAGATGGAGTTATTTAGGTTTGGGAATTGTCAGGCCTTCACAGGGGAAAGTTATGCGAGAGAACAAGAGGTATAAGGAGGATTCGCTGTAGGTATAGCTAATCATGTCGTAAGATCAGCCCCTTTCCTGGGTGCTAATGAAAACAGTAATAATATTGAGTTCTTATATATGTGTGGCATTTACAGTTTTCAAAGCACTTTTGCATACTATCTTTTCCTTCCTTCCTCTTTTCCCTCCTTCCTCTCTCCCTCCCTTCTTTCATTTCTTTCTTCCTTCTTATCAAGTGCTTAACATGTGCCAGGAGCTATGGTGGATGCCAAATAAAATAAAACATTTTCCTAACTGTTGGGTGCGGGGGAGAAAATAAAAATGACAAAGAATGCCTTTATTACAGCCCTGATGACGTGGTAGCATGAGCATGAGTTCACGTGTAAGGTGAATGCTGTAAAGTCCATGAGAACTCACCCACGTGCACAACAAGCAGATTTTCTTGACCCCTCCTTGCAGGTCAATAGGTATATAGACAATCCAGTGCGTATTTCAGATATAAACCAATTATTCCTCAACTGTCTAATAGAAGATGACTTAAAGCAATGATCCTTATCAAAATTAAAATTGGAAAGTCAATATAAAACCTAAACTAAACTCAAAACACACAACACAGAAGCTCACCTCAGTGTTCCAGAGATCAAAACTGGTGTTTTAAGCAAAATTCAATTTCTCAGTGAGAATTCAGCTAGAAGGGATTCTTTATCTCAATGCTTGCCATGAAAATATTGCCCAACGTGGACTATGACTAGCAATGTGAAATTGGTTTGTAAAATTAGCTTTGTAAGGCAAAGAGTTTTAATATGATGGCATTGACAGAATATGAACGTCGGTTATAAGTTCAAGGGTGCTAAAATTACTAATGATGTCTGAACTTCTTGAAGTCTGTGCAGTTCCCTGACTCCAATTCTATGATGTGGCCAGTTGAAAATTGGGCTTTCACCATTATTAATTTTTAAAAACTGCAGAAGAATAAGATAATAACTTTTTCATGTATATTTGAGGACTTTAACATTGAGATGGCAAGAGCTGATATAACTTCATTTCAAAATTAATGAATGAGGCTACATTTAAATGAGGCTTTTTAGATTGAATTGTGAACCCCGCTGTTTCAGGGGACTGTTGACAAGAAAAGGTAGAGGGATAATATTGATAACCCACGGCAAGAGTAGAAGTCCTCTCCACGAGTATATCCTGGGCTTTTGCATTTATTTGGGGGCTTTATGGGTCACTTAGTGAGAAAAGGGGCCATTATTTTCAAATTCTAAGACCAATGGAATTTTTGAGTTTCTAAGGCTCGCTTTGTGGTGTGAACATTTGTAACCTTTAACTGCAGAAATATGGGCCTTAGTGGGATCAGCATCATTTTAAGGAACTCATAGCCAAGCATTAAGGGCCAGATTTATTTTCTCCATCTAATGATGTGAGAATCTAAATGGGTTTTAATATCCTCGTTGCAGTGCTAACATGCGGCATTACCTGTTTCTGTGGGGGGGTGTAGGAGAACATGGCATGTCTGTGTGATATATGATCACTGTCTCTGGGAGCCGGGCTTATTAATTACTAGAGAGTGAAGATGTCAAGATAATTGAAATGTGATGGGCTGTGATGTTCTTTCAGGGGGCGATCCTTACTGAATCAGGCTTCTGAACATCTTAAACCTTAAAAGAAATGGGAAGGGTTTTGGTTAATCAAATTGTGCTTTTTTATTGTCTTTAAAGGTTGTTTTTCATAACTGTCAACCGATTTGGATTTGTGGAGAGAAACGTGGTCAAAAGCATTCAGTGTAATTCAACAAATATTTTCTATGCCTTCTTCTGTGCTATTTCTAGGACTAACTAACTAGGATTGCGAAAGCCAAAACCTTGAGTCCCTGCTTTCTACATTCCATTGACTTGAATTGGCAATGTGCAAGTAGTTAAAAAAAATTTTTTTAAAGCTTACTACCAAAGTCAGGATGTAGGAAATGCTTTATTTATTTTTTTAAAAGATTTATTTATTTATTTGAGACACACACACACGTGAGTGGGGGGAGTGGCAGAGGGAGAGTGAGAGGAGAAGCAGACTCCCTACTGAGTATGGAACCTTATGTGAAGTCAATCCCAGGACCCTGAGATCATGGCCTGAGCTGAAACAGAGAGTGAGATCATGATCTGAGCCGGAATTGACTGAGCCACCCAGGCGCCCCACGTAGGAAATCCTTTATTGAAGCAGACATGTGTAATCAGAGAAGAATTTGTATAATATGGCCACAGTCTAGGTATGGGCAGTCTCGCATGGTTTTTAGAACCCAGGCACTGGATTCTGACTGCTCAGGCTTAAATCCCTGATCTGCATTCACCAGCTCCGGGGCCTTTGCCAAGTGCCTGGTGGTTGGACTGCAACACCAGCTAGTTATGTGACTAACAGGTGAATTCTTTTAAAGCACTCAGAGCAGTGTTCAGTGTAGTGATTACCTTTATTGTATCCCTTTCGGTGATGTTGCCATTACAACTGGCTTGTTGTTTATTTACTCTACTTTTACAAAATCTATCAAAGCGCTGTGTCTGGCAGACAACACAGGAAATCAAGTTTTGCTTTTTTGAAGGCTTGGGGGGTGGAGACCATACCGTATCTGATCTTAGAGTTTTCAAAGATAATATTTATATTTGTCTTTATATATTTTTCTGAATGTAAAAGTAATATTTGTTATTGAAAAAACAGTCAAACAATATAGAAATGTCCTAAGGCAGATCTTTCTTTGTGGAAATGTTATCAGACCCGTCCGTATATTGTTTTTTTTTAAAAAGCAGCTTTACTGAGGTATAATTTATATACTGTAAAATTCATGAAGTGAATTCAATGATTTTTAGTAAGTTGACAGAATTAACTGTACTACCATCACCAAAGGTGAGTTGTAGAATTCTTCCATCACCTCAGAGAGATATCCTCTTGCCCATTTGCAGACAACCTCTGTTGCCACCCCAGCCCCAGGCTCCGTTGATCTGTGTCTGTATCTAGAGATTGGCTTTTTCTGAACATTTCATACAAATGGAATCATACAGTGGTTTTTTCTTTTTTTTACAGCTGTCTTAAATGTAGTAAAATATTTTTGAAATATTTCAAACATGTCATCGCATGTATTAAAATTTTACTTCAGTTGCTTAATATGTCATTAACATCTTTCTATGTTGATATATATGATTTATCTCATTCTTTTTAGTAGCTACAGATGATTTTATCACTAGATAGTTTTAAGTCACTCTCTTAAAATGTTTTTAAGTTGTTCAGACTATTTCCAGTTCTTCATTGTAAATAAGTCTACACAAACATTTGTGGGTAAATATCTTGGTGAACTTGTATTAGTGCTTCTGTAGGATAAATTTCTTAAAGTAGAATTTCTGAGTCAAAGGATACAATAAATTTTAGATTTTGATACACATTTCTAAATTACTTTCCAAAAGGCGCTACCAGTTTATATGCCGACCGATAACATGTACCTGTCTCCCAATGTTTTCACATATATGTGTTGTTATTTTAAAATCTTTGTTTAATGATATGTAAAAAGTGACATCTTTCTTTTAATTTAATGAATATTCATTTGATTTGTAGTAAAGCTAAGGATATTTTCATATTTTGAATGGGCCAGATGTTTTTATGATTCAGTGAATTACCCACTCATGGTTTTTTGTTTGTTTGTTACCATTTTCTTTTTCTTTTTTAGGTTTTTTATTGAAATATATTTTGTTGATGTAGATGTGATATATTTAAAACCATTTTTTTTTCTCCTATCACTGTATTGTTCCACCTTGCCTGTTGTGTTTGTCAAGTTATGGAAGTTTTGTTTTGTTTTTTAGTGCTGTTAACCCGTTAATCATTTCTTTAGTTTCTGGTGTTGGTGACTTTGGGCTTTTCCCCAACCTAATATTTATAATACATTTTATTTACATTTTCTTTTATTAATTTTTTACATTAAGTCATGTGAATTTAATTTGGCAATTTAAAAATATATTTTAAAAATTTCTCTTCATTTTTGTGTTTTCTAGGTGGAATAATCTTGTTTTCTTTTTTCTTTTATCTCTCTAGTTGTTTGAAAGTTTTACCTCTTTTCCTATCCTTCTACATTTATTTTAAAAACCTCACATTTTAGTACTTGGAGATAATTTTATAGTTTTTACACAGCTCTTCCCAAATATATTTTTAGCTTTATTTTACTTCTCCTCGCTTTATTTATGCAACCTAACCCTATGAAATCTTAAATTTTCTTCAAACAATTTGGAATTTTAGTGTTTACTGTTTTACTTATCACTATTATCTGATTGTTATCTCTTCTTGAGGTTCGTTATTGTTGGTCTGGTTTCCTTTTATTTGGACTAGAGGTCTTCCCTGAGTATTGTTTCCATGGGAAATTGATTTTTTTTTTATAATCATATTTTTTTTATTACATTATATTAGTCACCATACAGTACATCCCTGGTTTTTGATGTAAAGTTCGATGATTCATTAGTTGTGTATAACACCCAGTGCACCATGCAATACGTGCCCTCCTTACTACCCATTACCAGCCTGTCCCATTCCCCCACCCCCCTCCCCTCTGAAGCCCTCAGTTTGTTTCTCATAGTCCATAGTCTCTCATGCTTCATTCCCCCTTCTGATTACCCCCCTTTCTTTATCCCTTTCTTCTCCTACCGATCTTCTTAATTCTTATGTTCCACAGATGAGAGAAACCATATGATAATTGTCTTTCTCCGCTTGACTTATTTCACTTAGCATTATCTCCTCTAGTGCCGTCCATGTTGCAGCAAATGTTGAGAAATCGTCATATTGTTTCTCAGTGGCGTGTGCTTCCAAATGTCACACTCCGCTCTCTCACCCAGTGAACGGCAAGCCCAAAGTCCCAAAGTCAAAGCTTGTTGCTCTGGAAGATTAGAACGGTTCATAGGACCAGTGTGTAGTGACTGAGCTGGGGAGAGAGCAGGTGTGGACAATCATGCAGATGAGCTGGCCCTTATGAGAGAGTTAGGGTTGTATTCTCTTTGCTCCTGGGGAGCCATTTTCAGCAGATGGTGCCAGGCTTCCCTATTCCCTTGGCTCTCTTGACCATTTTTGGCTTTTTCACTCCCAGTAGCCAGCACCTGTGTCTGTTGTCAAGGGTTATCCTACCTTCCAGAGTCTGCCTTGACTGCTCATTCTTAGAGGGGAAGGACCTGGGCATCTTTGTCCCCCTAGAGCAGCTCTTACCTAGTGACTGACAGGCACAGGAGTATAAGTACCCCAGCTCTCCTGTTTTAATGGGGATGACTCTGAGGAGGCACCAACTTTCTCCAGCTTCCCTGTGGGGTTGCAATAAAGTTACCCTCTGTTGGGTTGATATTGTACTCTTGTTTGGCTTTCTTTTCTTCTTAGTCCCATTTTCTTACTCATTTCATGTTTTCCTGGGGACACTTTCAAATAAATCTGTTTTACATGAATTCTCATCTCAGAGTCTGAGGAACATAACCCCAAACCCACTGAAGGATGTAAGTGAAGGACTGACATATTTGTTGGTATTAGTTGAACTGAATCCCATTCATTCCCCCAACCTTTTTGTGTGTATTCCAATGCTTCCAACAGGATTTTTCTGTTTTGCCTTTTTTTTTTTTTTTTTTTAAGCTGGAATTTGAAACTAAGCTAGACAGTTGGGCTCTAAAACATGTGTGCTCATGCACCAGATTATAAACTGGGGTATATAATCTGGGAAACTGGTCTTGGGAAAAGATAATTTTGATGTTGATTAGTGGAGTTGGTGGGAAGTGGTCAGGTTCAGAATAAATTTTGGATTTGCTGCTGGATCTGCTATTTTGTGAGAGGGAACAAAAAGAATTAGAAATAACTTCTAGATTTTTTTGTTGTGCAGTTAAGTGGATAGTGTTGCTGACTTTTGACAGAATGGATATGGAGCAGGTATTAAGAGTGAAAAGAGATATCAAGACTTTTAGTTAGGCTTTGTTAAATTTGAGGTGTCTATTAGACATCCAAGCAAGTGGGTCATATAGGCAATTGGATCCATAGGTCTACAGGATCCATAGGTAAGGAGGGAAATCAGGCTGGAGATATAAATTTAGGAGTCATCAGGATATGGGTAAATGTTAGGCCACAGGAGATGAGGAAATTATCGAGGGAGACGTTGCGTATAGAAAAGAATGAGGGACAGAACTGAGTCCTTAATTTAGAAGAGAGACAGAGATTAGGATCCAGCACATTTGTGTAACAGAAGAAATCAGAAGAACACTTCCCAGAATTGAAAAAGAACACACACATGTTCAGATTGAAGTCTCAGGTAGCGCCAAGCACAAGGAACAAGAGACACCTACAGACATAATTGTGAAATTTTAGAACACCAAAGGTAAGGAGGTCATCCCAAAAAGTGGGCCATGGAGAACTTAAAACAGAAGTTACCTGCGGAAGAGGGAGATTAGATTTCTTATCAATGCTCAAAGATAATAGCCAGTAAGTCAAAGGTGATAGTAGAGTAAAAAAATTTTAAACCCACCCAGGCGCTCAGGTACCCTTTCATAGGAAGTTTCTTGAGGATATGCTCCAGAAAAAGAAGACAGCAAATAATAATAATAATAATAATAATAATAATAATAATAATAATAATAGATACAGAATGCAGGAAAACATAGGATCCAAAGCAGAGTGAAGTGAAGGGAAGCCTGTTTGCCAGGCCTAGAAAGCAACTTATCCATATTCTGGAAAGAGAAGGAAGACCCCAGGAGAGAGGCCTTGGGAAGGAAAAATGAAAAGATAGATAATATTATGAATCTAGAAATGTTTGAGAATATGCTAAATGTTTGAGAATATACTAAAGGAAGTTGGTAAACTGTATAAAGTCGAATCCAATTGAACAGATTCTAAGTACATTCTACTTTAAGTGGACAGCCTGACACTGGAAAAGGAAATGGGATCCTAGCCGGTCATATAGCTCACTGTTGACATGGCCACAGGAAATGAAGTATCACTTACTGGTTTTCATCTTTCAGAATTAGTGTATAGACAAATCACGGAAAACTGTACTAAGATTATAGAACAGATTGCAAACAGTGTCAACCCTGCTGTTCTTGAAAGTATAGATCCAGCTGACAGAAATGGAATGATGCAAGGAGGGAGGAGAGAAGGGAAGAAAGGTGAGAACTTCAGTGTCTTGTCCTTTTACGAAGTGGGGAACCAAGGTGCGTTGTTTATAATTTATAGGCCAAGAAATGGAGTTTTAACTAATTATGTTGTTGTTATTTCAGAGACCTGCAGAGGAGAAACTACGGTAATAAAACTGTATAGTTTTATATATAGTTGAGGAGGTGGGGAGTTGTGTTAGTGAGGAAAAGCCTCATCTATCACAGCAGGAGGCCAATAGCCAAGAAGCAGTGGTATAAATGTGCTAATTAAGTATTTGGAGGTGAGCCCCAGAAAAACAAAAAGTAAGCAGTTAAAAGTGTTAGCCTGTAGGGATCCAGACTCTGTGGGTGGGGAAGCAGGGAGAAGAGAATTCTTAGTTTTCTTTATAAATCCTTCTTTTTGCTTCTTAAACCATTTGCATTTATGACTTTGAATAAAAAGTGAAGAAAGTTAAACGAAAATTTAAATTATAAATAGGACATCGTTATAAAATAAAGACATTAATTAGGAAGATATTGAAAAGAAAATTTAACATGAAAAATGCACAGGGAGCCCAGTCTGTGTTTAAAACTATCATGAAGCTTAGATTTAGACAATTTCTTTAAACTGAAATCCTATAGGACTCATTTGCAAGAAGACAATTGCAAGCAAAAAAAAAAAAAAAAGGTTTTGGAAAATGGAAGGAGGAAGATGGAAATAATGCAACGTTGCAGACCGGAAGTTAGCATACTGGCCGACTTCTCCCCACTCATGTCCAGGGCCAAAGCTTTAGAAGGCTAATGACTTCAGAGCCAATATAGGTATCTCCCGCTTTTCGAATTTGCATTAGGCTACCTTGCTTTTACGAAAGACCTACAATAGTACCTGTTTGTGTTAAGTGAAAGAAATCTGAAGAGGAGTTTTGCTTTTGCCCAAAAAAAGGCAAAAGGTGAAAATAGCATCCAGTCTTTGATTGCAGCAAGCTGTTATAGAGCCGGTGCACTCAGAGCAGCGAGTGGCGCCACCCGCCTGCTCCTTCCCTAGGAACCACACTGGGCATCTCAGCAGCAAACCACCAGCGCTTTGAAATGTGTCTGTTAGCATCTGTGCTTTATCTTGATTTATATTGTGCATCTGTTAGCAAGATGTGTCCTAAGCCTAAGAGAGGTTATTTTTTGGGTCTAACAATGCTCAACATTTTTTTTATATTAATAGCAATTGCATCTTAGCTTTATGCCATTTTGGTTTTTATAGGAAGGCTCTACCTTGGGATAGCAGGGGAAATCTGTATTAAAAAAGAATTAAAACATGAAAGGCAAAAAAAAAAAAAAACACCAAAAAACAAAAAAACCCAAAAAAAACCCCAAAACCCCACCAAAGAATTAGTGGAACTAACTGTAGGTCATGGATAAAAAGGAGATAATATACTAGATGAAGTGTTTCTTGGGTCTTTATTGAAGAGGTGATTAAAGAGATTCCCACTCTTTAATTGTCTTTTGAAGCAGTGAGATGAAAAGGAATGGATCAAATAGTAGCAAATAAGGAGGGGGAATTTAGATCAAGGATGGAAATATTTGGCACGAGTTCTACCTAATCTCCCCTCCTGTGCCCATACGGCTATAGCCTCAGAAACTTTCCCTACAGATACTTCTCAAGAATATCCACTACAATTCCTGTGTGAGATGAAAGCTATGATCTGGGTAAACCTAGCTGGAAACAGGGTATAACTAAATCACCTAGCAGCTGCTGAATTTATTTAAAAATCAGACTAAAACTTGACAGGTTTAAGAGAAAGAACATTTCCTTGTGTTTGAGTGGCTCAAACAAGGAAGATCTTCTGAAAGAGGCAAGAACTGCTTGAGGCATTAGTGGAACTGCTGACTCTTGAATGGGGGGCTTATCCAATGACCTTTGTCACCTCAGGTTACTAGACCATGGTCAGTGGCTGAGTTCAAGTGAAACTTGAGATAGACAGAAAAAGCATTAATAATTCATTATACAGAATAAATAAATTAAGGTTCGAAGATGTTAAGTAGTATATCCAAGATCAGAACTCAAGTTAATAGAAAATCTGACCCTAGATCTTAGGTGCCTGGGGTCCTCGTGTAGAGCCCTCACACTACATTACGCAGCATGCACATCACAACATATGAAATCCATTTAAGATCTAACAATAGAGGCACTTGTTTTAAGGAGCCAATTGTGGTAAGTGGAAAATGTCTACATTGGACTCTGTTGTCTTTATATTCATCTCAATCCCTAAAGAACTGGTGGCCTATGTATTATTCCATCAGAAGGCACCTACTACAAAATGAGAATATGTAGCAGAGATTTTTAAGGATCTGTTGATATTAAGATGAATATATGTCCTGATTTCCCTGGAAAAGTCCTCGTTCGTGCTTGCCCCAATATGATTCATAATAGTATCCTATGCCTTTCTTAATAGTGTCCTATTGTTGTGAGACAATTTGCTATGGGTGTCTTGTATTTCTGTACATCCTATGAGTGAGGCAGTAGCTTCTTTTTTCTGGACTATCTTTTTAAGGATGTTTATATAGTGAATAGCCTTCGAGGACAGAAAATGTGCCTCTCTCCGGAGCAAAACGTGGACATGTTACTGCTCTTAATAAGATTCGGGTGTGAACTTCCTCTCCTGTAACGCAGTTGACTCTGTGTGTAGGCATCCATCTGGGCCCATCAGCATTGCCCCTGTGGGACTTGGGAGAGCAAGGTAAACTGATGCAAATATGGTGATGCATACAGTATTCGCAGGGCCCTGTGTAATAAACCTTTGTCCCTGACCCATGAGCCCCATGTCTTTCGCCAGTATCCATGAGACTCTGCCAGGTAAACTTGTTATCTTGCAAGTGGCATAAAATCTCTGACTCTTCAGAGTTCTTAACATTCTAGTTAGTACTATAAATTATGTGATCTGCTGAATTAAACATTCTTTCTTTCTTTAATGAAAGTGCACCTGAGTTTTGGCTGGGCACCCCGGTACAAGACTACATTTTCCATCTTCCTTTTCATGGCCATGTGATCAATTTCTGGCCAATGGGATGTGAGCCAAAGAGCTACTTCCAGATCATGATCAAAAAAGGAATGGATATGGACTGCCTTTGACCTTTCCTCCTTTCATCTGGCTGGCAAATAGTCCTAATGGTGGCAGCTTGAAAAGACTCCTTAGACTCAAGATGGAAGCCATCTGTTAGGTATGCCAGGACCATCCTATTGGCTTAGACTGGCTACCTCTGGACCATAAGGGAGATAAAAACTTTTATTTAAGTCAACATATTTTTGGCTCTGTTTAATGGAAGCTTGAATGAAGAAGTGAACTTAGAGATCCCTTTGTTATTATTATTTCAATAAATGGAGAAATTGAGACCTAAAATCAATAAATGACTTGCTCATAATTACAGAGTTAATAAAACCAAGCTAAAATATCCAGTTGATTCTTTTCTCCCCTGTTCCTCAACACTGCCCACATCCAGTATTACCAGATAGTATTGAATATATAAGCACAAGGTGTCCAGAGAAGTAGGGCCATGGAGAAATCTTTACAGTGAGTAAAAGTAAATGTATGATAACTGATATCAGTTATCTGGGTCCAGATGAAGAAATGCATATAGAGATGTAATTTGAGCTTCATGAGGTGACAATCAAGGTAAGACTGACAAATTGCAAGGGTAAAAAGTACCTGGTGGAGGATAAATGATTTATACTAAAGTGATGTGCTCGGCAGCTTCTTTCAATTTCATTGTTATGTCCCTGAAGTCCAATTCACTGCCTTTTTGGAATGGCTTCATTAAGCAAGTGAAATTTGGAGAGCAATCTATGAGAGTTGAAATAGTTCTCATGGCAAATGGGTGAGGGAAAACGTTAGGAACTGACTTCATAAATCAAGTAGTATTTATATGTAGGACACTTCATGAAATGCTTGAGGGTGTGGTGGAGATACAATGATTTTTAATGCAATGTCTGTAACCTAAAGGAATATACCATTTTGTAGGACTTAACAATACCAGCATTAAATATAGTGACACAAGTTGTGGGGAGGAAGGAAATAAGCAGTGTCATAGAGAATATGGGGCTTGAGGTGTGCCACAAAAAATAGAATGTTGGGAAATTGAAGTTTTGTTAATAGTTGAATGATTGCCAAGTGGTTCCCCATTTAATTGGAATGTCTTAATAACAAGTGTTTTATTACGATTGTTTTAAAATTTTTTTGTGGTGAGATTAGTAAAACCCCTTCCGCAATCTTGTCTCCTTGGAATGTGATAGTTTTATAGATTGGTGGTGGGGTGTTCTTAGGGCATGAAGATGACATGGAAAAACTTTGATACAGAAGGTTGGATTTGGGATGGACATCATTCAAAATTCTTAGGTGCCGTATATGATACTGAAATGGGAAAGATTATTGTGGGCTGGGATTCATTAGATATGTCTGTCCTCTTGGAGCAAATGGGGAGTTAGGTAAGTCTTTAAAGGAACTGAGGATTCGTGTGGCACACAAAAACCCTTGGGCTAGGTTCTTTAAGTTTTCTACATCTCTGCTACTATGCATTTTTGAAACAAAACTTAATTGTGATAAAATACCCCTAAGATTTACCATCTTAACCATTTTTAAGTGTACAGTTCAGTAGTGTTATTAAGTAAATTCACAGTTGTATAGTCTCCGTAATTTTTTTTTATCTGGCAAAACTGAAATTCTATAACATTAAAAAACAACTCCTCATTTCCGCCCTCCCTCCCCTCCCGTGGCAACCACCATTCCACTTTGTTTCTATAAATTTGACTACTCTAGATGCTTCATGTACATGGAATCCTGTAGTATTTGTCTTTTGGGGACTGATTTATTTCACTTAGCATGATGGCCTTGAAGTTCATCCATGTTGCAGCATATATTATATTTTCCTTCCTTGATAAAGCCAGAATAATATTCCACTGTATGTAACACATTTGTTTATCCCTTCATCCATTGATGGACACTTGGGTGTGTCTACCTGTTGGGTGTTATAAATAATGCTGCTCTGAACACAGGTGGACGAATAGCTCCTTGGGAAACCTGCTTTCCTTTCTTTTGGATATATATATATCTAGAAGTGGATTTCTGTAGCTTCATAATAAGTTTGAAGTCAGGAAATATGAGTCATCCAACTTCATACTGCTTTGGCTGTTTGGGGTCTCTTAAAATTCTATATTAATTTTAGGATGAATTTTTCTATTTCTGCAAAAAAAATGCCATTGGGATTTTTGTAGCGATTAAGTGCCTAAAATATATAGATCATTTAGATTAGTATTGACATCTTAATATTAAATCTTCCAATTGAATGCAGGCTGTCTTTTCACTTATTCATGTCTTTGATTTCTTTCAAAAGTGTTTTGCAGTTTTCAGTTTTCAATTCTCCCACCTTTTTTATTAAGTTTATTCATAAGTATTTATTTTTTAGAAATATTATTATAAATAGAATTTAAAAAATGTTTATTATTTATTAGAAAGAGCATGTGCATGACAGAGAGAGAGAGAGAGAGAGAGAGCAGGCACAGGGGTAGAGGGAGAAGTAGACTTCCCACTGAGCAGAGAGTCCAACATGAAGCTCAATCCCAGGACCCTGGGATTATGACCTGAGCCGAAGGCAGACACTTAACGGACTGAGCTACTCAGGTGCCCTGTAAATGAAATTTTTTGTTTCCTGTTCAGATTGTTTATTGTTAGTATATATAAATGCAACTGATTTTTTTCATTTTGATTTTGTGTTCTGCAACTTTGCCAAATTTGTTTATTTCTAACAGTTTTCTAAATGCAATCTTTAGGGTTTTCTAGGGATAAGATCATGTTGTCAGCACTGAGACTTATGTCAAAATAGAGTCTGCTCTGGTAAAAAATAGTCTTTATCTCTTGACGAAGTTAAGAGTAATGTTGTGACTTGCCAAGTAAAATTTTATATTTTATTTTCTTCAATTTAATCTACTCATTTAACAGTTAAGGAAAGGCCCAGAAGGTAGGCATGCTACATCATAGTTAATGACATTGATGACAGTGAAGTGGCCAGTCTCTTAAGTCTTGGGATAGTACTATTTCAATGACTCTTCTGCAATTCTGCAGTTCTAAGCATTGATTATAGTTGTCAATTGAATTTTGTTGTAAGCAACTCTTACACTAGATGGATTAGACTCAGCTCTCTCCCTCATCTCCTGCAATGAATGCTTTTTCTCTCTCAATCCAATACATTGATGCCTATTTTATGTTACTATCTCCTCTTTAAAGACTTTTTTGACTCAAAACAAGGATGACCACTCTTACCACTTTTATTCAACATAGTACTGGAAGTCTTAGCATAGCAATCAGTCAAGAAAAATAAATAAAAGGCATCCAAGTTGGTAAAGGAAAAAGAAAAAATCTTTACTATTTGCAGATGACAAGATATATATATATATATATATATACACACACACATATATATATACACATATATATATATACACACACACATACATATCTATACACATATATGTGTATATATATGTGTGTGTATATATATATATATATACACCCCAAAGACTCCACCAAAAAACAACTAGAACTGATAAATGAATTCAGTAAAGTCACAGGATACAAAATTAATATACAGAAATCTGGCATTTCTATACACTAATAATGAAGTAACAAAGGGAAATTAAGGAGACAATTTCATTTACAATTGTACCAAAAATAATTAACTACTTAGGAATAAACTTAACCAAGGAGGTAAAAAGACCTTTATTCTGAAAACTATAGAAGATTGATGAAAGAAATTGAAGATAACACAAACAAATAGAAAGATATTCCGTGCTCATGGTTTGGAAGAACCAATATTGTTAAAATGTCCATTCTAGCCAAAGCAATCTACAGATTTAATGTAATTCTTACTAAATAGGAACAACATTTTTCACAGAACTAAAACAAATAATCCTAAATTTTGTATGGAACCATGAAAGACCCCAAAGAGCTAAAACGATCTTGAGAAAGAAGAACAAAGCTGGAGGTATCACAATCCCAGGCTTCAAGATATACAATAAAGCTGCAGTAATCAAAACAGTATGGTATTGGCACAGAAATGGACACATAGATCAATAGATCAGAATTCCAATGGGCATATTTTCTAGAGCTGAATTTTTGTTGCATCACAAAGATTCTAACCTGTTCAAGGAACATTGTCTTTAGTCTCAAGAAATACATTTCTCACATGACTGTGCCCCAACATATCTTAATTAGAGCTTTACATTGATGGATTAAGAATCTGAAGTAAACATACAAAAAATCAAGAGAACAAAATATCAAATTAATCAAAACTCATTTCCACATTCCATTTTATTCTTTTTTTGTTTCATTTTTAAATTTAAATTCTGTTAGTTAACATATAGTGTAATATTAGTTTTAGGAGTAGAATTTAGTGATTCATCACTTACATATAACACCTAGTGACATCACAACAAGTCCCCTCCTTAATAGCCATCACCCATCTAGCCCAACCCCTGTCCAACTCCCCTCTAGCAACCCTCAGTTTGTTCTCTATAGTGAAGAGTCTCTTATGGTTTGCCTCCTTCCCTCTTTTTTTCCTTCCCTATATTCATCTGTTTTGTTTCTTAAATTCTACATATGAGCAAAATCATATGGCATTTGTCTTTCTCTGACTGACTTACTTTGCTTATTATAATACAATCTAGCTCCATCCATGTTATTGCAAGTGGCAAGATTTCATTCTCTTTGATGGCTGAGTGATATTCCAGTGTGTGTGTGTGTGTGTGTGTGTGTGTGTGTGTGTGTACCACATCTTCTTTATCTATTTGCCAGTTGAGTTTGGCTATTGTTGATAATGCTGATATAAACATCAGGGTGCATGTGCCCCTTCAAGCCAGTATTTTTATATCCTTTGGGTAAATACCTAGTAGTGCAACTGCTGAGTCATAGGATAGTTTTATTTTTAACTTTTTGAGGAACCTCCATACTATTTTCCAGAGTGGCTGCACCAATTTGCATTATCACCAACAGTGTAAGAGGGTTCCCCTTTCTCCACATCTTCACCAACATCTGTTGTTCCTGTGTTGTTAATTTTAGCCATTCTGACAGGTGTGAGGTGGTGTCTCATATGGTTTTGATTTGTATTTCCCTGATGATGAGTGATGTTGAGCATCTTTTCATGTGTCTTTTAGCCATCTCTATGTCTTCTTTGGAAAAAAATATGTCTATTCATGTCTTCTGCCCAGTTCTTAACTGAATTATTTGTGTATGGGTGTTGAGTTTGATATGTTCTTTATAGATTGTTGATACTAACCCTTTATCAGGTATGTCATTTGCAAATATCTTCTCCCATTTTGAAGGTGGCCTTTTAGTTTTGTTGATTCTTTCCTTTGCTGTGCAGAAGCTTTTTATCTTGATGAAGTCCCAATAATTATTTTTTGCTTTTGTTTTCCTTGTCTCCAGAGACACATCTACTAAGAATTTGCTATGACTGAGGTCAAAGAGGTTGCTGTCTGTGTTGTCCTCTAGGATTTTGATGGATACCTGTCTCACATTTAGGTCTTTCGTCCATTTTGAAGTTATTTTTGTGTATGATGTACGAAAGTAGTCCAGTTTCGTTCTTCTACATGTGGATGTCCAGTTTTCCCAATACCATTTGTTGAAGACACTGTCTTTTTTCCATTGGCTATTCTTTCCTACTTTGTCAAAGATTAGTTGACCATATGGTTGTGGGTCCATTTCTGGGTTTTCTATTCTGTTCCATTGATCTGTGTGTCTGTTTTTATGCCAGTACCATACTGTCTAGATGACTACAGCTTTGTAATACAGCTTGAAATCTGGCATTGTGATGCCTCCGGCTTTGGTTTTCTTTTTCAGGATTGCTTTGGCTATTCAGGGTCTTTTCTGGTTCCATATAAATTTTAGGATTGTTTGTTCTAGCTCTGTGAGAAATGCTGGTGGTATTTTGATAAGGATTGCATTAAATGTGTAGATTGCTTTGGGTAGTATAGACATTTTATCAATATTTGTTCTTCCAATCCATAAATATGGACATCCCTGTCTTGTTCCTGACCTTGAGGGAAAAGCTCTCAGCTTCCCATTGAGGATGATATTAGCTGTGGGTCTTTCATATATGGCCTGTATGATGTTGAGGTATGTTCCCTTTATCCCTACTTTGTTGAGGGTTTTTATCAATAATGGATGCTATATTATATCAAATGTTTTTTCTGAAGCATTTAATGAGAAGATCATATAGTTCTTATCCTTTCTTTTATTAATATGGTGTATCACGTTGATTGATTTGCAAATAGTAAACCACCCATGCAGCCCAGGAATAAATCCCACTTGATTGTGGTGAATGATTTTTTTTAATGTACTGTTGGATTCAATTTGATAGTATTTTGTTAAGAATTTTTATATCCATGTTTATCAGGGATATTGGCTTGTAATTATTCTTTTTACTTGGGTCCTCGTCTAGTTTTGGAATCAAGGTAATGCTGGCCTTGTAGAATAAGTTTGGAAGTTTTCCTTCTGTTTCTTTTTTTTGGAATAGTTTGAGAAGAATAGGTATTAACTCTTCTTTAAATGTTTGGTAGAATTCCCCTGAGAAGCCATCTGCCTGGACTTTTTATATGTTAGGACATTTTTGATTGTTGGTTCAATTTCTTTGCTGGTTATTGATCTGTTCAAATGTTCTATTTCTTCCTGTTTCAGTTTCAGTAGTTTATATGTTTCTAGGAATTTATCCATTTCTTCAAGATTGCCCAATTTGTTGGCATATAATTTTTCATAATATTCTCTTGTAATTGTTAGTACTTTTGTAGTGTTGGTTATGATCTCTCTCATTCATAATTTTATTTATTTGGGTCCTTTCTCTCTTTTTTTTTGATAAGTCTGGATAGGAGTTTATCAATTTTATTAATTCTTTCAAAGAATGAGCTCCTAGTTTCATTGATCTGTTCTACTTTTTTTTTGTTTGTTTCTATATTATTTATTTTTGCTCTAATCTTTATTATTTCCCTACTTCTGCTGGCTTTAGGCTTCATTTGCTGTTCTTATTCTAGCTCGTTTAGGTATAAGGTTAGCTATAATGTTGTGTATCTGAGATTTTTCTTGCTTCTTGAAGTAGGCCTGTATTGCTATATACTTCCCTCTTATGCCCGCTTTTGCTGCATCCCAAAAGTTTTTGACTGCTGTGTTTTCATTTTCATTTGATTCCATGTTTTTTTAAAATTTCCTTTTTAATTTCCTGGTTAACCTATTTATTTTTTTAGTCAGCTGTTCTTTAACCTCAAGTATTTGTGGTCTTTCCAAATTTTTTCTTCTGGTTAACTTCAAGTTTCCTAGCGTTATAGTCTGAAAATATGCATGTTATGATCTGAATCCTTTTGTATTTGTTGAGGCCCTTTTTGTGACCCAGTGTGTGATCTATTCTGGAGAATATCCATGTGCACTTGAAAAGAATGTGTGTTCTGCTGCACTAGGATGAAATGTTCTGAATGTATTGCTGCTGCTGGGGGGGCTGTAACACTGTAATCCTCCCCCCCCCCAACTCCTAAGCCACCTTCCCTGCAGCCCTCCCCATTTTATTCTTTAGTAATGGTTTGACAACATGTGAACAAGAGTATTTTCTTAATTGTATATATGATTTTTTGAATTTCTTAATCATATATATTCATATGTATTTAGAAGTTTTTGTCAAATATTTGGCTATAGTGAAAGTTATCAGCTATTTCAGCAAACATGCTGCCAAAGTGAACACTGGTTTTTTTGCTCAAACTTAAGTATACACCAGGTTTAAGGTCTACAAGATGAAAAGAGTTATGGAGATGGATAGTGGTGATGGTTGCATGATGATGTGAATTATGTAATACCACTGAGCTGTACACTTAAAAATGGTTAAGATGGTACATTTTATGTGTATTTCGCCACAGTCAAAAAAAGAGTGGGACAAAAACTGCGTGCTAATTCTGACCCTCAGCTTGACTTTTCTTTTGGTCAGCAGTGGTAGTAAAGGCCTACGGTGCTGGGCAGGTCACCTGGTTTTCAAAAGGAGAAGAAGAGGAAAAAATAAGGAGAAGGAGAGGAAGAGGAAGAAGAAGAGGAAGAAGTTAGTAGTAGTCAGGGGAAGAGGAAAAGGAGGAAGAACAAGAAGAAGAAGGAGAAGAGGAGGAGGAGAAGGAAGAAATAATGTCATTTTGTCTTTTTAGGGCAGGATGTTTCCATCCACACACACGTGCAGTTTGCCTTACGTTGGGCAAGTCAGGATGTTACAAGAAGTACATGAGCAAAATACTCTTCAGTAAAGAGTATTTGAAAGAAAAATACGCCATTTTCATGCCCTAGGCTGCTTTTGGTAGAGAAACAAATAACTATAACAAATTGCACAGCGCCCACTGCTTGTCACCACCAGGGATCTCTACTACGGGCTGCTTTGTGTTACAGAAGGGTTGTTCCACTGAATGTGCTCTTATGGAAATGTCAGAAGAATGTCCTAAACAGCTACTTCTAAAACTGGGATCATCTCTAGGCCAGTCTCTGAGAATTTTCTTCTGCTGGGAGGGGAAAAGTGGTAGTGGGGAGATTTCTCTTTGATGGATTTCAAATTTATTATGAATTGAGGACCTTGAAACAAGGAGCTCTTTCATGGTCCTTATTGGAAGAACAAAGCCAGAAAGTGATTTATTAGCTAACAGTTATACTGAGAGGGGCTAGAAAGGTTTTGGATTTCCAGCAGACCCAAATCTCTTTGCCCCAAACACACCCTCTGTGCTTTATATTTGGTAGTAATATATGTGAGCAGTGTGCTGTGAAGACACACAATTTCCTGTCCATCTGTGCTGTGCTACCAATCATCGCCCACAAGCTCGTGTGTGTCACCCTCAAAGATAAATAGCGCTTCATCTGAGAAAGGCTGCCACAAGCCCTGTAGCATGTGGGTATTTGAATAAGAACAGAGTGGTAAAATTTTAATTTAGAAAAGGGGCTAGGGAATCAGTTTTATAGGCTCCATAGGTAGAAAACAGAAGAGAACTCACTGGGATTCCCAAATAATTTTTAACCAGCAGCCCCATTTTATGTATTGAGCCCTCAGAATTGCTCATGAATCACCCAGTCTTCTTTATTTCCTGCCATTAATGAGGCTATGTGTGTTCTGATATTACGTGTCATGAGTTTCTGCAACTTCCAAAAGGGAAAGAGGGGGTTATACCTTTCGAATATGTTGGAGAGGGATGGCCCCAAGGAGCTATAAGTGTACTGATATCATTGAGGTTTATGAATTTATAATAAAATAAAGCATCAGTAGAGATGTCATATTGGGATTATAAAGGTATGGGTCTGAATAAGGGCAGTTTTTAGGGTTTGGGGGCTATAGAAGTTGCCTTTGCTAATCTGCAGAGTGATCACAGTTGTCCTTGCACTTTCTCACACCCATCCGGGCCCTCTCACGCCCCTAAGGTCATGGGTCTCTCTTGGATGCAGTTAGAATTAAGACACTCTCACAAGGGACTTATAAAAATGTTATAACTAGGGGTGCCTGGGTGGCTGAGTTGGTTAAGTGTCTGCCTTCAGCTTGGGTCATGATCTCGGGGTCCTGGGATTGAGCTCCACATTGGGTTCCTTGCTGAGTGGGGAGTCTGCTTCTCCCTCTCCCTCTGCTTCTCCCCCTTGCTAGGTGCTCTCTCTCTCTCATGCTCTCTCTCTTTTTCTCTCTCTCTCAAATAAATAAATCTTTAAAAAATGTTATAACATAACTTGTTACAGTGCAACAATCTATAACTCAACACATTTGGTGGTTGAAATATCAGCTAATCTAGATTTTTATTGTTTGATAAAAGTGAAGCCTCTTCAAGACTGGACTTTCCTAAGAGGGTCCTTTGTGGATATATCCTTTACTAGTTCATGAGTCCTTCCCCAGAATCTTTAGTGACTTCTTCAAGTCATACCCTGGTAAAGTCCAGCTGGACACGGAGTTTCGAGACTCTTCTCTGAATCTTCATGGTAAGTGCAGCCCCGGACTGTGGTCAGATAAGCCCCAAGGTCCACCCTAAGCACTTCCAGAGGCTCTGGATAAAGAATGGGATCCAGTCAAGGAAGGATGGTACAAGTCGGCCCTCAAGTTCTTTTCACATCTTCCTACCAGTTGTTGGGGTGGAGCTACTGTTTATTTTCCTAGGGAACCTGACAAATAACCATGTCACTAGAAACTTTAATTTTTCTCATAAGCTACAAAGCCTAATTTTATATGATTGGAAGTACATTTCTTCTATTAGCAGGGCTATGACACAGTTTATAGGACAGTGTATTTTCCTTGTTGCAATAAGGACATCTGGTTTGTGTCTGCTCAAGCTGAAGTCTGGTGGCACCAGGAAAAAAACCACTGTCTTTTACAAGGTTTTCTTTTTGCTTCTTAAGGCTTGACTCCAAGTCCTATTAGCCTATTTGGATTTAGAGTCTCCCTTCTGGAGGGGGTTTCCTCAATAGCATCTGTGACATGGGATCTTCCTTCCTACGACTTAACAACCGTCTGCCAAGTACTCATTGTGTTATTTCTCGGTTGGAGGCAATCTTTTAAAGATCTCTTTTAAAGATTTAATGTCATTGTGAAATTTTAGAGAATCTTGGAGGTGGTATCTTGTCCCTCCAGTTAGAGGGGATTCTGGTTTTCTTACCTTTAAGTGGAAAAACCTAGAAGCAATGCTTAAGTGACCTCTCCTCAAATGGGGTGGGAGCCTACCTATCAGGGACCAACCTGATAACCATGACTTAGTGGTGTTTTTACTGCTTATGCTTCAGTAGTTTAAAAATAAGTTATGATTCCCTCAATGACTTTCTGTTGGCAGCCATGCTAAGATATGGATGACAAGGGACTCATTCCTCCAAGAATGGTCCTAGAACAGGGGTCAGATAGATCTCTCTGCCCTCGCCTATTCTGAATGCCTCAGCGTCTCTGTGGACAGTGGGACAGCACTGAGAAGTCCACTGGGGGCCTTAAACCCACCTACCTGTCTCCAACAACTTTAAATCTACCTGTAGTCTTAGGGAAGATGTAGATGTGGGAACATTTCCGCTCAGTTTTGGCTGAATTCCAGGCCTGATTGCTCCACACAGTCCAAGATGAGACTCCAGAGTATCCTTATATGGGACTTGACCCTTGTCCCCTCATCTACTAATGACTCTAAACTGATTAACATCGTAGAGTCTGGGAGTGCTGAAGATTAGAGAATTTCAGTTATTTGTGCTTTTCCCTAACCTCAGGCTAATTAGAGGGGCTTCAGGAACACCATTTGGAGGGCTCCAAGGAGACTCTTGGGGAGTTTTGTGTGTCCTTTGCACTGGAGGGATGGTAGGTTACAGTCTAAACCTGGAGCTAAACCTGGAGTCAGGCTTGGAGTTTTGATAGGGCATTGCGCAAAGACTCTTCTTTGTCAACGATGACTCTTCAGGGACCAAAGTAAAGGACAACAGTTAATTATCAGAACGTATGCGCATAGGCTGTGGAGCTTGCCTGGGTTTTCGAGCAGGGGTAAGGGAAGAAGAAGCCCTGCAGATCGAGTTTGAGAAGGTCAGAAGGAAAGAGAATACAGGAGTCTCTGTCGTAAGACAAGTCTCACTTGTTCAGTGTGTTGATTACCTAAGGGTGGGAGCTGAGTAAAAATCATGAGCTCTTTATTCAGTCATGGCCTCTGTCCTCCCCACACCAGCAGATGCTGCTTTAGCCTCAACAACTCCTAAATGCAAAGCCCGGATTGCTACAGGTGCCCTGCCATGTTGTTCCTCATTGCAGGCTACACACCTAAAAGGAAGAACTCTTTGAGGTCAGACTTATGAAGAGACAGGAAATAATGTTCCTGCTATTTTGGAGGTGGCCAAAATGTTCCTCTTTATTAGCTTTGGCTTCTTCTTCCATCTCTAACTTCAAGCTCTTTTTCTGGTCACTGCCTGTTCTTCCTTCCTTCCTTTCTTTTTTTTTTTTTTTTTTTAAGATATTATTTATTTATTTGACAGAGAGAGAGACAGCCAGTGAGAGAGGGAACACAAGCAGGGGGAATGGGAGAGGAAGAAGCAGGCTTCCAGTGGAGCAGGGAGCCCGATGCGGGGGGCTCGATCCCAGGGCCCTGGGATCACACCCTGAGCCAAAGGCAGATACTTAATGACTGAGCCACCCAGGCGACCCCTGCCCGTTCTTTCAAGACCTGACCTTGCTGGTTCCAGTGAACTGATCCCTATATCATGCCCAGGCCTTAGGCTCTATTGCCAGTGGGTAGCAGATGTCCTGAGAGCTAACCCAGACTCTGAGGAATCACGTACATGAAGGAACTGCAAAGAACCTTCTTCCTTTTCATGTCCAGTCACTGTGACCCTTTGCTCTTCCTCAGACTACTGCTTGCCAGCACTTTCCTGATGATGACTGGCCTTGCTCTCCCACTTGGAAGCGATGCATCAGGGGCCTGCTTGAAACTATTGTCAGTAAATCTACCAGCCCTACGACATGTCTTACCGCAAGGGCAGTTGCTAGCTTTCTCTTGGGGTAAAATAAATGTATGCAGAAATTAAGTTCAGAGAATATCCTGGGATTAGTATAAATTCAACCCAACATTCTACACCATCATCATTTCTCAATGATGATGCACCACAAAACAGACCCCAAGGATGACCTTGAGGTTGAAAGTGAGATTTAACTGTTTGATGGATTTCATTTGCTAATAATAAAACATCTCTCCTCCTTTTAATAGCTAATATGCTCCAGATGCCTTGCTACTACTTTGCATATAGTACCTTTCAGATATCTGCAAAAGCAGGGTTTGGTATTGGCTTTTTCACAAATGAGGAAATTGTAAACCCTCAGCAGGCTGATTCCAAACCCATGCATTCACCTTACCTGTCACCCCACGATGTCACACTTGCTTCTTGGGAGTTGTGCAGTTCTAGAGACCTTTTTCTGTTTTTTTGTTTTGTTTGTTTTGTTTTGTTTTCACCATTAAAAAATGAGCTGGTTTTGTTTAAAGCAGTGGTTTTTGAACAGGAGTGATTTTTGTCTGCCCGGGGAATTTGGCAATGTGTAGAAACAGTTTGGGTTGTCCTGACTTTGGGGAGGGTGCTGGCGGCATCTAGTGGGTGGGGACCAGTGATGCTGTGAACAGCCTGCGATGCACAGGAGAGCCCCTATGACAAAACATTATCCAGGCCCACATGTTGGTAGTGCTGAGGTAGAAAAACTTGGGTTTGAAGCAGTTTTAAAAAGCAGTTTATATGGGGCTCCTGGGTGGCTCAGTTGGTTAAACGTCTGCGTTTGGCTCAGGTCATGATCCCAGGGTCCTGGGGTCAAGTCCCATATTGGGCTCCCTGCTTGGCGGGGAGCCTGCTTCTCCCTCTGCCTCTGCCCCTCCCCCTGCTTGTGCTCTCTCTCTCTCTCTCTCTGACAAATAAATAAATGAAATCTTAAAAAAAAAGCAGTTTGTATGACTGAATAGAACAGTTGAATGTGTAGTCATAGCTAACTATGTTTCCGGATCAATGAGTGCCTGGCATAGGATTTTATAACAAAATATAAAATTAATATTATTTTGTGAGACTCCAAGTCCCCAGATGTGTTCCGGATTTTCAAATGTTGGTAAATATGGGCCTGCCTGTGCAAGAAAGATTCTCCAGAAGGCCCTCCTGCCTGGAAACGATTTAGGAAAGAATGGTTGGTTAGGTGGGCTCTGATTCTTTCTGGCTCGCACCGAATGTTGGTGTGTCAAAGAATCTACCTCGAGGAGCCCAGCAGATGACAAAGCAGAATAATCAAACCCTTTACCCCCTGAGATGTCATCAGGGACTCTTGCATTATTTTCCAGAGTTTTTACCTCTTTACCTTTCTTAATATCTTTTAAAATCTCAAACAAACCTCATAGTAGAGTCCTGAAAAGCCAGGTGAGTATCTTAGTCCATTTTTTTTTTATAATAGGAAAGTCATGCAAGTTTGCTCACTGGAACAAATTACCCACTTATTGAATCAGGAAAGTACAATATTACTTACAAACTGTTCTCTGCTGGTCCTCACAGCAGAGGATGGATTGTTCTAGCATAATGTAATGGCATCCAAAATATTATAGCATTAATTCAAGTAACCAGACAGTAAGGAAAAAAACAGCAGGCCCCGAACAGCAGTAATGTTCTGCTCCCGGAGCTGATGAGCTATTTAAAATACAAAACAGCAGCGAAACCTAGAGACCAGAATGTAAAAGCACATACAATAACAATTTAGAGAAAGGGCTTGGAAAGGGAGAGGTGGTCACTTATTGGCCAACTTAGATCTCGACTCTTAAAATAAATTGGAAGTAGGAAGAAACATATTTCCTTTTCATGTAACAAAGTGAGTTCAAGTGCGATTCTTAATGATATTGTCCAGACTGCAATCACATTGTTGCTGCTGTGCGGAGAAGTATAAATGAAGGCAAACATCTGTGCGTACCCCATGCATTTGTGCACAATGTGCTCATGCTGTAAAGACCCCCATAAAACAAAGCAGCCTGCATATTACTCAGCCTGACTTTATAATGCTGCCTGGGTTTGAAAATGGAGAGAGAGGGTTATTATGTACTCGTAAATTCAGGCCAATTAGGCGGAGAAACATTCCAAGCATCATGCCACATGTTCCTGCATTCTATCACCTCCTTTAGGTGCTATTCTGTGGGAAGAGGAGGCCTCAGAAGAACTTTACACATAACTAGTTTTCCTGGCAAGTAGAGAACACACGTATGGAGGATTTGGGCTGGGATAAATACACTCTTTCATAGCGGATGATGTCCATTTGCTTCTAGGCTAGCTCTGTTTCCAGCGGACGGAAAATAATGCAATCATAGCTTGGGGGCATAGTTACAGGGACTGAATTAAAGGATGAATAATTGGTGAGGGACAGACTATTCAAATGTGGAAAATAATACATGTCAGAGGTAGAGTAAATGTGAGTATCCCATCATTCTGGAATTTGAAGCTCTTTCAGTCTTCAAAAAGTTTAAAACTCACTGTAGGAAGTATCAACTCACAGAGAGTTAGTAAACCTTAGCTCATCAACTAGTTATTAAGAGTGGAACTCAGCATACTGAGCAACCATTATGTGCCAAGTATTATGTAAGGTGCTCAGGATATAAACTTAAGAGACGTGCACCTAGATTTCATGGGTACTTCAATTTAACAAGGGCAAAAATACACACACACACACACAGATGGAACTTAAAAGCAAATGTCTTGATTCAAGATGATAAATGCAACTAATTAAATCTATGAAAGAGATGAAGATTAAAGATTTATTTAGACAGTGGTTGACTGTTATTGACTGATTCAGAGACGGTGTTGAAGGAGAGGTACCCCTCAAGCACTAGCCCCCCAGTGCATGGAATTAGATGGATAAGGGTTCCATGAACCAAGATGCTGGTTGGTGGTGCAGGGCAAGAAACTAGTTTTGAAGTGATGTTGTTAAGAGTTAAATTTTTGGGAGATTGAATTTAAGATTTCTGAGTATTCAGGTGGAAATTTACCGTAGCCAGGAAGAAATATGTGGTTTGGCTATTAAGAGAGAGCTCTGAGTATGAATATGAATATATTTTCATTGTTAACTTAAAAAAATACCTATGGTTGAAAATCGGTTGATGAATGAGTTAATTGTGTAAGAATATATTTCAATAAAGCTGTTATAAAAATGACAGGTGATGTACTTTTTCTCCAAAGTATTTCCCATAGGAAGGAAGAAAGGAAAGAAAGAAGGGAGGAAGGAAGGAAGGAATGGAGGGAGGGAGGGAGTCAGTCAGACAACCTCACAAATTGAATTCATAGAATGAATGAGCTGAAAGCATCTGAAAGATCATTTAATTCAATCTCCTACTTTTGCTGATGAGGAAACATAGACCAAAAGAGTGAAAATGAGTTAGAGCCACGCGCTTAGCTACTCTAACACTCACGCTTTCTTCAGTTCTCTTGTTTTTCATTTGTTTTGCTGTTGCCATTTTTAAAATACATTGTCAGTAAAAGCAAATAGAATAAAGGAGTGACCCTTCCCTTCAGGAAGAAGAGACTCAGGGTGAGACACAAGGAATGAGGAGGCTTGGCCTAGACCATGGAGAATATAGATTGAAGGAGGCTGATTTTCTGTTTCTATTTTTAATAAAACTCTTTTTTTTTTTTAAAGATTTTATTTATTTATTTGACAGAGATAGAGACAGCCAGCGAGAGAGGGAACACAAGCAGGTGGAGTGGGAGAGGAAGAAGCAGGCTCATAGTGGAGGAGCCTGATGTGGGGCTCGATCCCATAACGCCAGGATCACGCCCTGAGCCGAAGGCAGACGCTTAACTGCTGTGCCACCCAGGCGCCCCTTATTTTTAATAAAACTCTTGAGTTCTGGCAGCAAGTGTTCAACAAGTTTTTGTTGAATACTTTGTTCAACTCAGTATTTGTCAAAAACTTAAGGTACTTAACTAATTAAACATTCCTATCTTTTTGCATTTGACATTTTCATCAACCAGAAACTTTCTAGGCTAAATTATTGAGTTTGAAATAAAATTTTATGTGATTAAACATTTAAAAATGAATACTAATGCCTTTCAAGTAGAGAGCCAGCCTTAAGGAACAGAGCATAACTTCATTTTAAAGTGAACCAATTAACAATTGAGAGCTTCAAGAGCAACTTGTTTATGAAGCCTAAAATGAAATAAAAACTTGTAAGTGGCTGAGTTGTCAAACGGAGGAGCCTATGAAATTTACATATGCCACAAGGATTTCCATTTTTCGTTACCATGTCTTCAAACTCAATTTTCCTATGTTGGCATCTTACTAGCGTCATCTTGCTTATAACTGTGAGAGTTTGTCCTTGGTCACGTGGAAAATGTTAGCTCTAAAAAGTAGAGTGGTAGACCAGTGGTGGCTTCAAGAGCAGGATGGCCCCCTCTCTTTCTTCTTTTCCCTTTCTTTCACTGAAGTGTACTTTCTATAATTGATTCTGTCTATATGTCATTTACTCTCTCTCTCTTTTTTTAAAGATTTATTTATCAATTTCAGAGAGAGAGATCTCATGAGTGAGCGCAAGTGGGGGAGGGGCAGAGGGAGAGAATCCCCAAGAAGACTCCCTGCCAAAGCAGAGCCCAACAACCCTGAGACCAGGACCCAAGAGTCAGAGGCTCAACAGACTGAGCCACCCAGGCGCCCCTGATTTACTCTTTTTAAGTGACCATTTCTTTTTCTTAGTGTATGTTCAGGGAGATAAGTGATCTCAGGGGAATAATTCCAAATCTGCTCCTTTCTTAGCTTAGGATGATAATGTCTAGTAGAGGAATTTTTAGCCACAGTGCTCTGCACAGAATAGTTGCTCGATGAGTATCCAAGAAATAAAGGAATGGATGAAGGAGATTCTTGGACGCTGCTTTGGTAAATAAACATGTGTAGGCAAATGGACTTTTTCTTTTTCAGTTAAAATGTCTAGACCTGTTGACATTCTCTTTTAGAATTTGTATAGTGCCTGAAAAAGACATTATGGGCCATTTGTTAGCCCATATGGCAATTTGATGGGTAAATCAGTCCGTTGCTAAGGAGACAGCTGTGATCAGCTGCATATTTGACTCCAAAGTGCTCCATGCATTTTACAAATCTGTGCCTTTGAAAGACAAGGCAAAACAGTTTTATTGTGTTACACTAGATACAAAATGGTTAGAGCAGTAAAAACCTTGTTTTTTAATAACCAGAAGAAAATATTTAATAATATTAACATATGAAGTAAAAATTGTGATGTTTCTCTCTACCAGAGGATGGCTTCTTAAGTTTGGATTTTAATCTAGAAGTTACCCTTTTGGCCAAAATGAGAGAGGGTTGAAAAGTGGATCAATGTAAATCAAGTCATGAATGCAGAGATGTGTAGAGCTGGTGTTGTCTGACTGTAGAAGAGAATACCAGAATATAATGGAAACATCCTTAGGAAGCCAAGATAGTATCAGTACAAAGGCTCATGAAAACCCTAACTGCAGCCGTTCAGGCAGAATTGGGAGGCAGGTTGATTAGCAGACAGAGTTTGACAATCAGAAAACTGAGTTTGCAGCAGCATGAAAAGTCCAACAGAAGCCCTTCCCTACCAAGAGACTTTGCAGTAGATGTTGAGGGCAAGTTCTGTTTTCTTAACAATAAAATTAATAAAGACTCTATCTAAAGACAATTTTGTGCACACTCAATGACTCCTGTAGCATATGGAATGATAACAGATGGGGGGAGCTTAAAAAAGAAACATAGATAAAGAGAAATATGAACTGAGCAAAATTCCTGCCCTTGGGTATCCATTTCACCCTTTTTGGTGAAGAATTGCACATTATTATTTTTTTTTTAAGATTTTATTTATTTATTTGACAGAGAAACAGCCAGCGAGAGAAGAAACACAGCAGGGGAGTGGGAGAGGAAGAAGCAGGCTCCCAGCGGAGGAGCCCGATGCAGGGCTCGATCCCAGAATACTAGGATCACGCCCTGAGCCAAAGGCAGACGCTTAACGACTGTACTACCCAGGCGCCCCAAGAATTGCACATTATTATACATTATGTTCAGTTTGGTTTATATAAATGTGTTTAATAACTGCATCATAATTTCCAGTTCTCCTATGTGGATTTAGTCATTCCCCACCTGTTGGAGACATGCTGTCTCCATAAATTCCCAAGTTAAAGAACCATTGCTAGTACTGCAATAGATAATGGATTTGAAGTGGGCCAAGAGTCACTGATTTGCACCCAAGATACCAGAAGTGGGCATCCCTGGGTAAGAGTGTTACCATGAGAAGATTTGCTTTTACCTGGGTGCACTACAAAGACAACTCTTTACTTAAAAATAACCCAAAGCATGTATTCTATTAATGATGTTCCAGCAATATTACCTTTATGCAAAAAGCGTACATGTGGTTGACCTGAAAGCTATTCTCAGGCCTTGAGAATATGGTGATTTCACCCAGTTTGTACCATGACACTCTGACTAGACCAAGAGTACAATTCAGAGCTTTGAAAAATCTTCTGTGAGACTTAGTATCTTTTATCAATGATTTTATCATGGTATTTCCTCAATAACCTATAGCTATTTCCTACTTGTTATACCAGGACTAAATCAACTGTGAGGTTTTCGCGACCCTCCATAATCTGCTACCATCTTTGCTTTCTGAGGACGTTTCTATTCTCTTCAGATGTTCTCTCCTCCAGGAGACCTTACCTGCTGTGCACATCTCGGCATGCATTACTTGACATACTCTGTTTTTGTTTTTTTTGTTTTTTTTTTAACCAGGGAGTCCCTCTTGCTTACCTCTGCCTTACAAATGATGGTCTCCCACATCTTAAGGTACTGCTGTACCCACGATCTCCCCAGTTCTAAGCATCCACAGTATGAATTTTGAATATCACATAGTTCAATCATATAACTATGTACTACCTCTCCTAGTTTTCTAACTTAATGTTGTAATTCTCATATTTCCGATTGGAATTGTATTTCTTGAAGGCAGAGGCTTTTCTGGGAGCTCCGAGGCACCCAGTTCAGTGATGAACAAATGATAGACCTTAAACTTATTTATTTATTTATTTATTTATTTATTTATTTATTTATTTAGGTTTCAGGCTTTTAAATCCCAGTTAGTTAACATATGGTGTAATAGTGGTTTCAGGAGTAGAATTTAGTGATTCAGTGCTTCCATACAACAACACCTGGTGCCCCTCACGAGGAAGCACCCTCCTTAATCCCCATCACCCATTTAGTCCATCTCCTGCTCACCTCTCTTCCATCAACCCTCCACGAACTATTTCTGTTTAAAAGAATCTCCTTGATTGGAACGCTCTTCCACAGAACTGTGATGCACTGTTGCTCGGTGATCCTGTCGCCCTTCCATTTGTTTACGTTACCGCCACCCCTATTTATCCTTTACAGTACAATGGCAGGCCGGAAAGTAGCATATGGATTCATTTTGAAAATTAAGATTAACTTTGCTTTGAGAACTTGCAGCACCTCTTAGAATATAGTTAGCATTTTTTTGTGTGTCATTGCACAGCTTGATTTGAGAAACATCTTGAAATTACCAGCAGAACTTGTGGGATACGTTGGCATCGACCAATGCTAGTGAAACTCATTGGTAGCTATGGTCACAAAGTGTCATCAGTAAGGAGCATAGGTCAGAGTTTAGAAGAACAAGGAGGCTGTGGGCAATTAATGGTTTGAGGTATCTGGGTAAAGCCAAAATGAAAGAGATTTGATAATGGTGAGGCACCACGCACATGGGAGGTAGTGCTCTATCATTAATATTATTTTTGTTGTCTGATGATCATGGTATTGGGCACTCGGTAATATTCAAAAAACGCCAGTTGTCAACTTCTGGAAGTAATATCTCATATGTTCTGTTTTTCATGAACATGATTTGAGACTGGGAAAAATTTTGCTGGATTTAATTAGTTAATTAACGTTTAAAAATTACCTGTTTTGTTTCCCCACACTGCCATAATGAGTGTAATTTTTTTTAATTGCAGGAACACTTAACATGAGATTTACCCTCTCGACAAACTTTTAAGTGCACAATACAGTATTGTTAACTATAGGCATGATGTTATACAGCAGATCTCTAGAATTTATTCATCTTGCACAACAGAAACTTTATATCCTTTCAACAGCAACTCCCATATACCCCTCACTGCCAAAGTGTAATTTTTATTAATGCTCCAAAAGGGTTATATTATACTAGAATATCAATTTTATTTGTCTTTTTCTACTCATTTAAGAAGTCTTATGTTGCTAAATTATTCACTAGCTTAACATTTCATTAATCTAAAATTTAAGTCTATAATCTCATCACTTTATTTAAGAAAATCCCTCTCCAAATTCTGACTCATTCGTATCCTCATCCCTTCTTTTTTTAATGATGGCAATCTGTACTTTCTAGAAGAGTTATATTGGTTTCCTATTCACTGTTCCCACAGGCAGAAACTCAAAACCCTTATTAAACTTTCTTGCTCCAGAGGTTTGCAGTTCAAATACTTAAAAAATTCTTTTTGCTCTCTCTATCCTGAATGCTTTCACTCTTTTTTTTTTTTTTTTTTAAATATTTTATTTATTTATTCGACAGAGATAGAGACAGCCAGCGAGAGAGGGAACACAAGCAGGGGGAGTGGGAGAGGAAGAAGCAGGCTCATAGTGGAGGAGCCTGATGCGGGGCTCGATCCCAGAATGCTGGGATCACGCCCTGAGCCGAAGGCAGACGCTTAACCGCTGTGCCACCCAGGCGCCCCTGAATGCTTTCACTCTTAAGAATCCTTTTAATTTCTTTTTTGGACATTGTTTTGGAAACAGTGTGTATAATGCCCCCCAAATTATTTGTGGTGAGAGCCTGTAGTATTTCTATTTGTACTACTTATCAAAGGCATTTGACTTTTAAGGATGGGAGAAAGGCAACATTCCAGATTGACCTACACTCATTGCAGTCTTAATGAATCATTACTTCTGTGGCTATGACTTAGCTTAAATGTTCCATATGATTGTTCATTATGTATCTTTGCTGTATCCCATATTCTTTCTTATCTGACCTTCAGTGTATTGATTTCAGACATTTTCTCCAATTTACCAACATGGTATTATATCATAAACCAGTACTTTTGTAGCTTTTTGAAATCTTTCCCAGCCATGAAATGCCTGCATACTTTAATGGTTGTTTTAAAGGAGCTTTTAGATAAAACTGACCCCCTTCCCCCAAGCAGGTTCTAGGTAGTGACTTCTCTTCCAGTGTAACACCATATGAGTCACAATTGTACTTTAATTTCTGATATGTTAATTAGGAGTTCAGTTTAGCAATGCTTAAGTGGGCTACATGCAACTTTTGTTCTTATATGTCATTTAAAAACAGGACTTGAAATAATGAACTGTCCGGAGGGGGACAAGACTTCTCCTAGCGTTTAGTTAGCATGTCTGGTGGAGAAACAATCACCTATTGGTATAATTTTAGAATTCTGAGAAGTCTCTTTAATCTAAAATATGTCTATTCAGGGGCTAACCGATGCTGAAAATTCTATTACTGCAGATTTGGGCTTTATTTATCGCTCAAGTGTTTGGTTACTATTAAAATGCTAATCACTTTGGAAGTATTAGTGCTCAAGCCTTTTCAGCCACTTGCCCTTAAAGGTCAACTAAGGTAGCAGGATCTTGCTCTAAAGAAGTTTTTGATAGAAGGCAAGATCACAAAGGTACATGGTACTTGGCAAAGGAGATGAGGAGCCAGTAGGACAAACAAGAAAGGTGTGGCGGGTGGGGGGGCCCTGAAGATAAACATCATATGTGTTTTATTTGTGCAGAACGATGTTTTGATATTAGACTCCTTGCTTTTCCTACTCTTTGTGCTGTCTGTGCTTTGATCAAGTAGCAGAGAGTACCACCATCCTTAGCCGAGTGCCTTTACAGAAAATGGAATGTATGAGAAGCAAGAAAATGCTCAACTGTAGTATTTTAAGGCTGAGGAAATGGTCTTGCATGCCAAGGTGTCTGCTTTGTACAGGTTGGGTATTTTAAGAGAACTCTGGAATTTTTTTAAGATTTATTTATTTTAGAGAGAGAGAGCACGGTGGGGAGCGGCAGAGGGAGAGGGAGAATCTTAAGTAGACTCTGTGCTGAGTGCAGAGCCTGACACAGGGCTTGATCTCAAGACCCTGAGATCATGACGTGGGCTGAAACCAAGAGTTGGATGCTTAGCTGACTGCGCCACACCCAGACACCCTGAGCTTTATAATTTTTAAAAGCTTGGTTTGGAGGATCAAAATCAAAGCCCCAGAGGAATCAGTTCAGAAAATTTGTGATAATGTGTGTAATACCAGTATTGAGAAGAAATCATACTAGTGAAAGTAATACTATTCCTCACCCTTGACTTGATAAAGACTCTGGACCATGAGGAGAGGAAGAGTCATGGTGGTGAGAGCAGTAGGCTGAATAGGGTGAGTATCCTTGGTGTAGGGAGCCTGAGTCTACCAGTCAGCCAAGTCTTTGGGGAGGAGCATAAGAAGACGCTCTAGATACATTGTGGAAATCTAAGAATAATGGAGAATCCCTTTTATAGAACCTGGAGATATTAGTAGAAGTTCCCAGTGTCATTATAGGGTAAAAACAGAGAGGCGATGCCTAAAGACAATGGGGAATCCCAACGGAAGGGAGGACTGAGGCAGTTCATCATGTCTCCCTGAACACCAAGTAAGGGAAGCAGCAAGAGATTTCTGTTCCTCACTAGGGAATTTCACAGAGAGAACGTCTCTCAAGGTGGAGTTTTGCAGTAGAGAGACGGAGGCTTTAATGCACATGAAAGTATGCTTGTAACTGAGTTTTGTATTTTGATCTCAAGTCCATTCAGGACAGTAGGTGGGGCACTGCAGCTACTCTGTTGAACTGAGGTCACTGTTAGGTTGTGGTACACCTTCCAGCAGCTTCGGGATTCATCTACAATTCGTTTTGTAGTGCAACTACATAATCACAAGTTATTTCCTCCTGTCCTTGTGTAATTGTTTTGAAGACCTTATTAACCTGAAGCATGGCTCAGGGAATACTCGTCACTTACTTCATTATTCTCCCAACATTATGGGCAAAATGTGGACACCTCGACCTGGATGGTAAGGCTCCTGTGTCATGGCTCACATTTCCAGCCCTGGCTCCACCTGCATGGGTGATGGAGTTGCATTTTACTGGGAGCTGAGATTTCAAAGTCTAAGGTGTAAGGCAAAAATTGCATGTGGTCAGTACGCAGTGAGTTAAGATGGCGGAAGAGTAGGGGACCCCTTTTTCAGCTGGTCCCCTGAGTTGAGTTGGATAGGTACCAGACCATCCTGAACATCCACGGAATAAGCATGAGATGCAGGAAGATACATCTGGATCTCTACAAATGAACATCTCCAGCGCTGAGTATTGAGGTACGAAGCAGGGAGCCGTGAAACCGCGCACAGATATCAGAAGATAAACGGAAGGGGGAGGGAGCTGCCGCGTTTGGGTGCCAGGAAGCGGTAGTCACCTACATGGGGGAGCGGGCGGACTCAAGGACCAGCACCCGCGAGACAGCAGACTGAGACCGTGAGCCGGGGATCGCGTGCCACCAGACTGAAACGGAGCTCCGGTGTGCTCATTGGAACCAGACTGAGACCGGGAGCTCCGGGAGCATGTGGGGGCGGCTGGCAGCTGGCGGTGTTAGAAACACAAAGGATAGAGATGCTCCGGCCCTGGAAGTGAGGGCTGGGACGCCGGGTGTGGGGTGCACATCCCGGGACGCTGCAGGGTTGAGCAGCACCAACAGAAACAGAGTTAAAGTGGCCAGAACATCAGTGGAGAATGGTCTGCGATCCCTCTGTTCTGAGACAGAGGCTGAGATTCGGCCACTGCTGCTCTGACTCTCAGAAGAGGCATAGCAAACCACCAGGGAAACCCGCCAGAGAACAAAAGCTTGGAAATAACGGCTCACAGTGTGCCCATCCCCATCCCCCCTCGCAGGAGACACGGAGACTCTACCCAAACAGGGTTGCCTGAGTATCGGTGCAGCAGGCCCCTCCCCCAGAAGGCAGGATGAAAAATCAAGAAGCCCACATCCGTAAGATCCCTATAAAACAAGGGCGCACGGCCTGGGTCCCCGGCAATAATTTGGGCTCTGGACAACCCCACAACCTCTCCTCATCAGAATGACGAGAAGGAGAAATCCCCCACAAAAAAAAGACAATGACTCTGTGGCCTCTGCCACAGAACTAATGGATATGGATATAACCAAATTATCAGAAATGGAATTCAGAGTAACAATGGTCAAGATGATGTCTAGACTTGAAAAAAGTATTAACGAAAATGTTAATGAGAATATAGAATCTCTAAGGGCGGAAACAAGAGCGAATCTGGCAGAAATTAAAAATTCTCTGAGCCAAATGCAGTCAAACTAGAGGCTCTTACGGACAAGGTGAATGAGGCAGAAGAATGTATCAGTGAATTGGAGGATGGGTTAGTAGAAGAGAAAGCTAAAATAGAATCTGGATTTAAAAAAATCCATGCTCAAGAATGTAAGTTACGGGAGATTACTGACCCAATGAAACGTTCCAATGTCAGAATCATCGGCATCCCCGAGGGGGTGGAGAAAAACAGAGGTCTAGAAGAGATATTTGAACAAATTGTAGCTGAAAACTTCCCTAATCTAGCAAAGGAAACAAGCATTCGTGTCCAAGAGGCAGAGAGGATCCCTCCCAAGCTCAACCACGACAAACCTACGCCATGTCATGTCATAGTGCAATTCGCAAATATTAGATCCAAGGATACAGTATTGAAAGCAGCCAGGGCAAAGAAATTTCTCACGTACCAAGGCAAAGGTATCAGAATTACGTCAGACCTGTCTACACAGACCTGGAATGAGAGAAAGGGTTGGGGGGGGCATTTTTAAAGTTCTTTCAGAGAAAAACATGCAGCCAAGGATCCTTTATCCAGCAAGGCTGTCATTCAGAATTGATGGAGAAATAAAGACCTTCCAGAATCGCCAGTCATTGACCAATTTCATAACCACAAAACCAGCCCTACAGGAGATATTAAGGGGGGTTCTATAAAAGTAAAAGGGCCCCAAGAGTGATACAGAACAGAAAGTCACAATCTGTAGACGCAAAGACTTTACTGGCAACATGGCATCATTAAAATCATATCTCTCAATAATCAGTCTCAATGTAAATGACCTAAATGCTCCCATAAAACGCTACAGGGTTGCCGATTGGATAAAAAGAAATGACCCATCCATTTGCTGTCTACAAGAGACTCATTTTGAACCTAAAGATACATTCAGACTGAAAGTAAAGGGATGGAATACCATCTTTCATGCCAATGGACCTCAAAAGAAAGCTGGGGTAGCAATTCTCATATCAGACAGATTGGATTTTAAACTAAAGACTATAGTTAGAGACACAGAATGGCACTGTATTATTCTTAAAGGATGTATCCAACAAGTGGATATGACAATTATAAATATATATGCCCCCACCAGGGGAGCAGCAAGATACACAAGCCAACTCTTAACCAGAATAAAGAGACATATAGATAAAAATACGTTAATAGTAGGGGACCTCAACACTACACTATCAGAAATAGACAGAGCACCGGAGCAGAAAACCAACATAGAAACAAGAGCTTCGAATGCCATACTCGATGAGTTGGACGTCATAGATATATATAGAACACTACACCCAGAACCAAAGAATACTCATTCTATTCTAATGCCCATGGAACATTCTCAAGAATAAACCATGTTCTGGGACACAAAACAGGTCTCAACTGATACCAAAAGACTGAAAATATCCCCTTCATATTCTCAGACCACAACGCTCTGAAATTGGAATTAAATCACAAGGAAAAATTTGGAAGAAACTCAAACACTTGGAGACTAAGCACCATCCTGCTCAGGAATGATTCGATAAACCAGGAAATCAAAAATCAATTTAAACAATTTATGGAGACCAACGAGAATGAAAACACAACGGTCCAAAACCTATGGGATACTGCAAAGGCAGTCCTAAGGGGGAAATACATAGCCATCCAAGCCTCACTCAAAAGAATAGAAAAATCTAAAATGCAGTTTTTATATTCTCACCTCAAGAAGCTGGAACAGCAACAGAGGGACAGGCCTAATCCACGCACGAGAAAGCAGTTGATCAAGATTAGAGCAGAAATCAATGAATTAGAAACCAGGAGTACAGTAGAGCAGATCAACAGAACTAGAAGCTGGTTCTTTGAAAGAATAAATAAAATTGACAGACCACTGGCAAGACTTATCCAAAGGAATAGAGAAAGGACCAAAATTAATAAAATTATGAATGAAAAGGGAGTGGTCAAAACCAACACCAATGAAATTGGAAGGATTATTAGAAACTTTTATCAACAGCTTTATGCCAATAAATTAAGCAATCTGGAAGAGATGGAGGACTTCCTGGAAACCTATAAACTACCAAGAATGAAACAGGAAGAAATTGACTTTTTAAACAGGCCAATTAATTATGAAGAGATTGAATCAGGGATAAACAACCTTCCAAAAAACAAAACTCCAGGCCCAGACGGTTTTCCTGGGGAATTCTACCAAACATTCACAGAAGAAATAATACCTATTCTCCTAAAGCTATTTCAAAAAATAGAAACAGAAGAAAGCTACCAAACTCATTCTATGAGGCCAATATTACCTTGATCCCCAAACCAGGCAAAGACCCCATCAAAAAGGAGAATTACAGACCGATTTCCCTAATGAATATCGACACCAAAATCTTCAACAAGATCCTGGCTAATAGAATCCAACAGTACATTAAAAGGATTATCCATCATGACCAAGTGGGATTCATCCCTGGGATGCCAGGGTGGTTCAACATTCTCAAATCTCTCAGTGTCTTAGATTTTATCCAGAAAGAAAAATTCAGAAATTATATGATTCTCTCAATAGATGCAGAAAAGCATTTGACGAAATACAGCATCTTTCCTGATTAAAACCCTTCAGAGTGTAGGGATAGAGGGTACATTCCTCAGTCTCATAAAAACCATCTATGAAAAGCCTACAGCAAATATCATTCTCAATGGGGAAAAGCTGGAAGCCTTTCCCTTAAGATCAGGAACACGACAAGGATGCCCACTCTCACCACTATTATTCAGCATAGTACTAGAAGTCCTTGCAACAGCAATCAGACAACAAAAAGGGATAAAATGTATCCAAATCGGCAAAGAAGAAGTCAAACTGTCTGTCTTCGCAGATGACATGATACTCTATATGGAAAACCCAAAAGAATCCACTCCCAAACTATTAGAAGTTATAGAGCAATTCAGTAATGTGGCGGGATACAAAATCAATGCTCAGAAATCAGTTGCATTTCTATACACGAATAACGAGACTGAAGAAAGAGAAATTAGGGAATCCATCCCATTTACAATAGCACCAAAAACCATACTACGTTACCTTGGAATTAACTTAACCAGAGAGGTAAAGGGTCTATATTCTAGAAACTATAAATCACTCTTGAAAGACATTGAAGAAGACACAAAAAGATGGAAAAATATTCCATGCTCATGGATTGGAAGAATTAACATAGTTAAAATGTCCATGCTACCCAGAGCAATCTACACTTTCAATGCTGTCCTGATCAAAATACCGAGGACATTTTTCAAAGAACTGGAACAAATAGTCCTTAAATTTGTATGGAACCAGAAAAGGCCCCGAATTGCCAAAGAACTGCTGAAAAGGAAAAACAAAGCTGGGGGGCATCACAATTCCGGATTTCGAGCTGTACTACAAAGCTGTGATCACAAAGATAGCATGGTACTGGCACAAAAACAGACACATAGACCAGTGGAACGGAATAGAGAACCCAGAAATGGACCCTCGGCTCTTTGGGCAACTAATCTTTGATAAAGCAGGAAAAAACATCTGGTGGAAAAAAGACAGTCTCTTCACTAAATGGTGCTGGAAAAATTGGATAGCTACATGCAAAAGAATGAAACTTGACCACTCTCTCATACACAAAGATAAACTCCAAATGGATGGAAGACCTCGATGTGAGACAGGAATCCATCAAAACCCTAGAAGAGAACATAGGCAGCAACCTCTACGACATTGGCCAAAGCAACCTTTTTCATGACACATCTCCAAAGGCAAGAGAAACAAAAGATAAAATGAACTTGTGGGACTTCATCAAGATAAAAACTTCTGCACAGCCAAGGAAACAGTCAAAAAAATTAAGAGGCAGCCCACAGAATGGGAGAATATATTTGCTAATGATACTACAGATAAAAGACTGGTATCCAAGATCTACAAAGAACTTCTCAAACTCAATATGCGAGAAACAAATAAACAAATCATAAAATGGGCAGAAGATATGAACAGACACTTTTCCAATGATGACATACAAGTGGCTAACAGACAACATGAAAAAATGTTCAAAATCATTAGCCATCAAGGAAATTCAAATCAAAACCACACTAAGATACCACCTTACGCCAGTTAGAATGGCAAAAATTGACAAGGCAAGAAACAACAATTGCTGGAGAGGATGTGGAGAAAGGGGATCCCTCCTACACTGTTGGTGGGAATGCCAGTTGGTACAGCTACTCTGGAAAACAGTGTGGAGGTCCCTTAAAAAGTTAAAAATTGAGCTACCCTATGATCCAGCAATTGCACTACTGGGTATTTACCCCAAAGATACAGACGTAGTGAAGAGAAGGGCCATGTGCACCCCAATGTTCATAGCAGCATTGTCCACAACAGCTAAATCATGGAAAGAGCTGAGATGCCCTTTAACAGATGACTGGATTAAGAAGTTGTGGTCCACATATACAATGGAATATTACTCAACTATCAAAAAGAATGATTTCTCAACATTTGCTGCAACATGGATGGCACTGGAGGAGATAATTCCAAGTGAAATAAGTCAAGCAGAGAAAGACAATTATCATATGGTTTCTCTCATCTATGGAACATAAGAACTAGGACGGTCGGTAGGGGAAGAAAGGGATAAAGAAAAGGGGGGTAATCAGAAGGGGGAATGAAGCATGAGAGACTATGGACTCTGAGAAACAAACTGAGGGCTTCGAGGGGGTGGGGGAATGGGATAGGCTGGTGATGGGTAGTAAGGAGGGCACGTATTGCATGGTGCACTGGCTATTATACGCAACTAATCAATTATCGAACTTTACATCAAAAACCATGGATGTACTGTATGGTGACTAACATAATATAATAAAAAAAATTTTAAAAGTTGCATGTGGCCAAAATTGCCCTTGAAAATCTTAAATTTTTCTATAAAGTATGGTATACATAGTTTTATATTTATAATACATTTTTAAAGTTTGTAAGAAATAAATCTTATGTGTACTAACATTTGACACACCCTGACCTAGACTAAAAGGTTGAAGAAAAGAAGAGTCCATAACAGAAGTTTGGGTGTGCCAGCAAATGTGCTTTAAGATCATTGTTAAGGCCCTGGTAGTGAATTGGGTGTCAGTGGAGAATTTTGAAGTATTCCTACTTGCTTCATGGGTGTATTCAATTGTTAGATTGTTCAATCTCTCTAACGTTAATACATGTTGAAAGATTTGTTTGTTATTGTGAATATTAAATGTAATAGTGTGTGTGTGTGTCTTTTTGTGTATTGGGGGGAGTCAGGGTTGGGGGGAGAGAGAAAGTCTTTCTAAAGTCATCTGTAAGTGAAATGTACCTAGGACATGACCCCATTCTGCTGCCTTATTTTAGCTGTATTTGTGTACAGATGGTATATATCCTGTCTCCGTTACTCAAGGGTACAGGGCTGTAACACATAGTGCAACCTCACAAGCCTCCTGATTCCTGTGAATCTCTCTGCCCATAAGAAAGTATTCTGATCGTGGCATGGACTAGATATCTCAAAGGAGACATTAATAGTGGAATTTCTACTTCAGTAGACAAGTGATGTCCCGGGACTTTCCAGAATCTCAGCATCTGTAATATCAAACTCTTTCCTCCTCCTCCACTGACAAATATGAGCACACCTCATCATTTCCTTATTGGTGATAAGGAAATCTAAGTCTAAATAAATCTAAATAGTTTGACAAAATAATATTTTTTGAGAATTATGTTAATAAGGTAGGAGGAAATCCTTGGATGATATTAACATTACTGAAGGAAGATAGAGCAGATTTTTAGTTTCAATTAAAAGCTAGTTAGCCAAGGTACTTTGCTACAAAAGAGCTGGGAACTAGAAACATTCCGCTTCTTGCTCTGCCACTGACTACCTGGGGAGACCTCGGGAAAGTCATTCACTCCCATTTACCTTTTATTTTCCAGCTTTCATGGAGGAATTAGGTGTTCTCCAAGGTTCTTTCCCATTGTTATATTCCCTGATGGCAACACATTCATTAACAAGTGCAGCAGATGGTAGGGTGTATCCTTTGCATATCTCACATTCAGAGAATAATCAGCATGGTTGTTCTTACGGAAAGCAGTGGAAGAGGGTGCCCTGTCCTCCTATGCTTTGTTAGAGCATTGGAATGTCTGTATCACAGGGTTGGCAGGATTGATAATGTAGTACAAGTCTAAATGGAATTATATATGTGAATAATCATATGAATAAAGGCACAAAGTGTTGTGTGTGTGTGTCTAAGATGAATTTCTGGATTTTGACTCATTTCTCCAGTCACCTCCAGGTGGGGAAGATTAGTTTACATTTTGCTGCTTTAATTCATCCCAAACACACTGAACACAATAAAACCAGAGTTAGAGCCTCTGCTCCTGTCCCTGGCTCTGGGCTGAAAGTGGCCCCACGAGAATTATCTATCCTGAGTTTATCTTCAGAATATCTGAATGATAATTTCTTGTTCGATATAAGAAATAAGGCCTTTTGCTCAAATCATATGTCTTTTTTTTTTAAGTTCTTCTATCTTTGGCTTCAAGAAATAAAGGGGAAAAAAGAGAATAAGGATATGAAAGGGCCCGAGATGATATCCTGACACAAGTTACAAAAAAATTCATCCAGGAAATGAAAAAAAAATGTATCAGACAGACACAAGGCAATTCATGACTAAGTCAACTATCCATTTGAAGGAGGATAATGTAAGATAGAATTCTATTTTATTCTATTTTATTTTTTTGCTCTAAACCAAAAAGTTGCTGTAATACACTCATCTACATGGAAGTTTATGGAAACACCTGGACTCAGGTAGGCGGCTTCCAGCCCACACCCTGAGCTGTTCTAGGCAATGTGAGTGGCAGTCACAAGTACGCTGACTTGTGCTGTCAAAGTCTCTCCAGGCTGCTCCCACATGACGTCGGAGATCCCATGGCCACGATTGGCCACAGCCCTTGGAAACATGCTGAACAGGATTTTATTTTTAAGATTAAAGAGTGTTCATGTTCAGGGAGAGGCTTAGAATTTTAAGGAACTTTAGATTTAATTTACATACTATTTTTAAAGTGACAAATAAGGAAGGGGCTGTTTTATGAAAGTAACCTAATACATTAGAATGCCTTATAAGTCGTTCAGCTGAAGTTTAGCTATCTTACATTGTAATCTGAAAATACAAGGGAAAGTTAAAGTCTAAGTGTGGAGAAAAATGATTTTTTAAAATGAAGTTTGGATAGTAATTTACCTGTGCTAATCCTTTCTTTCTCTTTAAGGCCATGAATCTGCTCATTATACTTTTCAGTTGGAAATGAAAATCATTTCTCTTCTTACTCTCGTATTTATTGTACTTTTCAATGTTAAAGCATTACAACCTTTAAAATGCCAAGCTGTGCAAAGAAATATTGCACCAAAATAGTTAGAAAGTGTGTATGAGGTACTAAAACATCTGGATTTAAAAAGAAAAGAAACATTAAATCAACTGTCAGACACTGTTTTATGTCTCCGGTGTTAAATACCTGGGTTTTTTTGGAAACATCTGGATGTTTCTTGGCATGTTGAAAAAAACTTGCTGGTGGTGGAAGGATCTTTTATGTTGTATCTGAATGCATCAGGATGGCTTCTGTGTAGGATCAGGGTTGAAAGACAATGATTGCTCTGATAATGAGGTTCATCTCTGAGCACAGAGGTTGGGAGAGAAGGGCTTTCTAGTTGTTTTAAGATCATTAGAAACACCTTGATAGTCATGCATGTATAGCCCTTCATTAACTTCTTACTTTTCCTAGTCAACTCATTCTACTTATCCTACAACCCCAACCCCAACCCCAACACACACTTAACTTTGCTGTCACTGGTGGTTTTTAACTGAGAAAGCTGATTGAGAAGGCTATCAAGTTTTCCCTATTGGTGTATGGGATCCATTTTAATCCTAAAGAAGAAACTGTCTGCTGGGGTGTCAATGATATTCGCCAGGAAGCTTCCCAGGGGAGGAGGGTGGTATCGAATTTACTGGGAAGCCATCACTAGGATTCTGTCACCCGGAAGAGATTATGAAAACATCTGGGCACCCCATAGAATTCACTTTCAGGGAGCCAGCTGGGGACCTGTAAAATGTTCTTCTGAAGGTAGCTGCCTGCAGGAGACTAGTTAGGAGTGAATTTCACTGGACATCCTACCAGCCCAGTGCAACAGGAGCAGGAAAAATTAACACACCAGAACCAGGAGGAGAAAACCTTCCTCTTTCAGGGTCCCTCATATGTCCTCTATTGACAAAATCAACATTGTGCCAACTGGCAAGGGAGAAATATTTCAGTATCACAAGCAGGCAGTGAGGGGTGGATTCGGAGCTGAGACGCAGTTAGCCGATAACTAGCACGTTCCTCCTTGTTATAGGTGCTGAAATCAGGTTTGAATGTAGTGGAATCAAAGAAAAAGGAATCACAAACCAGGACCATGTAGCCTTACAGTGTTATTCAAAAGATCAGTTCAATATTCACTGCTTCTGTGATTTAGGTTGTAAGATTTTTGTACATTCTCTGTATCTTTGGATATAAGATATTTTCAACCAAAGGACAAACCACTGAGGACCATGATGGTACCATCATGATAGAAAATCAATGCCAGTTAGACTATGACATGTCATTGATTGGAATTTGCATCCTTGTTTCTGAGACATTGAAATGTAAAATAAGATCTTAGGAATTTAAGGTCTTTATTGTCTTAGAATCCATAAAATACAACTTAAAAAGATTAGAGCTTTGGGTAGCAACCTCAGTAAATGGTTTCTCATCTCCCTTTTTCCTTGCCCTTCTACTTATTCAAATCTTAATAATCTTTCTATATGTAGCATTTCTCCCACCTCCATGAAGATGTTGATACTTTGTCTTCCACTCTTCTTATTCCCTATAAAGTTGTCTTCTGAGTATATTTAATTATATTGACTCATATTATTCCCTAATTGTTTCATGTGTGATAGACTCATCTCCCTACCTCCATTGTAAATTCCTTGAGGAATCTTATTTGCAACTTTTATACAGTTGTATAAAAAGTCTGATTGATTTAATCAATAGCTCTGGTCAGCAAGGTAGGAACATTCTCAATCTAGGGATTAAATACAAGTAGCCCAATCATGTCAGTATTTGTGTAGATTCCTAATTCTACTTTACTTCATACTTCAAAATGTGGTTGGTTGAGAAATCTTGGTAATCATAAATGTTTACAATTAATTTGCACAGGAATTGAATTTCGGTTCATATTTTCAAAGGAAAAGCCAAAGCATGATAATATAAGATGAACATATGTTTGAACTTGGGCTGAATTGAGTGGCTCCTTTAGATCTTCTACAAACACACTTGCCCAAGTCTCTGGAATGTATTTCGTTACCTTGGAAATTAATTCAAGCTCAGTGCATCTTTCTTTTTCTGAGATCCAGGTCAAAGGTAATTTTCATCGGCCAGCAGGTGCAACTTGACACCAAGGTCATTTCAAGCACCTCTGTTAGCAAAGACATTTCCAAAGGCAGAGAAAGGAACTGTTATATGGCTTTTCTCACTAGAGAAATTCCTTGCAACAAGTCACATTGGAGGAAAACATATTTAAAAGGATATCATTTTGTAAGAACAAATTTCAAGCATTTGCAGTGGTGACGGGGGGAAGGTTGTTTTGCAGTTTAATTTCCTACTATAAGAGTACAGCTTAAAATCTGACAACTATACATAAACCTTCTGAAAGGTCTCTTGGACAGCAAAGGAGAGTATGGGAGCAAAAGAGGGAGAACAAAAATCATCAAGTGTTTCACCTCAGTAGTGAATTAATCTCTTAAATTACTTTCTTGCAGAGGCAGACCATAACTCTGGGGTAAAGTTGGTATTCCTCTGTTGCTCTCCTATTTTCCCCCATTAAATGTGTTGTTAATAAGAGTGGTGAATTTGAAGATTTGGGGGTGGGTCTTGTATTGCACCCATAATTTCATTGGACCTTCCTTCTTGCTGATTGTGCTGCTGGCTGCCCTATCTCTGTCCTGAGAAAAGAGGGTCAAGAAGTTATTTCTTATGTTATTTTGATTCCTTTAGCCTGGGGATTTAAAAAAAATGAGTATTTTGAACAAGCTTTATTAGAGTTTAATTTTGGGAATAGAAGATTAAGGATGGTGAGAAGCTACCCAAGCAAAAGCGATGCCTTCATTTCGTTCTGACTTGAATTATGTGAAAACCTTAACTTATTTAAGGTAAAGTTGTTGGAAGAAGACTCTGGATTGTGAGATAAAGCTCATTTAAAATTTTTTCCAGGCTATTTGTTCTAGTTCATCAAAATTTTATTTATTTTTTACTTGTGGTTATATTCTGGGTCACTATATACTACGAAGACAGACGGTGAAGCTGATCTCTTAGTTTGCGATACTAGCTAAAATGTCAGCAGTGGCCCAAAGCTCTATCACATTTCACCCTCTGTCTGTGCCTGAGATGGCCAGTATCTGACACCGACGTGATCATTCTCCACTCATCATGTCTTCATGTAAGAGATATTAGATGTTACTGGATTTTCCCTCAATGCCTAGGTGCAGACTCAGAGTCTTAGCACAGAGCCCCAGGAAGCCACTCCTGATCCGACTAGAGCTGGCTGGCAGGAGGACACTTGTTAACTATCTTTGTAGTATCTAGTGAGGCATTTGGGGCGGGGTGGTAATGGTGGTGGTGGTAGCGGCCATGGTAAACGCTTCAAAGTTTATAATGTACTCTCACAGATACTATTACATTTGATGAAACCATTCTCCAGAAGAGGTGCAAATGAAGAAAGGAAATATGTATACTTTGCTTAAATCTACTCAAACCCAGGACTTTAATTTTTTTTCATTTTTGCACATTTCTTTGGTACTTTTGGAAACTGAGAGACAAAGCAGTCTTTCCAAGAGCTGCATTTTCAGGCCCCTCCATTATAGGCTGGAGAAAGAAGGGGGAATTTCTGAAAAAATACAACCACTGTGTCTTCTCCCCACTGCCCTTCAACACGTATTTGACGCACACCAAGTGATCATTGCTTGAGGACACAACACAGCCTATCAAAAAGGTCACTGAACAAATTGGTAGGATGTGAAAATGCCAGGACACATGGACCATTGAGTTGGGGGTGCATTTCTGGGTTCTCTGTTCTGTTCCATTGATCTGTGTGAAATGACAGGCTTTTAAAGTTTTTACAGATTAAGTTTTCATACCCCGAATATTTCAGTTTCGAATAGAATACTCCTAATTTTAGTCTCCTATCTTTCTTGTGCTTTCATATCATCCACTTTACTAAGTTAGAAACATTGACCTTAATTTACACACTTTTTATAAGCTCCAATGTAAGGAGCATGGGGCTTAGAATAAAAAGACAGAGATTTAAATCTCAGCTTTATCATCTAAGACGATAGGGTATGACAAAGCCCTCTACATTTTAAAACTGCTTGTCATTCTTAGCTATTATTATTTGTGATAGGTAGGTGGGAAGGTTACTTTAAGAGAAAAATTAGAGAAGTCTTTCAAAGCACTTATGTAGAAAGGCTATATATATTTTCCCCTACCCATTATAGGAGGTACAATTCTGAGCTTGTAAGGGCAGCTATCAAGGTGAGCAATTTTGCATTTGACCTTTAAAAATATAGCACATTCTCACAGAGGAGTTGGGGCATAAAATACCCAACCCTGAAACAGGAAAACTGTGTGGGTGATGATGCCCAGGGACAATCTATGTAAGGTGCAAGAAGATACAACATATACATTATGCATAGGAAGCCATTTTCATGCTGTCTGAAGCTCATTGCAGCATTTGGGCTTGTTGACTATTTGTAAGGCTGTCTCCTTCAGGGATAAATAGGGAAGTACTATGAGGCCATGTTAAATAATCCTTTTTGTTTTTGCTAGTCACAATCATCAGGCAGCAGTGGAATCTGCTACTCAAAATGTAAGTAAGATCAGTCCACTGAGTGTGCTGCCAAACTGCTTTCTAGAACCATAGGACACAGAGACAATGTCATGCAGAATTGTAAACAGCCATTAAATTAATTTCCCCCGTGATGAAATCAAATGAGGCACCAGAAGCAGAGTGACAAATCATTTTAGGATTGGAAAGGAAAACAACGTTAGCTTCACAGTGAATAACCATTGGAAAGCCATCTTTAGAAAGGTTATTTCGAGACAGGTCCATCTGAAAGCATATCCAAGTTTATATACTTGTTTGCGCATGTGTATGTACAGGAAGAAAAAGAAGGAGAGAGACAGAAAGAGAGAGAGAAGTTGGGGGTGACGGGAGAAAGAAAATGATTTCTCCCAATCTGTAACCACACAAACACACACACACACACACACACAGACACGCAGACATACACAACTTTTGTCAGCAGTCCTCCTAAATTGCTGCCTTAAAACTATGTTCTTTCAATTACTCATATATTCTACTTAAATTATGATTTCAGAAGTAGAGATTTTTGGGGGATAATGAGATGTACTAATAATTTATGGCAACATTACCCAGTTCTGTCTCAACTCATTTCCTTCTTGTTTCAGAAGGTAACATCCCATAATAGAAGGGATTATCAGAAAGCTTTGTATTAACATGTCTAGAGAGTATCCAGATTGCCCAATGAATATTTTTCAAAGGTTAATTTCTTTTTCTCCATGACAATATACCTACTAGGAGCAAGCAGCTGGAAGGATAAAACCCCATGATGATCAACTCTGTTCAAGGCCCCAGGGTAGCAGGATTCCAAACTGGTAGTCTTGCAGAGGCCATGGGAAGTTTGAAGGGTCAGAATGACATGATCTGATACACATTTAAGAGATCATTGTGCCCTTTGACCAATATCTCCTCATTTTCCTCACTCCCCAGCCCCTGATAACCATCATTCTATTCTTTATTTCTATGAGATTGGCTTTTTTAGATTCTGCTTACAAGTGATATCATACAGTGTGTTTCTCTGACTTGTTTCACTTAGCATAATGCCATAAAGGTCCAGCCCTGATATGGCAAATGGCCAAGCAATATTCATATATAGTGAAATGTATATATACATATAATGATAGTGATAAATATATGATATATATTTATGATATCACTATATCTATTTATCTATATATCACTATATGATAGTGATATCATATATCAATCACACATCACATCTTTATCCACTCATCCATTGATAGACATAGGTATTTCCATTTTTGGCTAAACATGAGAATGCAGATATCTCTTTGATATCCTGTTTTCATTTTCTTTGGCTCTATACCCAGAAATGGGATGGCTGGATCATATGGTTGCCCTATTTTAAATTTTAAGCAGCTTTTCCCATAGCGTGCGCCCCAATTTACATTCCTACCAACAGTACAAAAAAGTTTTCATTTCTCGATAGCCTTGCCAACACTTGTTGTTTCTTGTCATTTTTATTGTAGTCTTTCTAACATTTTACTGATGATTAGTGATGTTGAGCACCTTTTCATGTAACTGTTGGCCATTTGTATATCTTTTTTGGAAAAATGTCTATTCAGTTCCTCTGCCCATTTTTAATCAGATTGTTTTTTTGCTATTGAGTCATTTGTATTTTTTATATATTTTGAATATTAACCCCTTATCAGATATATGATTTGTAAGTATTTTCACTCATTCCATTCGTTACCATTTCATTCTGTTGAAGGTTTCCTTTGCTGTGTAGAAGTCTTAAAATTTGATGTAGTCTCACCTGTTTTTGCTTTTGGTGTCATATCCAAAAAAATCATTGCTGACACTAATGTCAAGGAGCGTACCCCTATGTTTTCTTCTAGCAATTTATGGTGGTCTTACATTCAAATCTTTAATCCATTTTGAGTTAATTTTTGTGTATGGTGTAAGATAGGCATCCGGTTTTATTATTTTGAATGTGGCTGTCCAGTTTTCCCACTATCATTTATTGAAGAGACTATTTTTTTCCCCATGGTTTATTCTTGGCCCCCTTGTCAAATATTAGTTGATTGTTATGTGGGGATGTTTTGGGTATCTTGATTCTTTTCTATTGGTCTGTGTATCTGCTTTTATGTCAGTACCATAGGGTTTTGATTAGTGTAGACTTGTAGTGTAGCTTGAAGTCAGGAACTGTGATGCCTCCAGCTTTGCTTTGCTTTCTCAGGATTGCTTTGACTGTTCAGGATCTTTTGTGGTTCCATACAAATTTTAGGATTGTTTTCTCTATTTCTGTGAAAAACACAATTGGAATTTTGATAAGGATTGTATTGAATCTATAGATGGCTTTGGGTAGTATGGATAGATATTTTAACAATATTAATTCTTCCAATTCATGAGTATGGGATATCTTTCCAGTTGTGTGTTTGTGTGTGTGTGTGTGTGTGTGTGTGTCTTCTTCAACGTCTTTCATCAAAGAATTATAGTTTTCAGTGTACAGCTCTTTCACCTCCTTGGTTAAGTTTATTCCTAAGTATTTTATTGTTTTTGATACTATTGTGAATGGGATTGTTTTCTTTATTTCTTTTTCAGATACTTCATTGTAGTTAAAAGATAAATAAGTACTGTATTTAATGGACAGCATTGTGATTATAGTTAACAATAATGTATTATATATTTGAAAGCTGTTAAGAGAGTAGATCCTAAATGTTCACATCATAAAAAAGAGATGGTAATTATGTGATGTGATGGAGATCTTAGCTAACACAGTCGCGGTAATCACTTTGCAATGTAGAAATGAATCAGTTCAACACATTGTACAACTTAAACCTAAACAATATTATATGTCAGTTATATCTCCTTAAATCTAAAAAACTAGAGATCACTGTGGCTGCTTTGTGGAGAAAAACCATTAGAGGGAAAAAGGTGCAGCAAAGAGAGCAGTTAGTAGGGTGTTTTCATATTCCAGTTGGGAGACTCAGACTTGGATTGGGTGATGCACATGAAACTGATTTGAAATGGTTAGATCCTGAATAATTGTTGGAGGCTGTGCTGCCAGGACTTGCTAATGGTTTGGAAGTGAAAATAAAGGAAAGGGAGCAATCAAGGTTGCCTCTTAGGTTTTGGAATTGAACAACTGGATGGGTGGTGGTCCCATTTGTTGAGATGGGAAGAGCTTCTGGAGAGGGATGGATTGGGTGGGCTAAGCAGTTCTGTTTGGTGACATTGAATTTCAGATGCTTATTAAACATCCAAATGGAAAAGGCAGTAGACAGTTTTATATCTGATTTTAGTGTGTCTTAGAATTCTGAACTTTGACTGCTTTATAAAAGTAACATTAATTAAGTTGGGATCTGGCAAATAGAAAGTAGTTCACAGCTCAGTAAAATTTGAGTTCTTAGATTAGCATTCAAGACTTCTCTTTGCCTACTTTCTTAAACTCATCAATCTCTATTTCTCTTTCATGGTAGATACAATAGGAATACCAAGTAATTTATAGTCCCCCAGACACACTATGATGACATACATTTCCATGACTTTGCTTGTGTTCCAAATTGCAGTTCCCTTTTTCCCTCTTTCCATCTTGGCTAATTCCTAACACATCCTTTAAGACTATTTTGGTGCCATGTCATCCTTGAAAACTTCCTTAACCATCCTAGAGGATGATAGAATCTTTTGCTGCATGTTGGCATTCAAGACCTCCATCAACTGTAACATTTGTCATGTAGGATGATAGCCATCCAAATGTCTGTCTTCTAGACTAAACTGAGAACTCTTCCTAGTCAGAAGTTGTCTTATTTTTGCACCAGCACCAATCAGAATGACTGGAATTAATAGATGCTGAAACTGCTTGTTGAATGAATAAATATTTCCTTAAGAATCTTAAACCTGTATGAGGAAACTGTAGTGTAGAAAAATCTACACAGTTTAGATCCTTGGAAATTCTTTGAGTAGACAGGAACAGGGGAGGACAGGTAAGAAGACTACCTCTTACAGAGAATTATTTAAAAGTGTCCAGAATGTGTCCTTGTACAACCTTTACTGATTTATTTCTTGAGGGTTTAGATTTCCCTCTTACTTAGGTTCTTTTGAAAAATGTGCATTTCAGGGGGAGAGAGTAACCTGTTAAAGTATTACGTAAAAGGTAAGGTCTTACAGTAGAAGGAACAGAGCCAGGAGTCTAGACTTCTGGGCTACATAGGGTCCCAGTTCTTTCCCTAACATGATGTGGAAACTCAGCCTAAGTGAGTGGCAGTTATGGGGAATACTGTCCCTCTCCAATGTCAGCAAGGAAAGTAATTGCTCAGAGAGACAAAGCATATGATTAAGTGGCAGTATTATAAAATACTCTTGAAAGACTTGAGGTGATAGTAAAAAATGCATGCAAAATAGGATATGAAGAAACAATTATTACTGAGAGGGGGTAAGATGGTACAAGTGATTTTACTGGAGAATGATCTTTAAAGAAAAATAGTTCTTACTGCTGTCAGCCGACCATAGTCTAGAGGACATTATCCTTTGAAAAAAGCAGTCCTGATGCCGAGAATTTCCTGTGTTCTATGTTCCTTGGTTTTCAAAGGGAACCTAGCCAAATGCGAGGTACAGTTTCCAATCCCCATGCTTAATTGATAGCTTTGACATGGATTGTGTTCTGAATTTCCTAATAGTCTCAGGGAGGATTTGTTCAATCATTCAAGTTTCCATGCCCAAACTGATTTCCAGATGCTGAAAGCTTATAGCCAGCTCATTCCTTGTGCAATTTTGAGACAAAGTTGAGTATTATCATTAGTAATACCATATAATGGGACCATTAAGAGTCTTGGCACCAACCTCTCATTCATTTTTAATGTCACAGGAGGGAGATTCATTCAAACTCCTGCAGAGCTGCTTAAGCCCTGTATCTTTCAGAGGGAAGCAGAAAGATTGCTCTAATGCTGTACTCTGTAGTGGGTCTGTGGGGATCTCATGAGCAGGACCTAAGCAGAGCCTTTTAGCCTTGACACCTGAACCTGTGTTATAAGACTATTCGTATTTCTTAGTTCTAGGAGCCCTGGGTAGCTTTTATGTGTCAAAATATAACGACTGGAGCCTTATCCCCAAGGGAATGAAGAGGGAGCAAAGATAAGCCCTTTCTGTGATGCAGAGGCTGAAAGAAGGAAAGAGAAATGCTTGTCTTTCTGGTATCCAAGACCTTATATTCCCAATTCCGGTCTCCTTTCACAGCTTTCTCCCCTTATTGCCTTCCGATGTGAATTCTCTGCTTCAGCCAGCTTGGTCTCCGCATTGTCCCTCAAATATAAATTTCCTGTTCTCCCCTTATTAGCTTTCCAAATGCTATTCCACTCACTGGAAATGCACATCTCTTTCCTCTCCATTTATTTAAAATCACCAAATCATTTGACGGCTGGCTGTCATTCTATCTTCTCTGTAAAGCCCTCCCTGTTGCCTGAAATCAGTAATCCACAAAGCCCCTCCTCTCTCCATCAGGAATCTTTTTTAGGTAGTACTTACGGAGGCCTTCCTCTGTGCGGGGTTAGTGATAAAACTGTGAGCAAGTCAGACAGGCCTTTCTCTGTCATTAAGGGACTCTCAATCTTGTGGGGTGGAAAGATGTTAATTAGTTATCAAGTGATAGCCAATATTAATAGTGTTTACTATGTTCCAGGAACAACTTCTGATATAACTTTGGTTAATCCTTAAGATAGCTTTATGGGATCTTGTGTTATAGCTTAAGAGAGAGCCTCTTTAATTTTTTTCCATTTAATGGATGGGAAAATTGAGGCTTAAAATGGGATTAAATCACTTGCCCAGGGCCATCCAAATATTGGAGCAGTTTCTGAACTCAGGCAGCCTTACCCACTGAATACATCCCTCCAGGCCTCCAACTCTTTTACCTCTACCTTTACCTTTATTGACTGCCTTGTGTTGTAACTGATTCCTATGTATACGTACCTTACCTCCTCGACTCCATTACAATGCAATGTCTGTGAGGAAACCGACCACGTCTTGGGGACCAGTTAGAACACAGGCTTTAGAAACAGACCTGCATTTAAAACCCTATGTGTGACCAAGTAAGATTAATCTCTCTGATCTTCTGTTGCCTTATTTGCAAAATGGACAAAATAATAACTGCAGGGGTGATGAGGGATTAGCTAAGATAATAAATGCGGAGCCTTTGCACAGTGCCTTGAACGTGTCTAGCCTCGGTAAACGGTAGCTAATATTATTCTTTGGAGACTCCACCCTTTGACTATCAGCACAATGCTTGACATGGCACTGCAAACATTTTTCTTAAATAATTGAATATAGTGAAAACCTAAAAATTCAAAATAACCCTCAAGAAAGCCCCTTTGACAGCTAATTTTTATTGAAGGATATCTTTGTAAGATGCAGTTTTATTATTTTAAGGTACATAAAATGCCACAAACCAATCACAAAGTACAGAACATTTGAAAAGTGCAAGTATTGGGCGCTTGGGTGGCTCAGACAGTGAAGCATCTTCCTTCGGCTCAGGGCGTGATCCTAGGGTCCTGGGATCGAGTCCCGAGTCAGCTGTGTCCTCAGAATCTACTTGAGATTCTGTCTCTCCCTCTGCCCCTCCCCCCATTGTGCTCTCTCTCTCTCTCTCTCCCCTTCTCTCTCAATAAATAAACAAATAAAATCTTTTAAAAATAGTGTATTTGATAAGGACTTGGTTAATTGTAAGTGAAAATTTGAAAACATACTTTGATATAAATTTAATGATATTAACCATTTTTTCTTAGTACATAATACTTTTGATTATGTATTATTTACCCAAAAATTCTATAAAGTTGTTTTTCAATTTGTATTCTATATTACAAAATTATTTAATGAGCACATAGTATGTGCAATGTATTCAAGAAAATGACAAACGTGTGTGTGTGTGTGTGTGTATATATATATATATATATATATATATATATATATATATATACACATTTTTTTTTTAATTCTGGTAGATTTAAAGTTTCCCAGATTACTGAATTGTGAGCTGCATTTGCATTTTGTTGTGACCCTGCTTTCAGCACACCACCTGCTTCAAATTTCTCTATCGTTACTTTGTGCTTCTTTATCATTATCCTGTGCTTAGGCTGAGCACTCATTTGCTGGGGAATTTTTTTCTGGGTCTGTTTCATCCTCATCGTTAGGCCATGTCTTGATACCTGCATCTTGGAGAGTTGTTTTCTACTTGGTGGTCTCAGGGCAGCAACACTGAACAACGGAAGCTACAAAAGTTGTAAGACCACATGCGACCGAGGCTCAGGAATCACAGAAAGCCACTTTTCTCCCATGCTATTGGCTAAAACACACCACCACCAGACTCAATTCAAGAAGAGGAGAAAATAGCACTGCTTTTGATGGGAAGAGTGGCAAAGTCACACTGCAAAGGGATGTGCTCACAGATATGGAAAAATTGCTTGTGACTCAGTGCTTGAGGACCTGGTAGGGAAAGGGGGGTACGGTTTCCATTGTCCCAGTCTAGCCTCCGCGTTAGACAGGCTCTGTGTCCCTGGTATCTGGCGTGGGACTTTTTCAGTGACCCTGTCCTTCTCCCATCTTTCTCCAGGGTGGAGAGTTTTTCCATTTTCCCTTCCCACAGCCACCTTGAGTCTTCGCTTTTGTCTTGGCAGGAACAGGCTGGAAAGTCATTCCTCCAGCAACTTAAGGCTTTTGTTTCATCATGGAAAAGGAGCAAGATGGTACTTGGGGTATATTCTAGAGCCAGCCACTTCCCAAACCCAGGCCTGAACAACAGTGAAGGCTTTCTGTTGCTCCCGATCTTTCTTGAGATCACTGATGGAGGTCCCGCCAGTGGGTGTGCAGCTCTCAGAGACTATGTAGAATCTCACACGAGCTCACCTTCAGTCTTTAGCCGTTAGTTAAAGCTCCTTCTTACTCTCCTATAGGGAAACCCCATTTTCCTGGTTTTCCTCCTGTGCTGTGAGTCAGCGCTTGTCTCCCATCTTTCTGTCCATGGAGGTGCCTGTCTTTCCTTAGATTTCAGGTGTGACTTTAACTGCCCGGTAGGTTCAATAAAAGCTCAAATTTTGTGGATTATCCATAGTTTTCTTGTTGTTAAGAGTGGGAGTGATAATCTTTTAAGATTTCCACATCCCCAGTGGAATGTCACATCACTTAATTGAGAGAAAAATAAAATCATGCAGCCTTGAGTAAAGGATGCCTGTTTAACGAGTTCTAGGGGATAAAGAAGCATCTTAGAATTGTAGTACAGGGTGAATTTGGTTGCAAAATCTGTAAGGGGAATGGCAAAAAACAAAGCTACATGCTCTGAACATGATCCAAATATTAAAAAACCAGCATCAGGAAACCTGAAGGGGGAGGCACAAGGTTATGGTAAGATGTCCTGTTGTCCAGGTGAGTCAGCAGTGATGAATGGGGGGAGGAAAGGTCAGGAGTCATTTCAAATGGCACATCCATGGGTTTAGGTGCATTGATGTCTGTGAGGGAAAAACACTATGTTTCAATTGTGAGGAGACTAAGAATCAGGGATTTAAGAGATTCTCAGGAAGGGAATTGCTTAGTACTTAGAATGTATGGACATGAAAGCAGAAAACAAAATCAAACAAGGCAAACCACCTAGTAGTTCAGAAAAGAACCAAATATGGTATCTGGCTGGTGATAGCATGCCTGAATGTTAAAACTGCCTCTTATGATAATAATTTATAGTTAACACTATTATAGCAAATGAGATAATATATGTAAAATGACTTTGTCAAACATAGAGTAGCATAATAATGTGAAGTATTAGGATTATAAATATTACCTTGTTTAGAAATAAACATCACTCGGTATGTGTCTCAGAATGAACTCAAGAAATGTCCACATCCAAACAGGTATGGGTAATAGGGGCTTTATGAAAATCCTGATAATGCTGATTTTATTTCTGGTAATTTAAACTGTTCCTGATTGGCTGCCTGATGTCCTGCCTCCTCCATGAAGCTTTTCCTGACTCCTTTGACCAGTAGTGATGATGCCCAATTTCTCCGAATTCTTCTTGAGCCTGTAACCCTCCACACAGCACGAAGCCATATACCGTGTGGTAGGACGAGATTTTGAAAGCTCTATTTTCTCTGTTCTTCATTGCATTTCTTCTCTCTGTCCAGACAGACATTAATCATCCACTGCCTTAGGGAAAGTCTGTCACAGCAGAAACAGAACAGAAGTGTCAAATTCTTTGAGCTTTAAAGTTGATTTCAGAAAATATTTGGAGGAATACCTGATCTAGTTGTACATCCCTGTATGAGAGTTTAATCAAACCCTGGAGTTCGTCTTGTCTGCACTTGGGTGAACCAGTCTTTACTTGAGTGAACACTGTTACTTACCTCAGCTGTGTCGGTGGGCTATGTCGTTGTTCTCATTGCTGATCAGTAAAAACTACAGCCAGCAGGTCCAGTAATGCCCCAGCAGGAAGCACACACATGTGGGCCTCAGGTTTGCTCAGCCTATTTTCTAAATCTCTCCAACTGGACAGCTATCCTTACAAGTGGCCAGAGTCCTTGGAAGACCCAGGATGTGCTTTGAACACCTAAAGTGGTAATGGTATTATGAAAACTTAGATGGTGGGGGCACTCAAGTACTTAATAAATATTTGGCAGTTTGATACTGAAGGCAATGTGGTAGGTACCCTGGAAATAACCCAATTTTCCGTTGAGGATTAAATGAGGAAATGGATATGTTTCAGTTATCTGTTACTGTGTACAGACCACCCCAAAATTTAGTGGCCTGAAACAAAAATCATTTCTCTGCTTATGATTTTGTGGGTCTGCAGTTTGGGCTGGGACAGAGTGTTTTGTCTGGTCGGCTGGCTTATGGTGTCTCATGAGGCTGCTATCTGCTGACATCTAGTGGCTCGACTGGAGGCTAGATGGTCCAAGATGGCCTCATTCTTATGTCAGGTGGTTGTTCCCCAGATTTCTCTCTTCCTCTCCCTGTCGTTCTCACTGTCTCTGTCTCTCGCCTTCCATCTGGTCCTTTCTTCTGCCAAGCCCTTCTACAAGGTGGTCTCAGGGCAGCAACACTGAACAATGGAAGTTACAAAAGCTTTAAGACCTCATGTGGCCAAGGCTCAGGAATCACAGAAAGTCACTCTTTTTACACTCGATTGGCTAAAACAGTACAATACCAGACTAGATTCAAGAAGAGGAGAAAATAACACTGCTCTTGTTGGAAAGAGTGGCAGAGTCAAACTGCAAAGGGATGTGCTCATAGATACGGAAAAATTATTATGAACATCTTTGCAAACAAACCATAGTATGCATATGAAATCACTTAGAATAGTGCTTACATTTATCTTAGTAGACAACGAATAAATAGCAATGATGATGATGGTGATATGGATAATGATGATAGTGATGATTTTAATAACGAATTAATACTGTTTGCTTTAGCATTTGAAGAGTCTATCCTTGTCTTCAATATCAAAGTCACTCTCCGTAAGACCTGGGAAAACTCATTCACTCTTTCATTATGCTACATTGTTGCCCTGTTATCAAAATCTAATGCTCTGAGCGCATCCGGGCTCCACACTCCGTGGGGAGTCTACTTTGAGGGTTCTCTCTTGCCCTCTCCCTTTGCCCCTCCCCCACCTGCATGCACACACCCACTCTCTCTCAAATAAGTAAATAAATCTTTAAAAATAAATAAATAAAATCTAAGGCCCTGAAGTTTTCCTGAGCAGACAGGCAGCAGTGTGACTTAAGATCTTGAATTCATTGCTAGAGGGTCAAAAGGGTAAGAAACAAAAATAATGTCCTCATTCTTTCTGAGGTTGTGGTACAGTCCTAACAACTTTAATTTCAAGGCTTACATGTATTCATGTACCAAGGATTAGGTTAAGGAGTTCAAGAATATTTTATTGGAATATCCCTTTAAAAATTTTGAGGATAAGCCAGTGCTCTAATCAGTTTTCTTCCAAAAGGCAGCCCATTAGCAAATCCTCAGAGAATATCTCTGGTTTTGGTGTTTGAGGCAATAGAATCCTACACTTTCAGTGTTAATGGTACACTCGCAGGCCAGCTTTTATGAAGGCAATTATCTGTAAAATGTGCCATTTTAAAATAGACTAGAATATTCATTTGTTTTGATGGTGAGAAATGGAAATGTAGGAGGTGACACAAACATGTGAGTTGCTTTGTTGCTGTAACCATAACTGAGAATTCTCTTAGTGAAAAATAAAACAAAACAAAGATAAACTTAGCTTTGCTGGAGTGATGAGAAGATAAAAACTGCCAAGGGCCAATGAGCGGCACAATGCACTGAATTAAACAGCATCCCAAATTGCTCACCTGGAGTGCCTGAAGCTCCAGGTAGATGGGGAAAGGTATGCATTTCTGACCCACCCCCTATTTGTCAATATGACACATCAGGCACCAAATGAGACCTATTGATTTTGGTGTGTCACAAGAAATGGTTATTAATGGGGGGAAAAAGCTGCTTTCAGGAAAGACGTTTTCTTGGCACAGATATTTACAAGAAAGGTAATGGCTCAGTAATCGTTTTTGAGGAGGAGAATAGGCTTGTCTTGCTTAAAATTAGTTGAGTTTTTGGTCTACGGTGATGGCATTATATATCCAACAATACCAGTTTGCAAAAATGGAATATAGTTCAGGGAGGAGAGAGCTTCATTTGCCATCTGAATTCCTTAGGGAAGCATTTCTTTTTCTGTATTTGAACAGGTAAATCTTTAATAAAATAGGTCCTGAAATTCCAAATTGGAAGCTGTTTGCTTCTAAATATTCACATGTTGTTATAGGTAAGCTTTATTCAGATTCTCCATTTGGGCCAGCTTGTGCTGAGTACAGAATTAATCTTGAGGCAGTGATATTAATTGACATTTAACTGATGGACCTGTTATCTGAACATCAGACTGAATTGTTCTAAACCCAATTAAGTAGAGACAGTTTTACATGGTCTATATCTACTTGGGCAATGAGCAGTGAAGAGTTAAGCAGAGAACCTAAATTACTACCCCTCCATGAAATACCACATCACCCACTCTCTTACTGCTATTACCAATAGCAGTAAACTTAATAAGTCTATCTCAATTGAAATGATTGGTTATATGTGTTGTTTTAAAATTAGAAGTCATTAATTCCCCATCAACCACTTCCTTAACTACAGAGGATTGCATTCAATATTATCCCTATTAGCTAAGGTTATTTTCCAGTGTTTTCAGAGAAAGATATTAAGAAACCATAGGGATTGTCTAAACTAACATTCTCATTTGACAGGCAAAGTTTTGCTGAAAACTATTGAGATTAAATATTTTGTTCAAAGTTGTACAGCCATTTAGCGGTAGAGCTGAGACAAATTCTATCTGAAATTCTTCCCTCTACTCCATGATGTTATTTTAAAGATTTTTTTTTTTAATTTATTTATTTGACAGAGATAGAGACAGCCAGCGAGAGAGGGAACACAGCAGGGGAGTGGGAGAGGAAGAAGCAGGCTCACAGCGGAGGAGCCCGATGTGGGACTTGATCCCGGTAAGCCGGGATCACGCCCTGAGCCAAAGGCAGACGCTTTAACAACTGCGCTACCCAGGCGCCCCCATGATGTTATTTTAAAGTGCATTCCACCATTTTACTTTGTACTATGATTAGGCCCAAACCTAAAGCCAAACACCAGGAAATCATGACCCTAAAACTGAATTATCTAAACTTCGTGCCGTAGTTTAGTTTTTCAGTTTCCTTAGGGACATATTCAATTTCTCAATGATTTCTTACCAAGGACCCATGTAATGAGTCACATCTCCTGCTGTTTAAAAAGTGCTTTTTTGTACACTGTTATTCTAAAGCCTACTTCTACATTCTACTAAGTGAAATAGTAAAGACAGACAAAGTCAATCTACACTTATAATTGAGTTATTAGCTTGTTGATTTAATAAATATTTATCAATCACTATATGCCAGATAGTCTTATAGGATATGGGTTATAGTACTGAAAAAAAATACAAACCAGAAAACATTCCTGCTCTCATCAAAGGATGTTCTAACATGGAAGACAGAAAATAAACTAGTATTTAAATGTATAATACATCACGTGGTGACAAGAGCTATGAAAACAAAGAAAGCAGGATAAAAGAACTGATGATAGCAGGAACGTATGAATTCGATAGGGCAGTCAGGGAGAGTGTCCTTAAGGGTATCTGAGCAGAGGTACGAATGCAGTGAGGCAGTGAGGTATGCCAATATCTGGGGAAAAGGTGGGGATAAAATGGTACAGCTACTTTGGAAAGTAGTCTGAAGTTCTTCAAATGGTTAGATGTAGAGTTGCTGTGTGACTCAGCAAATCCACTCTGAGGTATATACCTAAGAGACATGAAGACATGTTCACACAAAAACTTCTACTCAAATGTGTTTAGTGATGTTATCCATCATAGACATTTGGTGAAGACAACCCAGTGTCACTTAATGGATGAATGGATAAACGCAAGGTGGTATATCCATACAATGGAATATTACCTGCCTATAAAAAGAAATGAAGTACTGATGCATGCTAAAACATAGATGGAACTTGGAAACATCACTCTAAATGGAAGAAACCATTTACAGAAGACCACATATTATATGGTTCCATTTACATGAAATGCCCAGAAAGGCAATTCTATAGAGACAGAAAGTAGATTAGTGGTTGCTTAAGCCTGGGGTGGATGGCACTATGTAGGGAGGGCAATCCCTAAAGGTTATGGGGTTTCTTTTAAAGGTGACAAAAGTATTTTAAAATTGACTGTGGAGATGAATGCATATATCTGTGAATATACTAAAAACCTTTGCATTTGTGGTACAGTAAGACATAGATTTGATCTTTGTCCTCAGTTCCTGGCACAGAGCTTCTAAATCTCTTGGAATTTCCTGAGTAATAGGAGTGTTATTCAAAAGGAACCCCCTCCTTTTTTTTTTTTTTTTTTTTATCACACCTGAGTTTATGCTGATGAGGTGACTTAGGGTGTGGCCTCTGGATAGCCTCAAGAGAAGGCTGGTCACCAGAAAAATCCAAGTGATTGGAATTTTGGAACTTTCAACCCCACCCACTGACTTCCCAGAAGTGGAATGAGGACTGGAGATTAAAGCTCTGTAAGAACTCTTGAGCAATTAGATTTGATGAGCTTCCAGGTGAGTGAATGCATCCACCTGCTGGGAGGGTGGCATGCTGGTAACTCCATGGGGGGCAGCAGCTCCTGCACTTGGGACATTTCTGGACTTCACCTTATGTACCTCTTCATCTGGTTGTTCATCTATATCCTTTTTGCTATCCTTTGTTACAGACAGGTAACATAAATAAATGTTTCCCTGAGTTTTGTGAGCCACTCTAACAAATTATCAAACCCAAGGAGGGAGCTGTGGAAACCTCTGATTTGTAGCTGATGGGTCAGAAGTACAGGTGGGGGGGCGCCTGGGTGGCATAGTGGTTAAGCATCTGCCTTCGGCTCAGGGCATGATCCCGGCGTTATGGGATCGAGCCCCACATCAGGCTCCTCCACTATGAGCCTGCTTCTTCCTCTCCCACTTCCCCTGCTTGTGTTCTCTCTCTCGCTGGCTGTCTCTATCTCTGTCAAATAAATAAATAAAATCTTTAATAAAAAAAATAAAAAAAGAAGTACAGGTGGTAGTCTGGACTTGCACTGGCATCAAAGTTGGGGAGCAGTCTTGTGGTACACCACCCTGGACTTATGGGATCTGATGTTATCTCCAGGAAGACAGTGTAAGAATTGAATTGAAATGTTGGACACCCAGTTGGTATTTGAGAGAGAATTGTGGGTGGCGATACAAATCATCTTAGAGACTGTATTCTTTACATGAGTGAATTGTATTGTATGTGAATTATATCTCAATATAACTGTTATTTGAAAAAAAAGAACAGATAAGTTTGCTGCCACTGTCTCGATTCATGCTCAGGCATCCACATTTTACCCACAATTATTTTTGCACCACCCACACAAATGTAAACACAGTGAAAATAAATAATAATTTGATATTATTATGAAAATGGTTTTGACCACATGGGACACCTGGAAAGGTCTTGGGGTCCCCTATGCATCTAGAGACCACATGGTTTAAGAAATTAAGGTGTGATCTAGAACAATACTCACATCATGCCATGTCACACTTCCCCTGGAGAGAGCTTTACAAGCAAGTTTTCACTTGGATCTCATTCAAGGATTCGAATCTCTCAAGGAGCCAAATGCCATTTTTATAAATTGTTTTCACCTATAGTACAGCTGAGTGTCATGGGTCCCAAGAGAGGAGGACAAACAGATCTCTGGTGTATTTCATTTTCAGTGTGGAATTGCACCGGTAACAATAAATATTTGTTGGGAATGAATCCATAACCCCTTACAGATTACTCTTGGGTTGCATTTCTGATTACTTTGTTGCAGACACTAAACACTACCGTACAGAAAGACCCCTAATGCTTTTTAATCAAATAACAGAATCCTAAAAAGGTCAGAACTGTAACTTATAAAAGCACTTTTCACTGGCTGTCCCCAAAGGAATTAAAGATCAAAATGTGAGTGATTCCGTGAGCAGAAATGCCATCCAAACATGAGCATCGAAAATGCATTGCTTCAGAGTGGGACAGCATCGACAATAAGCTGGAAAAAGACAAATTTCTCCTGGGCCCTGGACCACCTTCTTCCATTTCTCTCTTTCATCTGGGTTTGAGAAATTAAATGATTTTCATGGATTTGAGAAATCCAGTCCTCATATCAGCAAATGGAAGGAACCATTGTGTTACCAATCAGTTTAATAAAACAATTTGGCTCATGCTATATGAAATTTATTTACTTTTGTCAGTAATTTCCCCCAGGGTAGTTGTAACTCTCTGACCATTCATTGCATGCGATTTTATCTGGGAGGTGGAATCAAAGACAGGGCAGTACATTGCTTGATCTTGAGGTCTGGAGCAGTTGCCACGGTATATAGTTTGACTGGTACACTTGTTGGCTTTATCAGCCAGCTTCCCTATTTACAGACAATCTGTCACTTCACATTCGTTTAGTTTTTGACACCTTATACATCATTTGAGCACTGATTGTCCAGGAATAAATATATATAGAGAGAAGAGGAGTTGGCAAACTAAGTGTAAATGTTCAAGAATGTAATGGCCGCAAAAAAATGAATTGAGGTTTTTTAAAGCCGTATTTGCCACACTCGCAGCAGTATCTGCTACTAGAAATAAAATAAAGGTGGAATATATGTGCGGTAGAAATTTCCAAAGGTAACTAATTTTGTCTGTTTTTTTTCTCAAAGTTATAGATTTAAATAGACAGTTCTCTAAGGTTTGATATAAAAATAATTTCCCTGCCCCCCACCATTTCCCACTTCCCAAATCAATTGCTTTGAATTCTGTCTGTTGATGTGTTTGATATGTACGTCTGTATTTACGAATAACATGCGTGCATTACTACCTTTTGATTGATCAGTTTTTTTTTTTTAAAGATTTTATTTATTTATGTGACAGAGATAGAGACAGCCAGCGAGAGAGGGAACACAAGCAGGGGGAGTGGGAGAGGAAGAAGCAGGCTCCTAGCAGAGAAGCCCAGTGTGGGGCTCGATCCCATAACGCCGGGATCACGCCCTGAGCTGAAGGCAGACGCTTAACCGCTGTGCCACCCAGGCGCCCCTGACTGATCAGTTTTAAGCATCACCTGTTTACTCCCTACTGTGGAAGATGAGAATTTAACTTTCTTTTATCCTTTCACTCCCTAGGCTACACGTGTATATTTCCTGTCCCCAGCCACATACTCCCAGTATAAGTATATCATGATTTTAGTAAATAGTGAGAATATTATTCAGTGTTTATATAGGTAACACTGTAACTGGCTGAGCAGGTAGTATACTATGGTTATTCTTTTTACATAATTCTTTCTCTCCACATAATGAACTCTAATTTCCTATCAGTATATTAAAACACTTTAGATATTTTATCAATTTCATTTTACTGGAAAAAAAAATCTCTTAAAGGGCCTTTAGATCTGCTCCTGTTTAAATTAATTGATTTCCAGAAATGTTATATATATGCCATCTTGAGAGCTGCTTTTTTACTATCAGCCTAGAGATTGCCTTTGCCTATTGTTGGTGATAGAATCTTTGTTTCCTGATCCACGTTTTCCCTATTTGGTTTACTTCCTCATTTTGGTAGAGCATGTCTTACAATATCTTCCTACAAATTTATGCATGCAAAGTACATTTTTAAAGATCTTACAGGGGCAAAAACTATCTTTATTCTGTCCTCCACTGTGATTAAGAGTTTGGGCAAAACATTGTCGATTGGAAGTTATTTTTCTCAGAACTTTGAAGACATTTCTCAATTTTCACAACTTTTAGGGGAAGGTTGTAGAGAAGTCTGATGATATTTTGAAACTTGATCTTTGTGTGATATCTGTTTTTTTCTCTCTTCCAAAGCTTGTGTGATCTTTTATCCCCAGTATTCTGAAATTTCACAGTGATGTACCTGTGTATATTCTAATTTTATCCATTGTTCTGAGGCCTTTATAGGCCTATTTGATATGGAAATTTGGGGATTTTTATTGTTATTGTTGTTCATATTTCTTTGATGCTTTTTTCTTTCAATATTTCTTTAACATTTATTTCTGGGATCCTAATATTTGGGTTTTGAACCTCTTGGGTTGGTCCTCTGATTTTCTTATTTATGTTTTTCTTTACCTTATGATCTTTTTCTGGGATATTTCTTAACTTTACCTGCTAACCCTTTTGTAGAGTTTATTATTTCTTAAGACAGTATTTCTTAGAATATTTATCTTTTAAGATGGAACTCTGTTCTTTTAACTCTGAGGATAGTGATGATTATTTATTTATTTACTTATTTATTTATTTTCCTCTTTATATCATCTATGACTCCTCCAAGTTGATTTTTTTCTGTTGTTTTGTTTTGGTTCCTGACTTTAACATTAATGGTTTTCTTGACTGCCTTGGATAATCTGATCATATTTAAGAGCAAGATGCTAAAAAGACAATTAAGGGGTGCCTGGTGGGCTCAGTGGGAAGAGCATGTGACTCTTGATCTTGGGGTTGTGAGTTTGAGCCCCACATTGGGTGTAGAGATGACATAAACAAAAATAAAACTGAAGAGAAAAATTAAAATAAAAAGACAATTAAAATCTGTACATGTGAGTGCCAGTATCTAAAGGAAGGCCTAGGTCTTTTTTTTTTTTTTTTTTAAGATTTATTTATTTATTTTAGAGACTGAGAGAGCATGAGCAGGGAGCAGACTCTCCGCTGAGCAGGGAGCCTGACGCAGGGCTCAATCCCAGGATCCTGAGATGACCTGAGCCAAAAGCAAATGCCTGACTGACTGAGCCACCCAGGTGCCCCAGGAAAGCCTAGGTCTTAAGAAGCTGTCAGCCCCTCCTTTCTTCCTCTTGGAGTCCCAAACTATCTTGTAAAGAGTTTGGGCTACCATGGTGGAGACAGAAGGGTGCTGTGGGGACATGCCTCGCTAGACTTCCGCTGTTGCAGCCTTCCTTCCAGTTGAGGTCAGACACATGGGTGAAGCCGTCACAGAGGTCCAGCTCTGGGCAGCCCTCTAGGTAACTGTAACTGTATGAGTGACTCCAGGTAATGCATGCAAAGAATCACCCAGTTGAGCCCAGCCCAGACTGCAGAACCATGAGCTAATACATAGTTATTTTAAGGAAGTTTTGGAGTAGTTTGTCCAATAGAGAGGAAAAAATGTATGATATAGAATGAAAATCACTGAAACAGTAAAAAGTGGGGAAGGAAGTATTAGAAGGGACAAATGAAGACAGTACTGGGAATGCCACAGGTGGGAGGCCATTTCATAACATTGCTTGTTGATCATACCACCATGGACCTTCTTTGCCCGTCAGCAGGACCAGTGTCTTCATAGTCATGGTGACAGTGATGTTGAAGGTGGGGACTCCACGGTGCTCTTGGTATGAAAATTCTTGGTAAATTCCCTGTCCTACAGCAGTGAGTCCCAGATAATAGAACACTTTGGCCCCCAAGTGTCAACCATTCACACAAACAGAGGAAAAGTATGAATAGTCATCCAGCAAAGATGCCACTAAAATGCTTCATGGAGAAACTATAAAGGACTGAACCGAGGTAATGATGCTGGAATAGAGAGTTATGGGAAATTGTTGTGAGCTGCCATCTAGAGGAATCTGACTGATTAGATTCATAGGTAAAGAGGGAGAAATAAAGAACGATGCACAAATTTCTGACTTGCGCAAACAAGTGGGAGGTATCATTTTCTGGGATGGAGCAGGGGAGTCCATTAATACAGTTTGGAAAATTTTGAATTCCAGGTGCATTCTTTTCTAATTAGTACAATCATATATGGTACCTAGTGTACCCAATATTACCTAAAATTGCCTGATTTTGAATGTGAAAAATGTATAAGAGCCTACGCAATAATCTAGCTGTAATCGCCTATGAGAGGTCCTTTCACAGAGTGACTAGTGCTCCTTTTTGAGGGAAACAGAAAGGGCAGGGAATTTAAGTGGAGAGAGAGCCCTACCTTTGAGGTCCAGCAGGTGGCTTACAAGGAAAGCCCTCCGAATTGGTCTTTCATCATTTCTGTTGGCACAAATGATGGAGTGACCACATCAACCTGAGTCTAGTTTTCTTTGACTGGAGAAGAAAGTTATGAAATGAAGACAAATCAAAGTTTCAAGGAGCCAAACTCTGTTTATTAGAATAAAAAAATAAGAATTTAATACTTTACTTAATACACTTTAGACATAAATTTTTATTTGAGTCACCTCTTCATCATAAATAACATTTGGATGGAAATCTCCATTCTGCTATTTATATCACTCCTTTGTAACTTTTTTTCCTTTTTATTCCAGCCAGAGAGCTGGTAGCACAGCTGTCCCTCTGCGGGTGCCAGGAGCTCTCTTCTGCAGTTTGATGGTGTACGTTGGACAGGGGATGCATCTTCTCACTCCCTGGGCAGAGCAGTTCAGTCCGTCGCTGTCCTGTGCCTAGCATGGCGGCTCCAGTGTGCCTCCGTAGAGTTGCTAGACGCCTTTTTTCTAAGTCTTGCTGTTACTGAGGAGAGAAGGGCAGCTTGTCTTGCCTTTCTGTGTATTTTAGAACCTTGGATCACCACATAGAGAGAGAGCTATAGGATTAGTAGAAACAAAAACAAAAACCGCCTCATAATTCTAGGACTTAAAAAAAATGTTAACACTGAATTTGGGTGTATTGGGGAAATGTTTAGATAATGATGGCTAGTGAGTTTCCCTGTGGGCTTGCTGACAGCTCTATCAGTAACAGATGGATTGTTCTACAACTTTGATTCTCCGTTGACAACACAGTCCACCCAGGAACAGCAGGGCATCCTGTTAGAAGTGGAAATATAAGGCTTAGAGAATATTTACACGTGGCTGGTAACTCTTTCTTGCTCTTTTTTGTCAGCATGTGCTAATGACCTCATGCTTTGCCAAGATTGTTGAAGGAAGATGGAATCCATCTTGATGGTCAGATAAAAGACAATAGAGGAATAAAAATGAAGTTTCAAAAAAAAAATTAGAAACAGGTTAAAAAATTTGGCCATCGTAAAGATGCACACAGATCCATCTTTTTATTGGCAAGATCACCTGTTTGCATTTTCTATCTCGTGGGATATTTCCCCCCTCTCAGTCTGACAATGTTACCATGTGGTGCTGATACTGAGATAATTATGTTTGTAACATCTTTTGGTCCTTCAGGATGCCAAGTTATTTTCTCTGTCAACATATAATTTGATATTCTTGTCCTGGGCCAAATTCATCAAGAAAAATAAAGGGCAGAGAGGTTTCTCCTTCGCCTAGCTTTATCCAACAAATGTAATTTCTATTTACTGCCAGATGAAAGTAGCTAAAATAAAGGATAGTTCTGGTGATGAATTGTTGGATTTCAATATTTATTATAGCTGGCCCACTATTCATGGAGAGAATAGCACTGTTTATTATTTGTGAAGGTTCTCGGTTTTCTGCAAATATTGACATTTTGTTATTTAAAATGACTATCAATCCTTGTTTTGAAGCCATAGCTTCTCTTCGCCCTAATTACTTTCTTTTGCAGCTTTAAATTGAGGATAACTTCAGAATTCTGGTAGCTTTTTTTATGACCTGCATGGTTAAAGTTCAGTTATGAGTGGAGGAGGCTATTTATCTGAATTTGAATTTTAATGAATAAGAATGCCATTTATTTGTGAACACTTGAATAATAAGAAATATCTTAGCATTATCTCTTTGATTAATACTGTTCATCACTTATAACTATACTGCCTATACAATATGCATATAAATATATTGCATTTTAGCTTAATTGGAATTTGCTCAAAGAAGCATTGCTTCTAGATGACTTTAAAGGTGCTATTAGAACCTTTTGCTACTAGCTTCTAGATTTTCAGATCGTACACTGGAGTCTGAGGAATAGTCCTTTCATATTACTGGAAGCCAATGGAAGAAGTTGATGGGAATTATAAATCATTTGGGGAAAGAAAGGAAAAGCTATAGAAAGAAAGAGAATCAAGGGGAATTGAATTATGTTTTTTCACCAAGGTTAGAAAGGGTATCAGTGACAAGGGAGCCATAGGTCAAAAGTATGTAACATGAGTTAAGCAGGCTGTGGGGGTTTTGTGATCATAACTTACTGGAGACAGAAAGTGAAAAGATGCAGGAACATCCAGGAGTTGTGGGCAGCGGTGGCTGAGAAGAAAAATGGCTGCTCACCTAGTTCTGAGATTTCCTGGCTATGTTTGTGTTGTGTGTTAGCGCTCATCCTAGGTAAGAGAGCTCTGTCTTAGTAGCTTGGTCACATATTCCATGTGGGTTTTGTTGAGTGTAAGCGTTAATGTAAACAGCAATCCCAGAAAAGTATTCTCTGAAGAGGGAAAATTGTGCCTGTAAAATACTTCTATTCCAGCTATAAAAAAAAGGACAAAATGTCAAAGATGGCGAGTGAGAGATGTGGATTTTTAGACTGGGATTCACCCAGCTATTTTTAGGGTTTCTTTGTACTTTATTCACTTAAAGTTTGATATAATAATTTTACACTAGTTCAATTCTTTATGAAATTGAGTTAAGAATGCTTGTCTGGCATAAGTAATAGGTAAGAAGGGTGGGGACGAGGACTCTGGTCATCTGGGGAAAATCGTTTAATGTTGTTGAAGATGGCGATGGGAACTGTTGCCCTCTAGGGGAAGGGACTTTCTGGATTCTCTTTACCTCTCATCATTTGCCCCACTCCTCTCTGGCCTTTTCTGAGACTGGCCCAGGGGCACATTCTGCCTTCTTCTTTTTTTTTTTTTATAATAATATTTTTTTATTATGTTAGTCACCATACAGTACATCCCTGGTTTTTGATGTAAAGTTCGATGATTCATTAGTTGCATGTAACACCCAGCGCACCATGCAATACGTGCCCTCCTTACTACCCATCACCAGCCTATCCCATTCCCCCACCCCCCTCCCCTCTGAAGCCCTCAGTTTGTTTCTCAGAGTCCATAGTCTCTCATGCTTCATTCCCCCTTCTGATTACCCCCCTTTCCTTTATTCCTTTCTTCTCCTACCAATCTTCCTAGTTCTTATGTTCCATAAATGAGAGAAACCATATGATAATTGTCTTTCTCTGCTTGACTTATTTCACTTGGAATTATCTCCTTCAGTGCTGTCCATGTTGCTGCAAATGTTGAGAAATCGTTCTTTTTGATAGTTGAGTAATATTCCATTGTATATATGGACCACATCTTCTTAATCCAGTCATCTGTTGAAGGGCATCTCAGCTCTTTCCACAATTTAGCTATTGTGGACAATGCTGCTATGAACATTGGGGTGCATATGGCCCTTCTCTTCACTACGTCTGTATCTTTGGGGTAAATACCCAGTAGTGCAATGGCTGGGTCATAGGGTAGCTCAATTTTTAACTTTTTAAGGGACCTCCACACTGTTTTCCAGAGTGGCTGTACCAACTGGCATTTCCACCAACAGTGTAAGAGGGATCCCCTTTCTCCACATCCTCTCCAGCAATTGTTGTTTCTTGCCTTGTCAATTTTTGCCATTCTAACTGGTGTAAGGTGGTATTTCAGTATGGGTTTGATTTGAATTTCCCTGCTGGGTAATGATTTTGAATATTTTTTCATGTGTCTGTTAGCCATTTGTATGTCTTCATTGGAAAAGTGTCTATTCATATCTTCTGCCCATTTTATGATTTGTTTATTTGTTTCTTGTGTATTAAGTTCGGGAAGTTCTTTGTAGATCTTGGATACCAGCACCAAAAATCATATGTTATCTTGGAATTAACTTAACCAGAGATGTAAAGGATCTATATTCTAGAAACTACAAATCACTCTTGAAAGACATTGAAGAAGACACAAAAAGATGGAAAAATATTCCATGCTCATGGATCAGAAGAATTAACATAGTTAAAATGTCCATGCTACCCAGAGCAATCTACACTTTCAATGCTATCCCGATCAAAATACCAATGACATTTTTCAAAGAACTGGAGCAAACAGCCCTTAAATTTGTGTGGAACCAGAAAAGGCCACGAATCGCCAAGGAAGTGTTGAAAAGGAAAAACAAAGCAGGGGGCATCACAATGCCAGATTTCAAGTTGTACTACAAAGCTGTGATCACAAAGACATCGTGGTACTGGCACAAAAACATACACATAGACCAATGGAACAGAACAGAGAACCCAGAAATGGACCCTCGGCTCTTTGGGCAACTAATCTTTGATAAAGCAGGAAAAAACATCCCGTGGAAAAAAGACAGTCTCTTCAATAAATGGTGCTGGGAAAATTGGGCAGCTACATGCAAAAGAATGAAACCTGACCACTCTCTCACACCATACACAAAGATAAACTCCAAATGGATGAAAGACCTCGATGTGAGACAGGAATCCGTCAAAATCCTAGAGGAGAACATAGGCAGCAACCTGTACGACATCGGCCACAGCAACCTTTTTCATGACACATCTCTAAAGGCAAGAGAAATAAAAGATAAAATGAACTTGTGGGGCTTCATCAAGATAAAAAGCTTCTGCACAGCCAAGGAAACAGTCAAAAAAAACTAAGAGGCAGCCCACGGAATGGGAGAATATATTTGCAAATGACACTACAGATAAAAGACATTCTGCCTTCTGAGTTCTCTTGGCGTTCTCTTTAGCTGCTCACTCTCAGTCCCAACAACCTGGGGAGCTGAAGCCAGCTGCAGTGTGCCCTTTCCTCCTTCCTGTTTCTGTTCTTTGCGTGCACTACCTACTGCATTATTGCTAATGTGCTCATGGAATTTGTTTTCTGTTTCTGAGGCTTATTTTCAAGTAACATCTTTGTAATTCTTTGAAACGAAAGTGTGAAAGTTGGTGTATGCTGGGAATTGGAGTTGCCTCACCCTGATCATTCGATATTGTATTTTGTTCTGTAAAGAACTCCTGGATGAGTAATACATACTGAATAAGGCTTATGACTGCACCTTGACTTTGGGGTTGACTGTTCATCATTATTTCCTACCGAGTAAATCTAAGTTCTAAGCGAAACCTCCCTTCCTAACATATATCCTATATGTATATGTATGGTCTACACAGAACTCTTTCTCACACACACACACATGCATGCACATGTATTTCTAACTGAATACAAATATATGACAAGTGTAATTCTGCTTTTAATCTAGATTTCAATGAGTCATAAAATCAGTAATCATGCACATTGTGAAACTCTTTAAATTACTGATATACTTATATCATCTTAATTTCATTTAATTTGGATATCCCTGAAAGGACCCACTTACAGTCCTCTTTTGCCTTTATCTTCACTATTTAGATGTTTCAGTAATTTTTTACTTGTTTTTATTTTGCTGTTGACCTTTATCTCAATACTCCTTTCCTATGAGGGTTACTATGAGAAGTATTGAGTGAAAAGTTTATACTCTGATTCTCCTTTCCTACTATGTTTCTGTGGCTCTGATGAAATTAAATGAACGAATACACACACATCGCACTTTTCATTTTTAAGATGTTTTCTTGGACATGACTTTTCTCATGAGCTTATTCCTCAAACTATGACATATCTTAAGAAAAAAGACTTACATAAGGAGCTTAGTGAGGAGTAGGATAGGCCAGACCATGGAAGGACAGGCAAGGTTGGACATTCCATAAAGCCAGTAGAGTCAGATAGAGTCTGGAAAAAGAGAACTGTCTAAAGATATGTTCGCATTCAGGCTATTTTTGGGTTGAAAACTAATTCATGGATCTAGAAAGCTGATACAAGATCAGCAGGTTAGTTCAAAAGAAAAGGACACGTGGGAGGGAGCTCAGACAGCTAAATGTGTACCAAAATTTGTGCCTTCCTTTATGTAATAGAGAATTGTTGCTATGGAACAGGTTCCCAGCTAGGAACTGTGCTTCCCTCTTCTCTCTTGCGTCTAGGTAGGGTCATATGACAGTTCTCACCAGAAGCAAGGCATGACCGGAAGTGAGGAATGTCACCTGTAGGCCAAGAAACTTTAGAAGCAAGTGGCCTTTTCCCACCCTCTCCTTTCTGTAGAATTGATGCAGATGAGCACAGCACCCTTGGAAGGGTCCACAAGATGGGAGAAGATTGGCCTCCAAATCTCTCTTAGGAGGCACTGTGCTCTCTTAGGAGGCAGCTATGTGTTAGGAACAGCTGTTTTAGAATTTACATAAGTGAGAAATAAATATATGAAGTGAGAAATAAATATATAAAAATAATATATAATAAGTATAGTAATAAATATATATTTATAGTAGCTAATATTATTAAATAATATAGTAAATGTGGGAAAGTGAATGGTAGAAGTCTAAATAACAGCCATTTCGACCAGTTCCAAGTGGTCAGGAGGAGGAATTAGGAATGTCTGGGGAGGAGCTGCCAGGATCTAGAGGTCAAGGGCTAGTCCTCAGGAGTCTGAGAAAGTAAGATAGGGTCTTGACCAAAAGGAAAGTTGAGTTCAGCTTTTTCCTTATGCTAAAACAGAGAATTTCAAGTCTTTAAAAAAATTTCTATACTGACTGGAAGGCTGGTTTCAGAGTTTGGTGTGAGATGAGTATACTAATGGGTTTTAGGTTCAATTACCACAGTTAGACAGGAGGGGAAACCAGACAGATCATCTCAATACATGGTTAAAAATCTACTGAGAAAGCAATGTGTAAAACATTCTATTAGCTATAAATATCAGAGTCCATTTAGTTGCTGAAATGTTCTGTAAAGAGCTCAGATGTGATCATGGCAAAGGGGAAAAACAATTTTCATTTTGGCCTTTGGATAAAGTACAATTTAGAACATCTTGTGAGAGATGGTACACTTGGTGAGCATGTCTCCATAGATTATATGCCTTAGTTGTCCCAAGAAATTGAATCATATTGTTAGTGATAAAAAGTCGATTTTTCCCTTAGTTAATTAGATTTTATTCTAATTTTATTCTAATTCTCTGATGTCTTAATGATTAAATTAAGTTTAACATCACAGGAGACCCTGGATCTCATATTAGGCTTTCACTCTTCTCTGTCCTCCAGAGAGTCCCAAAGAACCTTAGTCCCACCACTGACCTTGCTAGAGAGAGATTATAATTGTTACTGGGAGCATAACTTCAACTTTTGGAACATTCTATTACAGTCTATATTAGAAATAAGTGTTATATTATTTGAAATTTACATTTCTATTAGACAAGACTTTGTTCTTTGGTTATAAAAGTCTATTACATAAGTAGAAAGTGATATTGAAGAGACGTTTAAAAAGACATGACAGAAGTTGAACAAAGCCATACATTCTGAGTTGAGGGTACTTATTATCTCTTCAATTACAGAGATATTATCTGCTACTATACATCCTGTGTATAGAAATTAACATCTAATACTCCAATGAGAAATTACAAATAAGGAGATAATTATCCAGAGATGAATGGAGAGTGACTCTGTCTATATTATGTTGCATAAATGGACCGGCCTGGGTAATACTTGCCTGATGACTAATGTAAGTTGACTTGCCAACTAAAGCTTAGATGATGTATCTATGTCAGTTGCCTCAGTGGTGACTTGAAGTTATTATTCAGATTATTTGAACCAAAAGATCTATTCACCTAAAATTCCCAGATCCTTGACACTAAGGATTTTTTGGTTTTTCATTTTAATGTGGAAGGTTACAGAGCAACACGGATAGCACTACAAGAGGCATGTTTTATAGTCCAAAAAGGTAGTAAATACTCTCTGCTCGAAGAGGGAAGGCTGCTGTGGCCTGGGGATATTTCGTAAATGAGGGAGGTCTTATATTAGAAGTTACAGTTCAAGGAGAAGGGGCTTTGGGTAGGCAGACAAAAAGAGGGACCGGGGTTCTACAGAAGAAAATAGAATATGAGGACAAAGGTAGGGTTATTAAGGCATATTTGGGTGGCAGTGAGCAGAGAGGTGGTCAAGTTCCAGCGGGAGATGAGGTTGGGCATGTAAATAGGAGACTGTGGAGGCTCTTCGTGATCAGCACAGGAGGTTTCTATTTCCTTCTGAGGGCAATTAGAGATTTTGCAGATTTTGAGGCAGAAAATCTTTGGAAAAGGCATATATTGCCTGTGGAAAAGGCTAGAAGCAGGGAGACCTTGAATAGAAAAATGGAAAACAGTACAACAGCATGAATGAGGAAATCACTAGATGAGATTAGAAAAATAGATAAATGGGATAGACGTCTCTCTTATCTAGGACAACCTCAGGAGGCTTGGATCAGAATATGGAAAACCTTAAATGAAATTGAACTTTTTTTTTTAAAGATTTTATTTATTTATTTGACAGAGATAGAGATAGCCAGCGAGAGAGGGAACACAAGCAGGGGGAGTGGGAGAAGAAGAAGCAGGCTCATAGTGGAAGAGCCCGATGTGGGGCTCGATCCCACAATGCCGGGATCATGCCCTGAGCCGAAGGCAGACGCCTAACTGCTGTGCCACCCAGGCGCCCCGAAATTGAACTTTTAAGCTGCTGAAAGATTTTATAGCCAGGAGTAGGAAAAGATCAGAGCTCCTCGGTGAGCACATTGATCTGGTGATTACCAACAGTAGGAGGAGTGTAATTAGCTGGTAGGACAAAGGATGTGACTCCCTTAACATTAAAGGTAAAGAGGGTATTTCAGTAGTCAGAGGTTAAGGTCATAGGGAAGAACTTGAATACCACAAAATATACCTGAGAGAAAACTTGGTAAGTTGTGGGAATAGGGAGATAAAGGGGAGGAGTTAAAGGAATTCGTTGCATTTATCAATGTTTGGTCACCAGATAATCTGCATCAGAATTGATTGGATATTAAACAAACAAATAAAGGAAAGCCTCCTGAATCAGAATCTGGTGGGTGTGTTTGTGTTGGGGGTGGGGGTCGGTGGGCAAGGAGTGTCCTGGGAATGTGAATGACAAAGAAGCTTCCAAGAGGATCCATAAGCACACACTTAGGCTTGAAAACTGACTTAAAAGAAAGAACATGCATTATGGCTTTATTTATTTATTGCTTTTAATTATTTATTGCTCAGTAGTTCTTTCTGATTGTATGCTGATTAATCTAAATTTTCTGAGTCTCAGTTTTCTCATCTACAAAACAAGGATAAATAAAATCCAATTCATGGAGTGTAATTATAATATTCAATTAACAACATACGGAGAGTACTCAATCCGTACTAGCGATATAGTCCATTTTTATAAATTGTAGCCATTATAATATGAAAATAAAACCATTTAGGGTATAGAGAACGTGGTTTATAAAATTCCATTGTGCAAAGATCTTAAACAAAGAAAACCATCTGTCAAACAATGAGGTAAAAATATATATGGTGTTTTGAGGGATTTATAAACTTATAATGTTTGATTTTAGAGGCTGAGTTTTCCATACCTGAACACATTGACTTCCTAAAAGGGAGGTGTGCAGTGGTGGCGTGGGAGGCTGACCAAAAGCAGAGGAGAAAGCATTTAAAATGTACCGGATTGGGGGAGCCTGGGTGACCCAGTGGGTTGAGTGTCTGACTCTTGATTTTGGCTCTGGTCATGATCTCAGGGTTGTGACATCAAGCCCTGAGTCTGGCTCCACACTGGGCTTGAAGCAAACTTAAGATTCCCCCCCACCCCCGGCTTGCACACACTTTCTCTCATTCTGAAAAAAATAAAATGAACCATATCATGTGGAGAATTAGTCATATTTTGATATTCGCACACAGGGAGCTTTCAGATACTTTATTGTCTTGGTGGCCGCTCTCCTTGACTTGAGTGCATCAGACCACACCACATGTCAGCATCACTGGATTCCATGCAAAAGCACAGCCGAGATGCCCTAAGACTCCTCGCAGTCCTCTGAGAAGTCCATAGACAAAGTAGCCCAACTCACACAGCATACTCTGGTGACAGCAGCAAGAAAGCGCTGGCCAAATTTCCTCAGTCAGGATTAGGGCTAAGGAAGCAGACCAAGGCAATGCAGGAAGCGCCATTAAACATCCAAAGGGGCAGGATGGTGTATGAGCCCGGCTGCCGTTAACAAGGTACGACAGGCTGGCTGGTGGCTTAAACAAAGGATATTTATTTTCTCACAGTTAGGAAGGCTGAAAAGTCCCGGATCAAGGTCAGGCTGAATCGAATTCTGGTGAGAGAGTGAGAGAGCTCTTCCTGGCTTGCAAATGGCCACCACTTACTGTGTCGTCCTCATGTGGCTTTCCCTCTGTGTGCATGTGTATGTGAGCAGAGAGGCCTTTCTTCCTCTTCTTGGAAGGCCCCAATCTCATCTTGAGAGCCCTACCTTCAGGACCTAAGCTAACCTGATTACCTCCCAAAGACCCTATCTCTACCACTTGGGGGTTTAGGGCTTCAATCTTTGAGTTTGAGGGGGACACACACATTCAGTCCATAACAGACAGGGATCAGACATTCTAGCGGGGGCATGTCTCTTGTATTTGGTGTATTTGAGTCATACAATAAGAAGACTATTTCAAGGAGATTTATGGAACACATATACAAGCTGTCTTCCTAAACAAATAAAAACCTGAAGTTCTCAGCTTCAGGTCCTAGGCTGGGTTGCACTCTCTCATGAATTTGGACCAGAGTAGGTCAGGGCGCCCAAAATTTCACTGCAGCAGAGGGGGTGACAACTTATGTGACGATATCCTGGGAGGAAAGTGAAGATGAAAACCTAAAAGGCTATCGAACTGAACATTTGTTAGAAAGGACTTAGTAGTAGTGAGGACGGTTCTCTAAATGAGACAAAAGACCAGAAACCTGGGAAATATTCGAGAATGGAATTTCAAATTGTAGTGGAAGGAGGCATGTGGAGAAATTCCTTTTTAACAGGTGGAGAATTTATACCTAAGCCCAGAGCCATGAGGGAACTATTGGGGTGGGGGGGAGGCGGTGCACAGCCAGCCCAGATATTATAGGAATAGGAAAGATACCCTGACTTTGGGAACAGAAATCAGCAAAAATATGGTGAAAGGCCATTAAGTAGGCTGCACCCCACGACTGGTTTTCAGCCCATGGAGTCATTAAAATAAGAACTAGGTACTAGCAAATGTGCCTGGGACATGTGGTAGAGATTTGCTAAGGTAGATACAAGAACTGCGTTCACGGTGCTTGGAACTCAGCTTCCTCTTGGCAGAGTCAGCTTCAGAAATGGGAGCAGCAAGCAGTATTCCCATTCCACGTTGGGACCGGGTTTGATGAGCCCGCAGGGACAGAACATGAGGCGCATGGGACAAAAGCAATGTTGGCCATTTCCCTTGGGGTGGTCTTTGCAGCGCCTACAAAAATCTACCATAACAGAAATAGAGGCCCAATTTTGTCTAAATTCATGAGCATTCATTTTAGAAATGCAATTATTTGCCTTTGGATTTATTTGCATTTATTTGACTTCCCTTTGCTATTTTTCTGGGCGTGTAGTCCTGTTTGATTAAACCTTATTTGTTACCACACACAGCAATCTACATCCTTCCATCCCCTTCTCTTCTCCTCACCCCTCCTTGCTTCTTTTAGCATTGGCCTCTTTGTTTGGGATTATTATTAAATGAAACAGAGTGAGCAGGTAATTAGTATGTGGCTATGACACTGGAGAAGGAGGCGTGAATGCGGACTGGAGAGGCAGCAAGCTGTGATAATTCCATTATAGGCTTTGCTTCAGTGGGGCCTTTGGATTCCAAGGATATAATGCGACAGTAGGAGGTCTGCCATTTCACTGACGGAGGGTCTCTCTCTGATGTGCCAGGCTCAGGGAATTAGGTTCGAGCTCCATCATTTTATTAGTAACATTTTATCAGAGTAAATTAGTGCCCGGGCACATAGTTGTGCAGGTTAAATCGATGAGCTCACCCGGAATGACTTTACCATCCCTAATCAGCAGTACTTTTCCACAGAGTTCTAATTTAGTTGAATAATATTGTGTTCCTGTTAACTTCTCCTTGCCTTCACCTCCTTTTCTCCCAGTTGCATTAGAAACAGGCATGATTTATATAGAGAGGCAAATTTAAAGTAAACTAAGCCAACTAAATGTGAAATGCAGGGATTGCTGTTTCTCCTAACAGGAGAACAGGCATAATTACTGTACTTTTCCCCCTGTGGTCAAGTCCCCAGTTCATATTCCAGCTCCAGCAAACTGGTGCTGAGAAGCGGAAAGTTCCCTAGGATTAAAGATACAGGATACAAAAAAAAAAAAAAAAAAAAAAAAAAGCATTTTCAGAGAATTTTATTAAGTCGACAAATGCACTGGCTTAGCCAATAAGTATTTGTAAATTGTCCGCGATGCGCTCAGTGCTGTGTAAGTGTGTTCTTCCGGCCGAAGTAGTATTCGGATTGGTTTGGGAGCACTTTGAAGTGAACTTTTCCCTTGGAGACTATGACTGTTACTCTGTCAGGAGGATTGGGAGAAACCTTGCACTTTCTCGTTTCATCTGAAGATCTGCACTTGCTCTGCAGTTCCCTGCTTAGCTCGAGCTCGTGCTGATAACGAACCTGAGAGAGGCAGACTCAGGAATCTGGCATGGGAGCAGATGGAAAGACTGGAAGACAATTAATTATTGAAAGGCAAAGGTACATTGTAAGGAGGTTCCATAAAGCAGGGGACAGTAGGCGGAGAGCAGGCACAGAGGCAGTTCACTAAGAATTGCCTGGTTTCTTTCGTCAGGGAACTCAAGAGGCAACAGAGCCCGGTGAGAAAGCGGGTGCTGTGATGGAAGTTTCTGTTTGGTAAAAATTACTGTTGAATATAACATACACAAGAGAAAATGTAGTGATTTTATTTTAACTTAATTTTTTTTAATTTAAAGATTGTATTTAGTTATTTGAGAGAGAGAGACAAAGATAGCCACAGAGATTGCAAGTGAGCTGAGCAGGGAGACTGATGTGGGGCTTGATCCCAGGACCGTGGGATCATGACCTGAGCCGAAGGTAGACTCTTACCCAACTGAGCCACCCAGGTGCCTCCAAAATGTAGTGATTTTAAAGGCACTGCCTGATGAAGCTTTGCAAGGTGATTACATCTGTGAATCCACTATGCAGATCAAGATACAGAATATTACCAGCACCCCAGCAGCCTCCCTTCTGCTGCCCGCCCCCCAACATGCCTCAAAAGTGACCACTCTCCCAACGTTCATTTCCATAGGATCGTTCAACCTGGGTCTGAGGGTAGTCTAAATGGAATCATATTTGATGTAGTCTTCTGTCTGTGGCTTCCTTCACTGTTGCTGAGCTTCATCTGTCTTGTATTTCATTTCTGCGCTGCTGCCTTGTCTGATTCCACTGCATTTCTTTTATTTTCTGTTGGTGGGTATCTGAGTTGTTTCCAGTTTGACTTACAACTAATGCTGCTGGGGGCATTGCTGGTGCACAAACGTATTCATGTCGGAGGAGTATACACCTAGGAGAGGACTTGCTGCCTCATAGGGTTTGTATGTTTTTAACTTGAGCAGATATTGACTACCCAACTGCTTAAGTGTATGGACATTCCAACAGGTTCATAATTGAGTCGATATTTGATATTATCAATTTTTCTTTTACTTTTTCATTATTAGCTATTCTAGTGGGTGCAGAATGGTATCTTATTATGGTTTTAATTAGCATTCCCCTGATGACTAATGATGCTGAGACTATTTTAGTATTCTGATTGACCATTGGAACATTCTTTTTTGTGAAGTGTCTGTTCCATTCTTTGACACAGTTTTAATGGGATCATCTGATTTTATCTTATTGACCTGTTAGATCTCCTAACATGTATTGAAGATAGGAATTATTTGTAAGATTTAGGCATTCCAAATATCCTTTTCCACTCTATGGTCCGCTCTTTTACTCTTCCTCTGAGTCTTTTGATGAATAGAAGCTCTTAAGTTTAGGGAAGTCTGATTTTCTATTTTTGTCCATTATGGTCAGTGACTTTTTTTTTTTATGCCTTAGATATATAGTTTTTCCTTATCTAAATGTCACACAGGTATTTTCTTATGTTTTCTTCTAGTTACTTTATTGTTTTACCTTATCCATCTGGAATTTTTTAATGTGCATAGGATGACATAGAGGTTAAAATTCCTTCCCCCCTCCTTCCCAGATATATATTGATCTGATCCATTATCACTTAATGAAAAGATCATTTTCCTCTTTCTGTTATAGTGGGATCTTTGTCATGAGTTAGGTGACATTATATGAGCTCATCTGTTCTGGTCTCTCTATTTTGTTCTGTGGGTCTATTTATCTATGCTTGTGACAAAATACACTAAATAATGTTTTTAGTTTTATAATCATTGATATATAGTAGTGTTATTATGCAATTTTGTTCTTGACAATTGTTTTTGATCTTTTTGGCCATTGTTATTTTCATATATTTTTAGAGTCAATGACCATACTTACTGACACACACATGCAACAGAGATCTTGCTACTCTGTTGATTTGGATTTTGATTTATCTATAAGTCAGTTGGGAAAAAATTGATGTCTTTATAATATTGAGTATTATAATCCATGAATATGGTATATCCTCCATTTATTTGGGTCTTTTTAGTTTATTTCAGTACTTTTTATAATTTTTTTCAATAGTTGTCTTACACATCTTTCATTAGATATTTCTAGATATGTAAGAGGTTTTTATTCCTGTAAATACAGTTATTTTTAAATGAAACATTTAAAGTGTTTGTTGCCAGTATAGAGAAATGTAATTTATTTTCATAAATTGATTTTTTTCCAGAGATCCTGATAAAGACATGTATTAATTCTAGCAGTTGATCTGTAAAATCTTTTGGATTTTCTCGCACACAATCATTTCATCTGCAAATAATGAGAGCTTTATTTCTTTCCTTCTAAATCTTCATATTTTACTTGTTCTTTTTTCCTCCCTCTTACTCGCTCTTCTTCCCTCCCTGCCTTCCTGTTCTTTTGTTGTTTTCATTTTCTTACTACAGTGGCTAAATCTTCCAATATAATGCTGGGTGGATTTGATGATAGTTGGCATCCTTGTCTTTTTTCTGGCCTCAGTAGTTCAAGGCCAGCCTCTCCATTTCCAGTAACTGTTTAAATATTTCTGATTCTCTATTCTTTGTCTGCTCTTTTTGCATCTCCAGTTTCATTTTTGTTAAAGCTTTCCACTATGTCTCAGATTTCTCTTGCCCTCTATTTTGTATATTTCATCCTTTTTATCTCTGTGCTTCAATTTGATCTATTTTCTAGCTAATTCTCCTTTCTTCTCTGTCTACTCTGCTGTTAAATCCAACTATCAGATTCTTAATTTGCTATTTTATTTTTTCCATTTTTAGGATTTCCATTGGTTTTTAACATGCATTCCAATTCTTGAGTGATATTTCCATCCTTTCATTTAATTTCTTTAGCGTACAGACCACAGTTATTTCAATGCCTATGTATAACTCCGAATCACTGTGAGTTTTTCCCTTTTCCGTTTTTTTCCCCCCATTTTGCTCATTTGGTGTTTCCTGGCATGCCAGCTGATATTTTGACCAAATGCCTGAAGTGATCATGAAAATTTATAGAGGATCTGGATGACATTATTTATTCCAGAAAGGATTTAATTTTTTTTTTTCCTGGCAGGTAGTTAGATTTAGGTAGGTCACCTTAACCCAATCAGGATGTGTCTATTACAGGCTTTCCCTTATTCCTTGAGCTTGGCCCTTCAGTGGCTCAACTGAAAAGCTGGGGCTATTTTTAGTGTTTGCTCCTTTTTGGCAAATTCTGTATTCCAATTTTGTTTCCCAAGAACTGTGATACTGGGAAATATCTACTTAGTTCTTTAGCCTCTTAGCAGCTATGTTTTGTTTGGCTTTTCATATGTTACGCCAGATGCATTCTTGGCCATGAGTTGGCAGATGCCTCGAGGGGAAATTGTGCCCAGTATGTCAAGCTTGCTTCCCCTGGAGTTCTCTATTCTCCAGGGGTTGGCGCCTTAAGCCCTGGCTGCCGCAATAATTCTGATTTTCAGTTTTTGCTTTCCCAGACCAGAAAGACTACCAGTAACTCTTAGCTTCTATGCCCTGCTGTGATAGTGGCATAAGTCCTGAGGGGTAAAAATAACAGCACTTTTTTTTTTCTTAACCTTTGTGTGTGTGTGTGTGTGTGTGTGTGTGCACGTGCATGTATGTGTTTGTGATAAGAATACTTAAGATTTACTCTTTTGGTAAATTTTAAGTATGCAATACAATATTATTAACTATAGTCACCTACAACCTGTTCGTCTTCAAAACTGAAGGTACTTTTTGACACCCCAACCCCTGAAAACCAACATTTTACTCTCTAAAATAACATATTTTGGCCTTGTCTCAACATCTCAATATCTTGGTTGCTCTCCAATGCCTTCATTTAGCTGGTTTGAATTTCACTAAGCTTTTACAATTGTTATGACAAGAGATTTTGTATGATACCAAGTATTCCATCATAGCCAAAGTAGAAGGCTGGGATAGAGATTTGTCTCTTCCACTGATTGGCTTTGATACAGGGCAACTTTCTAAGCTTAATGAATCTGAGTTTGCTCATTTCAAAATGGATTCAGTACAAACTACCTTAAATTTTTTTTTTAAAGATTTTATTTATTTATTTGACAGAGAGAGAGACAGCCAGTGAGAGAGGGAACACAAGCAGGGGGAGTGGGAGAGGAAGAAGCAGGCTCATAGCGGAGGAGCCTGATGCGGGGCTCGATCCCAGAACACCGGGATCACGCCCTGAGACAAAGGCAGACGCTTAATGACTGAGCCACCCAGGCACCCCAAACTACCTTAATGTTAGATGAAATAAATAAAATATGCATAGAGTTAGCACAGTTCTTGGCATTTAATAAACCAATATTTTCATATTCTTTTTACTAATGATAACACTAATACATATAATCATCTGTCTTAGATACTTGTTCCAGACAGGGTTGAAGGAAAGTTCAAGGTGTTGGGTACAGTACAATGAACACCCAAGGGGTTTTATATTCACATTGCTCAGGCAAGTAGTAGATGATGGAGATTCAAGATAGACTAAAAGATAGTACCATTGTAGGAAAAGCACAGTTATGAGGAGGCAGTGGTTGGGAGTCTTAGCAGATAGGTAGGTGGGCTGTCTACATGAAAAAGTCATTTATCCAAGCTTGTCTGCTGGCCACAGGGTGTATGGTAAAAGCAGAACACAGGGCTCTTAATTCTAGATGTGGACTGGCATGGCCAAACTAGGCCACACACATATAATGTGTAACTAGAGAGGATATAGAATTTTTTTTAAAAAGGCTCAAGCCCATTATTTACAATAGCCAAATTATGGAAACAGCCCAAGTGTGCTCAACTGATGAATGGATAAAGACAATGTGGTATATATAAATACAATGGAATATTATTCAGCCATCAAAATAATGAAATCTAGCCATTTGCAATGACATGGATGGAGCTAGAGAGTATTATACTAAGTGAAATGAGGCATTCAGAGAAAGGCAAATACCATATGATTTCACTCATATGTGGAATTTAAGAAGCAAAACAAACAAGCAAAGGGAAAAATAAAAGAGAGAGAGTGAGCAAATTAAGAAATAGACTCTTAACTATAGAGAACAAACTGATGGTTACCAGAGGAAGGTGTATGGGGAGGACGGGTTAAATAGGTGATGGGGATTAAGGAGTACACTTGTTGTGATGAGCACTGGGTGTTTTATGGAAATGTTGAATCACTATATTGTACACCTGAAATTAACAATATACTGTATGTTAACTAACTAGAATTTAAAAAAAAACTTAAAAAAATAAGGTTCATACCTTTATTAAAAGTAACCAGATGGAGAAATTTGGGATTTGGGCAGAGACCAATTACAGGGTTCCTTTTTTTTTTTTTTTTAAGATTTTATTTATTTATTTGACACAGAGAGAGAGACAGCCAGTGAGAGAAGGAACACAAGCAGGGGGAGTGAGAGAGGAAGAAGCAGGCTCATAGCGGAAGAGCCTGATGTGGGGCTGGATCCCATAATGCCGGGATCACGCCCTGAGCCGAAGGCAGATGCTTAACCGCTGTGCCACCCAGGCGCCCCCAATTACAGGGTTCTAGCTCATGTTTAATTGGGCTTTGACAACTAACCATGATGATAAGCCCAAGCACTTGGGGTCAGAACTTCCTCAAAGCACCTTGGCTTAAAGTCAAGATTGGGAACTTGTAAGGGACTGAATTTGTAAGAGACTGTGTGTCCCAAACAATGGAAATATAAAGGATGAAGAAAATGGAAGAACAAGGCAGGACCAGAAGAGGGTCAAGGAGTCATGGAAGTAATGCTGCCTTCATCCCCCTAGTCTTCCACCATGGTTCCATGTCTATAGTCAGGTGTAGTGAACGACAGGGACTGCTGGGTCTCTGGCCAGCTTTATATCCCTTCTTGGGTATGGAGGATCATGACTCCCACACTGCATTAAAAGAGGCATGCTAAGTAAGTCTTCGTGGGATAATCTACTTCCCTTTGGTCTGTTTCCATTGACTATAAATAACAGAACTTGTTGTCTGTTCTAACATATTATTTGGACATGATCATGATGAGTCAATCAGTCAACATAGATTCAATGGTACATACTACATGCTAGACCCTGGATTTGGACATTCTTTGATAAACCCCCAAGTATTCCATTTACAAGCCAGATGGGCCTTGCCTGGCTATTCTACTTCTTTGTATTCCAGTTTCCTAATATGGAAAAGGATGATAATCATAATACCTATTTTATGGGGTTGTTGTGAAAAGCAAATGAGAGGCAGAGGGCTTAGCACCCCCTCTGATGCATAAAAAATGTTCCTTATGATATGTTGCAGTTATCTATTGCTATGTAACAATAAGTCACAATAACAAAAAAGTTATTCCAAAACTTAAAGGCTGAAAACAGTGACATTTATTATGGTACAGTTTCTGTGGGTCAAGGTTTCAGAAGCCGCTGAGCCACTGGTTCCTGTTGGAGTCCTTTATGAGGCTTCAGTCAAGGTGTTGGCCAGAGCTGCTGTCATCTCTAGGCTCAGCTTGAGGGATCTCCTTCTGAGCTCACTCACATGGCAATTGGCAGTGTTCTCCTCAGTGTGGCCTTACAACATGGCAGCTGGCTTTCCATGCAGCAACACAATCTAAGAGAGTGAGAGAGTGCACTTAAGACAGAGGACAGAGTCTTTATAACTTCATCTCAGAAGTGACATCCTGTCACTTCTACTATATTCTGTTCATTAGAAGTGAGTCACAAAATCCAGCCCACACTCAAAGGAAGAAAGCATACCCACTTATAGATATCACGTCAATCTCGTCAGAAAAGGCTGACATGAAACGTACAGAGGAGAAGCCTATGTCACTGTCGGATAGCTTCTCTCAGTCCCAAATTCCTGACTGAGCATGGGGGACCCCAGTAGTATGGAGGCATGAGGAGATGGCCCACAGCTGCTGGTGACACTGTGCATGTCATTAGTCTTGTCAGACCTGGGAAGCTCAGTCTCTCCCTACATGACTGCCATTCTGTACCAGGGACTTACATTGGGACCCATGAGTAGTGGTTAGTTGCAAGGGCTCTAGACCCATGCGGACAATATTTAAATTCTCTACCACTTACCTGTCAGGAAACCTTAGAGGAGTTACGTAACCTTGCTGCATCTCAGTTTCCTTAAATGAAAATGGGTACAAAAATAGTAAGTATTTCTATGGTAGTTGTGGGAATTAAATGAGACAATCATGTAAAGTACTTTAGAATAGTGCCTGCCCCACAGAAAGTACTCAGTAAATGCTAGCTATTAGTATTTCTATAAACATAAAGGAAGAAATGGCATTATCAGTTTATCCACTTTCCTTTGTGGGCATGTTAACAAAACTTGCAATTTCCAGGTACTTGGACTAACCTCAGAGTCACACAGGACCCATCTTTCTACAGGGAGAAATCAGAGTTACTGCCCAGGCATCTTAAAGCAGCGTGTTACTGCCTCAAACTTTCTGGGGTGAGACAGCCCTAAGGAAATCCATTTCCCACATATTAAAAGTGCCTGCAACATACTAGCCACTCAAAAAATACCAATTACCTTCCCATTTCTCCCTTTACTCCTGTTTACAATGAACTAGAAGTGAAAAGATATCTCGATATAAAATGTAACTGGCAATAGAAAGCCGTATCTGCTGAGTGAGTGGTTCAGGTGGTACGTGTTCTAAGATCCCAGAGGAGAAAGTGATTTCAGGCTGAGGTACTCAGGAAATGGATGGGTAATTATCAAGGGATTTTAGACTGTGGAACCAACCAGAAAAGATAGTTTAGGGTGAGTGCCCATTTTCTCTCAGTTACTTAACAACCTAAGGTGAAATCGGGCTGTTTGAAATGTTCTGATATTGGAAACTCTGTCCTCCTATTTCCTCATACGTCCTCAACCATTTGCGTTTTCTGTTGGTGAAAATGGTGTTAACTAAACCTGTTTTCTCCTCAGGCTGATGATCAGTATCGTTTACACCCTTACAGAGTTTTCAGCTCCTCAGAGGCAAGTTCTTGACAAAAGGAAGTTTGCCCTTTTAATGATGATGTGAATTAACCAGGAAATTATTCATTGAGGTGGTAACTGCTAGTCAACTTGAGGCCATCTCTATTAGATTTTCATTAGCAATAATTCTGTTAAAATAGGTTACCTGCTATATTCGATGTGAGAATAGTTGAATGTGGAAGTATGTATATTTTACAATTAATGCCACTTAATGAGATTGGTATCATTAGAACATTAATGTTTCCTCTTAATTTATTAAGCATTGAATGAGAGAAAGTTAGAAACTGGGATAGAATTTTCCCTTTTGGGGAAAGACCTTGGCAGAGTGGAAAGAATAGATTTTCAATTCCCAGCTAAAAAATTTGAAGTGGAGTAAACGAATGGAAGGTTTCCAGCTCAACTATGAAGACTATTAACTAGGTAAAATATTTATAAATTAGATACTGGGGATGTAATGTACAACATGATGAATATAGTTAACATTGCTGTGTGGTGTATTTGAAAGTTGCTAAGACAGTAGATACTAAAACGTTTTCACAAGGACAAACGTTGAGGGAGGGTATAATTATATAAGGTAATACATGTTAACTAAACTTATTGTGGTAATCCTCTTGCAATGTATGTATGTCGTGTCATTATGGTGAACACCTTAAATTTACAGTGCTTCTTGTTAATTATACCTCAATAAAACTGAAAAAAGTATTTAACTTTTTTTTAACTTAATTATAATTTGTAACGCTCTGCAGGATTCAGAATATCTGTTGTAAGCTGTTTTTGGTGTAGACTTTTAACTGGATTGTTGTGTCTTCAAGGAGGTACAAAAACTAATTATCTAGTATTTCTAACTTGTTTTGTAAAACTATATTAAGTAGAAATATACTTATATAAGTAGAAATATACTTATATAAGTAGAAAATACTTATTAACCACAAAACATACTATGAAGGGATATGATTTCCTTTTCTTATAGCAATTGTGATTGCAATCCTAGTTGTTTTCAAAAATAATTTTTTATGGCTAAAACGTGAGTCTGTTTGCAATTTGGGACAATGCTCTAATGCAGTTGACTCTTGCATTTTCCTGTTAGATAATGGGCAAATTTTGGTAGCAATCAAATAATCTAAGCTTCAAACAAATTACTTAAACACATATTCAAAAAAAGGTTTTATTCTTTTCCAAGGTCCATTTCATAGCTACAACCTATCACAGTAAATAGATTTGCAAGAGCATTCTTTTCTTCTCCTCTCCAAACTGTCTTGATTTTATCTGATGAGGGAAAAATGCTCAAATTAAGAATGATAGGTTACATTGATCTCTGAGTAGCTTTCTTCTAGACTCTGCCAATAAGTGATTATGATTTAGTATAAATTTCTCATCAAATTTTATTTTAAATTGAAAGGAAGATTATTATTTTACAAGAAACTAAGGAAATTCATCTCTTCTTTGGCTTTTGTATTTTGATTTAAAGCACCACTTCTCTCCCAGGCTTACAAAACGTTGACTCACTGTACAAGTTTACTATTGCTGCCATAACCAATCACCCCGATCTTAGTGGTGGCTTAGAGTTTATTATCTCACCGTTTTCATGGAGCAGAAGTCTGGCCACAGTGTGGCTCGACTGGTCTTTCTGTGTATGGTCTCAGGAGGCCAACATCAAGATTTTGACAGAGCTGTGTTCATGATTAGAGGCTCTGAGGTAGAATCTTGCTTCAAAGCTTGTTCGGGACATTGTCTGAATTTAGTTCTTTCTCATGTTTCCACGGGTCCACTCCAGCTTAAAGCCAGCAACAGCAAGTTGAGTCCTGCTCATGCTTCAGATATCTCTGACTTCTCTGCCATGTCTCTCTGCCTTTAAGGAATAATATGATTATACTGGCCCCAAATGGATAATCCAGGATAATGTCTCTATTTTGTGGCCAACTGTTACCAAGCATGGGGTTCCAAAAACTAATCCTAAGGATATAATTATGAGTGAATATACTTATTCCTGAACCAGTGACTACCTAGGTGGATGGAATATGCTGCAACCTTACACCAGTCAAGACTCGCTCCTGGAGCTGGGGTAAATCAGTTCAGCCTAAACCACCTGATGGAAAATCCAGGGTCCTGTAGGAATGCGAAATAGAAGCTGGCATAGCAATTAACAAGTATCTTCTAAGAATTTGTAAATAACTTTATAAAAAGGAAAAAGGAAAAAAGTATACTCCCCTACTATCCTAGCACCACTACTATTAATATGTGGGTTTGTTTACTCTTTGGTTTATGTCTTTTCCTTTTAGACAAGTGCTTTAACATAGTTGTAAAAATAGTGTATTTATAATTTTATGTCATACCTTTTCATTTGATATTATTTCATAGCCTTGATAAATTCTAATAACTACACAGTATTCCATTGAGTAGAACATACCGTGTTTACTTAATCAATCTTCTACTATTGAACACTATTGAACATTTAGTTTACTCCTTCTCTGTTATTGTTTGCTTCTTTTCTTTGTTTTGGTTTATTTATTTCTTTGCTACTATGTATGCTGGAAAGGAAATCTTTATGTATACTATTTCAAAGTTTCATCTAAACATGCCTAAAAATTATTAAGTCTCAGTGCCTATGTTTATCCCAATATATCAACAGGATAAGAGATAGAACTTATATACATTAAGTATCTGACTCTCCTATTGATTTCAATACTTTTTTCTATCTGCTAATTTATTTAGCCAATCAGATTAAATGGTTCATGTTGTCCATGCATGAGAACATGCTATAGCTTCCCCTAAAAACTTAAAGATATGGGAAATTAGGTTAGTTTCTTTGGATTAAGCTAGTGAAATCTCTAGGCATATTTTCTCCAGATATTTGTTGATGCCCAATGTATGCCAAGCACAGTTGTAAGCACTAAGTGTTAAAACAGACATAGTCCCTGCTCTCATGGATAGATATGATTAATCATCCATGGAATTAATTAAAGAGTTTACTTACTGATGATTGAGTCTAGCATTTGGGACAACCCTGAGCTTCAATCAAGACAACCTGGTTATCATTTTAGGGAGTAAGGATATGAATGAATAAGTTGGAAGTTGGAAATCTAATTGATTAGAGTACATCCGGTTTGAAGATTGAATATGGGAGGCATAGAACTGGGATGCTCAAAGAGATAAAAGTGCTTATTGTCCACCCCCAGCAGTGCAAGGAAGAACCTCCCAACTCTGTGGGTTCATGAACTCTGGTCCCTGTGAAAGGGACATCTGTGCTTGGTCATGGGACCATTTCATTTTGTTCTGATTTTAGTTTACTGACTGATGTTTCTACAATAGATTGATCTCCTCTGGTTTGACCACAGTCTAGTTGGGGGTATATCTTTCAAGCACACCAAATTCCCTGAGGAGACTTAAAAGTTAACCCTGCCAGGGCATCACCTGAATCCTGCTAGAGCAGAATCTTGTAGTAGGCTGGGTCAGGCCATGTATGTTTGAGACACTTCCATAGATCATTGTGCCTCCAACTGGGGGGCAGGATATTAAGCAGGGAATGAAATTAATGAAGTGGCTTGTGAATAACACATTTGTAAAAATATTAAAGATTTATTTATTTATTTATTTATTTATTTATTTATTTGAGAGAGAGAGAGAGAGACAGCCAGCGAGAGAGGGAACACAAGCAGGGGAGTGGGAGAGGAAGAAGCAGGCTCCTGGCAGAGGAGCCTGATGCGGGGCTCGATCCCAGAACGCTGGGATCACGCCCTGAGCTGAAGGCAGACGCTTAATGACTGTGCCACCCAGGCGCCCCTGTTTCTCATCTTTTATCAACAACAACTTGGGGATTTATCAAGATATGTGAATCCCTAAGGATGAATATCTAGGTTGGGAATAACTGAAATGCTAAGCTAAAGAACTGATACAGAATAGGCAGTCCCATTTATTGAAGAATTTTGTTCTACTTATGTGATCAAATTGCCTTGGGAACCTAAAGGCTCATTTACCATATGTGAATGCACAATGCTATCAGTTTTTTTAAATGAACACAAAAATCTTGCTAAAGATCCATTCAGTTTACTCTACCTTCAGAATGACAGCACTTTATAAAAACTAACAAATTATTTAATTGTAGACAGTTGTTTAAATGTGGAATTCTGGTAAAACTCCAAACTGGTAAATGACTTTTAGTTTTTGTAAAATTAAAATGATCTTTGTTCATTTGAACGCTTTCCTCTAGTAATCTAGATGCTGCTGTATATAATCGTTCAGAGAGCTTTGACATTTAAAATATGTAATGACGTAATTAATCTGAATGGACACTGGCGGTAGCTTCACAGGGTCTAAGGCATTAACCCAGTTTTGACTGGATTATGGGGAAGTTCTGCAAATGTCAGAAGAGCTAGTATGGCTTGAATGGGCAAGGGAGACAGAGAATTCAAACAGCAAACATTTCCCAACTAGTATAAAAAAATTCAGTGTTTTAACACATACACACTCAGTAGGTGCTGTCTGTCTGATTTCCAGTCTCCTGCTTCAAAGGGACTTCTGAGCTTTTGATTTCAGGTTGAAGCTTGGGCTAGTGAGGTAGCAATTAGATGTTGCTAGGAAGACCATAGGTACAATTTAGAATGAGAAAATATAAAACTACTTAAGATAATCAAGGTGATTTTCCAATGGACTAAAAAATGGGGTTGCATGGAGCAAAATGACGATGTGCTTACACTAATACATACATAGAAATACACACACACACACACACACACACAGACTTTTGTGTATTTACACATACACAAATAGGAAATTATACTCATGCTTAGGCAAAAAGTTGGAGGGGTCTCAAAGAGAATGAATAAGAAAGATTTCTTTTCTTATGTTTTCAAATAAATATGTCTAACTTTGTTTTGTCAAAACTCCTCCATCACCAGATGGACCTTAGCGATATTTCAGGCTAATTTTGGTAACTACCAACTCATTTCTCACCATTACTTCCATTAGCACAGGTTTGTTATGCTTGTTCCCAGGAGCTGTCTGTAGAGGTACAGGGCAGGCAGGTGTTGTCTTTGTCTTTCTTACTGAAGGCGCTAGGCCTTGGTCCAGCAAACATCCAGATACGGAGAAGGTCACAATCATCCCTTCTGGCTCTAACACCAACAACAAAATAATAAGCGGGCCCTACTTTCCCGCTCTCCCTCAGCTGTAAGGAAAGGAATAGTTGTCACAAACTTTGTGCACCCCCAAAAGGGAATCCCTCTCCCCCTCTTTAGGACTTTTTATTTTAAGTGGGAAGGAGATGTTCTACTGAATTTGAACAGGTAGCTGATAAAAACCAGTGGGTTTTCCCCAAAATACCATAAATAAAATCTAAGTCATAACAAGGAAAAATTATTTTGTATCTCTTATATTGGCAAAAATTATACCAATCATACATGACCTGGTGTGAGTTATCACATTCATTTGTGCACTCCCGTGGCAGTGAAAATTGGAATAATCTCTTCGGAGAAACTTACGGCAATCTTTTAAAATTAATTTTCATATACACAAAAAATGTTTAATTACATTAATTTAAGAAGGCACATATCTTTTAACCCTAGATTTTAATTGCCAGGAATTTACCATTCATACACATTGTACAACTCCAGGGGTGATTGTTGAATCATTAATAAGAGAAAGGATCAAAGTCCATCTAAACTCCTCAGCCGAGCGCTACTCTATTATGTTATATTATGCATACAACAAAATGCTACAGAATTTAAACTAATTGAGGTAAATGTATACATGCTGATGTAGAAAGATCTGGGAGAATATGTTCTAAGAAATTCCAAGGCACAGAAGTGAGTAATACATAATAAGATGGCATTTTTGTAAAACTACATATATAATTGTTTCTCTCTCCATCCTTTTTATTAAAACTTTATTTTTTGTGTATGCATACAAATTCTGAAAGTGTGTATAAGAACATATAAACAGTGGTTATCTCCGTGAGTGTCACAATTGCTGGGTGTGGAGATGCTTTTACTCCTCAGTTGGTATACTCTCTATTGTTTCCATGTTTTTAAACTGTTTGCCTGCATGACTGTTACATTGACAATAAAATAGTAGAAAACTAAAATAATTCCAGTGCGAAGAATGGAGCCTGTAACTCAAGAATTCGTTTTCCTTGCGCCTGTAAAGGTCATCAAACTTAGCACATTGAGAAAAGAGGCTACGGATGGGGGTGGGGAACCAGTTCTGTGACCCCCTCCCCTGTTGTTCATTTGGCCGTTGTTGTTTGTTGTTAAAGGTCTGTGCTGTTGTCCCAGGTGCTCATAGCCCCCACCCCCAAGACCTCCTGCCTCTTGCTCATATTACCACCAGTCACCATGGTAGCTCCTGTTCAACACAGTCCCCTTGAAATAAGGCTGCGTCCACTGCACAGGTGCTGTGTTGGGGGGAGGATGGATGCAGTGTTTGTGAAGTAGCATGTGTGTCTCTCACCCTGCCTCCAGCCAGCGATGGCTGTGGATTTTCCTTTGTTCTTAAATACCGCTGCAGAAACTACATGATGGAAGGGAATTATGATTGTAGGGTAGGGAAAATATCTAGAGCAGGAAGCCATACATGGCTTTTCTTCTGGTCCAAGGGAGAAACAGCCAAGAATTTAAACCCTTCTCTGGGTATCCCTTGTGTGCAGCTGCTTTTCCAAAATTAGCTCTGCTGCCCGCTCTGTGGGACTACCTCTTTCCTGTCATGCGTGGTGCCAATTTCTACAAGCCCTTGGGAAAATTCCTTCTCTGTTCACTGTGCTTGAGAATACTAATTGTTAAGCAATAATCATCCTCTCTTTCTTCCTTAGCAATACAACCCGGAATTTATTTGATATAATATGTCCAGCTGAAAATGTACCCTTCCTGCACTTCCTCGTATCTAGAGTGGTGAAGAGAGCCATGTAGTAGTGTTTGATGGGACTTTTGAGAAACATTTTTAAGGATGACTTACTCAGATAAGTGACATGTGATTTTTGGCTTTCTTCCCTCCTGCTACTTCTTGCCTAGTGCTCAGCTGTATGGCTGGAACTTGAGCAGTCATCTTGGACCATTGTGGGGACATGAGGAGAAAAGCTAACATTGAGAATGGTAAGATAGAAAGGTTGAAAGCACCAGATACCGTGAGGCTACCCTATAAGATACGGCAGTTTGCTTTGAGGGGAAATATAAACTCTCATGTATTTAAATCGTGATACTTCTCTCTATTGCGAGGAGAACCCAGTTCTAATTATCTGAATCCAACTAACTAGCTCCAGTACATTTTCCAAGTGCGCGTTATTTAGCAGTGAAAAGCATGGTTACCTTGGGCAGATCGACAGCTGGTAAAGAAATAGGGCCATGGGCTTGCTTTGGTTTTCCAGTTTCTACAGATACAGTACAGGGTGGACATAGTTTGATTCCCTTTGAATTCTCTTTTCTGGAATGTGTTGGAGATACACTTCTTTATTTTTTCCAATTATACAGCAGTAACTTAAAAATATTTTTTATGGATATTGTCTTAATGGAATGCCTCTGGGTCACATGCATTTTGCTCACATTAGCTCAGTTAATCCCGGCACCAGCCCTGGGGGTAACTCTCACAATGGAGATCCCCTTTCACCTTGCTACGCAGAGCAGGACTGATTTCTTTCATTTGCAATTCTTCCTTCGTGCTTTTAAAATTGCATAATTCATGAATCACCGGCATTAAAAAATATGGGCAGTCCTGACCCAAGAGCACATAACTCTCACTCCCCAGACCTAGTGATAAAATTACTCTTACAAGAACTTGTTTCAGTTCTTAGGCAAGGTCTGTGCTTGCCATCATCTCTGATGGTGGTGGGGTAGGGTGAAGGAATGAATTGCATGCTTTGGATTGCAGATGCCAGGAGTATTTCAGGAATGGGTGAATTGTTTGCCTTTACCTTTACCAAGCACATACGGATATAAAATATGTGTGACAAATGTTCAAAGCCCCCTTCCTTCATCCAAAAAAGACCCAGCTCCCTACAACTACAGGACCAGCCCTGTCTTTCAGTGTCTCACTGGGGGCCATTCCCTGTTATCTGAGATTCTCACAGGCCATACTAATTTGAGTTAATTAAGGCTTTTGGACATCTATAAATACTTACATATTATAGGAAAGATACTAAATTGTAAAATAATTTTGACCTATAGACTGGACATTAAAAATCAAGCTGTCCATTTCTTTAAAGCAAACAGGTATCCATATAGATGGACAGGTCAACTTTTATTTTGATGGTAGGAAATAGAAATGTGCTCATTCCTGGCATACTCAGCATCCTGGGCATATGGAAGCAAGAGGAAGCAGGGTGAGAACACTCAGTATACTTGCAATACTTCTAAAGGGCAATGGAATATAAAATTCATGAGTTAGTTATAAGTTGGCCCTACATATTCTTGTATGGACTGTAAGTTCAGTTGGTTTGAGCCCTGTGTTTCTTTAGCCCCCAAGCAGGGTCACATGAATTGACATAGGAAGTATTTTATTAATAATTTCAGAATGCATGCCCATGGATACCTATTCTTTAATAGTCTTTTATTTCCTTTAATATAAGATATTATTTTTAAAAAGCCCAAAGATACAACTTTAGGAATAAAGATTTTTAAAAATATATGTATGCTATTATCTTCCCTTACTCTGCAGGACAAATAAATCTTCCCCAATTCACTTTACATGTTTAATATTTTTGAATGCATACAGTTCAATCTCGAGTTACCTGTTAGGGCATTATTTCTGGAGAAAAGACTTAAAATTGGATGTTACAGGTCACAGATCTGTACTTAGATATCAATTTCATGCTTCAGAAACATAGCTTCTTATAATACTTGATTACCAAATTATGTTGTATATAAAAACACATAAATGTGAGTGCTGGTGTTGTTTCGATGTGCAGAGAAAAGAAATTGGATAGTCCAGAACTGAGACACAAAAAGCAAAATCAGTATCAATTGTTTAAAGAGTCATTTGCCTATTTTAAACCACATTGATAGCTTTGCTAAAAAAAATGAAACTTTTAAAATCATGAGTCATATAATAGTCATGGGGAGAGTTGGTTTCTCTAATGCAAACCCTTTTAAAATAAGTGATTTGTAAAATAATTGCTACAAGCAAGAGACTACAGTGGCGCCATTGTTGGTATCTGTGTGGGCGGGAGGCTGCGGAACATCTTTTGTGGACATAAGTTACAGAGTTTAAGTACACCCACAGAAGAACAAAGGGACCACAGATAAGAAACTGACTTGGAATGGGAGAAACAACAGAAAACAAAAATAAAATTGCTTCCTGATTTCAGTTTGTGTTGAAAAATGGTTGTCTATGGCTAGTTGCACCAAATGTATAATAAAATAACTTGTTTTTCCTGATGAAGAGTGCTTTATGCTTCTGGGAACTGTGTTGGACAATTCACAGGCATGTTAAAATAGAGTCCGATGCACCCTCGATCTTAAATTTTTTTGGTCGTATTTTTGCTGGCGTGATCCTTTGAAGCTTTTGCTGCCAGAATGTATTAGAAGAATAAAATAAGTTTAGTGAGTGCCGAAAGAGAAAAATAAACAAATAGACACATATGCATATCAGAATCAATATCATAAAATGGCAAGCACCCCCATTTGCCCTGAAGTTCCTCTAGGTTTTATCACAAGCTATAGCAGATAGCTGTAAAGTGGTTTTCTCTGCTCTCATTTTGGGAGATGGGGTGAGAAAGCTATGGATGAGAAACTCACAGAACAGAGGGAAAAACGGTTCAAAAATGAGGAAAGAATAAAGAGCTGAAATAATTGGAAGAGGGTGTTTCAGGTGTATGTGTTTGAAAATAGAGCCAAAGTCATGCTCTGAAAATCCTTTGGAGTATGGCAGCTTCTCAGTGCGTGCTATGTCTGAAAGAGTCCTGGCCTCAGCTCGGGGGAATGGTGTTCATCCTGGATCCCCCCCAATGGCGAGCTTAGTGCTCTCTTTATTTCTCTGCTTCCTCCTTTCTGAAAGTGAGATTGATTTTACCCAGTGAACTGGGTTGAATAGCGTTACCCCCAACTTGAGGTCCACTCGGAACCTCAGCATATGACCTTACTCAGAAATAGAATCTTTGCCAATATAATCAAGCTGAAATAAGGTCATACTGGGTTAGAGTGGACTTTCCCCCCTCATTTCTTGTAAGATTCTTTTATTTACAAAAATGACAAGAGCACAGAGTTTCCTGCAATTATTTTAAATTGCATTTTTCTATCTTTTAATTTTGTTTTTTTCCCAACCACTTTATTGAGGTATAATTGACATACAAAAAGCTGTACCTATTTAAGGTACATGAACTTGATGGGCCTAAAGAGAAATACATACTTTGAAACCATTACCACAATATAAGCCATAAACATATCCATCATCTCCGGTTTGCTCTGCCTTCCTTCTTGGCCTTATTAATTTTGTAACAAGAACACTTAACATGAGGTCTGCTATCTGAATAATACTGTATTGTGCACTTAAAAATTTGCCAGCCATGGGCACTGTGGGGAACAGTAGATTGCTAGGACTTACTTATCTTGTATAACTAAAATTTTATGCCTTTTGGCTAATACTCCCCCTTTCCCCTCCCCTCAGCCCCTGGCAACCACTACTCTACTCTCTGCCTCCATGATTTTGACTCTTTCAGAGTCCTCATGCAAGTGGTACCATGTACTATCTGTCCTGTACCTGGCCTACTTTAGTTAGGTTCCGGGTTCATCTGTGTTGTGCCAAATGACAGGATTTCTTTTTTTTTTTTTTTTCTTTTTAAGGCTGAATAATGTTCCATTGTATGTATATACCATATTTTCTCCATCTCTTCATCCATCTTGGACATGTTGGTTGCTTCCATGTCTTGGCTCTGTGAATCATGCTGCAGTGAACATGGGAATACAGAGAGTTCTTCAGTCCTGATTTCAGTTCCTTTGGATATATACTTAGAAGTGGAAATGCTGGATTCTTTGGTAGTTCAGTTTTTAATATTTTGAGGAATCTCCATACAGTTTTCCATAGTGGCTGCCCTGAATTTCATTTCTACCAACAGTGTATGAAGGTTCCCTTTTCTCTACATCCTCGACAATACTTACTATCCTTTCCATTTTTTGTAATAACCCATCCTAACAGGTGTGAGGTAATCTATCATTATGGTTTTGATTTACATTTCCCTGGTGATTAATGGTGTTAATCACCTTTTTATACACCTGTTGGTCATTTGTATGTCTTCTTTGGAGAAATGTCTATTCAGTTTCTTTGCTCATTTTTTAATTGGATTTTTTTTTCTCCTGAATTATTTGAGTTACTTATATATTTTGGACAATAACCGTTTATCAGATATATGATTTACAAAATATTTTCTCTGACTCCATAAGTTGCCTTTTTATTTTGTTGATTGTTTCCTTGGCTGTGCAGAAGCTTTTTAGTTTGACATAATCCCTCTTGTCTATGTTTGTTTTTGTTGCCTGTGCTTTTGGCATTACATCCAAAAGATTATTGCCGAGGCAAATGTCAAGAGCTTTACCCTGTGCTTCTTATAGGAATTTTACAGTTTCAAGTCTCAGTTTAAGGCAGAGATTCTTTGTAAGCCAAGGAATCCAAGGATTACCAGCAACCACTAGAAGCTAGGAGAGAGGCATGAAACCTATTCTCCCTTAGAGCCCTCAGAATGAACTAACCTTGCCAACGCTTTGATTTCAGACTTCTAGCCTCCAGAATTATGAGATAATAAATGTCTGTTGTTTTAAGACACCTAGTTTATGCCACTTTCATTATGGCAGCCCTAGGAAATTAATATACCTACTTTACACAGAGAGTAGAAAATTAAAGTGAGATTTAAAAGTTCAGCATAAGAACTGTAGCTAATGTATGTAGAGTATTATCTAATGAGATACAATAAGAAACAAGAGTGGGAAGGAATACATTTTTAATTTGTATAATCATTACATTAAGATTCGGGATGCCTGGGTGGCTCAGTTGGTTAAGCGTCTGCCTTCAGCTCAGGTCATGAACCCAGGGTCTGGGATCAAGCCCCACATCAGGCTCCCTGCTCAGCAGGGGAGTCTGCTTCTCCCTCACCCTCCCTCCCTGCTTGTGCTATCTCTCTCTCTATCTCTTTCTGTCTCAAATAAATAAATAAAATCTTAAAAAAAAAGATTAAGATTCCCCAATGTTTTGCATCTGTAATTTCAGAAGGAGGCTCTGATGCATTTTCCACTCATCACAAGCCTTTATGGGAATCCTAAAAACTGGAAGAGATTACTATGGTTGCAGTAACCAGGTCAAAGACCCAGTAGGTGAGCCTGTGACATTTACCAGAATAAACCCAATGCTCATGTATCTCTTTTACATAAGGATTAACGTCTTTTTCCAAGAATATTTTAATTATCTGATTCAAATGTTAATAAGGATGGCAAAGAGAAAAAAAGACCTAAGTAGAATTTTGATCTGAGCAATGAAGTAGTGATGATAAAGGTATTTAGAAGATTTCCTTTGCACTTCTTAGCATTGTGATGGAAACACTGAACATCTTACCATAGTATAATTCTTCTTAGCTTCATTTCCGTTCAGAAGAGAAAATAACAACACACTGCTAATTAATATATGTGATATAATAGAAGCAACTGAGCCATCAAATTAATGTCCTGACACTCTTCTGGCATACCTTAAAATTTGGATGCATGGAAAACATCAGCATTTTTTGTTTTCTTCTTTGCAATTAAGAAGTTAATATTTGGTCTTAACAATTATATTTAAGGATCCTGTGTCAGAAACACTAGTGCAGAATGCTGCCAAGCCGCAGAATACTTGCAAATGGTTTAATCTCTGAGGGAAGAGTGAAATCTCTGGGTACCAGGGAAAAAACAAACTGAAGAGAATAGATGATTTTCAGGCAAAGACTAGACCTAGTCAACCATGTTAAATTTGGAAGCAGAAATCAAGTATTTAATTAGGTTGGTTTTCTGGGCATCCGCTTCATAGGAGTGATAAATAGGCTTCTGTCTCTGGCCATGCTTTCTGATGAGCCAAGTCAAAGAGATTTACTCAGCTCCTTTCATGGAGCCTTTGGGTGCTCATTTCTCTGTTGCCCAGCCTCTAAACCTAACCTCAGACTGCAATTTACAACCATTCTTTAAATGTCGTTGCCATTTGCAGGGTAAGTGACCTGGCCCTTCGAGATAATTCAGTTCTGTGCCAGTGGACCGTTCAGACAGTTACAGCCCTGCCCACTAACTGTGGTGTTCACCTCAGGAATCCTAGGGCCAAGTAATTCGCTTTTCTTCTCATTCTGTTGTTACATCACTAGGTTGCAAAATAGAGAAAGGAAATTCACCAGCAAAGGTCAAAATTTTGGTCCCAGATACCTAAATGTCGGGCTGTTCTGCTTTCTTCCTGTCTGGTTGACTAAGGAGGATGCATATACCTAGAATTTGATGGTGTTTACAAAGACTTGCAGAGGCGAAAGAGTCTGCCTCTTGTGAACTTTGATCCTTTCAGGAAGATCCAGAAAAGTCTTGAATGCCTGAGATCATTGATATGGGTTTGGAAAAGACATGCCTCGGGCTAGGATAGGTTTGTTTCTGGTACCTGAAAATAGAGCAGAAAAGAGCAATCTAAAGGGACTCCCTCTTTCAACAGAGGAATCTAGCCTTTTAATCAAGGATGGCACGGAAGGGTTATTTATAAAAACTTCTACTTACGAATGATTTCTGTTGTTTTCTAATTTGACTTTGAGTTGGGCCTTGTCTTAATATAATTTGAATGTGTCCTCTGGACCAAGTTAACTTGACTAGCTGGTCACCACTGATGCTTTTGCTAGCATTGGCTGTAGTTACAAAAATTAAATGGAATTTTTTTCAGACTTTAAATTTCTGTCTTTTTGTGTGAGATGTGTGTGTGTGTGTGTGCAAAATATTAACTGGAACACACTGAATTAATTCATCTTAATAGCCAAAAGAATACCTGTCTCATATAATTTAGTGGTTCCACAAACATTGATTTCTGCCTTTAAATTCCCCAGCCAACAGTAATTGAGTGAATGAATGAATGAATGAATGAATCAATGAATCAGTGGATGAAGAAGTTAGGAAGATCTTAAGGATATGCCTATTCCAAAAGCATTTTAGGACACATTAGAAGAAATATTGTAAATGACATAAAAATAGACCTTTGGAGGTTTTATGCCCTTAAAATTGAGATCAGGTCAGAATATTTTATGAGTATTCACCACATAAAATCATTAAGAGGAAGATAAGTATAGTCTTAAAAGATTTAGACTAATTAATTGGTCAAGGAATAAAAAGGAGATTGAAGTAATTTATAAAACATATATTGAGAAAATATCTAAGAAGAGTAAGTGATACAAAGTCATAAAGTTAACCAGATTTTATAGGGAATAATGGAATGTCTAGCTATATAAGGTCTATAGAATACTTAAGAAAAAAATTCTCCTTTGCTTGTCAAAATCAGTTAAATTTTCCACTTGCTTAATTTGATAAAATAGAAAAATCCAAACGAAAATATAGTATGGTCAAATACAGAATTTAAGAGAATTAAAAATTTATTTAAGGGATTCATTTTCAATAATATTGTAGATTACATAGCTGAGCAGACCTCCATCTAAGAAAGAATAATCCTGGATAAATATTAAATGAACTGATGAGTTGCAGGAAAGCAAGGACTTCTCAGGTTAAAAAAACACTAATCAAAGGCAGGAACCCAAAGATGTAAAGAAAACAGTGAAACTAACTTTCGCATGTAGGCACTTGCTGGGCCTGGGAACTTGGGCTGTACTTTGAAGAACTCTCAAAATTTGGGGGAAAAAACCTGAAATCCAGGACTTGTCTAAGGTGGGGGATCTAATGTGAAACCCTTATGTCTTAAAGCTGGTACTCTAATGTTTGTATAATAGTAATCCAGAAATCATCTTCTCTGCCACTGTCAAGTGGGACCACAAGAGAAATTCGTTACCTAAATATGGCACTGAGATGGGGTGGAGGATATCATTAGTAAACATTCAGAAACACCAGACTGACCTCATGCAGCTTTGAAACCTAAATTTATGTTGCCATTGAAATATAAACATATAAAGTAAAAGGATTGCTGACTGATAATTTCCCCACGCACTTGGCAGAGGCAAATGTCGAACTTAAAGGAGCTCATTTTCATCTTAGTCATCTCCTGTGTTTCCCACACTAATAACTAAGGACAGAAAGTCACAAAGTACCATGAGCAAGAACCATCAGAAAAAAAACCCCAAGCCTCAGATATTGTAATTTTCAGATGCAGAATATAAAATATCTATGCTTACTGTACTTAAAAGATAAGCTTAAAATTATGTGCATGGGACAAAAATAATAAAGAATAATCAAGCATATATGATAAAGAATCAAGCAGAACTCTTAGAAATAAAAACAATAATATCAAAAATAAAAACCCCGTGGAAGAAGAGAACATTATAGTAGAACTGAAACAAACAAACAAAAAAAGGAAACTGAAAAGAAATTATCAACTAAAAAAAAAAAAAAAAAACGATGTATAACCTAGCAAAGAGATAAAGCTCTGGAAAATATAAAAAATAAGTTCGGGGATATGGAGGATAGAGTGTGGATATCTACAAAATGTCTAAATGCAGTTCCAGGGGGAAAAAGATAAAGAATGGGCTGAGGCCGTATTTGAAAAGACAGTGGCAGAAAATTCTCTAAGAACTGGGAAGGCGCCAATCTTTAATTTCTAGGAGTCCACCAAATCTTAGGCAGATTGAAAAAAAAAATTGGGAACTAGACAAAGCAACAAATATAAGATGATTTTAAAAGCAGGCATTGAGGAAAGACTTAGAAATACATATAACTTTTTCTTAGCAACAAAGGAAGGCAAAAGATCGTGAAATGATGTGCTAAGAGAAAGTACCTACCGATACAAAATTGCATAACCAGCAATTTTATCCTACCTTTAAGGTAGGATAGTGCAATAAACACTTTGTCACTAAAAAGGAACTGGAGATAGTTTTTTTTACCATCAGACTTCCAGTAAAAGAAACGCTGAAGGATATACTTGAGACAGAAGGAAAATGATATAAGATAGAAGGTCAGAGATTCAAGAATAAAAAGTGCAGAAAATAGCAAACGTGTGTGCAAATCTATATAAACATCTATCATATAAAACATTAGTAGTAATGTCCACTCCAAGTGAATTATAGACCTTTTGTAAAATCCAAAGCTATTAAAGTTTTCAGAAGTTGATATCTAAGAATATCTTCATGATCGTAAGACAGGGGAATTTCTTTTTAAAGGCACAAACCCCACTAACCAATAAAAAAATAAATTGCTAAAGTATGATTACATTAAAATGATTTTCAAAACTTCTGTTAATCTAAAGGCACTATGGGGGAAAACCAACAACCAAAAGAGAAAAAAAAGGCAGAAACTGGGAAAAGATATATAACCAAGGAATACACATATCCAGGATGTATAAGGAACTTCAACAAATCAGTAGGGAATGGAAAAACTCAAGAGAACAAACTCAACAGAAGCCTTAAATAGGTACTACATAAAAGGATAAATCCAAGTGGTCATTAAACTTATGAAACGATGTTCAAGTGAGCATGCACAGAAATGCTGATAGCCATTTTTTTATTAACCAAAAAAAGGAAATAATCTGAATGTCCATTATCAGTAGATTAGACACATACACTGTGATACATTTTCACAACACTATATTATGTATCTATGAGAAAGAAACTCTAGCTATGGGCATCATCACGGATCTCACGAATGTACTTTCGAGTAAAAGAAGTAAGTCATATGGTTCTATTTATACAGATTCAAAGACTTGTAAAACTAAAAAGTGTATTATTTGGGAAATCTAAATGTGAAAACTATAAGCAAAAACCCTGATGTTTATTCTAGTTTTTTATAATAATTTTTTATGTTATGTTAGTCACCATACAGTATATCCTTAGTTCTTGATGTAATGTTCCATGATTCATTATTTGCATGTAACACCCAGCGCACCATGCAATATGTGCCCTCCTTAATACCCATCACCAGCCTATCCCAATCCCCCACCCCCCTCCCCTCTGAAGCCCTCAGTTTGTTTCCCAGAGTCCACAGTCTCTCGTGGTTCATTCCCCCTTCTGTTTACTCCCCCTTCATTCTTCCCTTCCTTCTCCTACCGATCTTCCTATTTCTTATGTTCCATAAATGAGTGAAACCATATGATAATTGTCTTTCTCTGCATGACTTATTTCACTTAGCATAATCTCCTCCAGTCCTGTCCATGTTGCTACAAATGTTGAGAAATCGTTCTTTCTGATGGCTGAGTAATATTCCATTGTATATATGGACCACGTCTTCTTAATCTAGTCATCTGTTGAAGGGCATCTCGGCTCCTTCCACAATTTAGCTATTGTGGACAATGTTGCTATGAACATTGGGGTGCATACGGCCCTTCTCTTCACTACGTCTGTATCTTTGGGGTAAATACCCAGTAGTGCAATTGCTGGATCATAGGGTACCTCAATTTTTAACTTTTTAAGGGACCTCCACACTGTTTTCCGGAGTGGCTGTACCAACTTGCATTCCCACCAACAGTGTAAGAGGGAAAAAACCCTGATCTTTAATATGCAAGTCAGGATGTCAATTACTTCTGGCGCAGAGGCAGAGAGATTAGTTTGAGGAGGGCACACAAGTTTTTAAGCTAATGACAATTTTCAATTTCTTATTCTGAAAATGGTGTTAAATGGGTGCCCATTTCTCCAGTGTTGAGCACAATGCCTGGACCCAGAGCAGGAGCCCAGCGAATGCTGTGCAGTGAATGACCGATGAGTCTCTCTTCCTTTGAAATCCATCCTTTATTTTTGAAAAGTTTGTAAAAAAGTCTTCCTTTATATACTTTTCCCAGTCAGCTTGGCCTGCTATCACAGGATACCATAGAGCAGGCGGCTCAAACCACAGTTTATTTCTCTTGGTTCTGGAAGCAGGAAAGTCCAAGATCAGGGTGCCAGCAGATTTTGGTTCCTTATTCTCTTCCTGGTTTGCAGAGGGCTGCCCTCTTGCTGTTACCCTCACCTGGTGGAGAGAGGGAGAGCAAGGTCTGCCTTATCTTCTTACAAAGGCACGAATTCCATCCTGGGAGGTCCACCCACATGACCTCTCTAACCCTCATTCCTTCCCAGTAGCCCCACTTCCTAATATCATCACATGGGGGGGGGGGTAGTAGGGTTTCAACATATGAATTTTGTGGAAACACAAACATTCAGTAAAATTAAACATTTCGAATTAAGATTTCCCTTTGAAAAAAGACACTTAATGCTGATTTTAAGGAATGTTTTTGAAATGTTAACTTCAGGTAAGGACTACATCTTATTTGCTCCTTTATCACAGCACGTAACAAGGGTCTGGTATCTGGTAAGTCTCAAAAACTATCAACTAGCCAAAAAGTATGAAATAATTATTTTGGTTGAGATACTGCCTTCTTAATATAATGAAGAGGAAATTCAACAGCTGTTTCTTTTGGAAACCAGTTCTCTAATTACAAACCTCTATTATCTTGACTGGAGTGTCTGTCTGTATTTGCTAAGTAATAAGAACCCCTAGGATTAGCAGTTCATCTGGGGTAACAAGCTTGTTCCAACCCCAAAACAGCTCATCTCTAGAGAGGTTGTAATGGTGATGTTCAACAATTGTTTGCATAATACCTTAGCATTACTGTAACCAGATAATTAATCAGCTGAAGATAGGGACTAGAGAGAAAGGAAAGGGACAATGAGCTTTCAGAAATGATTTAGTTACCCCATCACCTTTAATTTTGCCGCTTGTCTGGCTGGCTATTCCAGGGATATGGTTCTCTTCAATAAGTGATTAGAAGCCCAGGGCCACCACAGAGCAGACCCAGGTAAGCACAGAGGCTCACACTTTATGGGGATACACATCTCTCAACCATCACAATTCTTTTCCTTTTTTTTATTTATAGTTTTTTTTAAAGTTTTTATTTATTTATTTGTCAGAGAGAGAGAGAGAGAGAATGAGCACACAAGCAGGGAAGTGGCAGGCAGAGGGAGAAATAGACTCCCCACTGAGCAAGGAGCCCAACTCAGGACTCGGTCCCAGGACCCTGGGATCATGGCCCAAGCTGACGGCAGACACTTAACCAGCTGAGCCACCTAGGCGTCCCCATCACATCACAATTCTTTTCTAAGGGCTCTGAACATAATGTGTTTATCATATTCTCACACCCTCCTTTCCCACCTCCTGAATTTCAAGGGTTGGTTTGTCCTTTGAGTGTGCCTGACAAGGTTTACTGTCTTACTCCCCCACCAAAAGTAACCATCTGAAGAAATCCCTGTAGTTGGTGCGCCTGGGTGGCACAGCGGTTAAGCGTCTGCCTTCGGCTCAGGGTGTGATCCCGGCGTTATGGGATCGAGCCCCAACATCAGGCTCCTCCGCTATGAGCCTGCTTCTTCCTCTGCCACTCCCCCTGCTTGTGTTCCCTCTCTCGCTCGCTGTCTCTATCTCTGTCAAATAAATAAATAAAATCTTTAAAAAAAAAAAGAAATCCCTGTAATTGTCAGATAAATAGGAAGTGAACTTGTGCCAGTAGCAAGGCTGGAACTGAATTAACTCGATGTGGTCCTAGAACTTGAGGTTAAGAAGGTTTTCCTTTGAACCTGTTGTGGGCATGAGAAAATGTTAGGCTACTAGAAATGCCATAAAGAGGCTTAGTCACTGCTCAAAACTACTGGTACACTCAATAGTCTCAGAATATCTGTTAGGAATTTTTTTTACCATGTACAGTATTGATGAGCTTATCTATAAATAGTTGCTTAACAAGATATAACTTTTATTACTATGCTCATTCATTAATCCCGGGAATTATGATAAAAGTGTAACACATAAAAGTTACATAATATGGCATAGTACAGGTATCATATAAGTGTAATACTTACATGTTATATGTATTTGTAATACATGTGTTATATATATGTATACATATATGTGTGAGTGTCTGAACATGTGACTCCCTGTAAGATAGATATAGACGTACAGATGTGGATGTGGATGTGGATATATCTTCCTGGGCAGGAATAAGAGGGACAGATACTCTGTGCCAGGTGTGTTTAGGGTTCTGTTAGGCATGGTTTTGTGGTGCAAAGGAGAAATGTTCAATGACTGTGTGTAACCTCAAACAAGATTTTGTCAACTTTCCTAGGGTCCCACAACTACTAGCTCTGTTTTGAATGCTTAGTGGCATCTTAGGAGGACCAGGATCCACTTTTTACTAGTAGGCTTCTGTGGGCTTCTAAGGTGACAGTAAGGAATTCATAGTCTGGCTTGAATCAGAATCTTCAGAGAATACATTTGTTGCATCTTGCTTGTGGGGATGATACAGAAATGAAAGTATGTACATTGACAGCTTAGTAAAAGAGTAACTTCAAAATAGGCCTTGGCATCTATTGGCAAGTCTTGTGGCAAGACTCTTTGAAACGTATGGGTGACTGACCGTCGTTGTACTTCCGCTGTATGGTGCTGAGAGACATACTTGCAGTCAACTGTGTTGGTCTAATAAAGCTGAGGATGATAAATGTGAACTGTGATTATGCTGAGTGACCTGTACTGTGACTTGTAATCCATTCACGTATTGATCACATAACTCCAAGATCGATGAGGTACACCAGCTCACGTGGGCTGATTGTGGCTCAAATCCAGACCAGCTTATGTGCAATTTTGATCTGGACTTAATGGAAAATGGCCGGGCATCAAAAAACCTGAAATGGACCTTAATCACACAGACAGTAACCTTTATGGATATGCATGCCGGGAAGATTTCGGGATCTGTATACCTCCTGGTCCTAGAAGCTAACATGCTTACATGTCTCTTCCATGTGTCCTGACTGTGTTAACCTTCCTCCATACATCTGCATATGTAAATTTTATTTAATTTGCCCTGTTTAACTTATTTAGAGTCTGTGTCTGGTCATTCCATCAGTCTAAGTCCAATATTGTTATTATTTATATGGTGGTCATGTGATAATATTATAAACAAAATTTACATGAAAAAATATTTCTTTATTGTTTACAATCCCATTTTAATTTTGGCTCTTTCCTAAATAAAAATCCATCTTATATGATAGATATTATGGGGCACAATGTCAGGGAAAATGAGAAAAAAATCAGCTTATCACTGGGGTCTCTTTTTTCTGGAGATGTTTGATCAGCATCTCCCTTCTTGTTCCTCTTTGAGAACTCTCAGCATCTGGTTATACTTAGCTATATATCTGGTCTTGCAGCTCTTGCTCTATGTTCTTCATCAATAGATGAGAGAGACAGAATGACATGCACCCTACCTATCTAATGGGGAAAAGTGGCAACTTTAAGAAAGTGGAGGTTTAAAAGGGATTATTTAAAAGATAAAAGAATGTAGGAAAGATAGTTCAATTAATGCTTAACCTCAACATGACATCACCCTCAAAGCTCTGTCAAATAAGGGGAAGGTAAAATTATTACCCCCAAATTAATCTTTAATGGAAAAACACATTAGCTATATAAAACAGAGGCAAAACTCTAAGAAAAAAAATGGAGAAAGGAAAAGGAAAATAAATCACCACCAATCTTACTTAACCAGATGATTTTCCCTTAGATTTTCTTAAATTCTCTTAAAATCCCCCAAAGAACCAGTTTCTTTTTTCTTCTTAGCCTCCAAGGGTGCCCACGAAACCTGTGCCATTCCCTAAGACCACAGAATTTTCCATCAGCCCTCTCTTCTCCAGTGCCACCTAGATTAGGTCTAGAAGGGATTTTCTCACCTTTCTGATAACTCTGGAATTAAAGGGATCATAAGTATCGTAGTCTTTAAACATCCACATAATAGAACTATAAAGTTTGGGCAGTTTGTCAAAATAAATGTAGAGCCCTTAGAAATGCTTTATGTTTCTTGACCCTAAAGCATTGACATGGTTCTGAAAGATTCAGAAAAGGGTAGCCAGCCTGAAAGATTAGGAAACTGAGCTTATGGACCCAACATAGCTTCTAGTTCCTGGGTATCTTGGAATCACTGTGATGCCAATCCATTCTTGAATCAAGGCTGCATGCCTTTGGCACACCTAACATTTTTATTGTTGGGTGCTATAAATTCATTGAGATTGGTTAGTTCTGATTGATCCCTGTTCTTATCACATAAAACACCTCAAAAATACAGCATCCAGTATGTGAGAACCTGTAGGGTTTCTGGAAGGAAAACCCACTAAACCGGAGGCCCCCATGAGTTTCTTGCTCTCAAGCCAGTCTTCACTCTGCCTCTAAAAATTCTTGAAAGCTGTCACGTAACTGTTTCTGTCAGTTTATGGCTCCAGGTAAGCCCATCTCAGCTGCGATTCTCTGTATTCATCTATTTCTCCAGATTTCAGGATGGCGGTTTGCCCGGGTATTTTGCCTCAATTCTCCGAGGGGCCCAAGACAAGTCACTGATTTTCTATGTGTTCAGCTATTTTCTTATTATAAACATGGGCGTGATAACTTCCAAGCTCTTTACTTGTCAGAGCTGAAATTGGAAAGATTCTAGGACTTTTCATATGTAAAATGAAAAAAAAAAAAAAAAGCTTCCTGCATGGTTTATGGAAAACAAAACATCTATTACCGCGTCTTGCGTGTAAGTTGTTGCTAGATGATTGTTAATTTCTGAACTCCATCATATTGCTTGTAAATGAAATGAAGTCCTTGTGGCTTTTCAATCATATACTTTTATTAAGCCCAGTTTTCTCTGTTATGTACTTCTACAGTTAGATTTTTAAACCGTGGAGCAGGATTTTGCATAGATACCTTAAATTTTATAGATATTCCATGGGGCGCCTGGGTGGCACAGAGGTTAAGCATCTGCCTTCGGCTCAGGGCGTGATCCCGGCGTTACGGGATCCAGCCCCATATCAGGCTCTTCCGCTATGAGCCTGCTTCTTCCTCTCCCACTCCCCCTGCTGTGTTCCCTCTCTCGCTGGCTGTCTCTATCTCTGTCAAATAAATAAATAAAATCTTTAAAAAAATTTTTTATAGATATTCCAGGTATATAAGAAGCAACAGCCATTATTATAGAGATAATGAAATATAGATCTCCGCGGAGCTTCATGTTACAACTCAGGTGTGCATATCAGGGAGTTAGGAAGCTGAAATCCAAAGGGAATATAGGGCCAGAGTATAGAGAACCAACATGAAAATGAATCAGTGGAAATTAGAAGCTTCCAGAAGAGATCAGTTAATGATAAAATTCCTTGAAACCAAGGAACAATTGAAGGACTCGGAGAGGTCTCAGCCTGGAGAAAGGAGATTATGACAACCATCTTAAAATATCATAAGAATGCTAAATAAAGAAGAGACTGAATTTGTTTTTGTGTCTATAGAGATTAATCCTAGAACTCATGGAAATTTAGAAGCAGACATGTTTTGGCCTAATATGAGACAGAATTTTCTAATGGTCAATATTCTCTGAATATGAGTATAATAGCATCCAGAGGACTTCTAAGTTATTTATAAAAAGAATACAGCCACAAGCTGGAAATTGGTCTGGATGACTTTAAGCCATAAGCTTTTGTTATTCGAGGCTACTTACATATGGTCTCATGTTGTTTGATGGAGGTTTTCACAATCAATCATGAGTCCAGACTCCTGTAGCTCTCATGTTATATCATAAACACATTTTCATATCACAACTTTTCAGTTTATCCAATTTTGATTTTTTTTGTGCTTGTGTTTGATATAAATCCCATGTTAAGAAAGTTTCAGCAGATGAGAATGGTTCAGAAAAAGAAGGAAAAAAACCAAAAGGACGAAGGCTCTGCACTGCCACATAGCACCTCTATTTGCCACTGGAACCAAAGATAAATGGTTTAGAATAACTCTTCAAATATTTTTGCTCAAGTACCTTTTTAAATGAAACACCCTAGATGCACTAATGACACCTACAGTTTTTCACCAGAAGTTTAAATAGTTGTAAAAGATATAGGTGAATTCAGGTGAATAGAAAATAGCAACATTTTAAAACTATTTGGAGCCAGAGTTTTCAGAATAGTAGAATAAGATATACAGAAAATCCTCCTGCCACAAGTTATGGTAACATTCAATAAAATTGTTAAAAAAAAACCTTTTTAGGACACTGGAAATTGATCATAGGCCTTATATAAGAGCCAAAACCATTAAATCTAGAAGAAACCATAAGAAAACATCTTTGTGACATTGGGTTAGGCAAAAATTCCTTCAATAAGATGTGAAAAGCATAAACTATAAAAGAATAATTGGCAAAATGGACTTCAGTGAAATTAAAATTTTGCTCTTCAAAATTCATGGTTAAGAGCGTAAAAAGACAAGCCATCACTTGGAAAAAGTATTTGCAAAAAGTATTTGATAATGGGTTTGTATTTATGGTACATAAAAAACTCTAACAACTCAATAATACAAAGACAACCCAATGTGAGAACGGCAGAAAGATCTGAACGGACTCTTCACAAGATACAATACATGCATCATCAATAAGCACAAGAAAGGTGATCAGCATCACTAGTCATGAAGGAAATGCAAATCACAACCAAAATGAGATACTACTGCATGCCTACTAGAATAGCTGAAGTTAAAAACGCTGTCGATACCAAATATTGGTGAGACTGTGAAGCAACAGGAACTCTCATACATTACTCTTGGGAATGCAAAATGGCAAAACCATTTTGGAAAATAATATGGCAGTATCTAACAAAGTTAAACATACACTTAATATATGATCCAGCAATCCTGCTCCTACATATCTATCTAAGAGAAATGAAAGCATATATTCACACAAAGATTTGAAATTGAATATTGTCACATATTCTGAATTGGAAATAATTCAGTTGTTCTTTAGCTGGGGAATGGACAAACACACTGGTATTCTGCTTAGGCTTAAAAAGGTATGATACGACATCCATGGATCCAAAAACATCGTGATAAGTTAAAAAGTCAACAAGATCTATGTTCCATTTAAGATTCATTTATATGAAATCCAAGAGAGTATGAAACCAGAGTGAGCTAAAGCAGATGAGAGGTTGTAGGGCTTGGGGATTAGAGGAGCTGTGTTGGAAAGGAAAGGAGGACACCTTTTAGTGTGATGGAACTGGTCTATATCTTAATTAGATTGGAGGATACATGGCTGTACACAGTTACCTGTATACATTAGATAAGTCATTTTATTATATGTAAATTAAAACAATGAAACTAAAACTAAAAAAAAAACAACCCCGAAACTATTCTTTAACAATATAAAATATGCATTCTTTCCATTTCTTTTGAATTTGTAAATTCATCCTACGACACCTGCATAATTTTATGGTAATTTAAAATATATTTATGCTTGGAGGTCTTTTGGTAATCACACTAATATTTCCTGACAAGTGAAATATGAAAATACTTTGAAATATAGATTTCTTATCTATTAATATCACTGCTACATAAGTCTGTAAGTGTTCCTTTTTTCTTCTTGATTGAATTATCTCTATAATTATAATTAGCACACAATTGATCAAATTGGTTGAAATACATTTCAAATTTTGAGAAGTAATTATCCAAACTTAATAAGTCAACACATCTGTTAATGAGCTGGATGGAGGTAATTAATCATTTTTGGGTTAAAGGAGGCTTAACCTAGGTCATGTATTTCCAATATTCTGTTTGCTTCACCAGAAGTTATACTCCTCAGGGCAACACATCATACCTGGAAGATTCTCAATGGGTACGAGGGGAGCCTCTTTGAAGGGTGGTTGTGAAAGAAAATAGGAAAGAAACTCATCCTGATGCCTTAACCCCAGTCCCATCCTCAGGCATTCAGTTTTAAAAGAGTACATTTGGACCTTGTGCACCTGGGAAATGGAAGACAGTTCTTTTAAAGCTCCCATGGCTCACCTTCCTTTCTTCCTTCCTGAGTGTGAAAACCACTGGTCTAGGGTGGTGATTATCAGTCCTGGCTGCTTAAAAAATATATTGATACTCAGGCTCCACAGTGGACCAACCTGACTGAAATCTCTGAGGAAGTGCCCATGGCCCATATTAAAAAAAACCAAACAAACAACTGTTTACTCAGATGTGCGGCAGCCACGTTTGAGAATCTCTGGTCTAGGACCTAGTTTGGGAAATTGACTTGTTATTTTGGAGGGAAACTGGTAAGATTTAATCTCAGTTTTCTGAATTTTATAAAGGAAAAAGTGAAAACTAAGAATACCAGGAGTTCCATCTGACGGTTTGGATTTCCTGTTTTCAGAAGAAGAAAAAAAAATGATAAAACAGGAAAGACAAGAAAGAAAATATGATTGTCCCAGCTATTTCTAAAGCTTAGAAAAATACTTAAAGTAGTCATAATCTACAAATATAATTAAGACAGTTTTACAAAGATCTTTTTTGCTTCTCATTTCCAGGGATCTGGAAGTTAGAAAACAGGTCCACTGTAGTGTAGTCAAAGGCAAGCAAGGTAATTAATACTCTTAAGCAACATATTCTCCTTCTGATTAATTGCTTGCCAAAATACAGGACTCATATCCAAATAATTTTTTTCTCATTTACTGTTTTGCTCCTGTCCCCATTTATCTATTCAAGAAAAATGATTTTAAAGATCATCTATTCTTATCATACAAGTTTTATTAGAAATTAACAAAATTTGCTGCTTAAAAAATGTTGCTACTACTATTTATCCCAGAACTTAAACCTATTAATACTCATAGCTTATGCCACTGTAGTTACTGTATGCTTTGCTGGGGTTTTCCTAGAACTTATATATATTGTAAAGTATTGGTAGCAGATTCTAATTATAAGACCTCAGAATTTATAGGTGGAAATGTTTCTGGGATGTCAAGGCAGATTTCTTCAAATAGATGGATTTTCTTCCATGATGTGGAGAAGTTTCCAGCAGAGTACGTGTTGAATGTTAAAGGGAAGGGATTATTCATCATGAAGCTGCAGCTGTCTTTGAACCTACAAGTAGAAATATCAGGAAGTGGGCGCCTGGGTTGCTCAGTTAGTTAAGCGTCTGTGTTTGGCTCAGGTCATGATCCCCAGGGTCCTAGGACTGAGTCCCAAAGTCAGGCTCCCTGCTCGGTGGGGAGCCTGCTTCTCCCTCTGCTCCTCCTCCCACTCATTCTCTCTTTCTCCCTCTCAAATAAATTAATAAAAATCTTTAAAAAAATAAAAGAAATATCAGGAAGCTCCATCTTTTCTAATGGTATCTTCTGGTATCCTAGGAAGTCTATAATTTGTGCCACTTAGCAATTGGACCCCACCAATGCAATTTTGTCTGTTAAACAGGAAATAAAAATGATTTGCTGTAGACATGGTTTCATATTACCCATCTCTTACTTATCTATGTATTATCCACATCGTAAATTTTCTATACAATATTTCTATCAACACAAGTCTTCAATTATCAATCAATTTTTTCTCTTATGTATAATAGACATTCATTTTCACCTATCATCCATTGACTTTTCTTCTCTTTCAGTACACTGTCTAAGCTCTCTGCTTATCTGAACTCTTTATCCATGAAAACTATCTAACTGATGCCCCCCCTTTCCTTCCCTACCCTTTTATAAGTATCTTCTGTATTTGGCTTATAAGTAACTAGCAATGCTATGTGGTCAAGGTTGCTAAATTGCTTATTTCAACATGCTGTATTTTTCTCCATCTCAAGGTTAATAGTCTTCAAAATCTTATATGTTCTATCCATCTTCTTATCAATTCTGCTTTTCCATCAGACTGTCAGTGTAATTAAAACTTCCTTATTGGGCGTCATATTCTGAATAGACACCATAATACTCTGAATAGCTTACCTTGGATGGACCAGGAGAACTTGATCCTTTACTTTCTTGCTTCTCCATTTTTCACATGCCAAGGGGACTTCTAGTAAAGGCATATTTTTGAGTGTAGGGGAGAAAAGGGAGGGACCTGAAAGTGTCCTGTTATCAAGATCTAATTCCCTTCTAATGATTCTGCCATTACAATCCCATCCCAGTGTGGAGACTGAGGCCCACACACCCAATCTTGCAGGGTAGACACTTTGGAGATGTGTATGATTTTTACCTTTCCTCCACTATATCTATATCTGATGTCTGATACTATGTATAAGTTTTGAAGTTTCTTTTTTTGGAACATCTATAAAATTTAATTTTCCCTTCTCAGCTCTGCTGCTACCTTCCCTAAATTCAGATACACTGTTCACTGTGCATGAAAATGCCCAACAGATGTGTGTGAGAATAATACAATGTTGTAAATATACACAATACATTATTATATAATTATGTAATTGTATAATTTGTACTTGCATGCATTTATATACTTATATATGAATTGCATGAACCAGTGTAATCAAGTAAAAATAACAGTTTATTCTGATATTTAATGATGATTAATGTGTGGTAATTAAGCACATACATTATCCCAATGAGCGTATTATTGCAAATAGTATTTTCTTAGTTTTACACGGACAAATCAAATTTTGAGTTTTCTTATCTTATTGTTATTCCTGTAATATGTGTAATTTCTGCTAATACTGACTCCCTGACTCAACTCAATATGCCATTTATAGTCCTCTTTGCCACCCATCATCCCTAACACGCACATACACATTACAAGGTAAAGAACCTCACCCTAATTTTCTCCACCTGGAGCCCTTTTGCTCAGTGCTTCCCTGGTTTTGCCCTTACAGCTCTCATTTCTCACTTGAGGGATTCTTGAGCAGCTGCCTCCCTCCCCAGCCCTCCTCTGTAGTTTAGGAGACCAGAGAGATGGAGAGATCAGAGAGATGGAAACAGTGACCTGTTTGCAGTGGCAAAGACTCTGGAAGTGCCTGGAGGAAGGAGGGAAAATGGACCAGCCCAGAAGAAATGCAAACAACTGCTTTTGACAAGGGAGTAGAGGGCAGAAAAGAGAACAGTATGGTGGAAGGAGAGGGAATGAAGGAGAGAAAGAGGCCTGCCTGTGCCACTCCTGCTGGCAATTCTGACCCATTTCCCAGATTTAAATCTAGAGCCAGCGAGGGCTATAGCAGAAGTTCAGAGACAATCACACTCAACAGGGATTTTCTGGGCACATTTCACTTGCCAAGCACTGTGCTGGGTACCCGCCATAAACAGTGGGGGAGATAAAGGTCTCACTGTTGAAATCAGGTCTCTTGGGGAGAGACAGAGAGGTAAATAGGCACAATGGAGATGTGATTAGTATCAAAAGGGGGGAAATTATTTCTGTGCTATGAGAAAGAATAGGAGGGCAGGAGATGTAACTCAGACGTGGGGGCTTTAGAACTGCATCCCAAAGGAAGTCATGTTTTCATGGAGACCTGCAGCGCAGGTTGAAATGAGATGGCTGGGGCGTGAGGGTCTGTACTAAGGAGGGTGTTGGAGTAGCGGGAAGAAGAGAAGAACCCCCAGGCAGGACCTGGGTATCCAATCAGAGCAGGGATGGAGGAGGAGAGAAGTCTACATTTGCACTCTCCCAATCCTCCTCTTCTCCCAGGTCTCCTTCCTGCCCCCAAAACACATCAAATCTCTGATTCCTGCTGATACTGCCTGAACTTGCTAAAACAGTAGATAGGTTACTAGGAGATCAAAGGTTTTACAATGCAAATCTCCTGGAGAGTTTGTGCTGGCTTTACTGAATTTTAGTGGAAGTATAAATTATAGTGTAAGATTTCTTCCCCTCTTAATGTAGAAAGTGCATAAGAAATAGGAAGTCACCTGATGCTGAGATTCAGACAGAAACAGAAGTGAGTATAGACAGAGCTACACAGTCAGCTTATTCGTGGACTGATGAGTCTTAGAAGCTGCTTAAAATCAAAAAGGAAATACTCTGGCCTGTTCTTTTTCTAGAATATGAGATATCAGTGGGTGTTAAATAAAAGCCTATTTGGTTTTCTAGACAAATGGTTTCCAAATGCTAGAATTAAAAGGAATTGAGAGAGAGAGAGAGAGAGAGGGAGAGAGAGAGGAGAGCCTGAGGAGCCTGAATGGCTCAGATGGTTAAGCGTCTGCCTTCCCCTCAGGTCATGATCCAGATCGAGCTGCATTGGGCTCCCTGCTCTGTGGAGAGCCTCCTTCTCCGTCTCCCTCTGCTTCCTGCTCCCCCTGCTTGTGCACTCATTCTTTCTCTCTCTTTCTCTCTCTGTCAAATAAATAAAATCTTTAAAAAGACAGAGGGAGAGAGAGAGAGAATTTCTTTACTGTAGAGTTTCCCAAAGTTTTAGTGTGCCAATCAGTAGTGTTTTGAATCTCTCAGTAGGGATGACTTGGCCCCCTTTCCCAAACTTGCTGGCTATGTAGCCCTTTTATCATAAAATTCCCATTTACTTCTCACTGAATCAGTGCTTTTTAACCCTGAAGAAATATCATGTGTTTGAATTTTTCCCTCAATGCTGAACTATATTGGGAATCATTTTAACTTGGCATGTGGTTGGTCAGTGTGTATATTTCTGTAAAATTTTGTAACTTTCCTTTGAGAATGAAAGATCTTTTTATTGTGCAACTGTTCTAGGAATAGAGAATGAACTACATCTAGAATCTACTCGGTCCTCTTAAGATTGTAGGTCACTCCTTGTTATTTAAGAAAAACTAGGATGAGGTAGTGTTCTGAAGTCCGTGTGTGTTTGGAGTAATATTATAAACGTGAGAAGCTTCCAAATATGACAGTCCTTTCTCTTGTGATTTTGTTATAACATTTTATTTTTTGGTTTCCCATCAACTAAGTATAATCCAAAGACCTTTGGGATAATATATTCTAAACTTGTGCCTAAAAAGCTCAGCAAAGACTACCAAACAAGGGTATTTTTTATGAAGACATTTTTTCTCTTTTTTTGCTAGTGCCAAGACATTGCAGTAACATCTGTTTGGTATAAATAAAACCTACCAGATAGTGAGAAGTTTCTCATACTGCCCCATCCTCCCATTAGTAGAGCATATTAAGCAAACTTGGAATTAATTGTGTTGGATCCGTTTACTTTAATGAGGAAGGCATTGATGATTTCCCTCCTCAAATTCTGGCACAAACTATTTCAGGCACTGAGATAATTATGTTTGTGAGGTTTTTAATGAGGAAAACTGTCCCAGCTCAAGACTTAGTTTAGAAGAAGGGATTATTCTGAAGGCCTAGACGTGGTAGTTATGCAGATCTCAGCTCCTGGAATCTTAAATGAATGTGAAAGAACCAACTAATAATCAGGACAACCCAGATGTCATGTTAACACTCCTTCCCTTCTCCTGTCTTACAATAGCTAAAAGGCTCTTATTCTAAGGTAGATTTATATATGTACTTTACTATTAAAAAGGAAGCATTTGTGGATATTACATTTCCAAATGATATTTCTGAGAGTGTTTCACATTTAAATGCACTTTTCAATATTTTAAAGAAGAAAAAATCATATTTACTAGAAGGCAGCTCTTACAGGGTGAATTTTATCTCTTCCAAAAGATGTGTTAAAATCCTGGCCCCTAGTACCTGTGAATGTAATCTTATTTGGAGATAGGATCTTTACAGAGGAAATCAAGTTAAAATGAGGTCTTTAGGTTGGGTCCTAATCCCATATAACTGGGGTATAAAAAAGGGGATACAGTGACAGACACATGTACAGACACGGGGGAAGAAGACAGTCATGTGATTGGAGTGATGTATCATCTCAGAGCCAGGGAATGCCAAGCATTGCTGGAAGAGACACAGTAGGATTTTTTTCTGAAAGCCCTTGGAAAGAGCATGCATGGCCCCTGTTAATCATCTCCTTGAAGAAGTTAATTTTTTAAACAAATATGTTAGCAACTGTGTCACTTGATCATAGTTAATCTAGAGTTGTGTGGTGTAATCTGCCTTTCACTATATGGGGAAACCTTTGTGCCCGATGGCAGTCAAGATGTCAAAAGCAATGAAAAGTAATCTCTGAAATAGTAAGCATTCATTTACTAAAGGAAACTAATATTCTTACTGTTCATTTTTTTCAGTAACCTCCCCACTGCTTCAACCACGAAGCACCCAATTTCACTAAGAAATCCTCAATATTTAAAGACCAAGACTTTTGCTAAATATTACAGACTGTACATAAATACCATAGTTTCTAATGATTCCCTTTCCAGATAGAATCTAAGCCCATTCAAAGGAACGTAGTGGGTCCCTCAGGCTCAGTCACATAACTTGAGTTGGCATTGACGTGTTGGTCTCCAGAAAACCAAATATGATTCTTAATGTCAGGAAGTAAATTGTGTCTACATTTGTTTTCTTCAAAAATACTATTTTAAGTGACTAGAAGAGCCTAAACTACAGGTCATGTCTTGATGAATGAAGATTTGACCTCAACCTAACACTGTTACCAGTGACTAAACAGAACTAACGTGCATTGAGTATTTTCTGTGTGCCAAGCAGTTTCTAACATAGGTGTCTTACTTAATTCTCATGTAACCTTATGAAGTGGGTGTCCATGTTTTAGGGACACAGAAATTGAAATAAGAGGTTAGAAAATTGCCCACGGTTCTGGTTGTGGTAGGATACTGATAGCAACTCAATTCCTACTTCCCACTTACTACCACAGATGAGAAAATAAGAAAAATAAACCCACAGAATTCATCTCTAGAAGGTAAGAGAAGAAGGAAAACTTACCAACCCCAAGTTTTATGTAAGTATGACCAAAACACCATAAGCAACAGAATAAGCTCAACACTCAAGGCCAGAGCACAGTGGAAAAACACTAATAAGATACTCACGAAAGAGTGTGAACCAAGGATTTTAGATTCCACCAAGCTGCCTCTTAAATAAAGGGCTATAGATAAACATTTTATTTTATTTTATTTTATTTTATTTTATTTTATTTTAATGATTTATTTATTTACTTACTTGAGGGAGAGAGAGAGCATGTGAGCAGGGGTAGGGGATGAGGGAGAGGGAGAAGTAGACTCCCTACTGAGCAGGGAGCCTGATGTGGGGCTCAATCCCAGGATCTTGAGATCATGGCCTAAGCTGAAGGCAGACACTTAACTGACTGAGCCACCCAGGTGCCCCCAGAAAAACAATTTTAAACATAGAGGAACTGAGGAAGCATTCCCATGGATCATTATGAGAAATCTGCTAACAGGTAAGCATTAGTCATCAAGAGATAATCAGTGAAATTTTAACAAAAAGACTTAGGGTAAGTCTTGACTATATTTAACTGTAAACTAAAATTGAACAAAGATGGTAATGACCAAAAGAAAGCAGAGGTCAGGATCTTGATATTAGACCAGGTAGTCAAACCAAAACAGTATTAAATAAGACAAAGCATAGTACTTTATAATGGTTAAATTCACACTGACAGTATAAGATTTGTGAGCAAGTATTCTTCATACAATATACCATAACTCTCATAAAGTTTCTGTAAACAAAGAAAAAATTATTTCTACAAACTAAGAACAACTGCTTTTCAAGTATCCGTAGATGTTTATAAAAATCGACTCTCAAAATGCCAACAAATGTCAAAAAGCAGATGTCTTACAGGCCACAATTTCTGACCACCAAATATTAAACTAGCAACAGTTGCATAAAATAGATAAAAGAAAAACCCCAACCTCATGAAAACATTTTTGGAATTTTAGCATTTTGTTTGAAAACCATCTGAAACTTATGAAAAAGCTGCAAAAATAAGAGCACATAGAATATTCATTCATCCTTTTACCCAGATTCATCTATGGTGAAAATGTTTCCCCTTTGCTTTATTTTTCATCATTTGCATTTGCTCTGTGTGGGTGCATGTGTATACTGTTCCTTGTCTGAACTGTTTTGGAGTTAGTTGCATACATCAAGGCTCTTTACTTCTAAGTGACCATTAAATATCTCAGTGAATATTTCCTAAGAATAAGAGAGTTCTCAGATGTATCCACGGTATGATTATCAACTTCAGTAAGTGTCATATTAACACAATGATTTTACCTAATCTACAACCCATATTTCCATTTTGTCAGATAATTCTATACTATCCTTTACAGCATATGTTTTCCCTCCAGCGAAGGATTCATTCTAGGATCTGATGTTGCTTTTGTTTGTGATGTCTTCTTTAATCTAAAACATTTCCACACTCTTTGTCTTTGATGACATTGCTGCTTTTGAAGGATAGTCTCTCCCCGC